>NC_140085.1:127850819-129050819 GCF_964237585.1 Gallinula chloropus | reverse complement strand
AAGCTTGGTGAAGCCCAAAGGAGATAGGTGGTGGAACAGCGGGACTTAACTGTCATGTGTTGTCACTGTGAGCATGGAAGGTGGCATCTCTGCTGTCTTCCAGCTCGTGGAACTGGGGAAAACTGGCAATTGCATGAAAAAACCACCACGAAAAATCACTCCTACAGTCATTGTACAACCGCTTTTATCTGACTTCAAAGTGCCTTGACAACTTCATTGGGTGTTACTTGAGAGGATAGTTAAGTTTCATGGCCTCGGTGATGGATGCAGAACGCATTGTGAGCCTTATTGCCTGTGCAGCACTGTTGGTATGATTTACTTTGAAAGGCTCAAAGACAAATGTATTTTATTTGATGTATAATGGAAAAATCTTCCTGTGAGTTGTCCTTGTATCTACAAAGACAGGCAGCGTGGAATTTTTGAAACAGTAGTTGTAGTAGATGAGAATAGCAAAGGGGAGTATATACAGCTGTGTGAAGCTGCTTTTGTTCTGGTAGCAGCTGATGCTATCTAACACTATTTAACTTTACTTTAGTTAATTATTAAAACATGATTTTGCTTTTTAAAATTGTTTAATTCCATGCATTGTCCAAATCCTCCTCTGAAGCCTAACACTGGGACATCCTGGGAAATTGCCTCCTAATGATTGGCATCTCTTAACTCTTAGGGGTTTCCTATGTTTGGTTTGTAACCCTGGGTTAGATATTTGGGGTGGAAGGATGGCTGAGATTTTTTCAGGAACAAGTTTTATGACAGTTCATCATTTAAAACCCCAGTGAGGACTGACAGAAAGGGACCATAAGTACTAGGGAAAGGGAAAACGCCTCCTTGCAGTGTCTGCAGTTGGTTTTCAGCCAGCCATGTGCCTTAAGTCCTAGTTGAGATGCTCTTCAAGTCTACTTCTTTGGGATCTTGACTGTCACTTGGTGAAGCCCCGTGTGTCTGTCTGCAGTGGCTGGATCGGGTGCCACACCTCTGCCTCTCTGAAGGGAGGAGAGGGTTGAGTGTGCCCAAGGCTGCAGCAGGTCCCAGGCAGCGCTACAGGAAGCAGAGGGAATCTGTGGCCTCTGCGTGCTGACACATGAGCAGAGCAAGCTGCACCAACAACGTCGAGCGTGGGTGGCTTGTGATAACACACAGCCAATGTGCACGGGCGCTGCAGTACAGGAGCAGAGCCCAGCGGGTGCTGTCAGCTCCAGCCACAGCAGTGGCTGCTGAATCGCTTGCCCTGTGCTTTGGGCACGCTTTGTCCAGCGTGATTATCTTTGCAGGTATGAAGTGAGCTGGGAAGACATCCACATCTCCTGGAGACTTGATCTTACGACGTAGGTGACAAGCTGTGTTCTCATTACACACGTTGTTTTACTTCTCCCAGCGGCTGCACCGGCTGTAGGGTGTGAGCACCTGCTGGAGGTACCTCAAAAGGCTGACCCAGGCTAGCTGAAACCTTGAAGTGCACAGGAGGTGAGGCTAGCAGGTAGATGGCTGCTCTACACTTACAGTTTGCTCATCCTGTCACACGCACCGACTTTTATATCAGAACTGCTTAGTGGTGCAAAACATCAAATGGCAGAGTCCCCTCCCAGCACCCCCCCTGAAGAGCTTTGCCAGTTTTGACAAAAATTGGCTTGCTGGAATGTAGAGGTGCCTCACAGCTGGTGTGGAGTCCAGCTTGTGTGTGAGATGTGGAGGGCCTGCTTCCAAGTAAAGCACAATCCAAAGCCATCGGATGCGGGGTGGGCCGTCGCTGTGCCTGTCCTGCCCACGGGTGTGCCTGAAGTTGGGCCCTTCCGCTGCTCTCTGTGCGGGCTGCTGTGGGCACTGCGTGTGTCCAGGCAGTTTGCCTTCCTGGAACACCCTCAACCTGGGAAAGAAAGGGATGCTTTAAATGTGACTGACTGGGAAGACAAGGCATGAGAGGAATTCAGTGGTATTCAAGGTGAGGGCGAGACAGCCTCATTAAAACTGCAGAGTCCCAGCCAGTTTAAGTTGCTGACTGCCTAGCCTTGATGTATGAAAACATTGACAACTTTTGGAAGTTTTATCCCTAATAATAACAACGCTGGTGGTTTTCTTGAGCTAAATCTAAAGTGTTGGACTGCTGCCAAGGCCTCTCTTTGTAGTGTCTATCTTTAGTCTGTGGGTCATGCTATATTTGGAGCTGGCTCACAAGACAGACCTAACTATTAGTTTTGCTGAGCCTAGGTGTAGTCCTGCCTGCCCCATCGCTCTGAAGTGACGTTTCTAGATGTGCTGCAAGCGCACATTATTATGCAGACATGTATGAAAATTTAATTAGCAGTAACTTCTCAAAGATAAATATTTCAGGCTTCCTTGGATGGAGTGTTTTCTAAAACCTGCTCAGCCCTTACACTGCCGCTTGCGTCGGGGGGTTGCTGTGACCGCTTTGCTTCTGGTTAGCTATGCCATGCAAATGGTCCTCACTGTCCTCTCTGCACTGGCACCTCTCTCACACCTCCTTTCATTAGCTCCTCTGCTTAGGTCTCCTGGGGCCAACAGGTTT
This sequence comes from Gallinula chloropus, assembly GCF_964237585.1. Classification (NCBI taxonomy): domain Eukaryota; kingdom Metazoa; phylum Chordata; class Aves; order Gruiformes; family Rallidae; genus Gallinula; species Gallinula chloropus. Next base: position 129,048,295 of record NC_140085.1, on the reverse strand, counting down.
AGTTAAAAACAAGCAAGAAGAGACATTCAAGGGAGATGGGGAGCCCATCTCACTTCAGCTGCACTGCTGAAACAGTGGCTGGGACGGCGGTCTTTGCTTAAAACAGGTTTGTCTCCTTCACTGTGCTGCCAGATGAGCGGTCCTGCTGGGACACCCGGGTGCTGGGCAGGCATGGGACCTGGCAGCAGTGGGAAGCGGGTCAGAGGAAAGCGTGGGATGAAGGAAAAGTGTGAGGCTGTGTAGCCTCACAGTCTGCACCTACTGCAGAAATATAGAGGAAGAATTTTTAAGGGACGCTGCCCCTTGAGTTTTTTGTGGGTTTTTTCCTATAATCTCATCTACTGAATCATTTATAGGTCCCTTCCAACTTGAGATGCTGTACTATAGCAGGAGTTCAGTCATCCAGAAGTTTTGAGGTTTTGGGAGCAGCTGAAAGATGATCTGGCAGATATCATATGCTACTTTGATCTAATGGAAATGAAGAGCTTTATCTGTGCTGATAACTCTGCATGTTGCTTTTGTGAGGGTGTGTGTTTCTCAATTGTTGCTATTCATACCTCAAACTTTAAATAACAATTTTTTGGTAGTACTTTAACTCTTCCAGATCATTTCAGAATGGATTTTGTTCTGTCTTTTTAGGGTCAGGTTAAAAATCATAATGCCACTCAAGTTTTTAAATACATTTTCTCTCAAGAGGTTTGTTTAAGGAAAAGGTGAACAGCACCCATTTCATACATCGTGAACTTCCTCCTGGGTGTTGATCTACTTTGCATTTCTTTCTTTTTAAAGAACATAGCAAGACATGGGGATTACATGTTATACAAAGATAAGCACCTGCAGCTGGGAGGAAGCTCTGGACCACAGCAAAGGGGATTTCCTTCACCTAGCACAAGTGCTTCCCCGTACTGAATGTGTGTTACTTGGGAGAGCAGAACAACATGGTCTAGGCCTAGATCATGCTTGTGATGTGACTTCTTAGGCCCTGCTTGGCTTCATGATGTCACTAGGTGAATCCTTTTTATTCAGTGAGAAGCAGAAATTTGGCCACTTTTGAGCATTCACTTAAGAACAAATGTGGGCTAGTCCCAGCAGTTGGCCAGGTGCCCCCCAAAGCTGCTCTGTCACTGCCCCCCTCAGCTGGTCACGGGGAAGGAAATATAACAAAAGGTTCCTGGGCGAAACAGACTTGACTTGGAAAACTTAATCTAATTTATTACAAAATAAATCAGAGTAGGATAAATGAGAAATAAACACTTCCCCCCACCTCTCCCTTCTTCCCGGGCATAACTTTACACCTGATTTCCCTCTCTTGTCCCCCCAGAGTGGCACAGGGGGACAAGGAATGGGGGTTGGGGTCAGTTTATCACGTTATCTCTGCTGTTCCTTCCTCCTCAGGGGGAGGACTCCTCAAACTCTTCCCTGCTCCAGTGTGGGTCCCCCACAGGGTCACGAGTCCTGCCAGCAAACCTGGTCCAGCATGGGCTCCTCTTTCCACAGGGCCACAGCTCCTGCCAGGAGCCTGTTCCAGGGTGGGCTTCCCATGAGGTCACATCTCCCACGTGCTCTGGTGTGGGGTTCTGCAGGGGCTGCAGTTGTGTATCTGCTCCCCCATGGACCTCCATGGGCTGCAGGAGGACAGCCTGCTTCACAGTGGAATCTGCTCTGGTGCCTGGAGCGCCTCCTGCCCCACTGATGAGGGTGTCTGAAGAGTTGTTTCTCTTGCATCTTCTCACTCCTCTCTGGCTACATTTGCTCATGGTGTTGCACAGGGGGTTTTGTTTGGTTTTGTTGTGGGTTTTTTCCCCTCAACTGTTACACCAGAGGCACTGTGCCTTTCGCTGATGGGCTTGGTCTTGGTCACTGGTGTATCAGTATTGGCCCTGTCAGACCTGGGGGCAGCTTCTAAGCTGCTTGGAGAAGCCACCTCTCTACTTCCCCTTCTACCAAAACCTTGCCACACAAACCCAGTACAACAAATGACATTCAAACGCATCTGAACTTAAGACACACCAAAATACAGGTTAGGTCATGCCAATCCAAGCACATTTTAATTGCATTTAATGCCTTGTAGTGCTTCTGGTTTTCAGGCAGCAGTGGAGGCCTCGAATTCAGATTTTGTGCAACTTAAAATACTGCTCTGTAGTGGAGTCTGTCCCCAGGTACGGGTAAGAAAAATAACCAGTTTGAAGTGAAAGCAGCTGGCCACCGATGATTTCATGAAATGAAGCTGGAAACATGTCCCCTCTTACGAGCATCTGTCCAAAAGCAATGGCCGTGATGCCCTCGGAACGTGGTCATGGTATCACAGCAGTGTGGGAGCTTAGGTGGGATCCCGAGCTCATCTGACTGACCCGGAATGAAGCGAGCAGCGTTTGCATCGTTCCCACTAACCTGTTCTGGCACCCTGAAAGCTGTGAGCAGTGACTGCAGAGGGGGTGGGTTTGCCCAGCGAAGGCCAGCAGCTGGATGGGAAGCTGGAACACAGCCCTGTGTTTTCTGATGACTTCTACGGTAAGAGCTGGTACCAGATAAAGCCAGGACGTGTCCATGTAAGCATGTCATTTCTTGGCTCTACCAGCATTTACTTTCAAATATGCTAAATGTCCAGTAGTAGCTTCCAAACCAAAAGTGCAAGGACAGAAAGACATACCTGGCCTGAAACCTCCTCATGTAGCCCATGAGCTCTGACTCCAGGGCTCGTGGCTTGGGCTACAGGAGATGTACAAAAGACCTGCGAGGAAATGGGGGCCTTTACTTAGAACAGTTGACAGCCTGGGCTACGTGTGTGCTGGTTACTGCACAGCCCTGGACTCCGATTTCCCTGCTGCTCTGAGTGCTGCTGTTCTCATCGAGGTCTCGCATCCATGGTGGTCTGTCCCTGGCCACCCTGAACCAGGGTGTGTGTTGTGCCTATTGTGGTGTGAAGTCGCACTTGGGAAGTCAGTACAAAAGTTCTTTCATGTGTGAGTGCTTTCTCTCTGGGTTGGGGAGATGGAATACTCTTGTACAGGCTCTTATTTTCTCTCATTAATAGTCACCTTAAAGGCCATCATACTCCTAGTTCATCTTTAGAAACTGTGTAATGATAGGTAAAGAGGGAATGGTCTCAAGCTGAAAGAGAGTGGGTTTAGGTTAGATGTTAGGAGGAAATTGTTCCCTGTGAGGGCGGTGAGGCCCTGGCACTGGCTGCCCGGAGAAGCTGTGGCTGAACTTTTTCTGGCAGTGTCCAAGGCCAGGTTGGATGGGGCTTTGGGCAACCTGGTCTGGTGGAGGGTGTCTCTGCCCATGGCAGGGAGGTGTAACTAAATGGGCTTTGAGGTCCCTTCCAATTCAAACCAGTCTGGGATTCTATGATTACCTGGCTATAGAGTTTTGCCTAGGTAGAACAGTGCTATGATTATGTTCTGGCCAATCTTATTTCTGTTAATTGTCCAAGTTGCAAGGTACTTATTGTGCCTATCGCTTATTATTAAAAGCATAATCTTTATGAAAGTTTGATTTGAGTACTGTTGTAAAATTTGGTAACGAATCTCCCATTCAACCAGTTCAACCATAGAAGAGGCTGATCATATTTGCCATAACATTAAAGAAATCTGAGCTTCTGCTCAGGAGCAATTGTGCATTCGTCAGTGTCTTCTGGTGGAGTAAGAGTGTTATCTGTTCCAAGCCCACACTGAAGAAACTAAGGAAACTTCTTCAGAAGAATGTGATCCTGCGAGCTGTAGGGAAGGATTTAGTTCTGGTCAATGTGATTTTTCATTCCCTGTAAGCATGCTTGATCATGGCTCTTTTTGTCATCATGATTAGCTTTGCTAGCAGTACTGCTAATGTAATTGCAGAGCTATTTAAACATCTGAGAGTTATGGTGAGTTAGAGCCAATCTGAGGTTCTTTCATCTGAAGGTCCTTAGTCCAGCTTCTTGTTCTCAGGTTCTAGCAAAAGCGTATCAGGAACAATCTCATGTTGTGATCCAGCTTTTGAGAGCTGAGAAGTAGTTTGGCTGCATTTGATGCAATGTTTAGTTCAGAAATCCTCATTCTGGTCTTTACTTTGCCTTTCACTTTTTCCCCAGCGCTGTCAAGAGAGTGACAGTGTATTGCCACTGCCTTTTCCATCCTGCAGCCTCTCGGCAGCTGCCTGCTCACATCTTTATTTGTCAGAGCTTCCCTTCAAGTTTTCATTATTCCATTTATACTTATTTTGGCTTGTGATGGCAACGGTGTATGTGGGTGTCTTCAGCACTGCGCCATCCCTGCATTTTTGGCTTCCCTTAGAAGCTTCAGCCAGCTTTTCTACTGCTGTTTTAACTTCACAACTAGGTTTCTCTTCTGTTTTGCCTTTTGCAAACAGAAATGTGACTGTTTTCTTAAATTATTCTGCTCAGAGTAGAAACAAAGCTCGACACTTTTGCTTAAGTCCCTTTCAGATTCGTGCTCTTCTAATGCATATTTTTTGTGACACCAGAAATTGAAACCAAGTAATCCAGAACACTTACTTTTCTGCTCAAGTGTATGCAGATAAGTCATAAGAGAAGAAAATCATCATGTTTTTCTTTGGTCCGAGATAAACCCTCTACCCAGGCGCTGCAATAAGCTTGAAGCTACTACACTCGTCATTTCAAGTTTATTGAAAATCTAAAGCACTGACTCTGAGAAATATATTTGAGTACAGCAAATAGAGTGGGGCAAGTTTTGCTCCAAGTTTTGTTTTCTTTTTATTTCAGGTTTGGATATAAATCTGTAAAAATGTAAGGTAAGTGACCAATCTGTGTGGGGTTTATAGTGTGTGGTTTATAGCCTTCTGTCAATAGGAAAGAAAAAAATAACACACAAAGCTTTATTTTAAATAGAGATGTTGGAAACTTCAGGGAAGGGCTGTCAGAGACATAGCAATTTGGTTTGTAAAGATAATTATATTTAGTGCCCAACTCTTTGATTTTTGAGGGTTTCTTCAGGAAAGTAAATGTTTAGTCTTGCTGATTCTGTCCTGTGTGGCCCCGTGCTGTGGTTTCAACCTTCTCTTTCCTGAGACCCTGACAACAAAACACATTTAAACCCTCCTGAGGGGCTTCTGAACGTCATTGCTAGATATGGGTGTGATCACTGGAGCGGCACCAAGACTGGGATGATGATGCCTAGAAATGCCTCTGCTGAGTGAGGGATGCAAAGTCTCATGCTGTCATGGGGTGTTGCAGTTAGAACACTGTTTAACATGGGATTTTTGTAGGTTTTGACTATGTACAGAGTTAATTTAATATCATTTTGAGATGAAGGAGAAGAAAATCTGCTGGAGTAAAATGCTTTAAAATAAAATAAATTTTAGCAAGCTCCCAAGCTAGCTGTAGGAATCGCCTGGAGAGCAGGGTTGTTGTTTTTTTCAAGACAGCCTGTTCTCTGAAAATAGAGGGTGTGCAGCCTTGCTTTCCTGAGCTCTGCCCTCACTCTCCCCCACCCAGTCTTGCTCAGTAACCCTGGACCTTGACAGCCAACTTCAACCAGGTCTGACAGAGCTGACTTGGGCTCAGAGATACCAAGTTCTTACCATTTCTTGCCTGTCTGGAAAGGTTTCTTGTTTGTGCTACAAAGTCTTCAGTGTGAGCATGAACCTTGGTAAGCACAGAAGAACCTGTTGTGCAATGGGATGTAACCCAAAGGCCCTTGTGTGAGAAGTGTTTTCACCAGAGCCGGTTCCTTATGGGACTCTGAGCTCTCATTGCCTGGGATAGCAGAACATGTGTAGGAGTTTTTGGTCTGCTTTTGCGGGTTTTCTACAAAGGCTAGCACAGGCAAGTGGGCAGGTACCCCACACAGTGACATGGTGCCCCCAGTTACCTGTTCAGCAGCACCTTTGTGGAGCAGTAGCTCTGCTCCTGGCTTCAGCCATCTCGATGAGCTTGGCTGTGCCTGAGGATAGATTTGTGTTGCCACCCTAAAACCTCTGGAGATCCATGTGTGAGAGTAGACAGGAGCTGTTGCTTTTGCAGGGGCAGTCATGCTTCTTAGAGACAGGAGGGTTCAATAGGGAGGACGATCTCCTTAGTAGATGCTGAAAGCAGCCACATATGGGTCTGGTGCCTCCCCTCCTCCTTTGATTTCAGATGTTGGTGGGTGTACATGTGCATCTCATTTACACACCTGAAAATTCATCCCTGAGACACAGACTTACTGGAATCCAAGCTTCCTTGTTTCTACTGTTCATGTAAAAATTTGACAGCTGTGAGCAAATAACTGAGTAGAGCAAAGTGAGAGTTAGTTCTCTGGTGGTCCTGATGCAGTATTTTAAATAAACAACAGATAGCTGTGTCCTGTCTGTACCCCTGCACGTACCGCTGTGGCTGTTGGACGTGTTGCTTTTCCCAGCAGTGTCTTCAGGCTTTTTCAGCTTATGGAAACAGATCCTATTAAAAAAAAAAAAAAGAAAAAAAAATTGCTTTAAGTGACTCCAGAGTATTTTATATATTTCTTAATTACCAACTAATGTGCCTGCCTTTCTACAGTCCATGTCAGCACGTACACTGGACATGGACTCCAGATTTAAACTATACAGTGGGATGACAGATGAGGAGCATGAACATGTGATGGCTATATGTAAACACACTCTTGTTGTAGTGTTAATGCGGCCTTTAGGAGAAGTAGTGTTTTGTTTAGGCATAATTTAATCTGCTTCCTGAAGAAAAATTGCCTAAAGACCTAAAGCAGCTCTTTCTGCTTGAGAACATATGCATGGTTTCATTGAAATGCTCTTTCAAAAGCAGGTCTAAAAAAGTTTGCAGATGTTTGCAGAAAGCCCAGATGTTGGCTTTCATAGTGAGTTGCTGTTTGGGTTAGATACCTCTTGGTCAGAACATGCAGTGTGTCCTGCATCATGGACACATTTTTCTTGGGGTAGTGAGAATAGCTTAACCTACTTGGAATTAAACAAAATAAGAAAAATAAAAATTCAGGGAATTAAGTGTTGAAGGACAAAGTTTTCTGCTTTGCAGGGCGTTCTCTCCACAGTTGTGGTTATAGTTAGTGGAAAAACTTGCCACCAGCGATGTTCAGAGCCCTGCAAGGCCTTTTGGCTTGGTATTGGGTCTTTAATGAATGACCCACATTCTCACAGATGCACGGAGACCTTCTGTGATGTGGAAAACAATGGAGTTATTTATTTCCAGCTGTATCTGTCACATGCATAAAGGGTCGATTTGTGCCAGACTGGGGCTCCTGTTGGCTGCAACAGGGAGATTTGGGGAGGGATGTAGCCAAAAGAATATTGTTTATAAGATTCAGAGATCTGAGGACAAATGCTCAAGCTGTCTTCAAATGCAACGTGTTGGGTTTTTCTCAAGCACACCATGTGTGTAAAGCCCAGTTGGATGATTCTGGCTCCAGCAGCTGTGTGGTTTGAAAAACCAGTTCAAGGCCCCAGAGTTGGAACACTTGGAATGCAACATGGCCTTTACTGACCTGTGCTAATTAATCTCTTTTAACGAAGCTAGCATGTACCTCTGCTTTTCTGCTGAGATCACTTAAGCCTCATGTGGTGTCTCTGCCTCCAACAGTATGGTATGAAGTCCTTTCACTGTAGGCTGAAATGGCTTGATAGGGCATCATCACAGCTGTGGTGCTTTGATTATGAACTGCTTCTCTCCATCTGAACTAATTCCTCTAAGGTAACCTGTCAGTTGCCTCCCAGATAGGGCAAGTCTTTAATGTGGACCATGAGGACAGCATCTTCTGATGAAATGTCTTCTGTAACTAAGGTATTAGCCTAACCTAGCGTGTTTTTAAATGCTTTATTTTTGGTTTTTACACTTGAAACTGAACTGTATTTTTCTGCTTTAAGAGCATCAATCTTTTTTTAACACATTTTGAAGTTACCTAAATGCAAGACAGACAAAATGTCTTACAGTGCTCAGACTCACTGAACACTGCTCTTTGAGCAAGCTTGGGCTGAATGCGTGTTGACCTCAGGTGGTTGAGTTGTTCCAGAAATTCAGCATCACCCATGTAACTCTTTTGACTGTTGCATGCAAAAACTAAGCAGAATGTGAGGATTTGTGTGTCTGTTGAATGATCAAACCTAAAGAAATGGGAACTTACTTGAATCAAACTATGTTGGAAGAGGCTGACGGAGAACTATTGATTTTAGCTCTGATCAAACACTCTTGCCTGACTGACATAGCCAGCGGAGGTGAGAAGTGTGTTTGCTTGTAGTAAACAGAGAGGTGGTGAGCCTACGTTCACGTGCATGTGTGCACGCTTGCATATGTAGGCAGACTTTTTCTAGAAGCTGGGACACTTTTGCTGTGGTTCAGCCTGGAGTGTGTTCCCAACAGTTTGCCAGCTCTTGCATATGGGTTTGGGCGGAAATGTCTGCGCGTTGTCTTGGAGTAAGTGCCAGAGTAATCCCATTGTTTGAGTGGGATCTTGCCCAGAGGCAAGTCTGCGTGGATGAGGAGTGATTTAGGGCATGTTAGAATTAATTATTACTTTTTTTCCCTATGCCCATTCAATGTCTGATGAATGTTTTACAGCGTCAATGCACGGGCTTGTTGAATGACTTATTGGACCATAATAGCTCGGAGTGCTGTTAGTTCCAGCAGTAAGTGTGGCCACATATTGTGTACCTGTCAAAGAGCTGCTGGAGTTATGACGTGCAAGGCAACCACATCCTAGGATGCTCATCCCAAACACGTATCAAATTCCACAAACTTCTGTTACTGATCAGCAGTATCAGAAGCTGATTCTCATGTGCTCGTGCGTCTCTCTTCAAATACTGCCAGAAATGGAACTTTGCAGCTGTTGCCTGCAGCTGTTTTGTGTTTTAGTCCTAATTTCATAGTTCTGTACATGCTGGAGAAACCAACATGAGTTACTGACTACAGACTCTACAGCCAGAGGGAAGGACGCTCATATTATGCCACAGTGTAAATAAGCCCACAAACCCAAACTTAAATAAGTCATTCTATTGCTGGCAGCTGTTTTTTTATTTCCTTGCCAGAAGGATCATGCACTGCTTGGGACTAACTCTCCAGAGGAGTTCTATAGTTGACTCCTCCTGGCTCTTGTTGGGATAGCTTTGTGCTTCCATAACCCTCACCTTCACTTTGGCTAAGGTTTCTATTTGAGAGGGGACTGAATTGTCCCATCTTTCCCTCTTACTGACTTCTTTCTCTCCCTTTCCCTTCCCCTGTCACCAGTTTTCCTTAGGGATATAATTGGTTGCTGTTTTGCACTATTGAGAGCTGGTTTTGGTTTCTAGCCTGATGAGATGAGATCATTCCTTGAAGTAAAAATGCTGTTAGTGACACACTAATAGAGCATGATACTCATTATGTGCTAGCCTGGAGTACTTCTCTTGGGAGCAAAAGTTTGAAGTACAGGGGAATTTCAGTAAGGATGCGATCATTTACTGTTGGGTGGGGGGGATATAAAGCTGATGCACAGCATGCACAGGCATTTGCACTGTTTGGTTCAGCACTGACGCAGAAGGAAACCCATCACGCAACAGTAGGAAATGCTTGTCAAAGGGTCCTTTGGAGATCATTGCAGCATTCGGGTCATGGGCAAAGTTAGGATCACGGCATGTCCATGTGTTTTCTGTGTCAACACGCTGGCCCTTTTGGCAGCCCCTATGAGACTCCCAGTGACTTCCATTATGAAGGTTCAGTAGCACCAGTGTAATTTAAAATACCTTTTCAGACCTGAGCTGGTAACATGTTTGTTCTGGGGATGGTTTTGTATCCTAGGATCTGCTCACACACATGGAGTCATGCATGAATGGGAACTCATGTACTGGGAAGTATGTTGGCCTCCTTGTTCTGTGACATCATTTCCCTTTTCCTCAGTTGATGGATGGGAGAAAAATGTGAGTGAAATATGGGACAAGTAGGCAAGTAAAAAGAAGGAAATGCTTTTTTCCTGCTCTGTATCAAGCAGTGATAAGAATTGCCAGCTAGCTCCAGGAACTGCTCCAGGAGCACCTTGAGTACTGTGTCCAGTTCTGGACTCCTCACTACAAAAAGGACATAGAGGTACTTGAGTGTGTCCAGAGAAGGGCAACCAGGCTGTAGGGCAAGCCTTATAAGGAGCGGCTGAGGGAGCTCGGGATGTTTAGTCTGGAGAAGAAGAGGCTGAGGGGAGACCTTATCACCACCTACAATTACCTGAAAGAAGATTGTAGAGAGGTGGGTGATGGTCTCTTCAGCCAAGTGACAGGTAATAGGACAAGGGGAAATGACACAAAGCTGTGCCAGGGCAGGGTCAGATCAGATGTTAGGAAAAAATTCTTTACCGAAAGTGTTATCGGGCACTGGAACAGGCTGCCCAGGGAGGGGATTGAGTCACCATCCCTGGATGTGTTTAAAAGATGGGTAGATGAGTTACTTAGAGATATGGTTTAGCATAGGATAGTTCCTGTTGGACTCAATGATCTTAAGGGTCTTTTCCAACCTTGTGATTCTGTGAAGGCAAAGTAGGACAGGAAGAAGAAATGAGGGAATTCTGTTTGAAAGACACCAGCCAGGCTGTAGAGGGGGTTGAGAATGAGGACCTTCAAACTCTTAATTCTTCTTGTGAAGGGAGTGGGTTTTCCCTTTATGCCCCCTGGGATCCAGTACAATTTACGTGTAGGTGTTCACAGGGAACAACTGTTCAGTCTCTGAACCGATAACTTTGCCATCACACCTACCTTGTGACATATGCCTTTCTTCTCTCTACTTGCCCAGGTGTGGTTTTTTTTTAAAATCAGGATAGATGGGGACTGAGATGGGAACTCATAAATCCACACTGAAGTAACTCAGACAAAGTATGCTTTTGTTGGGACCACGAACATGGTGCTGCCTCTCTCTGCATCCTTATGCTTTTCATGGAAGTTGAGCTCTGGAGGAAGTGAGACCTCCTCAGAAGGCTGCATGATGAGAGAATACACCCTGAAAAAATCAATTTTATGGCCTGATGAATGGGCAAACCGTGCCAGCTGGAAAGAGGGTCACCAAATCCAAGTCAGAAATGGAGAAATGCATATAAATAAGGCACTTTTTTTCTTTCTTCCCCCACCAACTTTAAGTTCCACTTAAACACTTTCCACTAAGCTCATAGTAGTACTTGAGTTGGAAGTACAGGATCATCTCCTAAGATTCATTGTGTATAAGCAAGGGCTGAAATATCTTGCCAGGAAAAAGGAGAAATCTAGCTCTTAAAGCAGCGCTATTCTGTAGGTTGTGCTGATTACGGCTTTGTGCTGCATGACTGTGATTTTTGGCATGCGGTGTCACATACCAAATTCCCAAAATAAAATGCTACATGATATTCTAAGAGCTCTCAGGAAACTTTAAAAAGGGATTTGCCTGCTGAATGCGTACCTCTTCTGGTGAAGCCAAATGATGCAGCAGGAATGGTTTGAGGAGGAAACTTTAGTCAGCAGATAATTAGTCTTTTTAAATAAGCGCAAGGGTAGGAGGGGGGTGAGGAGGGGGGGGAAGAAAACCTCCACCAGTCTCGTGTCTGTAAAGTTGTCAGCAGTCCTGCTTTGATTGTAAAGGGTTTACAGCTATACGTTTGAATAGCTAAAACATCTGTTCAGCAACATTGTGAAATCCTCGTGCTCCGGACCCCTTGATAAGGAGGACTGCTGAGCGATTGGCTCGTAGAGGCTCTACAGGCGGCACGGGCTGTACACACAGTGGTCACCGCTTGCCTTTCCTCCTCCTGGCCAGAGGAAAACGTAGGAGACAGCTACTATTTTACACATGATTTTCCTATGAGAGGGAGAGAGCAGGAAGTGCCCGGGAAATGGTTTGCGACAGAAACCTGGAGTTGTAAAAGTAGAAGAGAGGACAAGGAGAGCTCGTGCAGTTTGTGAACACTTGAAATACTGATACGGCAGCGGCAGAGGAAAACCAGGCTTCTGCGAGAGCGACCGCATCCCAAGCCTTCCCGATGGAAGGAGAGACGGTACCCGAGACTGGGAGAGCAGCCAGCAAAGCCACACGGATCGCCCTCGGCATCTTTGTGAGCGTCACCGTGGTGCTTGGCATCATGCTTTTCTTGGGTAAGTGAAAGAGTCGAGGCTCAGCTGAAGGTAACCCTCCCCAGCCTGTCTACTCAGTGCCGGTGTCCGTGGTCCGTGACGGGGTTTGGTGAGAATCTTGGTTGGTTCTTCTTTTCCCTCCCCCTGCCCAGTTTTATATTTACTGTGAAATGGAAATGTGTCAGGAAAGGGATTTGCTGCGGGAGCATAGGAGCGGGAAGCTGCAGCGTGAGCTCACGTAACTCTTGAATGCTGACTTTAAATTTGGGTGCCCAGTGTAGCGTGCTGCAGCAAGGATCGGGTTCTCGTGCCGAACGAGGAGGCACGCGTGAGATTGCTCACGTCAGTGTAGTGCTGGTTGCGAGCTTGCGGGTTGTGTCCGACGTGGGCTAAAACTCCCTGCTTCCCGAGTATGTGCCTGGGATGCACACGCTTTATGGAATCTTTGGCGTTTTCCTTCATTTGGTTTTCATTTAGGGCTTGACTAAAATTCCTGTAGAAGGCTTCAATAATACACATGCTTGCACATTTTCGAGATGTTTCTGGTTTTGGGATGTTTCTGTTCTTCTGCGATCAGTTGCAAAGTCATCTTTGCAAAAAATCAAAAAGGGAGTGTCTGGGATGAAACAGAAATGTTTTTATTACATTTATAAGCTGTAACTGGGGACAATAGAAGAGTTAGTTTTTCCTCTCTGGGACCTGGAATCACCTGTAGATAGGTTTTGATGGAGGATCATATGAAAGCATATGCCTACCCTTGTAAATGATGTAAAGAAGTATAAAAGTGCCCAGAAAGTACCAGGCAGAGAAAAGTGTTGCACCCTGTCAGAGCTTGTGGAGATGGATCTTCTTGTGAAATAAATGAGCCCAACACTGCATTTCTTCAGACCAGCACAGATTTCCCTGGACTGGAGGGAACTTTGCCTCTCAGCATATGTTTTGCTTTCCTCTGATCTGTTATGATCGCATGATCTTGTTTGAAAGGTCCGCTTTGTTTATAATCACAACAGAGAAAATACACCACAGAGAAAATGATGCCAGGTTTTCTATAGCTTATTTAAAGCACCGGGCTCCCGCTCAGTCAGTCTTGTTCTGCTTTAGAGCAAACTGTATGAACACTTGCAGACCAGTAACTTTTGTGTATGTGAGTAATCCAAATCGATTCAACAAAACTCTTCAAAAACATGAGCAGGATCGAATCCTCAGCTTGTGCAAAGTATTCTTTCTATATAGAAAGTAACAGTTTTCCCCTTAAAAAACACAATTACTAGAGATTATAGTGGAGAAACCTTATTTCTGAGGTCCATTTTAGCACTAGACTATTGATTGTTTGTAAAAAGTAATAGACATTTACCACCTTGACTTGTCAGAGACAGAAGTGCTTCATCCGTAGACCAGAGCTGAAAATTCAGGCAAATATATGAACTCTTAGGGACAGCTTTCTGTGTGCTGTGGCCTATTTCATAGCCAGGGATACAGTGTCAAAATTTTCATTGGCATAGCTGCTAAGAAAATAAAAATGCTGGCTTTGAGTCAACCAAAATGTCTTTAGGATTTGTTTGGAAATTGTCTGAGGTTTTCAACCGAACGAATAAAGGAAAAAAGTTAAATTATTTTAGTTCAGCATTTTGTCAGTGCAATGTTTGCATGTTTCGTTGGCATTGCTTTGTGTATGTAACTTTGAGTTAAGCTCTTTCAGTTTTGTTAAACTGCAGAAAGGGAGATCATTATTCCTGGTCACGTGAAATGTTTCAGGCGCCTCTAGATGACATTTTTTCCTTTGGTTTTCACTGATTCTGGAAAACCTGCTCTTTCTGGTAGACCTGAAACAATTTCCTTTAATTTTTACTGCCTGAGGAATGAAATACAGCCTCGTCCTGCTTCTCTTCTTTCTTCTTCTCAGACTTCGTATGACTCTAGGAGGAATATGGGAGAATCACTTTTATGTACTGTTAGTTGTTCCTGCCAGCTGTAGCCTTGTAACCATGACTGCAGTGGGGAGTTGCTTGGTATCTCCTGCCTGCGGGTCTCACCAGACCATGGTGTGGGTTGTGACAGGAAAAGAGCCACCTCCTCCTTGTGGGCCAGGGCTAGAGCAAAAGGACAAAACTCCTTTGTGCAAGCCAGGCAGCATTGAACCTCAATTCGGTAGCCTCTTCTACTGACCTGGTAGCCCCTTGGACTTCTCAGATTATAGGAGTATCAGAATTATTTGTGTCTGCATATTTGTATGCCTTTTCCCCTTTCAGATTTTTTGGGGAACTTAATTACAGGGTGTATTTTCTTAAGAATCTGGAAATGGGTTTATAAAGGAAGAAGCTGGGTCAGGGAGCGTTGCAACCACAACTGTAGGTAATGATGAAATGCTTGGTTCTCTTAACAACAACAACGAAAAGCCAAGAGAACAGAAAAATAAAACTGACAGGGAAATGTTGCTGTCAAATATATTTTTTAAAGTTTTTCCTAATGATGAAGTTCTAAATGGAACAAAATCTGCCAAAAGAGTATTTTGCTTTTTTTGATACGTATCAAAACCACAAGGGCTACTTTGAATTCCTTACTGATTCTTTTCAGATATCCCTCATTTTCCATCAAATACAAAAGAATTAAATGGTGTTTGGGATTTTCCCTCCTTTCTCTGCTTTGTTAAGAAAAAAAATTAATTCTATCAAGCTTTTAAGGCCTGGAGATGTTCTAAAAGAAAATTTTAAAGCAGGAAAAGGTGAATCTCCATGAATGAGAGGAGTGCAACACTTTCAGAAATTAATAGGCATGTTATCCATTATTTGTAATTCACATGGCTCAAGACCAGCATTTCTCTATTTTTTTAACATTCTTCAATATTCCCGTTACAATCTTTACAAGCCTCAAAAAACTCGTGTATTTCTTGGCAAATTTACAAGGGTTGTTTTTCACTGAGACAATGCAGGCTTTGGTAAAGTTGTTCAGAAATAGTTTTACATCCTCAGTTCCTAAGAAAAGTTGATTGAAATCCAGCCATTTCTGTCATTAATTGTGACTAAAACTGTAGGCTTGGAAGTTTGGAAGTGATAAAACAGCTCCACACCATATTTTAACTTTAGGGGTTTTGTTTCCTGGGCTGAAATAGAAAAGTTTTTTTGGGGGGAGGTTGGCTGGAGAGCTGTCAGGCAGAGAGGGACCTGAGGGTGTTGGTTGACTGCAGGCTGAATATGAGCCAGCAGTGTGCCCAGACGGACAGGAAGGCCAATGGCATTCTGGCTTGTATCAAAAATAGTGTGGCCAGTAGGCCTAGGGAGATAATTGTGCCCCTGTACTCGGCATTGGTGAGGCCACACCTCGAGTACTGTGTCCAGTTCTGGGCTCCTCACCATAAGAAGGACATTGAGGTCATTGAACGAGTCCAGAGAAGGACAACCAGGCTGGTGAAGGGGCTGGAGGGCAAATCCTATGAGAAGCAGCTGAGGGAGTTGGCGATGTTCAGTCTGGAGAAGAGGAGGCTGAGGGGACACCTTATCACCACCTACAGTTACCTGAAGGGGGGCTGTAGAGAGGTGGGCGATGGTCTCTTCAGCCAGGTGACAGGTGATAGGACAAGGGGAAATGGCACAAAGCTGCTCCATGGCAGGTTTAGATTAGGTATTAGAAGAAATTTTTTTACTGAAAGAATTGTTGGGGCACTGGAACAGGCTGCCCAGGGAGGTGGTTGAGTCACCTTCCCTGGAAGTGTCTAAAAATGGGGTAGATCAGGTACCTGGGGATATGGCTTAACTTAGGACGGGAATGGTTGGAATTGATGATCTTCAAAGGTCTTTTCCAACCTTGTGATTCTGTGATTCTGTCCCTTACGAACAATATAAAACTAGAGGTGAACCTGCTTCAGAACTATTAGCATTAGTAAAACTACAACACCTTAATATATACCATCATTGGGGTTTTGTTCTGTGTTGGTTTTTTTCTTTATTTTTGCCATGGAGTGAGTTATTAATATAATAGATATAATGAGATGTTTCTTTATGTCTTACTGAGTCTTATTTCATCTACCTCTGGGGACTCTCCCACCCTCATCCCAAGTATCAATCATCCATATATTTGCTGCCTGACAGCAGGGTGTAGAATTAGCAATTCCTACGCTTCAGTTTCATCAGCATCTGTAATACACATTTTTAAAAGATGAACAAAATTATCAGACAATTCCACAGCTCCTGTCAGCCAGGCTTTTGGAAACCAATGCGATTACAGTACTTTTAGGAGCCAGTTCAGACAGAGCCCACGCTGTGCCTTAGAAACCACAGCTATCCCTGTGCCCGTTGCTATCTTGTTTATTCCAAGCTGGAATCAGGGGACCCAACAGGTGTCCTGTCTGCACCGGGTGGTGCCGGTGGGGTTGGGCAGCGCAGTGCTGTTGCAGGAGGAGGTGTGGCAGGGCAGCGAGCCCTGCAGAAGGCGAGTAGACAGCTCGGCGTTGCATTGCCGGCTGCGACAGGCGCATCTCCGGAGGACAGTAGCCACTGTGATTAATTGTTTGTATCGTGGTGGCGCTCGCCCTCCGTGAGTAAGGCTGACCTGTTGTTACTCTGGGCAGTGTGCAGGTGTGCAGTGAGAGGCAGCCCATGCTCCGTGCTGCCTACGAGCAAAGACAGAGGAAGGAAGAAGCAAGCGCGGGACGGGCGGATCATTCGTTACGAGCTGCAGTATCGACTTCACGTGCACTGTAACTGTTCTAAATGAATGTAGTCAGAGGTGCATTCGGGCCAGAGCTTGTGCTGACATTTCAATGATCAACTACACAACATTTGGCCTCAATGGTCAGAATTCATTGCAAATGACCTCATTATGGTTTTCCATTTTGCAGTTAGCCAAGGTCTTCTAAAGTTTCATCCGAAGCAACAGTACTGTTTGACCTCAGAATGCATTGAAGCTGGTAAGCAACAATTTCATCCTCTCCATTATATCATGATTATAGTATGCTAATGATATACTTACACTGTTTGATTTTTTTTCTATGGTACATCTTGCTCAAAGTTTCATTAGTAATGAGGGGAAAAAATAAACATCACCACAAACTTTTTTAAAAAGCCACTGTTTAAGTTGCTGCAGGTCTGTTTACTCCCTCTAATTACAATTCATGTTTGAAATGGTCTTAATTCTCTTCTACCCCGGTTAACTCAAAATTTCCCATAGGATTTGTTTGTTTTCTTTTAACGGGAAACAAAACATCCGGTGACTTTACCTTCAGGTGTATTTTGTTGTTTCCTTCTGAGAGTCATAAAACTAATAAGTGAATTGTTAAGCACAGAGATGCTTTAGGGCCCGATTTTGTGCAGACTTGCCCAACTGCTTCTGTATTGCCCGGATCTTCTACCCACACATATATATGTGGTAACTCTTAAGAGCTGGGATGTTTATTGGCATTAAATGTGAGCTAAAGGGGCTGGGCATGGTAGAACTTGTAACATCCCTGTTTTGCACTGGTCAGTTCTGACAGAGTTTTGCTCACACTAAATCAAGAAGAGTTTCCTCATTGAGTGTAATGAGAGCAAAGTTGAAAAATTTACAAATCTCAACATCACCAGGATGTTTCTTGTCATTCTGCTTCCACTCTGTGCTGCAGACAGCACTGTTGGCCACCCTAGACCTGACCCTCCTGATTCTTGAATGAATGCAAGTCATCGTAGAATTGCAGACTGGTTTAGGTTGGAAGGGACCTCAAAGACCATCTAGTTCCAACCCTCCTGCTGTGGGCAGGGACACCCTCAGTAGACCAGGTTGTCCAAAGCCCCATCCAACCTGGCCTTGAGCACTGCCAGGGATGGGGTGGCCACAGCTTCTCTGGTCAACCTGTGCCAGGGCCTCACCACCCTCACAGTAAACAATTTCTTCCTAATATCTAATTTAAATCTATAGTCAAGATTAGATATCTAAGTAAGGGAGGATGACTAATCAAAATGCCACCACCCCCAAAACCTCAATGACAAAACCATGTAGGGGTTCCATCTTGAGCTTTAGAACAAAAAAAATGTCACTTAAGAAATTTTAATCTGAATTGGCTTTCTTCTTTACACGTGCATATGAAATAAATAACCCAGGTGGGTTTTTTTATAAGCTCAGCAGAAGGTGGGATTTTGCACCAAGGTTGACTTAGACACCTATATTGACCTGACTGTCTTAGCTGACAGTACTCTTTGTAGTGACTATGTTGTGTCTTGAGACATGAGCCCTGCCTTGCTGAACAGCTTTTCAGGAGTGATAGAAAATTGCCAAGGACCAAAATGTCTTCAGCATAGTCAATTTGGGAGTTCTAAATGTGAGAGAGACAATTACAGCTGACATAGAAATAGCATAGGAAGAGTTACTCTAAGTGGATGAAGAAGAGTTGCTGGATGCTAGAAATACTACCATGAAGTCTGTAAAAGTTATCATATTTCCTGTTAGAATATTTAACCAGTTATTTGGATAAGCCTCAAAACACATGGTCATTTAGCCAAAAAAAAATGTCCGATATCTACATATTCCATGTTACTTGACCCACACATATTTAAGCTACAATTACTATAATGTGTGAAAGGGGTAATGGTTTTCAACTAAAAGAGATTTAAAAGATTTAAACCATAAGGAAGACTTCTTTTAAGCTAAGGGTGGCTCTAATGGGCTTACCAGAGAGGTGGTAGATGCCCCACCCCTGGAAACATTCATGGCCAACCTGAACAGGGCTCTGAGCAACCTGATCTAGTTGAAGATGGTCATTGCAAGGGATTTTGGACTAGATGACCTTTGAAGGTCCCTTCCAACTCAAACCATTCTTTGATTAGATGCTCAAAAGCTATTAAGTCTCTGTCTGAAAATACTACAGTAATCTTTTTCAATGAATGGTAGATCAGAACTTGATTTGTTTCCTTGTGCAGCTAGTCAGCTAAAGGTAAACAGTGCATAATTTCTGGAACGCTAATTTCAATCTGCTTGATAGACTTTGCTACTAAATTCCTCAGGCAATTATTCTGTCATGGCAACAATGGAGACCCCGTCTTCAGGTATCTGGATCCATCAGTTCATGTTCCTGTAGTACTAGGTTCAGCCATCATCACCATATGGCACCCAAGAATACATTCAATGCAGATATTTTGTCTTTTTTGTTTTGCTTCTCATGTAGGTACCATTAGGTGCTAGAGAAGCTGTGTGGTATTCTTGCTGTTCTTTGAATAAAATGACAGAGATTAGGGCATACATTAGTCCTAGAACTTAGCAAGGCTTCGCTTGCCAGTGAGGACAGCATCACGTTGTAGAGGCTTTTAAATGGTAATCGTCGTTTCTGGATTGTGACCTCGTGTAAATTCTCTGTTTAGAAAGAAGTGTTCCACAGAATCTATGTGGTGTCTTTTACAGCTGCTGGCATCCTAAGCAAGATAAATCAATCTGTTGATCCGTGTGAGAACTTCTATCGATTTGCGTGTGATGGCTGGATATATAATCACCCTATTCCCGAAGACATGTCAAACTATGGCGTTTATCCTTGGCTGCGACACAATGTGGACCTCAAACTAAAGGGTAAGTATGTAGTTTCTGAAGGTGTTTGGTTGGCTTGTCACCATAGCTCATTAATTGGCTGGTTTTGAAATTAATGGAGACTCCACACTTCTGTCTGATCATTGGCTAATATCCAGTAGCTGAACTTGATGCTCTTTTTTAAGTATATATTTATTCTCTTAAACTGGAAGAAACCCTACCAGTTAAGAATGGAGGAGATGAAAGGATACTCCTTTTACCAAAGCAGAAGTTGAGGGGATTTGAACTACTTTCCACTTGCACTAGATGGGTAGACAAAGCACAGTACACACATTTAAGAATGACCCAGATCAAGACCAACACCAGTCTAGGACAGCTCCTTGTCTCTAACAGTGGCCAGTAGCAGGAAAACAATATATTTAGGCAAAACCAGAGTGATATTTTCCAGTATACTTACCTAGCTCTAGACAGCAGGCAATTTACAGACTTCTAGAAACAGAGCTAGTTTTGGTATTGTGTTTCCTTCATGTTACAGTTCAAGCTGCCATTGAAGTACCTGAGCTATCATCAGTAAAACAGAGGGATGTTTAAGAATGTGTGTCTGGAGGAAAAAATAGCCCCGGGGTGGAAACGTGTGGGAAGAGAGGTATTTTAATCTGAGTGGGACTTGACTTTGCCCTATACTCTGCAGCAAGGCCACCTCATCAGGAAGCTGTGCAGACCAACTGTGGAGAAAGGGCAATGTTTATTGTTAGGTAGGAAAACCCTGCCAGACTCTTACAATCTTGGCTAGAAGTGAGTTGTGCAAAAGAAGGGAGCTGTGCAAGATTTATTATTGGTGGTGGTGTGCTCGAGCACTGCACACCTTGAGCGTGCTATTCACCTTATAGTTGACATTATAGCCTGCTATGGGATCACCACAGAACAGAGCTCAGGTTTAAGATGTTATGCTTAAATATAGTATTTATTTTTCCTTTTTAGTTTATTCACATGCATCTGTAGGCATGAAAGCCCTTCTCCACTTGCTTTCTTCAGCCATATCATATTCAATTTGCACATCGTTAAGTATTTTTAAAAGCTGCATTCGTTTTCAGAATATTAGTTTGGAATTTCAGTGCAGGATATGATCTGATGACTGCTGTTTAAAGTCTGCTGAAGATGTCACAACCAAAGGAAAAAAAAATATTGCCAGAGCCTGTTTTAAGTTATGCTTTGCATTCTAATTGTTCTGCTGCCAGAATCAGGCTGTATTAGGTAGCTGCACATCCTGCGTGAATCACAGCCACAAAGAAGCCAGTCCTAATTGAATATAGAGTAGCAAGCTGTGACTCTCATCCTTAACTTCCTCCTTTTAAAGAACCTAATCAAGGACATCAAGCAAAACCACACTTTTACATGGTTTTCTCACTGCAGTCCCTGCAGAATTTGATAATGGCTAGGAAAATACAAGACAAAGAAAGAAACATCTAAGCGAGAAGTATTTGGTTAATAAAAACTCCATATCAAAAAAGGGGTGTAATGAAGTGCCTGATAATTACTTTAATAGGAGGCTTAAAATGCTCCTTGATCTGGTACAGGGACAACTATATGAAATATTGAGTGATGTAGAAGAGGTGATTTAATATAACATTTGCAATCTCCTTTTTAATTAATGAACTTTCCAAAATATATTATTCTTAATTAAAAAAGGAAAAGGAAAAAAACAAGTGCTGTATGTCAGTGTTGGTAACAGAAGTAACAAGGCCTAACTTCAGCCTCTGTGTGTTTGTGTTATAACTTGATTCATTTAATATGTTGGTTTGACACTGAATTATTCATTTGTGGATGACCACAGCCTTGCTATCAAAAGTTTTAGCAAGATGAAGAACTACTGCATATAGAAAAATATATATAAAATTGACCAGACCTTGAAGCCAATTTATTGTCTCCTTCCTGAAGAACTCTTAGTGGAACTTTGTACTTCATTGTATATGTCCCCGTTTGACACTAAGTGGTTTAAAAAAGGCCCACTCTTTAAAGATACAATTATTACGCAAGTTCTATGTTCTGAAGTATTTATCATGTTAAAGAAAACTATTCATCTTAAAGTGATAACATGGCTTGGCCAGAAAGTTACATTTTTCATGTTTGATATTCTTTGATGGTGTGATATAGATGGAAGCATTTATTCAGGCAATATATTAAAAAATTATGTTATTTAATAAATTATTTGAACTTCTAATCTGTTTTCTGGTCCTGAGTCCTGAATGTTCCTGAGCCTTAGGCAGACAGGGAGTTTAGGTATTTGTACAAAGACCTGTGTATGGCCTTGGTTACACAAGGGTATCTTTAGTCTTCTGGAACCTTCAATTTTTGTTCAGGGACAATTGCAATGGAAGATGATCTTCCAGTTGATGATGGGTAGTAAGTATAAGAATTAGCTTTGTCTTACCAAAAAGTTGTAGGTGTACTGAACCCTGCATTAACTGTTATTGTTTCAGAGCAAAGCTTCTTTTCTTTTGGGTTGTTGTTTGGGTTCTTGTGTTTGCTTGGGTTTTTTTGTTTGGTTTGGTGGTTTTTGTGAGTGTTATGTTCTTGGTTGTGTGGGTTTCTTTTTTGATGTTGCAGACACACAGGAGCATGAAACTTTGCAGGTATCAGCTTCAAGAAAGGGCAGAACACCTTCTGTATTGGTGAAGGATTTTGGCACTTTAATGGGGAATTCTAAAGAGGAACGACAATGGGACAATGGAAAATAACAGAACTACTAGGTGGTAGATTTTTTCCCTGAATATCTCTTGTTTATTGACGGAACAGGACAAGAAGTAACATTAATTTCAAGGTTCTTCTAGATTAGCAAACCTTAATGTGATAATTAATACCTTATTTTTTTTTTTTTATGATTTGCACTTACAATGGAATATATGCTGCTCCAATGGCTTTCTTTAGCTGTCTTAAGATGGATTCAAATTCAAATTATATCCTCATTTCCCCTTTAATGTCTTTTTCATCCTTTGTTTGAGGGTCACTTGGATTTCTTTTTCTGTTCTCAGAAGAATCCACAAACCACATGTGTAACTCGCTTTGATCTCTTGTCTACACAACATGGATAAAATCCTAGTTTGGTGAACGCAGTCTTGGATGTCAGCAACAGCACGTTTTCATGCATTGTGGAGGAGTGTACAGAAGACAGTTGTAGATAGCCAAAGTTATGCCAGACTCAGAGACTTGTGAGTTGTGTTCTGATTTGGGTCCAACTAATGAACATCTAATAATTAGGTTAAAATTTCTGTGTTCCTTACAGAATTGCCATGGGGAGGACCAAGGTGCTCCTACTTCCAGTTTAACCATTCCTGGCTGGACCAGGCTGTCCCCTATTGAAGCCAGCCTTTCACTTGCAGATACACTGCGGGCATGTTACAAAGTGCCCCTGGTTGGTTAAGAAAAACAGTGGTAGTGCGGATGGGCCTCTCAGGAAGCTCTTGGGGCCCTTCAAAGTGGAAAAAACACAATTAGACCGTGATACCTGTTCTATGAACAAAAACTATCTCAAACTGCAACTGTTTCAGCCTCAGGTCAGGTCAAGATTGCGATGCCTCTGTGAGTTCATGAATGTTTTTCACTTAAGGTAAAATTTCCTGCAGAAACATTTCTGTTCCTGCTGATTTTTTTCTGGTTTGATTGGTGATCTTAACTAAGATTTTAGGAGAACTATTGTCTTAATATTGAAATGCAAGTGACTTTTAATGAATAATTCAGAACAGTAAGTCCAAGGGAAGTAAATCAGTGCCTGTTACCTGCGGCGAATGTTGATCGTGAACCAAGCAGTTTCTTCTCCTTCCTCTGAACTCTGCAGAACAGTGATATACAGCTGTGTTGTTTGGGGAATTTCTTTGGTTGGGTGTTTTTGGGTTTTGTTTTTGGTTTGTTATTTTTTTTTTCCCAAATGACCATACAGGAAGCTATAAATTATACAAAAAAAAAAAAAAAAGCAAACACAAAACAACCCCAAAACTATGCAAACATTTCTGAATCTCAGCGCTGCAAAGGAGCTGATTTAAATTACATTAATCATTTGTGAACATGTCTTCCAGGGCTTTTAAATTTAATTTATGTCTGTGGAAACCCGTTTAGAGATTAAGTCTCCATACTGATCCTGGCCCAGTGAGACATCTACTTCAGACTAATTTTCTACTCTAAGCTTTCTAGAGTGGCTGTTTTCTGAGTGCCAGTCAATTTGAAGTGAGGGATTTCCAGTGTGGCAAAGAGAAAGAAACGGAGGCTTTTTAGGAGGGTATGGTGTGTGGGTTTCTAACGAACTTGAGGCAGACAACAAAAAAAGCCCAACTTGGCAGTGTGGGCAACTTTTCTGAAAATAATATGCAATGGTTTTCTTTAGAAAATAACAGGGTGTTTATGCTCCTGCCTCCAATATCTTCTTGTTGGATAGCTGCTCCTGGAGAACTGGATAGCAACAAACAGCAACAATATTTAATGTTGTTTTGCTTGTGTTTTTCTACTATCAATGGATCTCTCTTCAGTGGTACAGGGATTTTTAATTTATTTTTTTAGTGGCCCAGATCCTTCTTATAATGGATCATTTGTCTAAATGTGACAGAAGATGCATGTGGCACCGGTCAGGTAAATCTCTCTGGGCCAAAAGTTAGCAGCTATTTGGTAAAATGAAGTACCTGAGTCAAAGGTGGGGAAGCCAAGACTTTTTCCAGGCTTTGTGGCAGTTTGAAATGAAAGTTGAATTTGTAATGGGTGATTTTGGGAAACCATGAGTACAGAAAGGAGATAATTTTGGTTCCTAAATGAGGTTTTAAGGCAGCACAGTAACTGAGCCGCAGGATTCCCACAGCAGCTTTCTGGTTGGGAGGCCAGAGTGGCATCCTTTGAGCTCTGCACTGGAGCAGGAGCGGCACTTACGGCACGTGGTACAATGTTCCCCCTGCATTGACAGCGAGCCTCTGTTTTGGCTGCTGCCTGCAGAAGGCTGGTATGCTCCTATCTGCAGATACTGAATTTCAGAATCACTATATGACTGTGCTTTGAGGAGGTAATTTTGCCAAGAGAGGATTCATGCCTCAGAAGGCGAAGCGATCGGTGGCACCTGACTGCCGAGTTCCTGACTAACAGAAACAAATTGTGCAAGTGTATGTAGAAAGTTCTAATGGAATGAAGTAAAGCTCAATGCTGCTGTTTAGTACAGAGCCCCACCTGTATTGTCACAATTAGGGATCTTACAATCCTTTGGATTAAATGCAGTTTAAACTCTTGTGCCTGATATTATGATGAGATGTGTTATCCTCTGTAGCATAATGGCAGGAGGTTAGGTGGGAAGGGTAGAGGAGAATTTCTCAGAAGATTAAGATTTATTATTAAAATTAGACTTAGAAACAGAGGCTCTCACTTCCCCATAAGATGATTTTTGGTTTTGTTTCAGTTTACATACAGTTATGTTTATTTTTGGAGAGACTCACGTGATGCGCTCATCTTTTCATATGCAAACTCAAAGAATTTTCAAAATGCTGAAACTGCCAACAAGCAGCACTGCAGTTTAGGAAATGTACTGGATATTAGGACACTGAGCAGCATTAGGAAGCATTTATGTCAGCACAGCTGTTTGAATGGCATTTCCATGAGAACTCCTGTACTGCCAAAAAGAATATTCAAGAAAAGGACTGGGGAATTTCTTCTCAAGGGGTGAAGGGGACTCCAGAAATTTCAGTATATTAGTTGGGTTTGTTTGTGTAAATACAGTATCCTTTCATGAAATTGGTGTTTGGGGACATTTGTCTGATTTTACTTGATTTATGTTCCTTGGGCATTAGAACCTATATGAATTGATTAACTGCTAAATCTTCATGAATTCCTGTGGACATGCATATTAATTGCATCCTCATTAATGCAAAATTAATTCATAATGATTAAATGTTCTATCAGAATGTCAGAAGAATTAATAATGATGGGCTGGTTATTTTCAGGAGTCACTAGACTAACTGTGGATGGACGCTGCCATCAAGAAACAGGATGATGGACATTAATTTTACAAAATATGAAATATGTTTCCCTGAATTGATTAATGGTGTGCTGATCATCATTAAATGCTTGTAAAAAACCCCAACAAAACAGCCAACCAGCCCTCTCCTCACAAACCCACAAAATAAAACAGGAGGTGGGGGAGGTGCAGTTTATCAAAACAAGGCAGGTCTAGATTAAGGCATCAGCTTCACAAAGACAATCTTGAGGAATGAGCTCTTGGAGCTGCAGAATATGCTGGTAGTTTTAGGGTTGCTTGTTTTCTTTTGTTTTATGGGGCTTTTTTATTTGGTTGGGTTTTGGTTTTGGTTCTTATTTTAAGTTAATGGTTTGAAAATATGGAAGCTATTATAATTAAAGTACATCTGAGGCTGTCTAGATTAACACAAAGCCTTCCAAAGAGGTGGGAGTAGACAGTATGGCAGGTGGTAGCACAATCTGAGTTGTGTCTAGTAGTCTGCATTTCTTCATAGTCCTATGTGAACAAGGAGTTTGTCATAATGGAAATTGCTTGGAGTGATTATTTTGGGTCTAGTAAAATGATTCTGGTGACCTGATCACCTACAACAGAGAATGGAGATTTAAAAAAAGGTAAGAAAGTAGTACAAGGCTGATTAAGGACGGAAAACAAAATAATTTATGCTTTGATAACACTTAAAAGCTACATTATAAGCGCCAGGAAAGTGTATTGACTTGCTATTTTATTTCAGACTCAAAGGGAAAAGCTTTATTTAGGCAAGGGTAGTTTTAAGCATATGGAGAAAGATTTTTGGGTTTTTTGCAAGCCTTTGATGCTAATTTGAAATATCTGGACTGTAATGTGTTAGAAATTCAAAATAGGTGTTTATAAAATGCATTTAAATAATTTTAGTGCATTAGGCTCTGATGGCTTCCCTTCCAGTCCTCTAAGCAATGTTTACAGCCACAAAACAAAAAAAAATAACCCAAAAATGAAGAGCCTTAATGTCGGCAAGGTGCTGACATTCTTTAACTACAGTCATGTGAATTTTTTACTGTTTGTCTTTTTAATTGTGAGAGAGTGAAAATTACATCCTTAAACAGTGTATTTTCTTATTTTGGAATCCTGGAAGCAAACTTTTATTTAAAAACTAATTGTTTGCAGGTCATTTCTTATAAAGAGTCTGGTGGGTGTAAGGACACCAGACTGCATGTGCCAGACTGTGCACCAGGGACCTGAACTAGGAAGAAGCACTGAAAAACAATAAGTAGAACTGGTAGTTTATAAAAGTATATAAATTTAAGTTAGTTAGTGGGGAAGTTAGTTAGGGAAGCCTCAAAAACCAAATATTGCTGTCAGTTGTTAATAGAGGATGGTTGTACTGTTGTACTGTACACTGAAGTGGCATAGCAGGAGAAATTCTCAGAATAAATTGTGTTTTAAAGGCATAAGGGAATTAAATCAGGCCTTGAAATGATGACGTTGGGTTATACTGGTGTATAAGTAGGTTTCAATGCTCTCCACTGAGGTTTGTCTCTGTCGCATTTTCCAGGCAGGTGAGAACTTGCTCTGCTCTTCTCCAGAGGCTTCCAGGTGCAAAGTAGCTCTGAAACGGAAGCGGGGTGGATGCATTAGTGTGGGAGCTTGACCTGTGCTAGAAAACCTGCCAAAAGAGATAAAGCTGTACTGAAGCATTAAATATTATATCCTACAGCAGGAGATGTCCATATTATTTTGGGGACAGTGCTCTGAAATAACAGATTTAACTAAAAACATGATCTTGGCTTGACTATACTTGCCTTGCTCCCAAGAAATATGAACATCTTTGAAATATGTCAGTTAAGTCTGTCACCTCCTTTTAAAACATATATATATTCACACACATACAAATTTTTTCCTTCGCCCTCCCCTCTATACCTCTCTTCACCTACAAGGGTCAGGTTTCCAACATGATGAGAATAAATACATACACACCGTATTTTCTTCTTTGACAATATAACCTGGGCTGTATGTATTGTTGTAGCCTATTAAACTCATATTTTCATGTCCCAAGACAGGGAAGTTACCATTGTTCAAGTGATCACAACAATCTCACGTATAATTTTAGATGCTGTGGCCAGTACTTTTATTTTGAGGTAGAACATTCTGTCCCTCGTAGGCATAAAACTTACCACTGCCAGCTCTCCTTCGCATGACTTCTGGCTCTGAGAAAAAAGAATTGGAAACCAGATACTCTAAATGAATGCCATCTGACCCAAAACCATTCTGAAATAATCATTCTTGGAACATGTAGGCTCACATTACTGTAATTAAGACTGTGCATTTGTCTAGCTGTGATTTCCGTAACAGCAGCATGGTTCCAAACTCTTTTTTTTGGGTGTGTGTATGGGTGCCCTTTGGCATCCAGGCCAAGTCCAGGATCTTAATTCCAGTGCCCTGGGAGTTTTAAGAAAAGGCAGTGCCTTTGTGCTACAGCTGGAGTCCTTAGATACCTTTACTGGCAGAAGTGCAGTTGGCTACTCGGGTTTTAGGGGTAGCAGTTGCTTTTCAGGAACTCTTTTGCCACAGCTCTCTGCTGTGAATATGAAATTCAAGGGTTAGACATTCTTGACGAAGACTAGATTAATTGTGACCTCAGGGAATGATACTCTATGCACAAGTGTTACATGTTTGGTTTGATTGCCAAACTCAAGGTAGGTTTTTTCTCTACTTTTAAGCTGAAATTCCTCACAGGATGTCCTTAAAATATCCTGTTGCTGGCGTGAGAGGATCTCCCACAAATTTCTGAAAGATAACTTGTGTTTTGCCTCTTCACAGAGGTAGCACATAATAATGCTGACCTGGGAAGGAAACATAGCTTGTGACTGCTAGCTGGTGGTAGGTGATCAGCTCTTTAAATTATTCCTCTCATCAGTTTAGAAAACTGGCCTCTGTAGCTGTAAAGCAGCATAGAGGGGAGGGTGAAGAACAAATTCTTCATTGCTCAAGAATTGAAAGAGAAATCCACCTTCTCTCTCATGGAGTATTTGCAAAGAAATTCCCTTTCCACAAGCATAGTTCCTGCCTTTTTATCTAAGAAACAGAAGCTCATAAACATATGGACCAAATACCCGTTTGCTAGCTACAGCTACCCAAACCAAAGGGAGAGCATGCTGTTGCATGAGGCTGTGATGGGGCCTTACATGGGCATAGTTGACAAGAGAGCATCTTCTCTCCCTTTGATGCAGTGGATGAGTAGGCATAGGGTTCTGAGAAGCCCTTGGGCTGCTTTCTGAATCTGCTCCTGAAAACAGTGAGTTACAAATGGCTTTCAGTTGTAACACTGAGCATCATCTGGTCAATACAGAGCAACTCCCACTGTCACTGACATTAAAGGCACTGAGGTGCCCATTCACCATCTCCAAAGGTTCAAGTTCTTTGAGTGTTTGGACCAAGTTCAGCAAGCTTTATGCTCAAAAAGTAACATCATTCCAATCAGTAGGACTCTGACACAAGTTAGATAAGGAGGAATTAGTCTGCTGTGGCTCACTTGCTTTATCTGCAACAATGGATAATGGCTGTATCTCCTTGGTCCCACATGTCTAAGAGTGCTTTGAGATCTTTATCCTAAATGTAAAGAGTGCAATACTGGGAGCAACCATTAGATTATCTCCTATGACCTTTCTTGTATCACAGACAATTACATTACCCACGTAATGCAGCTCAATAGCTTGCTCTGGGATAAAACATAATTCACGTTGGGCTAAAGTTTATCTTCCAAAAAAAATCAAGTCTTGAAGCCACCACTATCTCCTCTGGTTGTTTGGCTCCAGTGGTTAATCACTGTCACTGCTGAATTTGTCTTCACCTTCCAACAGCTGGCTTTTTTGATGCATTTTTTTTTCAATAAAGACCTCTTTTGACACCAAGCATTTCCTAATGGTGAAGTGCTTTCATACTGTGACCTCATCACATTTCCACCATCTCGTGTGAGACAAGTTATGATCCCTCACTTAATGGCTCCCCCCTGCCCCTCATTCTATTTGTCAAGCCACTCCCTCTGATGAAAAACCAAAATGATTGTGATGTTTTTCTTTACCCTGTCCAGCTGTCCTACATGGTTTTTAAAATATGGACAGATGAAGGGCAGGTCGTGTTCTGCTCTCTCTCATCCCATGTATAAGATTATCTCCCCATTTTGATATTTCTCTGTATTTTTGCAATCCAAGACTGTTGTTTGCCCTAGCATCGCCCTGGGAGCTCACACTAAATTACTTGTCTGCTTCCAGCTTTTCACTCCTCCAGGGTTACAACTTTCCAGGAAATGGGATGTCCACTCAGGGTTCTTGTATAGGTTTTTTGTTTTTTTTTCAAGTTTGAGCATATTCCCACTGGGATAATTGCACATGCAGTTGTTGTTGATACAAAGCATTATAATATGTTTCAGATCACCCTCAGATATCACTGTGCAAACACTTGAGTTTGCATTTTCCACATAGAGCCAATGTTTGTAAAAGGATAAGGACAAAAATGAACAGGAAAAAATGCTACTATCTTTACTAGCACAATACGTTCTCCATATCTAGGGTTTGAAATAAGCAATAAGCTTAGTGAATCACACAGCGTCTCAGAAATACAACTGTATATGTAGGAAACTGTCCAGTATCATATAGAATATATACAATCTGCAGATCGGGATGCTGATAAATCAACATTCCTAATCTGAATAAATGGTATGCATGCTTCTTTCCCTGCAAATCTGATTGTACAATTACTTTTTCACACACTCCAAGTCAGAAGAGGGGAAGGTACAGGATTTCTCAGCGCTATAAATAAAATACCGTGGTTAAAAAACAAAGCAAAGCTGTGTAAGACAGTAGGCTGGACAATCAACAAGGGCTAGAAATGGAAAGTAAGATTAAAGGTAGCATTTAGCCACAAGACTATCCTTAGCAGCCTCAGAATAGTATGCAGTTAAACAAACATACACACACGCTAGCAAAGATTACTTTGTAAAGCGCCTTGCTCTCACTTTTAACAGGAGATGATTGCTATTTACTGTAGGGTAGTGAACCACAGGAAGCTGGACTTTTTTAGCCCTCTCGCCCTAGAAAAGAACTGTCTGAAGCCAACTCAATATAAACTTCCTTCCTTCCTTCCCAACCCAGCTCCCCACACTCCCCACTGTGGCTTTTTTTCCTCAACTGTCTATCTAAGCATCTGCAGTTTAGATAACTGAGGTTTGTTCCCAGCTACAGAGAGGGTTTTTTTTGTTGGTGAGGCCGAGTCTTTGTGTTTTGTACAAGAGCCAGGGAGAGCAATGATGCAAACCTGTATGACCTGGGCTGCCAGAAGTACAAGGGCTTTGACTTGCAATGGGAACACCCCTGCCCTCAGACCCTTGGTAGAAGAAAATGAATGATGAAGCAATTCATAACCTCAGAAAGGTAAGGATATCCAGAACACCTTTAGCCAGTTTCTGACTGAGCAAGTGGCAGCTGCTTGATGAGATGGGTTGTTATTTCAGCACCATGGAGCAGAATTGCCAGTAGGTTTTGAAACTTGCTGTGACGAAGTGTAAGGTGAAGAGAAACATAACTCTTGCATTTGGGTGCCCTGTGCATATAGAAGCATGGACAGTGAGGTGCTGAGACCATCAGTGCAGGCCAAGATCCTTTTTATCTCAAAGAGAATGACTTTGGAATTAATTTGAAAGTGAAGGAAGTAAAAGACATAACTAAAGAAGAGCTGCTTTGCTAGAAGAGCCATTTGAATGTGTACTTTATATTTGGCTGGGGAAACATGATCGCAGACTTTATATTCAAGGCAGCTTAGCTGTGCTGGTTCACTCTGCTTGTCCTAGTGATTTTTGGCTCTGATACTCTTGATTTGCATTTGCAGCAGGCTGGTGTTCTAAGGCAGTAGCAGCAATAAGTTGTTAAATTCCAGTTACTGAATAATAATCCAGTGCTCTTTCAAGAGCGTCGTAAATCAGCTTAATCTCTCCAGCTAGATTGCTGTTCCATCTCTACCACTGGGATATTTTAACTAGGAGCTAACAAATGAACTATTATTTCAAGGGTTTTTAAAAAATATTTTTGAAGTGTTGTGTGTTTCCTGATCTGGTCAAAACCATTTGTTCCTAAAAATTCTTATTTAAAGTTGAAGGTAAAAGATGCTGATCAAAGCTAGATAAAATTTCTTTCACACTCAGTGAATCTGGTGAAGGATGTATTTCTTGGTCTATTGAAACTGTCTGTCTACTCAAGTTGAATTCAGTTAATATTTGGAGTCCTAAAATGGAAGATTACTTTAGGGAGTTGGAGCTTTTCATTTTGAAACAAGAAAATGGAGTTAAAAAAAAATAAGACTATGGTAAGAACAACAAACGCGGTGTCCTCCCTAGTGTGGTGTGAGCTGCTTGAGTCAAAATGCTGGTAACCTTGATGTCCCATAAACTAGTTGATTACCCATATATTTGATTAATACGCATGACATTGCATTTTCTTGCTCCTCTTCTTGAAGAAGAGTTTAAATATTCAAGGACTTGTAACTTCCTCATATATTTAGGGGGTTGGACCTGATCATCTCTGGAGGTCCCTTTCAACCATTGTGATTCTGTGATTTGGGAGTAAAATAAGAGAATTTCTAAATCTTCTATTAGGATTTTATATTAGCTAATTCAGAAATCAAGTGGATCTCTGGGTTTGAGCTTCTAAATCTTTCTGGAAGTGTGAGGCTAAGGCTGAGGAACATCAGTAGCGTAAAGAGCACTCATGGACCACATCCCCTATTTTGGTGTCCACAAGATCCAACCATCTCTTTAAAGCTTTCATGATTGATCACTGGAGTTTATGTCATCAGAACCAAGAATTCTCATCATAAATTAATTCCAAGCAAAGTGACAGCATTTACCCCACCTCATTCTTTGCACAAGTGTAGCACGGGTTGCAGCTTTATTCTACTGCATAATGAGATGGTTTGATAAGAAAACACCAGGTCCAAGTTTAACAAGATTTTATGCAGGTGCATTCATACAGTTGATTTTATTTTACTGGTTCTCATCCTCTGTCTCTCTCCTGAGCTTTAGTTGGGCTTTAGCCATTGAATTTTATTAGCTTCAAAATTTCATGGCTGTGCAGCTCACTGGGAAGGAACAGAAGCCGTTGCAATGGCTTTAATAGGAGTGTATTTCTTCATCCTTAGTTTTATGTAGGTTTCATTTATAACTTCTTTTTAAATGCCATTCTTAAAACATGAACAGGCCTGGTTATTCTGCTGGGAACTGTGCACACTGCAGATATGTGTCAATGATTGGCATTATGTCATACTTAACAAGCTGAAAAATATTAACAATTTGAGGATTACAAAACTAAAGCTATTGGGAATCCTGTCCAGCAGTACTATTAGCGAAAAGCTTATCCATAACTAAAAGGGAATTATCTCATTAGATTTCTCAAAGATCCAAGCAAATGAGGTTTGGGGTTTTGCAAGGAGGAAAGTGATTGGAGGGAGAGAACAAGTATAATTTGTTCATTGCTACATATTCTTTGACTAATAAACATGGTCCCCTGACTGCTCACATGAGCACAGATGGGGAATATCTGAAAGGTGCAGCATGACAGGTTCTTCAAGGTGCCAGGGAAACCCTGAAGCATCCTACCTCCAACAGTGAGTTCCTAATAGAGTCCAGCAGTGCAAACCCAGACCATTCTCAGCCAGAGTAAGACCCAACCAGACATTTGCCTCCTGAGAGAGGACTCTGGGGAACTTCTGGGAAGGGCTGGAGAACAAGCAACTGCTGCCTGTTTGCAGGAAGGTACAGCTCTTGGATGGCAGCACCACTGCTTCTTCAGTGCTCTGTGTCACCCCAGCCAGGACTGGCAGAGAAGAATACTGTTGCAATGACACCTGATTAAACTCTGACTGGAAGCAGTTTGGTCTTGCCATGGCTGGTGTGATGAAGTTCAGGTGTCCCTACACTAACTTCAGCAGGCCACTGGGGCTCCCGCATTGCACTTTGTCCCCGCTTTTGTGTGGGGCGTGTTTCTTAGCTCAGGCATGGCATCACACGGGGCAGATCTGCTCATAAACCCTCTTGAAACCCGAAGCACTAGGGAGTATAGAGAAGGTACTTTGGATTTTTTCAAGGCTTCTTATCTCTGACTGAGCAAAGGGGACTTGGGATGGTTCACAGATTCACAGAATCGTAGGGGTTGGAAGGGACCTCTGGAGATCATCTAGTCCAACTGCCCTGCTAGAGCACTATTACCTTAGAGCACGTTGCACAGGATTGCTTCCAGGCAGGTCTTGAATATCTCCAGAGAAGGAGACGCCACAAGGCCACTCTCTCCAGTGGTCCTGGTAACAATAAGGTTAATGCTGTGTAGGACCAGTTTGGGTCTTACAAAACCTGATAAGGTCTGAGAGGGTTTGCTGGCCCTGTTTCTGTGCTGTGCTCAAGCACTACCCTGTTTCTCTTGGCTATACAAGTGCTCATGCTGTGCTGCACTGGAGCTGATAGATCTTGCTCAGGTTAAACTGCCTCTTCATTCAGCAATAGTATGTGGATCTGCAGCTGCATCATGGCTGATTTACAACCTGGATAAAATGGCTGGAGACAATGGACAGCAGGCTGCTGAGGTTTAGATGCATATTTCACGCTATTTCACTTCCATAACGTAGTGTGAGGAATGCTGAGGGATGACAGCTTAGAAAAACTAGTTTGGCTCTTAGGCACGAAGGAGGCTGACACCTGTAGTAGGAGGGAGCTGCATAGTGCAGCTTTTCAAACAGTAGTTGGAAACTTGATCTTCTGTGTCATTAAAAGGACTGAGGTTGTGTGTGTTTTTTGCAGACAACAGGGCAGTTCTCTGCTTGCTTTCAGCAGCAGCAGAGTTCACAGAAGTGAACGCCAGTGGTCTTCCTCACAGGATCCTGTTATCTTCTCTGTTATACCCCAATTTCACAATGTACTGGCACCAGAGGATAAGCTACTTGAAAGAATCCCTGACTTCCTACCCAGTGCGCTGATTCTCACCCTTGTCCCATGATTCCCTGTCCCCTTGGTTAGCTGAGGTTGGCTGTTTGTGAGGATGAGCAATACACGGTATCCATCAACTGGTGTTAAAACAGTCCTATAATTAAATAATAATTCTCTGTTGGGGGTGCTAATAATTCTTATGTCTGTGTTACTGCTGAAGAAAATAAATGTGGAACCTCATCCTTAATTAAATAAATGCTTTGATTAAAGCAAATGCTGAGTGAAACAAAGAGTTCCTACATGTCCCAACATGTTGAAAAATAAAAGTAATTTCTTTTTTCAGCATTGCTTGAGAAGCCCATCAGCAAAAGACGAGACAGTGAAGCTGTACAAAAGGCCAAGACCCTTTACGCATCCTGCATGAATGAGAGTAAGTGAATTGACTTGAGAGAGACACGTGTGTGCTGCCTCTTTGCTGAGCTCTGTGAAGCCTTGTACGGATTGGATATTAGAAAGAAATTTTTACTGAAGGAGTTGTCAGGGCCTGGAACAGGCTGCCCAGGGAGGGGGCTAAGTCACCTTCCCTGGATGTGTTCAAAAAAAGGGTTGATGAGGTACTTAGGGATATGGTTTAGCATAGGTTGGGAATGGTTGGACTTGATTTTCAAAGGTCTTTTCCAGCCTTGTGAGTCTGTGATTCTGTGACACGTAGGTCTCACTGATTTGCATTCAACTGAATGCAGAGTGTCTTCTACTGGTTTCTGAAGATGGCTGTCGAGGCTGAGGTGCACCAAGGCACAAGGAGTCGGTTTTACAGAGACTCCTGCTTGTCAGGGAACTCTGAAGGGATGTTTATCTGTGCAAAAAGACTGCCAAAACTGTGCCCTGGGGGTGTAGGAGTAGTGCCTGGTGAAGCCCTCTGATTAAATTCTCATACTGACAATTTCAAGAGCTTGTTGCTCAGTACCTTCTACCATTCTCTAAATCTCAGTACCTTCTACCATTCTCTAAATATGTTCAAGCAAAATACTTCTGTAGGGCTGCCTATAGACAGCCACCGACTCTTAAACTTCAGGTGATGTGGGTGTCAAGTGAGTTTTGATGGGGAACCCCAGAGTCACATTCACAGAGTACATATTCTGAGCTTGTATATGTTGCTGTAAGGTGCTCTATGCTAGGTTGGGATCCATCACTGTCTTTATGTAGCTGCACAGGTGAAGGATGAGTTGGGATGGAGTGGGCTTTGTCCTTCAAAGTGCCCTTTGTCCTTCTGACTCTCTCAGGTTTTATTTCATGAGCAGTTTTCATCCATCATGGCCTGAGACCGACTGTCAGCAATTGAGAGAGCCTGCCCCTCAGTGCTGAGATGCTGACTCCTCTAGCTTTGATTATGTTCAATAACCTTTCCTCAGAACCAGTGAAGTTTCTATGTTAGTTTCTAAGCAAGGAGTGGTTTTTAAAAATTGATTTATTTCCAGTTCTTTGCCTTTTTTGAAAGCAACTGATTGGCCTCTCTTATTCTTGATCCAGATAGACTGGGCTGGACTGCTGCACTCCTATGCTCACAGACAGAGCAGAGGCTTTGGGTTTCAGCTATTGTGTTTTGTCTTGCCTGGAAATCGATCGACGCCGATAAATCTTTTTGTCTCGTGTGGCTGCTGCTGGATTTGAATTGTCTGGAATGTAATTGTTGTCACACTTTGACATTTCAGATAAAATTGAAAAAGCCGACGTGAAGCCCCTGTTAAGTATACTGAGGCATTCCCCTTTCCGCTGGCCCGTGCTGGAATCCAACATTGGACCTGAAGGGCAGTGGTCAGAAAGGAAGTTTAGCTTAGTCCAAGCCTTGGCAACTCTTCGTGGTCAGCACAGTAACTCTGTCTTCATCCGTTTGTATGTGGCTGCTGACGACAAGATCTCCAATCGGTACATCCTGAAGGTACAATATAACACACCTATTAGATTACTTTGCATAGTGTTTTGTGGCCTCATTCTTTTAAAAACATGCTTACTTGCCAAGTGATTGCACCTGATTGTTGTTGTCATTATCTACTGACTTGCAGATGTACACGGGTGCTAATTTATGGGAATGTAGAAGCCACTAGGAACCACATGCTATTGAGAAATATTTCTGTATGGGATATTTTCTTCTTTCCAGTGGCAAAAAAAAAAGGTAAAATATGCTCCCAGTGGACCAATGTCCAGGGTCTATCTGTGTGAAAATGAGAGAGGTGGATACCTAGTCCTGGGGGAAACTTCTTATGACTGGTGCTTCTTATCAGTTGCATGAAGAACTTAATTTATATATATATATATATTTTTATTGTCCTGAAGATGAAGAATGGTTCGTCAGTAGCAGATATTTTGAACTTGAACTATGTTTCTTGAGATGGAAACACATTGTATTGTGCTCATCCAGCACCTTACAACACAGATGTATGCAAAACACTTATAAACCTGAAATACAGAACTTATCTTTTTACTGAAATGCCACTGCTTTTGGATCAAAGCGTTGCCAGTTTGCTAACAATTCATGGCATTACACAACAGTACAGATTAGTGAGAAAAAGACCCGGGAAATGTTGCCTCATTGCAGTCTGACAGAACTCCAGGGAGAATTGTAACAGTTGCTGTGAGATGTCACAGTGGCAAGGCTGAGTGCTTGGGTCAAAGGCATTGCTGTTTAAGAAGTAGAGATGAGCAGCCAGAGTAGACTAGCCCTGCACTGCTCTAAGAAAGCAGTTTATGAAGGAGAGAGAGAAGGCCCAAAGAAGAAAGTTATGATGCCATTCATCACTGCAGAATAGGATCTATGATCCTTATGTTGCTAGCATCTTGATTAGCTACAGGAATATAGCCAAGAATACATAGTATTAGGGGACTGAACAACAGTTAACTGTGATGGTACTGGGACAGATGTTGATTTGGAGTCAGTTTTTTAAGCTGTCTTTTGACTGAGGCATTTGACTGGTGTGAAATCAAAGGGTAACTTGTCTCTAGGACATTTTTGTGGACCACCAATAGCAGATCAACAGTTTGCTGCGTTGAAGATGTCACTCTGCTGAGATCCTGCCAGGACTGCTTCAGCTGGAGATTTGTTTAAACTGAAACCATAGAGTCAGGAAATCTGTGTAGGCATCTCCTGTCATAATATTTCAGTCTGAGTCACATGTCAGCGACGGTCTGGGCAGTTGTATCCTTATTGCTGGTCTTCTGGAAGTGAATTGTACC
Source organism: Gallinula chloropus (assembly GCF_964237585.1). NCBI lineage: Eukaryota > Metazoa > Chordata > Aves > Gruiformes > Rallidae > Gallinula > Gallinula chloropus. The sequence continues at coordinate 129,010,622 of NC_140085.1, read as the reverse complement.
CGGCAGTGTCTTCACTCAGTATGCATACTGGGACCCAAGAGTTAGGTATCTAAATAACTGAAGCACTTCTTGTTATGGATAACATATTATTCCTTAGATTATTCTGTCGTTGTTAATTTGATTAAGAACTTGATCTGCAGAATGCATCAGCTGCTGTTCTACTTTGTCCATTTTTTTAACACATTCCCAGGGGTGCAGATGTAGCACAGGGTATTTCAGTCTGCTTGTGAAAATGGCTCTGTTGCAAAATTCTTTTGTTCAGCATTGCAAAATCATGAATGGATCAGAAACAAGTAGAAACTCCAAAGAAACCTTTGTTTAGTATTCAATATGTTCTTTTATTTTTTCTTTTTTTCTGGGGGGGCTGAAGAAGTTGGTTAACTTCTTTGTTTCTTCCTCATATTTTTACTTTCTTGGTTTCAATGGGTTGTCAAATCTAACTCCTAAGCCAGGAAAATTTGGATGAGCATTTCATGCAACAGTCAAATAACTGGAATAGATGAAATAATCTCAAGTTAACTATTCCCAGGAGACACATATGCAAAACATAAGAGCAGATTCTTTTTGCTCCAATATGCTGAAAAATGAGATGTTACCATTTTTCAAAGAGTCCGAGTTGCACTGAGCATCATGGCTACTCTCCTTTTAGTGGATTATTTGGTTTACATTGTTTACGTTATATTTTAAAGGTTGAGAACATCAGTCAATAGAGGAAAAGATGACATTTATTAATTAATTTGAAAATCTGGTTGTATTTATTTAGGTAATTTTTATAAATTTAGAAAAGGTGAACCAGAAATGGTGTAGGATTTAGACTAAGAAAGACTTACATGAAATTGTATGAATAAGTAAACTGTCTCTTCACTACAAATACAGCACAAAAAGAACATCAAAGCTATTGTCTCTGTTCCCATCAGTGTCTTATTCAAAGTTTGGAAGCTGAATGTATTATGTTTGCAGCTTCAACTTCCATACCCTAATTTAAACTGATCACATTGAAGTGTTTTGGGAAAGCTCAATTTCCAGTGGGAATTTTAAGATATCTGCTGCTCAGTGATTTTTTTCTTGGTTAGGAGCTTGAAAGAGTATGCAAACGCTCCCCTGTAGTCATTTCACTCAAAAGTCTAAGTGCAGATCTTAATGAATTTTCAGGATTGGTTTAGGAAATACCCTGAGGCCCTTATTCCAAAATTAGGGTGACTATAGACAAATAAATTTGATCCAAAAGAGATCAAAAAGATAAGTGAAAGTCAAAGATCCACCTGGATCTACTAGACATCTGTAGCTAATGTACTGGAGGCATAACAATTTCCTGTGCACGCATGCAAACATTTCTGTGGCTGCTACCCACCTGTTTCAGTGCATCCCTTCAAACAGCCAAATATGGTACCCAGGGCTGGCCCAGGGTGATCTTGAGAGTGTAACCTCAGTTTCAAAGAAGGCTGAGGATCCTTCCTAGGCCCACATCAGGTAACATGCTCCAACATGGCATTTGCTGCATACACTGGACTAGTGTGTGTCTTAAGCTGACTCTTGTGCCCCTGAAATATGTATGGTGGTCATCAGCAACAGCTGTCTGACCCTGTAGACTTGGTCATATTGCAGTACCTTAATCACTACAGGAGCCATAAACACATAAATCACGTGGGTGACTCGTTGCCGTAATAGGTGGCTCAGATATTGCAGGGGATGTCTGAGGCTGCCCATATCATGCTAATGGTTGGCACAGCATGGCATTTTTCTGTTGTTTTGGAATCCTGTGGAACTCAGGTTGGTGCAGTGTATTATTTACCCACACCTGCCATAACTGCCAGAAAAACATGCCTCTTCCAAGGTTTCTTATAAGGCTACCTTTGAATTCAGATTAATTTACCTATTAAATGCTTTTTCTTGTTATTTTTAACAGCTTGACCAAGCAAGCCTCTCTCTTGCATCTCGAGAGGATTACCTAGAAAACACCACAGAAGCTAAATCTGTAAGTATGACTAACTGGAACTCAGCGTGACCATTTTTTCCCTCAGCTTTTCTTTCATTCCTGCTTTTGTTTTATTGAGCTCCAAATTAAGAAAAGTTGTGGCTTGTCTGGATTTAGATTTTTCAGGATATCTTCTATCAGAAACCACCACCACAAACTGCCACTATCACAAACTCTCTTGCAAAGTTTCTCAGATAAAGATTTTTACAAGATTCTGGTGCCATCCTGCTCTTCTTCCCCTTTGGAAGGAGTCTCTAGAGTTCATCTATTCTGCTCAAGTAGGGTCAGCTACAGTAGGTTTGCCAGGACAGTGTGCTGTCAGGTTTTGAATACCTCCACAGATGAAAATCTCTGCGGGTAACACGTGCCACCCCTCACCCCCCAGTGAAAAGTGTTTTCCTGTCTTCTGATTAAAATTCACATTTCAGTTTGAGCTATTGCTTCTTGTCCTGTCACAGGGAAGCACGGAAAACAGTCTGGCTGTCTGGAGCTTTCTCTTCTCTAAGCTGAGCAGGCCTAGCGTGAAAGATGCTCTGGTCCCTTTATCAGCTTTGTTGCCCTGTGCTGGACCTGTTTCAGTACAGACACATCTCCCTTGAGCTGAAGAACCATGAACTGGACCAAAAACTCAGATCTGTTGCCACAACAGTGCTGATTGAGGGAGATCATGCTTTCCCTCTAACCTGCTAGCAGCAATCTGCCAAATGCACCCCGAGGTGCTGTTGGCTGCCTTTGCTGCAAATGCCTATTAATGGTTCATGTTCAACCAGGAACCCCAGGGTTTTTTCTGCAAAGCTCCTTCCTAGCCTGCCAGCCACCAGACTGTGCTCTTTCCTGGGGTTACTTCTCCCCAGATGCAGGGCTTGACACTTCCTCTTGTTAAACTTCATGAGATTCCTATTGGCCCGTTTTTCAAGTTTGTCAAGGTCCTTCTGAATGGCAGCACAACCATCTGGTGCATCAGTCACTCCTCCAGCACTCCCCAGCTCCTCCAAATAGGCCTTGGGTGCACTCTGTCAGTAGTCTTTGTCTGACCTGGTAGCAGTTCTCTTGTCTCTCAAAGGTGGCCCCAGGGGTTCCCAGGTCGTGGACAAAGTGCCCAGATGCTCAAGAATGTCTCAACACAGTGGAGCCTGGAAGCTGCTGCATCTGTTATAGTGCCTTGATGAGCTGCTCTCCAGCCCTGCCTCTTGGGCTCAATTAGGCCAGAAGGCTGAACACATTTCAAGAGTCTCTGCAGGTTATTATCATCAAGTTAACCTGAATTAATTTAATGAAGGGAATAAGAATTCCTCAACCTATTTTGAGTATTTATTTCCCCTTTCCCATTCCTCACTTTATGATTTCTCTGCTACAGCTTAGTTTCTTGCTGCTTTTCTATGGACAGCAGTCATGAACAAATGATGTTTATCAAAGGTTTTAAAGTATCAGTATTTGACAATGGCAACATCTTTCCCCCCCTCATTTGATGAAGTCCTGTGGGCACCATATAGCACACACAGCCATAAGCTCAAAGAAAACCCCTTGGGTTGTCAGGAGTGATGAGTCATTGCTACTGGTTTAAGTTTTACAGTTTTCATATAAATATTTATATTGTAAAAGACCTTTAAGATCAAGTCCAACCATTAACCTAGCACTGCCAAGTCCACCACTATACTGCATCCCTAAGTGGCACATCTACACATCTTTTAAATACCTCCAGGGGTATTTATATATACCTCAACCACTTCCCTGGACAGCCTGGTCCAATGATTGATAACCCTTTCTGTGGAGAATTTTTTCCAGAGCACGTAGAAGTAGATGAGGAGCCATCTGATACATTCAAAATGTCTGAAAGGTTATACTAAGGGTGAGACAGTACAGAAATTCCTATAGTATCATTACATACAGTGTATTTTGCTAAAATTTCATCTAATCACAGGCTGGTTTGATTTGTAAGGGACCCTAAAGACCATCTAGAATCACCCCCCTGCCATGGGCAGGGACACCCTCCACTAGACCAAGTTGCCCAAAGCCCCATCCTACCTGTCCTTGAACACTGCCAGGGAGGGGGCAGCCACAGCTTCTCTGGGCAGCCTGTGCCAGGGCCTCACCACCCTCACAGGGAAGGATTTCCTCCTAATGTCTAATCTAAATCTCTCCTCCTTCAGCCTAAAGCCATTACCCCTTGTCCTATCACCACCTGCCCTTGTAACCAGTCCCTCTCCAGCTTTCCTGTAGGACCCTTCAGGTACTGGCAGGCTTTGTATACACACTGAGACTAAAACTTCCTTTATTTATAATAGCCTAGGGAGAGCAGATCATTGTGGCAAGGATATGTGTTGGAGGGCTGTGGGAAGAGCAGAGGAGATAACTTGGTGGAGCATCCCTGTATCTCCTTATTCAGCCACTAAGCTTGCACTTGTATGTTAAGTACTTTTCCAGTCCTGTACTATTACTGTATGAATTTGCATAACATATTGGTGTGCACTCATACTCATTCTCTAATCTCACTATCAGAGCTGCAAGTGTTGCCAGTCTAATCCCAAAGTGGCATTTGCATTTCCTGTGATTTCTGCTCTGTGAACTGCCACAGGTATCTCTGTTGTGCACAGTATGTTTACAGTGTTCTCCCTCCTTTTCTCCTTGATAACAGCAGGCATTCAAAGTAAGGAAAGTACAACACTGGTTGCTAGGGCATAAAAGTACAAAGTACTGTGGTCATTGGTAGAGTGGGGAACTTCTGGCCTACTGTGCAAATCCAGTGGTCATTTCACTCTTTTTTTTTCTCTTTTTTCTTTTCTTTGCAGTACCGAGATGCCTTTTTGCAGTTCATGGTTGATACAGCAGTGTTTCTGGGTGCAAATGCTTCACGAGCTGAATCTGATATGAAGTCAGTCCTAAAGCTGGAAATTAAAATAGCTGAGGTTTGTAATTTAATGTGGGATTGAAGCTAGCTTTAAAAAAAATTTTACAAAGTGCAATTCTGTTTCAAAACAGAAATCCATTACATCAACAGCCTTAGCAATAGTGGTTTTTGGACGAAGAAGGAAAGAAGCAGAATCTGATGAAGAAAGGATGAACAATCTTCCTCCCTTAGTTGTTAAACTGATTATTACATTCTTGGGAAAAAAAACAAACCATAACAAACAACTTAGCCAAATACCCTCAGTCCTTTAAATTAACACTTCTTAATTTTGAACTTGGGCAGTGTTCGAGTCCGAGGTGTGCAGCTATGTTGTGAATACATTACTATCCAAGGAGCAAACCAGGCTGATTGTCTGAGGAACAGTCTCAAAGCAGTGCAACACTAAGGTGGTAGGGAGAAGGCAATGGTTATGGTAGCACCACAGCTATCTCCTGAGCTGCTTTCACCAGTTACCCTGGGAGAGGCGATGATAAACTCCGTGAGTTTACTTACTGAACACAGTAGAGTTAAGCAGGTTTAAATCTGATACTTGGTTCTGACAGATTTACATGCTGAAATTTTTGCCCTGTTGTTGAGTTTAATTTGCATATTAGGACTGTTGCAGGCTGACAGAGCAGTTCTTCTTTCCCATATCCCTGTTTCACGGATATATATGGATACTGCAGGAATCCAGCTCCTGGGAGCTCCAAGTCCACTGCTGTTTCCACTTCTTCCAAAGTGAGAGGGAAAATTTAGCCTCAACGTTGGCAGTCCAGCAAAAGTTAGGGCTACAAACTTGACGTTGATTTGCAAAACTGCCAGCTGAGCTGAAGATTTCTTCACATTGCCGAGGAAAGAAGATGTCTTTCCCACTGTCCCTTGTGAGATGCTGAGTGTCCAGTTAACAGAGAAGCTTGTTGCACGGGATAGGTCATGCAGCAGAAAATGGCTTTTCCCTGGGTTCTGCTGTTGCCATCTACAGGAGGAATGGCTGTGATGCTTCTTACTGGTGCTTGTGTGCAGAATTGAGGGCCATCCACCACTGTAGTAAATCAGTGTTTTCACCTCTTTACTGAAAGAGGGGATGACATTTTGTCAAACCTCTGAATAAAGTGCAGTATTTAGTTTCAATTACCTAGCCTTAATGGATTGATGAGGACATACCTTGTTTTGACCCAGTGGACTGGGAGACCAGGAAATGTTTCTCCTGTTCACTGGTGATGTGGCAAGATGCCTTTCTACCTCTGGTAGTTTTAATGCTTTACTTAATGAATGTTAAGAGCTTTAATCCACAAATTATATTGGTGAAGTTGTCATGCAAGATGCCTTTGGATCACATACCAGCCTTCAGGATCAGAAACGCTTACCGTTATGCAACAAGCCATGCTTGCTCATGGTTACCTAATTTCCCTTTAGTATGAATAATCCTCCTAAAATATACCCAGGTATTAGGCATGAGTGAAGGGCCACGCATTATTGCATGATCCCTAACGAGCAAAAAGAATTATATATAAATTATATATATTACCATGATTTCAAAGGAGATGGTCTTGTTTGTTACCTGCACTTTTACTGTATCCTGTGTTGCACTGTATTCATTTTCAGTGAAAATACAAAATGGAGAAGTTGTGCACTCAGGAGAAGAAGCAGCATGAGCAAAGGGGAGATACTTTGGATATAAGAAGGAGTAGCAGGCTTTAAGAGAGCTTGTTGTGTACAAGGGAGATTTCAAGTAGGTTTGAATTACTGGAAGAAGAGGGAAAGTTTTGAGAGGAAGGGAGCAAATGGGTTCAAGAAGAGTTTAAGGATTTGTCAGATAAATGAAATTTGCAGAAGGGGAGAAAACAGTATTTTGGGTTTTTTTCCTCCCCCTGTGTGGCTTGAGCAATAGTAAAACCGCAGACACTTACTGGAGAATTTTTGCTGGAGAACTGCCAACTGTCTGGTTAGTCTGGCATCAATCTCTGTCCTCTTTCAACTGCACAGTGTACAGCCTGTTGTATAGGATTTAGCTTGGAGCAGGGCTGGAGTTGCCATCGGGGATCCTTGTTTCTCTTGAACACTGAGAAAAACGTTGAGCCATATCATGTACTCCTGGTTTTCTGTTATGAACTATACTGACATCTTGGAATCTGAATGTCCCTTGTCAGCTATAAAAGAATATGCTTTATATTTAGGATTTTTTTTTTCTATGCCCTTGGACTTTGACATTGCAGTGGACCCTGAGGTCTGGCTCCTCTGGTCAGCCAGATAAGAAGGCAGGTTGGAAAATGCCTTAATTCATATCTGGCCTCTATACCCAGCTTTCCTGCTATAGAAATCACTATGCTGGGGTAAAATGTGGAGAAACTTGTATGTATTTGGCTCTTCCCTTGGATGGAGTAAGGCCATAGCAAGAACATGTTCAAATCCAAGAGATGACATGTGCTTCCAGCATACCTATTCAGATTTTACCTATTAAACGATATAGTTGGGAGCTGGCTTCTACCTGACATGATGGGATGGGTAAGTATTAGTAGTTGAGGTGTGCTTTTATTTTTTATGAATAATTTCCTTAGTATAATCAGAGCTAATTTTTTTTAATATGTTCAAAGAAGACATGCAGCTCCTTAAATTCTCCAGTAGTGAGTTAAGCTGACAATGAACTGTGCTCCATTTTTCCTAGTTAAATGTCATCCTCAGAAAACGAATGCCATGAATGCTTAGAAAACAGGTGGTGAGATATTTCTGCTCTGAGATTATGATGGACAGTAATGATGTAAGAGCAGGTCCCTGCAAGATACTCCTTGTTTTGATGATTATTTTTGTTTGCTTTTCTTTTTTTTTTTTTGCCTCCCCAGATCATGATTCCTTATGAAAATCGAACAAGTGAGGTGATGTACAATAAAATGAACATATCGGAGCTTAGTACCATGATTCCGCAGGTTTGTTGGTGAAAATTGCAAAATTGTTCTTTTAATGACTGACCTGTAGTGTTCAGAGCAGCATATTAAAGGGGTGGCGTAAGGAATGTGAGTACTCAATTACAATATATGTTGTTTTAAATAGTTATGACTTTACTGAGGTTTGAAAACACATGTAATGACAAAATACAATAGTTTCTAAATTTTTAATAAGTAGAGCTTTGAAACCATTAGTCTCAAAGGTGCAATTTCATTAATAAATCATCCCTCTTCATAATCTTCTTTAACCAGCCTTCTCTTTGTCATTGCAGTTTGACTGGCTGGGTTACATCAAGAAGGTGATTGATACCAGACTCTATCCTGAGCTCAAAGATATAGGTCCTTCAGAAAATGTGATTGTCCGTGTTCCCCAGTACTTCAAAGATTTATTCAGGATATTAGAAAATGAAAGGAAAAAGTAAGCAATCTATGATGATTTCACCCACATTTATGAGAGGACATCAAAAGCTGGGCTTTTCCTGGTTTTTTTTTTTTTCAGGTGCTTCAGATATTCTTGGAATCATGTCTCCAGGCAAAACTCTACTTGGTTTTGTCTGAATGAGGATATAGGTACTACATCGTGCGTTGCAGGAGAATTTGCAGTTTCAATACCTTTCTTATTTTACCAACAACGTAGATTACATTAGAGCTGCTTTTTGCAGATGCATTCAGCATCTCTTGTATCTTGTGAAATCATTTACACTTGTAGAACGTAGTGATAAAATGCAGGTAGTTAAGATTAAACACCGTAGATGTGCTTTGCGCAGGGAAGCAGGACACCTTTGGGCAATGCGATGAAAAAAGTGTACGTGGAGATGACATCCCATTTTGAAACATTGTTATTGATGACATCTAAGTGATTTCTGTGACAATTTGCTCTCTGCTGAGGCATGTTGCTGAACTTAAAAAAAAAAAATTGCTAAGCTCTTTTCTTGAAAAATCATTCTTTGCTGATTGTACAGTGTAGCCATTACTAAATTTACATTTCAGGAAAAAAAAAAAAGACTAATTCAGAAGCATTATCCGTATCCTGTTTCTCTGTGTCTCCAGTGACAGAATGCTCACATTATTTCATTGCACCTGTAAAAACACGTAGCTCAAACAACAAGAAAGAAAATGATTGATTTTCCTACACCTCATCAAACATCCTCACTTTATAAAATTCAGTCAAATATTGTTAGTGTGCCACCAATTTTATTCTGCTCAAGAAAGCCTTCTGAATGTTTTGGGCTGTCTGTGTTTTGTATCTCAGTTACTTCAGTGGGGGTAAGGCAGTGATTTAAAGGATGCACATGTATCTAGACAGCAGAGAATTAGTCATTCCCTGTGCACAAATACACTTACATACAAATATATTCTGTAACTACAGACTGAATACTTGGAAGCTTTTTTCTATTAGGGTCTTATTTGAGGAAAATCTGGCTCTGAGTTTTCTGGAGAAGTTAAGACAGGCAGTGTGTCATGGCAGAGGGAGGCTGCCAGAAAATATGGCAATGCCTGTCTTCAACAAAGCTGGAGACCAGCTTCCTGATCACCACAGATGACGGGGGATGGATGAAAGTAGTGTCTGATTTCCAGTATATTCAGACTGCATAACTTACAGCTGATAATGGTTTAGGCATTTTCTGCTCAATCTTACCCTAAGACATTTGTTAGAAATGGCAAATAGAGTGCTTAACTCAGCCCGAGCAAGACTTCAAGTTCTTGTACGTAGAATCCATCCAAACAGTTGCTGTGTGATAGCAAAGATCATGTTTATCTATTAGAAGGTAATGTTCATTACTGGAAATGTCATAGCGTGCCTCAGAAATAACCTTGTTATCTGGCCTGAGAAAATTAGGAAATAATCTTAATGTGAACTCCTAACAATGAGGTCTTAACATTTCCCTGTAGGCCAACTCCGAAAGCTTAACAAGGGTATTTTCTTTTAGGTAATCTCATTTGTCATTCTCCATATGATATTTTAAAGGTTTAATTAATGCAAACAACGTGAATTTGGTTTGTAGCAAAAATATCTAGACTGATCCCAATTCCCAGTATAGCATTCCAAAATTTTAGACTTGCTTTGTTGATTAGAAGGCGAATTGACCTATCACCATTTCAGAAGATGCAGCATCATTAGGAGAAGCAAGTACTTTCACTGAGTTCTTATTCTTTTCTGTTACAGACCTTCTCTCCATAATTTGTACTTTTATTCTAATACCTTGTGTGTCCCCATCCGAGATGAGCACCCTGCTGGCATGGGTACTATTCAAAATGGCACGAAAAGACAGTTCGTGCCCCAGTGATTTGGCAAAGCACTCTGTGAAATTTGTGTTTCAGGTGGAGGGAAGAATGGAGTGAATACCAAACCTGGCTACAGAAGCAGTTCTCAGTGATGGAGGTGACAAGTCATATGGACTCACAATCACCATATTAAAAACCACTCCCTCAGAGAACCTGCTGAACAATCTTGAATTGTGAAATCATTCACACGGCAGTGTTAGGAGAAAATAGCACATTGGCAGGGTGTGGAGTGAATTTAGTAGAATAAGGCTGTTATTTACTTGACAACCCTGCTGCATATAATCAAGTTACTGTGCAGAGCTTGAAATATGTGCAGCAGCGTGGTTCAGAAATCTGTCTGCAGTTCCCAAGCCAGGGCACTGTTGTGAATCCAGCCAAGGAGCGAGGGTCTTTGCAGCAAGCTGCCCTAGAAGCCGGACAGCTAGCCTGCAGGAACTTCCATCAGCCCTGGGCTAGCTAGCCTCAGTCACGTCAGATGTTCGGTGCTGAAGTCACACCCTCTTTGTAAGAAGTTGCCAGGGATTCCTTCAGTTTTTTAGCATATTTAATGGAGTCTCTATCTATTACAGGAAGAAGAGGTGTGTGTTGAAAACACAGATGTAGGCACGTGTAAATGAGATAATGGCAAAGCTCCAATACAGCTGTGCCTTGTGATGGGGGGGAACAGGACAGCAGTCAGGAGCCCCTTATATCCTTTCCCTGTTACCCATGTGCTGGTACTTTGTGTGTGAGCCATAATACACAGTAAATTGTGTCCTCGTTAGAGACATTTACAGCTGTTGAAGTAAGCAGCTTTGCCATTCTCACGGATGTCAGAACGAATAACCGGTTTCCATTGCCTTACCTTACCCCATCTTTGCAGTATGGGGCCAATAATAAAGAAGTGCTCTACAATTCCTGCAGCATAAGAGGAATTATCTTTAGAGAGGGGTGGGTGCACTAGATCTCCTTTCTAGTCTTAGCCTGCCTCTGAATAATTAGTTAGAGAGGGAAGTTGTTACAGTAATTTGACTTGAACTTCTGCCTCTAGCAACGGAGACAGAAGCTTTCCAGTACTTATAATTTGATTCATGACTCAATTATGAATACCATTTTCAAATAGATCTCAAAATTTGTGAAAAGGATCTTTTTCTTAAAACGTCGATTAGTTTTTACATCTATCTCATATTAAATCTATCCTCTTTAATTGCCCATATATCTGTTGATTAAAGTATTACAGTCACAGAATTTTACATGAGCAACCTACTTTATTCCCAGATGGGGTTGAGTATTCCTTGGTAGGTATTCAATAAGTGCTGTTATAATTTTAACTATCCCAGCACATGAGCTCTCTACTGCTTCCTTTGGAAGTGTGCATGGCAACAATGGTCTCATGGGTTTAGAAAGGGCCTACACTTCATTCACAAAACGACAACAGTCATTTTGAAGGCAAGGTAGGGGACTGTGTACTGTGCTCTTCCAAAAGGTTACAACGACAACTGCTCTGGTATCATTGAAAGGACAGAAAGAATTTGTGTGTTTCATTTGTGTCTTGGGTTTTTCTCCATGTTGAAGAGGTTAACTTCTCTGAGCTTATTCATGGAAGTGGGATAGAAATCATTGCAAGCTGTGCACTGGAGGCATTTCATAATCAAAAAGTGTCTGTTTTTAAACCAAATTAAGATGACCAATTGATTTTAAGTTTGTTTAGTTAGCCAGACAGGTAAAATTACCATTCCTCCCATTAGGTAAACAAATTCAAATAAAATATGATTTTATTTTGGTTTGTTTTGAAAAACAAAACAAAGAACAGTGCCCCTCAAACAAGCAGTGGCAAAATCCCTCAACCTTCCCCGTCCCCCAGCAAATAAACATACCTCTGAGCTTTGAAGTGAAAAGTTCCTGGTTTATGCATTGTATGCATCAGTGGATTCTAGTGCAAGTACAATCAGGAATTATTACAGTCTCATCAGACAACTTGTTTTTAGGACTTGTCATTCGCCTTTTCCTTCCCAGATTAAAACAAACCTCAATTAACTGTCCAATATTTCCCAAAATTGACTGCTGCCTTCATTACTTATGCCTGGTAGAACGGTTTTTGATTTCCCATTGATATTAGTGTCTTTGAATATGCCACCTTTTTGAACCTAATCCTTTACAAATTTCAATATTTCATTCACTAACAAATTGACAGAGGTTTTCCAACTCGACCATAAGGACAAATACTGCCGGAAGAAAACGAGCAGCACACAGAAGGGAGAATTGATTTTTCGGTAGCAATTAAGTACTGAATTGTAACAAATAATTAGTTTATGATAGCAGTCTATTTAGCTGAGGTTTTTTACCTAGGACTTTTGATCGAAATTAAATCTTTAAACCTTTTAATCTGTAAGACTTGCATAAATACTGTATTAGACCCACAGAGTAGTTACTGCAGAAGCATGGATGCTATTCAGCTGTGCTGAATTACCTGAGGCAGAGCATTGTGAGGCATGTGGAGTACTAGTCATTTACAAAATCAGGGAGAGCTGAGCACTTTTAGCGTGCTGCAGTTGCCGTTGAGTGAGGAAATTTCACATTGTCAGAAATGTGTTAAGGAGAAATCTATACTTTCTGGTATTTCATAGGCTGGAATGAATTTTTAATGACCCTAAGCATTATCTCAGAATGGTTTGATCATCTAAGCAGAGCTAACTGTTTTGGCTTTTGTGACATGTACAGCGTTACAAGTGTACATTATTCATGCTAAAAAGCTTTTTCAGATATGTTTTATGATTATTGTGGGGATTTACGTGTACTACATGATATATCTGCATACTAAAAGAGGGAATGTGCCCAGGGTTATGTGGCATATCTAAAGTTACACTGAGTTCAATGGGATGAATTCAGACCTGAGCGCCTGGAAAAGAAAATGAAATTAAACGGGAGAAAGGCTTTACATTAATGTTTTGTGAAAGCCTCTCTCCACAGCGTGAGAGATCAGGAGGAGTGTAAAAGGCAGGACTTATAAATCACACCCCGGCAGAAGCTGCCACTGGCCACAAAACCGATTGAGTAGCAGGCACCTGCCTTTGAGGTGACAGTTGGCCTCAGATTGCACCCTCCAGTTTTCCTGTGTGAAGGGAGTTGACCATATTTCTGACCTATAAGCATACACAGACTTAAGCAACGGGAAGGACTGGCCTTGCCCGGGCTGCTGCAGGTGCACAGCTGCCATGAAGGTTCATGTGAGCATGCACACTTGCGCTAGCTTCAGTTTGGATGGAGTGGCCTGCAGGGACAGCCAAGTCCAGATGTGCTGCTGAGTGCCTGCCTTCTCTGACTGCTCACCGCTGTGCAGGACCAGATTGGGCCCCAGTGCACATCTCAACCAGCTCCTGGAGAGCACGCCAAGAGTGTGAGCTCGCAGGAGAAATGTGTCTTGAGCTGGAGGCTTTATATGGGCACACAGAGAGGCAAAACTCATGTTATGGCTCAGGTGGACACTGCTGTGAAGACAACTTACCAACAAAGTTACTATTCAGAGGCGGGTACAGTATGGGATGTGTCAGCGAATGAAGTTGATGGAGTGACACCATAGAAAGAGCTGTGCAGCTCCACGTCTGTGGCAATGGAAGGTAGCAGAAATGGGATTTCTATTGAAAGGGAAGCTGTTCACATGGTCCGTAACAGTGAAGGAATAATTTTCATCCCTATAGAGAAGTCTGTGGCCTGCCCAAAATGTTGTGTCTCCCAGTGTAGAGCAAAAAACTTTTCAATATCTGTAGCTTTAGAGTAATGACTGTCCTTGAAAAATGTCATCTATAAGACAAGATGATGATAATACTTTGAGGCCATTACTGGCCTTGTTTTGAGACTGTTCAAAGTTGAATTGCCTATTTCACATTGCACCTTTACTTCATACAGCTGCTGCTGAGCATGGAGAGAGCTCAGCCCAGACTAGTTAAATCCCCCAGTCAAGTGCCTGAAGTTGGAAAAAAGGGTCATGAATGTCAAGTCTCCTGGGAAGTTTGAACATGTTCTTCCTAGATCTCTGAGCCTCAGTTCTTATGAGATTCTTGTTATTGTTTTGGTGTTTCAGTTATTCATCTGCAAAATAAGAGTGGTAATACTTTAGTAACTCTGTGGGTAGTAAGGACTTTAAAAAGCATACTGAAAACTTCTAATGAAAGATAGAGATATGAGATAGTGATAATGTATACGGGATGGACTGTTATCTGTTCTGTTTCATAGTTACAATTTCTGTGCCCTACTAATGAGGAGAGATAACATTCACTTTGATTTGCAAAGAAAAATCAGTTATTTTCTTATCTCTGCATAGAACTTTTATGCAACTATTATTATGACACAGTTCTTGCCACTTCTGTGGAAAATGAAAACTGTCTTTTGAAAAAAAAATTCCCTAAAAATGACACACTAGGAGATGGACTCATTTGAAATATCCCCTAGAAGATGGTTATCATGGTGCAGTTACATATTAACTGGCTGCAATCATAAAGATTCTTCTGCGTAATAGAGATTTATCAATTTGGTCATCACTCATTAATTTCCAAGGTGAAATTTCCACCATTCAGTTGAAATGTTTGTAGAGCTATTTCTGAGTGCTTTGCGGTACATCATATGCATTTAGATGTCTGACAAAAATATGTCTGATTTAACAGGACTCTTGCCAATTATCTGGTGTGGAGGATGGTTTATTCAAGGTTATTTAACCTCAGTAGACGTTTTCAGTACCGGTGGCTGGAATTTTCTCGGGTAAGTTAGGAGTTTTTATAGCAGTTACAACCATACGAGTGTTGACACTCCTGGTTTCCTTTATAGTTGCTTATACCTGTGCAAAACATGAAATGTTTTCCATGCTGGGTAAATTTCTTAAAAAACCTTTTTTGTTGCTGTTTGTTTAAGTCTCCCTCTAAAACAATAAAGACATACATAGTCTTGTGCATGATGCTAAGGAAGAATGTCTTTTAGATTATGTTCAGGAGCATTTTAGACCTCCCCCTTAAAAAACTTAATCTTCTTATGCAGAAACTTGAAAGCTGGTAAGTTTTTAAGCTACGTGTCATGGCTGTGACTTGTGCTATTCCTGCAGGGCAAATGGGTTTGGCTAAAATCTTAAGCTTTTGAAAAATCTACTGTTTACACATGCATGAATGTAGCTCTGGTAAAACAAAAGACGAAGATTTCATCTTTTCCAGGATGGCTCAAACTTCTCTCCTGCTCTGGGGCCAACGTTACATGAGCTCTAGCACGTACATATATCAGCCATTTCCACAGGGAATCTGACCAGGTGCCTTCTAGGTTGGAGTTGCAGAGGCCCTAGAAGACATTACTTAGTCATTGCCCCAAGCTATGAGAGCACAGCTAACTATCTATTTTACATAAATCTGGGACTTTATGTAAAATGCACACATTGAGTGAGCCCCAAATAGAAAGCCATGCTGATGATCCTGTGGCAACATGAGGGCTCTTTATGTAAACCAGGGACAAATCTGAAACAGAAAGGTACTTTGTCACCTTGTTTCCACCCCACCATAGTTTAGATGGTGAACTTTTCTTTTGTTGCTATGAAAATTAGCTGCTTGGTGACATGATGACAACAGGAGGCTGTTATGATGCTGCCAATGACGTGGCACAGAAAGTGTGTGTGCTCATTCCTCCCTGGTGAGCCATGGAGGTGGCTAATTGAAGCACCCATAATGTCTTTCCTGACTGGTACTGGAATAGCTCTGAGTTGATCGCATACCTAAAAATAAGCTCTAAAGAGCTTGATGGGAGCTACACAGAAAATGTAGTCTCTTATACTTATGAAATCATATTTGAGTCAGTTAAGGTTGCCTTTTTCTGTGTGCACAAATGTGAGAAAGTGGCTGTCAGGACCACAGTCACAAGTTTGTAAGTGTGTCCTCTCCTGGGACCTTCCTTGTTAGCCAGGTAAACTAGATTGATGTTGGCCATCAGCCAGTCTGCAGCATAATACTGAGTTATATTGAGTTATATTATGGCCAGAAAAATTCCTGGAAGGAAACGTTGAGCTTTGGATACTGTGTATTTTGATGTGTTAACTAGGTGCTGTCACTTCTTCGGGTACTTTCTTCAGAAGCTATGGGAGAAATCTAATTCAAGTTGATTCAATGCCTTTTAACAGTCTCATCAAGGGTTTCATGTAAGTGGTTGTGAAAACTTAACAGCACAGTAAGAGCAGTGAGTCAGCAGCTCATTCCCATAATCTGCCCCCGGGACCTGGAGACAAAGCGTTAGTGAAGTGGAGTAAACAGCAATAGCTAATAGTTAATAGCTAAAGCTACGCACAGTAAAAGCTCAGGGGAACAGACTTCCCAAGTCAGCAGGAAGGACATGAGAATTGGAGTCCAAGGCAGAAGCTCTGATCAACAGATTAGCCCAGAGGCTGGGGGACTAAAGGCACACAATTCCCTTGGGATCATAAAAAGGACCCTCCAACCTCTTGCCAGGTAAGTGAAGAAAATATTGAAGGGCTACTAAAAAGACATGACCACAAGTTGCATCAGTGACCATTTTGAAGTGAAAAATCCAATCACAAGCATAGTATTTTTCCACCAGGTTCTCATTTTCTGTTGATGGCTTTTACATTTTACATGTAGAAACCCTGGCATCAGGACACTTAAACTCTTTGCAAAGAGAGGGAAAAGGACATGATAATGCTTCAGGTTGAGAAATAGGACAAACCTGCTGACTCTAGAGAAAGTTCTTTGATTACCACATCAGCAACTATCATCAGCTCCTCTGCAGTGGCACGTTGAGTGCTAGAAAATGTGCAGTGGCACCTGGGGAAGACATCAGTTAACTGTGGAGCTCTGAATCTACTGGGAGAACTTGAAACCTCCTATTTATAGTCACTGTTACTACCTGGAGTACTGTGTTTTAAGGTGGTACATTAATATTAGGAGGACAATTTTGAGGGAGTTCTATTTGGCTGTTGTAACATAAATATCGATAAACCAGCTGTGAGACATAATCTATTCCTCTCAGCTCTATTTTTATTGGTTTCACAACCTGTGCTGTCTTTCTGTCCTCCTTACAGTCAAGCCTCCCTCAAAAGAACGATAATTATTGTGTTGTAATAATAATATGTCACAGTCTAAAAGCCAGCTCTGTCTCCTGATTCTTTCTGCAGCTGATGCGTAGTCAGAGCTTTCAGAAGGAATTTCAAGCTCTGATGACTAATGCCATGACTCTCCCTCCTCTGTGTCAGGAAAAAGCTCCATTGTGGTTTTGCTTGGACCCTGGAGAGAAATTTTCCCATCTTTTTTTTTTTTCCTTCATTTCTTTTTTCTTTCTGTGAGTGCTGTGTTACATATGAAGGTTGAAGGATTTGGCAAAGGAGTTTATTTTCAAATTTGGCTCTGTTTAGGAAACCATTACCATATTATGTATCGGTTTGCCCAATGTGGTTTTCTTATAGAAGCAGCATTCTTTCTGTCATTGAAAATCTATTAGTGCACATACAGTATTAATAAAAAGCATTTGAAAATGCAATTCACTGGTGTATTTAAGCATGAGTCATTGATTAAGCTTAATTACAGGCAATATGATGGAGAAAATCAATCTTTGAACCAGTAAAATATCTGACCTTCAATAGCTGAGTGTTAAACTACTCTGGAATTTTCCAATGAAATCTTTTCTTACTGGAAAAACAACAAACCTAAACCCTTCATTTTTGCTAGAAATTTAATCCTGGGTTCAAAGGAAAAGATGACTGGGAAAAATAATAGGCTCAGAAACTACTAGATCAGTGCTTATAAAGCTTGTTTAATCTGTGAGAGGCTAAAAATCCTATCCCACCTGACCTGGCCTGGTGTCGACCGTGCTCTGCTTTTACACAGCTGACAGGTGTTAACTGCTGGACTGGGATTTTGCTGCTTCTCTGTGGAAAAGCTTAATAAGTTCTTTAAGCGGAAAGGGGACTCTCTGAACACTGAAAGCAACAAAAGGTTCCTAAATGAGAATTTGATTTGCTATTTGTGTTTGTGGACCCATCACATATTTTGTGCTGTGTATACTTTTTTTTTTAAATGAACTTCTGCCTTGATGAGAAAATGCAATATTAGATGGGTAAGCATTCACAGTGATGCTTGCAACACAGCATTCTGCCTGTGAAAAACAGAAGCCAAGGCGGTAATGTTCTTGGCCCATTGACCATTCTTGACTATTTATCTTTTGAAGGTCATATATGTATGCTGTTGCATGGACATTATCAGAGCCTGGAGACAAACAAATCTCTTGATGGTTCATATTGTTTTCTCATGAAAATACTTAGGGAACTATGTCTTTTACACAGGCTGTGTAAGACTAACTAGACAGGTAAATGGCAAAAAGGTGTGAACATGTACCTACCTATGTTAGACATCAATAGTTAGCACAGGTAAGTTCATGGCAGTGGAGGGATCTGTAGGAGGTGTTTCATAAGGACTAAGCTCACTGTCATGAGAGTGATCTCCCCAGGCTTCTCACATAGTCAGTTGTGAGAGAAAAGAAAAAACGTTGAGCTATCTCAGAGCAGGGATTTGCTGGAGGAAAGTGACTCTTGGCTGAACACTGAAAGACTTCTAAAATTAGTCTAAAATTGTCACTTGGGGATGCCTTTCTTTAACTCTCTAAGCCTAGTCTAAGTCATTAGCATTGTACTCACTTTAAAAAACTTACAGCTGTTTTGTGGGGTTCAAAAGATTTGCCATAACACCTGATGAAAATAGAAATAACTGTGAAGTATTGTGATTGCTTCTTTATGGTAGCTCTTTGACAAATATACTTTAGACTGTACTGTATGGGGATGCAGAGGTGTTCTTAAAGAGTACGATTTCATGGCTTACTACATGTGACTGTTAACAGGTGATCCATGGAACCACAACTTTGCTGCCCCAGTGGGATAAATGCGTGGACCTCGTTGAAAGCGCGCTCCCTTACGTTGTGGGCAAGATGTTCGTGAACGCCCATTTTCAAGAAGACAAGAAAGAGATGGTGAGTGCTCTGAGATCTCTGTCTAGAAACTTCTCATGACAATTTCTCATAAATTCTCTCTGATGTTAGACCAGAGTTTAAAAAGAAAAAAAGACTCTTAAAAAATGTTTAATTGAACTAAAAAAAAGGGGGGTGGGGGATGGGAACCAGCAAGGAGAAAATGGAATGAAGTCAAAGAAATTACAACTTTCTGTCTTGGCACTGCCCATTCTTCCCATATGCAGCTCAAGGAAAATAGGTAGCCAGATCAAAACCAGGCTGAACACCTTTAATTTGCATAAATAATGACAGCGAGTCTGTGCAGGAGCAGCGTGACAGGTATCAATGAGAAATGCTTTAATACAGCTAGTGTAACTCATTGTAGTTTTTCTGGCCAGTTAAAAGACAGGTCAGTGTTTTTCTGCTTCAGGGTAGCCTTTTTAAAGCTGACTGTGCTACACTCAAAGTCTAAGCAAGAAAAGTGTGACTGATGCCTGGTTCAAATTACAAGAAGTATTTAGAACCATGTAGTGAGAAGTTATTTTTGTGATTCGAAACTTTTTTGCTCAACAGTGAAGGAAAGTATTCTTCCACGTTGCTGAGTACAGAGAGTAACTTTTAGCTGAGCGTTCATCCTTGTTCTAAAACTTCATAGTTACATTATCACTTCTCTTAATAACTTATTCAAATGATTCATCACCCTTCACAATGATTTATGACTTTTTTTCAGTTCATATTTTTTTCGTAAGGTTTTCCAATATCTGTTTTTCCAGACATTGATTTTCCAACAGTAATCAATTTAAAATTAACTAATTTAATCACTGAACTTAGCTGTCAGTGCAGGAGGGGCACAACTTTAGGAAACATGTGAAGTAGGATCCTGTGCTGGGAGCGACAGCTCTGTGATAGTCTTGTGCTTCCCTGGCTCAGTAGCCTGAGTGTGACTTTTTTTCATAGGGAAGGACTCAGTTTTAGACAGACGTCTGATTTGGCTTGTCCAAATCCTTATGATGTGTGTTTCCCTCTCAGGTTCTGTACTTCTTTTGCTACTTGACTTCAGCTGGAGTTTCCTCTCTGACATTCAGCTTTTCAGTTCCCTGATTCTTGATTGAGCTTGTAATGTGTTATTTTGCAGTTTAGTGGCCAACATCCTTTTAGTGGCTTCTGCGCAGGATAAGTGAGAACAGAAGGAGAAATGTACACTTTATGGAAGGGAAAGACCCGTTTTCATGTTTTTATATGGGAGGGACTGCTATGAGAAGCTGATAGAGAATGGCTTTCTGTTGAGATGTGACCGAATTAAAATACTTCTTAGCATGAAAATTCAGTTCAGATCAAATATTTGAAAAAATGTATCAAGTCTGAATTCACAGCGGCATCCATAGTAAGAAACACATATACAGTTGATAGTGTAGATTGCAAGCTTCAGACTTTTAGTGAACTGCCCATCGAGATAGAATCGAATGCAGGTGAATTTTGTTGCAATCCATTTGGAAGTCTGCTTTTCAGGTTAATAATTTGTGGTGTTATCATTTTCATTTCACTGGTTTTCAGTTCTATTTCTCTCTCTTAAGCAGTAAGAAACCACTTGAGAAAAGCACTCTTACTTGTACAAATTTTTTTGTCTTTTTTTTTTTCCCCTGGCTTGTGGCATATATCTGTCTACGACAAGCAAATTCTGAGTTATAGGTAATATGGATTCATTTCCCACCCATACTTTGTCACTGATGTTTCATACCTTAGCTACTTCTCTCCTTTTATCAAGAAAAGCATTATTTGTGTCTAAATATAGCACTGTTTCTAACCCAGAGTGCCTGCAGTGTTTCTTACAGCTATGCCTGAGCAGTTTCAGTAATAACTTTGATAGCAGGAATAGGTTTCTCCCCCTGCCCCCTGCAGCTACAGCTGGTGCATAAAGCCTAAGTGTACACCAGGGCCCAGCTGTAGAGCTTGAGTTGAACTTGTAACCTCCAAATATAGGGAGTTCACCTCATTAGTGCTCTAAGTTAATTGAGTCGGTGCTCTGTCATCAATATCTCTAAGTTACTCTATTCCCTGGGATGCAGTTTACTGGGAATGTTGACTGTTTAGTCATATTTAATGTTAGACCTGTTCAGTTGTCCCATATTGTCTCTAAAAATACAAAAAGGTTTTCTGTAAAGGGTAGGAAAGAATGAATAATCAAAGGAGATCCACCATAAATAAGGAAAAGTTCCAGATGAAAACCTACATCTGATACATACACAAAAAATTAGCTAAAGGTAATGTTACTTTCTGGGGTTTAGTCTCCACTTTTAATGACATTTCAGAGCTGCCAGATCTACAGAAAAAAATTATATAGATCTCTGGTACTTGACATTTTTGTTATTTTTAAATGTAACGTAACTGATAACACAAAGATCCAATAAGTCTTCATGTAATGATTATCTGTCATGCTTTGTGCTATCTCAACTCTGGTTTGGTTTGTGCTAAAGGACTCCAGTGATGTCTGGATCCCCTGAATTGCCTCACCCTTGCAGTATTCTCAGTGGCTATCTGTCATGAGGTTCATCTGTTGACATAAATAGAAGCAGCTTGTTACGTACCCCTTTCTGGTCTGTGCTGCCAGACAGATGCATGGCCGTGAGGATGTTGCTGCTCTTTAGGCTGGTATAATGCACCTCATCCATTAGATTTCTTGTTCTCTGTCATTCCAGGGTTTTCTTAGGGTCCATACTCACTAAACACTCGTTATTATTTTTTTTCCACTTGTTTGTGGTAGGCTTGTGGCTTTGTAACGGTGCCTCCAAAAGTACCATTTGCAGAGAGCCTGTGAAGAAGCAGCCAAGCTGAAATGACTGCAGGTTTTCCTAGCTTTGCACAGATGTGAGCTGTCACTGGTGGTTTGAGACCACAGCAGCAGTGAAGGCTGCTCAGTGGTGTGAGCCATGGCCTCTATCCCTACAGCGAGCAAGGGGTAGGAGTACTTCACAAATAAAGCTAAATGCAGGCTAAATATTTGGATACTGATTTGTATTTGGACCATGGTAGTGTCAGCCCAAATTCAGTCCTTTGGCAGTATTAGTAAGACGTGTCTGAGTCTGACATAAACCAAACAAGGCTACAGATACTGTCTCAACATAAAATGCTTTATCTGTGCAAATGTCTTGCAGCTGGCTCATTCTTCTGCATGGGCTAGTGATTTAGAACCAGAGTGTCAGAAATCCCCCCAAATCACTGCACTTCTCCCAGTGTTTTTTATGGTTTCAAGACAGACATTCTAACAGCTGTGACTTGAGCAGGTTGTGTGGCACAACTGAACAAAAAGAAAATGGAAAGAAACTTATTTTCAGAAGGGTCTGAGGACTGGAGAAAGAAGAAATCAGCCTTGAAGAAAAAACAGTGGATACCGACTTGGAATCATTCATGGTCTAACCAAATCTGTTGCTCTTGCATGCACCAAACCTTGTCTTGTAATGATTCTGGCATGACATATTTTACTGGGGATGGATTTGCTACATGTTTTGCAGATGGAAGAGTTGACTGAAGGAATACGCTGGGCTTTTATTGACATGTTGGAAAAGGAAAATGACTGGATGGACTCCGAAACAAAAAGAAGAGCTTATGAGAAGGTAATAAATATAAATAGTGGGTGGATTAATTGGTGTTATGGTAAATATTTGAGTGAGAACAGAATGCTATCGACCACCCTTGCAATTCCAGTTACTTTTTTTTTTTTTAATTTGTGGAAGGATATGTGCCACATTTGTTTTTCTAGGAGCTGAGCCATCCAAGCTCCTGCTTTTCCATGGAAGTTGCCATGTTACCTTGTTCTTCCTCTCCATCCATTTTAGATCCAGTGTTAGGAAAAATTTCTTCACTAAAAGTGTCATCAGGCACTGGAACAGCCTGCCCAGAGAGGTGGTGGAGTCACCATTGCTGGAAGTGTTCAAAAAGACATGTAGACGTGGCACTTTGGGACATGGTTTAGCGGGCATGGTTGTGTTGGGTTGACAGTTGGACTTGATGGTGTAAGAGGTCTTTTCCAACTTTAGAGATTCTATGATCTTTCCCCATCTGGCTCTGGCTGATGTAGAGTGTGAGCTCATTTCAGATTTGCATGTATAGAGGCTTCTCTTGCTAAGGCCTTCATTGGGATGTCAAAGGTGTTTAAAAAAGACGGACACTCCAGTCTAGAGAGGGGTATGAGAATGGTCCAGGTCTTGTACCTTCTCCAATGGCACGCTAAGACAACTATGTTGAAAGCCATCTTCCAGGAGTACAATGACAATCCCAGCTGAACACCCACCTCCTAGAATAATGAAGTGTTATGATCAAAGATGGCATTACTGGTCCATGGACCAGTATGGAGGTGCAATAAATTGGAGGAGGTAAAAGTGAAGGCAGAAGGACATACTCAAAGCTCCCTTTTCACTCTATTCCCATGTTTACAGCATGTGATACATCCAAAGTGAGTTTGTCCAAATGCAGAGCTCTGCCCTCAGAGCAGCAGTTGAAAGAAGCATAAACAAAGAAGAGTGGAGGTCAGTGTGTAGGACTGTCTCGTTATTTGATGAGGCAATGGAGTATCAGTGAATTAGTAAATACCCTCTCTGAATAAACTGACATGCAAGTGCTGCTGAACTGTTCCTGCTTGCTGTGCATGAATAAAAATATCAGTGTTTTGATTTAAAAATAAACATGGACTTCAAAGTTTTTTTGGTAATACCAATGAGAAGGCTGTTGAGACTTTTTATCGTTGGGAAGTTTTAAATTCCAGATACATCCCATTTACATTTATACAGCAGTTCTCTTCACAGATGTGCAGATGAAATAGAGCCACATAAATGCACCAATAAACTCTATAGCAAGAGAACAATAGTAAGATGTCATTTATTTCCTGCTAACCTGATGGTAAATGAACTGCAGTTATTACTTCTAGCTCACTGTAATACTTGAGTTTTTTACTAAGAATACCCTTACAAATATAAAGATCTGTAATTTAGATATTTGACAAATTCGGTGAAAAGCAAGTGCAGGAGGGTTTTCTAATTATTTCCTTAATAGAGTTATTTCTATATGCTTTTGCAGGCATAGGTTGATTTCTCTACCAAAAAAAAAACCCTGCTTAACCATTTGTTCAAGATTTGCTACCTGCCTTTCAGTATAGATACAAGTAGTTCCTGCAAACTAATAAACTTCCTAAAAAGCTCTCTGTTTGCCAGTTTAGGAAGAGTTTTGTTCAGAAGGTAGGTTAGAACTTTTGTAGGTAGAGATGCCTGTTTACCTCTGTTGATACATTTAGGAAGCTCCCAATTTAGGCATCTCATTTAAGTTTCTGAAGTTAATGGAGTGAGTCTAGGCTGAACAACACATGACAAACTAAATTCAAACAGTACAATAAAAATAAGAGAATCCATGGTACTATGAATAGCAAATGGTTTAAATCCATTCTCAACAATTCGTACAACAATTTTATGGTTTACTGACATAGGAACAAGGTCAATCTTGTAAGATACAAGTGTTATGTAATGACCTAGAAATTGCAGCAACAATTATGTGGTAGGATTCATGAATATAAGTTTAAGTTCAGAGTCACAGCAACAGGTTTGGTTAGAAGGAAAGAGTCTAAAGAGATACTTTGGTAGATTTCCAGACTTGGAGTTTGTGTGTGTTTATTAAATTCTATTTATTGCTAATAATGGATATTGGATTTGTCCTGGGACATTTGGATGGGCATGTTTTTAATTCAAGAAATAGATTTGTTATGTGTATGGCCAGATAATTCACTGGGGAAATCTAAGGTTTATAATACAGCAGAACGTTCAAAATCTGTTACTCTGTCTCAATTAAATCTCATAAACCCAGCACACTGTGCTGTCATACTTACATACTTTTTAAATACTGACACTTTAATAAAGCAGCACAGAAAATGGGAACATTGGAGTGGGGATTGTTTGGTAGCTTAAAAAATAAACATTATTAGTTTTATTATATGTATCTGTAAAAAGGACATTTCTTCATCAATAAGTGTCATCTGCACATATGAGGATAGTGCAAGTGATGTGGGTTTCACAATTTACAAAGGAACTTTGTTTGTTCTTGAGTTGAAGAGCACTCTGTGTTGTCCTGGGGGTCTTCTCCATTTTAGTCATTGTTCTTGGCCACCACCAAAACAAAGACTAGTGTTATGACAGGACACAGTGGAATGTTGAAGGTGCCTACTTTCAGACACAGGCCAGAAAGGACTCCCTGCTCTGATCTTCTGTATAGGCAAACTGTAGTAATATTAGCCAATTATTGCTGGGCTGAGCCCCATAACACATAAAACAACTATCCTAGTTCTCTACGGTTACTAACACCTCTGTGGATTTTTTTTTTATTGGGATATTCTGCTTGGAAAAAAATATCTGTCAGTGGGAGCATCTTCTGCTTGTTTCTATTTCCAGAAAAAAAAAAAAAGGCATCTGCTTCATTATTAATCTGATATCATTCTATGATAAGGGTAGTGGTTGAGGGAAGATGGTGTATGTAGTCTGGATTTTAGTGAGGCTATCCCTCACATCATCCTTCTGGACAAGTTGTCCAGCTGTGAGATGAGCAGGTACATAGTGTGTTGAGTGAAGAGCTAGCCAAATGCCAGGGCTCAAAGGGTTGTACCAAATGGGGCTATATTTGGCTGGTGACGGATCACCAGCGGTGTTCCTTGGGGCTCCATTCTAGGGCCAGTTCTGTTCAATATTTCTATTAATGATCTGGATGCAGGATGCAGGAGTTGAATGCATTGTTAGGAAGTTTGCTGACAGTACTAAACTGAGAGGTGCTCTTTACCCTCTGAAGGGTCTTGTAGAGGGACCTAGGTAGGTTGGAGCGTTGAGTAATGATTACTGACATAATTTAACAAGAACAAATGCTGGATTCTGCACCTGGGATGAAGTAGCACTGGGAACAAGCATCAGTTTTGAGAGAACTGACTGGAGAGCAGTCCTGCAGAAAGGGACCTGGGGCTGCTGGTCAACAGCAGACTCAGTAAGAGGCAGCAGTGTGCCCTGGTAGCCAAGAGGGCAAACCACATCCAGGGGTGCATCAGACATAGCATAACCAGCTAGTCAAAAGAGGTGATTATCCCTCTGTACTCAGCATTGGTGTGGCCTCACCTTGTGTACTGTGTGCAGCTCTGGGCCCCAGGAAGTGGATGTGCTGGTGGATGAGAAGCTCAACGTAATCTGGCAATGTGTGCTTGCAGCCTGGAAAGGCTACTGTATCCTGGGCTGCATCGAAAGAAGTGTGACCAGCAGGTTGAGGGAGGTGATTCTGCCCCTCTACTCCCCTCTGGTGACACCCTACCCGGAGTACCGTGCCCAGCTCTGGGCTGGTGAGGTGAAGGGTGTCTCTGCCCCTGGCAGGGGGTTTGGGACTAGATGGTCTTTAAGGTCCTTTTCAACCCAAACCAGTCTGTGAGTCTAAGAATTTAACAAGGATGTTAAACCACTTGAATGTATCCAGAGGAAGACAACGAGCTGGTGAAAGGGCTGGAAGACATCTCTTGTAAGGAGCAGATGAAGACTCTTAGTAGAAAAGGAGGCTGAGGAGCGACCTCATTGCTCTCTACAGCTTCCTCAGGAGAGGAAATGGAAAAGGAGACGCTGAGCTCTTCTCCTTGGTACCCAGTGATAGGATACATTAGAACGCTCCAAATCTGCACTATGGGAGATTTAGACTGGACATTAGGAAACATTTGACTACAAAGAGAGTGGTCAAACACTGAAACAGGCTTCCTTTCAGAGGGGTGGGTAATGCCTTATGCCTGTCAGTGATTGAATCATTTGGACAAAGCTCTCAATATGCTTTATCTTTTGTTTAGTCCTGAAGTGGTCAAGAAGTTGGACTAGATAACCATTGTAGGCCCCTTCCAACTGAAATTTTCTATTGTATTCTTATGAATTAAGGAAGGAAGTTATTAGATAAAGAATGTTTTCATCAGTAGCTGTCACATTGTCCCTCACAGCACTGTAGAGTAGAGATTTTCCTTGAGTTCTATGGAAGAATCATAAACTGCATGAAAATTGACTAATATGTTTTGCTTTTCATCCATATTTTTAATCTCATTGCACCCTTGAATTCTTTGAATGCTCTGGAAAAATAGGAACTGTAGAAACCTGGTACTTTTTGTTTACTGGGCATGCTCCATGTGATCCATTTATTTTGTTTCTAGCTGTTTCTTTAACTTTAGGCATATTTGGGTCATTAACAAAATTTTTACTCATTTCCTGAAGGAAGAATAAGGTCAATGTGGGATCCGGATGTCTGGACTGTGAGCATGGAAAGCCTTCCTAGAAAAACATCTTATCTTAGGCTACTCTTCTGTTCCTTATGGTGACTGTATCTTTAGATGACAACACTGTGCAATGCAAATGACTTGGCAGGCTTTAAGGAGAGTTAACCTCGATTCCTCTCCGTGATTTGGATACTCACTGGCCTGTGTGTTTTCTGCTGTCTGTTTTCTGTCTGATGCCTGCCTTCCTTGTGCACTTGTGTACATTGCTGTCAGCCTGATGCTTTGCAATCTAAGGGACCATCGACCTCTGAAGGGCGTGCAAAAGGCCCTCTGATAGAATCAATGCTTGAATTTTGCTACAGGCAGCCGTCAGCTCCATTGAATCATTAACATGTTTCTCTGTATGTGACTCTCTTTGCATCAGTTCCATTGTTTTAAGATACTGGGAGGGGACACCACTAATTTGGTGGGCCCAAACCATATTAAAAGGATCAACTACTCCATGTGACATAGGGAGCAATTGTCCTGCAGGCTTGATTTCTGAGAATTGCCCTTAGCTCCTGTATACTTTGTAGTTAAGGTTTGACTTTTCCTTCTCCCTCCGTTCCTCTCCTTCTGTGACTGAAACGTGGTTTTAAACCAGAGGGTCTGAAAAGCCAACCTTGTCAAGTTAGTTTTTAACAGGATTAGGTGACTCGGTCCCTCTTTACATGCAGTTCTCGCCTGGCTCTCTGGATGGAGCTCATGCTGCTTCCAAAGGAGCTCCGAGTCGTAGAGGAGCACACAGCTCTGCGCTGCGATGCTCCGTTTCCTACCCTGTTTCTCCTCCCCGGCTCAGTGCAAGCCTTGCTTTATTGCTCTGTGTTTGACTGTCAAGTGAAATTTGCTTAAACTATGCCTGTTAACCTCCTGAAATTTCAATGGAGATCTCAATTTTTTATTTTTTATTTTTTTTTATAAAAGCAAAACGTTCCTCCTCTTGCCCCTTTTAGCCTCTCTTTTCTTTAAGGGTCATTAAATTTTCCCCTCATTTGAAGATCAGAGAAATTACTCAGATAAGTGCAGCTCCTGGGGTGTGTCTGGCAACAGTCTTCAAGCATGGGCTCTGCCAGTTGCAGAGCCTGCACAGGAGGGATCCCTCACTGGCTGCCTCTGCACCTGGCGAGCCCTGAAGCACCCCGGAGCCTCTGAGAAGGATGTCAGATGAGGAGGAGGAAGGGGAGAGAGAGAGAGAGAGAGAGAGAGGAGAGAGGCTTTTGTTTCCCTTACAGTGAAGGTGCAGATTGCAGCTGGTTATGACAGCCAAATGATATCAACAGCCGCATTTTGTAACAGTGGGCCACAGGGAAAAGGGAGAACCCGCAACTGAAAATCCATTGACATGACTCTCATCTTTAAAATGGTAATTTTTTTTTTGCTGCTGCTCTTCAAAGGATAATTCAGTGGAAAACTATCACTGAGATGTAAAATTATTCCCTTTCCTGGGCAGGAGCAATTATTTCTTCCCCCCACCCCCCCCCACCCCCACACCGCTCCCCTCCCAAATGCCCTTTGTGCTTGCGTTTAACTGGAGGCTTGAAAAAGAGACTTTTACACAAAAGCCTGTTTTCTGACTGTTTACAAATCTCCTGTAAAATAGCCTGTGTTGTAGGAAGTTGGGTTTTTTGCTTTGCAGTGCTATTTTTAAAGCATAGATGATAAGCCAAGAAAAGCTTGTTTTTCTTCTAGTAAGATTTTTCTGCAACATTATTAACCTCTTTAGGTCATGGAGCACAAATCCCAAGGTCACCGTGCAATCATTTCTTGCCTCCTGAACTTGCCTGCTGCTTGGCTTTATTTCTCTCTAAGGAAGTTGTACATGCAACATTTGTTTTCCTTGCGTCGTTCCGAGTCTGGAGACCGAGGCAAACAGACCACAGGATGATATCGAGACAGTGCCCGGCTGTAGGTTTCTCTCTCAGGCAACGTTGGGTAGCTCTGTCTTGCCTACAGGGCTTGTTCTGTTGTTTCAGAGAGCTACAGCAAACCTCCCTAGATAATGCAGCGTAATTTAGGCCAACAGCCCTTAGGAAATCAAGAGCCATCTGTACAAGCCCCAGTTTAACAAAGTACAGGTACTTTAAATGAGGTAGGTGTCCATGGGTTATCCCACTGATACCATTTGCTTCTCACCTGGAACTTACTGACTGTATCCAGCCCTCCAGTCAGTTAGCTGAGCCTCTGCTACCTTTCCCAGTTCTCTGTGGTCTCTCTCTCTTCACATTTGGGTGATTTCACTACAAACATGACAGCCATACTGCTCAGACCAGAGGTCCAATGTCTGGCTCGGACAGTGGCCAAGCAGTAGCAGATGTTTAGAGATGAACATAAGGACAGGGAAAGCATAAAGGGATACGTTCTTGCTATGCCTCTCCTGGCCCCTGACAATCTGCAGCTCCGTTGCTTCCTGAGCCAGAAGTGGTGTCTTTGCATTTGTTCATATTTTTCTGCTGTGAGTTTGTCTAATGACTTTTTGAACCCGTGACAATTTTTATCATCCGCAACTTCCTAAGGCAATGAGTTCTATTGCCTCACTGTGATCTGTGTGAGAAAGCATCTCCTTCTGCTTGCCTGGAAAATGTCACCTTTGTCCCCTACATTCTTTTAGTGGGGAAACCAGGGACTCATCATCGCCTGTTCTCTTCTTGTGCCCACTTTGGTTTCCGTATAACCCCGACACTGCAATACATCCAGAGAGCGTGGAGCCTCCTGCATTTGTTCACATAGACTGTCCCAGGGTGTGCACTAGATACAGTTTTGAAAAATAACTTTTCAATGAGACCTGAGGCATACCCAGACCAAAGGATCAGACACTACAGCCCGAGGGAGCTGAAATTAATCTTCCTTAATGCCATGCTAATTTTGCACAAAGATGACAAAGCATTCAGTCTTGAGAGTGGTCACGGTGTGCTCTGCAAGAAGACAAGATGCCTTTCATGCTTTGTGGGGTCTGTGGACCTGTCCTGTGTAAAATAAGGCAAAAATGTGAAGAAGCAGCCCTGAGTCTCAACTCCTCCCATATCTCCTGTGGGCTTTTCTGAAATGAAGGCCAGCATAAGGCTGACAACCACACGCCCTAAAAGAGGCGCATGGAGTATCAGCCAAGGATCCCAAGATACCTTTTACAGGGTTTTTTTTTAAGATTACTTTATTACTTTGTTTCAAGGATCTTGAAGAACTTCACAAAGTGTAAGACTGCTTCAGAGCATTAACAGAAGATGCCCAGACTCACTTCAGAAGAACCAGGAAAAGAGGGAGAAATTTTCAAAGTCTCTAATTGCATTTAAGTACCATATTCCTGTTCAAAAGATAACAGGGGTGCCTGCTCACTTCTGAATTTACTGGTTTTACTAGAAAGTTTGATTCAGATCTTCTTGAAATAACCTTGTGATTTCTAAACCGGAAAGTACACTTCTGCTTAGTGCCAGCTGAACTTTGGCCACAGTTTTGTTTTGTGGAAGTGACCTTTCTGAAATTAGGGTATTTTCTGTCTGGATGCAATAAATTTGAGGCTTTGCCTATATTGTAGCAGTTGCATTGCAGGGAGTAATGAGCAAGTCTCCTGATAAAGTTGAAACATGGGTTGGAGTTCAGAAGAGGCAGAATCCCATTTAATGTTTATTGCTCATCACAAATTTTAATTTTTGAACTCAACGAATCATCTCTTTCACACCCTGAATTTAACCTTCTCAGGGGGACTGGGCTTTCCTGTTCCCTAACCACAGGAGATGTTCTTCTCCATTGGCCAGAGTTGAAACTAATAGCCATGGCATGTTTGCTTATCTCTTATCTCTGGGGTTGGATCGCTGCTGTCAGCTTCTCCCTTGTTATCCGGCTGCTGCTACTGCTCACTCAGTTGTGCAGGGATGTCAGTTCCATTAATAACCTGAGCACCGTGCAAACAGATAGTGGAAAACAGGTGAAGGGAGAGGAAATTGTATTTAACCCTGATCTCGCAGCTGTCATTTTTCAGACTCCACCATGACTCCATAAGGCCAGAATGGGTGCATGACATCAAAACGCTTGTGACAAATCGTATGCTTGAAATAGAAAGAGGAGACAGATGGATGGACTCACCTGCAGATGCTTGGGGACTGGGGTGAATCTGAAGCTTTTGTGGCAGGAATGCAACATGAAAGCATCGGTATGTTAAAAGGCAGATTAATTCTTCCAAAGGGCAGGAAGTCCTCCAACACTCCCTGGAAGTTTTGGACTGTTTCTTTGGTTATCTTTGTGGTTTTAATTAGTAAAAATACCTTCTGTAATGGAATGGTTACAAAGACATTGTAGTCTCCCCAGCTCAACAGCAACAGATATTGAGGTAAGGAGAAGGAGTCCATGAAGGCATGCTCGGGCATCTACCTAGAATCCCCTCTCTGTTTCCAACAAATGTGCATTTCTTGGTTGTGGTGATTGTATATGTCCATTGGAGCCACCAGGGAGAAAGCTATCTCCCCACTGGGAGCAGGCAGAAAGTGTGGCAAGGCAGGGATGTGGGCTGGGGCTCTTACATGGACCCCCAGACTTGGGCACCAAGCTGGCTAGGACCAGCAGCCTTAGCAGCACTTCAACTTGCTCAGGTATTGTACTAGACATAGAGGTCTGAAGCAAAGTTGTGAAATGTTTAAATGGTTTCAAGTACTGGTGTTTCTTGGAGTTACTTTTAGAGGAGCTTTATCAGGAGGAGGTAGGTCATCAGCCTCAGAAATTTGCTTCCTTAGTGGCCTTTCAGAAGCCAGGATGCTGTGCCTAAGAATAAAGTCTTCCTCAGCTGCCCTCATTCATACATAAATAAAATTTATTTAAATATAAAATATGCAAAAATTTGGAATAGAGAGAGATTTGATTTTGAGTAGGAAGTAGAGTATTTCCAGCATATGTTTTTTCTGTGTTCTGCAGCTTATGTTTTTTGTCTATGTATGCATCTGCTTTCTCCCCAGTTATTATATGGAATGTACAACTGACGGTGGCATGCTTACCACTACACTACTGGTCAGAGTCCCTGGTGAAACAAAAGCAGTGAGCCTGCAAGTCCTGAACTGACTAATGTTTATGTTTTAGGTCCTCAGTACCTGTTTCAGTTTTAGAAGAGTCATGTCTGATCTCAGCTGTATCTAGGTGGTCTGATGCTCACTTGTGGATAGAAATTAAAAGAGAATTTTTCACATTCTAATAATTTAAAAACCTAAAAAAGCCATTCTGCAGCCTTTGCTAAAGAAAGGTAACCTTGGAAATGTTAAATGAATATAAACTGATGCAAGTTGAGGCTGAGGTCAGAAGTTGTCCCTCTCTAGAACAGGTTATTCAGAGTTTTGCATAGAAAGAAATGCCGTGGTAACTCATGTCCCATACGGCTGTGATGGGGAGAGAGATTCCTTGCCCTTTACCGGTCCCTGGGGCTGTCCATCCTTCAGTGCTGGGTGCCAGGGATCTCTTCAGCACACCAGGCTTTTAGGATTCTTGGAGACTTTTATTTTGTCAGTGCAGTGTTTTTTTGTTAAACCTGCTGTTTTCCCGGAGCTAAACCAAAAAGCAGCAGAAAAGATTTTGCAGCAAGGTGGGTGTGTTTCTAGCAAGAGGTGGCATGACAGTGGGAGTGTGGGTCAACTGATGAGGAGTTCTGGCAGTGAGCAGTAAAATGAGTCTAGG
This sequence comes from Gallinula chloropus, assembly GCF_964237585.1. NCBI lineage: Eukaryota > Metazoa > Chordata > Aves > Gruiformes > Rallidae > Gallinula > Gallinula chloropus. The sequence goes on along the minus strand of NC_140085.1, from coordinate 128,977,629 downwards.
AGGAGTTTCTACAAATAATGCAACATAATAATTTCTGCAGCTCACTTGTGTGCCAAATGCCAGTCAAAGCTGGATTCTCCTTTGTGTCAGTGCAAATCCTTAGGATTCAGGTGTGAAATTTGTTGGGTAAGGTTATCTAATATAATTTCAGAAGACAGAGACAATTTTGAGCTGTGGAGGTTTTATTGTTTGGTTGTTTGGTTTTGTTTTTCTTTTCCTTGGTTCTGTTTCTTGTTTTAAGAGACAATTGTATTGGAAAACATAGAGCACTGCTTGGAAACAAATGCATGAAAGCTCTAAAGGGCTAAGGATGAATCTAAGCTTAACTCAAGTGTGTGAGCTATTAAAGCCATATCAAAGACAGCATATACCATAGGACATGTATTCCAGCATGATACTAATGATGGTCTATGCCTTTAGACCACAGCACTTGTTTCTGGCTTGTTTGAAGTGCGGCTGGAGGAGTTCCTAGCTGTCCACACACTCAGTGGTGTAGTCAAGCAATCCACAGGTGCATAGAGGCTAATCTGGTGCAGAAATCCCCATGCTGACATGGATCTGTCCCTGCTGGCACAGTGACGTCATGCCATAGCTGGACCTAGCACAGACTGTGTCAGTTCACATATGTGTACACAATCCTTTCTCCTGGTCTGCAGGCATGATCCCAGCTTTGCTGAGAACCCAGAAAGCCCCTGAGGAGCTCTGAACAGTGATGGTTAGATGTTAAACACATCTTTTACCAGCTATTTAACAGTGCTGGTCTGCTGTATGTGTGTATTCACGTATTGTATAATCACAGAGGAAGATATTTGGTCTGTGCCATGAAGAAATGTATTTAATTTACAAAGATGTGTTTCTGGTCATGAAAGACATTTACGTCTGTCATATATAATATTCTACGTAAAAAACAGCGACATTGAGATAACTGTCATACTGAGATTTCAAATGAAAAAGGGAATTAAAATAAAATGGACAAAGGAATTCCTTTTCTTAGCAAAATTAAAGCATTGCTGGCAGCAGAATGACTTTGGAACCAAGCTGGTAGGAGGCAATATGTGTAGGTCTATTATTTAATATTGCTGTATTGAACCGACGAGTTATGCTTGTGAAAATATCACAGTGAATTTGTATTTTTTATGTAAATAAGACTCTTTCAGATTGTCTGTGATTTAGTTCAGTTCTATTGCTAAATAATAATAATAATAATAAAATAAATGCAGGGTTAGTTTGAACTGAAAAATTAATTCCAGTGAAATTAGCATCATGGTGTTTGAACCAATGATTGAGTCTTGTCTTCCAGAGAACCAGACGCAAAAGGGATTTGGGACAGGAACTGGCACTAATATACATTGTTGACTCTCTTCGGTGCATGGCAGTCCTACTAAACCTTTAGGTGCTTGCAACTTTACAGTTACAAATAATGATATTGCCTAAATAACTAGTGGATATTGAGGCTAAATATGTAATCTCAGCTAACCATTTGCTTAGAAAATTTTTGTCCATTTTCCCACCTCTCTTTTTCCTAGGAATGTATGTGCACACTTTTGAAGTATAGATAATAGTATTTTCTTGTCAGGAATGTTTCTTTTTGAATTTTCTAGTTCCAGTGCTTACTGGGTGTCTCAGTGTGGTGATTCAGCTCACTGATCTGGCAGAAAATTAGCTGGGGAAAAACTTGGATGGAATTCTGCTATGTTAGTGAGCTGAGCAATCTCCCAGATGGATGTGACAAGGAGCTGAGGCAACTAGCAGAGACTGTGGGTGCAGTCAGCATGAGCAGATGAATAGACAGGGATGGGAGGAGCAAAGGAGAAGACCAAGGACCAGATATTTTTTTCTTTTTGGCAGCACAAGCTGTTAAATGAACTCAACTACTTTTGAAACCACAGTGTGTATTTAACCGAAAACAATTTTATGTGTACCTCATGGATGTGATTATTCACATGTCAGTTTTCTGGGTTTGTGGGGGGTTTTTTTACCCTAAGCTCAAGCTATTAAAAAACTAGAGGAATAGGTGTATTTTTCTGTCTTTATAATGGATTAATCTAGAACATTTCAAATGGTTATTGAAATATGGAGGGGAGCATTATGGTGCATTGCGAGGTGGTGGTGAAATATTATTAAACGAAACACTAGCTCTGAAAAAATCTTGAAAAGTCTACACGGTTTGTATTGGTTTTATATGCAAATATAAGAGGAAAGTTCAAGCCAAAGTTTAAAAATAAATAGTTGGATGATTAAATATATTCTGGAATATGGATCATAGCCAATTCACTGCAGATAAAGTACTCTTAAAAATTGTAATTTCAGACCAAATGTTTGCCTTTTAGTTGCCATTTCACCTTTGATTGCAGTTGACAATGTGCAGATCCCTGACATCTCATGTGGCCCCTGCATAGGAATTAAAATACAGCACTAAGGTAGGCTCAGTCCATCTTCCACTCAAGTTGGTGGGTCACTTCCTACTGTAATCCATAGGTCTGGGTTTTAGCCCAGTGATGGAACATTTCTGTGTTTGACCAAGATCCACCATTCTATTTTCCTAGTTTTTCTATACATAAAACCTAAATAGATGCAGTGATATTTATGCAGCAGTTTAACCAGATGGCTCTTGAATCATCTGTTTTCAATGAAAAATGAAAAGACCAGACACATACATAAAGGATGAATTAATCTTTGTAATTAAATGGAACATTACTTTGCTGTGAATGATTTTAGCTTTCAGAATGTATTTCATGCTAATTTTTCAGTGAACTGTAATTGTATTAATTTTTTATATTTTTAGAATCTTGAAAATTATCTCCACAAAGTTATTGTGAGTCAAGTTGATATACAGATTTGTGTCAGACTCATAAAACTTTGTTGAAGGTGAGATATATGTTTGGAGTTTTGGTTTTGGTTTGGTTTGGGGTTTTTTTTTCAGTAAGTACAACATGTCAGTAGGCCTTTGCTAGGAGGCCTACAAAATTTCCAAAGCATACACCAATGGGCAAAAAAGGCTCTTGGAAGGCTCAACATGCCAAGCTTGGTTGCCAAGCGAGAATTTGACTAGACTGGAACCTGGGATGCTTTTGTACTTTTGAAGCATGTGGGAGGTCCCACGTTGGCAAGTTGTTTAGCCAAGGGTGAAAGGTTGTTTATTATTTTGTCTCTGCAGTAAACTGATTTGCAACGCCCTCATAGAGACAAAAAGACTCACTGATGATAAAATCCTCACTGCCTTGAATTCAGTGGGGAAACTACCTCGTGTAATCTGTGGCAGAGGGAGTAGTCCCAGCTCTGTGTCCTCTGCCTCTGAGCCTGCTCTCTCTGGCTGCGGGGACAGAACACAGTTGTCATGACTTACTCTAAAGCGTGCCGCTGCTCTGCATCTCCCCCTGCAAGAGCCTCTCCCTTCCAGTGGCAGGAGAGGAAGGCTGCAGAGATGAGCTTTCTTAATTAACCTAACAGCCTAAGGTAGTCTGAATACTTAACAATAGCTGGGAGAAATACCCCATTGCCCCTTTTCTTTGTGTACACGTGGTTATTTAATATGTAAATTGGAGATAGGAATTAAATGAGCCTTTAAACCATAAAAAGTTCTGCGTGGTGAGTTTATGGCGGATCCAAGTGCAGTTACCACATGGTTGGCTCCTGTACATTTGTCACATTTCATTTGCTTTCCCAGTGTGTGTGTGCATGCCTCCTGGAAAGCTAGTCTCTTAAATATACTTTTAATCCTATCAAGGGGAAAATACTGACTTCATTATCAAAGAGCAAGCCAGTCATAGAAGAGTTTTCTTCTTTCTTGTGCTGTATGAATAAGGAGTCTTTGAACTGCTGTTAAATATTACTCAAGTGAACAGAAAAGATAGCCAAGGAAGCAAGAGACTTCCAACATGCAAATTTATAAAGCTGCTCTTAATACAATGCTTTCTAACTTGTCTGTTGTGTAAGTAAATTGGGCTGTGTGCTGGGCTCAGCTGAATAGGCTTGGATGTGATGCAAGTCCCCTGTGAGGAATCCCAGTTGGAGGGATTCCCAAGGACTTCAGAAGGCTTCCTATATCCTCTCATAAGTTTTGCTTTGGCTCTAGGAATCAGGTTTTGCTTTGGCTATACGAAATGGTCCCTTCTGCCAGATGCCACATGTCCTTCACTGTCAGCATCAGGAAACTTACTGTGACACAGCCTTCTGGCCTGACACCCACACTTCTCATCCTAAGTGAGGTGCAGGTACTGCATGGACTTGAACCTCATCCCAGATTGGACTCAGGATGTTGAGGATAACCCCTCAAAAAGAGAGATGCGCTTGATCCTTCAGATCAAGCAAGCTTACTCCTCCATTGCTGTCATGCCAGTATGTGCTGTGTGGTGGAGTAAAGGTGAGAGGTGGTAGATGCCCCATACCTGGAAACACTCAAGGTCAGGTTGGACAGGACTCAAAGCAACCTGATCTAGATGAAGATTGCAGGGGGGATGGACTAGATGACCTTTAGAAGTCCTTTCCAACCCAAACTGTTCAATGATTCTGTATTCTACAAAGACCTCACAATGTACACACACTATGGAGATAGATACATTGTGGTCAAAACCAGACAACTAGCATAATGGATTTGAGGGCAGGGCCCATCTCTGCTTCTTTCAGCAAAGACATGCTGCCAGATCTAGGCTGGCTTCATAGTCCTCTGCATTTACAGCCAGCAAGGCATGAATTAATTTGCTTTTATTTGGAAGACAGGCTAGAAATTGAGTGTTTTTTAAAGGACATAATATAGTTCAAAGCCAGAACTGTTCTTTTATATGCTAAAACATGATCAACAATTTTTGATTGACATTATACTGCCTAAATCATTAGTGAAATGACAGCATAGTGACCCAGTTAATCCTTACTTTTTCTTCAAAAACCCTTGCTGATTTTTTGCAAATTTAAAGGCTTTACTCTTCATCATATAAATTAGCCTTTAAACTAAATCTATTTAATCGAAATGCTAAGGGGGTCAATTAAGTAGCTACTACACAAAGGCTACTCTATGTGACTCACATGGGTACTCTGGAACACATGCAGAATGTTTGAGATTCACTGAACTTGTTTAAGAAGCTGATGTTAAAAAACTCATCAGCTTTAGTTTTTACTTTGTTTCTCAAGACTAATATAACAACTGGGATTGAAATATTTTAAATGGCAAATGGAAATTTTTCAGTTCCTTGCGAAGTTCAGTCAGCTGGACCTGACAACATCACCAGGGAAAAAAATAGGTGATTTTGATTATATGCAAACTTGCAGGTGAATTGTGCTTCCTAGCCCCCACTTTTTATCCTCCTCAGGCACTTAAAATATCTTGAAAGGCTTCTCTACCTTCTGGAAAATGGAGAAAACATTCTGTTGAGAGCTAATTTGGCTCATTTCATATTTCCTGTTCAGCATTTGTTTTCCATTGGGTTTTTTTATCACTAGGGATATTTGCATGACAATGGGATCTTTTTTGCTTAAGAGTTCATCTGCTCCTGCTGCTAATTTTCTACCTGATGTTGTAATCTTCTGTTTGTGACACCTTAATTATCTCAGCCACAATTAATTGTGATGTCACAATTGGAGGATTATGACTTTGGGTTGGAAATGAAATTGAGAAATTTCAGAACTTTGAAGAAGCAAAGAGGCCTTCTTGAAAACAGAGGAGACAAAATAAGTTTGGTTAAATGGAGCCTATCCTCCATCCGCTTCCTGTTTATAGTCGTGCAACAGATGTTGCTAATTCTTGCTGTCATAGGAGGCCCTGTTGTGTTGAGGCACTGTGAAGGGGAAGAAGCGGACAAGGATTTCATTGAGGAGAAAGAGGAATTTTCCCCTGAGCTGCCACCCTGTACAGGAACAGGGGAGTAGAAGTCAGTGGGCCCCCAGAGAGGTCCAGACTTGGTGTGGCTGCAGGTGGTTCAAAGGCCAATCTGTTTATTGCATTTCATATCTTGCAATAGTCATTGGGGCTTAGACATTTGAGTTTGAGGAATAAATTTCTAGAGAAGCCTTTTTTGAGGGGTGGGGGGAATTCCAGAGTTTCAAGGGGAAATTGTCCATCATGGCTTAAATTTATTCCATGGATTTGCCATATTTCTTTTCTTTGTGTGTCACCTTATCATTTTGTGTCTGTCTGCTTTTCTTCTGGAAATGTATTGTTTCCAGAGGAATTCTGGGTGGCTGGGTGGCATGCTGGTACTTTTGTGGGTTCATTACTAAGGCTGTTTATATATTTATGCCATGATTTCCAAAGTGGGAATGCTCATCTATAGCTACTTCACTTCACACCAGGGTGTTTACACAGATTGCACACAGACACTGGGACCAAGTTGTGACTGAAAGAGAGGGGAAAAAAAAGTCAATGAAAAGGGGAGTGTCTTGTTTTAACATCTTTCCTGATGTCAGAGGAAGGGCAAAGGCTGCAAAGTAGAGGGATGAAAGTAAAGAATGAAATGAAGATTAGCCATATGTATGGCTTGAGGAAAATACGATGTCCTTCAGAAAAGTGTGCACACGTCCTCAGGTGTAAATGGAAGTGACCCCCTATGGAAATATGCCAGTCTGCACTTGCTGGCACCCAGGTATCTGTGATACCAGATATCTGTGTATCAAATTTATTTTAACGTTTGGATATGTACCAGCTACTGTGCCATAGCAAAAAGGGCCATTTCCTGTTGTCTTCTGGAAAACATTGTAAAAACAGGCATTTGACCATCTGACTAGCACTAAAACCGGTAGGGAAAATCAGCTGTTAAGATTTTGCACTCAAACAGATTGCTGTAAGTCTGCAAAAGCTCTGCAGGCGACAACAGGCCCACTGTGATAATCTGACAGCAGAACCTGGCCCCTCCATGTTGTGATGCGAAGCTCATTTGCAGCACCAAATTTACCTTGTAGGAAAGTTGGTTTGAAGTTAAATTAGGATGCCTTTAGGGAGACATAGTAATACGAAGTGGAAATACAATTGGGGGGATGGGGAAAGCACCATATGCTGAAAAATGCTTATATCTACCAACACTTTTTTTTTTTTAAAGGCAAAAGCAGTCATGGCAAAAGTGGGTTACCCTCAGTTTATAATGAATGACACATATATTAATGAAGACATCAAAACAGTAAGTGTCAGACTTGCAGCTTTCTTCTTTTATGTATTGCAGCCATTCTTTGCTCTGTTTTGCTGCTGTCTAAAATCAAAGCTCCTCTTTTGTTTGGCATGCACCCGGAGTTCTGCTTGCCCGGTTATTTTTAGAGGTTGAATTAAGTACACTAGCTCTGATGTCTAAATTGTCAGTGCTGGTGTGTTTGAGAGACGACCATGAGGACTGCTGGGAGTAAAATGTGCCTGGGTGCAAAGAACCTTCCTGCTGTTAAGCATTTTAAAAGTTAAACATACACTTGCAAATTTTGCATTTAGTTGTAAAAATGAAACAAACCAAAAGCATTTCTCACCAAAAATACTAACAATTTTTTCCTCAGGATATCACAATATATGATGCTATACAGAAGCTCTTTCCATCTCTTCAGGCTATGAATTTTATTCATGATTGCTGCTTATAATTATGCCTAGAGGTCCTAACCAACGTGTAGGCCTAAAGTGCTGGCTGCTGCACAAGGATACTGTGTGGGTAACTCCCTCCTCCCCCAGTATTCCCTCACTGCAAGGAGGACATTGAGATGCTTGAGTGTGTCCAGACAAGGATTGCAAAGCTGGTGAAGGGTTGAGAAGACAAATCTTACAAAGAGTGGCTGTGGGAGCTGGGATTGTTTAGTCTGGAGAAAAGGAGACTGAGGGGAGACCTCATCGTTCTCTACAACTATCTAAAAGCTGGTTGTAGTGAGGTGGGGGTTGATCTCTTCTCCCTGGTAGCTTATGACAGGACAAGGGAAAACAGCCTTAAGTTGCATCAGGGAAAGTTTTTCTTTCTTTACTGAAAGGGTTGTCAGATATCAGAACAGGCTGCCTAGGGAGGTGGTTGAGTCACCATCCCTGGAGGTGTTTAAAAGAGTAGCTGATGTACTTAGTGACATGGTCTAGTGTTGGACCTAGCAGGGCTGGATAGATGATCTTGAAGGTCTTTTCCAACTGAAAGCATGCTATGATTCTATCTGTTCAGCCTCGCTATGGGAGGCATATGATGAAGAATAATATATATTACCATTTTCCAAAGGGGTAACTGTGGGGTGCAAGTGATAAATTGTATTACTGAGAGTCACAGGCAAAGTAGAACCACAGATTCAATTCTGAACCAGTATAATACATTAGTGATAGTCATCTTTGCTACAAAACATGGACAAACATTAAAAAGAGTATAATTTATTGAAAAGACTGAACCAATTCTATCAGCCTAGTCATTGCTCCTGGAAAGAGGACGGTGAGATGGAGGATGCAATCGACTTTATCACTCAGTTTATGGAATTATTTTCCCAGTTAAGTGGTAATATTTAGTCCAAACTGCTTGTGAGTTACGGTTGCAAAACTATAGTATACTCTGAAGTGCTACTTCCTCACAAGTCTTAGGACTGCTTAAAACTGATGACAGTGATATCAGCTGGATTTATAAACTATTAACATCCCTTTTCCTTGCATTGTTAGTTGTATGTGTGGTGGCAGTGAGGTGTTGCTATTAGATTTGGAGGCTTATGGAAGCATGGAGCCCTCTGTCTGTAAATATTTAATGCGAGAAACAGTAAGAAAGCAATGACAGAACCCTTGGAGGGCACAAGTATGAAGTATTTGTAATAGAATGCAAAATAAACCCATATTTTTTGAAAATGGTTTTAAAATTCACTTTTGAAAGTAAAATTAGACTTATTTCCTCCTGGAAAAGAGTCTGTCTAAGTAATAGCCATAGAAATGTGCAGTCTGCAATTCATCGTTGGGTACTTCTGATTTCCTCAGCTCCTCTCTATGCAGAGAATGGTTTTGCTGATGATCCAGTCATCCAGTACATCTGTTCAGCCACTGTTTTTTAACTAAGCTTACAAAATATTTATTCTTCCTACCAAGTGTGAAAAGTTAACTTGCTTTGATAATGGCTAAAAATTAGGTGATTACCTTGTTTAAATTAAAAGTTCTGATTGTTTGACATCAGTTTTTCTTTCATTTTTCCCCTTTTTCCATTAAAAAATATGTCTGCACTTTATCTATACAGCTGAAGTTTACAGAAAGTGACTATTTTGGCAATGTGTTGCAAACTCGCAAATACGCAGCCCAATCTGATTTCTACTGGCTTAGAAAAGAAGTTCCAAAAACAGAGTAAGTAGACAAAAGGCAAATTTACATAATCTTCTGTCAATATTTTAATTTATATAATTTTATTTATACAGTATTTGTTTTAATAGAATTATGTAGACAGCAACATATTATGATACAGAAAGCCTATGGGCAAAATGCGCCCCAAATATTCAGTAATATTCAATTTCTGTGGATTCTTTTGGTATAAGTTCTATTTATCCCTATTCTGATGCACAGTAGCCATATGCTTGCAGTTTGAACTTTTAATTTAATGAAAAAAGGAGTAATTGGTTCTCAATTAAGAATGGATTATGTTTCTTGGTCACAGTTAGAATTTGGTATGGTACAGCAGGGATTTATGAAATAATTTTTCTAAGCATAGAACCATTAGCAAGAGATAAAATTATTATTATTAATAGTAGTAATAGTAATCAGCATTGTTAGTTACCTGCTGTTGATAGCAATGATATGGAGTAAGACGTAATTTAATTTGTATGTGTTATTTTTATTTATTTGCAAACCTGAGAGTGCAGTTTGTCGCATACTGTCATCAAATACATGAAAGAATCAGTCACTTTTCTTACTGGGTGGGTAATCATATCCTTAAAGTGCAAATTAAAACCTAAACAGAACTTAATTAGTCTAATGATGCTACTTAAAAATGACTTTGAAATTGGGGCTGCTGCTTAGCTTCTATGGCAGTGTTTCCTTAGGGCTCCAAAAATTCCTTCTCAAAGTGGCACGCAGCTTGTTTTGGGGGTGGCTCTTTGTCGTCCATGAGGCAGGTACATAAAGTCAACAGGACAGGCACAGCCTGCTCCTGCTTAGAGTGTTATAATTGGGCTCCGTATCTTCAAGGGATTGTTTATAGCTTAATTTTAACTGTGAATTTTACCATCTCACCTCACCTTTCTCTGCCATCATAATGGTTACTCCCAGGGGATGATTCTGTGGGCTTTCTGATTCTGTGGGCTTTTTTGCAGCTCTGGATGCCAGGACTAGAGCACCACAGTACCGACACAGTATTTTTCAGACCGACAGCTTCCGTAAGAGGAGTGGAATAGCTCTTGCATTTCTCTGTAGCAATGGCAATCCTTCCTTCTCAGGAACAGCACTGTGGCATCTCTAACGCAGACCATGTAGGTTCTTGGCAAGATGGGAACTCCCTCCTCCCATAGGGAAATTAATTGGCAGGTTATCCCTCACTGTACACCTCCAGGGGTATAGCCTGAGAACTGACACATCTAGTGGGGGTGCTTACAAAATGAAGGTTTTACCCAGTTGCCCACTACAAGACTGAATACTTCCTTGTGCTTGTCTTTACCAACTTTTCCATTTTTTATCCCTTTTTAAAAAGTTTTTCAATTTCATAGAACTCCACAAATATTTGGTCTACATTGAAGCTTGGTGCTGTGTTAATAGAGAATTACCCTTGGGGTGTTGTTTCCATTTGCTTCATTTCTTCTTTTCCTTAGTTCAGTAGCTTTTAGCATATCACTTGTGTTTAGAGATGGATATTATAGGATGGCCTGAGTTGTGAACTGAAAAAGATAAATAAGAAAATGAGTGTTTAAGGAAATAAGTTACCAGCTAGTAAAGTAATATTACTCCTGAAAGGTAAGAACTCTTTATTCACATAGCAGACAGTCCAGATTTCTCAGCAATGTTATTTCAAACTGGACTCACTTTCTTCAGCATAGTCAACCAAATGGAAAATCAATACGATGGTTCACTCAAAACACCAGGGAAACACTATCAGGGGACAGACAGAGAAGCTGGGAGGTACAAGATGAAGTTAGATAAAGCAAAGGGGAACATGGATATCAAAGTGGAAACAAGTTATTCTGGAAATTCAACAATTCTGTAATCTAAAAAATGATGGAAAACAAAAAGTCCCAAAGCAGGAGCAATCATCAAAATTCTCTGTCCTCTGTTCTGCCTCATTCCTCCCCAGAAGTTATCTGCTTTACAGGAGAAAGGTGCGTGGGGGGTGTCAGGCAAGGCATTGCTCAAGGCAGGGATGGGGACATGTATCTGGCCCAACTGGTACCAAGCAGCTGTGACAAGAACAAGGCATTGGAGCACAGGAGCCACGAGCTCAACAGCTGCCTTCCTAACAGCCGGCTGGGGAGATGGCCATCATCTACACGGCTGGCTTTATCAAACAAGAGAAAAATTCCTCAGGTATCAGGAGAGAGATGTAAGAAAGGGATTTGTGGCAGGAGCTGAGGAATTTGGTGCACAAAACAGTACAGGTTGGATTGAGAGGGATGAATGATTCTATGATTCTATGATTCTATGAATGAAGGAGGCAAGGCTGCAAAGGGGGAGTGTGGGAGGAAAGGGTCCTGGCATGAAGACAATTATAATGATCCATGTGAGACATGACTGGAACAGCGGGAGGTGAAATTCAGGGCATGACGAAGTGATGGCCATGTGGAAGGGATAAAGGAGAATCAGGGTTTTAGTGATATTTGCTTATTCACCCATGGATGCACACAAATATACATACACAGGTATGTGTATATATGTATGTGTGTATATATCATAGAATCAGAGAACGGGTTAGGTTAGAAGGGAACTTTAGAGGTTATCTAGTCCACCTTCCCCTGCAGTAAGCAGGGACATCTTCACTAGATCAGCCTGGCCTTGAATATCTGCAGGGATGGGGCCTCCACTACCTCTCTGGGCAACCTGTTCCAGTGATCCACCACCCTCATAGTGAAGATTTTTTCCCTAATATCCAACCTAAATCTCCCCTTTTCTAGTTTAAAACTATTACCCCTTGATCCATTGCTACATGCCCTCATGAACAGTTCTTCCCCAGATTTCTTATAGGCATCTTTCAGGTATTGGAAGGCCTCTATAAGGTCCCCCTGGAGCCTTCTCTTCTCCAAGACGAACAAGCCCAACTCTCTCAGCCTGTCTTCCCAGGAGAGTTGCTCCAGCCCTTTGATCATTTTCGTGCCCCTCCTCTGGAAGCGCTCCAATGGGTCCATGTCCTTCTTGTGTTGAGGGCTCCAAAGGTGGACACAGTATTCCAGGTGAGGTCTCACCAGTGTAGAGAAGAGGGACACAATCACCTCTCTGGATCTGCTGGCCACACTGCTTTTGATGTAGCCCAGGACATGGTTGGCCACCTGGGCTGCAGACGCACATTAGTGACTCATGTCCAACTTCTCATCCACAAGTACTCCCGAGTCCTTTTCCTCATGGCTGCTCCTCAGGAGAGATAGGAGATACTGGTGCAGAGCTCAGAAATCCTGTGAGTGTACGTGCCCTGGAGAGGAGAGGCTGCAAAGGAACCACCTGGACCCTTTTCCTGGTCTTTGAACCTCCTTGTAAGCAGTGATGTGGCATCGGAGGCTCGTCACAACCTTACCATCCCAGTTTCTTGCCCAGCCCCAGGGGGAGACAGATGGCAGACTGGCCTGGAAGAATAATCCACTATTTCTATACAGCAAAAGGTATAAAAAAGACTAACAAGGAGAGGAGGAAAACACCTTTGAAAGCCACTTTGAAGACTGCCTCCCTTTTCAAAGATTTTCTTTCTAGTCCTTTCTTGAGAAGAGTTGTTCCAGATTTTAGCTTTGTTAGCAAGTTTGTAGGACCTTTCACTTCTATCCAGTTTAAGGGCATTTCACACTCAAAGTTCATTTTCTTTACTTATGTGATTTTAAAAAGTCAGCTAACATATTTGGGATGTTGAACACCACATTCTGCTCCACCTGAGTGATTTCTTCTACCTGAAAAAGTTGAGAGAACAAATTGCAAATTCTATTTGCAGAGAATTAAATAAATAAATAATCTTTTCCTTGCATTGTAAATGTTCCCGGTCAACCCTCTTCAGGACTGGCAAGGTTTCCCACTGTACTTCTCACTCAGAAATGAAAATATAGTGGAGAAAATTGTAGCCTAAAGAATCAAAACCCTAAGAAAGTACATGCCCCATTTACTATCTCAGCTTAGGTTTCAAGATTTATTTCTACAAGAGAAATCTCAAACTTGCTCGTCAAGTCTGTAGCATTAGGTTTTGACTGCTGTAGTAGTTGATGGCTAGGTTACAGAACATAATTCAAAGCTGTCCTTTTTTCACATGCTAACAGCAACTGGAAACAGTGTAAACAATTTGAAATTTATTTTTTTATTTAGTTTGTAATTCATAAGACCTTGGAGTGTGATATGCCTGTCTTGTCTTCTGCCTTTCTGCTAATAGATCAAATGCACGTTGCAATCAGACCTAGAGCAAATGTTCAGGCAACCTGACTTCAAACAGGAATGAGAGAGCTATTTCTAAATTTGCTTCACCTTAAAATTTAACAGCGACAGCTATTTATTACAGGCCTTCATATAGTAATTTGATGTGTTATTAGTTAAGGTCAGTCATTTCAAGGAGCTCACTGAAAGAGGATGACAGATGAGAGGTGAAGTTCTGCTAGTCTGAATGGAAGCAGTCTCAGTTATTTCTGCTCTTTTTGTGTAAAATGCTTTCTAAATCTTTTTGAGAGTGGCTCAGAATGGTGCAACAAAAAGCTGGAGTGTAAATATCCTCCCTGCCAAGCGTCTAAATGTCGAATGTAAATTCAGCAGTATACTTGTCACTAGAGAAGTCTTGTTCTTCCTTACTCCTTGGTACAGTTGCTACTTTCTCTTCTTCCTAGCTGCTTAAAAACATAACAACCTTCATAGAGGGTCATTCTTCAGCCTTTGAAAAGAGCTTACAGTGAGAAAATCAGGGCTGCTCTTGGTCTTTGGCTCATGCTAGTTTAGGACACAGGATGGACTCTGTTACTGCAGTGGTAGATCATGAAGAAAGGAGCAGTGTCAGGATGGGAAGTTGTGACAAGTCCTAGCAGCTAGTCTATGAGCTATCAATCTATGAGTTCACAGGTATGAAAGCCTGGCCAGTCATGGTGTGATGTCCTCCCTCACTAGCTGCAGACCAAGTGACAACGCTGTTACACTAATTCCTCTCAGACAGAGTGTTGTGTTCCTGTGGTGACAAGTATGTGCATCACTGAGTAGCTCCTCACCCGATAAAAATGGGTGCAAGCCTGTATTGTTAGAGAGGTGTCACTTGCCAGTGAAGAGCTCTTTAACCACTGCTTGTGGTGGTTCCTATTTTGAACTAGCTGTGGTGACCCCCTGGGACTGCAGCATCGGAGAGGATGGGGAGAAGAGCAAAGCACATTAGTCTGTGTTGAAATATCTGTTATCTTTCTCAGGCCTTTGATTCTGTGACTGGAAATGTCACTGGCACTGTCAGACACTTGCTCTAAGAAGGATTTGCAAAAAAGAGAAGATTTGTTGTCCTGGAAGCTTTTTTCATGCTTAAAAGTTGCTGTTTGAGAGACAGAAAGGGTGTCATAAGCAGAACAAGCCAACAGGGTGAGGTGGAAGTCATAATGCTATGTGTCTTTGTTCAAACTTACAGTAAAATCTAAATTAAAATACTGTTTCACGTGGGTCCTCTCCTTGTCAAAAAAAAAGGGACAGAGTCCTCTAAAGCTACTTCTAAGCCTGGAGAGCAGGTCCCATCACACAAATAGCTGGCTTGAATCCCTCAAAACAGTTCAGCTGATTGCTGCTGTGAACAAACATGAAATTGAAATGTAGTTAATTAAGCCCCCCTAATTTTTTTCTTTATACACTCACCATAAGCATTCTTTCTTCAATTTTCCATTATCTCACTACATTACCTCTAACATTTAATTTCTTTATTATAGAGGAAACAGAAAACACATTGGAAAACAACCTCCCCCTGCTCCTCCTCTTCAGAATCTCCTAGTAAACAAAACAGGGAGAGTTATCTGTGGCAATTAGAGTCTATAATGCAATGGATAGTTAAGATATTTAAATGACATCACCCTTTGCTGTCATTGGTTAGTTTTTCTAGTTGCTGCATTGTAAAATAAGCTGCTTGGCTTTGAAGATGAGAGAAGCAGATAAATTTATTGATGAAAGACAATGTTGTCATTC
This sequence comes from Gallinula chloropus, assembly GCF_964237585.1. Taxonomy (NCBI): domain Eukaryota; kingdom Metazoa; phylum Chordata; class Aves; order Gruiformes; family Rallidae; genus Gallinula; species Gallinula chloropus. The sequence goes on along the minus strand of NC_140085.1, from coordinate 128,962,424 downwards.
TAAAACTCTCCTCTTTGTTGTGTGGTTTACGTGAGGACATCAGTTGCCAGAAAAATAGTCAGGATCTGCAGATAACTCCTTCATTTGATGGTGCTATTTTAAAGCACAATCGTGTACGTGGATGTCACTGACATCAAACATTTTCGATGTTCTGATAGATCTTCCTTTGTCTTACTCTTTGTTTTGCAACTTCCAGTTCTTCCCTGAAAGAAATTTTCCAAAGCAATTGCATTGAATTCATGTGGCTTTAGAAAACTGAGTATTGCTAATGCATTGCTAAAAACATCAGGATGTTCGTGCTTGGACACTTCCTAGAGTTGCTTCCAATTTATTATGAATTAATCACTAATTCTGATGATCTTTATTACTTTTCTTTTATCTCAGTTATTCCTTATGAAAACAAAAAGTGAAATCTTGGACTCATTGAACTTAGAGTTTGATCTGAGGGGATTTGGATCTTGCTGAAGCCAGTTGAGATTTTTTCCACTCAATATGAGTGAAACCACTGTCAATACAGAAGAGCTTAAGCTAAGGAAGTTTGTAAATCCTATTTGCTATTCAAATCTAGGTTTCCCTCCACTATGTATGAGAAATCTAACTGTGAGAAGAAATGCTAATATTCCTTTTTGAATTTGTTCTGCCTTGCAAGTGGTCCGTTTGTTTATGAGCATGCTGACAGCAATGTTCATGGTGCAGCATACAGAAGGTGAAGGTGCTTATTTTGAATTTGGATTCCCAGAAAGCACCTGCTCATGGTGCTGGCATCATCATAATTGTTCAAGTAGTTGTTCACCCAAGTGTCTGAAGGCCCTTCACTTCTTTCAAAGCGCTCTCTACTAATTTCAAGAGGGAGTATCTCCACACGTGGTTGAAAGACATCTGAGAGTTTCAGAGCTGCTGCCAGTGTTGCAGCTTCTGCTGGGTGAGCTTCAGTTTATCGGTACATCATACCTCACAAGTACAGTGGTTGCTTAGAAATAAAACAGATTAGGTGATAGGAAGCTTAACGGTCTCTCATGTTCAACTTCCGTTGACTATAGGCACTTAAAATAAAGCCATTAAACAATAGATTTTAATGGTCTAGATAATCTAGGTAGCATATGTGGAAATGGAAAAAATACTTAAACTTTAATGTGCCCTAGGTCTTTCATGGTTTTGGCTCCTTCCATTGAGCTCAAATTTTATCTTTCCTCATTCTATTCATAAAGACATGTACGTGTACTGACAGACGGTTTCTTTTGCTCTTACTACAGGTGGTTTACAAGCCCAACTACTGTAAACGCTTTTTATAGTGCCTCTACCAACCAGATCAGTGAGTATCTGACTTCTGAGCCCTCTTATAAAGGGCCTGTTTGGAAAATGCATGTATCGAGCTTCAGATAACACTTGTACGGTTTGCATGTTTGTGACTGAAAATCAAAAGCTCAGGCCTGGTAATTCAGCTGGGAGACATCCTAAGAAAGAGGATTGTGTTGAGAGCAAATCTGAACTCTTGTTGCTTGGTGAGTTACCCTGTGTCAGTTGAGTTGCAGTCACAGCTTGTGTGCGCACTCCGTCCATCGGAGATGCTGGCTTAAATCACTTTTACCAAAGCTTAATGTTTCCATCTCCTGTTTTCTGTAGCAAAAACGTGTGTATACATGCCTCCATAAATGTACAGCAACTCTTTAAGTGAAAGCAGCTCAGTTCTCTAGTATTAGTAAATATGTAGCAATAAATGTGACTAGAGGAGACTGATATAGACCAGATAACCAAAGAAATGGCATCCCATGGATTTCTTCAATACCCTCAAGGACAAGGAGCAATATCTGTAGTTAACTTAAAATGGGACTTTGCATATAACAACTGGTTTTAAATGTCTGTACCAGTATTTCTGTGTTCAACAGCATTATCTTTACTCTGACATTTCTCTTAGTTTTGAAAGTTAAATCAGGCTTCTTGCTCCATGACATCAGGGTCTGGAAGGCGACTGCCGTAACCTTTGTGGTCTCAGTCGCCAAGGACAGGTGTGTCAAAAATCACTGAGTGGCTTTCCCTTTTTCTACCAAATTTTTTTTAGTCCCAGAGAAAAGGAGTTTTGAAAGGCACAAAATTAATGTGCTGCAGTGAAGGGGTTACAGCAGAGGTCTGGCAGTCTGGGTCTGCTGGTATCGGCGGCTCCTACCAATTTCTGTAAACAATTTTTGCCTTCAAACCACTCAAGTTCTTTTGTGTCTGAGTGACCTCATTTGTAAAGTGTGTGTGTGACAATTAGGCAGCTCTTTTGATTAAAATTAGTTTCAGGCATAGACAGCTCTAACTTAATTAGAGGGCTGCCATCATAAAGCAGCCACATTTCTGTTGATCATCCGAGAGAGCACTCGAGGCAGACTTCCCTGGGCTGATCACAGCTCTGAGGCACATGTGAGGCATGACAGCTGCTGTTCTAAGCACCAGTGACTGCTGCTGCTTCAGATGTATCATGCGAATGGAGAGGGAGGCCGGTCAGTGCGAAACGAGAGCCATCACTGTTATGTCTTCCTTAATATTGGGTCCTTTGAAGTTTCAGGAACATTCAGCTCTCTCAGCCTCTCTGCCATGGCACATTAGAGAAAGCTGTAACAAGAGGTTGGAGTCACTGAAGCTAAATTTCACACTCACTGTGTCTATCGGTGTCACGAAGCAGAGAGCTGTCAAATGCAACCAATCAGTCATGGGTGTGGAGGCAATTGTATTTTCTATCATAACTGCTGACCTCCTTGCACTGCTGGCATCTGACCTTGAAGTACGGATAGTGCTGCTCACTGTCCTTTCAGGACTGTTCCGAAGAGGAAAAGGATTTGGACGTTTCTTTCTGAACAAAACCCTCTTCTACCTGAAAGAGAGGTACACATGTAATCATGTTTTAAAAATGACGTGCAGTGGGAGGGAAGATTCAAAGAAAGGCACAGTACAAATAGTCTTCTACTGCTGGATGATGTGATTTGCAAGGGACAAGGCCCCATGAGATGTGGGAGGAACATGATCAGGTCTGAAGCTGCTGATAAATATTTGACACATTGCTACTGAGTTCCTATTAATGCTGCTGCGAAATAACTGCACTGTGGGAGACTGAAGTTTGTAAGTCTGTGCGTACTGGGATTGCATGATGTGTGTGCTGGGCTAATCTCATGCCCAGCAGTTACCTTACTGCTTTACGGCTATGTTTTCACTAGTAATCCCTACAAAGTTCTGTTGGACTGGTGAGACACTGCAAAGGCTAGTTAAACAACAGGGGAAAAAAAGTTCTACGAAGAGAGTAATTTGAGAATAAGAAATAAGCATGAACTCTAGCAAGTCAAATGTAAAGTTGTGATATAGCAAGCCACAAAGATTTTGAGGACTGAGTTTCCAAGAGTATAAGAGCTAATAATAAAACCTTTTTTCAAATACACTGAAAGAGGGAAGTCTCTAAGGCATAAAAATAAGATAATTCTTTGCATTGGAAGAGTTTGGGAAGGTCTTATCCTGGAGCTTTTTCTTATGGGAGGTAAGTCCCAGGAAACATTTCAAATTTAGTATCAATAGAATGTAATTTAGAATAAATTCATAAAATTAACTGTGCAGATATAAGGATTTTGCTGCACTTTAATGCAAACATACTTACATTTGCTGTTGCTTCATTTCATTTTCATTATTAAACTATTGCTAACTTGAATAGCCAATAATTCTGTTAATATATCCAAAGGAGAAATAAGTAGATGTACCAAGGTAAGATATGCTGTAAAAAGCAGAATTAAATATGGTACATATAATTTATCTTATTAGTATACGAGTTTACTCCTGGTGTTCTCTTGTATGAGTTCTAATTATTCCTTTCACCTTTTTCTGTAAGTGTCTTAGATTAACAAGGGTCTTGCATCTAGGGAAGAACAACCCCAGGTACCAGTACAGATTGGGGACAGATCTGCTGCAGAGCAGCACAGGGGAAAGGGACCTGGGGTCCTGGTGGACAGCGGGATGACCATGAGCAAGCGATGTGCCCTGATGGCTAAGATGGCCAATGGCACCCTGGGATGTATTAGAAGGGGTGTGGTTAATAGGTCAAGAGAGGTCCTTCTCCCCCTCTCCTCTGCCCTGGTGAGACCACACCTGGAATATCGTGTCCAGTTCTGGGCCCCTCAGTTCAAGAACAACAGGGAACTCCTTGAAAGAGTCCAGCTCTGGGCCACCAAGATGATTAAGGGAGTGAAACACCATTGTTATGAGGAAAGGCTGAGGGAGCTGAGTCGCTTTAACTTGGAGAAGTCTGAGAGGTGACCTTTTTAATGTTTATAAATATGTAAAGGATGAGAACAGAGCTGGGCCCAGCAATAGGACATGGGGCAACAGATACAGATTGGAGCAAAGGAAGTTCCATGTGAATGTAAGAAGAGACTTTTTCATTGTGAGGGCGACGGAGCACTGGAACAAACTGCCCAGAGAGGTTGTGGAGTCGTCTTCTCTGGAGACATTCAGAACCCACCTGGATGTGTTCATGTGTGATTTAGTCTAGGTGATCCTCCTCTGGCGGGGGGGGGTGGTGGACTAGCTGATCTTTTGAGGTCCCTTCCAACTCCTAATGTCCTGTAATTCTGTGAACAACCATGCATATTTATAATAATTGTTAACAATTTCTCAATCCTGGTTTGGATCATTTTTCAATTTTCTTTGCATTTGTTCATCAATTTCCCCTCAATTATAGGTGCTTAACAAGGACGGTAGGTACATGTCATTGCCTTTAGATTCCAAAAAGTTATCTAAGTACGCTTTACAGAATCTAAGCAGCATGAATGCTATCTTTTTGATCATCATTGGAACACAGAGACACTTTCTGAAAGGCTCTGTTTGTTTTAATGAGCTCTAGAGCAGTCAACAAATATGTGCTGAAAATAGATACAAGTGAGGATCAAAGTACGCTAGCATACTTCTGTTGAAGAAAAGGTTTTATTTCATTACAGCATTAAAATATTGGCCCTTGAATAGGTTAAGGATAGAAGGGAACTGCTCATTAGACATTTGGTATATTTAATTTTCTTTCCAAGTGTAAACAAGTATGCCTCTAGAATATATAAAAAAATAACATTTGAGAGTTGTGAACAGTAATGAAAGGGAGATTTGCAATGAACTGTGTCAAATATAAGCAACATGTTCATCAGGTGCAAGCTTGAATAGATGTATTGGTTAATTAACTACTGTTGATATCATCTCTGTAAGTTTATACCCCTGCTCCTTCTAAGTCATTTGTGCTTGTACTGCGGTTCTCTAGTGAAAGTCAAGAGGCCTCTTTAGAGAGCAGCTTCATTACATGTTACAGGAAGAAGATATAATCTAAACCAGAATTTTAAAATTACGTTTGAATTAGCATCCATAGAGAAATCCACAGATGAGAGCTCATATTAGCCAGTAAGTATCATCTTTATGGAAAGCGGCAGGCAGATATTGATGCTGGCAGCTTGCTGATGCTGTGAGTTGTAAGGGAGAACTCTTATCTTGCCAGGAGCCAGGGAAGTGCTGGCAAACAGCACATGGTGCTGTGGCAGGGGGAGGAGGACGGGACTTGTGCACAGGGGCACTTTCTCTTCCCTTAAGAACCAGACTAATTGGAAGGTTATTGATGAAGTAGCTTCGAGTGCACCGTTAGTTTCCAGGAGGTTAATGAACATAACAGATTTGGACTGAACAGTATCTGAGCCCTGTTATTAAGTTAGCTTTAAGTGTTCTTAAGTGAATGCTCATTTTCAATTTTCCCTATTTACTAATGACCAGTATCCTCTTTTATTTAATTATGGTCACAGGTGAGATGATACATGATCCCTGCATCCATTCTTTATTTATTTTTCCTAAAATTATCTATAACTGTATGAAATAGGATGATTTTTTCTTTGTTCTTTCTAGATTTTTTCCTGGGGAATCTGGTGATTTTTTTTCCTCTAGAAAATAAAGATTAAAGTTTTTTGCAGAAACAGGTGTTCTCACAGATTTCCTAGTCCACAGTATTCCTTGGCTATTCACAAACCAGCTCATGTTTCTCCAACTGAGGTCGGGAAATGCTGGGTTCTCTCTTTTCATGAGCTGCAAAGAACCTCTTCTCAGATAAAGCAGAAACTGAACCAAGAATTGAACCAGAGGCTGCTGAGTCCTCTGCTTTAAGGCCATCACTTTATCTGTTAATGAATTTATTCACTACTCCTCAGAAAGTTAAGCTTTGTATTCACAGTTACTGTGCCTTACACATTTTGCATTTTCTATCCTTACAAATTTTCTATCTTCTTTTCCACACAATGAAACTTGAAATTAAGTGTAGGATTCAAGTCCATGTTATGACATAGAGTTTGATCCTAATCACCTATATATAGGTGCTCAAAGCTGTCTGGCATGCTCTACTGCATCCGATACATTTCCTTATGTACCACTTCAGTCTCCAAGAGAGAACTTCCAGGACACCCTTGCCCATAGAAACTGGCAGATAAAGCCTAAGCAGTATATGCAGTCATCTCAAAAGGCACTGGGAAGAGATTCAGTTGTCCAGCAGAATTCCGTAGAACCATTTAAAAGAAATTTATCCTGCCCTTCATGCTGTTTTCAGGTAACTAACCAATATCCTAATCATCTTCATGTTTAACTCCTTATGTGAACTAAGTATCCTTTGTTTACTGACCAGGAGATAGTTGTCTGCTTCTATCTTATGCCTTTAAAACTCTCCATCTGAATTCATTCCATGACACTTGAAAAACAAGTTACAGCTTTAAAACACATCTGAGAATTGCCAGTACAAAAATTGGTAGAGTACCCTGTATATCACATGATTGAGCAAAGCTGGATTCACTAGCCTGTCAGAAGTTGTGTTAAACCAACTAATAATTGGAAATTGTAAATGCACTGACTTGGAATAAGGCTTTACTTGATCTTGTCTTGCTCAGTTAAAAATATCATATAATACAACTGAATAATGCAATTTAATTGTAGAATTTGAATTCATATTTAGTCTTGAACTCCAAATTTCCTCATGATTTGATGAGCCATCTCATGTTTTCAGTTTACTTTATCCATTATCAGTCTGCATCACTTCAGTGAACGATATATCAGGTGAAATGTAATTGCTTGTGTGTCCTCAATGAAGTAACAATGTTACACTGAGTCTCCAGGTATTCATCTGCAAAATATGTAGAATAATACTATAAAGGTGTTAGCTGGTAAATTGATTCATTAATGGCAGTGAACCCCCTGTAAAAGTAGGGGGAAAGGAAAAGTTTCAAGCTTGAAATACATTCTAACAAGCTTTATAGCGTCTTGCTGCAGAGAGAGCTGAAAATTGATATAATGGGTAATATTAATCTAGAAGCCTTAAATTAAATTAAAAGTAATACTGTGCAGGTAAAGAGTGCTGTCAGAGCTTTAAGATCAGTATAAATTTGAAGTGAAATGTTTGAAGAAAGAGAGATGTATTGCACTGTTTGAAATGCCCCCGTGTTCCAGACTAGCAAGGTAAGAGGAAAGTTCAGCAGCCAGCCACTGTTGAAGGATCCAGACACAGGGGTTAGGAAAGGCAAAGCCTCCCTGGAGATGAAGGTGGAAAGGGCTGTGAAATGCACCAAGGAATATTTCTGCAAGTGTAGCAGCAGCAGCAAGTCCAGGGAAAAGGTCATGTGATGCTGAAATGGGGGTAGGAGACCTGGTGACAAATGACATGGAAAAAGCTGTGGTACTCAATGCCTTCATATCCTCAATCTTTACTGGTAGGACTGGCTTTCAGGAATCGCAGGCCCTTGAGACCAGAGGGGAAGTCTGGAGCAAGGAGGCTTACCCTCAGTGGAGAAGGAGAAGGTTAGAGAATATTTAAACAGACCTAGGCAGACACAAGTCTAGTAGAGAAGGAATCGTGCCCCCATACTTGGATCTGGTGAGCACCTTGGATACTGTGTTCAATTTAGAGCCTCTCACTACAAGAAGGACATTGAGGTGCTGGAGCATGACCAGAGAAGGGCAACAAAGCTGGTGAAGGGTGTGGAGAACATGTCTTATGAGGAGCGTCTGGGGGAACTGGGTTTAGCCTGGAGGAGGCTGAATGGAGACCTTATGGCTTTCTACAACTCCCTGAGTCACCCTGTAGTAAGGTGGGTGTTGGTCTCTTCTCCCAAGTAACAAGTGATAGGAGGTGAGGAAATGATCACAAGTTGTATCAACAGAGGCTTAGATTGGATATTAGGAAAAAATTCTTCACTGACAGTAGTGGTCAGGCATTGGAGCAGGCTGCCCAGAGAGGTGGTGGAGTCACCATTGCTGGAAGTGTTCAAAAAATGTGTAAACATGGCTCTCTGGGACATGGTTTAGTAGACATGGTGGTGTTGGGTTGACAGTTGAACTTGATGATCTTAGAGATCTTTTCCAACCTTAAAAATTCTGTGATTCTATGATTCTATTCTAGGTTCCCAGGGTCTTACAGAGTGTACTTATGCGTGCTTGAGTGTTGAAGGAGCTGGCTGATGTCATTGTGCGGCCAATTTTGATTATCTTTGAAAGGTTGTGGTGACTGGGGGAGGTTTCTGAGGACTGGAAGAAAGCAAATGTCACTCTTATTTTTAAGAAGGAAGATCTAGGGAACTACAAGCAGGTCAGCCTCACATCAGTCCCTGTGTACATGATGCAGTAAATCCTGGAAATCAAGTTTCCTTGACCAGCCTTCTACAATGAGATGACTAGCTCAGTGGATGAGGAGAAAGCCATGAATGTGATTCAAGATTTTACTGTGTCCCATAGCATTCTCAAATACAAGTGCTGAAGAATGGGTTAAACAAGTGGATATTCAAGTGCAAGTCCAGGTCCTACATGTGGCAGATTGGTTTGTGTGAGGTCTGGAAATAAGACAACACAGGTTTTTTTCTGTGTGCTGTGCTGGTGAGTGTAGCCTCTGAGCCTGCACAGGCATTAAAGTGCACACACAATTGGGAGAGAGGCTTTCAGTCTGTATTCCTTTTCTGGGGCTGTGTTGAGGGAGAAAGCATTAATAGATCCACTATGGGATGAGTTTATGTTAGCTTAAAGTACCTTCCCAGTGCCTGAATCCATTCCTTAAGATGTGAAACTCTCTGAAGTCTGGCAGACTTACTCCTTCAGATCAGTGTTTTCCTTGCTTGAACTCCAGTGGCACGTAAATAATCCCATTAGTATTTATTACTTCTACAGCCTACTACGAGCTCTCTGAGTTTTGCCTTTAATTCTTTCAGGTACAGTATGCCAAGCAAGCAAGAAACAGACTTCACAAGGGAATTGCCTAAATTGAGGGATTCAGAACAGCACAAAACAAAAAACTGTCAAGTGATTTGTCTCCTGGTATAATTTCAAGGAGATTCTAGGTCTAGGACTTTGTTATCCTTGTTCCCTGCAAGGATGATCTGGTTGATGTTTGCCTTAGGAAAACATTGCGTACAGAGATATGCCCCGTTTTTCCAACTGCAAATCTGTGCCTTTGTGCCTTGAAGTAGTGGACAAGCACTCTCCCTCATTTAGTGCTACTAATCTCTGGAGAACAAGACACCTTTGCTTTACTAGTTACCGAAGAATCACTTTCAAAACCAGGTAATTTTTTTTCCTAAGAAAGAAAAAACCCCACTCCACCAGCAAGCTGTATGCTCTGTCATGTCTTACCTAAAATGGATCCTGACTTGAAGTAAAATAGTTATCAACCTGTTGTTTCGATTCAGGATTAGAGCTTCTTCCCAGGCATTCACATGACATGTTCAGTGAAAACTTTATCTCATGGCTTAACTCACATCTGACTGTATTTCGTAATGTCCTATGAAGACACCTTTAGGTTATGTTTCTTAGATGAATGAGCCTAAGGGAAGGTTTGCATCTAGTTTGCTGTAAATAATGTATATTACCTCTACCTGGCACATAGACAAGTACAAATACACTAGACAAGTCTATACCTGGACAAAATAATTGCAGCTCCTTACAAGATCTTGATAGATTCTTGGTGTGGTGACAGGCATACAGGATTGTGTCGGCCTTAAACGTAATTTGTGGGATGACTATGGTTCATACAATCTTCAGTATGGGTTCATTTCTTCATTTTGGCCACAGTTCCTCTCATGTGCTCTTGTGGGGAGAGGATTATTTAGGGTTAGCAGACTCCAATGTTTAGTTCATTAAATGATTTCTTTGGCATGCCCCAAAACCTTTCCTGATGTTCAATATTTGGTGGGAACCAGGCAATATAGTTCAGGCTAGATCTCCAGCTCTTAACACCAGCTCTGAACTTAGTGTACTAATAAGCAGTTTTCATCAGTTTGTGTGAGTATATCATTGCTGTGAGATGTTTTAAAAGACACATGGTAAATACTAAATAGGCTTCTGTGTGTGCTGGGAAGGAGAGAGTTAGATCAGGAAAACTTTGTCCTTGACATTGGTACAATTGTGTTTTGTAGCAAATGATAACATGCTTGAAACAACAAGGCAGCATCTGGAGAAGTAAAAGAAATTTTAAAACAAATGCACTTAGAAAATAAGTTTGAAAACCACACTTTTTGTAACAAACTGCAAATAGGCAGTCAAGGCAGCAAGGGAGGAGGAGCAGCAGAAAAAAGCAGTCAGGCAAGCCAGGGGGACATGCTACTCGGCGCGTCATTTGATAGGAATTACACTCAGCATATTGTCTTTAAAGACTTTGTAAGGAAAGGACACAAATCTTGCCTGACAATTTATCTCAGATATAAAGAAATCCCTAAAAACTGAACGGGGTCAGAATTGAGTGAATGTGGTATTTGTTTTGATATGAGTGTCCAGGTGATTTCTTGAAGAGAGACCAAAGCAGAGATTCCTGTGAAAGCAAGCAAACCACCCAAGGAAATTGGTTCCTCACTCACAAGGCGATGTCCACGTGAAGTGACTTTCAAAATGGGTGTATGGCTGTATGTTATAGATGGGAATTCATGACACAAATCATCATTCTGCATTAGGTTCTGGAAGGACTGCAGTTTTCACACACATTTGATAACTTTGGCTATAGTGTCTCTTTTATGTAGCAGTTCTTTGGGCTTTTAAACTGATAACCATGTTCAGCTCTGATGTCTTCAGAATCATGGCACTGAAATATCATCCAGGAACTAGCAACAAACACATGACTTTGGATTTGAAGAACAATTTTGGTTTCTATGTGCAGCTTCAGTGGATCATCATTGGAGTGTCTCCACTGACAGGTTTTCGGTGTCTAGTTAGCCTACTAGAAGCAGCCACATAACTCCTGCAGCTAGACCGACTCTACAGCCTTCATCTATAGCTCTCCTTTACCAAAGTGCCTATGTTCATTTACCATTGCTTATCATTGACTATATAGAATTAGGCTTACATTTTATCACTTTGATATGTCTCTTGCTGCACTGAAGCCTCCCTAAAAGTTTCCTAATTGTTTTCCTAATTCTTATTGCATTGTGCCTAGATAGTCTCTGTTGACCTGTCAACATTTGAGGGTAATCCAATAGTTTTCTTCTTTTTCAGAGGAAGCACTAGGTGTTTATTGACAGGAACACATATAATGACACACAGAGACGTGTGTAGCCACAGACAAAAAGGTCGCACAGCATCTTGTTGACACTGTAGCCCTGAAGGAGGGTGAATCTCTGCTTCTTCTCAAAGATCTTCTCTACTGCATTCTGAAACCACCACCTGAGGGAAAGCCCCTCTAGCAAAATCTTCTGAAACAAAACAAAAAAAGGGCCATAAATTCCAAATCCTTGTTCCTTGTGACTGTGTTGAACCAGGGACCTCACTATTACTGTTTTTGCTATTGCAGGGTTCCCAGCAGGAGAACTGCAAAAGCCTTTCTTTTGGGGAACAGAGTATCCTAGGTAAGTACTGTGCTAGGCAACTTCTTACACCTGGAAATGAAGAATAACAGGGAAAGGTCTTGGAAATACATATAGATGGAGAAGAAGGCTACACTACTGAAGACAACCAACAGGTAGCACCCAGGAATACTGCATTGTCCTCCTGTAGGGAAAGCTTGGTCCTTGGGCTGCATGTTCTTCCCCACCGTGTCCTGCTTTTACTCTTGAAAAAACAGACTTTGAAAACTGCTGCTTTGTGCCATAACTTTTCTTGGGAGCTGTATGTGTTGTTATTGTCTTAAACTGATGACTGATTTCTCACAGGAATTGCTAATTAAGTGCACCGGAGTGGAAGGGTTTCAGTGCTATAGCACGCAGGTGCAGCAGTGTGCACATGGCAGGTATTCAAAGGAATTGTAAATCAGGTACCTAACACTTCCTCAACAGGAGTGAATACCCTAAGAAGCCATTTATTATCAGTTTATTGTTCACTTTCTGCTAATTTCTAAGATTAACCGTGGGCCTTTGCCTGTGCCTGTATGAGTATCTCCATGTGTGTATGTGATTGCCTGAGCAGACCCATGTGCTACCATAGCTGAGGGAGACTAATTGTAGGTCACGTGTATTTAATTTTGAAAAAATCACTGCTTTTGTGCAGTTCAATAGCTTTCTATTTTAGGGCAGGATAAGACCATGAGAAGTTTCTGACAGCAGTTTCTGAAAGTTATTTTGCTGTTATGTAAAGCCAGTTACTGGTGAAATATATCCTTAATAAATCTTTGTTAAAAATATAAAATCAAACTTTTAAAACATTTTCCAACTTCCAATCTGGTTGTGTCCTTGTAAACAGAAATTTTTGTGATATATGCAGAGACATACGTTTGATTTAGGAACAAATGAATTTGCATTCATAGAGAATTCTTACAAGCATGGTGACTTTCTAAGTGGTAATTAGGGATACAAGAAAGTCCTTTCTTGTTAAGGTGAACTTATTTTCTGCTGTGGTTATTGTAGACCTGTTTCCAGCTTTGCTTTCTGAAGAGGTTTCTCTGTACCCTGACCTTCTGCCATAGTGATAAAATTGTGGTTCTTTCAGAGAATTATACTTTGCTCATTTCTCTTCTTTAAAGGTTACCTTAGCTTAAATTGGTTTTGCTTGAGTACGTATCAAAATGAAATTTAGTAAACAAATGTTGCTATTTTACGGCAGACAACAGATTGCTTTTGTCCTTGAAATAGTCTGGATCTGTTTTCTGTCTGCTTAAAAGAAACAGTGCATGGCACTGGAACAGGAAAATCATCAAAAAGTCATCAGTACTTGCTGGAAAACTGATTTAGCAAATATTTAACATTTAGTAGCATTTTAGTGTCCGATCCCAGCATAACCCTCTAAACCAGCTGCATCTATTTGCATAAAGGGGAGCCAAGTTGTTACTTTACATCTCAGTACATCGATAGAACACCATTTAAATGCCATCTTTCATAGTTACAAGACTTGCCAGATATATTGAAAGAGAGACTTCAGACTACCTGAGTTGGTGGCTTTCTTGCAGCCCTCTGAGCCTCCCCAGCCCCATAATTAGTCCCATCTAATTATGGTACCTGTTGGGCTGCACCTAATCCCCTCCATCTGTCCTTCCTTCCCTGTCCAGCTCTGTTCTAGTAGTGAAGAGCGTGAATGAAGGTGGGACCATTTCTGGCAACAGTGTCGTTGAGCTGGATGAAATGCTAAAGGGGTTTCACAGAGTCAAAGGCCAAACTTCACCCCAAATGTCACCCTATCTTTTGGATCTGAGGAAAACCCTAGGAGTGCCCAGGCACCAGCTTGTTCTTTGAGCCTGCCACTGATGGTGACCAAGAACCTTAGAGGAAAAATAGGATGTATCTTGTTATGTGACTTATTGGTTCTTCTTGACCTCTTTACATGTTTTGTGCCATTCTTTTTGTACTTCTCCAGCTGCAAAAGATCCTGTATAACCACTTTACTTCAGATGTAGAAAACAAGTCTAATGTAGTACATTTAGTATGGATAATTATCACTGTGTGCTACACAAGATTACAAATTTGTCACACAAAAGGATGATATTTCCATTGCTGAAATATATAATTTTAACCAGCATTTTTTTAGAGAAGGTTTGCAATAGTACTTGGAAAAAAAAGGCCAAAACAACACAAAACCAAACAGTAGGGAAGATTTTATCTCATGCAAATTACCTTTCAGGAAAGAAAAAAACAAAGTGAAGAATTATCATGGGAGCAGGGGAAATTAAATGATATAATACTTTTTGGGCATGACTGAGATGAGCAATTAGTGTTCTATGGATCATTAGGTCCAATAATAACATGTTACTTCGAAACCCTCTTCCTTTCTCTTGTTGCAATACAACGTGTTAGAAATACTATGAGTGACTTTGAAGTATGGCATCTCAGTAACAGAAATAATTAAAATCACAAAGAACAATTTCACAAATGAAAGATGGGTTTAGCAGATCACTCCCCCTTTCCTCCCCCCAATATCCACTGTATTTGATATAAAAAAGCCCTGAGTCTTTCCCTCTCATCCTTCTTTCTCCCATATGCATGTTTATTTGGCTGTAATGAGGAAAATATAATTAATTGTCAATCAGGATTAGAAAATATTTCTTTCTGTTCTGTTTCTTTGGTACATTAGATCTGACTGTAGGTCATGTCCTATTCCTGGAAGGTGAAAGGAAATTGTATGGCTTCTCTTTTTAAAACTGAAGGGAGATCTGTTTAATGCTTCACAAAACCAGTCATTTACAAGTCTCTCTGTTGCATTCCAGTGAAGAATGATTGGAGCTGGCATTATGGAAGCCCATTGCAGCCTTCGATCTATTCTTTTTTAATGATGGTGCCAAGAGAATAATTTCACCTATAACTTGGTGCTGTTTGCAGGATATATGTACAGAATGCATTCATCTGAAGGAGACATTTTGGAGCTCCTGTGATGCTAAGACATTTGGTTAGATGAGTGAACCATCACAATGTTTTTAAAGTTTTATGTTAAAGGGTGTTTTGAAACAAGTAAGAGTTTAACATTCAGACTTTCAACAACGTTAAATCAAAACTCTGCAGATATGAATTTTAATCTCATTCCCCATCCCACTGTCATTTTAAGTAAATTATGGTCTTTCATGAGGTAGAAATCTGTTTGATTCTTTTGTCCTTTGATGCTCATGAGTGTGGAAACTTTCTGAGGAAACTGCTTCTTTGTGTTACAGGTCATTAAGCTACGGTGCCATAGGAGTAATCGTTGGCCACGAGTTTACTCATGGATTTGATAGCAATGGTGAGTATTTGTCCATAAGTTGATAACTTTGTTTTGGTTCTTTTTAAACAGAGTTGACAGATTTGAAAGCTGGCTTGTATATGCTTTAGCTATTTTATTGTTTTGGTTTTAACAGTGCTGAATTGTAGGGATAAAATTATAAAGTTGTGGGGTTTATTTATTAGCATGTGATCTAGCTTGTCTGAATCGATTTTGTTTGGTAAGGGATATCATGTTTGACACTTGCTGTTTATTTTGAATGGAAACTAGATCAACAACAAATTCAGAAAGTCCTAGTTGTGTATAGTGGGAAGGACAATAACTTCTGATAGACAAAAATGTCAACCAGGAAAACTTCATTGCAGTTTTGACTTTTTTCAAAAGACAATTATGGAAAAATATTTAAAACCAACACTAGAACGGAAGTGGAACAGAAAATGTATTGCAAAATATGAAAAAAGAAAAAAGAAAAAAAAGCAAGAAAGAAGAAAATGTCAAACCAGGTGTTATGGAAAACTGGGAGGAGTGGGGCACTGCCACCATCTAACTTTGGCTGTCTCAGTGCTCTTAAAAATCGGGCTTCTCAGAGAGAGAGGAGGCCAGAGAGAGACCGAGAAGAAACACAAACTTCGTCCTTCAGGGAGCAATTCTCAGTGTCTGCCTGACATCCCGCTCTGACCCACTGTCTGGTGAAACTTCTTTCCATTGAGAAGATGAGGAGCTTAAGGAAAAGCAAGCTCCTAGCTCACTGCCTAACTAAAGTTAGGGTGCTTACGTTGCATTACTTTGAATACCTTTTACAAGGCAAACCTTGTATCCTGTTGGCAGAGCTCCACAATATTTTGCATAATTAATCAGTCCTGTATGGAGAAATGTTTCCTGCCCTGCCACTTCCATATCATAGAAGTTATGGTGTAGCAAGCACTCCATGTATTGGAGTGGATAGTTTCACTTGATAACCTTGGCTTCTGGGACTGACCTTCACTTGGGCATGGCATGGTGAAGGCACCCTGCTACAGAGGATATTACAGAACATGAGTACCAGCTGAATTTTCACCCTGCAGTGTCATGAAGACATAGTCTTCAGTGATGACCCAATGTGCCTGAAAGTCTAGCAGTCGGGCCTTACTTGCAGCAGAAAGGTAGACACAAGACGTTAGGACTGTTTTTTCAAAAATTGCTCTGCAATTTCATTCTTCATCACAACTACAGGAAAGCAGGAGTAGACACTAGACTTGATACCAAGATGTTTTCTTCCATCTTTATGTCTTTTCATTTTTTCCCCCTGTGCATTGTCTTGTTGAAGATGTCTCTGATTCCCTAGAGATTTCACATCACATCACAGAGTCAAATCACATAATGACTAGGTTAGAAAAGACCTTTAAGATCATCCAGTCCAACCATTCCTGTTCTATGCTGAACTATATCCCTATGTACCTGATCTACCCTTTTTTTAAACAAATCCAGGGACGGTGACTCAACCACCTCTCTGGGCAGCCTGTTCCTGGCCCTGACAACTCTTTCAATGAAGAATTTTTCCCTAACATCTAATCTGAACCTGCCCTGGTGCAGCTTTGTGCCATTTCCCCTTGTCCTATCTCCTGTCACCTGGGATTTATTTATTTCTCTTTTTGGAAGGTGAAAGCCTGGGCAAGAAGTAGTGGCCTGCTTAGGGAAGTAGATCTTAGGTTCCTCTCTGACTGGCTGGAGAAATGCTCAAGATTAGATATTCTCATACAAATGAGATGGGATGTGAGGCTGAATCTTCTATGAGCCATTGCTGTAACTCTCAGCCTAGGGAATTGGATGTACATGCGTATCCTCCTTGTTTCCCTGAATAGGGTTCAAATGCTGTGGTTTTGCTCCAAGGCAAAAAAATGGAAACTTCAGAAGTTTCCATGAAATGGATTTTTCTTCTGGTCAAGCGTATAATTAATTAATAACAAATTAGTCATCATCAGGTTTGAAGAATCAAAGACACATGGGCTGAGGATGAAAAATACTTACAATTATACTTACAAGAAAGCTCATATGCCTCATACGCTGTGTAATTATAAAACGTACTATAGATCTCATTAGTCATTACTTTTTTTCTGAAAATGGAAACTATGACAACAAATAGAATGTCAGCTTTTCACCACTGACTTGAGTGAGGTCAAGATTTTGCTCACCAATCTTGTCCATTTTGTATACATACTTGCATGGGTACATGTCACCTCTTATTTCTGCACCAATAACAGATTCCAAAACTGGAAAAGTATGGGGTTTTCTCCTACAAAAACACTTGTTTTCTTTCTTTCTTTCTTTTTTTAAGGTCGGAAATATGACAAAAATGGAAATTTAGACCCTTGGTGGACAACTGACTCTGAAGAAAAATTTAAAGAGAAAACAAAATGCATGATTAATCAATACAGCAATTACTACTGGAAGAGAGCTGGCTTACATGTATGTAAACCACTGGTGATTGAAAACAGGGGTGCATTAGGACATTTACGGGTTTTTTTTAAGTTATCATTTTATAAATCTCAGCATATTGGGATATTAGGCTACCAACTTCATTTCTTACAACAAATCGTTTTTTGAAGTGAATAATTGTGATAAAAATTGTCTGTCAGATTTGATTAGTCCAGTCAAAAACCACCACCCATACCCTGGTGACAGGGTTAAACCATGTCTTCCCATCATATTGTATTGGAATCGGAGAAAGAAGATGAAGCCACTCATCAGGGCCGATCCAATTACTATGAGCATGTTAAATGTCTTCTGAAAATGAGGTCCATAATGAAATTTGAGCAGCCACACTTTTTAAAACAAAGAATATAATAGCATTTTTATAGATGCCTTTAGCAATTCCAGCTGTTATTTACTATAGCTATGAAATGTATGCATAAACCCCACTTTATTTCAACTCCTGCTATTTCTTCCACATGTGCACACAGACCAAATTTGTGTATCAAATGAAGGGAATGGGATAGGGGTAGGTCATAGAAAAGGATTGAGAGAGAAAGTGCAAGGCAGTGGTTTCTGTTGCATCATCTATCGGAGCTCTGGGCTTGCCTGAAAACGTGCATATTATATAAGTGTCCAACATGAAGGATAAATCCCAGGCCTTCAGAAATCAATAGCTAAAATTCCAGTAATGTCAGCTGGGAATTGATTTTAACCTTAATTTTCAGGACAAATCACACACCACACCCCACCCCTACTCAATTCTACCACCTCTACTTACATTTTAGAATTAGAAATGCAATTATGTCTTTGCCTTTAAAGAACAGAGAGGTCACATTGAATACTTAACAATAATTTTAACACTTTCCTCAGGCTGCCTGTATTACTCTGAGAGATAATAAGGCCATGTTGTAGTCCAGTCTGAAGTCTAACAGCTCAGGCTTGAAGTGCTCCATATACGCTAACTTACAAATACAAATTCTCAGGCTCATCCCTAAATATCTATAGGATAAAAACTGTCAATACAAAAATTCCACTTAAAGGAGGCAATTAAAAGGATGTGACTTAGCTCTTCCCATGCTCCTGCCATGGGCTTGGCCATCCCCTTTGCCTTCTACTGTGTCTCTTGAGATGGGGTAGATCTGAATTTCTCCTTCAGTGAAGCTATTTGCCTTTGAAGTCTGTGGATGGGCTTACTGGAGACATCATGTTACCCACAACCTTGTAATTTGTAAGACTTTTCCCTCCTATTTCTATGGGATAACCTAAAGCACTTTTTAGCTGACAGAAGAAGATTTTTTTTTTCCTATCATATTTTATAGCTTCTGTATAAAAAGCTATGCATGCAAAGAACTTTTGATTGCCTGTCATTTACATCAATATTTGTACATTCTGCACATTTTTTACCCCTGTATGAATATTTTACATGGATCAAGAAATGTATTAACTCTTCTTCTTTTTCATCCAGTTTACAATAAAAACGTCTCCAGAAGAGGAGCGTAATGAAAGAAAAAGTGGATATAGAAATAGCTTCAGAGTGCAGTAATCAAATAAAGTCATCTGATCAAATAAAGGGCTTACCATGGTCCCTGAGCCCTGTCACGAACTGTCTGCAAACAGTAGTCTCAGATACCTGACCCAGAGATGCCTGAAATCAGCAGAAAGATTTCTTCCACTTATTAAAATGACCTACGGCCCAAGTGCCACTGCTAGGTTGCTCTCATCTTATGCTCTAAATCAGTCTACTTCACAGTCCCACTGCAAGAAATATATATGAGTAGGTAGGCTGATAAAAAAGGCACCTGATGTCTGTGCGTGTACCCTGGAGTCCCAGTACCTTGTTTTCCTAAAAACCTTTCTTCCACCACCATTTCAAGCTTCCTGAGAGGAGGAAAGATTGACAAGAAAGGGGTTCACTTACCTCTACTGCTCCAATTTCTCCTTTATTACACCTTTGGGTATAACATTGGACCCAAGCAGTCAAGAAAAATGCCTTGAGGCCAGTTTGGATGCTCATCTCCACTGAGTGGTGGGGCTGTGCACCTGTACCTAGGCATCCTCCAAGTCCTTTTTCCTTTTCTCCCCCATTTCCCCCTCTTTTGCAATCCTGAAGCTAAGGTGGGTCCTGACACCAACCCCCCTATACTCATCCCTGTGGCATGGGAGTGCCTGTTATCAGAGAATCTGCAGGACACTGTTAACCTTCAGAGCTCTTCTCAAAACTCTGCTCAGTTACCTTGCTCATTCAAGGCATAGTACAGAGTAAAAGTGCTTAATTACAAATACAGTTTGGTAACACTGAAACCCTAGCAGGCTGAGTGATCAGAGGTATCGCTCCACTTCCAGAAATTAGGGTTTCTTCATAATGATATTACACTTGGTGACACCAGGAGACTGGCTTCTTTCAGAAAGTTTAGCTAGCGCTGGTTCTCACGATAAATTCTTGTTGCTATTGGTCTAGCTCTTGGAATCAATAGTGGGAAAAAGCAACGTGCATCTCCGTTGCAGATATTTTTGGAGCGCTGAATATACTATCAATTTCAATTATGTCACTGACAGATATTTTTAATTGCACTGTTTTAGGTTATGACTTAAAAGTTATTTTTGCATCCCAGTAATATATAAAGAGTTATATAGAGAAACAAATATAATCTTTTAGATAAAAGTTTAAGAAAAGGGCTACAGGATCTCACGTAACCAGAGAAAAACAGTCCTCGGGAAAATTACTGATGCTCAGACCAAAGATCAGGGACCGGGTACTTGAGAGTGCATTTTATCTACTATATTTTGTGCTACAGAGATCTGGACCAAAGCCAGGATAACTCATCACAAAGAATTGTTTACTGACAGTTTTCACATTGAAACCCGAGGTTTTTTTAACCAGAGATATGATGGTTGAAATTGGTTAAGCTCGGTCTTGCCTTGTTTTATTTTTTCCCCATTTGTTGAATCATAGAACTACAGACTGGTTTGTGTTGGAAGGGACCTTAAAGCCCATTTCTTTCCAACCCCTTGCCATGGGCAGGGACACCCTCCACCTGACCAGGTGCCCAAAGCCCTATCTAACCTGGTCTTGAACACTGCCAGGGAGGGGGCAGCCTGTGCCAGGGCCTCACTGCCCTCACAGGGAAGAATTTCTTCCTTATATCTAATCTAAATCTGCCCTTCTTCAGTTTAAAGCCATTACCCCTCGTCCTGTCACTACATAGAAGTTAATCAAGGAGGAAGTTCATAAATGGGTGAAATGACTGATGATGTTGCGTTATGCCAGGTGAAAGGCAAGAGGACTTTGGCAGAGAACATTGCAGATAATGGAGGTTTGCGAGAGGCTTTCAGGGTGAGTATCTGAAAAATACATTTTAAAAAACCCACCACCACCATCAACAACGACAAAACACAAGGAAAAAGGAATGGTTGTGCTTCATGTTGCTGAAATGTGCTCAGTATCTCTTTCTTACTAGGCATACAGGAAATGGATTGCAGAAAAGAGGGGAGGACAAGAAGAGCCTTTACTGCCAGGCCTGAAGTTCACCCATAATCAGCTTTTCTTTCTGAGTTATGCCCATGTAAGTAGTAAAAATGTGTTCAAGTTCCTATCTGTTAACCTGCAGAATGTACAGTGCAGAGATGAGACTGCTTTTTTTCAGCACCAGCCAAACCCAGACTTTTCAGGGTATAAGCAGAGATGTCTTCTCCGAGGACTATTACTTCTTTTCTCTCTCTCCCTTTGTTCTCATCTATCTAACCATGGAGCTAGGACTGCTGAAATTATTCTTGGTTTTGCACTGGGTTGTCATGGCAGCTTTCTTTCCTCTTGCTGTTTCTCTTTGCTGCAAGGCTCTTCTTGCATGTATTGACTCCTTAACCTCTTTCCATTTTAGATTGCAATTTTTCTGGTGCTTGCCATATGCAGCAGTTTCTGACTGCTTCCACCACAGATTCCTGTTTCAAGTGTACCATCACCATTCATTACTGAGCATGTTATTTAGGGAAACTAAGCAAAATCTTTATTTTTTCCTACCTTTCTTTGCTGTGCACTAAATATGCTGTACCTAAGCTTTGATAAGGGATGTGAGTTTTTTAGACAACAAGGGAGAGAGCCAGAAATTAATTTGGTTTATAGAGTTGGGACAATTTCCCTTTATAAAGTGTAAAAGTTGAGCTATAAAATTTTGCCCACCTATTAAAGGAACAAATCATTTAAAACTGAAGAAACAGGCCCTAGTACAGCCAATATTCTTTTATTACCAACCCAAGCTGAAAATCACTTCTCTGCCAAAAATCAGCATAGCAGCAGTGTATGGGTCTATGACCACTTAAGCTTGACAACATTCACCAATGAAAAGGTACCACTTCAGTTTATGCTGAGTTGAGTTTTACACTGTGCCAGTTTTTTCCTGGGAAAACCTTGAAGCCACATGGGAAGAACTTGGGGGTTGGGTCTTACAGGACCACTGCAGGAATCTTATGTGCGGTGGACTATCTGAGGGACGTACGTGCACGGTGAGAGCAGTGCATGCCAGGTACCCTTGAGCTCAGCCTATTTCCGCAGATCCCAAGATACTCAACAGGCTCATTCAAGCTGCCAGGGCTGTCCCCAGCCAGACAAAATTACACTGAAGCTCACATACCCTGTGGGCAGTCTGGCCTAGGAACCATTCCATACAGGGGCTTAGGTAAGGCAGGGGATGCTTAAATGGAATTTTCCATACAATGAATTCAGCAGAAGAGAGATTATTTGTGCAAATATTCTCTCTACCCTCTTTTGTGCTTAGTTACAAGTGGGTCAAGTATCTTATTAGGAACAGTGAATTGGGTACCAGTGATGGAGACTTGAAAAATGTGCGATTTCAAAAGAATGTGACATTCCACCATGGAACAAATGTGTCCGGGCAATACAGCTGCCATTCTAGAGATGACAAGCATCATTTCATGTACATTTCATACATATTACATCTCTTTGAGACCAAGAGGTATTCTTGGTAATTGCTAGGCATCAGATACTGCAGCACTAGCTGAAAGGCAAGCTACCATTATAGAGAACCTCAAAAACAGAGCTAGTAAAGTGACTATGATTAGATGATGGGAGAATAACAGTGGGTGGAGAATAACAGTGGGTGGAAACTGGATCCATTAAGAGATTTAAAAAAGTGTAAGTTAGAAAAGGTGAAACAAAATAAGAGTTTGTAGTGTCTTTCCATTTTGTATGTTGTGTAAGTCATAGGCATCTTAAGAACAGAAACATTATATTCTACTGTACTTCAGAAGTTATCTCTGATAACGTGCCTATTTCTGCTTTATATCTTTTACTAGGTAAGATGCAACTCCTTTAGACCAGAATCTGCGAGAGAACAAATATATATTGGAGCTCACAGCCCTCCTCAGTTCAGGTAGTGCAAATAATGTATTTACTCAGTATACACACAGAATCAACCTCTGCAGCACACAAGTGCAGAAATTTAGCATGTTAAGAGGAGTTTAAGAGCAAACATAAAATTGGACTGTGCTCTTGGCTTAGATTGAAATTGAACTGGTTTTATTAGCTTATCTTTCACTATTACAAATGCTCTTCTGTAAAAACGACAGCCTTGCATCTACTTTCAAAAGCAGTTGAACCAGAAAACATTCTGATCTCTCTGATGTTCGGTACTCATGGTCTGAATATCTAGAATGTCTAATCTATCACTTTTTTCCTGTGCAATTCCACTTTAGAAAACAATGAATATTAGGCGGGTCCTTGATTTAATCTGCCTGAGTTTGTTAGAAGATTTAAAGTGAGTACCTTGACTTATATTGATAATGCAAAGCAAAGCATGTCCTGTAAGTTCAGTTCAAGATTGAACTCCTCAGTTGCCTTCTAGAGAACAGTGCTTTGCCTGAAGGAGCTGTGGTAGTCCAGACATAACAGCATGCCTATCTCCTTGCCCAAATGGCCTCCCACAGGCCCTCCTAACCACAGACAACCCTGAACCTCAAGAGAGAAAGGCTGGAAAAGGACGAAGGTTTAAACACTTCATGAGAATTAGGAAGCCAGAGTTGATTTTTCCTGCTTCTCCATAGAGTTTGTGTGACGAAGAGCAAGGTTATTTTCTGGTTGGAACTCATGTCAGTTGTATTTACTTAACTGAGAATTGTGTGTTTGTCCTCAGTCAAGTGCTACATTGCCTCTGTATATGGGGTATGTTAACTCCACAACCTGGTTCATAATGGAGGTGTCTCCAATACTTGGGATAAGTTGCCTTCTGGAGATTCCTACTGCTTTCTGTTGACTAAAGAGGGGGCTGGAATCCCACTTTCTCCATGGCTAGATTTAGGTGATGACACCCCCTCTTTGCCTCAGTAAAAATAGCAATGCTGCCTTCACAGGGGAGTTTAGACATTGCTTCATAGGTACTCTGACATATTCGCTTGACACAGCCAAACAGCTTGCAGGACACACCTCGGGCTGTTTATAACTGGAATGGGTTAAGAAATAATGGAAACATGATGGCACAAGTTTAATATAAGCTAGCATTGCAGATGTGTATGCTTGCTCTTGGTAGAGTCCTATACTCAGCACTGAAACTTGCACTACTGTACCTTAGGAATACCTGTTACACCAGCTAGCTAGGTGTAAATAGGATGCAAATCTGCATGCCTCTTAACAATGGAAAATACATTTTGACAACAAGGACAGGAGTATCAGGCTCATCTTCAGCAGGGTGATATTTTTTAATAATTCCTGACCTGAAGTTTTTGGCAAAATAAACTTCTCTTGCCTTCTAAAATACTTGGATTGATTTACCTATATGTATATTTGTGTATTCTGAATCATTACATAGCTACAGCCCTATGAGATGGTGCAAATCACAAAATAAACAGAGAAGCCTGGGGCTGGAGAATTCATGAGGAAACCTCATGAAGGAATCGGGTTTAGGAAGAAATTTTGAGAGAAGATAGATGAATTTGGGGTCTAGAAAATATTAACAAATCTTTTTCTTAGTTTTGATGTGAGATACTCTGAAGAGGCTTCTGTTTCAGGCCTGAAGGGAAATTGAGGTGCTTGTCTCTTCTTGTAAATCATACCAACTGGGCTAAAAAATTATATTATCGATTTCTGCCAACTTTGCTTTATTTATGTCCCAAGAACCATTATGAATATAACAGCAGTACAGCTAGTTTCAACACTGAGAGTTCCTGCTATCCAAAAAACCCAAACATCCCTTTCAAAAATAATTACATGTATTAAAATAAAGTAACTATGAAAGATGATAGAAATGAGCAACATATATCCTGAGCATAGGTGTGTGCATCTGAGCTAAGTCACCACACGCTCTCATCACAGTCAAAAAGCACGCCCACATATATCTCTTCTGTAAGTAATGCATTGGGATTACTTAGACTCTGCAAATACATATTTCTATCAATTGCCAAGGGAGCCCAGGATGACCCGTTCAGGGGAAGGTATCTCTACTGTAGTTCAGTGTGATGAAATCCAGAAAGCCCACTTCAATTCCGTGGTTAGCATCTAGCAATATCAAATCATGGGTAAAAAAGCCACATACACAAATACAGAAAGATCTTTTGCTGGCTAGATTCTGGTTTTATATGGTTTTACCTGGCAGATTTTCATTATTAGCATGTGTCTTGGCTGTTTTTGGATGCTAGTTTCAGACTGAAATCCCTGGCATGGCAGGCAGAACTCCCAGCAACTTGAGCAGCAGTTCTGCATGACCAGCTCTCACCATTCCAGTCTCTGAATATGTATTTGCAATGTTTTTACAGTCAAGCTGTATATATTATTTGAAGCCTAACATAATTTTTTAATTCACCCTACAAAACTGACCTTTAGACATTTTTGCACCAGCTGACTGCAAATTTTCTTCCCCGTGGAAAGTCTAATCAATGTAATAAGAATGTTTTCTACCATGCTGAGCTATGCCGAGAAGCTGATTGTCTGCAGTGGAGAAAAATGCCTTCCCACTGCATAACAAAGAGGGTGGAAAGGCATACAATTAATATCTCAGTAGATACTTTTCTGGTTTTAACTCGGGATGCTGTTTACTTTAGTTCTACTGCAAATTTCAGGTTAGTAAATTCCAGGATGCTTAAAAGCATAGGAAAAATCAGCAAACAACATGATCCTAATCTAGCAACGGTAAAATAATAATTTCTGGCAGCATGGAATAATACAGGCAGGAAATCAGGAGCCAAGGATGACTGCATACAAAGAGCAAGTTCTTCCCCTGTGCCTGAAGGTGCCAGTCTGGAATGCAGACACATTGTCTAGTTCATGTGAGGCAGGGATGTGCTTGCTCTTTCTGTATCGCACCATCTGCGGTGGAAACAAGAAGGCTTGGGAGCTGGTTAGGACAGGAGCCTCAGAAAAAAGGGGGGATCTGATCAATATTTATAAATATCTCAAGTGTGGGACACAGGGGGAAATGGCCAGCCCCTTTTCAGTGGTCTGTGGGGACAGGACAAGGGGCAATGGCTGCAAGTTGGAGAACAGGAAGTTCAGCACCAACATGCAGAGGAACTTTTTCACAGTGAGGGTGACAGAGCCCTGGCACAGGCTGCCCAGGGAGGTGGTGGAGTCTCCTTCTCTGGAGATATTCAAGACCTGTCTGGATGCCTGCTTGTGCAATATGTTCTAGGGAACCTGGTTTGGCAGGGGGGTTGGACCCGATGGTCTCTTGAGGTCCCTTCCAACCCCTACAATTCTGTGATTCTGTGTGATTCTGTGAAAATGTATTTCCAGAATAACAGAGGAGTTGAGATGCTCACAGGTGTAAGGTTGAGCTGCCTGAGAAGAGAGGTTCTGCCTGCTCCCCCACCCCCCCGCTTCAGGCTGCAAAGTCCCAGTTAGCCAGCATGGGGGTGTGTATGTTGGTGGGCAGAGGGAGTTGCTGTAAGAATTTGGCTGGCATGAGCCAAATGAAACCATTTCCAGCACAAACACGGTGCATGATTACATGCTCCTGCCTGCCAGACTCCAGTGGTTTGGCAGGTGCTGGAAGAAGGATCCCACCAGGCAAGGCTACCACTGATCTTCCACCTTTGCTGCCAAGGGTCAGATTAGAAAATTGTAGTAAATGAGACAGTATCCACAAAATGCAATTGGTTTTGGTTGAGTTTCTAGCAGAGTAAGATGATTCTCAAAGCATGGAATGAAAGAAGATTGTCTTCACTTTAAGAGGGAATGCTTCTCCTGAACTTTTTTTTTCTATTTGTGGAAAAATGACAGGGAAAGCCTGAAAATTCAACCTGAAGTGAACACTCAGAAACTCTTCTGGGCCTGTAGTGTTTAACTGAAGACAGCCTGCATGTCAATCCCTTTTCTCATTGCAGAGTTATCGGTGCCATGAGCAACTTTGAGGAGTTCCGTAAAGCTTTCAATTGCCCAGCAAACACGACGATGAACCGAGGGGCAGAATCCTGCCGTCTGTGGTAGACAGCTCTTCCAGGTCTTCCCTCAAGAGGAGTCTGCAATGAGAACTGCTGCACAAGCCCACTGATAAGAGTATCAGAAGAACATTCTGTAATCTGGAGAGGTGTTACTTCAAACACATCTTCCTTATCCTTGCTGATGACCTGCGTGGATCTAATCACTCTCTATTCAGAGCCTAGAAACATTTGAAATAGAAGAGGATAGATTTTTTTCTTTAATAATAATAAAAAAAGGAACTCCTTTTATCCCTAAAACTGCTCCTACTCATCTGCAGTTGCATCGCTGTTGATGGATAACTGCCATTATCAATTCTAATTCCTGATTTATAGCTGAGCAAGAGGTAAATGCTAAAATCCAGCTTTAATCTATTGCTCTGTAGGGGTATGATGCAGAATGCTCCCCCACACAATTTATTCTTTCTGGATGACGAAATTCACGAGACCTGATAAAAAAAAACAGCTCTGATTTGCTGCGTGATACAGCATTTTCATAACTTAAACTGCCACTGCCCAGCATGCCATAAATGATGTAGCATGATGTAAAGACACAAGACTTTATATAAATTCGGTTTAATATGTCAGATTAGTGCCTCAGGTTTTGGAACAGTTTCAAGCTGAGAAAATACCTCATGGTTTCCATCTGCTAGGACTAAACAGGAAGGATACTTGTCAGATCATGGCCTTTTCTAATTTTAGAACAGATTATGATTAAAATCAATGTATGGTGAAAACCAGAGGCTTGCAGAGGGAATTCCCAGCTCCGCGGTATTCAAAAATATTACAGCACTTATTCCTGTTTATGGAGTGGGCAGGGTTTTTTTTCCCAAGAATGGTTTTTACCTTGTCCTGAAGATAACTTCCTCTAAATTTATTTTCTTAAGCCAAAATACTATACTGGTTTTAATTTAGGGGTTTCTCTGTGTCAGGGTCTTACAGAGGAATGTAAGCAGTGTGCATGTTTGTCCTCATGTTCTGGACAAGGCAGGGTGAGTTGTGATTTTAAGGATAAAAGAATACATGACTGAAAAACAGTACAAGCAGCATTTGACTTGTCTGGGTAAAGGAGGAGTTCAGGAGTGGAGGACTTTTAAATACAGTATACATGCAGGCCAGTTGAATTTTTGATTTGATTTCTAACATTTATAAAAATCCATATTTTAATCCAGTAGAAGAATTTTAACACATAACTGTTACTAAGTGGGAATTTGGGGAGTGGGGGGGTGGGGATGAGGTGTGGAGGGAACAGAACAGCCCTTTTTTCCTCAACAGAAAGGTACATATTTAACTGGTATTTATTTATACTTGTGCATTAATTCATTCTTGCATGGTGGAATTATTTCAAATGGAGACTTTCTTTAGACTGACTTAATTACTGCAAATCTATATATGTCTCTGTATGTATATACTTATATATATACAACAATATATAAATTCTATTTGCTTAAATTCTACTTTATCAGTGTAGCAATGCTAGCAAGATAAGCTTATTCTATAAGGATTGGTCATGTTGTCCAACAGTCAAGGTGGAGGAAGGTTCAAGTGAAGCTAGGATTTTGTAAATGGTGTTAGTTTCCTACTTTTGTTTATAAAGAAGGGGGACATCATAGAAATATATCTTATGGAAAGAGACAGGCCCTCAAGTTACCTTCTAGAGAGAAGGAAGCATCGACTCCTGAACTCAAGGCATGTTGCCACATCTTAGAAACAAAACAGTATGTTTTAGGACTAGGGAATTCTTTTTTTTACACTTTCCCTGAAAAGTTTTCTTAAGAGGAAAAGCTCTTTTGCTTCCTTCAAGCCAGCTGTATGTCTGAGTTCCATGAATTACAGTCTGACATTTGAATTCCCACTGCTAATTTTCTTTCCTGGAGATATTTTTCTCATAAACTGCTTAGATAGCAATATTTTCATAGAGACTTTCCTCAACCACCCAGGTATGGGTCTTGAGCAAAGGGATACTGTTTGCCTCCTGAAGGGAAAGTTCCTTAGCTACTTGAGCGCTGTACTGAATTCATTCCTATGCTCATATGAGCACTGACATGACTTGACGTTGGCTGGTTTGGATCAACAGCACAAAGTTCAGGGGTGATATCCTGGCCCCATTAAAGGTAGTACCAATACGGTCGTTGTCCTCAGAAAAGTCAGGGCATCAACTCAAACACTTATCTAAACTTTCTCAGTTGCTGGACTATTCAAAACTGGTTTCACAACAGTTGGATTTGGGTTTTCTAATTTTATCTCAGGTCAGAGATCCATTTGCAAGAGCTTCTCTCTCATGGCTATTTTCCAGTGGGACAGACTCTGTCATTTTGTAGTTTATGGGGTTGTTTCTCTGTGCTGGGTAGCGATTGCTTCCAAAATGCCTGATGTTCACTGCCTTAAAAACATCACCCTTGCTGCTCCTTGCTAGGCTCAGGTCTTTCGTGTTTTATACCAAGGATTTTTGAACTGTGATATACATATTCCCAACAGCACAGGAACAGCTGCAAAAGTGTCCCATCCTTGCCAGGGTGAGCACCAATTTCCTACAGCAGATAGGGAGCTGTGTCCTGGGCTTGGGGGGACAGTGGGGAGCTAGAGGATTTGGAGGCAATGCACTAGGAGGGAGGTAGAGGGGACAGGCCCAGATTTTGGACCCTGATTTTAGCAGTTGGGAGGGAGTCTAGATGCTGCCAGAAAGAAGTCCTTTCTGCTGACTGGCATATTCATCCAAGTTTGGGGAGTGCCTGCTGTTGATGCAGATTTTCAGTGCCTTGGGCTTAGGTCTTGTCTATGGCCATGTGAGGATCCTGACCTGCCTCACCTGTCTGCTTTGTACCTCAAACCAAACAGCTGATGATGTAATTTAGAGTTCCCTTTGGAGTCAGCTATTTAGGTATCAATTGGAAAGCAAAGCAGAGGGTAATTAATTGCATTCTTAATGCTTGGTCACCAAAGGTAGCTAAAGCACAGTGATAGTTTGTGAGGGCTCTTCCCATTGCCCCAGTTTTACCAGACTCCTTTTCCCTGCTTCACTTTTACACTATGCCTCCTGGGTCGGTGAGAGCAATGCCTTGCTATCAGGCTCAATCATTACCTCTATGCAAACAGATCCTTCATCATATGTTCTTCCCCCAGAGCTTTTAAATTGTTTGTTTTTTTTTTTTTTTTTATTGCCAGTAATTATCTAAACACTTTTTTCCTTTAAGAATATAGTGAGATATTTCTTCCTGTTGGCTCAGAAGTCATCTTCTCTTCCAGTGATCCAGGAGGAGAAGGATCACCTCTGAACTTATATAAATTTAAAGAGATATTTTTTACTGCACAGACATGAAGCAATAATCTGCCCCATGCCCCCTTCTTTGGGTCCTGAAAATGTATAAACATCCTATTTCTTTTCTTTTGTATTCTGTCCTATCCTATCCTACCCTATCCTATCCCTATTCCTTCTTTTTTAGGTCCAACCATGAAAATGCAAAGACACTACCTTACACACTGTGAGTATTTCTGCTGATTGCATTGTGAAAGGGTTAGCTTTACCCTTGAGTAGCTCTGAAAAGGTGGCTGTGCTACTCACCTGTGCAAACTGCTTCTGTATGTAACTGATGTCCAAGCTGGGTCTTGATGCTGAAAGACCAAAAAACCCAATTGCGTTACTGGGTACTGCAGGGGGACTTCAGCTTCCTTTAGGTAGGAATGGTATCATTACACTAAATGTATGAATCAATTATAAGATAGTCAGGTGAGTTTTATGTATAACTTTTCATTAAGTATTATTCAACAAATTACATGCGTAGAAGTGTATCTCTCAGCAATGTTGTTTATATATATATATGTCTCCAAAGAAATATTTAAAGCCTGACAACTCAAGAGGCAGAACTACAGTGACTTAAAAGGTCTTTTGAGTTTATACCTTTTTAATCTGGATTTTTATTTTGCTAGCCAGCCTATTGCAATTTTTAATTTTTCTTCTTGCATGATATGTTGATTGACTGTTTTAAGGACAATTGTGTTAGCAAATAAAAGCCAAAGTGACAAAGAATTTCCTATGTTACAATAAGGCAAAAACTGCTTGGCCTGTCACTCTCAAACTCTACAATGCTACTTCTGTAATATATCATATTTATAAAAAGTAATAAAGAGCACAATGACATGGCCCCAGGTTCTCAAAGCTACTGTTACTGCTCGACAGCCTAAGAAGGACCTCTTCTCTCAGAGGCACCTAGCCATTTCAGCCAGAGTTTATTAAGCTTCACTTGCCTCCACTAATCTGCTGGAGGCAATTACAATTAAAATAGGAGGAACTACTGTGAATGACAGCTGGAAGCTGAAGAAATTGCAGACTGGTAGGTGGCAGAGCTGTCCTAACCAGAAGCTGTTGGATGACAAAAAGGTGTGGGAGAAGATCCAGCTGCATCTCAGCCTCCCTCTTCTCCTCTTGCCCCAGTCTGTTCCTCTATCCACGCACACTTTGTAGCCTCACCTGCTTTCCAAATGCTTTCAAGCATTTTCCAGAAGTGATTTTCAATAGGATAACCCTAGCACCGTGCCCTGTGGTGCCCCACCATGGGCTTCCTGAGCCCGACCCAACACTTCTTCAAGGGCTGTTTGGGCCCAGGGACTGTGCCAGGCCCAGGGACTGTACCAAGGCCTTGAACATGAGAAGTACCCTGTTTCTTGGGCACAGATCAGTTTCCTGACACAGCTTGGGTTCCCATAAGCAGCGGTGCTGACCCACCTCAAGGCAGTATGAAGGCTGTGAGCAGCAGAGAGCTATTGTCCCCCGTGGGGACGATGGCTGAAGTTCGCTTTGCCTCCTTTTTTGAATGACGCGCTGTGGTGACAGAGCCTCTCAAAGCCCAAAGCTTTGTGGAGGCAAACTCTCCACACAGCTCTTGGATTTGGGGTGGCAGGGAGATTTTGTCTGTCATAGCCTGCACCAGATCTGGCACCTACTTTTTTATTTACCAACATTTCCACAGGCAAAAGCAAAGGTTCCCGTGGGGGAAAATGAATGAAGCAAAGATTGGGGTCTGGAGCATGACACCAGCCTCAGCATAAGGCAAATGTTCTGCTTAACTCTTGCAACTCTTTGCTGAGCTTGTCGGTATCTTGGAATGACACTTTAACAATGGCTGTAGATCACCCTGAGGAATTCAGGGTTTATCTACTACAGCAAGAGCCTGCTTCACTAATCAGACAATTTAATCCCATTTAGAATGTAATATATATTAAAAAAAGAAAAGAAATTAAAGATTCCAGAGGGATTCTCCAACACAGCATTATGTTTTATTAAATGCAACATCAAAGTTGGAAGCTGCTGAGAATCAAGATAATGTGTTACACTAATTTGTGATCAAAGAAAATGATATAATGATATAATTTTAATCATCCATAAGCAACACAGCCGAAATGGTTTTATGTCTGAGGTTAGATACATACACAGATGCATACATTAGCTGTGGGTCTGAACTTGTAGACAGATTTTTAAAATGTCTCTAAAAATTCTAGCACATCTGTATCTACTGTTTGAACTGATGAAAAACTGACCTGTTTAACAAAGCTGTGGAAAGGCTTCATAAAAGACTTAGAAACTTTCTACAATGAAGTTTATTCAGCGTACCAGTACTGGTTTGAACAATAACAGTGTTTGGCTGCTTCATATGGACAGTACACACTTCCCTTCTGAAATGTGAGTAAGAGATTTCAGTACAGGAATCTGAAAATGTATGATGCTGCATCCTCTCACTTCAACACTATGAAAGTATTTGGGTAAAACCAGCAAAAAAAGTATCTTCTGTAATACAGGAATTGCAGAAAAATGGATATATGTCACAGCGTGTAATTAAAGAACTGCTCTTGCAGAAGATGCAGTTGCCTAACTGGGCCAGGGGGATCGTTCACAAGCTTGCCACATCATTTCTGCTAAGAGAAAAACCTGGGCACAGGAGACCTGCCTGCTTTTTAACTCACTGAAAAGCATGTGGGTGTTACGGCTAAGCCCTTTGCAGGGCTCCCAGCGCCGTGCCTGCTCAGTGCTTGCCCCATTGGCCAGTGGGCTGGAGCTGGAGGGCTTCTCTGCCTTTTCTAGGGTGTCCAATGCCCCCCAAAGGCTCTGTCTGAAAGTCTGCCACAAACTTCTAGTTTTACGCATCCTTTTCTCCTTTCCTACAAGTATGTGTAACAGGCATATAAATCAACTGATCTCCATATCATGGCATTTTATAGGAAAAAAATGGTGCCTTTAGAGATCCACAATGGCAAAGAATGCAGCCCCACTGCATCTTAAAAACACTGGTGTGTTTTGTGGATACAGTCCTGCTTTTAATCAGACAACATATATGCTTCCACATCATTCTGCTAAAACAGAGATTCAGTGGTTTGTGCTGGAGAGAAGAGAGCAACATATGAAGTGAACTCTGTTTAGGATGATAAAGTGAAATCAGAAACTCTTCTCTTTAGTGTTGTAAATCATTAAAAGATTTAACAAAGCATTAGTACAAGTACTGCCATAAAAGTTAATATATACATATATATGGGCACAGCACAGGAAGTCTAAGTAAGTCTGTGCTGTGTAAGTGTATATAAAAATGTCAGGAATATGAATTATTTTTAAATAAATATAGTCTCAGAGTAGAACTCTGACCCCACTGACTGCACTGGGTGATTAACATCTGCGGGGCCAGAATTTTACTCCATTTGGATAAATGCACATTGACTTTACCGATTAAAAACTATTTGGGATACACATTTTTTTCTAGCCAGAAATAAAAATAATATTCTAGCCTTTGGGATTTTAAACAGCTGCCCTGTCCTCCATCATTTGCATAGGCTTCTTTATGCCACTGAGGTGTTTTTGTCTCTGTGATGAGACAGAAAATTTTCCCATTGCTGAAGTGACAAGGAAACCTGGCAGTGCCCGTGGCAGGGACAGCGCTGCCTGGGCATGAGGTGGCCGGGGAGGAGATGCGTGGCCCACCTCAGGCAGGAAAATCTGCTCGGTGAGAACATAGGGAGAGATTGCCCTGTGCACCTCGTGCTGTGTCCAAGACATTTAAATGGTACTGCTTAGGAAAAGAATGACATCTGTTGTCCCAACACAGAAATTAAAGTAAACTTTCTTGTGAAAATCAAAAAGGAGGGAAAAGTTAAGCCATCATACTCACTGAGGGCACCCACATTTTGTTTGTGCAAGGTTACACCCGTGGGCATCTGCAGAACTGCCTCTGCTTGCAGGTGGTCTTTCCTCTCATTTTGAGATGTTGCAAAAGTCTGTACGGATGGACTAAAGAACAAAGTTCCACCATGGGGAAAGCAGCACAGGAGGGCTCAGTATGACCCAGGGCACCCCACATGTCGTCCAGACACAAGTCACTGATGTCTCCAGCAACAGATCCTGCTTCAGCAGTGGGTGTGATGTAACCTCCTCACGTTTAAGCCCATCTGGTTAAACTTCCTCTTCCCTTCCTGCAAAGAAATGAAAGAAATGGGGAGGTAGAAATGGCTGGGGACAGGGTCTTAGCAGCCAGGCACACCTTAATTCCTTGTGCACTGTCACAAGGATTGGTGAAACACCAATGTGCCACCTAACCAGCTGCCAGGGTTCACGCATTTCTTGGCTAAACATAGCCAGGTCGTCTTAGAGATGACACAGGAACATTTCTCCTCCTAGCCTAGGCTGAAATAACATGTCGTGGTCTGACTTCAGCCTAACAATTATTCTTTTAGCTCTTCAGCGTGTGATAGAACAGCAAAACATGG
Source organism: Gallinula chloropus (assembly GCF_964237585.1). Classification (NCBI taxonomy): domain Eukaryota; kingdom Metazoa; phylum Chordata; class Aves; order Gruiformes; family Rallidae; genus Gallinula; species Gallinula chloropus. Next base: position 128,927,693 of record NC_140085.1, on the reverse strand, counting down.
AGCCTTCCCTCAGTGAAGACTTTCATTAGTTCAGCTGGGTTTTCCTTTGTTCTGCAGGGCATTCAGCCGCAGCCGGCAGTTCAGACCCACTAGCACAGTGTGCCTTGCAAGAACAACATGTGTCGAGGCAATCGCTGTGTCTGCATTCAGCATACTTATTCGGCTTTGTTTTAATAAATCCAGTAATAGGCTTTCAGAAGCAATGAAGGGAAAAGAATAATTTGAAAACAAATCTGTTGAAAAGAATACAATGCACACGCAGCAGAGGAGAGTGTGATTTTGGAGGTCTGTGCAGCTGTTTTATTTCTTCAGAGGATTTTAATCAACCTGATTACACAGTGAAGCAAAGGGATTTTTAAAGCAGTGTGTGATAATCAGCCAGAAGAGAAAACAAAGGGGTGTTTTCCCTCTCTTGTACCCCTCAGTTTCATTTTCTTACTTTTGTGTGATTTTACAAATAAAAGTGCCATATTAGCTCATTTTAATTCAAAGAACTATCTATCCTGGGTTTTTACTAAATAAGCAATTTTAGTCTTTGCCCACCGTATCATTTAATCAAAAATATCCTAAATGCTTTCACGATTGCCATGGCTGCACCAATCCGATTGCCATCAGTGTAATGGCTTTCCCAGTAGATTGGAAAAAACCCAACCAGTAATTGGACGTGAGCCCTTACTTTCAAGTGGGATTATCAGCTCTGCTGCAGCCTTCCCCTAAATGTCAGAGTCTGATGTTCTTGTCTTGGTCCTTGGGTACTTAAGGTCGCTGATGCAAAGCATCCTTCTGGTGCCACCATTTGCGTTGCACTATGCATGCGTGGTGAAGGGAAGGAGAGTGCCACTGCACTGCTGCGAAAGGCAGTCTGCGTCCTCAGGAGCCTGGCACTGGTGGCTGGGTAAACCACTACCCTGCCACTTAAAAAAAATAGAAAGGTGTGTGCAGGGTGGGAATTTTCTACTTGTCACTTCTGTCCAACATCCTCCTGCAACCTACACCCTTTCCCCAATGGCATGCACACCAGGACCCAAAAGCAAAGCACCGGCAGCATCTTCCCTGCCTCAGCAGCCATCTCCTGCACAATGCACCGGGAGCTGTGAGGCTTGGCTCCTCTCCTGTCCTCCAGCACTGCATCATGCCTTACCTGCCAGCAGTGCCAGCTCGCACAGCACCTCCTGCAGAGCACCTGCAAGCGGGGCTTTTCACCAGGGTGCAAACATGGGGTTACCTCCCCATGATGCTTCAGAGGAGTAAACAGCCTTCAGGCACAGACAGCCCTTGTGAGAAAAGGCTCATGGTCTAGTTCTTTTTAATAAACATCATTTAATAAACATCCTGGACACAGGACTAGGGGATGTCTTAAATAAGTTTGCAGATGACACCAAATTGGGAGGAGCTGTTGACTCCATTGAGGGTGGAGAAGCCTTGCAGAGAAACCTGGACAGATCAGAGAGCTGGGAAGTCAACACCACCAAGAAGTTTAACAAGGGCAAGTGCTGGATCCTGCACCTAGGATCTGCCCTGGCTGCGCATACAGACTCAGGGGTCAGACGCTGGAGGCCAGCCATGCTGAGAGGGATTTGAGGGTTTTGGTCGACAGCAAGTTAAACATGAGTCAGCGGTGCACCCAGTCACTCAGTAGGGCCAACTGTATCCTGGGGTACATCAAGCATGGCACTGCCAACCGGTCCAGGGAGGGGATTGTCCTGCTCTACACTGTGCTGGTGTGGCCTCACCTCAAGTACTGGGTGCAGTTTTGCGTGCCTTAGTATAAGAGGGACACAAAACTACTGGAGAGTGTCCAGAGCAAGACAACAAGGATGGTGAGGGGTCCGGAGGGAAAGTTTTGCAAGGAGAGGCTGGCTAAAGTCCCTTGGTTTGTTCAGCCTGGAGACAAGGAGGCCGAGGGGAGACCTCATTGTGGTTGAGGGGGAGCAAAGGGGCAGGTGCCAATCTCCTCTCTTTGGTGAACAGTAATTGAACCTGAGGGAACAGTATGAAGCTGCGACAGGGGAGGTTTAGGTTGGATATTAAGAAGAGGTTCTTCACTGAGATGGGTGGTTGGGCACTGGAATAGGCTGCCCAGGGATGTGGTCACAGCACTGAGCTTGACTGAGTTCAAGAAGCATCTGGATGATGCGCTCAGTCCCATGCTCTGACTTGTCTGGCCCTGTGTGGAGCCAGGAGTTGGACTCTATGATTCTTATGGGTCCCTTCCAACTCAGGAGATTCTATGATTCTATGTGGGACTTACGTGCTACACTTCCCAGGACCAACTCTGCTTCCTGCCCTCTGTCACAGATGTAGGACCATGGACCATAAACACAGAGAAGGCAGTGCCTTCTTTCTGGAATCCAGAGCTGTGCCCATGCATCCGAGTTTTGCTCTGCTCTGTCTTAGATGGAGAGCTCCAGTTTGAAGTTTAACATTGTCTTTTTCTGCCAGTAAGGATGGTTCCCTAATTTATTTCCTGATCTCCTAGTTCTTCAGCTGGAAGTAGGGGGGCATCTTCTCAGCAGGACTGATCTCTTTCTTACCTGCTTCCCAAGTCTGAGCACTTGCACTCTTTACAGAAAATGGTCTTTTCTAGGAGGTGTAAGTGGTCCAGCTCTGATGGGAAGTTGAACATTCATTTTAAAAGATTTCAAATTACTTTAAGTGTATCTATTTAAAATAAAAAAATTACTAGAGGGAATTGGAGAAAGAAGTGGCATTTGCTAATGGATCTAATTGGATGCCAGTCTAAAACCTGTTCCTTTGTTCAACTACAAAGTAGGCCCTTAATGGAGGAATTAATGTGGAAAATTCTGTGGCCTGCCTTATTCAGGTATTCAGACTTGATACTCATTATGGTCCCTTATGGCCTTGAAATCAATGAACCAAAGGATGATTCCTCTCGTGCCTTTTCTTATCCGTTGGGGAATCATTTTGTTTATGAAATTCCATTCCTTTGAAAAATCAGATTTTTTTTTCCCCAGAGAATAACATTTCCACCAAAGTGACTTGGAGCCAGGTGTTTTTAGAGAAGTTTTTTAGCCCTCACCATCAAAACTTTCCAGAGCTCAACTTTCAGTGGATTGGCTTTTCCAACATTTTTCAAGCATTTACATTGTCAAAAGCATCGGATGTCCCAAAGAGGAAGGTTTAGCTCGTGTAGGGGCAAGCCCATGTCAGCACAGGTACTGCATGCATAGTGTTCCTCTTCTGCCAACCCTATGCCACAGCCAGATCACTGGGAGCAGGTACGGCAGCAGACACGTACCTTACTGCTAACCAGCTGGCAGCGCAGGGAGGGGGGTGACGTAAGGGATGTCAAATTTCAGCTGATGAGACGTGATTCTATGGGCTTATGAAATGGCTGATCTGTGTTGGATGCCTGCTGTGGAAAATTTTAATTTAAAGGCATTTCCAGATCAGTTTGTTGAGCAACAGCTCAGGGTACAAAGTGAGATCGGACAGAATTGAAGGTGACAGGTCTCTGTCCAAATTCTTCCCTCAGGGTGACTGAGTGAAATATCCTTGGTGGCAGGAGTACAGTGGGATAGGCCCTGAGTCATAGAAGATGAACACTGAATGTCTTCCCGTCACAATTGAATTTCCCAGGAGTTCGGAGGGCACCTGAAGTGCCCGACTGACATGGTTTTGCTTGTGTGGAGGACAGACATCACCAAAAAGTACAACTATTTAAAAAGAACATTTAGTCATGAAAGTAGTTTGGTTTGATATATGTGATTTTAAACATAATTCTCAGATAATTCTGGCAGGAATTAACTATGACTATGTAGGGAAGAGGGAAGAGCAGGGAAGAGCCCTGCTGTCCATGTCAAGATGAATTGTAAACTGTACGATTGTGTACCACTGTTGTGATAGAACTCAAATGGGAATCTATGATAGAGTTCATGAATGTCTAAATGCAATGATTTAAAAGCTGTTCTGCAAGCTGGCCAAAAGGAGAAAAGGTTAAGAAATCAGGTCCTGAATGAGATTTGGGAAAAAAATATTCAGCAAGAATACAGGAAGATCTAAAATGAGTGCCTGATGAAAGCCTTTTCGTTTGCTAGGCAAAGCTCCCAGGTCTTGACTGAAGAGGTTAAATGGTCATTAGCCGGGAGGGCATCAGCCAAAATACCACGAGTTGAGAAATAGAAAGGTGATTCTCGAGTGACATGAGCTAAAAAACATGCATGGTTTATGGAATGAAGACGGTAAGTCATATCATCCTGTAAGATTCTTTCACAGGAGCAACTGACAACAGTACAAGGGGTGATGTGTAAATGGACAGCTTCAAAGCAAGGTACTATTCTGCTATTTGAAGCTGGAATACAACAGGAGACCAGCTGCCTTAGGTCCCTACAGTGGAAAGAGCAGTGTACCTGAAGGCAGGAGCTAAAGGAGGAGCCAGGCAAGCTCTGGACATTAAGAGAGCAAGCAGCAGACGTAAATGTGTCTATGCGTGTGTTTTGAAGTGAAACTGGAACTCTTCCCTTCTGAATCATTGCAAAAAGTTAAGAAAAGAAAAAGAGATACACCATTTGCCATCAAAGCAAGAGGAGAGAATTTTGGCATGATAGCTGAGACCACTTATTGTCTTAGCTTTACAGTGAGAACCTCTAGCTGGGAAGTCACTTTAAAAAAAGACAAAAGTCCAGGCTGCACCTCCTTTGATATTCACTGTTTTCTCTTCCTGCCATTTTCACACCTGATGTATTTCATGAGAAAATGTCACAAATTTCTGGTAGCGCAGACAGTAAATGTGTTGAACTCTCTGTGATCTACAGCCTAGTTCATACAAAATATGAAGATTAATGCCTGGCAGCAAAGTAGAATCTTTAAAGGAAAGATCAAGAACACATTTTATCTTCTCCTAGGGTTTTTATATTTATATGTTGGAAACATTGTCATCTTTCATTGTGAAGACAAATGGGAATATACCCTGTATATTTTTCCAAAATGTTGTTTGCACCAAGAGTCTCCTAAGAAGGCCTTAGGGAGCAAGGATTTCAAGGACACAGTGCTTTGTCCTCTATGTGTGTGCTCAAACATAGATTTTTTTTTCTTTTTTTAATTTTTTCCACAGCTGTCTTTCATCTTTCCAAACAAAATAATGTCCTACACTTGACAGAAGTGGTAGCACTCCCAACCATCTGAATCCAATTCCAGGCAGCTTAATTAATAAAGTGCTTATCTTAATGCCCCATGGGGAAAAAAAAAGTTTTCCAAGTGAAAATAGTTATAAAGTGCCAGCAGAATGTTAAAATACAATCGACAATTAATGTGCATTGTGAGATAAAAAACACAGAACTAGACTCTGAGAAAGGATTTGAGATACACAGTAACAAAACAGAACAATGAATCTTCTTTCTCTCTCTCTGATGTCTCTTACATGATGAATTTTCTATGATCTGTTTGAGGATTTGAAATCTTCCATGGAAGGCTGACATCTGGAAACTATCCCTTTCCATCTGGGTTCTGATTCCAAGTCTCGAAAGATCTGAATGCATTTGGCTAATTCCCTCATGTAAATGGCTCCAGTGAATTCTTCCTTAGTGTTTTCTTCCTACTGATGGGATGAATTTAACTAATTTATTGTAATAGAAGAAAATGTAGAGATACCAAAAAAGCAGATGGAGTTTAAATTATCAAGGGACGTGAGGGACATCCAGAAGGGTTTCCATCACAGAACTGCAAAAGGAAAACTAAAGAAACTGTGAGTCTGCTGCTAAGTTCAGCTAAAGACTGAGGGACAAAGGACATGAAAAGGACAAGATACACTTTTTCTACTGCTGAAGTCTGCCTTCATCCCTCTCATGCACTTGAACCTGGTTGTGGAGTCTGGGGGAGTACAGCAATACCCAGAAAGAACTCAAGCAGGTTGGACTGGATCAGATGGCTCTGGGAGCACCAGGGAAGTGAGTCAACACCATCATTTGGACTAAAAAACTGGTGAAGGGTTTAGAAGACAAATCTTATGAGGAGTGGCTGAGGGAGCTGGTATTGTTTAGTCTGGAGAAGAGGAGGCTAAGGGGAGACCTCATAGCTACTTAAAAGTTGTTTGTAGTGAGGTGGCGGTTGGTCTCTTCCCCCTGGTAGCTAGTGACAGGACAAGGGGAAACAGCCTGAAGTTGCATCAGAGAACGTTTGTGATGGATATTAGGAAAAAATTCTTTACTGAAAGGGTTGTCAGATATTGGAACAGGCTGCCCAGCGAGGAGGTTGAGTCACCATCCCTGGAGGTGTTTAAAAGACGAGCAGATGATGTTCTTAGTGACATGGTCTAGTGTTGGACCTAGCAGGGCTGGATAGATGGTTGGACTCGATGATCTTGAAGGTCTTTTCCAACCAAAACCATTCTCTGATTCTGTGATTCTTTGATATGGCTCCTTTATAGTATCTTCGGAGAAGCATGACAAAGTGACTCCGATAGTATCCTGATAACCAAATTGGTCACATACAGTTTGGCTATGTGGACTACCAGTCTTAAAGGATTGTAATAATAGTACAATGTGCATCTTTGGCGGTCAATAGTGATGGTCTTCAGGCATTGATATGTGGGACAGGACATTCTAAGAGCAGTTGAGCTAAATAGGACCCTGCTGAAATTCAACAAAGGGAAGTTCAAAGTCCTGCACCTGGGAAAGGAGAATCACTGCAACAGTACAAGGTCAAGGGAAGTGACTCTCTCCCTCTAGTTGGCAGTTGTGAGGCTGCACTGAAAGTTCTGCAGCCAGGTTTGGACTCTCCGCTACAAGAAAAACACAGACTTTTATTAGCGAGTCCAACTCCAACTACCAAGACGGTCATGGGGCTGGAGCACATGACATCAAGGAAAGACTGTGGTAACTGGGTTTATTTCAGCCTGGAAAAAACAAGGTGAAGGACAGATCTTAACACTGTCCACAACTATCTTATAAGAATGTGTAGAGGATACAGAACCAGGTGTACAGTGATACGAGGCAACAGTCAGAAATAGCTCAGGTGAATTGCAAATAAGTGGAGGGAAAAACCTCTTCACCATGAGGGAGGTCAAGCATTGGCACAAATGCCTTGGGAGGTTGTGGAGTTTCCATCCTAGGAAATGCTCAAACACCAACTGGATGCAGTCCAGGTAATCTGCTCTAACTGGTCCCACTTTGTGAGGGAAATGAACTGGAGGCTGCCATAGTTCTCTTCCGACCTGATTACTCTGTGATTTTCTGATGATGTCTTATAACAGGAAGACTGTGTGAAACTAGAAGATGGTGCATTAGACACAACCGTCAGAGCAACAGTTTTGCTTAGTCAGCTTAGGCGTGCTGACTTAGAGCTGCTAACAATTCTTTAGTTGCAAGTGTAGTAGCATTTTGGGATTTGTTTGACATGGTGAGTCAGTGTTGCAAGAGTTAGGGGAAGGTACTGATGCAGGAACCAAGCACAGTGACTGTGATGCGATTAAGAACCTTGTGGAGAATCCTCAATAGTTTCATGCTTGTGAATGCTGTGCACATGAAATTATGTGTGAGCAATCTGAGCACCCTTCATTAGAGAGGTCAGTATTTCATGGCTGATATAACTGTTTCCAGAGTGAGCTGGACCAAAATGGCCATGTCAAATGCTGCAGAGCTCTGAAAGAAGTTCAGCTCTAGACCTAATAGAAGGGCAGGTGGGGCTTTCAACTGTGCTCTTCTATTAAAAAATAGCTAGGTGAACAACCTTAAAAGACAGTTTATTTAGTGAGGTTAATCTTTAGATTTATCAGCTGAAGTACAATGATTTTAAAAGTGATTCTGAATGAATAGTTCATCGGGTTAGTTATTGCAAGCTAACTTTAGTGAGTAGCTTGCTTACCATAGCTTTGGCCCAGATGTCTGACTATCCAGTGTGACACCCAGTCTGTGCTCAGTGACCTGAATGCATAGCGCTGATACTCTTCTTTAGTAGGAGGCTTTAATTAGTACAGCATTTCTCCACAAAATGCATTTTCTTCTGTTGTGGGATAAAGTTAAAAAGCCACATTTGTATGGACAAGCTCACAATACCATTTCTGTCACTGCTGACATACAGTGATCCTAAGTTCTCACGACGGGGATAATGATTTTACTAATGGCACAGTAAGTATGACAATTTACATCAGCTACAAAACATCGAGCATCTCAAGAGGATACAATCCACCTTGAATGAGCTGAGTCATAAACTGTGACCCTGTTACATCTGTGCCACTCCGGGAAATCTGTATCGCTTATCCCCAGCCCCCACATTTCAGAGTGCTACAGGGGAAAAAAACCAACAAAGACAACAGATAACTCTAGCAATTTATTTCCAGACATGTAACCACATATCTAAGAAAGGTCAGCTAGTAAACTCCTTCTTGGGGTTGTTGGCAAAATAAAGTAAAATTGACACAAACTTTAAAAAAAGAAGGAGAGCAGCAAATTCACTTATCTACCCCCCGGGCTTTCAAATACACCTGTGGCCTCATCATTTAGGAGGAAAGACATGAGGCCCAGAGCAAGCCACACACATGGAAAATGCATTAAACTGGACTTTTTGTCCTTCATCATGAGCAGGTGGGGCTGTCTTCAGATGTGTTGTGCCACTTTCTCAGCCTGCTGTGGAGCAAATCTTCACAGGCAGCCAAGGACCTCATTTAAATGATGTTCTCTTTGATCCCCACCAGAAAAAATGAGCCTTCCTGGCCAGGGCAGAGGGCAGTCACCTGCTGCTGTCGGGGACACAAATACAGTCTCAGCCTTACATAACTGCTTAAAAAAATTTAAGTTGTCATGCTCCAAGACACGAGGACGTGACTGAATCTAGGGAGCGACCCCTGGCCAGTTTTCCACTAATGTTAACCCTGGCTGCCTTGTATTTTATCTGTGTCTGGTGTTGGCAAACAGAGGGATTGTAAAAGCCTTCAATAAAAGGAAAAGATTGAGGTAGGGAAGCAAATTAGCGAAGAGTTTACCCTCAAGCTGTTCTGTGCTGGATGTTTTCCTGGCATTCTCTCTGCTAGAGCATTGCTACTTTGATATGTGAGGCTGGCTCTGTGATGTGATGGGCGACGTGGGCTTGTAAATTAGTAGGTGTCTGGTCTGACTCTCCATTTGTCTCTTCCATGAGCACTAGCAGTTGCAAACAGTGCGCTTTCTGGGGTTTCTCTTTAGGCTTTGCAAAGCTGTGCCTAAATCGTTTAATACGTAGCCTACATACCAAAAAAAGCCACATTGGGCTTGTACATTTTAGCTTGGAGGGAAAAAAAAGACCAGTGTGCTGGATGGTGTGTCATCCAGCCAAATGAATCACTTTTGGTCTTGGTGGGGTTAGCAAAGCAAGCCTAGTTCACAGGTTCTGCTAATCAGAAGCAGTAGTAGAAGCAAGCCCAACTGCCTACATGAGGCGCAAATAACAAGAAGGGAGTTGACATAGTAGTTGGTTGTGGTACTTTTAGTGTAGTTTGAATTGCAAGTTGGATCCATGGCAAGCATTTTCAAATGTTGTGATATCGTTCTTAGGCAAGGAAAACCCAAGACATCACCTCACCCTGTTCTGCAGAAAGGTCTTCAGCTTTATCTAGATGATACTAATTTCAATTAGCAGGCTAATGCTAACCTTGATATGTACTGAACTAAGATATTTTGTAGGGCAGATGTTTACAAGTAGCACTTGTATCTCCTGATCATTGCCAGTTTCTCATATTATTTAGAAATATCTCTAATGGAAGTTGTGGCTGTTGGCATGGACGGTGCATATGAAAAAATTTGCACATAGTAACACAGATCTATATTAAATTGTTGATTCGTGAAATGATTGGTTCATTTGGGGCAATGTCCTTTGCTGAGGCCCAGGAATGCCACGAGAACCCTTGTGCTATACCAAGTTACCCTGATTTACATAAAGTCATCCAAAGATCCTTTGCTATTCTGACCAGAGAGGTGAAAACCAGACTAGGGAATTTTCTTCTTTCAGGCAATGCAGCAAGTTGAGTAAAAGCACCATCCTGAAGACAATGGTAAGCAGGAACCCAATTAAATTCCTTTCACATTGGACCTGTACAATCATTAGTTTGGTGTTAAAGACATTTTATAGGAGTGGGGTTTGGTTTTAGGTTTTTTTATTTTGATTAAAAATATTCCCTATGTAAAACCTCCTGTAGAGCACATGTTTCTTGGAAACAGAACAATTACTAGCTAGAATGCCTCCAAATTCACAACTCATTCTTCTGTGGGTGGGAGCGGGTGATGAAGAAGTATGCCGTGACAGAGTTGTCTGCCCTGCTGTGTATGCTCCGTTTTAGAGTAATAAGTCATTTTCTTCATAAGTGAATAATATATGATCTTTAATATTTGAATAGTCCCTCAAAGTGTAAAATGAAGTACACTTTGAAACGTTTTACTCTTAAATAATACTATAATTAGCATATGTTTCATTACAAAGTTTCTCAAGAGCTTTCCTATTCTTTTTCCTAAGGAGTACTCAATCAAACCCAGCTATTCTGGGGTTGGTAGAAGAGAACTGCTGTGGGATAAGATTATGATGCAGTGTGCTGGTGGTGGAATGGGAGCGTCCTAGCTCCATAGAAAGCCATAGATAATTGAGTAGAACTGGTCTTTGCACAAAATTCTTTTCATCTCTGAAACACTGTACAGATTTATTTTGTTCTTTTAAAAGCCAGGACATTTGGGAAGAACTAAAGCTTTTTTTTTTTTTCTCAGCAAAATTGTTTTAGGTAAAAGCTATATTCCAGTGCAACATTTTCATTTTCACAAAGAAAATACAAGAAGATTTTGTAATAATTGCCACCTCTTTTTGTTTCATCTTCAAAGCCACTTATTTTACTTTGGGCCTTTACCCACAGACTGCTAGGATAAATAATAGATGCCATACTATTTGTTAAATGCTGTCTTTTTCTTCTTTCTATTTCAGTGAATCCTGCCCTTCCCTAACATTAGTAAGTCTCAAAGGTTGACACCTAAAAATATTTGTCAGAAAAAAAAAATCATCTTCACTTTCCTCACCTGCTCTTGACTAAAGTTTACGGGTGCATTTCATCTGAAAAGAAATTAATGCCAGGATTGGGACTCCTTGATATCACTGCAAAGAGCTGTGGGCGGGAGGAGGGAAGAAGAGAAAGGGATGATTGCCTCTCTATAAATAGAATATTTTCTGCACATCACTGATCCTGCACAGATGTCTGTCAATGACAGAGATGCTGCTTCAGAAATTACTTAAACAGCTGCCTTCCAGGCAGAGAGGAGACAATTAACAAATGGATTTAGGTTGCAGAAACATTTAGTTTGGTGACAGATGTTTGGATATAATCTTACTTTTTATTTATGGAAAAAATGCTCTTAATCTGATTACCTTTTATTATTTTTCAGGACAATGTAAGTGATTATTTTCTAAGTGAAAGTGCTTATGTCACAATTTAAGAGCCACTAATTTATTATTTTACTAGGAGAAAGTAGCTGCCTTTGAAGTACTATTTGACTCAACACAGACCTTCTCTCCTGGCAAAGGACAAGAACAATGTTTGATGAGGGAATATACAAAAGCCAAGACATGGGGGTTCCCTTCCATGGAGATGACAGACACCAGTGAGTGCTTCTCTAGGACTGTTGGTCCACCCTTTCCAAATGTCCCTTACGGGAATGCATGCTAAATTTTTCAAGTTTATAAACCCAAAGTAAATTTCTTTCTGGAAGTCACTGGTAAATTAAGGAGTCTTACATTGTTATATAAACACTTTTGCCTAGAAAACAATTCCTTGCATAATAGTAAACTACTGGATTTCCCAGGGAAACATGGGACAAATTCAATATCCAGGATTATGTAGAAGATCAGATTAGGTAACCTACTAGTGTCTCCTAGTCTTAAACTCTTAGGCAGCCTTAACAATTCACTCATTAACTTTCAGACTCTGGTAACAAATGCCACCATGTACTGTTTCAGTCACAGTGTTCAGAAATACCCTAGATAAGGAGCGATTGATGGATGTTTACTGTTTTTGCAGGTGGGCTCTGGTAGACACCGAGAGTGATGTAAAGCACTGTTAGGACTGATTCGTTGGCTAGGAAAGCACAGAGCCCCAGTGTTAGTGGGACTACAGAAGGACTGCTGAGGGAAGTTTCAGGCCAGAAAAATCTTTCAGTCCTGGCACTTTTTGTGTCCTGGAACCTATTGTGTGGGAACAATTGCTGGACATTTACCATTTTTCCAGGTGAGAGCTGGCAGCTAAGGGTTTACATTACTTGATACTTCCCCCTCATTCTACCAGTGACTGAGTCAAACCTGGAGGACTCCTAAAGGGACTAGGATTGCACTACTTATTTTTGAAGTTATTTGCCTGAAACCTTTTTCCTTCTTTGATTTGCTTTGCCTAATAATCTATCTGTTCGGTCCAGATCAGATAGCATGAGCATATGTGTATGTGTGTGTAAGAGACAATGCACATGGAACTGGAAAGATGTCTCAGGGAGTGTGAGGAGTGAGGCAAGTGCAATGGGAAGGAACCAGGCTGCTGTGATTTGAGGTGTGTGGTACGTGCTAGCATGGAGCAAAATACATGCAGGGAGCTAATGGAACTGGTGTGCTGTCTCAGAGGAGTTAATTTAAGGACGTTGGATATTTTAACTACCTTTTTTAAAGCCTGGAATAATTTGGTTCTAATTTCTGAGCAGGGACTTGCAGCCCACACAGCAGCAGGTCTTGATAATTATTAATTATATGTTTTTCCTCTGTTCTATATGACCTTGTTTGTAAAAGCTGTGTGGTAAAGCTAGAATATTAAAAGATTTATGGACCTTGGCATGCCACCTAGCTGGAAAAGAGGAAAAGATTTAAGAAGAAGTGGATAATCCATACTATAACCTTGAATTCACACCCTTTCAGAAGGTGCTGAAATCCAGAGCGAGCTCATCCAGTGCACATGATGACCGAAAGAGCAAGTAGGTGATTTTCTGGTTTAGCTGCAATTAAAATTCACACAAACTCCCTTCTGACAGTCTGATCTAAAATGGCACCAGTCTCCAAATGCAGATGGCAAACTGCCCATGCAGGGAATTCCAGCTCAAAAATCGGCATTAGCTTTATCCTAGCTGGGACCTGGACACCACAGATTTGTCCCACGCATTAGAGTGTATTACAAAATGGAAAGCCTCAGATACCATGGGGAATCCAAACTAAATCCGAAGAGGAGAAGCTCTAGTGTGCGGGTTTTGTCTCTACTTCATCTCCATTTCATTTTAAGGAGCGGCACTACCCTTCTACTATAAGATCATTGTGTCCCTTTCTGAATGTGTTATCTAAAAATCTAAATCTAATCGAAAAGTCCAGAATTCTGTAAAAGTGAACAGTAGCTTGTTTTTTTTTATGTTGCACACACTTAGATAAATACTGCCTTCTGATCTTTCTCCAGTTGCCCGACTTCCTCAGAAAACATTTTATTCCCATTAGAAATAATGAAGCAACCTATCCTACAACAGGAAAAAAAGGTCCTGGAAACCCTGAAAGCAGCTTGCCTGCCACACAGTTAAAAGAAAAGGTATCAGTGAACCTGGATTTCAAAACACTGAAGAGATACATATCACTTTTGCCTTCTCTGAAGTCAAAATCATTTGGCCTTCAAGCCTTGACACACACAGGAGAAAACATATTTCCTTATTAGCTAAGTTTTGTTTTTCTTCCACAGGTTTGGAACACAGAGTCATTCTCTGCATGGTACAGTAAGAGCATTATTGCAGGGCTGTTAGGAAGAGGGCCTGAAGAGGTTCATGCGCTATAAAACCAGTGTCCACCCACACTTTACTCTTAATGTTATCGCACAACGCGAACGCAGAAGAGCTCAAATTAAGTTAGAAATCTCAAACCTTTTTTCTCCTGGCCTTTTGACTAACAATGTAATGTGCTTCTCAGCTCTTTAACTCCCAGAAAGTGGTCTCGACAGAGTAGCAAGCTCCTGTGATAAAGATTTATGTACAATCATGACTAGTACAGAGAGGAAAAAGCAAAGCACTTTGATGAAAGCATAGATGTCTGCTGCAAAAGGTAGATTGGCTGAGAAAGTTAGGACAAGAATATGACACTCTGAATAATATTTTAAAGACAAGTGGTGCCCTGAAGTCACTGTTTGCAGTGTGATGAGGTCACAGCAGGCTCTTAAGAGCTGCTTGGAAAATGAAAGAAATTATGAGTTCTGATGTCACCTTGCCTTGTCTTTGTCCTCTCCAGATTTGTTTCAGCTCTCACTTGTGCCTGCTAACTGAAGCCACTGATATATTCTCTCTGAGATGAAGGACTGCCTTTTTACCTGACTGGGGTCTATAGCTGGCAACATATAGGAGTAATATTTATGTGTAACAAGACAACAGTGGCTCAGCTCCTCCTGGCGAGGACTAGAAGCTGAGAACTAGTTAGCAGGACCCCTGACGCTCAGATTAAGTGCTGCCAAAACCAGCTGTCTGGGTAAGACTTGAAATAGATTGAACCCGGGCCATTAATTTTATTTCACAAATAAAGTAGCTAGCTAATGTGAGAAAGTAAAGGTTGAGTAAAAATGCTGTGGGAAGGGGGAGGACCATTTACTGCACCCATCCGCTCTCAGTCACCTGTGAGGCATCAACACTAGATACAGCTCTTGCAGTTTATAAGCACCTTGGGTGCGAAAGTGAAAGCACAGGAGGAAAATCCAGCACCAAGGAAAAACAAGTCTCAACACTTTACTGCTGTCAGGCATGGTTTGGCTCTCAGTCCAGTCTATATGGATGTGCTTTAGAGAGTAGGAAATCTCCAGGAGACCCGTTCTCCAGGTGGAGAAACCCTGTCTGCAGCAACAAAATCAGACCTGAGTGTGGGTATTTCTGGGCCAGTTCCCAGAGATGCAGTTGCTTTCCCTTTTACGGTAGTTTATAGGAACACAGACCACCTGGAGCATCAGGTCTGCTCTTCTACTGCTTGGTTCTTAGTAGCCAGCCTTATTAACTGCTCATAAGACTCCAGTCATTCACATTTTTTTCTCTCCCTCTCAATTTATTTAGATTATCATTTAGAAACCTGGTTGCAATCTAGGCAAAAAAAAATAATTAATTAATTAATGCACCATTACTTTATCTGTAATCCCTGCACCCGATGTTACATTTCCAATTAAATATTCTGATAAAATAGGTAAGTGTTAGAAATGTTAGCACAGGGCTACGTAAACAAAGCAGCTGGCACAAAGGAAAATTTATCCTGCTCCAGTGTGTTATCATAGGGATTTTTCTCAATTAAACTGAGCAGGCACTGAGAGCTCTGTCCACATCAGTGAAAGAAAATTCCTCAGCAAAGGGAAAACACCAGGGAACAAATGCAGCTTAACAACAACCTCTTTACATGGTGTGCCCTTCTGACTGTAGTCACCTGGACTTGTGTGGATTTTGAACAGTGTGCCCCAGGTTATTATATTTCTGCCATACATCAGGGAAATTACTGATGCTTTTAATCTTGTGCTTTTTACAGCAACATTGTGCAGAATCACATCACTGTCACCTCACAGTATAAGAACACACAGAGTTAATGATGAGAAGGTCTTTCCTTAATGTTCTCTTCAGGTCCTGAAGCCATAATGAGATTTTTTTTACTAAAATTAATGTCTGTCTTGTATTGTAGTGCCAGAGTGCCTATAACTACAGCTGTCCATAATAGTCATCTGTGGCAGAAGAAGAAGGGGTATTCAGCTTTAATGTATCATTTGGCCATGAGGACTTGGGTGTCTGCTAACCAAGTTGATGTCACTGAAAATCTACTTTTAAAATAGGCCATTTACATCAGTGAAGAAAGATGGCACTGTAGTGAGAACATATTGTCTGGGACAGCCAGACCCTATTAGGTGTGGTTAGGCTCAGCTATAGCCTTCTTCTGGTATTATGAGCAAGACAGCTAATCACTCAGTGGCTCTGTTCCTCGGCTATATAATAAAGGTGATAATTCTCTGCCTAACTATTCCTTTTTTCCCTTGTGCCTCCAAGGCATAGTTTGCACAGGGTAGGACCATCTTACAGTGTATTATCTCTATAGCATTAGTTCCTTCATGCACCAAATATAGGCCAAAACCTCTGGTTTTGTTGTTACCACTTAGCAGGGGCAGCAACACAGAATACAGCTGCAAACAAGCCAGCTCTTTAGGGTTACTTTTTGGATTAATACACACCAAGTTTTAAATAATTCCAACATTCAATTGAATTGCGATGGCATTTTTCTCATGAAGGGTAAAATGCTTAAGGTCTACCTTTCTAAGTTTGCTTGCCTGGTAAGAGCGTTTTAGCACGTGGTTTCCACTGCATCAATTTTGGCTATGCAAAGCATGGAGGGTCCCATGGCATTTTTTGTCCTTTTCCAAAAAAGAGATAAATTGCATTTCTCAGCACAGAAGGAAAACCAAACGGTCAAAGCCGTTGTTTTGAATTGCATGGCACGGCTTAGCCGTGCTCATGTTTAGCACAATTTGCCACCCCACTGGAACTGGGATTGTGATGGGTCACAGTGGGGATGTGCTGGGGGAAGGACAGCTGGTTTGCAGTGTTAAAATGTCCAAAGAAGAAGTAAGGCAGAAAGCCAAAATGCATGAAAGTGTAAATTGAGGGGACTTAAGAGTGAGCAGCAGTGCAGCTGTCCCATTGCAGGGATGTGGCAGCAGCAGGCAAGTGGTGAGAGGGATCAGCAGGAAAATGCAGGGAGGTGCAATGACCCTAAGTGGGATGCTGCCATCACCACAGCATGAGGGACTGTGCAGGACAGAGAGCTTATGAAAACACTTTGACCTGCTTACATTACACAGGTAATATGTTTTGGAAGTGTCACATTGCCTGCAATCTTCCAGAGCCTTTCAGATTTCTTCACAACCATCTCCCCTGTTTGCTTCCCTTGACTGCTTTTCTTCCACATTTTTCTACTCCATCGGCCAACCAGATACTCTGTCAGGGCTTTGTGCCACAGGAAAGGGCAGCCCAATAGTATGGTCTGTTGGCTCATCATATGGAAAACCTCACTGCTCTGGGATCCTCTAGGTCAGGTAGGCTTATGGACTGTTTCTAAGGGCATGTTGTAATACGAAGAGGGGCAATGTTTTTAAACTAGAGTAGAGCAGGTTTAGATTGGACATAAGGAAGAAGTTCTTCACTATGAGGGTGGTGAGAGACTGGAACATGTTACCCAGAGATGTAGTGGAGGCCCTATTCCTGAAGGCATTCAAGGTCAGGCTTGATGAAGCTCTGAGAGACCTGCTCTAGTTAAAGGTGTCCCTGCTTACTGGTGACCTTTAAAGGTCCCTTCCAACCTAAGACATTTTATGCTTCTATGCTGCCTCTTGACAAAAACAGTGGAGGAGTTGGGAGAGGCTTCCACACCTGAAGGAGTCCTGGAGACACATATGGACACAGGCAGGGCCTCTGTGGTTCTGTCAGTAGAACAGAGGGAGGGGCACCATGAGTATTCGCTTCCTAGTTTTAGTAAATTAGCTTTCACTACACCAAAAAATTGTTTCTTAGTTTTGTAGATCTTTTTGTGTATTCACTTGGAAGACTGAACAAATTCCAGTCCATGACTGTGCGGTTTGACTCACCATGCTCTCCTGCACTTTAACCTTCTGTCGTGCAGCTAATAAAGGAAGACCTTTCTATTCTCCATGGGAGAACGAGCGTATTATTTTTAGGCAGCATATTGCTTCTTTTCCTTTCCTCCTGCAGCTGTTTTCTAAAAGAGAAGTTGCCTTTGCAGCATGCCACAGGGCAGCTTATTTTCTTCCTAGATGCAGTTTTAACCTACATGATCCAAGAAACAAATGCCATCTTTTATACAGTCAGAGGGAAGAGGCTGTAACAAATGATCGATCCCAAGAATCGAACCATTGCTCCCATTTGCAAATAATTAATAAAGGGCCTAGGTTTTAACGATTTGTTACTCATTCCAAAATAATTAATCGTGGAAGAGGCTGTAAATTAGTCACAGCAGCTTCACTGAGAAGGTGTGGATGCAGATGGTTTCGAGTTTTACAGACAGGGTGAGGAGAGTCCAAGAGGTTTCAGGAAGAGGACCAAGTGAACAGCCTTGGCAGGGTGCTTGCCCGCAGCCACAGCACGCTCGGCACCCATACACTGGGAGGCAGCCACAGGGGAAATGACAGAGCTGGGTGAGTTTTAGATCCTGTGAGGTGGTCTGCACAGGCCAGTAGGGTGGCCTCGACACATGTCCAGTGACAGAGAACCTGCAAGCACTTTTGGGTATAAAGCAGAGCAGAAAGTAGCATCCCTGCTGTCCTGGAGCTTACATGGTGACTTAATTGCTGTGTTGCTGCCAGACTACCTTTTGCGTGTGCCTTCAGGTCTAATTACTCTGGATTTCCTAGCTGTGTGGGGTTTGATGTGCCTGGTGCATCACAGGACCTGCACTCTCCTGAAGAAGCAGTCCATAAAAGTTCACAATCCAACAATGTTCTTTGCCTCTTCCTATTTTAAATGCAAGCAGCAATGTGCTACTGTACTGTGAAGCCAAAAGTGTTCATACATTTCATATTAGCTCTAAAATTGCCTTACAGATCAATATTTACAATGATGGGGTCTGGTGGGAAGCCGTCTTCTGTCTGTATGTCCATCAGGATTAGCATCTCTTCAGGTCCATTCAAGACTAATAGTAATAAATAGGAACACTGCAAATCTTTATGTGTGTAACTTTTCATCAGAGTGCTAGCTTTCTTTGGGTCTGGGTCTTCCTCCTTTTGGGTTTTTGGGCTTGGAAGTCCCAGAGACTTGTATTTGGGTGATTTGAGCCACCCCACAGGCTGTTGCACCCCTTTGCAAAGCCTCAGCTGAGCACAGGTGGAGGTGAGGCTTTCAGTGCAGAAACCTTGCTGATGAATAAGGCTTGTCACTTCTGTGCAAGTTCCCTTCAAGCATGTCTTTAGCATTTCCCTGGGTTTTAAAGGTTTTAAGGTTATTCACATGACTGAGATCATGCTGCTGGTACTATGTCTCCACTGAATATTGTTGTGCACTCCTGTAGATAAATACCTGACTCCTCCGGCTGGGTAGGTTATCCCTCCACGTCTCATCTGTCACAAAAGATTTGTGTTTGAAACCAAAATAAGGGTTTTTATTTATTTATTTATTTATTATTACCGTAAATCTGTCAAAGGGAAGCATCTGGAGAACAGCTCTACACCCTGAGGGGAAAGAAGAAAAAACGGTGTTTTGGTGGTGAACTAAGCTAAATCATTTAAATGAGGAATTACTGGCACTGTGGGTGCTGGAGGTGTAAATTGAACACCTACCTGCTTGAGAGAAGAGACTGGAAAAAGTCAGAGAAGGTGTGCAATGAAGTTCATAACACTCCCTCTTCTCTGGTGCTTGCTAGCCTAGAAAGATTCTCCTCATCAAAATACCACACAGGGCTGTGACGAAATGGCCAATTAGCTTTGAACTGTAGGGCTGGAGTACAAAGAGGCTGTGGATAAAATATATCAGAGAAGGAAGCTGAGGCTGAAGTTTCAAATCATGCCATTTGATGCTTCTGTGGCCTCACATCTATGAAACATCAGCCTCATGCAACAGCAACATCTGTTCTAGCGGTGACCAAGCACTACCTCACTTGTTCAGGGACACAAAGAAGACTCCAGGCTGCTGGACTATACCCATGTCAGGGTGCAGAGGTGTCCCAAACCAGTGCATTAGCCAGACCTGATGTCTTTCCTGTCATCAGGTACCAAGGGATCTGTCCATGCACCTCACAAGATGAAACCAAATGATGGTGTGAAGTACCACAGAGATTAATTCAGAGCAGACAAGTGTGAAAGCACTGAGCATCTCACAGCAATGTCCATGCTAGAAGCTGAGAAAAGCCAGGATCATGGCATCTATCCCTGTAGGCTCAGGGAAGGGCCCAGCTCTCTGGCCACTTGCTGAATGAGGAGGTGGGGAAGCTGGGGGCTGGTGGCGAGGGTGTGTGCGTGGTTTAACCTGTCCAGCAGCTAAAACCACCACACAGTCACTCACTTACTCTTCACCAACACCCTGCGGGATGGGTGAGAGTTGAGATAAAGGCAGTTTAATAAGACAAAAAAATTAAGATAATATAATAACAAGAGCAACAACAATAACAATAATAAAAATTATACAAAAGTAGTAATGTGCAGCACAATTGCTCACCACCCACAGACCACTGCTGCCCTAGTTCCCAAGCCATGGTTTAAATGCCCGGCCAGCTCCCCCCAAGTTATATACTGAGCATGATGTCATATGGTAGGGAATATCTCTTTGGCCAATTGGGGTCAGCTGTTCTGGCTGTGTCCCCATCCAGTTTCTTGGGCAACCCCAGTAATATCACTGGTGGGGCAGTATGAGAAGCTGAAGAGTCCTTGACTTTTGCAAACATTGCCTAGCAACAAACAAAACATCAGTATGTTATCAACACTATTCTCACCCTAAATCCAAACCACAGCACTATACTGCCTTCTAGGAAGAACATTAACTCTATCCCTGCTGAAAACAGGACATGATGCTGGGATTCCTGAGCTGTTGAGAGGGGTACCCTTATGTCACACCAGGATGATTGCCAGCTGCATTCAGGTGCACAGGTATCTAATTTCCCAGCTGCTCCAGCAGACATCTTCTGGGGGCACCCATGCAGCATCCTCCGGGCTGCTTCATGCAATGGCCGAAGCGCTTGGGTACCTGCTGTGCCTGGAGTTGGTATAGCTGTGCTATATTATACTGAGATAGACAAAAGGAAGACAGGGATACTTGTAAATAACATCAGCCAGATGTTTTCAGGAATTATTCTTCAGCCCCAGACACTGAGAAAGGGGGAAAGAGACGGGTGACCCTTGAGCCACATCTGTGCTGGGCAGAAGGGCAGGGCAGGGGGGATTTGGGGCACTTCTCCCACCTACATCCACAGTCACTGTTTCTGCTGCTGAGAGCAGCAGCTGTGCAAGGGAGATGAGAGCCCTTGCTGCAGCTACAGGAGCAGCCCCACAGAAATGGGAGACCTGAGCTCAGATCCCCTCACTGCCTCCCTGGATAATGCAAAGGGTAGAGGTGGTTACTTCAATTCCCCAAGCAATTTCTTGCTGGTTACAGATGTTACATCATTTCAGGACCTCTACTCCTGTTGAGAGCTGCTTTACTGCACAAGGAGGCCCCCTGGAAGACAACCAGACTGTTTCTAAAGAAAGACATGAAAGTCTGGACAAATTGGTGGAGACAGTGGTACAAAATTATGCTGCACTTCACTGCAGCTGTCTTTGGCTCCTGAGCAGAGACCAATGTCCTGAGCTACACGGGGACTCTGCTGCAGCGCTTTCCATCAAAGCTAAATTCATGGCTCAGAGTGAGACATTCACCTTCCCCAAGTAACGAGCTCAGGACATCAGCAAGGGCTTTGCCAGAAATGGCACCTTAACTGGAAATGCAAAAAGGTGAATGTAAAATCCCTGTGTGTGAAATGGCAATGCTGATTGCACAGACTGGATGTGAGGGGCTGCACAGGCTGTATGACTCAACAAGTATATACGTGCCTGGCTATTTATGATAATTACAGTCTGAAGGGCAAAATGTGTGCCAGGTGTCGTTTCCTGCCTCAATCCCGAAGTTCTCGACATAAAAAGTATGTTCCAGAACACGGTCCCTCACTCCTGCAGGTGTGACCCTGGTTGGCAGTGGGAGCTCTGCACACATATCCTGACCCACCCCTGAATTCCCATTCCATGCCAGCCAGGTTAACCAAGGAAACGTGAAATTATCGTAATCCCCCAAATGAGTCCACTGCAATTGCTCAAAGGCAATAAACAATTTTTCATGACCAGAACATAAGACATTAAGCATTTCTATTAATGACAGCTTCACATTTCTTTGAAGTCATTATGACTAGGGAAACATAATGTAATATTGCCTGCATTATGAAATTGCTTAGGTTTCAGTTTCTACTCCACTGGTTACAAAACCAAATCTAATTTTTTGGATTTTTTTTATTCCCTACAAATGCACCTGATTCAGTGTGGTGCCTCCAAGGCACGCATTTCATTTTTATTAGCCAGGCAGTGTGAGTCATGCTATTAATCGGTATCAGTAGCAACACATCGCCAGACTGTCCTTCGCTGCACAGCCTATATTTAGAAAGGGAATGAGACTGCTCCTGGGTTATATAACGATGCAGCTATTTATAGATCTCCATTATACCTAGAGAGCACTGTCCTGCCATCTGAGCTGCGAGCAGTCAGGCTGACAGAGGTGTGATTATAGATTTGGCATCATCCCTACCTTTCCCCCAGCCACATTTGCAAATTTGTTTACTTGCCATTATTTCTGTTTATTCTACCTGCAGTAAAAGTGCATTTGAAGTCCTACGTGTTCAGGAAAAAAAATGGTTTAGAACCTGTTATTGCACATTGAAAGGTAAAACTCACAGTCACAACGCCAACAAAATAACTATATTTTCATTTACCTTGCATTTTGATTGCATGAACCTAGCCAAATGTAGCTGTCTTAAAAATATACCCATAATTCTAGTAGCACTGCCCTAAAATTCTCAGATTTTCCCATTTATTCCACAGATTGTTGGTGGCTAACAGGAGAAAAAGCAATGTGAGACCGATGACTTATTGTCGGGCCCCAGAAAACGTAAGGCTGGGCGAGGCAAGCATGTGTGTTGGAGGTGGAAATGTGGTTTCTGCTGTATCTAGCACGCCTCACAACAACAGACTGGTTAGGTCCTGCACAGCAGTTCGCTCAGCTGAAATACAGTTTCTGACAAGAAGTTGCAAAGCAGATCCGAACAGCTTGAGGTGAGCTACATAAATAAGGCTCAGGGCAGGGTTTCCTTGCTTGCACTCCTGAGGCATTTCAGACCTTGGGTGTTCATCTGTAAGTTGTCTAGAACTGTAAATTTACTCATGGAGAGGCAAATAGACAAGATTCCTGCCCTGGCCTCTCAGTGCCCACATCACCCCAAACAGCTGGAACTACGGAAGCAGCACAGTTAACTCACGCTGAAGGACGGACTCACCCCTCAGCAGTGTGTTGTCTGTGGAAGGGCGTAAGACTTTGGAGTGGTTGATGCAGCGGAAGGTCATGCTGTAACCTGGAGGGACCTCCACAGGCTGGAGAAATGGACTGACAGAAACCTTGTGAAGATCAACAAGAGGGAGTGCCAACTCCTGCACCTGGGGAGAAACAACCCCAGGGACCAGCAGGTGCCAGTGGATGGCTAGCTCAGAAGCAGCTTTGCAGAGAAGGATGAGGAGGTCCTGGTGGACACCAGACTGGATGTGAGACAGCAATGTGCCCTACCTGCAAAGAAGGCCAGCAGCACCCAGGACACCCACTAGGCAGAATGTCACCAGCAGGCCAAGGGAAGTGACTCAGCCCTGATGAGATACACCTGGAGTGCTGGGGGTTGAACTTGACCATCTCCAGAAGCGTCTTCCAACCTCAGCCTGCCTGCAGGACTAGGAATACTATCTTCAACTCCCTCACAATCAGGAGTGTGTTAGCACAGGGCAGTGAGTGCCAGGCACTAACTGCTGGAAGAATCCATCATCCAAGTGTGGAGCCTGGGTCAGCCTGCAGCCTGGAGCACACAGGAAGGGTTCAGTATGACAGAAAGAACCCAAGTACCAAGACCAGAGCTAACAAAGACAGTCTGTACAGAACATGAATGACTGTGGATATTAAAACTTGCCCCTTACTGGTTTCCAATTGTTGTCAAACACCGACCTGCAAGAGGGGATGCAAACCATAGAGTTGTGCAACTTTTTTCCCCCTTCTTTCTTTTTTCCCCCCAGAAAAGCAGTGTTTGCCCTACTGTGCAATAACTCAGCAGTAAAGGTCTCCACCAGGCTATGGGAGGTTTAGATCTATCCTTTCCTCCCCTCCAAGGTATTTGTAGCCTTGGGGTGCAAGTGAGGGGTGCTCATAGTCCCCTTGGTTGCAGCCTAATTGCACTCAAAACACCCAGGAGAGACCAGTGTCAGCCTATTGCAGTGGCCATAAGTAATCAGCTCTTAAATGGGGAAGTTGGATGCATTTTCTTCCAGCTCCCTGATTTTCCATGGATTTGTTTCTTCCCCAGCCCATGGAGGCCCACACACCTGAGTGGAGCACAGACAGCCCCGGAGCTGTCAGTCCAGGTGTGCTCATGCTGTTGAGTATAACTGTGCTCAGTGGGGTTTAAAGTCTAGCTGTTGTTTTATAGCTGCTGTCCTCAGGCTGGGTGATGTGGTGCCAGGGGTCAGGACAAGGCAAGCAGCGAATACACCAAGGACTGTCTCTGGCAGCAAGCATCCAGTAAGACAAGAAACTCTTCTCTTTTTCCCTGTTTTATTTCCCTTGCCTTTTTTTTCCCCTTCTCTTCCATTGTCAGGGTATTACACAGCTCTCTGTTAACTCTGCTCAGAAACCTGGCATTCCCAGAGCTGGCAAGAGTAGCATATCCCTCAGAGCTCATCAAAGTTGGTTGAAGTTGTCCACTGACTCAACAGGTTTCACAGACAAATACAGACAGAGGCACGCTCAGTGCAATCACACAAAACAGATTTAAAATGTTTCCTTGTAGTACCAAAATGGTTTATCTTATAGTTGGTTTTGCTACATTTATAGAATCATAGATTCAAAGAATGTGTTAGGTTGGAAGGGACCTTTAGAGGATGGTAAGCAGGAACATCTCCACTAGATTAGGTTGCTCAAAGCCCCATCAAGCTTGGCTTTGAGTTTGTCCAGGGATGGGGCCTCCACTACCTCTCTGGGCAAGGTGTGCCAGTGATCCACCACGCTCATAGTGAAGAACCTTTTCCTAATATCCAACCTCAATTTCCCCTTTTCAAGTTTAAAACTATGACCCCTTGTCTTGTTGTTACATGCCCTTGTGAGCAGTTCTTCCCCAGCCTTCTTATATGCACTGTTCAGGTACTGGAAGGCTGCTATAAGGTTCCGCTGGAGCCCTCCCTTGTCCAATCTGAACAAGCCCAACTCTCTCAGCCTGTCTTCACAGGAGAGGTGCTCCAGCCCTTTGATCATTTTTGTGGCCCTCCTCTGTACACGCTCTAGCAGGTCCATGTCCTTCTCATGTTACCACACCCCATGTTATCACATTGTGTCAGGCTTCCCAAGAGTTCTAGCTTATATCATCCTGTGCTTTTTAAAGTGTTTAAAATATTAACCACCATTTATCAATCTCTCATTACAATTATAAGTAGCTTGTTTCTGCAAATTGAGATAGGTAATGACACAGAAATTAATGAAATGGTACGCATTTCATTCTGGGCCCTGGGATTATTAAATTCCCTCCTCCCCTCCCTTTTTGCCTGTACATGCAAAGCATACATAAACAACACAAAGAGGACTGCAATATAAAGAGGTGCACCATCAATCTGATTGCCATTAAAATATGGTCATTGACCAAATCCCTTAATATACTGAGTTACTGCAGTTGGCTGTAGAAAACGCTTTGGAGAGGATTAACTGCAAAGCGTGTTAAACCAAGGGCATATCTCTCATTCTCAGCTGCCACAAATGGGATGTAAGTTTTGCATACAGAAGGAAGGAGAAGGTTTTTGACAGCTGGAGATGCTTATCTTTCCTTACCACAGGGAAGGCTGGACAAGACGCTGCCTGCTGCCTTTCCAGGCTGACGCTATCTGCACATCAGCGAAGCTGCTGAATGTCAGTCGGTGATAACGGGGGAGCACTTGCTTCCGTATGCAGAGCAGCTCGCCGCGCACAACAGTGGCGGGTGATGCGTTGTGAAGCGGGGCCGAGGAGGGAAGGCAGGAAGCCTGTATTCAGGGTGCACACCGTCCTCACAAATTAATTTGAGGGCTGTTCATTAAAACGTGTAATAAAATCACAAATGCCCGTGTTATCTAGAAATCATTATCCCTCATACTTTATTAATCTATTGATATTTAACTTACTCCGAGCCTCTCGTTAACATATGGAGTTTGATTTATTGTGGCAGCTACTGAATAGCAATAACCTACCTTTTCTGCCACAATGAGGGCAGGTCCGAGTGCTGTGGAAGACCAGAGCTGTTGGTGAAATTTAACAACTTTTTAATGTCCCAGAAGGAATTCAGTTGGACCTGTCCTGACTGGAGGTGGCACAAGCCCTAGTCATGGAGCCACTGAGGAAGGGGTGACTGCCATTATATCAGCACTTTATACAGCTATAAAAGCTATCTTTGGGGCCTGAAATGATGTGCTGTTTGGAGAAGCTTTTCCAGATCCTATAGAGAGATGCTTAGATTGCTTTAATAATTTAAATATTCTAATATCCCCTCCCTGGATATTATTTTTGGTGTAATTTTCCTCTGTTTGCATGTTGTGCTGTATTTATAGCAGTGGGTATTTCTTCCTCCATGGACTAGGGCACTGCTTATGTTTCTTGGTTGGGGAATCCCTCCACCAGCAAATATACATCTTCCCTACCCTGGCAGTCTTTTCAAACAGGGATACTCATGCAGCAACAAGCTCTCTCAGGTTTTCCTCCTCACTGTGTAACTGTGAATGTGAGACATATGAAATGAGGTTGTGGTGAGGCCAGAACAGAGTAGCCTCCAGAACTTTTGGGGTTTTTCTGCTGCAGCATAATGAAACTAGGGATAACAATGACATAAGGTAAGAACTCTGTAGCACTGTGATTTACTTGGAAGTGAAAAAGAGTCAGAAATTGCTTCCAGTTACAGGGACTGATGATGCATTTTTGCAATCAACAATTAACTGCCCCCCCCCTCCTCCACAAAACAAACAAACAAACAAAAAAACCCCAAAACACCCATTCCCCCAATTCAGGTCCAGGAACCAGATCCTTTTACCCATGGGAGTCATTGCCACATTCATCTACTGTAAGGACCTTCCTGTCCTATGGCCTTTCCTTGCTTGGCTGTGTGTGACAGCTACTGTGTAAAATAGCACTTTTGCCAGCCTCACCAGCTGTTTAAGAAGACTGGACTTCACTCAGCTGTATACCTACTTTCTGCAGAACACATCCACTCTGTTCCCATGTGGATGGAGGTCAGTAGGAATTCGGACACGTTACTATGTTTATAGTGAGACTCAACTCTGATTTAACACACCAAAATGTAGCTGTCTACATGAGAACCTGGTGGCCATGATCCAGTTGTGGTCAGTACAGTTAACTGAGCCAGGAGAACTCTTGATCGGGCCAAATGTTGGCATCTGTTGTAAGTGAACTCCCTTGACCCTGCTGACTAGACAGAGTGGGGGCAAGGTTCAGTTGCCTAAATGCAGGATTATTCTGTTGTTATGTCCTGCCTATATAGCTCTGGCCAGAGCACTGGCACAGGCTGCCCAGGGGGGTTGTGGAGTCTCCTTCTTTGGAGATATTCAAGACCTGTCTGGATGCCTCCCTGTGCACCCTATCCTAGGGAACCTGCTTTGGCAGGGGGTTGGACCCAATGATCTCTCTAGGTCCCTTCCAACCCCTACGATTCTGTGATAGCTCCAGGAGGCTGAAGTCTTCCCTAAGCCCCACATCACAATAGCTAGCCATACATTGGTGACTTTGTTATCCTTTAGTGTCTGAAATGGTACCAAGAATTGCTGCTGGGAAGCTGAGGTGGAACCTTACTCCCCACTGCTTACAATCAGGCTCCGGGCATTTTGTTCCCATCTTGACGTTTAACGTACAACATTTAGCTTCAGGTATCACACCTGCCAGCAAGATCTCAACTGCTAGTGCTTCCCACTTGCAAACTCTTGGCAACTTCTCTTTCAGTCTGTAGGTTTTTGGCTCCTGATGTCCTCAGCTGGCTGGACATGGCACTGAGACCTCAGATGTCTCTGAACTCCAGGTTTTGGCTTTAGCTCCTGGAGTTACGACAACAAGAGCAAAAAAAAAAAAAAGCAGCTTCAACTCTTCATGAGAGCAGAGCTTGAAGTGTGGGGGTGAATGGGGACGTGCATAAGGTGTGGCAGAAGAGTTCTCATTGTTTTACTAAGAAGTCCTCTTGGCAGACTTGCTTTTCTTTAATCACTGCCAAATGTGTTCTCAGCAAAATGTCTAGAAATGATCCTTCAAACTTATAAACAATTTTTTTGTTTGTTTGTTTAATAGACACTCAGCTAGTAAAATAGTGATTGCTCATTCTTGCTTAAGCACTGGCAGGAGCTTGGATAGTTGGGAATAGCCACCATAAAAGGCTTGAGGTCAGAATCCTCTGAGATTTTAAAACATGTCACCAAGCTTTTAGCCAGTTTTAGCGTCCTGTCTCTCCCTGCCCCCAACTGGTGGGCTCTGTACTTCAGGATCCTGCTGTGCATAGAAGATATGCATTACCTAAAGGAAAATAAAACTGCCCTTTAGCAGATATATTGCTTTTTAAAGCAAATTGGTTTCACTATATTTGGAAGCCCATATGTGCAGAAAAAAATTCTTTGACTGAGAAGAGTTACCCGAAGCCCCTAAAATAGACACACTGTAAATGTTCATGAGCTCAAAACAGGGAGTTGTTTGATTGAACTGCAGGAGACACAACTGTGGAACATTGTTTTCTCCTTCCTTTCACTTTTTGCCCATTACTATGCAAAGCCAGCACTATCTAATGGTAGAAACAATATTTCTGGCTATATCCCTTCTGAAGTATTTACAAAACCGATACAATGCAAGCCAAATACACTCTGAGACACCCCTCAGCTTTTCAGTTAGCAGATCTTGCAGAATACTGTTACGCTGCAGACCTGGTTCAGAAGTACCACGTTCTTACCAGGCCCTCAGTTTGGGGGCTCTTTGGGTACATACCTATGCCTCACATTTTACTTGAACCTTAGGAGATGAATGAGAGTCCAAGGACAACCCTGTGGTACTGAGTTTCAGATGATTGTGAGAGAGATGGATCCTGGTACCACCGATGAGTTCTTGGATCCCCCATGGTGAAAACATATCCCCAGTCAATAACTGTGTGAGTATCTGTGCTTGAGTTTTTAGGGATTAGGAGACAGGCAAGGGCTGAGTTATCCGGGGAGGAAGAGGGTTCCCCAGGAACCATACCTGAATTTTCATACACTATGCATCACATCCTGGGGGAGAAGCTGCCCTCCTTCTCTAATACAGGGGGAGATGGAGAGTCTTGTATTTGGGAGACAGAGAAATGAAGGAGTGTGACTTCTCCAGGGAGACTTTTTAAAGACAAAGTCTTTACAAGGCAGATCAGAACTGCTCCTTTGCAGAGGCAAGGACCTAGCTTGTGAGAGACACAATATAATGATATGCAACATCCCATCTTTGGACCGTATTTTCTCCTGCCTTGAAAAACATTCCAGATCTTCTGTACACTGCTCCTTGACTGAGAAAGTGAGGGACAAGGCCTTCCTCAGCAGTTCTGCACTAATCTCTTGCTAGTACTGCTCTGGCCAGCTTTCCCAGGCAAAACTCAGCTGGTTGTAGCCTTCCCTTGCATGTCGCTGTCCTTCTGAATTACTGCCTGAGGTGCTGAGACAAGTTCTCCTCCCTTGCAGTTCAAACAGGGCTTTCTTAACAGCAAGCTACAGCTGAAGCTGTTCGGCTTTCCTTTCTCATTTCGTCTGGAGCTGGTTAGGGACAAATATGGGTGAGCTGACAGCTCCAAGTAGCTCCTGGGAGGAGGAAAGCTGAACAAGCTGCAGGGGAGCAGTAATATTTTGTCCTCGCAGGACTGCAGTAGGCAGAGTAAATAAGACTGTTCCAGAGGGGTAAGTTAAACTTCAAGATAGCTGGGGAGGTTTAGCTGTCACAACCATCTGCCTTGCCTCTCTCCTGGAAGCTGCCTCCCCAGCTGAATGATTCATGAACCACCTCAATTTACAGCTTGACATAGTCACAGGAATTAAAATTACTGTGCACTGGCTTTGATACATTAAGCTGTAAGTGCAGCATTGCAGGAACAGATACAAGTCCCAGTCAGGTTGTGCCTGACATAAGCAGGGATATCAGCCCCTGCAAGGAAGGTAAGGTGGGTCCTGAGAAGAAGAAATGCATCAGACTTCCTAATGCCACCCCTGCCAAATATGCACCAACAGCTTTACCACCACCAAGATATTTTTCCTGTGCCACAGCAGTGAGAGCAGTCATTCTGTGACCAGTCCCTAAGACAGTGACCATAACCTGTTTAAAAGGCTGCATTCAGGAGCAAGTCCCAAAGGAACTTTCTCAAAGATTGAGTACACACACTTATTAAACCCTGCATCTGAGCCCAAAGGAGAAAAGGAATAAAATTATTCATCTACATCCTTTTGCTGCCTTTGCTCACTTTTTAAGAATGTTATTCCACCCCTCCAAATATAATTTTTGTTCTCAAAAAAATGTGATCATGGGAAATCTTTTTAGATTATTTGATTCAAAATTTATCCCCCCCAGCAAGACTTGAACATTGTTTCTGTTTTTCTTTCTGGAAAGTTTTAAGAACCCAAGCTGCAAATGGATCTAAATATAGTACTGCTAACGGGCAGTTTTCACTCACTCAGCCTGCTTTGCATCTCTCTGGTTTCATGCAAGTGCTATGGCTTCCAATCATGCTTACCAAGTTGCATGAACAATAATCCTCATTACCCCCCTGCTATCTGAGATGATCTTGGGATAAATCTTAGGCTTTCACTGACCTAAAAAGCTGTACAACAGAATCAGGGATAGCATATGGGAGCTGAAGTAGGTGTATCTCTTCAAAAATCTACCCTGGGTTACATCTGACAGACATGCCTTGGGTGGTCATTGCTAAATGAATCAAGTTTGCTCCTGTCCAGAGTATTAACAAGTGACCTCAAAACTTTAGAAGGCATTAGGAGGGCAGGCTGTAGGATTTCCTAGTACTGGGAGATAAACTAGGCAGTCTCAAACTACACTGAGCCAAAAAGAGCGGACAAAAGATGACTTAAGAACTCCAAAAGCCTCAAAAAGTAATAAAAGCTCCAATCTTTCTTTGACAAG
Source organism: Gallinula chloropus (assembly GCF_964237585.1). Classification (NCBI taxonomy): domain Eukaryota; kingdom Metazoa; phylum Chordata; class Aves; order Gruiformes; family Rallidae; genus Gallinula; species Gallinula chloropus. The sequence continues at coordinate 128,896,782 of NC_140085.1, read as the reverse complement.
TTTTAAAGATAAAAACAAACAAAACCCCCAAACAAAGCCTCTTCAGCAAATTTCATTTAGACCCAGTCAGTGTTGTAAATGATTCAAGGACAGATTCAGGTCTCATCGCACTGTTTTCCTTCCCCCTCCTCCTCATCCTTCCCCTGTTCCCTCCTCTCCCTGCTCCCCAGACATGCACACTGACTCTTTGCAAACCAAGTGTGAAATAGCTGCCTTCATTCATGTGTGACCCACATCAGCCCTCCAGGAGTGTGGAAGGGAGGGAATTTTTCCTCCTGACTGTTGAATGCATAGGGTCATAGGCAAGACCCATAAAGACAATTGCATCATCTCATATGCTGTGTGTGAGGCCCACAGGTTCCCTCATGCAAGTACTCAGAATCACACGGTCTGTACTTCTGAGTTGTGTAGAGCTACTCTGCTCCAGAGCCAGTTGCATAATTTTGCAGTGGTGTTAAATGCTGCTAGGTTGGAGGAGCCGGAACAGAAAATCCCCCAAGGATTGCTGATGGCTAGCACCTCACATGGCTTCTTCAGGATAAAGTAGAAAAGAAGGAATTCCCATCTCCCCAGTAAAATAAGGACCTCAGTTTAGTGTCATGTCCATGTCTGACCCACCTCAAACACACCATCCATTTTATTCTTCTGTATGCTTCTTATGTACAATTGCTGTGATTAGAGAGAGGGGGTTATTTCCCACTTAGGAGTGATTTTCCTAAAAAGAAAGTGGTGGTAGGTCCCCTGCTACCTACTGCTGGTCCCTACAGCATGACCTTTGCTGATACAAGCCAAACCTTGCACAGTGATGGGGAGCTGAAGCAGCCCAATGCCACACATACGAAACTGAAAAATAAATGGAAGTTGCAGCTTTGCTTTTATCAGCCTTCAGGCAGCTGGATCTTTTTTGTCTTGGCTAGCAGAAGAACTCCACCTCTTTTCTCCTGCAATAGATCTGGAGGCTAAGAATAGACACAGCAAGTTCCTCTGACAGGCTTTAGTGCTGTCTCTTGAGAAAAAGTGGGCAATCAACAGTCCGTCAAGTTAAGAATCTGAGAAGCGACAGACAGCCCAGGAAGCACAGGACCAGCGTATTGACTAACTGCCTTGTTCGCCGTCCCTTCAGGCGTCACCTGTTGCTGGAGAGGTTTTGTTTTTCTCTCCTGTGCCAGGTGATGCTTTCTTTGCTACTGCTTTCCTTCCTCTTCCTGGAAAAAGAAAATGAAGTGTAAAGCCCCGTGTATCAAGGAGGCAGGGGTCAATTAGCTTCCAAAGGTATAAATTTCGTGGCGCACTAGAGCCAGGCATGGCGGAAAGGGGAGCTCTTCCATAACAGTGCTCAGCACTCTTGTTTGGTGCTGCACACATTTGATGTCTGTGTACTTCGACCTCGGCAGCCAGTGCGAGCCTCCTGCCACAGAGCCTGGAGGCTATCGCCACCTCCATCTCAGGCTGCTGATGAGGATTGGACTGTTAGTTTAAATAAGGCTGGTTATGGTTTATTAAATTGTAGAACACCCTGATCTGATGGCAGATACTAATTTTCACAGGAATGACTGTAAGCCTATGGAGCACTTTGCCATCTGTGCTGCCTGAAAAGCAGTACATAACGACCAGCTTGTGGCTGCTTCCTAAAAGCCAGTGGCTACTTTGTCTTCCTTTTCACCTGCAACGTAGCCACAGCATTTCTGAAGAATAATAAATGAAATTATTGCTTGGCTTCACAAGAGCAAGGTGAGATTGCTCAGTAGGCTGTTTTTTCCATAGGAATGTTGCCTAGGAAACATCATCCTGAGGTAGCTGTATGTTTAGTAAGGACATTTTAACTTTGTCTCTGAGGAAGCACGGCAAAAAAGTGGTTCTGAAGGGAGGGTGATGAGGGGAGGGAAAGCCCCCCACCCTCCAGCCTCCTCTCCTGGCAGTTGCTGTGTATCACTTACAGCTAGAGTTGCTGAAGGACCTTGGGATGCTCCTGGTCCTCACCACTACACTAATTGCTAAGCTACAGTTATCCAGACTTCTCTTTGTCTTTGTTGCAGGCACCTGAAACACATAATTAAGGCTATGATGGACCTATCTGTGCCATGGTGGGGGCAGAAAGACTGGGGGCTGAAGAGGACACAGACCCTGATCCAAAATGCCTGCATACATACCACCCTAATCCCCGAAACTCTTTTCTGAGACAGAGAGATAGTATCATTAAGGAATGAGAGGTGGCAGGATCAGGTAGTAATGAAGATCCTGTCAATACCAAGATAGCAAGGGGAGAAGAGAATAAAAGGTTTAGGGGAAACAGGACAGCTCCTAGGAGGAGGGGGAAGCAAACCCCGCTCTTCCAAAGGAACACGAGCTGTAATTAAAAGTGTACAGAAAACAAAGCACACAGCAGTTTAGAAACATGTTGAAGTCCAGGTGATATTGCCAATAAGGAGGAGATAAGCCACCTTTTGTTCTTTCACAACAGCTGTCAGAAACCTACCTGAATCAGCAAACAATTTTCATTGTGAGAAAACTCGGGGGAGGGGGGGGGAGAAGGGGGAACGTTTGTACAAAAAACAAGGGAAAAGTGAATGAAGGACTTCAATGGGAGCTGAAAATACCTAGGTGTCCAAGCTAACTAAAACTCTAGAGGTATGTGTAATGCCAGGTACAATATTGATTTCCTGGAAAGAGAGGGTCAAGGACAGGTGACTCATAATTTAAGAATAAATGCCCTTTTCCATACAGCACTGTAATTACTGTGGCATCTCTGTATTTCCCATGAGTGCAAACACAATAATGCTATAAAGCGCCTTTCTCTCTGTCACTCAGAAGCACTCTTTTTGTTTGCTTGCTTATTTTTTTAAGGTATAATAGTCACACATAAATGTAATAGCAAAGGAAAGATTGAAGTATTACTTAGAACAATGGAGGTTGAGAAGTGAAGTTTTTAAATCCAGGACCTGGGTTTTTTTGTTCATTCGTTTGCTGTAAATCCCAAAGACCTGGGAATCTTCTAGCAATACTTCTGTACTCTGCAGCCATGTAGTCTCTGATGGTTGACACTTTCACTGGAATTTTGCTTTGTGTCTTGCTAAGGGAGACATTTTCAAGCAACTAAAGCCAGTTCAACAGAAATATTCAAAATACCTCTTAGAAATTTAAACCAACCACAAAACAGAGCTGGAAGAAGCTACCTAGTCTGTCTTTTTTCTGGCAGAATCTTGGGTCTTTCACGATCAATTTGCCTAACCTAGATTTTACAGTTCTCTGGTGGTGGAATGTTTAGTTGTCCTTTTCATGAGGAAACATTATGTCTAACCTAAATTTCCCTTGCTGCTCTTTAAGCTCACTGCTGCTTGTCTTAGCCCTGTTACAGATGGGAAAAAATACATTTTTGCTTTGATTCTGTATCTTGATCATATAGACAACAATAATTATCAACTCTCTTCCACCATTTTTTTTTTGGGGGGGGAAAAAACCCCAACCAACAAACAAACAAAAAACCAAAACCCCACAGAGGCCCACAGCAACAAAAACCCAAGCATCTCATGCACAGCAACTCTCCCAAGGGAGCCCACAGATTTACTGTTGTATGCTGGATATCGGGCACACTAACTCCAATCAAGATCTCCCCAGTGCTAAGTGGAATAGGGACGTTGTTCACTCAGCTACGTGGGTTTATTGATCTATCATCTCCTGAGTCTGATGCTGTCTTTTCCTTGCAGGAGGAAACAGTTCTGTGACTACAGTGGATGATCAGTGGAAGTATTCTAGTCCAAGGTAAAATGCACAAGGGTTATGGTTCTTGGAATCTTTGTGCTTGTATCACAGCCAAAATACAGCCAGAGCTTTCCCTGAACTAGAACTAGGACCCCTTTCCAAGGCTGGCAATGGCTCCTGTCAAACTGTATCATTTGCCTTGAATATAAACTTGTCCTATAATTGCTCCTATTAGTCCAAAGGTCTTGACCTTCTGGAATTCAGAGGGATGCTTGGATCTTCTTAAAACTATTTTTGCCATCATTATAATTTCACACCATGGTCCTGGGTATGTTAGCAGTCAGAGATGATCTTGAGACCATGGACTGACTTAGCAATGAGTGGCATAGATGCTCCAAGGAGGACAAGTCTCTAGAGGAGACTTCTTCAAGTGATTCTACCTTCCTACATGCACAATCCACATCTGAACTCACCATGGGAAGCGGGTTCCCTAGTACACATTAAGGCTAAAATAAAAGTGGAAACTGCAACAGGAGTAGTCCATGTTGGCAGACGCGGCTGTTTCCAGGGACTTCCCTTTCACCTCCAGACTCAGTAAGGCAATAAAGACACAGTTGAATGTGAATGTTTCTGGACCACCTGGACAGTCGTGGAACCATCACAGGAACAAACGGACTCTCTAGACACATGGGCAATGAGTTTAGCTGTAAGTAGCACTGGCATCAGTGGAGACCCCTTTGCGCCTGTGAAGGCCATTTAACTTTCAGCATTTGCTGTCCAGAAGGCCAGTACAGTGGGAATTCCCTTTCTAGGGAAGAACTTGAGAAAGGAGCCCTCAAAGAGCCCTACACAGAGACTGCTGGTATGAACTGGCACAGCCACCCTAGCAACTGCGCTGTTGGGAGTGGTGATGAGGTTTCTCTCATGTTTCATTCTGTAACTTTACACAAGGTGCCACAGTGCAGCAGAACAGCATGGGAACCGTGCTTGCCAGCGAAAGTTTAAGCTTTTATCAAGCCAGATCTGCTTTCCTATCCCTGACAGGCTAAGGGTCTCTGCAGCATTTTGCCATGCTCTCTTTGGAAGGATGTTTGGCGCATGGCTCTGCCAATCTCAAAAGCTTCTCCTTGCCTTGCATCTAGTGATGCTTCTTGTCATAGAAATTGGCACACCCAATTAAACCCATCATTGCTGCCAAAGGGCTGCCTTTGTACTTACTCCATTTGTTCACTGTCTGCATGAAACAAATGGATCATTGAAAATACCATGTGTACATTCATTTCCCCAACACATGCCGGCTGTATGGATTGGCTGCAAAATGCTCGTCTGACACCAGCTTGCCATTTTTTCCCAAAGAAGATTCACATATTACATGTGTCACACAGACACACGCCTAGTGACACCTCTAGAGCAGGGAATGAGGAACACCTCCCTCACTGCAGACCAAAAAGGCCTGTTGTGAGCTACAGGCTAACACATGCTTCAGTGATGTGAAAATGAATGTGCTGGGTAAGACCAAAAGACCATTCAGCTCTTTTGCCCAAGAAAATGTAACAAGAAATGAGAAATATACTGTGAGGATTTTACAGAATGTATTTTCTCAGATTCCAGCCACCCCCGGTTTGGGGAAAATAGAAATAAACAGATAATGCTCAGAAGACAGTAATAAGGAGTGGACCAGTAGGGGAGACACAAAAAAGAAGTAGCAAGTCATTTGTAATGAAGACACAGCCTGCATCCAGCCGTTGGAAGAATAGGTTTTCACACTTGAAATTGCCAGTAAAATCATGTTTGAATGAAACAACCTGCTAGGGAAATGTTAGCAGCTGAAAGGCAAATCCCTTTGACTGCTACTGTTTCCTCTGTCTCTCTACTACAGACCTTACAAAGAGTCAGGAACTGTGTGTTACCAGTAGTAAAGTTTCTTGAGGACGGGCTCAGATTTGTTTGATTTAGTGCGTAGGAACAGAGGTGAGGAACAACGAGTTTCTGTCATCTGGTGGGCGCACAGGTGAAGGAGAAGTGGTGAAAGAGAAAGGGGGAAAAGTGAGGTTAGCAGTTGGCAGGAATTAGCCTGACTCTACTGTCTGACATAGCTGTGGTGGAGATACACACTGAGGAATCCTGCCCATGTCATACACGTATGGAAGAAGCAGTGTTAGTGACTGAGGTTGTATAAAGAGACAAAATAACTTTATCTAGATAATTGTACCATCTGACAGCTATAACTGCCATTTTCTGACAAAGAAGGAGACCTATGGATCCATCAATATGTTCAGGGGGATTGCCACCAACTATAGGTGAGGTCTGACCTTAGGATGTGGTAGGACAGTGGCTTCATCAGAGTTCTCCAAGAATATTAAATGGCAGACAAACAGAATTAGTCATGAATTGATGATGGAGATTTTGTTCAGATTAGAGTGAATGATCCAAGCTGCTTTCTTGCAGTAGACATCCTAACTGGCTTGCTTCTGAAATTCCCAGGGCTTTGTGACCTAAGGGTGTTGAGAAATATAACAACTGGAAGCAATGGGGCAGCATACCATCTGAATTTGTCTGAATGTGAGGAGAAAACTCAATCCAGGGTAAAATTCATTCATTCATTCACAGGAATGCATGTTGAATTCACTTGTTTTATTCTGCTTTTAATTAAAAAAGCTGCCATTTATTGATCAGGAAGGAACGTATCACCATGTTACTCCTTGATAATCTGTAACTCCAGGACACTCAACCATTTCTGCATTAACAAGAAAATGTTGAAGAAATATTTCAAAACAAGAGGTTTTGGATGATGTCCCAAAAGCTACAAATACAATCATAATGTTCTTCTAGTTATCATGAACATTGATTTCACCTTAATTTTAAGTGGGCACACTATGACAGTAAAACATTTTAACTTTGCTTGTTCAATAGCAATATTTTCATAGAAAACTTCCTAATTAGCTTGTGTGTTTTCCATTTTCTGCTTCATGCTGAAGAAACCGCTATTTTAACTTTGAACTTAACTGATTTCTTCTCAATGAGGATGAAACATATTTCTGTCTGAGATCCTGGGTCACATCCAAAGTCTTCCATTGAGTTTAAGGGAGGAAAAAGCTAACAGCTTTAGTGTCCCCATAGTCAATTTCACAGGGGCAAATAATTCATTTTTTATCAGAAAAGGTTGGATTTGGACTAAATCTTTGTTTCTGAGTAATGATAAATGAAAGACTGATGTGGTGATCATATTTGATAGTGTTTGGGGAAAATGATGATGCTTCTGTCTGTTTGATGGATTCCCGTTCTAGCCATAGTTGGCAATATAGGACCCTGGCAATACTATTGCAATTTTCTTTTTTCCCAAAAGTCTTTCCCAGTAAATAATTCTTCGTTGTGAGAATGATATATCCAAATTAATCAGGCATTTGTGGGAGCACATGTGTGTTTATATATGTGCACTAAAGAGCAATTTTTGATTAAAAAGGAGGTAAATTCCTAACAAACTATAAATCCTGCACTTGTTAAAACAAAATTCTAGGTCCTTTGCCTGCAAGATGGCAAAAGGTACTCAACAAACTGCCTTGAGAAACACCCTAGGCTATTCATGCTGCTTTTAAATTCAAAATACTTTAATCTGTGCCTTCACATTCAAGTAGGTTGTGGGTTATGGAAGATGGGGGAACTAGAAATTTTGGGAAGTTGAAAGGTTTTTGGCAAAAATAAGATGCACAGAAGGAAAAGGCAGTTGGAGTTTTTCAGACAAGCAAACCACTGTGTGTTTTGATGAAAACTGTTCATACTGAAATGATTAACATTGGCAATTAAATTGTCACTTTTAGATTTCAGGTTTAATAGTTGATGGAGAGGAATGGGAAAAGTCATGCCTCTTGGGTCTTTTGCTCCAGGCTTTTGAAGATTTCTTTCATAACCACAAAAGTCAGCGCCTACTACCATGAGTACTGGCAGTAATATTGCTCAGCTTTGCTTCCACAGTCAAATGCTCCAATACTTAATAGCGTCTAAGAGCAGAATGAAGCACATTTGGAGGTAACTCTAGCTCTCCAAACATGCCTCTTTAGTAAGGGTCCTCTGTCACCTGGTCAGTGAGAGGTGCATGCTGCAGCCTTTTCATCCATGGGGGTCATTTAGGACATCTCTTTCTCTCTCTGAGCCAGCACTAATTTTCAGAAAATTGGTAAAAACATAATTTTTTTTTAAAATATGCTAATCCTTTATTAAATTTGGACATTGTTCCAAGTCCAAAATTTGTTATATTGAAGTAAATAGATATTTAATGTAATCAAATGCACACCATACACTTTGTTTTCACCAAAAGCAGTGTAAGTTACAAACCAGCTTTTCAGATAGCATCAGTGTGTGCATAAGCCAGTTTGCTCCAGCTGAGGGTTAGGGCTGTATCTGTTCTCACTGAAGGCTTTGACACTAGATGATGAACACATCGCTGCCAGACATGAGGGCAGCCCTGCCTTGGGGACAGTGGAGTGCATGCCAACTTTATAACCTTTGATAACACCTGCCTGAGCTTGGAGTACTTTCAGGAGTTTTCTTTGGTATTCAAGGTTGAAAAAACCCTCCTCCCTCGGTGCACCTACTGTCAATTTTTGTTTACTACACACCTTTTGTCTCTTCCCTCTGCCCTTTTTTTAAAAATAAAACTTATGGGAAAAAAAAATCAGCTAATTGGGAAAGAAGGGACTACAGTGCTAACTCATACCCATCAGCAGTTTTGTTAACAAACTTGGAAATGGAGAGCTAGTATTACTGCTGACAGTTCACAAGGAACAAAATAGCTCTGGTTGATACTCAGATCCACAGCTAAACTAACAGAAGGGACAGAGGGGACAAACCAAGATACTTCCATTTGCAATTTGACTCAACTGGTGAAGAGTACTTATGAAGAAAGGATGTCATTTTACAGCCACTTCTCAGGCACTAGCAGAATTTAAGCAAAAATCTTTGTAAGTGATGTACAACTCACTCCAAAATCCTTTCACAGGCAAGAAGAGGTCCATCATTGGGTCAGTGTAAAGGTCAGTTACTTGAGTTTTCTCCACCTGTGCAGTCAGTGTGAAGAGGAGGTGACGATGACCTGTGTCGTGCCTTCTAGACCACAGAGGTCATCACTTTTAGATATGCATTCCCAGAGCAGGTTATTGAGTAATATGATATTTGGAGCAGTGACACTTAAGATTGGTTGAATCCACAGCTGCTGTTCCTAGACTCACACGCACAAGGCAAGAGGGCTAGGTCCCACCACGCATGTTTCACAGCAGCTGGCATGCTGTGGGGAAAATTGACTTCCCTGGTTCAGCAGAAAACACCGAGGAACAGTTTCCTATGTTTTGTCCCTCAGGGGTAGGTTTAGAGTCACCACAGGTCACCCAGGAAGTGCCTGTTGCCAACTGAGAAGCTGAATCTTTGCACCCTCTCACAATTCTCTTTTTTAAAGACTGAGGGGTGGCAGTCCTTTCTGGCGGTGGCTGGAGACCACCCTGAGCAGCAGTGGGCTGCCTGGTATTCAGCCCCACCAATGGGTAAATGTCCCTCCTGGGTGTGAGAAAGGGAAGTAGGAGAGGGAGAGGAAAGGACTCTTCTGTTATTAATTCAACTCCTCCTTGCCATTAATGCCTGTTCAGGGCAGTGAAGGCTTGTCCTCTCATAGGGAGATTTTGGCAGGCATGCTTATTTTGTGACAATGTATGGGATGTCAGGGTATGTTGGGGACCATCCCAGTGTTTTTAGGACTTAACTAGTTGTGTGTTTTCATTCCTGCTGTAAAAAGTTAGGCTTTGGTGGCCAAATTGTGTATGTTTCTGAAAAGCTTATTTCCTGATGCACTCTGTTATTGTTAAAGACATGCTGTGTATTTAACAGACATATGGTTTTTCTACAGGTCTAAGAGATTATGGTCTGTCTTTTATTGTCTACTGTCACTCCAGGGGAGGTAGAATCATGTAAGAGCCCCATATTCATATGTTTTCAGATAGGTTTAGATGTCATACGAATGGTTACGTTATTCCTATTAACTTGAAAGAAATATAAAAAAATACAAAAATGAGAAACTTTTATCCTCACAGATGAGATGCTATTAGTCAGGTCAGATATAAACTACTGTGTAATGAGATCCTTTGGAGTTTGAACATAGTTTCTGTTTTATTCAGAGCTTTAGTGGCTCACTTCAGTGTATTAAATGCAGGTGATTATATGCCTAGAAGTGATGATATAGGCCTACAAGTGGCCCCGTAACATGATCAATTCCAGCCGATTGCCTGGAGTGCACCACACCATTACCACTGCCCCATAAATACAGAACCCAAGCGTTGCAGATTGTCATGAAAAAACACGATTTTATGAATGAGGGGTTTGACCAGAGTGTCATTGGTTGCAATCAGAATCAATCCTCTGTATTAAATACGGAATTTTGTAATGGGAAATCAAGTGACAAGTTTGCAATATACCTCTTTTTCTTCCTTGGGGTTTTACCTAACATTTTTAATCATGCTTGTGGACTATATTAAGCAATAATTTACCATGGACCTGATCCAAAGATCATTTAAGCCACTGAAGGCAATCCCGTGTAATGCAGAGACTACTCTTCAATGCAAAGGGCTTTGGATCTGCCCCAGCAACCATAAAGCCCGTGCTGGAAATGCTCATCCCACTATATAGCGGTTCCATATTGGCGCGACCAGGAAATTAATACCAGATATTTTAGTTTCTTTTTGCAGCTTTGATTAAGGCTATCATGTAAATTTTCCCATCTGCACTTCATTAGATATGTTAAGATGAGCAGCTGTGATCCCTAGGGTTGAATCTGGGGTACCATAATAACCACATCCAATGGTCTGCTAAGTGGCAAAAGGAGTCAAGCCTCCTTTACTCTCTTCAGGCTGTACCTGGGAGGCTGGCATGGCTATAGAAATGTATCCTCCCCACTATCCCTTTAAATAAAACACTTACATTCACAGAGACCATTAAAACGATACTACTGCGGATATTTACAGGATACAAGACGATGTAGAGCTCCTCAAGGTCCTCCACAGGAATTTAAGGGAAACAACCAAAAAGAAATGTGAATGCTACCCATGCCTCACTTCAGCATGCATTCATATTATTCACAATAAGAACTAAATTTACAGAGAGGCTTCCTTATGATTTCTACTTCAGTACACAAAGCTTTTTCACTCTGAGTTGTATATAGAAGGTGGATTGTAAATGCACAAATCCAGCTGTGCTCCATTTTTATAAGGCATGTAAGAGTTTGTGTCTACAGAAATTATTGACACAAACCTGTGTGAAAAACCTGAACTCTCAAGTCAACTGCACATGCAAGTAGAAATGTTTTGAATCCATACATCCTTTAAAAAGCCACTTAAAAAAATAAAAATCAACTTGCCATTAATTTGAAGAGCATCCACACATAAGCAATAATCTGTGGAGTTTAATACCAAAAAAGCTTGCAGGCGGCTTTACATATATATATACACCCAGCTTTCCAGCAGTTGAGTGGGTTTTGTCTTGAAAATGTCCTTTCTTCCTTTCCTAACTTACCTAGTCTAATCTTTTGAATTCCCTAAGTGAGGCAGCACCATTTCCTGAAGGCTGAGATAGGATGCTTAGGGCCAGATCAGCCCAGCTCTTCCACACAGACTTGCCCAGAGACTGGTGAGGGCAGCAGGGAGTGGGCAGCAGGGAGTCCGGCAGGGAAACCCTAGCAGTCCAGAGGAGAACGCATACATTTTCCACTCCAGTGATGTAGAACGATTCTCTCAAGCAATAAAAAGCTGTGTTTGGAAAAAAGTTTAAAAATCCTCCACTCGCCATCTTGTATAGAACAGTTTAACAACAAACCATTTCTCTTTGCTGAAGAAAACACTCTATTTCCATTTACATTATAAGAAGATCAGCATTTAAGTACTGCGGTGAAAACACTTTTGTATATCCTATTCATCAACTGAAGACTTGAAATCAACTTGGTTTGTTTTTCAGGCTGTTTGTTGAGAGGAAAGCCTTAACAAATCCTGCAGCTATTGCCATTATTGATCTAGATTCTGCATTTTATAACCTCTGTAAAAATAAGCTAATCAAATAAATAATTTTTATTTTAAAGAAACCATTAGTATGTTAAATCATAGAAGAATGTAGTTTAGTTTTATTTGCCCTTTTATTTTTATGTTTTTTTCCCAGACACTCTGGCTATGCTGGAGATTTAATGGCAAAAGGGAAAAATGTTTTCACAAAAGATGTGATCTGGAACATTACCAGCCCACATATCATGGCCCATGCTTTGGTAATGCTTGGTTGAGTCAATGAGCAGACTTGAAATAACAGAGCAAAAGTAGGAGTTTTAGATGATAGCTGGCTAATTTTCTCACAACTTTATTTGTTATTACCCTGACAATTACTTTGTAAGCAAAAAGTTTAAATAACCATGTTAATTGCATTGATTAGCGCTTGCTACAGCATTTCCTGCTAATCATCAGCTCTCTCCTAGGGCATCTCACCAACGCTTTAGAGATTGCTCGGCTCACAAGAAGGTATTTCGTACTATTGAAATGCTACTTGTCAGATCAGAGCTCTGTTATCATTCTAACAATAACCTCCCCTGTTCTACAGGGACGTCTGTGCATGTTACACCTCGACCTACGGCCATCCCTTGAAGTAAGCTCTGAAGCAATCAGGGGTAGGTTTAAACCTCTGGCCCACACTCAAGATTACATTTTCTTTCTGGTGGATCAGATCATTCCTGGGCCCACAGAAATGCAGATGTGGATTGCAGACATTCAGGCCATGGAGAACCCAGTGACTTGAAATGCACCATTGTAGTCCTGGATGAGGACACAGGATGAGCCCAGCTCACTGTGGGAGACCTCCCTGCTCCGAGGCTGCAGAGAGCAATGATAACAGTTTCCATACGGGGCATAGTAAAGCAAGTGGTGACATCATCCCCTGAGTTCAGCTGTAAGCCACAAGAGCATATCTTAAGGCTCCATTGGGTAGATTTAACAAAAACCACTTCACTCTCATTGTGGTCTCTGGTACTAAACCTGAAGGCTATGAAGCATTTGAGGCCAGCCCAATGGCAGACCCTCATGCCACATGTTCTTATTATCATCTTTTTTGCACAAATTACTCAACTGACTCAGGGTGAATTAAGATGCCTCTGAGCTGCATGTGCTTGCTGTGTGAGGCAGTGCTTCAACACAGCCTCACACATGGTTTATGCAAACACAATCAGGATTTCTGAAGAGAAAGTGACTTCATCCATTAGCTCATTAGCTAGAAGGGAGTTCAAGGTCAGCTTTTAAAATTCATGCTCTTCTTTTTGTCATTACATTGGATAGCAAAAAATTGTCTTGGATTAAATGCAAATAAATATTTAAAGCAATGTCCAGCCAGTGAAAACAAAAAAGATAGCCTAGGCTGAAAATAAGCCCTCTATCCCTTTCCCCACTATATTGCACACTAGTCCTTGTTGAATTGCCTTTTTGATATTTCCACATCTTTTATTCTTCACCACTATCTCTATTTCCCCTCATCTGTGCATCATGCCTAATTCATCATTGGCTGTATTTGCATTCATCCTGCAAGAGGTCAAGCCCTTAGTCTGCTCCTAGGGACACAAGGGTTTATCTTCCTTTGGATAGAAGATACATGCACACATTTTTTTTCTCCAAAAAGAAAATAAATAGGCAACGGAACCTTTAAAAGTGTGTGGCATTTGGAGGACAATTCGTGACTACTTTGGGCTTGAACAAAAAAAAACAAAATAAAAAAAAAAAAAAAAGGTGAATATGTGGGGGGGGGGCTGCTTCTTTCATTGCAGTAGTGGAGTTAAATGGAATTAACATACGACCTTTGAAAGAAGAGTTTGTCATCTATCAGAGAATCATAGAACTTTTAAGGTTGTAAAAGACCTCTAAAACCATCAAGTCCAACCATCTGCCCAATTACCACCATGTCAACAACATCATGTCCTGGAGTGCCACACCTACACTTTGTGGCTATTCACCTGCCTGCCCTGTAAAGCCAAGAAGACCCATTTAAATATCATTGTAAGAGATAGTTGGTTTTAGAGGAGAGAGAGACTAAGCTGAAAGGCAAGTTGCAAGGACCAACGTATGGTCCAACCAGTGGAGGACACCTCTGAGGGGAAAATTATGTTCTTTCTGCAGATGAGCATTTTGCCTGGTAAGCTATGTAACACAAAAGAAGTGTCTTCCTCAATAAGGCAGTTTATAATCTTGCAGATCTTCACATGTTTCTACAACATAAAGATTAATAATTTTTTTACAAATATTGCTTGTGCATTACAGAACTTCAGGGCTAGTCTCACATAATATTCCTCAGCATTGAAAATTTGACTGGAAGCCTAACCTTTTGGACTGATTCCTACTTCATTGCTAAAAGAAAGTGAAGTTCTTAAGAAGTTCATATATATTAGGCTTAGAAATCTCTGCCCTTAAAAGAACTTCTACAGCACTGGGGAAGACTGTTCATTTCCTTCTAGGTATATACAGGCATGGATTCTCTCCAAAGACCTGGGGTTCTGGTGGACAAGAAGCTCAACATGAGCCGACAATGCATGCTCACAGCCCAGAAGACCAACCGTATCCTGGGCTGCATCAAAAGGAGCGTGACCAGCAGAGCAAGGGAGGTGATTCTCCCACTCTACTTGACTCTCATGAGAACCCACCTGGAGTCCTGTGTCCAGTTCTGGAGTCCCCAGCATAAGAAGGACATGGACCTGTTGAAACAAGTCCAGCGGAGAGCCATAAAGATGATTAGAGGGCTGGAACACTTCTCCTATGAAGACAGACTGAGACAGTTGGGCATTTTCAGCCAGGAGAAGAGAAGGGTCCAAGGAGATCTTAAAGCAGCCTGCCATTACTTGAAGGGGCCTACAAGAAAGCTGGGGAGGGACTTTTTAGAAGGGGATGTAGCGATAGCACGAGGGGAAATGGTTTTAGATTTGAAGGGGTAGGTTTATGTCGGATATTAGGAAGAAATTCTTCATTATGAGGGTGGTAAGGACCTGGAACAGGTTGCCCAGGGAAGTGGTAGATTCTCCCTTCCTGGAGGTGTTCAAGGCCAGGTTATATGGGACCTTGAGCAGCCTGGCCTAGTGAGAGGTGTCCCTGTCTATGGCAGGGGGATTGGAACTTGATGACCTTTAAAGGTTCCTTCCAACCTAATGCGTTCTAAGAGTCTATGATTTGCTTGCACTAAACCCAACAGCAAAAATGAGATACTTGTAGTTAGTAATTTCATCTAAGATAATTGATTTTCATCTCAGTGAATTATACAGAATTCAGTCTTAATTCCAGAGAGGTTAGAGAAATATGGGCCTGGGTATCCCACATCCGAATACTAACAGATGTCTAACCATCAATCACGACCCTCTGAGCAGAGACAAAACATGACTAGCATGTATTTCCAATAGGACCCGATTCTGTAGTTGCTCAAATACTCCTATCACATTGAGAAAGCCTCATTTATAACACATCTCCTGGGACATGATTTGTTGCTTGCATGGCAAGCTGAAGACATTTTATACTGGAGGGAAATATCCCTACCTGAGCCCATGGGACAGCTGGGTAGGATTTACATTTAGTCTAAATTTGGACTTCTCTAAATTTTTCAGTTTGGCAAACAAATATATTTTTATTTGCTTCCTTGTGTAACTACCTGTTGCATTCTTCACTGTCCAGTGCTATTTAAGATGCCAGAAAAGACTGAATAGAAGCTAATCAGTCATGTCGGAGGCCAAAGCACACAGCAAGTAAATGGAAGTCTGGGAGGGCTTCACTGAGGTGTTTTGCTCCATGCACACGTCTGGACAGTTTCTCTCAGACACTGAAGGTTATGGGGTCCTCCTTCAACTGTGGGACCCTGCATGAATGAGTTGCATGAGTGAAATGCAAGTGCTTACCAGATCTGCGACAGGGCGATACAGACAGTCATCGCTGTATCCTGCCCAAGCAGTATGTCCAATTTGCTGCTACTGTCAGACTAAGCTGCAGATGTGCAGTGAAAGAGTCCAGGAACGCCAGCCAGAGTCATTGTAGGATAACTCTGCTGGGCTGATCGATGTCCACAAACTCCAGAAAGAAATACAAGAAATTACACATGTAAACAAAATAGGTAGGAAAAAAATAAAATAATGAAATGAAATGAAATGAAATGAAACCAAACGAAACGAAATGAAATGAAATGAAATGAAATGAAATGAAATGAAATGAAATGAAATGAAATGAAATGAAATGAAATGAAAGTATGATCGGGCAATAATGAAGGCACTGACCACGAGCTCTCACAAAGAGGACTTGGTCATCAGAGCAGTATTGCCAAAATTTGAAGTATTCAAAATGTGCCAATTAAATTTCAACAATTCCAAGTTCAAGTTTAAAATCCTGAAAATTAACAATAGTGTTCAGATATATTTTTCCTGCTCTGAGCTCATAGCGTGCAAGTCATATTTCTTAATGGTTGTCCCTCATGACCTCAACCTTGTATGAGCTGTTTTTACTGACAGTGTTCCCTTATCATCATCACTCTGTTCCAAGAACCATAAATTAAGAAGTCAACTCCAGATTAAAAGTTCTGGAAATGCATCAGCAGACATCTGAGGATCCATGATGCCAGCACCACGTATGAAAGGGAAAACAGGGGAACAGTCTCTTGGCTGGCTGTGAGGGAGTCAGGTGGCAGCTGGCTTTTGGACCTCCCTTTTGTGAGGTCATGCAGGGCACCCATTTATCACATTTCAGGAAGATTTATCTAGAGGACAGCAGTTTCAATTTTCACCCGTGCCCTTGCTTCCTTTCCTCTGTGTTAGAGCCTAAGTACATCCCACATAATATCCTATTACTCCACAGCAATTTAGTAGATGTGAATGTACCTATGCAGCAGCGGAAGTCTCACAAATTGCTCCCATATTATCTAAAATTAAATTTTCTGTAGTCTAGCATGAAGCGATAGTCTTCCCCCAAATTGTCTTCGCTTTTGATAAAACACTCTTGCAGCTTTCAGAAGCACGCAGAATAATACGAAATTCACAGCCAGTTCAAAATCAGAGACCATTAATAAATACCTGCTTTGAGACTGATTTCCCAGAACAGCTAAGAGAGAGACTGTTCCTCCTGGATATTCACACACAAGGAAACTCTCAAAAGATGGAGAAAGAGATCAGCAAATTGTTGAAGAAGGATTCGATGGTTACAGGCAGATTAATTTTGAACTACCCACTTACATCTTTGCAACAATAATATGCGTCCTGAATGTGGCTCATCCTAATGTGGGGATCCAGGAGCCAAGTTGACTTGTTTCTGAAGGAGGGAGTTTAATTTTTCTTTTTTTCTTTTTGCAGCTAAGTTTCACTGACTAATGAAAATATATTGGCACAATACTTACAGGTTATTGTTCCATGTGGCTGTACTTCTTAGCTGGGAATTTGTAAGCAGGTCATAACTGAAAGCAATATGAATGCACTCAGCTATTCAAATATTCAAAACATATCATGCTATATTTATTGGAAACAAAGTCTGACAAGATTATGTGTATACTAGGAACTGATAATGAAACATTGCATTGCATTGGCACTGGCAGTGTCAGCAACAGAGAAATTACAAACCTTAAATATTTATATAGTAAAATGAAATGCAGCTATTAATGCTTCCAAGAAGCATGCACTGCAGTGCTATAGATAGACATGAAGAATAGAGTTTTGGAATATCTCTAACAGGCTGATTTATCATTCTTACAGAATAGCTCCATGTCTGTGGAAACACAGTCTTAAGGAAATTAGAAAAAGAGTTGCAAAGAACTGACAAGGTCTGAACACAAAAAATGGATCTTCCTCAGGGCTTAAATACACAATGGAAAAATGAATGTCATAAGTAATCCATTTTTCTGGATCGCAGATTTATTTATGTTGATTTAAACACAGTAACTCCACATATTTCTTTAAAATGCTTTGGAAGCCAACAGTACTTATGGCCCTTCAAAAGATCATATACTTATTTTCTTTTCACTTGTTTAATTCTTGGAAAAACTGCTGCTTCATTGTTTATTATTTTTGGTGCAAGAAGACTGAGTAATAAACAGAACAGTCCTTAAACCCAGAGTTAACGGTGCTTAATCCCAGTTACCTTTTTATTGTCATTGCTGGAAGAAGTCCTGGCTAAATTATGAAAAAGGAACCCTGGAAGGATTTCGGATCTGGGCCCATTATGCCATTTCCTTCAGCATTCTGATGGAACAAAGCTTCCTGGTGCAGTTCAAACTTTACCAACAGCTGTAACTGACTACAGGAGGGCTGGGATTTCACTTATTCCCGAAATGGGTTGAAACTATGTTGATTTCTGCCCAGTGTTGAGTGTCTAAGTTGCTGGTGTTAATTTATAGTATTTTTGAGATATAAAAAGGGGTAAAGAGATGGTGTGGAGCACTGGGTTTCACTTCCCGTTCCTTGGATTTACTTTTTGTTGTTTTTTTTCTAGTGTAAACTCAATTTAACCACATGGAAAGGTGAACTGCAAAAAGTTTTCCTCCCTTCTACTTCCACAGGTGATGGCAACAGCAGTGTAAATCACACTAATGGCCAACAGGGCTGCCTTCCTCTTCTCTTGTTCTGCACAGGCTGGTAGCAGGAGAGAATCCATCTGAGATCTAATCCAACAAAGTCAATCAGTGCTCAGTCTGAGGCCAGAAATGATCCTGGAACATCTCACCATCCAACTGGTTGAACTTCAGTCTCAGCTCAGACAAGGAAGGAACTGAGTACAACTGTGGTACTCAGGTTACATCAGCTTAAATCACTGGGGAAGCACAAAGCTAGTGCTCATATAGATATGACAGAGACTTGAGCAATTCTTGCTTCCTCAGCTCAGCTTCAGCAGGAGAATCTGTGTGATAACCAGGATGAATATCAGAATCTAATCCTTTGGTATGAACAATATACGCAAAATACCATCTTTTTGCCCCATGACTCTTTACACTGAAAAAAACATCGATGAAAGAAGAGAATGTGTCATGCAATTTTTTTCCTCACTTACTTTCCATTTCATTCATTTGACAAAATGCATCTTTTCCACTGCATTTCATCAGGACAGACACCAGATCTTTTCCAAAGGCTATGGAAGAATGAATCTAGCATCCTTCAAACAGGCAATGCACAGGCATTTGCATTACATGTTCCTGAGGCTGTCCAGCTCTAGGTCTCTTAATGCCAGAAGGGGAAGACACGGTTTGATATGTTGGTTTCAAGACAGGTGTGTCCTATGCTTAAAACCACACTCATGGTTTCTGAGTTATCATCAATTAGAAAATGACTTGATATCATGTTGTATTTCTCATACACCATTAAACAGATGCTGAGACCTATCTATGTGCAGTGATCCTCAGGTCAAAGTTTTAGCCAGAGAAGGGCCTTGTACAGAACTTCACAAATTCTGAGCAGAATTTAGTCTGCTATTACATCCCTGCCCTTTGTTATCAGCCTCAAGATTTGAAAAAAACCCGCAGACTTTCTTTTACAGGCACGGGAATGGTAATGGTAAGATTAGTCCCTGTGGCATTACATGCAAAGAAACACGAGTTCAGGTTAATAGAACTGTATATTGCTTAAATTTCATATTTTACTTCTTATTTTACAAATAATGCAGCAGCTTGCTTTGGTTTATGATGACCATTTACAACTCTGAATGTGGATGCTCCGTAGAAGATGAAATAGTCATTCTGTGTTTCATCCTCAAAGTTGCTGTGCAGAAAGGGACATATCATCGCAAAAAAAACCCCCAAATTACCCCAAATTTAGTGGTAGAAAAATTGGATGATTCCAAATTTTAGGTTTAACCATCCCTTAGCTTTCACATTTGAACCCAGCTGACAGATAGTGTTGCAGCCTGGATCTGTCTCCAATATTTTGTCTTCTACAATACAAGCAATCCACTTGATTAAACTAAGCATCAAGAGAAATCCAAGGGATTCAGATGACTATATGGTCATAAAATACCACAGTAGTCAAACTGAAAAGTTGCAGCAATTGTTTCTGTTGCACAAAGGGGCATAGGTCCGGCCCTCTAACCTTATTAAATGGGAAGGGCCAGATAAAAAGGAAAAATACATTTGCATTATGCACATTCTTCACATCTAAATGACTCTCTGTGGGAAATACTCTGGTAGAACTGGTCATGAATACTTTAGTGCTTTTTGTGAATTTGCAGTCAAATGTCTGTTCCGTTTCAAGAAAAATCCTTCTTGGTTGAATGTGCCCCAGCAGGTTTGTCTGACCCTGGACTGGGGTTTCCTTTTTGCCGCTAACGTGAAATACTACATTATGCTTTACAAGTAAATTTGCAGACTATAGTGACATCAATATATCATGTGATACATACAAGCATTTCCAGAGCTCAGGGAACCAGATCTCTGCACTCTCAAAAGTCTGAGTGATTCAAATGCAAACAAGAGCGTCAGCAACAGCATTTTAACACTACTACCTAATGGCCAGTGGTAGGAGGATGTGCAAGGGGTATTTACACACCCCCCATGTTTCATATCACAGCTAAATCCAATATGAGTAATGGAGTATTCATACATATTTTAAGACTTGCCATCACTCTGTGGAGAATTTAGAGATTATTAAGTAATGGTTCATTGCAAGAAAAGCTATGGAATTTCATACCAGATACTGTTTTTCAACAGAATTTTTCCTTTTCTGGCAGATGCAAACAAACCCTTTTTCAAATAGTATCAGGACATTCTCTCAAAGGAAAAATAAAACTTATGGTAAGAATAATCCTAAACCATAGGTAATATTCTGACAGCATATTTCAAAAGAGCACCACATGTGTACATATGTACAAAAGGAATTATATTTCCTTATTCTTTACTTTGAAGATGAAAATTAATAGATTATTAACATGCTGATCAATCAGAGAAAAAAATATAGTTATCAATATAAAGGGATGAGAAGTTTATGGGTCAATTTATTATATGATATCACAACTTTGACAGGCATAATGAACATTGGTTTATTTTACTGCCCAGTGCCATGGTTGAACACAAGAAAAAAAAAAGGGCAAGGAATACAAAATTTGAGATTAATTTTCATTAGCGCCTTGATATTTTATAAATACCTCTATTTTATGACACAAATTTGACATTTCTGTTTGCTGTCAAAGATCTGAGCTCTGTCTCATTTTATAAGGATTAAAAGTATCCTCACTGCCTTGTGTTGGTAGATTTATTGTGGTATTACACTATTTGCAGCATCTAATGTCTATAATTTTATGTTGTACAGAGGGCAATCATTTTATGTTCTGCTGATCTTGTTTGGCAAAACATGGCATTTTACTCCCCTTTTAATGCAGTCAGTGGAAGAGGAAGAAAATGCACACAGAGCAATACTTGGCTGAGGGGTTGATCAGACCTCCACGTTAATGACACTGAAGCACGTTCTTGCTGTAACATGTACTGTGCTTTTTCCTCCGAGAGTGATTTCAATTCCATACAGAGCTTTTCTAAACCCTTCCTTACTAGGATGGTTGGCTTAAGCTTGTTTCCAGGATATGATTGTAACAACACTCCACAAACACAAAAATCCCTCAAATAGAGAGAAATATTTTCTAGAGATCTTGAGTGACTGTGGAACATTTTAAAATGGCTTAGATATTTTGAGCTAGATTTTCGATGGCATTTATGGAGCTCTGTGATGACTCTTAGTCAAACTACTGGACAGCAATCTGCTGTGTTCGCCATTTCAGCTCCCATTACTTCTGTTTCCAACACACACCTTCGGTTTCCCTATCCACCACCTACCAGGGGCAGTTTTCTCAGCCCTCATTTTCCAACCGAGTTAAAAAAAGCTGGAAATGAGCAGTAAACAGTTATGTAACATCATATTCCAAATGCATTTTTAACACAAACTTTCTAACTGAGCTTTTTGCCAGTAGGCTAAGAGCCCTTCAGGGACACTGCCTGCACATCTCTTGGAGATCATAGAATCATAGAATGTGTTAGGTTGGAAGGGACCTTTAGAGGACACCTAGTCCAAGCCCCCTGCAGTAAGGAGGGACATCTTCACTACATCGGGTTGCTCAGAGCCCCATGAAGCCTGACCTTGAATATATTTAGGGATGAGGGCTCCACCTCCTCTCTGGACAACCTGTTCCAGTGATCCACCACCCTCATATTGAAGAACTTTTTCCCAATATCCAACCTCAATCTCCCCTTTTCAAGTTTAAGCCCGTGACGCCTCATCCTATTGCTACATGTCCTCGTGAGCAGTTCTTCCCCAGCCTTCTTATAGAGACTCTTCAGGCACTGGAAGGCTGCTATATGACGCCTCCAGAGCCTTCTCTTCTCCAAGATGAACAAGCCCAACTCTCTCAGCCTGTCTTCACAGGAGAGGTGCTCCAGCCCTTTGACAATTTTTGTGGCCCTCCTCTGTACATGTTCCAACAGGTCCATGTGCTTCTTGTGTTGAGGGCTCCAAAGCTGGACACAGTACTCCAGGTGAGCTCTTACCAGAGAGGTGTAGAATCACCTCTCTCTATCTTCCTGTCACATTTCTTTTGGTGCAGCCCAGGAGGCAGTTGGCCTTCTGGGCTGCAGATGCACATCGGTGGCTCATGTCCAGCTTCTCATCTATGAGTACTCCCAAGTCATTTTCCTCAAGGATGCTTTCAAGCACATGATCTCCTAAGCCATATGGATAATGGGGATTGTCCTGACCCAGGCACAGGACCCTGCATCTGGCTTTGTTGAACCTCATGAGGTTCACCTGGGCCCACTTCTCCAACCTGTCCAGGTCCTTCTGGATGGCATCCTGTCCCTCTGGAATGTTAACCTCACTACCCAGCTTGGGTGTCCCACCTCAATTCCAAAGCAAAGGCAGAATATTTGTGCCACACTCCCACAAACCAGACTCATTTACACTAATTCTCTGTGTTTTAGGTAGGTTTTTTAGTTTTGGGTTTGTTGGGATTTTTTTTTCATTTGACACTCATGAGGAAAATAATCACTTCTACTTCTTTATGCCCTTCCTTTTGGGAGCTGGAGGAAGTCAAACATCCCTCTGCTCACTAGAGGTAGCAAAGTGCCACGAGTGATGGTTTTTAAGCATGGATTACTATTAGAGGTACACATTGCCTACTCTTTTTTTAACAGTTGTTAGGTTTCATATGTTGCATTCTGTAAGTCCATGTCTCATCCTCCCTGGGTTTTCACCTCTTTCCTCATAGTCTGTCCAGCATGAGAACATTTTTGGTGATGTACAAATGCAAATGCATGTTACTCTTTGAGGTCTTGTGAATGAACAGGGCAGAGACAGATGAAAAATTAGTCCAGATCATGTTATGAATGACCCTTACATTTCAAATATCTTCAGCAGATCGGTCACCTGTCTTGTGTGCTTTGAACACACAAGAGAACATAATGAGAGATCATACAAGTTTCTCAACTTGTTGGCATATTTCTATTTATTTGCTAATAATCTTCTGTCCCTGAAACTCATTACAATTCAATAAGGGCCACTTCTTTCTACTTGATCATGCTGTTCCTCTTCTTTCTGCCAATAGTGTTCTGTGAAGAGAGCTCTAAATGTAAGGTTCATCTAAAAAGAAAGAGGAATCAAACCTTTGAGTGTTAGTACCTTTATTTTGCTCCTCTTAAAAAGTCTTAGGTAATTTTTGGTCTTTCTCTCTCCTTGAAATCTCAGAATAGTTTTCAGTAGTGCTTCTTTATGATTTGTATAATTCAGAAGTTAGCTATGATCTGCTGTACTGCTTCAGTCAAAATAATTTCTGCCTACAGAAGAAGAAGGAGACTGGGTGCAGAAAGAAATCTGCAGATATGCAGGCAGATGCTTCTATCACATAATATTTTCATTTACAGAGTTTACATTTTCATCACAGTTGTCGGTTAATGAATCTTTTGGAAACCAGACATACTTTGCTTGAATCAATACCACTGTTGTAAATACCCACCTACTAATTCAGCCAGTAATTTTCAGTGGATGCATTGTTCATGACTGATTTGCTTTGCATGCTGAGGCTAGTTATCTATGTTAAATGCAGTGGTTTCCTTTTCGCGAGTAAAAGATCGAAATGTTTTAAACAGAACAGTAAAGAATAATGAACTTCAGGTATCAGATTTGGATCAATACCTGCAATTTGGTAAATTAGGCAACTGAGACATACTTAATAGTCCATGACAGTGATACAAATACTTGTGATTAATCAATATTTTAAGCCTTTTTAGTCAGAGAGAGACGGGGTCTTAATTCATGAGGATATGCATGCAACAATTCTTTCATAATTTACCATATCTGATAGGTTTAAACTGTAAAGTTATGGTAAAGGAGCAAACCAGTATTTCCAGGACCTCTGTCTCATTCAGTGGATTAAAACAGACTGTGTTCACTTACAGGCAGTTGTTCGGTATTTTGTTTTCCCTTTATTGTTTAGTGTATACATCATACCTTCTACTGCACATAGTACAGTCTTACTTTCAAGACAGATCTACTCATGTCCTCAAAAATATTTTCTATGGCTTTTATACCTAGATTTGCTGCCTCATAGATGTTTCTACAGGCCCTCAGCTCTTTTGTATGGAACATTTCTACTCAGAACACGAAAAGATACAAATCATCGCGTAGAATTGGCTTTTGTTTATAATTTTATGCCAATCCATTAGTGTTTGTGCCATCTGAAAACACTACCAGCAATGATTCATATTTTCTTCCATGTCATAGATGAGATTATTGAACAACACTGAGCTAAAAACAGATTTCTGTGTGATTTGACTGATAAAACTACTCTCAGCCGGTGATTTTTTTCAGTTAATCCTGTAATTTGAGATGTATCATTCAGTCAGTTTGCTATCCATTTATGAAGGGTTCCATTTTGTTTCATATAATGCTATTACTTTAAGCAAATAACATTAGGTCAAATGCTTTTAGATATCTGCTGATATATATCCTTTCTACCAATTAAGGACTCCATCTGACAGAGAGTTTTCTGAAAAGTATTGCCTTTGAAAACCAAATTATAAGTTACAATTTTTATTGAGATTCCTGTCAAAGTGATGACATAAGCATGATTGAAAAAAACCAAAAGAAAATTTAAAATGAAAAAGGCACAAAAATAAAGTATTTAGTTTTATTTCTTCCTACCATCCCTGAAAAAGCTATTTTCTGGACCTTTTTTCCCATAAAAGCAGACCAGGTAAAAAGGAGGATTTATGATCAATTTTGAGAAATTTCATGAAAAAAGAACCAAATTGTCCACGACAAAACAGGGAATTGTGCCACAAAAGGTCAAACAAGAAAAGATAATAGATCTACTCAATTATGCGTTAACAGACCTGTTCAACAAAGTCCTTTGCAAGTGTCCTATGAGTATTATTGGTTGCTGGGGCTCACCTTGTTTATCAAGAACTGACTCAGATAAAGGAAAAAGAGATTTGCAGTCTCCTGAGCTACTCTGAGATGCCATTTGCTTTGGGTTTTTTTTACATGAATATACACAGTAGACCTTGAGTGATTTCTGTCTGGAGCTGCATATAAAGGTCAATGTTCCCTGAATCTCAGTTCTGTGTTGCTTAAGGTCCCCGAGACTGTGGTGCCTCACCTCAGCTTTGAGAAGGAATGGGAAGTCTTTACCATACCACAGAAATGGTGTCTGTCTGCCAGGTCCCGCGACCTTAGCTCTCACCCTTATCTTCCTCTCTGCCATGCCAAGGAAAACCCTTCCATTCCTACTTTTCAAAGACTGACCATGCCAGCCTCCTTGAAAGGAACACAGAGCAAGCACAGCAGCAGCAGACTGCTGGTTTATGGGACATGCAAAGGGAGGCTTGGAGAAGTGATTGCTTTCTCTGCATTGGTTCACACACGTACTATATCCTACTGGCACTTTTGCTGCTTTGGTGGCATCACCAACTGTGACAGGAACACAGCAGCAATGACGGTATCCTCTTCAATCTGATTTGTAGTGGCTAAATCCAATTCTATTTAATTTGAAGATTTTATCTGAGGTTTTACTTGCTAAACAGAGACTCAAGGAGCAGAAAATGGCTTACCATTAATTATGAATATCTGTGAGAAACAGAAATCCAATGACAAATTGTGCTGGCAAACCCCTCTGATGCCTAGTACACATAGGTCATGCTTATTTTGTTCCCACAGAGTGATTTGTCTGTCATACTGCTATCAGCTTCTTTTATGATCACTTTTGGTTTTACATTATTTTCGATTAGCTCATGTTTTAGACCATTAGTTCAACAAATAACCTGTAGCTCAGTGATAGATAACCTGTGTTGAGCAAGCATCATTCAACCAAGTCCTGACAATTCTCCCTGATTTAGTTTCTAATACTCATTTAAAACACTTTAAAGAAAAAGTTAAATGAACATGAAAATTGTTCTCAGTTTCACATTTTGTATATCCATCATCTATTAGACACCCACTCTGAGCTCCATCTTTCTAATCAATCATATTGTGCAAGTTATTATATTTGCATTACATAAAGAGATAAATATACTTTCATTCTTCAAGCGCTATTGTACCTGTTATCCTTCCTTGTATGCACAGCCAATGACCATAGGATTAAACCATAATAGCTTTAAAGATTGACCTTTGAATGCCATTAATTTATTGATTTTTAAGTTTCCATACAGTTTAATGTTGCACAAATGGGTTTTAAATCACCTACTGACATATGCTTCTCTTCTAATGTCTCCACCATTTTGGGAAAGAATTGTATTTGGGGCAGTTGAGTCTTAGTGGAAAGATTTTTTTTGGATTTTCTTAAAAGTGCTGATGCAAAGAACAACGTACGCCATCAGCACTAATGGCCTATGAAGGAAAATCAGCTAATGATTACACTGGGGAAATGGTTATCTTATTACAGAAGTTAAAAATTTGAGTACATATGCACAGACTATTGTAATGTTTTGCTCTACAGTTTCTTATCAAACCTGAAGGAAAAAACAGGATGAATATCAAGGTGGGAGGAGACATTCAAAGGCTGCTTGACACTAAGGTTCATGTCCTGATTACAGAATCATAGAATCATACAGGTTGGAAAAGAACTTTAAGATCACTGAGTCCAACCATAAAGCTAGCATAAAGCAACAGCCAGCTGAACATGAATCAGCAGTGTGCCCAGGTAGTCAAGAAGACCAACAGCATCCTGGCTTGTTTCAGACATTGTGTGGCCAACACTACTAGGGGAGTGATGGTCCCCCTGTACACAGAACTGGACACAGAGGGCAGGGTTCAGGAGAGTTAGCCATCTTCAATTTACACAGGACATCTGTATCTACACAGAACATATATATATATATATAAAATACAGTACGCTAACAATATAGAATAGATAACACCCAGTGCTAGACTCCAGCTAGGTCTGTGAGCATCTCTAAAGCAAAATCAATGTCAAAAAAGGGCTAATAACTTAATAACTTCAGGCTACTTAGGGATGCTCATGCGGCAAGGTACAGCAGAGAGGAGGTATAAAAAGCATTAGTTCTCAGTTCTTGGCTTAGACTTCCTTTCATCTGAGACATGATTAACTATTTTGACCGAATAGGCATATGTTAGTAGGCCAGCCATGGATGAGTCTGGGATTGATAGGTCATTCACTCAACCATTTAATGAGCCCTGAGTTCATGTCAAGAGACTGGTAGTGAAGCTGTAACGGACAGTAAGCCGTCGCCACTTTGCATTGCTAGCTATCATGCCATGCCATTCCCAGAAGAGTGACGTAGTCCGGAAGATATAATAATGGTTCACAGATCTAAGACCAAGGTAGTCCAGCAGACAAATGTCCTGAAGAACTCAAATAGAACTACAAAGCCCAAAAGACATGAACTGCAAAAGGGGGTCTAATCAACCTCTATAAGCCCTTTGACCATAAACTGGATGGATGGATGGATGGATGGATGGATGGATGGATGGATGGATGGATGGATAGTAAGTGATTCAATTCAAAGTCCAGCACGACACTTTAGTATACAAAAATGGGATTCAATCAGGATCATGGAATATTCTGATGCTATTAGTAGATAGCTTGTACTTTTGGGAAAAGAAGAAAATCTCTCAGAAGCAAAACATTCCTCCCTTCCAAACAGAACAAAGACATTTTGATGTCATTGCAGTCATTGTCTCCAGGCAATTTTATTTCATTTTCTCACATATTTTCCTAATGGTCCTTGCTCATGCAAGTTAACACTGTAATTTCAAGAGAGTGGCATAACACTGAGGTGGGGATTATGGAAGCCTTTAAAAAGTTGCATCTTTAAAACAGTGTTCTCAGTGAAGTTGGTTTTATTTGAAAGCTTGACCTCTTACTGCGGTTATTTCTAAGTCTTGCCTTAAAATGCATGGATTACGCACAATAAGTGGATTCATATAAATTTTGCTTGAATAATCTTTGTTGTCCTAAACCTGTACAGCCAATATAGTGGCTTTTGGTGCGAAAAGACCAAAAAGCTGTCTTCCTTTCCAGTTTCCTTTCATTGTTTTTTGCTATCACTGGCAGTGAAGACAAGCCATTAGAGATGGCAAATCCACCCATGAGGCACATTTACTTTAAGATGCACTTCTCTTGCGGGAAGGATGACACAGAAAAACATCTTTTGAGAGACATTTGAAGGAGGAAACAAACAATCCTGTTGTAAATCACCAAAGGCAAGTACATTTTTTGAAAGCTCAACAGGAGAAGCAGTATATACATGCACAAATTTCTTGTTGAACTCCCAGCTCAACAGCATTCTCGGCTCCGGGACAAAAAGGTGACAAGGACATGCCCCAAATTCACGCATACTTGCAAAGTGAATGTGCTTAGGCAAAACAGTTTTCTTTTCCTGAGTGGAGGAAATTTGTTGTGTGTGTCAGCTTTTGAATGCTCAAGGGGTACCAGTCATGATATCCATTATTATCAGCCAATACATCCTCTTGTTACTCCTAAGGGGATTTCTGTAAAAGGATGGAGAACTATTCTGACAGAGGGAATGCCTCAATGTAATGAAAAAATGGTTGAATTACCAACCTCCTGGCCATTGCAGCATATGGGAACCCTTGCTTAGAAAATAGCTGTCTAATTTAGCCATATGTTACATAAATTAAGTCAATGATCAGAGGTTAAATATCAGATTGTGCACATATATATATAATATTTAGAAACACTGAAACTAAGAAATTCTTAGTAAAAAATGTGAAATAGTCATAATGTCCCAGTATGTTGAAATGAAACAGCAACATTTATATTTAGGCATCTAACAATAGAATTTCTGTAAAAATGGCATAAGTTGTCCTGCTTCCAGTGGCAAAATCTGGCTGGAGTGAAGAGTCCAGGGCAAATTCAACACTGTATCATTCAACCATGTATTAGACAAGCTCTCAAACTATACTTGGTGTTTAAGTATCTAACTAAGGCATAAAGCAAACATCCACATTGCATATTTCCAAGATTTCTAATGTGTGTCAAGAAACTCACCTTTTCTTTCTGAAATCAAGAGCAGTAATATTTCCTTCTTTTAAAACAACTATTATATAAATAAATGATGCTTGTTAATGCTAATTACAAGACTGTTTCCAAAAGAAAGCAAACTGATATACCAGCAAGTGTGATTCTTTTTCTCACAGAAACCATGAGAGCAACTTTTCTGGTTTACCCAGTCCTGATAGAAGACCTACAAAATGCTGCACATCCTACCTTGATTTAAGTGACACATATATTCAAAACCTACATGGTAGTATTTTATGTGTTACCAACTAGCGTGCAGCAAGCTAACTCAAATCCACATCTTCATACTGATTCTGATCTCACAGTGACTTTGTATCAGTGGAGCACCATTGGTACCAATTGTATTACATCCCTGATTGATACCAATGCCAATTCAATCAGGAAGACTCAAGTACATTGTGAATGACTGGATGTCACATGCTCTCACTTTTGCTTTTGGCTAGAGGTACTAAATCAATTTTCTAAAGTGCCATATATCCTTATAACTGTGGATTTTTGTCTCCATTAGCTCCAATTATTCTTGTTTGCCTGCCTGTCATTTTTCAGGAATGTTTCACAAACATGATTGCAGTAGCAAATTACCATCACTCGCTCTTGGCTACAGAATTAGAGTAAATGTTTATAGCATTGTTATATGGTGGTACTGTGATAAAATCTGAATGTTAACACAGGGCAGAGAGATCCTGCAATGGGCGGGTAACTGCAGACTCAAGATAGAGTTCAGATCATACCAGAACACCTAAGGAAGTGTTTCCTCTGACTTGGGGTCATCAAAACTGAAAACTGCTGGGAGGTTGACTGGATTCAGGGACAAGAGATAAATTAATAAAAATACAAAGAGTTACCAGCTGTCTCCTTCATCAGCATGAGAAGAAATACCACTGTGGGACAATACTACAAAGCAGTTCATAAAACATAGGGAGGAAAAAACCCATCTTACATTTATCACCTTGAAGCAGATGGGTCCTCCTCTCCGACAAGGTGTTCACATTTGTCCCATTTTTGGCTGAGATGATAGAATTATTTTTTGTCCTAGTAGCTGGTATAGTGCAATTAGTCGTTGCAAGGTAGTTGTAGTGTCTGCACTAAGTGAAGGCTTTTTCAGCTCCTTGTGCCTTGCCAAGTGCACAAGGAGCTTGGAGAGCACAGCCAGAACAGCTGTCCCAGGCTGACCATAGGGATAGTCCCTAACATAGAGCGTCATGCTCCTGGAACAAGTGGGGAGCTAGTTGGGAGGCAGATTTGCTATTCAGAAACAGACTGGACTGTTCTTTTTCTGCATGTGGTGAGTAACTGCATTTGTGCATCACTTGGGTTTATTATTATTACTGTTGTTGTTGTTGTTGTTGTTACTATTACTAGTATAATTCTCTTCCTTTGATGTCCCATTAAACTATGTTTATCTCAACCCATGAGGTTTTTCCCATTCTCTTGCCCATGGGTGGACAGGGGCGAGTGAGTGGCTGCATGGTGCTGTTACTGGCTGGGTTAAACCACAACATTTAAGAGCTGACCTTGAACTTGGTGCACCCCTTCACAAAAATACCCATCAACTACAGTTCCCTATCTGGGCTGTGGAAAGGAGTTATTCCACCTCTTTTCCTCAGTTTCACGTGTCAGACAAAGGATGCTATGAAAGAGAATAAAAACATGAACATTCAAGTATGCAAAAGAGAATCGAAGATTAATTATCACAGAGGCAGCCCTAGCTGCCTCTATATGGCTTAAGAGGCAAAAGTCCTCAGATGGAACCCTGTGAGTCTGCTGCCAGATTCGTGTCTATGTTAAGTATTTGCAGTGGGATTTCCAGGCACAGCCCGTGTGTGATTACCTGGCATTTGTACCATTTCTTTGCATGCCTGCTAAATGATGATACCCAAGCCCTTCAGGCTTCAAGGTCCAAATGCCTCATTACTACAAAGAGGAACAAACACAAACACATGAAAGATTCATGCAGGAAAACAGAACAGCTGCAGGGTATCCTCCTTGGTATAAATGACATTTCTGGTAATTCCACTTGCAGTGTTTTTTATTTTTGATGTAAAGGATATACCACCCACCCAGAATCTGTTTTGACGGAGGGAGGTGCAATATCTCCATGTTTCCCTTAGAGGCATCACTTTATCACCATACAGAAAACAATTTTTTTCTGTGCCGGGTCTGAGGCCATTTGCACTACAGTTAAGAAATGTTTGGAGCAACAGAACTTGAGATATAAAAAAACTGTAAAAGAGAGTACAACCGCCTAAGTGGAAGGAGCAGACAGTGGCCTGTATGATGAATTGCAGAGCCAGTGCATATTGTTTAAATCCATGATGGGCACAGGCCTGCCCACATCTGGTCAGATCCTTGGATGTGCCAGTGGGCCCTGAACAACCTGTTGCATTAAAGTGTGGCATGAGTGGGTCTCGGGCATCAGGCAGACATGCTGCGGCCTCATGCAGGCCCTGCCCAAGACCCTTGCAGGCATAAAAAATTCTGAGCCAAAACTGTCTTTTTTTCCTGACATCCTCCTTGTAGATTTCCCCTGCATGCTCCTAACTGAGATGGTGAGATTTGCTGCAGGTGGATGAAGCCTCAGAAAACAGTTCTCAGGGCTGCAAGTTTTCTCAAACTCCATTGAACATAATGGTCTCCAGACCTCTGATATCACCTGCATCATGGTCCTCAGGGGTCCCAGCATGGGAGGTGCTGGCTGCAGAACGAGCCCCTGCAAAGGCAGTTACATGGCTCCCAGCGTTTGTCAGAGTTTAGGAAGGTGGTGTTTTCTATTGCAGCTGAACCAAAACCACACCTGTAATTTACTTAGCTGTCTGGAATGGCTCTTGATGGGCAGGAAAGAAGAAATGCCTGTAGGCAATTGAGGTGGGCAGCAAAAAGAAAAGTATAATTCTAATAAATGTCTCCTGTTTGTAAACACATAACTCAGACCCAAAGCTCATTTCCAAGTCTTCTGTAACTCAGAAAAATCCCCATGTTGGACACTTAGAGCTAGCTAAGTGTCATGCACTTACATATTTTTAGTATATAAGATGAAGAATGCTCTACAGATAAAGCACTCTGGTTAAAAAAAAACAGGGCATTTGAGAAAACAGAAATGCAATGGAAACATCAGAGGGTAAGCTCTTTAAAACTCTTGTAAAAGACAGAAAAGAAATACTATCTACTTTCCATCCAATTTGTTTTAATTCAAACACTAAATAAAAAGCATTGATTTATGGTTCAGGTAGCCTACTTGTTCTTCCTTAAAGCAGCTGGTTTAGAGAACAGTTTTATAAAAAAGTCTAATCATTACAACTTTCTGAACCCTTGAAGCTTTTGATTTATTAGTAATCTTGGATGTGTAATAGGGAGTATATTCCATCTGTATTTAATGACCTTAGGTGCCTGCTGTGATAAAAAGTACAGCAAAAATTCAGTGCCACCCATTCACCCCTAATATTTGCAGAAATCGTCTTTGCCTAGGAAGGAAACGCTCTTTTATTCTGGTTTGTGCTTCTCCAACTTCCTCAGGAAATGAGGAGCACAGGCTTTTCTGGCAGCACCGATTAAATAAGCAGGTCTGTGGAAAATTACACAGCATCCTACATTTTAATCCAGTTGCATGAAGCTATAGTCCTGTGGTGATCCCCAGCATGGGTCTGCTGTTTTGTAAGAGCGGAAAGTGGCAGAGCTGATCTGCTAGAGGCACTATATATGATAATTGCATACAGGTTAAGTGTTTTGCAAATCAGCAGTGCTTCATCATTCACTTTCTTCTTTCCGCCCGTTCAGGTTGTCATACGGAGCGTGCTGAAGGTGACTTGTCTAACCTGCAGCAGCTGGAACATCCTGCCTTCCCCACACAATAATTTCCTGTCATTTTCAAATGAATCTTATGG
The DNA here is from genome assembly GCF_964237585.1 of Gallinula chloropus. NCBI lineage: Eukaryota > Metazoa > Chordata > Aves > Gruiformes > Rallidae > Gallinula > Gallinula chloropus. The sequence goes on along the minus strand of NC_140085.1, from coordinate 128,863,670 downwards.
AGACGGCTGTTATTCCTTCAGAAGTGACACGCAGCACCATGGATTTTGTCAAGGAGCAACTTAGTTTCTGCTGATGTGTTTCTTATGTAATAAAGCCCCAAGGAAGTCATGTTTCCTGCCTGTCAGTGGTCAGTGCAGAGTAATTGGAGGTCCTCTCTTTCACCCATGGAAAACAGAGCATGAAGGTGCAAGGACAAAACAGCCAGGTGTTATTCCGACGCTCCCTGCCTCCCTTTGGCTCTGGATTCATGCAAGAGTTTAGGTCTGATGAGTGCTACCCCTTCCCTGTATGCCAGTGGTACGACTGTTTTGAAGTAGACCCTGAATTCATATTGGCATTGAGGCATGAGGCCTCACTTAGGTGCCACTGGCACTCTGTCACACTCAAGGTGTCTCAGTTGCTTGTCCTTCCGATACCTAAAACACTGGGTGCCACCTTTGCTCCTGGGTATGACCTCTATTCCCCTGTACTTCTGCTGTCAAGGCAGGCAGACCATGGGAGCCCTGACCACGTAGGGGAGCTTAGCACCAAACTCAGGCTTAAAGCCCAAAAGCATTCTCCGAGTGTTTCTTGGAGTCACCTGGGCCCAGGATCTTGTCTGGCAGCCATGCTCTGAACAAACTCTACCTATCAAGGGAGAAGGGGATGGGAAAAATGTGTCGCTGCTTTGCACAGACTGACCTGTCCTTTGAGGTGGAGCTAAGGTTGAATTACCTTCCCAGCCAGCTGTGGAGTGGGACTTTCACCTGCATCTCTGAGGACAACATCCAGCTACAAGGCCAGAGTGTTCCTGCAGAAATGGCTAAATGCATCAGAGTCATCAGGGTTACGCATCCATCCCAACATGTACAACCCCTCTGCAGACTCAACCCTCTATTTTCCATTGACTAGCCTTCTTTTTGTAAATGCTTCTTACTGTTGGTCCATCCCAGTATGCCAAATTTCTGGTAAATTCCTTCATTATTTACTAAACAATGTTCTTTCCTCTTTTTCTTCTCCCCATCTCTAAATTAAAATAGCTTCTCTCTATATACATGCTCAAAAATGAATAATAAAGAGATTCCAGAGAGAACAGGACTGAAAAATGTGGGGTGCACTCTCAGTATGCCATCATTAAACTGCAGGATAAAGGATCCTGATGAAGGTAGTGCTGCTTGTTGATACTGAGAGGACATCCATCCCCCATCTCTGTATCTTGGTTTCTGTGGTAGAAACACAGTCACCTGAGCCCAAGGGATGTCCCAGCATGAGCAAACCTTAGGCTGGACAAGCAGAATTTACCATGTGCCACCATTTATCTCAGCCCTATAATTCAGATATAATCTGGAGAGTCTTTTCTTTTCCCGTAGGTAATTTAGTCTTCCCATTTTTCTTATATCTGGATCTGATTTCATATTTTTACTTTTCCTTATTTATTTTATCTTTTAGAAAACAAACACAAGAGGAAGTATTCTCCAGGAATACCTAAGAAAACATAGCCCTAATTCCTAAAATAGGAATTAGCACTCAGATGTATGAGTTCTACCAATCACAGGTGAAAGACTTTAATTTTAATTTTACTCCTGTTTATCTGGATGCTAAAAGTAGAAATTTCAATGGTCTTTGGCATTTCTGCTTGAGGTCAAAATTTCAAAATCACGTGGAGCGTCAGGTTACAGTAAAGTGTGGATGATCCACTTCCCCACAGATTATCAAGTGTTCAAAGAGCTGTCAGAACAGTGATTTCATACAGCACTAGCTCTACGATACTGAATAATTTGTACTTTTAGCTAATTGGTTGCCTCACCTCAAAAGAAAAAAGAAAAAAGAAGTCATGGCAGTGTTTATGAAGGATGTTCTATATGTTGGCATACTCTTCATACTGGCATCACAACTTTCCAGCTCTGTTATTCCATGTCTTTTGTTCTTGCAGAACCATGTGAAGACCAAGTGATAGTGAAAGTGCATAGAGAAATTCAGGTAATGATTCAAAGCAATTGATAGGTACAAACATGGAATTGATGAGCTCTTGATTCTAGATGACTTCAGAAAACAAGGTTTGCTTTCTTTTCTGTGATCTGGTAAGAATGATGTGCGTGTAGTGAGGTGGAAAAAGTAATCTATTAGACTGAAACACAGAGACAAGTATTACAGGTCTATCTCTCCACCTCTATCTTTCTTTATCCCAGGGAGCAACACTGATTTAGCACAGGAAATCCCATGCTAAAAATCTCCCCTCCACCAGGCTGACTTGTGGCAGGCTGACACAGTCCTGCTGCACCTAAGCTAGTGCAGATCCAACAAGTTTGGGTGCTACCACCCAGCAGACTTTCGCAACCAGAGAGAGCCCTGGGCTGCTGGGTTTGCTGAAGAAGCTGTGCAGCATTGCCACAGCTTGTACCTGGCTGGCAGGTATAAAATTGACACTGATATCTGCACTGCACTATGTAACATAGCTGCATAACTTCTTGCCCCAGGAGTGATGGCTTCTGAATAGACTTGAAACACAGTGAAAGACTGATATAAAGAATACTGCTGTCTGTGCTGCATTTGTTCTGTCATTGAAGGCAGAGGGATTGTATTTTTTTTATCTATCTGTGCTGTCAGTGCAGCACCTTTAATTAGTACAAAAAATCACTTTGAGATATAAAATGGCGGGGGAGGGGGGAGGGTAATCACTTTTGCCAGCAAAGGGATCTCAGTTTTCTCAATAAGATTTAAATCAAAGTCACCTTCTCCAAGAGGAACCCCACATGCTTGGTTCCTTTTCCCTTCCCCTCTTTTTTTTTTTTTCCTGAAAAGGCAGAATTTTCAGCACATTGTTTTAAAGCTTCTTCAGAAGACAGAGAATAATTTTCACAATAGTTTCAGCTAATGTTTGGCAGTTCCCTTGTCTTTCCTCTTGCCGGCTTCGAGCCACTATTGCTTGCAACCACCGTCACTGTTTACTGGTTTTAGTAGCCAGAAAGATCCCGCTCCTTTCTCCCTCCTGTCACCTGCGGTGCCATATAGAGATATGTGTATAGATTGGCAGTAGTTACTATGACTCAAAAGGCTGGGTGCTTTTTGGGGTAACCAACTTCACCAGTGTTGAGTTACGGTTGCCACCTCCAGCCCTATCCACCATCTTCATTGACCACTCAGTAGTTCTCTTCTAGGTGAAACAAAATTTTGTCAATTAGTCATATGGATTGTTGTCCTGTACTCATGGGTGGTGTTAGGTGGAGTCGGGCAGGTGTTTGGGGCTGGCTTGCCTGGCTTTTGCCTGCCTCCTACATTATGTATGATGTTGTCTTGTGCTGTGACATGGTGTTCACAGGTACTGTGGCAGACTGGAAGAAGAAGACATGGATTTGTCAGGAACAGAGTTTATGAACTGGCAATATGTTGGACTGAAACTATATATATCATCCTTCCTCCAAGAGTGACTGATTGGCCAGGTTACAGTCTCTTGTCTACTTGTCATCAGCCAGTTTCCTTGTATTCCTATGGACACTTATCTCAGGTCCTGTATGTGTGTTCAGGGAGGAATTCCATTCAGTCAGTCTCCAATTGTAAAGGCCCTGGACAGGAGTCCAGTGTCTCTATGTTGTGGTAAACAGACAGTAAGTATCTTGGAATTGGTGGAACATTCAAAGGCCTGGCAGAAGAATGTGGCTGGGCTCTTCTTGAAGAGCTCTATTAATATCAGTGGACAATGCTCATATATTTGCGAGCTCCATGGGCTATACTACTTGCTTTGACTGTAAATAAACTATATTTGTGCGGTTGTTCATGACCGGGGAAAGAGGCCAATGCAAAGCTTGTAGGAAGGGTTGTACATAGGATTTGAAAAGGGATTCTTATAGTTATGACTTCAACCTGCTAACATTACCACACCAGCCTTACTGAGGTGGACAGGCCACCTTATTTAATGCGAAAAAGGAACACATTTGTAAATTATATGCATTCAACATTAGAAGAATGAACCAGAATGCTATAAATGCCACCCAAACTTAGCTGAGGTATTTGAATAACTATGTCAGTCCAATCGAACTTCACAGGAGACCAAAATGTTACTTCTCTCACCAGCCTTCTTTGTGTCTTTATGTGAAGGGCTCACTGAAAGACCACCTGGACTGAGGAGGCACAGTTTGGGTTCTAAGAGAACCCTGAGGTGTTTCTCTCCTGACTTCTGAAATGTACCTTCATCCTTCCCCAGGTCTACCCATCACAGCTGAGCTGAGAATTACCTCTACACACTGGTAGGAAAACCCTTTTATCTGACATTTTCCTGGGCCTTTAGAGTGTACTTTAGCAATCTAATGCAAGATATGTGCTCTCTGTAGGTGTCTAAGGTAACAGAAAGAGATTATGTTAAGTGCTTAGTAAGAGGCATTTTGCATTTGCAACACTCTACTTCATTTAGCTCTAATACATGAAAAAAATGACACACGTAGGGTCTTAATCTAGCCATTTAATTGTACCCCTGAAGTGTCAGTGTGATGAGCATCACAGATTTTGGCACCGTTGACATTTCTTTTAAGCACATGACAGTTTGAAAGGATGGCAGTGTATCCTTTTATCGCTGTGTCAGATAAATATGTTACTGAGTGACGGAAACAGCTTTACACGCTGGCAACTGACAGAAAAGAAAGTGGTGGGGGAAAGGCACAAAAGGCAATACAAATTAAAATAAACAAAGAACCATAAAATCTGCAAGAATTCTTAAAGCTTCTCTGATGAATTTACACCATGAATAATGGGTGCAGTTGACCAATAATCATCAGTGAAGAAATTACTTAAAGCTTCCTCAGAAATGTCTTTAAAGCAATGGATCTTGGACATGTACAGTGGTAATGCAGAAGGAAAACAAGGTCCTCTGGAAAAGCATGAGAAGGGTGGCTGCAACACCACAGGCTCTGATGTTCCAAATTATGTCCTCTCCCACACCAATTTTCTTTGTAAAAAATTTTTTTTTGTTGGCCTGAGATTCAGAGACATTTTGGCAATGCAATATAGTGCTTTCTGAGATAGAAAGACCTAGGAATTTTCTGGAAAGTTACTTTTTTCATGGCTGGAAGGATATTTAGAAGCGAGCCATGGCAGAAGAAGACAGGAATGGATAAGGAAAAGCTCTGATTGAGGATCACCAGGAACGTAGAAAACATGAAACTCCTGATTTTAAGGGTTGTTGGTGCAGGGTATTGCCAAAAGAACATTTTTTTTTTTCTGAAACCCCTTAAGCTTTTTGGGTATATATTGTAACATTGGTAATATGTTTCTTTCATGCCCTAAACTCTCTGAACAGCTAGCACCCAGTGAGAAGCTCAGTTGGGACTGCAAAGCATCAAAGACACAGCACCTACTGAGTCACCTGAAAGCAGGTAGCTGAATTTCTGTATTTACCAACCTAGGCAACCAAACTACGCTGCCAGCTCAGGAAGATCTGGGTGCTGAGAATCCATCCACGTGTTTCCTATCTCAGGTTCTGTAATTGCTGATTGCTTCTTCAGTGTTTGCTTCCATGGTGCGAAAAACAGAGTTTACATGCAGATAATGCTAATTCAATCACATGCAGGCACCTGTCTAGCATATATGTATGTTAGCTTATCACTGGCTATCAACTAGCTGTCAGATAACTTGGCACAGTAAGAAAATCCATTAGCAATGTAGCAATAGGCTTCCAAAAAGCATTAAAATGGGACTCTAGAAACTGTTCTTGTGAAAAACGCTGTCTGCATCTAAGAGAGCCTTTGTTCTCCTTGTAGGAAATTGGATTGAAGAAGTGATAAATCTAAGGACACTGTTACTGCAAAAATAAAATCATTTCCTCAACCAGTCTGCGAATATTTTACCCCCCCCCTCAGATCCCCCCTTCCAAAAAGCCCCTAATACTCCCTTTGGAGAGAAACAGGAATGAAAACATTGACCTGTAAGACACGTAATAGGAGGGGATCTTTCTCCATTCTTGCCACAAAGAATGAATCATAGAAGTTTTAGGGAACCTAATTATGTCACTAAGGAAACACTGAGATGATGATATGAATGTTTTCTTCAAGCTAACATGATTTTTGTGAAAGCATTCTTTTATATAAAAAGTCCTGCAGAACTCAGCTCCGGTCTATTTTTGAAATGATAGATTAAACAGAGAAATTGTAATTAAATATTATTCTGGTTGCTTTGCCACAAAGAGACGAAAGGCCAAATGTCAATTTTAAATTAAACTCATATAGAAGCTGAGCAAACGATAACGGGATGTATCACTAAGTAAATTATAGCAGCTTGAGATATCCTGATTATCTTTTGCTTATTGTTGTTAAAGCACTAGGCAAATGCAACTCTCAGTCATACTGTGTTTCCTGATAATACTGATAATAAGAACCTGAGGCAATAAAAGCGAGTAAGTTTATGCTCAGTGTGCATGCACAAAGGCTTAATGGCTGCTTAATGCCCGTTTAAAACAGTTGCAAAAAGGGCCTCAGCATTGCGATGCTCAGTGCTGCAAAGCCTTAGGCTTACTGGACTCCAGGTCAGGAGCTGGCAAGGCTGAGCCAGGGTGTGCTTCCTACATGTGTAAGAAGCGCGAGTTAAGAAGCTTCTCTGTGGGATCCACAACGCCCAGTCTAACAAGCAAGGAGGCATTTCGACCTGTCCCGCCAAGCACATAAGAGCAGACCTGCTCTGTTTTCTTGGTCCTTTACAGCATGGCTTCCATCCTTAACTTTTTTTCATGAGAAGGAGAGGGTAGCCCTTTCCTTTTCCACTATGAGGAGTATCTCTACACCAGTAGCAAATTAGGTACCGTAAGTGTAGGTTTCAATTCTTTTCAGAGCCAGGATAAAGAAGAATTCCTATCGCCTTCTTTCTGAGAAAGTGCCTTTGCAGCAAACCTAACCCAAAAACTACCTGCTGCCTATGCTTCCTCTCTCCTTCCTCTGAGTGAAGGGAGAGCTATCAATGCTATTTAGGTGTTATCTAAACATGCCAAATAAGCCAGGCTCCTTGGGAGACTGTGGTGTGGGTACCTGATAAATATGTAGGTGGGGTGCAAGTTCAGTGCACCTAAGATGGTGACATTTGTAGGTGTGTGTAGTAGCAAAATTCCCATTAAACAAGTTTGAATGGAAAACTAGGGGACTGCCATCCCTTAAAGGCCATAACAAGAGTGAGCGCGGTTTTCTTGGATCGTGCTGCTTGAGGTAAGCGCTTTACCTCTAAGTCACACTTGATGCACCAATCACTGTCTTGATCTCACCCTAAAAGTCTTGCTCTAGCAAGGAGAAGACCTGTACTGGAGAGAGCCTGAGGCCAGTGAGTTCTGAATTTTGTTCTAACAAGGAACAAAAACCCTTTGCAAATTACTACAGCCTTCTTTTTTTGTGTTGGGAGTTAAACCATAGAAAGAATATCTGGGGATATACACTTCAGTGTAAGTTTAGGATCAATACTCAAAGTTCATGTTGAAACAAAGCCTTGAGTACTCGTTTTTAAATTCTTTCTCTTTTTAGATTGTTTTTTGTGGACTGTTAAAAACTTAAAATGGAGTCACAATTCTCTGGACAGTATATTTAAGCCTGCTCATGATATAAGTGATTTTCTTTGTTTCCTTCCAGAGATATAATAGTGCTCACTTGCCCAGAGCTCCATAGAGCACCAATAACAACATCTTCAAAGAGCTCCCAGTAGCCTTCCTCCTCGGTTTTTCCAGATTGTCTTAGCCAGAGGCACTTTTTTTTTTTCTGCATTCCTGTTGGTTTTATGGCAGATATATTCAGATATATTTTTCACTTTCTTTTACATAGAGCTACAGTTCAAGACCCTGAGGGCTTCCAAGAAAAACGCAAAAATAGCATGAGAAGGAAGATTCCAGACAGTCTTTCTTCAGCCTGGGTAGATTTTCTGCTCATTCTTCTACCTTTTCAAACTCTTCATTTTTTCAGAAATGTTTTAGAGACAGAATCTGGGTTTTCAAATTAGTTTTTCATTCTTGTCTTTGAACAAACCCTGTTCATCAGAGTATTAAAATGTTAATGGTGGACTGACTCTATCTAGGGGGGAAGAAGACACACAAAACTTTTGAAGTTTTGATGTGATTAATGCTGCTTCCACTGCCTTCCGGTGAGGCAGGGACCTGGACCCACAGCCTGAGTTTTCTCATGGTCTCAAGCACTTCCCCACTATTTGCAGGCACTGCCGTGACTGTCTCCATTCCTCATCGTCTTCCTTTCCATTTCCCCTGCTCTTCCAGGGCCAGGGCTCTCCTTTAACATCTCTCTACCAGATACCGCAATGTCCAGTTGAATCTTCACTATTTCATCTGGCATCTTTTTTTTACTAATTCTTAAAACCCCGCCTAACTCCGGGTTTTGTCTTGCTGGGTCTCCTGTATTTATCTGTGCTCAACACCTTCCCAACGCACCTTCCCACCTTACAAAGACCTTTCAGGCTTGAATCAATCCTTTCCTCAGTCTGGGTTTGCACCACACGCTCCCCTCACCATGTCCCTTAGGAGGCTTTTCTGTTCTGCCTTGATTTAGCGCAAAGAGCCCCAGTGCTTAGAGAGGAAGAAGGAGACCTAGGTGTTTTTAAGCATGGACCAGAGCAATTCATCCAAGGCAGAAAGAGCAGGAATAGAGTCAGATAAACTGAAAAAGCTAAAGAAAGTATTTCATGAAGGCATACATACCTTCCTTTCTCCTTAAGCACTTCTTTCTACACAGAGCAGATGGCCCTGTCTCAAAAATAAACATAAAAAATAAAGTGAATTGCGAGAGCTGTGAAGACAAATCCCCTTCTTTATAAATGTATAAAGAGCTGGAGGTCAGAGAGGGTGAGACAGAAGGGCACGCAGGGGGCAGCACCATGACAAATGAGGTGGTGCTTGCTGGAAGCCAAAATGATTCCCCTGTCACAGTGTTTGCCAGGGATCGGGAGGCAAATGTGCCTGAAACAGATGTTTCATGGGGACAGGAAATGAAACATTAATGAAAGCACTGGAAATACCTGAACATTGCGGGGCGGGGGGGGGGGGGGGGGGGAAGAAAAAGAAAAAGAAAAAAGCCTGTCTGAAGGGAGGGAAGTGCCCTCCTGTGACGAATTTCCTTCAACTCAAACTTTGACAGAGGCTGTGATAACGACATGGCTTCTATGTGCCTTGCAAACACAGAGACAGCATGCAGGGCTTTGTGCTCTAAATTAAACACAGGGAAAACCAAGTCATTTCTCATTCGTAAAATACCACTGTTGCAGTTGCTACTAATAAAATAATAATAAAACAGGTCTGTCCCAGTCAGATGATCACCAGATGATTTTGAAAGGAGACATTTTTAAGCCAGGTCAGTCTCCTGCATATAAAAGATAATAAAACCACTCATTAATAAAAAAATTGGGATAACCTCACTTACTTTCTATTGCCCAGAAAAGTGTAAATGTGATCACTGCCTTGAAATCAAACCTGGAAAACTGCTAAAATGCCAAAAAGAAATGGGACTTTGCTGAACGAGTGAAAGTTTTAGTCCTTCCTCCAGTAATGAATCTGTATTGGGGTAATATGCTTCATATCCTTTGAAAGATAAACATTTATCTTTTAGATAACATCTAAATGAGCTTGGAAATTAAAAAAAAAAATTGCTTTAGATTCAAGTTAGATGGACTGGCCATGTCTGAACATTACTGCCATTTCATTTAAGATGAAGTATCAGCCTGGCATTTTTATTTTTAATGTGGGAAGCTGTGTTTCTGAATAAAACCTTTCATCTCAGGGACAGCAGTTTCAATTTTTTGAAAAGTAGTAGAGGTCTACTTAAATGGTGTCTCACACACTGCTCAGATCAGGTACTCTGAGAATGTGTAAATTCACCTTACCTATGATAAATGGATCCATGAATACTTGCATTTTTTTCCTCCTGCACCTCTTCATAATGAAATATTTAAGATAAAGTAGTTCTTGGATCCTTTGATAACACCAAGGAAGGTGTGCATTTGATTGACATCTTTCAAAACATTTCTGTCCTGATACTTTCATCTCATAGCCTCTAAAAGAGGTATGTGTCATACAGACAACATGCAGGTAAATTTTTCCTCCCCAGTTACACCATTAAAAGCCATCCTGAACAGTGCTGTGGGAAATATAGCCTCGAGATATTTCTAACCTCATCTCTTCCAGACTTCTGACAGTATATACAAAATTGCTGCTACTTTGGGCACCAGGAACTGAAGCAGAGGAGTGGATAGGTTCTTGATGCCTTCCTTGAGGGGTAAGTACCCTTGAAGAATGTGACAGGATGGACTCCAGCATAAGTATAGCAAACGGGCCTCTTTTACACCAAAAGGCATCCTAATTTGGTACCAAACCCTCCCTAGGCTGAGGGTGTCTCCAGAGGATGCTCTGCACCACAAAGCTACAGATCAGGCTGTGGTGAGAAGTCAGGCAACATCTGTTTTGTCAAGTGGTAGTTGAATCTGATGGAGACAATCCTAGCCCATCCGCTCCTTCACAAGGGCACACGCTGTTAGGATACAGCTATACAGGGGTTGCCCCAAGGGCAGCGGGGTGACCAAAGCCCATCTGTGCTACAGGCTGGAAGCACACATAGAGCTTTGCTCATGAAGCAACAGTGAAAGTCGTGCAGTTCAGGAGACTGTCACTGACACTGACTCCAGCAAGTACTTGTCACCGACACAAGAAGCAAATGCCCCACTTGTTCCTGCAGTCTCAAATACCACGTCTCTTCTTGAGAGAAGTGCAAAAGTGGCTGACCTTCAAATCCAAAGTAGATTCAAAAACCACCACTGCAATGTAGATACTTAGGAGAGAAGAGTAGAAAGTAATCATGGTCAGGCAGAAACCAATCATTCCTTTAGCTTGCTAAGCCCTTTTCTAGCAGTTGGTCAGCAGAGGTAAGCAGGAGCTGTATCCAAATCAATCTTGCAATGAAGAGAGCTTTTCTATTTGGGACCCCCCCTTCTAAAGTACAGTAGTCCAATCAGTTAACATGCTGCAAATGCAACTAAAAGGAAGTGCTTAGGATGGAAGAGCTGCAATGCCAAACTATAAAGCAGAAAATAACTGGTCACAGGATATAATGTTGTCCCTTGTCCTGGGGCCCATGGCAAGTAATGCCAGGCATCAGAGCATACTGAAGGGCTGCTTTAGATCTGGAGCAAGCACTTTGAGAATCTGAGAAGGAGCAGGCAGCTTTGCAACTGGGACAAGCTGACTGGCAGCTTTGAAGTATGTTTCCCAGGGCAGGGGAAAGACTTTTGCAAAGAGGCTGTATCCAGGGTTATTCTTATTTTAGTGAGGAGGGCATCCCCCGTTTTATTTCTGTGCTCATATTAGGTCCCTGCACGTAGAACACCGAAGCCGTGGCTCCGCTGCAAAGTAACTGCAAAGTTGCTAAGGATTTCAGATAGCCCTTTCAGCAGCCTCTGTAAGAGGAGCATACAAAGCTCAGCTGAAGCTGAACTGCCATAAAACATACAATAAAGACTTCTCTTTCTGTAATGTGCAGCTAGCAGCGATGAGATACTAGTCCAAGGGACTCTATATCAAGTTAGGGCTGTGCTGAGAAACAAAATTGCTGCTGTCAGTTATTTGCAGTTAAAGCAAAAGTACAGCAGGGGGAAATATCAAATGCTTTTACAGTGCCCTAATGACCATTATTCAAGAGCCTTATTTACGTTTGGCAAGAAACTGCAGTGTGAATCTAGCGAGGTAAAGCACAGCCACTGCCAGCAGCCACGAGTGCTTCTCACCTGCTGACCTGCCTGCCGTAGGGGTGCCCAGAAAGCAAAGCTTGGGGGGCACGATGGTCTTCACGCCTGTGAGCAATGCCAAGCTGCCCTGTAACATGGCAGTGCCTCTGAATCTTGGCTGTACCAGCATTCAGCCACCATCAGCTGGTGCCCTCCTGTCTCCTTCAGAGGTGGCATCGCTTTGCCCCTGCCCAGCCAGGGAGAAGGTTGAAGGAAGGAAACCCTTGGGTAAGCTCAGCTTCAAGTCTTGCCTGACATAGGGAATAGACTCCTTTGCAGACAGTCCTATGGAAATATCTGCACACATAACCCCGAAAAAGGCATGGAAACCTCTTCTGCCATCTCTCAGATCAATCAGTACTCTTGGAGTCCAATGCATTGCAAAATCGTATTATTCTACTAGGAATTCTTGTAAGACTCTAAAAGGAGTTAAATAAGCCTTTTCACCATCACGATGGAGAAATTTGCTGCTCTTTCAATGACTGTCTTATTATAACCTCATATAGTTTCCTGCCAGTAGCTGCAGGTGCTCCAGCAGAAAACGGAAGATGGATGCAAAAAAATAGCACAAACAATTTTATATTATTTTTTAATTTCTGAAAACAGGAACTGACTCAATTAGACTGTTAGATCTTGCTTCTAGCAGCTAAACAGTCTCATAATGGCTGGAGAGCTATTGAAAAGTGCTTTGAAATGGCTGAAATGGTATATGATTTAATTTTTTAAAAATGTAGAATTACCAAGGTTTCTTCTCAAAAAGGTTTGGAAGACTGCTGATATATTTAGAAGCGTCTACTCTTCTATTTGGCTGGGTTCTTTTCCTTTTTAATATGGATGAAGATTCCTTTTGACCTTCTAAATTGCAATCTTTATGTTTATAGATTATGATAATTTGAACCCTAATAATTTAGATAGAATTCCTTTAATGTCTGCAGTCATTTTTATTTATGAGTTGCCTTTACAGAGTATGGAGAGACGTAGATGGCAGTTTTCTTTTAATTTTTTTGGTTTCCTAAAATGAGGAAGAATTATAAGAACCTTCCAGTCTTGGACAGGGAATAAGAATCCCTTCAGGCTTGGTATTTGAGATTGGCTTTCTACTAATGTTATATCCATAATGTAGATTTTAATTATTATGCTCAATGAGATATTGAGAATATTCTCACTTTTATGGAGCTTCTAAAACTGTAGTTGCAGTTAATAAATAACAGAATAATCAACCAGTCTTTATGTCTGGGTCAGATATCTCTTACATAAATGTAGTCCTGCAAAATCCATACACGAACTCTGTGTAGTGACCTGGATGGTTTTAATTGCTACTCAGAGAGAAGGTGATTAATCTGCCCTCAGACATCCCTGACACTAGGTACCACCTTGCAGAGGTCCACCTCCCTGGCAAGGCAGGGAGCACAGCTCCCAGGTGTAGCCCAGGTGCCTCACTTGTAGGTAGATGAAGTCACCTGAAGTTACCCCTATGGCTTGGGCTTGGTGCAGCAGTTTCAGTAGGATGCAGGGTATTCTCTTTATTTCAGTCACTTCTAGTCATGTTAAGCCCTGTGAGAATTATACGTAGCTAAAGCTTTGGAAAAGAACATCAGTCACATGCCACAAGTTTAATTCAGGAGACTTCAAAGTAAAGGATACAATTCTGATTTATGCTTCTCACATTTTCTTGCACTGTGCTTTTCTGCCCTGACTGCTTCAAGATATTGCTTTTACAGCTCATATACCTATAAAGACCGGAATGTGCACGCTAGTAGGAGTACCATTCATATTGGTAATATGTCCCATTTAAACTGCTCATGGAGAAATGATATCCTAACCTGGTGCTGTTAGTTTCTTCAAGGTTCACATCATGGAGTTGAAGTGTATTTAAAGAGATTCAGAACTGGCGTGTCTTCCCAATATTTGTGTGATATATGGCTGGCTGGATTTTTAGTTTATTTATCTTTAATAAAGTTGTGTCTTGGTGATTCTTCAAACCGATTTTTTGTTTCTCAAACAGTGATATCTAAAATGTACCAATCACTTCTTGGAACTGGGTCCCCTGGGATGACAAAACAGTGACACCCCAGAGAAGGACTTAGGACTGGAAACCCTGTCCTAGTTTTTTTGCAGATATATCAGGTTATAAACAGAAAGTTACTTAAGTCACAGTGCTTTCATATGTATTTCAAATGGTTATTTTGAATATTTGCACTAGAGAGACATTTGGACTATAGGATCCCACGAGGCCCATAGCAGTAAGACCATTAAGCATCTGTGTATAATATGTGAAAAGATCAAAGGGTAAGATGAAAAGAATAAAAATATGGCTGTGTTTGATGCCCATGCAGTCTACCAAATATTACAAATTGGAACTGAGGATTGATCTGAAATATAATGTTTGGGAGGTTTTGCTACACATTACCAAGAGTCTAGCTTTTAACGAATTAGATATGAAGTCTGATGGTGTTTCGTGTTCATTGCTAATTTTCCTTTCCTTTCAAGATGCTTAGGACATGTTCTTCATTTCTAAGTAATAAAAAGTTTCAGGTAATATTTTTTACTTCAAACAACCACCTACTATTCCAGCAGCAGACTTAGCATTTGGTTCCTAAATTTTGTTCTGTAGCAGAATCATTTTGCCTTATCTTTAAACACAGCTCTATTCAGAGGATATAGCCTGGAAAAAAATGTGTCTTACTCGTGAAACTGTTGTTAGAATCTAATCAATTAAGATCTTAATGTTTTGACAGAGAAAAAAACCACAACATTTAGGATTCAGATTGTGTTTCTGGCAACTGTAGCATCAACTGTGAAATTAAAATCAGGGTTTTTTTTAATAATTCAGGGTTGGGGTTTTTATGAATGAAAGAAATTGCAGTCCTAAAAAAGTCAAAGCATGTAATCAGGACTTGTAAAATATTCCATTCTGTTTTATGACATCTCAACTCCAATCTAACAAACAGAGACAGAAAGAACTGGAGACTTGATTGACTGTTTAAAGGAAAAGCTGTCAGTTTGATTACAGGCAAGTGAACAGACACATTACTAAATGTAAACTGCATTTAATTTTATTATGCAAGCAGCTTTAATAACAAGTCACAAATAAGTTATGCAAACCGAAATAGTGAGAGCGGCTGCATACAGATTTCTGACATTGAGTGTGGCTGTGGAGTCATAGCTGTTTTCAACTGAGGTTTCCAAAATTTGTTAGGAAGCAAAAGGTAATTAAAACCGAGAGAGCATGAAAAGAAGAAAAATCCAACATGCTCCTTTACTTCAAACAAAAACAGTAGAGACTTCAAATAGGTCGATAACAGCAGATTCTTGCAGTGATGTTTAGAAATGTCCTTACAGTGCTTCTGTTCAAATATCTGCAGTATTTCAGTACTGCCTTTTTGATCTGGCTTCATTTCCCTGTATCTGGATTTTTTTAAAGTTCAAGATGACTTGTGAAGTGTGGTGGATGTTTGACACCAAGGCTGTGCGGGTATCTTGGAGGTATGCCCGCAGAAAAAAGCCATGCACTGTTTCCCCCCACCTTGATGCCCATGGGAGATAGTTCAAACCAGACTCAGCTGAGAACTCCAATGTGCTGTTATGCCACCCCAGAATGTGCTGGGACATCCAGCCTCATAAATCTGAAAGTGGACTTCACAGCATTTGCAGTAGTTTTGCATTCCTGCTTGTTGAAGGACCTCAGACTTGTGCTGGGTCCTCCCACGCCCTGTGGGACCCTGGTCTACCAAGCTGGAGATCTTTTCTCTTGCTGCCCATTTCTTCTTGCTCAACCAGCCAGCAATGCAGATAGTTCCAAACTGTGAGCTGCTCTGGTAGAGACAGGCAGAGGTGGCTGGTACAGGGCACTGTATGAATCGAGTGAGTGGGAGAGCAGCAGATGCCTTTCTGATCACTTGGTCCCGATGTAGAAGGAGAAAAAAAATTTGGGGATGGTTGTAGGTTTCACCCAGGGACCTTGTAGGAAAACACAACAGTCCCAACAGTAGACGGTACATGGTCACAGCAACAATGCTGCATCCAAGACAAAATTATTCTGTTGCTGTCTTAAAAAAAAAAAAGTTCAGTCACTGGAGGGGAAGCTGGCAAAGCTTGGAGCTCAGCAATCACAATCTGATTACATTCAGTGTGGAAAAACGGAGAATAAGGGTGAATTTTCTCAAGCTGACGCAAATTATGAGAAGAAGTGATTGTTTTCTGCCTGACAGTCTCATTTTTCCTGGCTTCTCAGAGGACTCTTTAGAAACTTATATTAGATGATTAAAAAGCCATGGATGCACAGTTGAAAAGATGTCATGTTTTGCTAAAAGCTCCTTTTAGTTCAGTAGTAAAATGAAGATAATTAGTAACAAATGTTACAAAGAGGAAAGGGGGGGAAATAGACAGAAGTCAGCGTAAACTCAGTGTAAGCTTTGAAGCAGAGAGAAATGGGAATGGAAGTCAAAAGGGAAGAACTTTTTAGAAAATTATGATTGAGTGGTAGTGTGAATGGTGATACGTGTTGTAGATTTGCGTGGCTGGGTTCTGGTCCAGGAGGGGGGCTGCAGGGGTGGCTTCTGCAAGAAGCAGCCAGAAGCTCTCTGCAGGCCCCACAGAGCAAACACCAGCCGGCTCAAGGCTGGAGTCATTGCTGACCAAGGCCGAGCCCATCAGCGACAATCACAGCACCTCTGGGAATCACATTCAGGAGAAAAAAAACACAAGCGGCCCCTTTTTGCCACCTGAGAAGGGAGTGAGAAGATGTAAGAAACTGTGCAGGCACCAAGGCCATGGAAGCGGGGGAGGAGGCCCTCCAGGTGCTGGAGAGAAAGATGCCCCTTGCACCCCGTGAAGAAACCCATGGTGGAGCGGGTGTCCCCCCTCAGCCCGTGAAAAAGGCCGAGACCCCACCTGCAGCCCACGGAGAGGCCCCACACTGGAGTGGTGGAGACATGCAGAAGACGTTGTGACCCACACTGGAGCAAGCCCCTGGCAGCACTTGCAACCCGTGGAGAGAGACAGAGACACAGAGATGAGCAAGACAGAGCCATGCCAGAGCAGGTTTGCTGGGGGGTTGAGGGGAGTGCTTGTGACTCCATGGAGGACCATGCTGGAGCAGCCTGGGCCTGAGAGACTGAGAGACATTCTATGATTTATGATTGCGCCCCATAGCAGTGACCCACGCTGGGGCAGCTGGGGAAGAGCTGAAGCCCCGTGGTAAAGGACTCATGTTGGAGAAGTTTGTGGAGGACTGTGTCCCATGGGTGGGACCCCACATTGCAGCAGGGGAAGGGTGTGAGGAATTTCCCCCTCAAGCTAAGAAGGAAAACAGCTCATGAGGAACTGACCAAAACCCCCACTCCCCCATTCCCTGCCTCTCCCTGTGCCACAATGTGGGGGCAAAGAAGGGAGTGAAATCATGACTAAAGTGAAGTCTGCTAAGAAGGGAGGGGTGGGGGGAGGTGCTTTAAGATCTGGTCACACTTCTCATTACCTAACTCTGGTGTCACTGGGTGTGCAGGGCAGTGTCACAAATTAGAGAGTTTCTTTCCTTTATTCCATGTTGAGTCTGTTTTGCCCATGACGCCAATTGCGGAATGATCTCTCCCTGTCCTTATCTCGACTCCCAAGCCTCTCAATAGATAGCTGAAAAAGGGAGTAATAGAGCAGCTTTGGTGGGCATCTGGCCTCCAGCCAGGGTCAGCCCACCACAATATGGAATTAAAACCACTACACTAGGAGCAAAAGGAATCTTTGTGATGCTAAATATACTTGCAATGAGAGAGAGCAGTTATAGCACCTAGTAATGAAGGAAAATACTAGAGTTTTCAATAAAGAATACTTATTTATTGTTTGAATAGATCAGTAATTCACAAAGAAAGGAGAAGATGTGTTTATTATTCAAAAAGGACTAAAAAAATACATTCATTTCATTGGCCTGAGTAACCATCAGCATAAAAGAGCTGGGCAAGGAGACCTCTGACTGATTTACATACCTTCAGTACTGTTAACTCAGTGCTTAACAAAATTCCCAGAGTATATGTTCAGACCTGACCAGCAGCCTGTTGTGGGCAGCTGTATACCACAGTTATTCCAACGTCAACCCCAGACAAATACAAAAAATGAATTAATAACAATCAGACCAATGAAAGTCACTCAACATAACTTGATTGCAACATGACTTGTCAAAACAAACCTGATTTCATTCTTCAGTGAGGTTACTCACTGTCTGATTGCTGTACTATCTATATATAATAGATGTAATGGATGTATTTTTGTTTTGTTATCATCAGACACACACACACACACACAGAGTTGAGAAATTGGCACTATACCATGTCAATAACCTTGCACTAAAGGGATTGAAGATCGAAAAGGGTGATCCATGAGAGCATCTCTTCAGTGATTTTCACAAAAATTAGTAGTAAGTGATACTCTTCATCACTTCTATTCATGTTCCAGAAGCAAATATAAAATCATTCCTAATGCAGTTTGTCCCGTTTAAGACTACATAAAGAGATGCATCTAATGATGTCTGAGGTGATGAGGGTAGGGTACCAACAGAGAATCCTCTCAACCGACTCGAAGTTGAGCGCAAGTCATTTTAACAGAGCCAAAGGAAAAGCTGCATGTGTAGGAACATGGGACAGAGGTCACAGAAAGAGACTTGTCCTCTGTCCCAGCACAAGGAGCTTTGAAAAAGATTTTAATATTATAAATCAGAAATTGAATATTACTACAGAAAGTAAAAGTTCCGGTGTCTACATTTTAAAAAGAAAGTAAAATTATTTGGGACCACAAAAATTATCAAACTTATTTAAAACTATTAAAATTTTTCGCTGTGAAAAAGAGTCTTTTAAGCTTCTCAAGGAGAGGACCGAGAAATTAGATCAACTGAGTGCCTTCCTTAGGAAGGATGCAAAAAAGGACTGTTAACTTTAGCAAAGATCAGCACATCAAGAGTCAATATTTGAATACTGAGACCAGCAATAATCAGTTGAGAAATAAGGCACAAACCTCTAGGAATGACAGGCTTTGACCACTGGAGCAGGACATTAGAAGAATAAATTTGATAACCACAAGTCAGGATTAAGTGGCTATCTGGAAGCTGTGTTTCAGTTAACCAAGAGTAACTGGTCTCCAGGCAGGGATAACAGGGCCAATATCCGGCCTCCGCGTGCAGACAGTCAGACTACTGGTTCAAAGGTTCCCTTCAAATAGCAAACACTAAAGCCTGGCAAGACAGAAGGCATGTGTCAGAAGGATAAATGCCACAGGAAAACATCTGAGTATATTTAAAGCATGTTAATTATAAAGACAATGCTGGGAATTATCCCATCTTGGGTAAATATAATATTGATTCTGCAAAGCTTTTAAGCATGGCTTTAACTTTATGTGGGTGTTTAAGTCCTCCATGTTTCAACAGAATGTAACCATCTTTTTAAGGTTAAACTGTAAATTCACTATTAGATCAACCACAGATTTATCTGAATATCTAAGGCTGCAAACACTATGCCCAATTTTTCACTTGACATTGATTATGACTGATTTTCAGTGCCTTTAAAGAAAAGAGAACCAGACTGAATCCCTTGTTTACAGCAATTTAAACTTCTTTGCAGCAAAGACATTATTAGAACAGAGGTTTGGCATGAAAGATCATGAGAAAACCTGAAAAATCATACTTAGAATCATGCTTTTTCGATACATCCTACAATATATTCAATGCACACTGTCAGATCAACAGAAAATGTCTTTCTATGTGCATCAGGCACCTTTGGTCTTCAACAAAACCAAAGCTCAGCTTTTCCATATTCCTCCATCCTCAGTCCTTTTATATATCTTGAAACTGATCCTCAGTAGGGTAGCCTAATTAATGGCAATGGAGAAGAGTGGTTCATACTGGATGCAGCTCTACCTTTTTCTTGCAGAAACACACGGTAAGAATTCCCAAAGTGGCCTCCAGAGGTCATCAAGACCTTTACCTTGGAGTCCAGTGTGTGGAGAGCAAAGGTGTCTGGAAAAGGGAGGAGGGAAAAGGGAAAAGGGAGGGGAAGGAGAAGGGGCAGGGGAAGGAGGAGAGGAATCTAACCAATCAATTACAGTCGCTTAGATCTGTGATACAGATTTTTTGGTTATTTCCAAAGTGGTCCCCAAATGTGTGAAGGAAATGCTCTTCAGTGCCCTGGCACAACACAGAGTAGTCTTTGCCCATGTGGGAATGAAATTGAGCTCTCAGGCAGTCAGGCAGAAAAATCCAGATGTTTGGCTGAGTGTTATTTCACTCATTTGGAGACAAAGTGCCATTGTGATCTACCCCAGTGCTCAGTGCTGGAGGAGAAGACATGGGCGCACCTGTACCTGCAGCACCATGTTGTGGCCACATTGCTCCTATCCCCTCCTCCCTGTCCAAGTTAACAGGTGGAACTGGGTTGTGCTGGAAAGGCTGGGGGATGCTCTAGCCCCTCCCCTGCAGTGGGGAGGGCAGACTTTGCCGATAGGGTCTAAGCAGAGTCTGGAATCAATTATTGGCCTCAAAAAAGTCTTATAACTGTTCTGACTGTTTGCAAAGTTAATGTGTGTCTAAAGTACCAATCTGCCTCTGAGACTGCCTCAATCTCTTTGGAAATCTGGCAGAATATACTCAGACAGTACATTACTTTTATTCTTAATTAAGAACTTTCAAGAAAGTATTTAACCTGGGATCTCAAAATGTGATGTGAAAGTAGTTAATGAAAATGACAATCCAGTCTGAATCTGTGGAGAAATCAGTAAAGCCTTGACATAAAAGGATCCAGTGGAATGTACCTTCACGGCACTGGAATCTTCCAGGGACTACACAATGCCAAATGAAACCCAGGCTATTAGGCTACTTATATATGCAGTAGCTTTGTTTCAGTGTTCCTCACAATGTCATCCCTGCTTTTGTTACTTAAATTCTTTCTGCATATTCCCTAGTTATCATTCACAAACTGCCTCGCTCTTCAACCCTACTAATAAATGTCATTCCAAGGGTGTCACTACACGGTGTTTCCTCTTCATCCAGACATATTTCTCAATTTAACAAAATCAAAGAAGTGCTAAAAAAAGCCCCTAAATGTGATATGATATATCTCAAGGTTAATTTCTGGAACTGGAAAGAGACTTCCAGAGAACTAGAGTATCCTGGAGAAAGTACTTCCATATTTTCACAAGTTTGCCACACTTCTACTGTCCTGTGGCTCCTATGGTATCATAATATCATTGCCTAAGATTTTTTAACAGGTTTTGAAAAATAATGGGCATGATTTCTAGAATAACAGTATCTATTAAGGGGTTATAGGATGAAAAATAGAGTGATATTACCTTGAGATTATTACATATCTCTCTTTCAATGTATTTGTCAGCTTCAATTTTTCTTTTCATTTCAAATTTCTGCCATTTAATTATCAGGGAGTCTGTCACAGAATGCAGAAAAACACCGTTTTATGCTAACCATTGGGTTTCTTTCGCACATGAGAGCTAAAAGTCAGGGCTGTTTAGATGGAAAGTAATCCCAATAACCAAGAGACAACAAGGAATGTCTCATATTTCTATGACAGTGCATTTATTCTTGTCAAATCTGTGAGAACACATTAGCATATCTTCAATTTAGATGACAACTTTTCTTGGTTGCTTTCACAGACAATTTAATCTGCTCTCAAACTTCAAAAGTGCTTTAAATGTCTTGTGTTGAGGTCTTGTGATCCACATTCCAACACTGATTTCTGTCCTTCTGAGGAAACTGAAGTGCTTCGAAACCATAGGACTACTTCCCACAGCATGCCTCACTGAAATGAAAGGTAGACCAAACTCTTAACCACACTGTGATAAGCATGTCCTCAAAATGCTATGTTAACATGAAAGTCATCCACTACTGAAATGCATTTTATAACTGTGCTTCTAGGGGTTTTCCAGACTACCCTGTTTTTTTCTGGTCTTTGGTTTTCAGACACTTGACAACCATTTTTCTGAGGTTTACATAAAAGTGGAGTGTAAAAATGGAAACATTATTATCTTCCAAGATTTTGTCTCTAGGATGGTCTCACAGGACCTTCAGCAGTGGAGAAGAGATTTTCATTCACTCTCATCACATTGATGTGGAAACCCACTGAGGGAGTCCAGAGTAATCAGGAGCCTGGCTCTTCTCATAGGCTTCCCAGTATGACTTTTAGAGAAAGGTACAGTATGCCCTTTGATCAGTCTACACAGCCAATGACTTGCAGGAACACAATATAAAAATAATAATAGAATCAAAGAACCCTAGAATCACAGAATGGTTGGTGTTGGATGGGACCTCAAACCCCATCTAGTTCCAAACCCCCTGCCATGGGCAGGGTCACCCCTCCACCAGACCAGGCTAACCAAAGCCCCATCCAACCTGGCCTTGGACACTGCCAGGGAAGGGGCAGCCACAGCTTCTCTGGGCAGCCTGTGCCAGGGCCTGACCACCCTCACAGAGAAGAATTTCTTCTGAAATCTGAATCTGTCCTCCTTCAGTTTAGCGCCATTGCCCCTTGTCCTATCACCACCTGTGCTTTTAACCAGTCCCTCCCCAGCATTCCTGTAGGCTCCTTCAGGTACTGGAAGGCTGCTATAAGGTCTCCCCAGAGCCTTCTCTTCTCCAGGGTGAACAAGCCCAACTCTCACAGCCTGTCTTCCCAGAAGAGGTGCTCCAGCCCTGCGGTCATCAACTGGGATGACAATGGGTAAAACCACAGTAATAGGTAATAGCATGTACTAAGAGGAAAAGGTGTATTTATAGCTTCATCTAGTCTTCATTAATTCTTTAGGACTTGAAGTGGCAGAATTTGACACAGTAGAACAGGCACAAGAACTTGCTTCTTTTTCCTCAGTTGCAATAGCTTTAATTGTTTTAGTGTTATCACTGCTATGAATCTCAACTAGCTGTCAGATTGTTAGGAAGCTAGAAAACTGACTGCTGCGAGGAGGAGCTGAAAGCAATATGGAGTGCATGCAAATCTAGCGTGCTTGAGAATGAAAAACAAGCCGTATGCTGTGTCTGTGCTGTCTACTGTTGCAGGATTATTTTCAGTGATTAACACACTTGGTTAATTGCCAAGAAGAACTCCGTGCTTAAGTACTGCAGTTAGCACGCCTTACTTCTGTGAAACTGGAAATTGCCAATACAGTAATTCTTTTTCAGCTCAATGAAAATACACATTCCAAATGGCATCCTTTATATCAGGAGATCAAGATTTCAAAAACTACCTTGAATTTCAGATAGCTCCTTTTCTTTTGGAAACTAAACATTGTAACCTGTGTCAAATAAGTAACTTGAAATAAGTTAAAGAGGCTTTGTGTTCAGAATGCTGGCTCTTTTGACTCTCAGACACAGAAGGACCTTTGCACTTATAAGAATTGAATTCATCATCTCTTGATGAAGCAGATTTAATCTTGGATGGTGGCTTAGTCTCGTTTGCGTGTTGTTACGTTTTAGTAACAGGGCTGGGTGTTTAGTGGCCACAGAAGATGAAACTATGCCTCTCTGCAGAATGAATGCCTGTGGAATCACTTTAATAATACAGGAAATTTTGAGAACTATGTATTAATTTGTGCTGAAAGAGAGAATTCAAAGGAGTCACTTTCTTGGGAAAACACAAAAAAAATTTGAAGGTTTTATTCTTCATGTTCAATTTAATCTTTGGTCAAACTAGGTATGTGGAATAAGCTGCCTTTGGTGTTCTGAGCCATAGCTTACTGTACCTGCTACCAGCTCTCACATGGGAGGGTAGTTTAGGACCCCAGACTGTGCAGCTATCAGAGTGCTCATCTTATTATGTCATCCCTAAACTACTTTTATACAACATATTCTTTTCCTCATACATAAGATTTCTGTAATGGTCAATTTGTTGCAATTTATTCAGCAAATACATTCTGTCAATGACTTAAGAAGGTGACCTGCACATAAAGCTTTGTGTAGTTCTATTGTTAAGAGTCTGGTATTTTTCAAAATTGCTAAAATAAAATTTAAAAAGTAACTATCATTGTTAAAGGGAGTGCTATGCATAAATGATATCCCTCTGGAACTGATAGATAAGATGTAAAACATCCTGAGGAATTCTGTATTTCTTCATTTAAAGTATTTTCTTGGCAATCATACTGACAAGCATAGAAAACACATGCATATTAGAATTGAAAAGGTGTATTTCATGAACAATAAACTCCATCAGCACCATTTACCACGGTATCCTGGGTTGATAGTTTAAGAACTCAGGGAAGTACTCTGACAGGTTAAACGAGTGGTAATGGTGTCATTACAGTTGCGATGGTCCAAGAATGCCAGTGGGGAGAAGGCGCAGGGAGCGGTACCAGCATTATCATAGCGGCTGGAAAAAGCAGTACAATTTCTCATGCCAGAGGAAAGTCCTCCCTGGGCAGACATCCCCCTTCACTGGTGAGGTGGGGGCCACCAGTGCTCCACAACGAGCCATCGCAGCAGTACCTGAGCACCTGGCTCTGCACTGCTGACTTGTTGGTGACTTGCAGTTGAGGACTGATTTGTGGAGGCAATTGTGTCAGCCCTTGGGAGTCTGATATTTGCTAGGTTATCGTTGCTTATTTTCATTGCCGTGTCAGGAAGGCTGTGCTGGTGGAAGAGGAAAGAGTGGTGATTAATGGCTTTGTGCTGAAGTCAGTGATTGAAACCAGGCTTTTGGTTCTGATGATCAGGAGGTCACCTATATGCTCCAGGAACCCAGCAGTTACTAATTAATTGAACAACATAATTAAGTTAAACTTAGAACAAATGTTCTCCACCCCTACTTAGTTGAAAGATTTCTGCTTCTATTTCAGATTATTTGTGCTAGAAAGTCTGACCTACATCACTTCTGTTTGCAGACCTTTTTTACCTGTTTCACAGCTATGTCAAAGTAATTCTTTCTGGTATGTTTGTGAATTTGGCTTGTTTTCCTAGGACCCATGTTACTTCCTGCTGATTTCTGCACTCACAGAATGATGTGCTCCAAAACACAGAGAAAATAACCAACACAGTAAAGAGCTTGTTTAAACTATCATGTCAAAGAAGACCCCTTCAGGTAAGACATTCATGCAGTTGGTTCAGCAAGAATAGGCGAGTTACCAACATCAAAAGGTTCTCATGAAGTCTCTGCTCTGGTGAATACAATACTGGGAAATAAGAACCCATTGCTTGGAAAAAGTCACTTTTAAAAGGAGTAAATCCATTGCATGTGTACTTGTAAGTGAATTATGCCTGTCTTTTTAGGTACTTACAGAGCCTTCATCTCTAGCAGGGGTAATGTAATTAAAGTTAACCTGCGACCAAAACCTGAAAATGCACTTTTGGATGAAAAGATAAAACAATCATCTGTAATATACAATATATTGAACTGGATAACAGCATTTGCTTCAAAGCTCAAGGACACCTCAATGCCTATAATTAGAAAGGCTCTCAAAGGGCATAGGCACATGCTTTCAATTGAGATAGGTGACACTTCTTTTGAAACAGCCCCGATGTAAAAGTTTGAACTCTTTTTAACCCTTTAAGGAAATTAAGTGAGACATGAGTACAGCCAGTTCTGCTTTTGACTTCACCATCTCAAAGCAGTAAAAAGTAAAATGGTGCAACAAATAGCTGTATTTGTCTTTTAAGCTGTAATTCTGAAGTCTAGTGCCAGCTGAAGGAGGTTTCCAACTTTAATTTATTGTCATGTCTGAGCTTTTACAATCTTTCTGGAATTATTTCCTCTCCGTTCTTGAGTGTGCCAATAAAGATTACCTTTTTTTTTCCTTTATTATTTTTTCCCCTGGATTGAAATACAACCTCCCTCATGTCATAAAATGGATGGACTACAACACAGACTAATCCTGACCTTGGAGGAGGTAGCTTACAGAAGGAAACACCCATTTATTTACTGGAGGGTTCAAAAGAGGCCATGGTCTCCCTTCTGAACACAAAAGAGTGTGTGATGGACATCAAGGTTTGAATCCGGTGCATAAGAATCAATGTTGGAATATAATATATTTTGTTCTCCTACTTTCCTGAAATATTTACACTTCTTCTGCATCTGGATAATTGCGATTCCCAAGTCAATACCTCCTTTTATGATTCAGATACTGGAAGTATCTGTGAGCTTGTAATGGGTACTGTGTCTTCATGCAATAAAGTGAAATAGCACGACTTGAAAAAGCTCATAATTTTGGTTATTGGAGTATTATCCTAGTATTATCTGCAGTTCAGCCACTGTAATACAAGAAATAAATTCATCAGCTCTAAAGGGCATGCTATGCTAGCAGGTGAATCCAAACCAAATTCCTGCAAAAACACAGTAAAATCCTACCTCACGTTCTGGAGGCATACTGATTTTAGGACATAAAGTAGATACAGCTGTTTTAATATCAAACTGTTGCTCTGCTTTTCATAATTAGACTGATGCTATGAACTTAATGTAATGCAATAATGTGTGTTGTCTTTATGTATTCGTCCTTTTTGAAGCCAGCACGTTTTGCTGCAGCCTACTGATGGGACACAGGCAGTTTTGGCTAGCGTCCAAGAGACTGCAATCTTCAAAAAAATGTTTTTCTTAGTATGAATCGATATGAAGTAGATTCTGTCTAGAATGGCAGAGACTCTAGAGCGGTAATTGTGCAGTCCCAACTGCACTGGCTCCTCTTCAGAAGCCTCAGCCCAGTCACTATATAAAAGGTTGGGTGCAACTTCACTGAGTTTAGTTTAATTCCATCAATCAGTTAGACAAATCTGAAAGGAAATGCAATTGGTACCTGGGAAACAGAGCAGGATTTTAGCAAGGAAAGGAGTGATAAGGTCATTGCCTCCCACGGACAGAGGAAAAAAAAGATCACTGATTATCACCTGTGGGACACACAGGCACAGATTGAAATAAATTAAATCCTAGCAATTTTCAGGGCAAGCTGATATTAAATGGTAGCAAGTAGAAATAATTTGAACTGGAATATGGTTAGCAAACAGCTATTTTATCTGTGTAATGCAAGAAGCTTGTGAAAAAATAAATCATTTGAGAGACATATTAAAGGCTGAAGACGTGATGAAGGTAACTGTGAACTAATATTCTAAAGTTTTGTTTCCAGAAAGAGTTAGAAATCCTGCAGGTGGGACACTACATGAGGTTCTCTACACTCTGGGGGATTGCTAAATCCCTCTGTTCTTTTCAAACTAATTGTAAGAACAGAGGGATTGGTCTCAGTATCGAAGGCATTAAAAATAGGTCTTTTTGTCTATACCCATGGTATAAGGACAACATTTAATTAACCCCATCTTCAAGTAACCCAAGTGAATTTCAATCACATTGGTCCAGGTGCCAGCCCAGGTGTTAGGGTGATGCAGTTTGGTGCAAGACGGTGAGGAAGGAGCATTCACTCTCTATCAGGTCACCCCAGACCCAGGGGATGTCATGTGGCATTTGCTGTCATGCTCAAAGTTGCAAATGATGGTTGCTAGCCAGCACCTCAGTGAGGTGCAGATGCCTACTCCCTGCTGGGACTTGACAAGAGGATGTTTCTGGGCAAAAGTATCCAAGAAAGCTGCAGATGCTACAGTAGGTTGTGGCTACAGGAGGTGGATACCCTGCCTGTGTCACATAAGCTTGGCACCCAGGATTTCATCATGCTTCATACCTCCTTCAGGAAGTCCTCAGGAAGGAGATCTACCTCTGCAACATGAGTTTGTGCTGGAGTGCGGGCGAAAGCAGATGAGGTGGAGAAAGCATGTTCCCTCTGAAGACCCTAAACCAAGGATAGTAACCTTTGATGGGTCCTGTGACTACCACAGGGTGGACACAGGTTGGCAACATGCTAAACAGCTGGAGAAAAGTCCGTCAGAGCTCATCTGCCAGGCCTCAGCTTACATCTGCTTAAGATACATAGTGAACACAGACCTCCTGTGTTAAGTCGAAATTCCCAACAGTAACAATATAATGTTTTTACAAATAGGTTTGACATTATCTAGGAGTGATGAAAGAGGGAGAAAACAAGTAACAATACAAAATGAGGTCTTTCTGTTCCAAGGAAGCAAAAGTAAGGTAATAATAAAACTACTGTTCAGTTTTGCACACAGGCCTTTTCACTAATGGGCTTTAGAAAAGGAAATGAGAATAATAAAATGACAAACACACTAGGCCACCTTTTAAAGTCAGTTTTAATTGCAGAAATATTATATTTAATTGTAAGAATAGCCTGAACTCTGACTACAGGTAATATGATCAATCTTTCGCGCAAAGTAATTAGATAAATTAAAGAGAGGTGATTAAAAGCACATGTGAATTAGTCGTTAAGACTCTCCAAGAACATTCCTTGTCTGTGCTACATAGGAACAAAGTGTCTCTCTGGAAGTGAAATAACACCAAATCCCAAGATGTCATGTGAAGAGGAAGTTTAATTAGCAGTTAGGATGACTGCTGGTCCAACAAGACAAACCAGTCATGGTCATTACAGGTAGGATGGACAAACTGCTAGAAAGGAGAAACAGCTCACGCCTTGCCAGTGATTTACACAACTGTTTGCTAGCAGACTCTGAGTTCATGAGGGTGTGTTGGGGTTTTTTTTTCTGCATGCTGGAAAGCTTATAAACAACTCCACTGGAAACACAGCCCTGACAAAATTTATTCTGAAGGGCAGTGGGCTTAACGGGGTAACTGTAGCATCAGGTCATATCCCCAACCGTGTCAGAGCTGCCTGTCTGCAGCCTCTTCCATTATCCATCCATCAAAAAACCCAGGAGTCCTCAGTTGCTTGAGACAGATATAAAGCTGCTCATTTCATCAGAGGAAGCAACAAGCAGCAGAAGAGCATTTTCTGGACCCTTCCTGAGCGCTTCACTACCTTACCTTGGCTTAATGTTGTGCTCAAACTCCCAAGACATGTCAGTTTTTTGCAGCCTGAAGGAAGAGCCACGACACTGAGGAGTATGCTTGTTATAAGATGGTTTATATAAGTATTTAAAACTGGACCTGAGTAAGTTTTTTCAGAGACTGACCACTTGGCCCACCAGTGTACCCAGTGGCTGCATTAAATGGCCAGAGGAGAGGGACTAACAATACCTCCACCATCGTAATCCTGACACCTCGTTCAAGGACCGGTCCACGGGCAGGAACAGAGTCCGGGAGGGCTCTGACCTCCGACCTCCGTGTCACCCGGGCAGGCTGCGTGCCAAGAGCAGAGAGAGGTCAAAAACCAGCCTCTTACTGCTGAGGGGAGTCTTGCCAGGAATGACAAGTGAATATGTAGCAGCAGCTTTCAAGGAGAACGCCAGGGAATGGGTCTGCATACCGATGATTTCCAGGGGTAGTGACTCACTCCAAGCGATGGGCATCCTGGCGTGAAGAGCTGTGGCACTAGCCCCGAGAAGGCAGCGACTGCCTGTGGGACTGAGCGCTTGGCTCATATTTATGCAGCAGCTGCAATCACCGTGCTGAGGATAACCACGCCATTTGTCTCGGTTGACTTGTTAAAGCAATCTTCTGTTACTAACCGTGCTCCCGAGCACTTGGGAGAACCCAGTGCCATCGTGTGGCACCCGGGCCAGGAAGCCGCACCGGTGACTCCCCTGGATACGTGCCCGGCGGTTGCGGGTCCCTGCTGCTCTGCCACTGTATATGGGGGAGGAAGGAAAGGTCCCTCTGCTTCCCTCCTCTTTCTGCTAAGCCCCTCTCTACCCAACAGAACCCAAGTTTCGAACAGCAGCCAGGTCCATACCCGCTGTCCATCTGGTCCTGCCAAGGTGCACCCCTACCCTCACCAGACCCGGGAGATCCTGTGTGGCCTCCAGAGAGGCAGGTGTGTTACAAAACACTCTCCTGGCAGAGGGCAACGAGGGGCATTTCCCCAGAAGCAGCACAGCTCCAATGTTAGCCCTCTCTTACTCTTTAGCACACTGCCCAAGGGAAGCAGAAACCACTTAAACGTTACTTATTCTTCCTAAATTTGTTCTTGGAAACAGCTGAGGAATTATTGTCGAAATATTTCAAAAAAACTCTACCTAAGGCAGAGGCAGATTTCAGCTCAAGCAATTCTGTGTAGCAATAAACCCATGAAAATAGGGCTAATGGCAAGTATCAAGCAACCTTAGCCACAGGCAGTTCCACGAGCTCCAGCAGCACGGTGTGGGGGGTTTCCATAAGTACTGCTTCCAAGCACTCTATCTTCCACTCTGCTGGCAGCTAAACCCAAAGCAAACTTTTCCGTATGCGCAGCACTAATTGAAAGCAAAGTAAATTAAATGAATTCTAAGCAGTGCTAATAATAGCTACGAGATGTTTTGCAGTAAAAATACCAATATTTTTCCAGTTTTTAATAACTCTGTTTTCCCACTGTTTGCAATTGCAAGAAACTTCTTGCAGTAATAGCACGGTATTTCCCGTGTAATTATTCAGCAGGCCCCACACGAGCAGTATATAAAAAAACCCACGCTAAACAAAATTACTGAAATGTAATTGTGCTACACAGGAACAGATATAAAGGAGGGGCTATTTCAATTTCCTTTTGGTGACATTGCCTTAATTTCAATCCTGGTGAAACTCTTTTTGCCATAGTTCTGATTCAATAATTTTTACCATCACTGACAAATATAAAGGTGGTGGATAGCATTGAACAAGTTCTATGGAATATATTATATATATTTAGCCTCTTTTATATTTCTAATTCTTAAAACCTGAAAAAAAATATATATACTTATACAAACCCCCCACATGTCTGGATGTAAGTATCCTAAATTTTCAACTAGGCTTTTTAGGTAAATTGTGATCAGGTAAGAAATTTATCTAAAAGAGTTGCAATATTTTTTTTAAAGATAAAGTTTAAAAAAAAAAAAAAGTTAGGCTGATTCTTCATCTGTCCCATGTTCTCACTCCAGTGTCTGGATTAATGACACATTTCATGTGCCCTTGCATTTTATGAGAACTGAAAATTAAAAATCACACAATCTATCAAGAGTTCCTTCATGCAGCTATCTAGGAAGAGAATCCCCAGGTTTCACTTGCAGAAAAAGCAAAGAAAGCATTGCTGCTGTTGAGCCTGTGCTGATGTGATCCCAGACAGGGACACCAAGCCACTGGCTCACAGCTCTCCCTTCACAGGTGACCAGGAGGGTTTGTCATGCAGGAGACACTTACAGTGTGTGGCCTGGTTGGGGAAGGGGTCTTTTTCCTTGGGTGATTCAGGAGTCTGTGATATCTGAACCCCCATCCTGTGCAATATTCAGATCTGTCTTTTTTCTTTACCACCACAGTGAAAGGAGATTCTTTGGTTGCTTCGGGACAGAAGTACCACACACAAAAGCTTTAAGACTATTGAGAGGTTTTGTGTTGACAGAGCCTTTCCCAAGGTGAAAAAAGATTCATTCTGGTTTATCGAATATTTCCCAAACACTAGTTAAATGTCAGTTCAGCCCCAAACTGTATTTCTCCTTCATGGTACCCTGCTCTCTTCAGAAACCAAATGATGTTATTGTCTCTCCTGGTGAGCCCAGACCACGTGAGAGAATGGAGGCTTATGTAACTCCCATGTGGTAGCATGCTGATGGAGAAACAGCTTTTCATACCAAAATCATTCTTACAGAACTTGCCCATCCAATTCTCATTAGAAGTAGGAAAATTTTAATGAAACAAAGCCATGAATATTTTAAAGACAATAGCCTGCTGGTAAAGTATTACGATTCAGCTCTCCCACTTCTCATTTTTTTGCCTGCCCTCCAGCCTTTGCCAGTGCCACTCTTAGGGGACTCAGAGATGCACAAACTGACGTCTTCCCTCCAAGCACTGGATAAGATTTCCTCTCAGCCAGCTGCGGTCAAAAGACTTGCTGGGGAGAAAAGCTCCTTCTTGCAGAACAGTATTTCTGAGGTTTTGCCAGAGCAATCACACTTATCCCTTGCCACTCCATAGTCACTGGCATGGATTTCTAGCGAGTCATCACTGCCAAAATAATCCTACATGGTAGCTTACATCTACAGCTGTACAAGGTATTTTCACTTCAGTGACAATGCCACAGTTTTTCCCCTAATTTTAATGATCATTTCCATGGTAAATGCTCTGCAGTATGGCATGAGTTTGCAATCATGATCAAAATGTTTTCATAGTTGATACTAACATTTACGGCTGAAACTTTAGGAATGTTTAGGTGTCTCAAGGCAGAGACAGCAGCCAGGGAGATTTAGTAACTTGGCTCAAGATGGTAGGAGCCTAACTTCCACAGAAATGGCACAAGTTAGGTGCCTAGCCCACTTAGCTGTTTTGATACACACTCCTCAGCATGTGTCTACTTTGGCATTCTCCAGATACCTTTAACATCTACTCTATTAAAGCATAAATCTCCTTACAACCACTTGAACTTGGTGCTAGGACAACCTCCTGAAAGATATGTAGGATTCTCTTTGCTTCTTCACCCCCTGAAAGCCACATGGGATTACATATAACTCATTCCGCAGCCCTCAGAGTCTGTGCTCTCACACATGAAACAGATCAGAGATTAGAGCCTCAATATTAGAATTTATCCGGAATTTTTCAGTTAAGGAAAGCAAAATGACTACAAAAATGACTCTGATATTCTGACATGCCAGCAGAAAATTAGCTGGAATGTACAGACACACATAGTTGTAAATAAAAGTCAATGAAGAAAGAGGATTCTATTAAGCACCAAAGTGAACGTAAGCAGCAACGCTTACTTGCTTTAGGCTCTTTTAACCACATTTTCCTACTCCAGTTTCCACCTGTTAATTTAAAACAAGCGTGCATTTTCTCCACTTCAGTTTCTTTTTGTTATAATGGTTGCCATGGTTATCACAAGGACAATTTAAACGTAAGGAATGCACAAAATTGTGGTTTGCTCTGGATTATACTTAGAACTTTTGAATCCACTGGACAGCAGAGCTGGTTAATGGAAGCTCCCTGCTCAAGTCACATTTCGCAGGTTTGTTCACATGGACAGTCAAAGAGTTTGGGCACATCCCTGAGAGAAGGAAACATACATGTAGCCTTAAACTGGCATGCCCCACAGAGATGTTGGGGTTTGCATCCCAACAGCCAAAAGAGGAGGTATAGCCCTGGGAACAGGCACGAGGCCCTCTCTCCTCCTCCTCAGTTAGCACCGTACCAGGCACTTCCTTACCAAGGGGAGAATTTGTTACTTCTGCCTCCTTCAGCTATGCCTATTTCCCACGCAGTGCAGCCTGAAGCTTGAAGAGGAGAGTGTTACAGACACAGCCACAGGGGAAACCGAGCGCTTGACGCAGGTGCCCAGCGTGCAGGCAGCTGGGATTTCTCTCTGCTGGCCTTCAAACAGGGCCCAGCTGGCCCCCTGCTTAAACTTGAGAGCCTGAACGTTTATTTAGGAGGACTCCCTCACAAAACACCTAAGCTTTACTTACATCCCCTTTAAGATTTGGCTTTAGCTGGTGGTCTCGGCTGCCCCCATGCAGACCCTGCTGGAGGTGCTTTCCTCTCCTCCTCCCTCCCCTGCCTGCCTTGCGCTCGGCCCCACAGCCCTTCATGCCTGTGCCCATGGGCAGCAGCGGCACTTCCAGAGGTCTTAACGTCATTATGGGGAACAAGCCGACCCAAACCACCCCCACTGTGCGTATTCCTCTGGTAGACTCCTTGCAGCTCTCTGGCCTCATCCCCAATTGCTGTCTTTGCTTTTATTTTTTGTTAACAAAACCCACTAAGCTCAGAACACTGAAATCCCCGCTGAGCCTTTTGCTTTTACAGAACTGCCATATACAGCCTGGCACAGCTGTAACGAGAGTTTCAGAAACACAAAATCAAGCCAGTGTAGTAAATTTCCATTGGAAATGATCACTGGCATCTATAAAGTTTAACATTATCCTCTGCCCATTATGAAATCTCTTGGCAGAAATGATGTAAACTTGTCTTCACTAAACCTATTAGTGAGGATAGGGGATAACCCTCGCTAATAAATAGACTGTAAATACTCCATAGCCTGCCTGCATCTGAAAAGAACAAAGGAAATGGAAAACTAAAGGGAAAAGAAGAGGAAACAAAAAGGAAGAGAAAGAAAAGGAAAAAGTGTTTTCCTGTTCTATTCAGGATTTTTTTTCTCTCTAAAGTCCAAAGTAGAGACCGTAAGACTACAAAATCATTTTCCATGCATCCTGGTGGAGGAGGTAGCAGATGAATCCCAACTATTAGACCAAACTAAGGGTTTGTGCAGGCAAGACCTTCAAGTTCTGTGGGCACAACAGTTCCCTGTTGACTTTTATGTGATCTTGGCCACGTTACTTAACTGTCTTTCAGCCTCTCTTGTGCTCTGGCAGTGATGACTAAAGCAAATCGGTTCTGGAAAAATGCGTATTCATGCTGTAATCTGAAAATTGCTCGATAATTATTATTTTGCTTCTTATTTTGCCTTTGGGGAAGATAGCAATAAGGGATAATTTTCCACTGGGAAAAAAAAATATGACATACAGACTCAGACCAAGCTGACATTAACCAAGCTGCTAGTAAAGCTCCAGCTCAGACCCTCAGGGATTCCCATGTGTCCTGTTTCCGCAGGAGAATACACATCTGGAGACACAGCAGTGGCCCAACTGCAGGCAGAGGCTCCAGAGCACTGCAGGAGGTTTCACCAACGCCAACGAAGGGATTCATGTGATCATTTCCATTGTGGTTGTAAAGATGAAACTTTTGGAACTCACATAATTTATGTGTCTTTGGAATTTTTCATGCTAATTTGATTTTCTAGTGCCCCCCCCCCCCCCAAACCAGTCCCAACCAAACAAGGAAACATATGCTTTCCCATAAATAATGTTTTTATATTCCTCCTAATTTTCTCATATCACTTGTTTCCTCTCTCTTTGTCCTACACCTGAAAAACTTTGTGCTAGCTTATATGGTCTCTAAGGAATGCCCTAATCCTGCATGATACAGCGTAGCAGCGCTTTTCTCTTGGCTGGAGCTTAGGGAAGCTATGCCAAAATAAAAGAAAAAAAGAAAAAAAAGGCACTTTAATAAAAAAAGAAAGAAAATTTTAATTGCCCAAGTATCAAACTGATCTCAAAAGGGAGAATGAGATACATTAAATTTAAGAAAAATCCAGGTGTATGGAACAAGCATATACTGCCTTGATTGAAACCCAGAAACATTCTAATTGTTACAAAATGCTAATAGCAAAACTGTTGGTTCCTTAAGTGAACATTTTACTAAATCACAGGCATTTAATTTCCTCTCATGCATTTCAATAGCATGCATTGCCTGAAAATAAAGCACTAAAAGAAATGTGAAGGTTCTGTTTACCAAAAAAAGATTTGTTGTGACAATTAGAGTCTTTTCAAAATGATATTTTAAAATATTATCCATCAGCTAAGCACAGAGAAAGCACATAATTTGGCATAAATTTGCCTCTAGCTTGAAACAGAGGGCTCGTTTAGTAAGCTGTCTTCAGTAACCTTAGCGAGGGAACTTAAAGGAGCTCCTCGAATGACTAAGGAGATGGAAAGATCTGGCATTTTGGAAATCCCAGGGATGCAATGTCCATATTTTTCTAATCAGAGCAACTTCACTAGTGCACTTTTGAAAGACCTGTAACTGATTAACTGATAATTAACCAGTGGGATTGATTTTGATTTCAGACCATCAGGTCACACATCCATAGGGCCACTTGCCTTTGGGACAGATGTTTTTTCTGGAATTTGGAAAAGCAGAATTGTGGAACAGAGTAAGATGTTTTGCCTAGAATGACTCTGGAAAGATTAGTCATCTGTGTTTGATACAACCTTCATGAACTAGAAACCTTCTCCATATCATTTTACTCCTCTGACTCTGCATCGCAATATCCCTTGTCTTTCTGCTAAAACACCGGGCTGGCCCCCCAAGGCAAACTCACTTCCCAGCCTTCTTACAAATTTCCTCTGGACACATCACACTTACTAAAGGTTGTCCTCATACCTCATATTTCTACCCTACTGAAAATATTGTAGTAACCCTCCACCATGCAGTTATAAAGCCTTGGGACCAATTCAGGCACTGTAATGGCAGATGCCACCATGTCATTGTGGCTAAGCATTAAGTATTCAGCTAACAGGACTTTCCTGTGAGTTCCCTAAAAAACCTGTTCACAAAACCTTAAAGATTGAGCTGGCCATGCTTTATTAAGAAAAGGGAGCTATTAATGTATGGGGAAATGTATGCCCTGAGAATATTCGTACAGACAACAGGAACACCGACAGCTTAAAGGGACAAGCTTTTGATGAATCAAGTGTGTATTTGGGTTGAAACTTCAGGTCCACAGAAATGAATGGCCAAATTCCAAAATAACTTCAAAAAAGCATCCTTTTAATCTCAGAGGTCAAATTGAGTACTTTAAACTCATTTACGATACACAAACATATTTAAGATACACAAACACATTTAAGATACACACATTATTCCCCTATAAGTGGAACTTCAGCTCTTAACCTTTTCACAAACCTAATTCAAGTAACAATTTTAGTGGAGCTCCACCAGCAACTGGAAAACAGAGCAATGAGACTAGGCCCTTTGCTTTACCATAAAATGGGCAATAAATACATCCCTGTGAGCTGTGTAAGCCAGCCCAATAAAAGTGCTGCTGTGCGGAAGACCAGTAAAACTCTAGCAAAAGTATAGGAAAGATAAACATTAAACAGCACAGACATCTTAGCTGTGCAAGTCTTATGGCAGCATAACTTATAATTCACTATTATAAAAGTATATTTAATAAAATCCACAGAACACTGTTTTATGAAGGAAGGCTATGTTGTGTTCTGACCCTGTTCTTCAGCTGGGTACGTTGCTTCCCATAGGTCACTTCCACATATGTGAGACAATTGCTTTTGTACAACCTTTCCTCAAATTCTTTCCCATCCATTACAATAAGAAAAAAAAATTCAAATTCCCTCTTCTAAACTTACAGAAGGTTTTTTTGCATCTCCTGAATAAGAACTGATCTGATCAATGACGGCAGGCTGCTTCAGAAACACTGACCCATCTGTGACATCCACAGAAACTATCCCCATTTCCTGGAAGCCTGGCATCATTTCTTGAGTCCTCTTCATCCTCCCTCTACCATTTCCCCATGCATACTTGGGATACCCGCAAACGCGCATGTGGGTATCCCAAGTATACACGTTGTCCCATTTACTAAAGGACAAATCTTATAGATCTAGATTTATCTTCATTTTCTGTAAACAGTCATTCCCACTGGCTGTGTTTGCTGGTCCGCTGGGCTGTGTCATCTCACAGCAGGTCTTGAAGTGAGAAAGAGTTTGGTCACGCACAGAAGTTGCAGTGCTTGCCAAAGCCTCTTCTACTCCTTCACCAAAGAAAGCCCCAAACCCCACCAAACAAGCAAATAAACGAACAACCTTGCCAAAAACCCCCGCAACCAAACAAGAAGTCCACAGGGCTTGATCATCTGCTCGCACAGCCCTATCATCAGCTGGTTTAGGGCAGTGGCATTTACCTAAGGCAACCTCGCAACCCCGGGACCCTTGGGCAAATTTGGCTGCCCAAACTTTTCTGCACATGTTTATAAATATTGCATTAACGTTGTAAGGAAAGCTCACTCTTTCAGTATCGACCTTTATCTTTTGACTTCTGTTCACCCTGAGTTCAAAACCTGAGTTCCTTGGTTGTGGTAGGGAACTGCTTTCTCACAGCAGCACCCTGAGGCGCACGGCAGTAATGAGGACATGCATCCCGGCGCGCTCCTCTCCGCACTCCTTGCTTGGCAACAGAAGCCAACCGAGCGCTGCTGCCAGGATGCCAGTGCCTGTACCAGTGCCCAGATTTACAGTGGTGCTGGTCCCTACAAACTGCAACGCTTTTCTAAACGTTCTCTAGCACCCAGAGTTTCGTGATGGTGAGCTGAAGGCTGTAGGTCCAGCTGGCGCTCTCAGAGCACCACAGTTGCTCTGCTCTTCATGGGTGACCCACTCCAGCAAGGAGCCCCCACTTTCAAATCATCGAGGCTCACCTACTGGGCAAAGCAGTAATAATTTTGTTGGCTGAGCCTGACAGACAGTGCCATGAGCTTAACTGGTAAATCCTTTCATGATGCACGGTCCACAAAGATATAACAGATGAGGATTCTTCTGAGAAATTCATTTGCTGAAAAGAAAATACACACTTCACTCTGTGTATTTTTTTTGGGCCATCAAGGGATGAAAATGAAATCACAGAAGTTTTATTAATTCCCATTCTTCCTACCAAAAGAAAAAAAATACCTCACCCCAACCCCAAAAAAGCCTCACTACAGACAAAAGATCAGGAAAGTAAAGGTCTTATACAAATAATTTCATAAATATAAAAGATTATGTTTGTGCTTAGCAAACATCCAAGTACTATGGAGAAGGTATGTTTACATACTAAGCAGGAATCAGCAATCGCATCTGTATTTAGGGTCCAGAGAGGATTTAGGAACTGTGCACTGTTGACGAAAGGATGAAAGAATCTGCGAATGAAATGAACATATCTAAAGCAGGAAATGAGATTTCTGTGTGAAAATCAAAGCCATGGTCTTGCCCTTTTAAGCGAACTGCATTTGTGGGAAGAAAATACATCTCAATGCTTAGTTCACATAGAATTCAGTACGCTTCTACACATATACACGGGGACCTGTTTACATAAACTTGTGAGGAACGTGAACACAGCAAAATAGGAATAATAGATTTCTATTCTTAGTACGAATCACTAATATTGACGGAAATAAGTGCAGTGCAATTTATTTTTTAAATACATTTCAGTGGTGTCAACAAACACCATTTCAAATCCATGCATTTTTCTGCCCAAGGCTACATGGGGGAGGACAACATCTATTTAAATTCCATATACAGTTCTTAAAAACACCACTTGAATTGAATGATTCAGAAATACTTTATCTTGGAGCAATTATTTTCCCCATTCCTTCAGAACAATATTTCAAAATCCCAATAGGAAGACCTTATAAAAATGTAGAAGTCCCATTGTATGTGGCATCAGTAAAAGTCTGTTGTCTAACACCCTTCGTGCTCTCCCCAACAGAAGCTTTCTGGGCTTCTTTGCCCTAGAAGTTGTCTCTACTTCCAGCACTCCAGCACAGGCATGTCAAATACACTTGCACTGCTTTCCCAGCCCCTGCTTAGCCTACCAACATCATGCAGTCAAGCCATTCAAGCTTCTTGATGTTCCTCTGGTTCCTTTTGTTCCTCTTGCTGGGGGTGTCACAGGGATGTACATCTGTAGATCCTTGGCTTCCCTGGGGAAATGACACTTGGGAGCTTCTAACTCTCACCAAGGGGCTCTCACAAAGATGCCCACACTGTACCTCTTGGGAAAGCCCAGTTAGTACTAGCACCAGTAGATTACTTCCTCCAATAGCTTTTGGAGGTCTCTCACTTTCTTAGTGGCTTTTTTTCCCCTTCTGTCTTTATTAACTTCACCTTCTAATTAGGTCCCATGAAGATACATCTCCTCATTTTACTTAAAAGGTTCATTGACCCTCTGGCATTCTGTTACAACCCAGTAACCTGTGAGTATAGTAATTAGAACATTATAAAACACTGAGTTGATCTGTACATTTTTCACATTCAGAGGAAGAGACGTGTGCTGCGTTGCAAAGAGAACTGGTGGAAGCAAGACAAGCCCAAAGTGAAGCACAAATTAATATTTTAAGAAAGAAAATGGGGATTATTAATGGAAAGAAGAGATTGATCAGAGCAACAAACTTCAAGGAGAGAGGGTAAGGGTCGCACTGAATTTGCTTCAAGAAAGCTCCAGGAGCAGGGAGAAGGTAATAAAAGGCAAGCAGAAGGCAGGAGAGGAAAGAGCAGCACACAGTCACTGACTTTGCCAACACATTTCCACTGCATCAGACTAACTGCAACAGAGCATGTGATGAGAAAACGGTCAACAATCACCTCTTGTCACACGCCGTTCCTAGCATGACCCATGACGTGAAGATGCACCCAAACTGCCTTCACTGCAAACACAACAGGCGCAACTCAGCCATCAAGAAAATCACAGCCCATTTCCTGAAGTGTTTTCCTTGTGAAGGCAACTGGCTTGTTTTATTCTTCTTTGCTATGGCATTGTTTTTCAGCCAATAAAAGAAGCAGAGAGTGCCGAAATGCATGGCAACACCAAACGCCAACAGGGAGATGAAACTGCAGATACAAACTGGTGCTATACATCACCAGGAGTACAAAGCAGGATTTCAAGCACTTGGTTTCAGGCATTCCTGAAAGTAATAGTTCATGAACCCCATCCTCATCTTTTTAATCAGCACGGATGTACTGCCTACAACAGGAGTACACTGCTAAATATAAATGTACTAATGCACAACGTGATACGCTAAGGCAAGTATATCATGCTTAGATCTATGTCAAAGTAAAAAAATGCATTAAGTGTGCACATGGAACCATATCTAATTGTACCAATGGAGAATGCAGCTCATTAAATTGCTAGATTTAATGACAAGATTGTTAACAGTACAGAGATATCTGCAAAATCCTTTGGATCATCCTGGATTATCTCTTCAGCTTTTCCTCTTACATAATTTTTAATTTCCTTGGCAGCTAATCCTGTTATGGAGGAGGTTTTTGAGCAAACACTTTAATTTTTGAATTTTCTAAGTGGTGTACGATGTGAACTGATTTCCATGATATCCTTTTTCCCTTGTGCCCCTTCACCGATTAAGCCCTGCAATAATATTATGTAATGGAGCCCACACATCACCCTTCCCTCTTTGATAAAACAGTCACATCACGCCACATACTTTTTTTTACAGGCACCTCAGAAAAATGCCTTGCTGGTTATAAAACCCACAAACCATTCTTTTCTTTTTTTCTTTTTTTTTCCCCCCTCAGACATTCTGATCTGCTTCTTCAGCAGCAGCTATTTATCCCCATAGCAGCCTGAAAAAATAGGTGTTAGTCTCGCTTGTAAATCCTGAGTAAGCGATGTTAACGATTACAGTTTACAAAACCGTTACTGCAGGAGACACCTCAAAGTTCATCAATGAAATAAAGTGCACCTTAAAGTCTAGTGCTATTCCTATTAATCAAAGCTTTTCCACTTCGTAGAAGCAGGCACATTTTGAGAGTGTGTGCGTCTGGGGAACTCGTCTTACAATAATTCCAGAAACATTTGTCTTCCCTGTAGAATCATGAAGCCAAAGGGAATCAATCAAATATGATACGACCTGCAGTGAAAATGTATGGATCCCAAACACTGACTTAGCCAGTAGGATGCCTCTGAAGCTGGGCCCTTAAAGCAAACCCCTCCATTTCACATTCATCTGTAGAAAAAGGTCATGGTGATGCATAGACAACGTTTAATGCAATTTCATAACCCTTTCTTCCTCTTGTTTTGTTTTTAATTATTATTCATTACATCAGAAGACATGGTGTAACACCATTACATCCATATGGTTTGAAAGGGAGGTGTTTCTGGAAGAAACAGTTATCCCAGTTTTACTGGTTATCTGACTATATTCCTTCCTTCAAACCAACCATGCTTTATTTGTACATGCGGTAAGAAAGCCTTTTTCTCTACATGGTGATAATGAGACGTAGGGAAGTACAGGATGATAATTCTGGCTTTTTTTTTTGTTGTTCAAAGAGTAGTTGATGACAAAGAAACCTCAAAGTCTATGTTTGTGTGGATCCCAGGACTCTGTCTCTCTCCAACGGCCTGCTACCCAGCCTTTCCACAACCAGCGTAATAACTCATGTTTGTTTTCCTTTTGTGAAGCAAAAAGGTTCACAGGAAGCTTTAGACAAATCTTCCTAAAAAAAAAAAAAACGATTATGCAGTGCGTGATATTTTCTCTTCTTGTCCAGATATGATCCCCAAACACCACAAAATCTTACAAATAATTGGAAATAGAGGAGCCGATTCTTGTCTAAGCTGTCAGGGAAGCACCTGCAGAGGAGTAAGAGCATTTGGAAGCATGTCACAGGGATTAAATAAGGACTAAGAGAATTTTGTGGGTCTTTGAAAGAGATGGCATGGAGAAGAAAAGAACAGAGAGGAGGATACAGCATAAATAATGTTTCAAAGCTCGAAGTGTCATAATCAGGTCAAAAGAAAAATAAAAAGATGGCTTTAGCAATCTTCATGTGTATAGCTTGAAGGGAGATCAGAGACTGTGTTGCTATAGACAAGTAAGGATGTAAAGGGGTCTGGAGAAAGAGATTTAAAATTGTTTCAGTTCGAGTTTTTTCTCCCTACTGTTCAGAGCTCAGGTGTTCCAGCCTCACTTCAGAGCATTGCCATAAAAATATAAGCAGCATTCACAACAATTTCTGCTCCTCCTTTTTTTTTTTTTTCCCCCAAACCCACATTTCATAGTTTAAAAAGTCATTTGTGGTGGATGAAAGACTAAAGCTGTATTTATAACAACAAGTTGTAGGTCC
The DNA here is from genome assembly GCF_964237585.1 of Gallinula chloropus. Taxonomy (NCBI): domain Eukaryota; kingdom Metazoa; phylum Chordata; class Aves; order Gruiformes; family Rallidae; genus Gallinula; species Gallinula chloropus. The sequence goes on along the minus strand of NC_140085.1, from coordinate 128,821,572 downwards.
ATTTAAACAGTGGGTACAACAAAAATAGCTATCCTTGAGTTTCTATTCTCTTGCCTTGCCAGCAAATGTGTTCAGTACAAGTTAAGGGAAACATCCCATTTTATCTGGCAGTGGGTAGAGAAGAAGTTGCAGCAACCTTGTACCTCTCGTAGCTCAGGATTTGTGCCAGATGTAATGTTTAGTCTTGGTTTTTCGTCATTTTCCCCTTAATCATACGACTCCACGAACAGACACATTATGAGAAGAATACAAGGTTACAAAGTCAGCTACTGAAGCAGACTGGAACACCAAAATCCATGTTGTCTTCAAAAATTGGTGTCGAAGGGCACGGAAATGAAGTGACATCTTTCAGTGACACTCTGGTATAGAGTCTCTAATCTTCCTGGCTAAAAACGAGCCAGTGTCTATACTCTCTGCTGACCAGCTAGTGCCAGGGACAAGAAATGTGATGGGCTGGTGGGCTTTGCCTGTATTGGCTGGAAACAGAGAAACACACATATGCACTGTTCTCGTTCATCTGGGTCTGGGGTATTGAATATCTTCCTCTTTCTGCCATTCACCCTCTCACTGTTTCCCAGGTTACTCATTTTCTCTCCTTCCATGCACACCTAACCTGGCACCTGACACCCCCACTCTGTTTCAACACCCAGCCTGCTCTGGCTTGTGTTTCTGCTGTCAACCTACTCCACTGGAACTGCTGGCTCACCTCCAGGGGCTCCCCAGCTCCCCACACCATTGTATCCCCATCCTGTGCCGTGCTCCTTCTTTTCATGTTTTGATCACCAAGACCTGCACATGAAAATCAACACCAGTCTCTGACAGCTTGCCATTTCTGAAGTCCCCGTCCTCCCCTACCTTATTCCTGGCTACGATGGATACTCTCTTGACACACACTTTTCAGGGCAAGAAAAATATTTTTTTATCCTTCATTTTATTCTTGGAAACAGCACTCTCACTTCAGCTGAAACAGAGAAAAAGTCTAGAAAGGAAAAGGCTGCTTTTAGAATCATCCATCTTTGCACGGATTGCCTACCTAGAAGATTTGATCCCATCCCATGTTGCTCAGAAAACCCTGATATTGTTTAAGTTAAAGGTTCAGGGGGGAAAAAAATGAAAGAAATTCAGCTGGAGCACACTACTAATTGAAACTCACCCTGCAGCAGATGTTCTTGAGTGAGCAGTGAGCTCTTTCATAGCCTCTGTGGTCAACAGTAAACCATGTTTATGGACTCCGACCACAGATTAATTTAAAAGTTTAATTGAATTTAATGCATTTAAAAGTGATTAAAAAAAAAAGAAGAAAAAAAGACAAACTTCTGTTTGTTCAGCATGTCTATGGTCCCAATTCTGGGAGCCAACGTAGTCATAGCAATATGTCACTGTCACTGTTTGAAAAACAGCCCCAAAATTTACGGCAGGTACAGAGCCCTAAAATAAACATATAACAAACCAGCTCCGGGAGCAGCAGAAGCAGCAAAGCCCGATTTATTACAGATGAATTATGGCTGAATTTGCCAACAAATTAATCTCTGACCAATGCTTTTCCATTGGTTGAAACAGTAAAAACACCTATTTCACATGTGGCCAGCCCAGTGCAATTGGGGATGAGCTCATGTCCGTCTGTCCCCTGCTGGTCCCCCTCACTTACCCCGTCACTTACCAACTTCAAACCTGTTACAAAATGGTTGATCTAAGTCCTCTAGCTCCATGCCAAATTCGGCAAAACAGCTAGAAGGTTACTGGAGGAATTATATGTATACGTGTGTTCTCTTCCCAACGAGAACAGTGGGAACAATAAATCTTAAGAGCTATGCAGGAAATTGGAGATATTTTTCATGATTTTCAGAGCACTGATGTGATTTTCCTTTCTTAAACATCTCTAATATCCATTCATACTGTAGATCTTACCTGAGCCATTTTTAGGTCATAGAAATATACAATTCAAATTATAACACTCCAGTAAGAAACAACTTTTTATAGAGGAATGTGTCAAAGCCAGTCTTTGATGAGTGCTAATCTGTGTTTATGCACCAGAGGCACACACACTCTGCTGTGGGGCACTTACACTGGAAGCTTCTGGGTCAAGCAACCAAAGGTCTTCCAACTTGGCTTTCGCTTTGTTTCTTAAATGTCTTAGTGAGAATATCCAATATAAAAAAACAAGTCCTGGTGTATTTGGTATGATTTCTCCAGATTGCAGGAGGTATGTGCGAAATGATGGCACATTCTCATAAGTACAATTTACACTATGGGGAACAAATGATTCCAAAAGTCAATAACTGTGAAGACAAAGACGTCCTAAGGTGAGGTACCAGAGGTGAAAATTACTGGGGAAATAAGCAAGAACTGATAAGAGAGATGGAATAACCCCTGACTGTTGAATAACCTACAGCCGTCAGAAATGCAAACAGATCTTTGAGTGCATGTGGTCATGTAGTATACCTGTTTTACCACCTGTTGCCAATATATGTTTCAGCCCTATCAAGACTGTTCTTTCAGGGCACTCACCAACATGTTTGAAAACACATTCAGTTCACCCTGCCCTATCCTTCTTAGACCACAATTATCCTTGCATATTGCCAAAGTCTTTCAGCTTAATGTCTCACAACATGCCTCAAAACTGTTACATGAAGTATTCACAAATCTGCAACAATTGGGTTTTTTGCTCCAGAGAATGTACTCCTGAAAACATAAATTCATGTTACACTGAATAATTTATATATTTTTTTAAAATCATGATAGTTTCACAAAGTGTAGAGTGACTCTTTACATTCCTGAAACTACAAGAGGACAAAGTCAGGCAGAACATAGTGCTCAGATTTGGGGCTGGCTTCCAGAGCTAGCATCCCTACAGCCAATTCCCACATCCAGAAAAAAACAGCTGGTAGTTTTTAGTGAATTTTGGTAGATCAGACACCAACAGCAAATTTTGAACCTGACTGCCTCTAAGAAACTAAACATTGAATCTTATTTGGGCATCCATTACCTTGTTGATTTCAAGGGAAAGTTCTGGGTATAAACTGGGCATCTAGAAGTGTCTATAGGTCTGACCTCTAGTGACTATAGGTTATAAATTAGAATTGTGAGTTTTGTGAAAGATATCTGAAAGACACCCTGTTTAGATTCAAAACAACATTGCATTCTTTTACTTTGAAGTGACTGCTAGGGAGGAATGCCATCCACTTAAACTTCAGTATTTGTTGTTGTTTTAGAACTTCACAGCTGTGTAATTCCTGACCCAAGTGTATTGGTCCTGAAAGTCCTAATGCAGCACAGCACAGAGTGGTACGACCATTTAGAGTAGACCTCAGTGTCCCAGTGCTACGACACTGACACAAGCAGATAGCTAAAAATCTAAATAAAAAGCTCAAAGTTAAAATTTCTCTGTTAAGATGACTGAAAAGATTCTATTTTAAGAATTTATTGCCCATTTCTACGAATAATGAGCCTGCTTCCAGACAACCTAAGAGGTATGTCCCCCCCAGGTAGCGATATAGAACTAAAACTCAAAATACCAAGTGAAAGAGACTACAATATATTAGTTAATTAACTTCTAGTTTCTCACTAACCGTTTCCACTGAAGTTTCAGTAATTCCTAAGCATTCAATAATAAAACAGAACCCACTTTGGGGATTCACACAACAACGGATTAATTCAGCAAACTAATTTACCTAGTGTGAGATTGAGTTTTAACCTTAAATCTAAGAGAATTAAAGAAGAAAATGTCATAAACCCAGAAAGGCCAAGAGAAACCCAACCAAAAAGGGAAGGGAAGGGAAGGGAAGGGAAGGGAAGGGAAGGGAAGGGAAGGGAAGGGAAGGGAAGGGAAGGGAAGGGAAGGGAAGGGAAGGGAAGGGAAGGGAAGGGAAGGGAAGGGAAGGGAAGGGAAGGGAAGGGAAGGGAAGGGAAGGGAAGGGAAGGGAAGGGAAGGGAAGGGAAGGGAAGGGAAGGGAAGGGAAGGGAAGGGAAGGGAAGGGAAGGGAAGGGAAGGGAAGGGAAGGGAAGGGAAGGGAAGGGAAGGGAAGGGAAGGGAAGGGAAGAAAAAAAGAAAAGAAAAGAAAAGAAAAGAAAAGAAAAGAAAAGAAAAGAAAAGAAAAGAAAAGAAAAGAAAAGAAAAGAAAAGAAAAGAAAAGAAAAGAAAAGAAAAGAGAAAGAGAAAAGAAAAGAAAAGAAAAGAAAAGAAAAGAAAAGAAAAGAAAAGAGAAGAGAAGAGAAGAGAAGAGAGAGAGAGAAGAGAAGAAAAGAAAAGAAAAGAAAAGAAAAGAAAAGAAAAGAAAAGAAAAGAAAAGAAAAGAAAAGAAAAGAAAAGAAAAGAAAAGAAAAGAAAAGAAAAGAAAAGAAAAGAAAAGAAAAGAAAAGAAAAGAAAAGAAAAGAAAAGAAAAGAAAAGAAAAGAAAAGAAAAGAAGAAAAGAAAAGAAAAGAAAAGAAAAGAAAAGAAAAGAAAAGAAAAGAAAAGAAAAGAAAAGAAAAGAAAAGAAAAGAAAAGAAAAGAAAAGAAAAGAAAAGAAAAGAAAAGAAAAGAAAAGAAAAGAAAAGAAAAGAAAAGAAAAGAAAAGAAAAGAAAAGAAAAGAAAAGGAGACAACAACCACACAACAGAAAAATACTTTTCCTAAGAGTTCCACATTTCAGTATGGTGTTACAAGTTCACAAGGATAAAAAAGAAAGATAGCAAAAGGCAATGCAAAGCAATAAGACTGTGCAGTTTATTCTAATAAGAAATGTTACTGTTTCAGTCATCCATCTGTCTAAATGGTCCTGCACTTTGAGTTTTAGCATTACAAGTTCCCAAGAAGGAAAAGTAACTAAAAATTCTAACACTAAAAATGAGCCTACACACTTTAAGATCCAGTAAGAATGCATTATTCCTGTAACTTTGAAATTAGGTTTGCCATGAATTAGAGGGCTATAGAAAAATGTATTTCAGGGAATGCTGAGTTTCTCCTTAATAATAGACACAGCCATTTTTTGCTAAAGTCAGGATAACCCTATAAGGGCTCTTTATCAGTTATTCTGCTGATAAAATACTATTTATACAAGGCAGTGAAGACCTACAGAAATCACAAAGGTCTCAGTCTCAAAGGAACAAAGAAAGAAACCCAATGACTGTACTAGATTGGTCTTCTCAGCTGCACAATGGAAGTTTGAACATCTCCTTTCTGTATCTCAGTCTCAGTGTCAGGGATTTATTCAACATACAGAAGTATGAAGATGAACTTTTGAATGGCTTTTCTCACCTTTACAGAAAGAAGCTTCACAACTGCAGTGAGCAGGTATTCTGCATGATGCAATGGCAGCAGAGCTTTAAGCACAAGTCTCCTGTGCCAAAGGAGTTGCAAAATTTCCCAGTATGGGAGAATCAATGGCTTATGTCTATTTAGACTCAGTATCTATTATTTTTTGCCCATATTTTAGAAGATTCTGCTTCAGGTCTGAGAAGAAAAGCAAGATAGGAACAGTGTAGACATATCGAATAGACCAGCTGGGCTACCTACCTAAAATGGAGCGTACTTCTTTATATGTGTTACTCTTCAAAGTGACAGTGTCTTAAGGAAAAATTAATATTTAAATCTGCGGAGCGAAAGGTAGAGAATAAAGTTGATTTATGGATGTTCTTGTCTGACTAACTCAACAGAACAAGATGTAGAAAGGCAAAAATCCTAGTATTGTGTTCAAAAGCTCAAAAAGAGACAGTGAGGATAACATCTGTGAGCCATATAGAGTAGGGGGCAGAGGAATAACAAATCACTGTCAGAGATGGAAAGACTCGCCTGAAGGATAACTTATTTCATCTAACCATCTCGGGCTCAGGGACCTACAGATCTCCCATGGGCTCTGACTTTTTTTACCTAGTTTGAAATCTTCCATTTCTTCTGTGAGTTGCAGCACTGTGAACATACTATAACTCATTTATACTGGGGATAATCTGATTTTTTGTTAAATCTGTTTTATGTCAAATGAAAACCCCAGGGATATTATCTGTATTAATGTATACAATGAATAGCATTTTTTTAACCACTTGAATGTCATTTTGTCAATTTAGAAAATATCAGTAGGACAGCAAGGTGAAACCTATTATCTGCCCAGACAGGAAATAAAAAGAAAGCAAGCTTTTCAGACACAACTGTTAACTCTTGGAGCTCTCCCACCTTCCTCAATACAGATGATGAACTTCAAGCACATGTGGTTCATTGGTTGCTTCCTGGCAATCCCATTGCACAAACATGTCTGACACCATCTTTGGGGTGAGAGACAATAAAATGCACAAGCAAATAATTATATAAATCTGGCATTGCTGTGATGAAAAATGTTTAGAATTTCAATCTAATTCAAAATTGGAAATAGAAAGAAGAATGTGTAGCTAAGCTTGTGCTGCTCATAGCCTAGTTTTATTGGTATTCAGAACACTGGTTTATAGGTATCTGTCCTGGTTTAACCACAGCCAGCAACTAAGCCCCATGCAGCTGCTTGCTCAATTCCCTCCCTTGGCAGGAGGGGGAAAGATAAGGTAAAAGTGACAAAACTGAGATAAAACAGTTTAATAGGAAAAGCAAAAGCCGCACACACAAGCAAAGGAAACCAAGGAATTAATTCCCCATGTCCCATGGGCAGGCAGGCATTCCACCATCCCCAGGAAAGCAGGGCTTTGTCACGCTAACACTGACTTGGGAAGACAAACGCTGTATGGCACCATGTGAACCTTCCCCTGTTCCTTCTTCCTCCAGCTTCAAATGCTGTGCATGACGCCACATGGTACGGGATATCCCTTGGGTCAGCTGGGGTCAGCTGTCCCCACTTCATGTGCACCCCCAGTCTCATCGCTGTGAGAAGCAGCAAAGGGCCTTGGCTCTGTGTGAGCACTGCTCAGCAGTGTTGAAAACACCCCTGTGTCAGCAACGCTGTTTTCAGCACCAAGCCAAAGCACAACCCTTACTAGTTACTGTGAAGAAAATTAACTATTCCAGACAAAACCAACACAGTATTTCATATTAAGTTATATTGGTTTTATTAAATAATATTTTATATTATTTTAGAATATATTTTTCATTACCCCTTTCTCATTGAAAGGTCTGAGAAAATCCAGAAGATTCTACCCAGAGTGACTTTTAACCATAAGTATGCTGACCTTTAAAAATCAAGAACACTTCGTGGTTTTGTTGTTATCTTGCCCCTCAGTGACAACGATGATAAAATGGTTAGCAGACTATCAATGTCTTGGACATCAGACTTCCAGTGACTCACCAATTGTTCGGGTACTTTGTCATTCACAGCCTGTTTCCTCAGGGACCACTGGTGTGGGAAGTGCAAGATGTTGCCAGTCTGTCTCTGGCACCTTGATAATAAAGTTAACTTGCCTTGAGTCCTAAGACAACAGCAGTTGTAAATTGTATCAGCTGATTATAGTACCAAAGCAGCATTGAGTTTCACACGTTGCCATAGTGGGCCTCTGACATATGAAATGCTTGAGTGGCTTTGGGGTCCCACACTGAGGAAGGCTCTGCAGGCTACTTAGCATCCAGCATTTCACCCCAAAAGCACAGTTTTGTTGAAACAGGGAGGTAGTGGAGCCTGCTGACTTGAAAACTTATTTTTTAGAGACAAATGCTGCTCTAACTTCACCCCAGTGGTTCCCAGGGCAACACTTGCTATATACATTTTACACAAGGGGATTTGATGAACTCTGGCACAGTAAAGATGACAGCCCAAGTCCACAAGCTTACTACTTTTGAACTTACCTGTTGAAATCAGAACAATCAGCATTGAACCTCATTGCCTTTTACCTGAAGTAGGGTCATGAGAAAAGAGAGGAACAGACAAACATTTTGTGTGATGTTCCCCTCGATGATGCCACATCCTCTCCCTGAGCTGCGCTGATGCTGCTGCAGATATCCCACGGGGTCCAGTAAAGACCGGGGCAAACCAGCATGAGGCTGTGGGATACCAGGAAGTGCTGGAGTGTGTGAGCAGGGGGGTAAGGAATTGAGAACATCTCAGCAGGCTAAGTGTCCGGGATGAGCAAGAGGAAGCCGATAAGAATATGGGAATTTATTTGGGCAGATGTTAGGTGAATGCTCAGGGTTGAGGCTCTGGTTTGGTTAGAGAAAAGGGGTTTCAGAATTAGATATTCTTTTATTATTATCAAGGGTGAGGTCTTGAGACAGCATAAATCAGGATGTAGCTGCTGACCATGGCGACCTAATACCGATTCACACATGTGTAAGATCTCTCTCATGAAAATTACATCCTGCTGCTCAGGTCACGGCATTTTGTTTCAATGAACTTTGTAGCTTCTCTGGCTTCCCATGGCTACCTAGTAACGCATTTCTTATCTCTCATTTATCAGAATAAGACCAGCAGCACTTACCTTTATACAGATGACTGAAAGGCACCCCACCCACCCCCATCCATATTTGTACATGAATGTAACCAATTATCACCATTGAAAGGTGAGAGAACATTCACTGGGGAAAAATAACACTGGGGAAAAAAACCCCAAACAATCAATAAAATAAAACCCACTTCTGGTGAAAATCCATCTTTGGGATTTTCACATTACATATTTGTGTCCATACAGTATTTGAAGTACATTTAATTTTGTGTTATTTTATATAGGCATGCCTGGTCTAGTGGAGGGTGTCCCTGCCTGTGGCAGAGGGGTTGGGACCAGATGGGCTTTGAGATGTCTTCCAACCCAAACTAGTGTTTGCTTCTATGACATATAGCCACCCTAAGCTGCGTGACTCGTGTGGTTACCTCCACATGCCCATTCCTCCTCAAAGCTCTGTGCTGCTGCTTCTGATTTCTGCAAGCTGTAGGGGTTGTCTAAACTCAGAGTTCAAAGAGGGTGGTATGGATCTCACCCTTTGTGAAATGAAGTTTCACCAGTACTGGCAAAATCTCTGAACATCAACAGCAGCTAGAGACTGTGTCATGACAACCCAAGAGCAGTGTGGGAGAAAGGATAGAAAAATTTTAACTTGGAGTTAGCTGCCTTGCATTGACCTAACTGCAGCTGCCATTCATTCAAAATTAGGGGGCACATTCTTTTTCTCTAAGTGTCACATCGGAGGATTTTTCCCCTTGTTTCTCTAGCAAATTTGAGAATAATTATGTTTCTATTAATCTTCTATTAAGACATTTTTCATCTTTCATTTTATGATCTCACATTGACTTCCCCTTGATAGAACATCTCTTTTGTTAAGGGACTTCTCTGTGATATTCGGATAGAACAGCCTTTGAAAGAAATTGCTCCATGATTAGTCTCTGCCTTTTTTGCCTCTATATGCCCTTCCTTAAACTTATCCCAAAATTTCAGTGAAATCATAGATTTTAACTTAAAACTTAAATTCCTGAGACTAAAATATGTGCAGTGAGACCCATTAATTTTTTATCTGGAGAAGGGTAGAGAGCAGGTAGCATTTAGTTCATTCCCTTTTTCTCTCAGTGAAAATCTCTATCTTTTTCTGCTGCTGTTCTGTACCTTTGCCATATCTGTTTTGGAGAGTACACTAGAAAAGAGGAAAATGGAGGGTGAAACAGATTTTCTCTCTCTCTGGTGTCATTTCTTTCCCCCATTGGTTTCTGTGAAATGATCAAAGCCATCTACAGAGATAGCAGCAGAATGTAGTTGTCCTCTGGTTTCCGGCCACTCTGCCCAAGTCTGTTTTCCCCTGTGCCATTGATAGCATTGCTGACTTCTTTAACAAGGGGTTAAAACATCCATATCTGCCACCCTGGGTTCTCCAGGGAGTACCCTCTCTCCTGCCTCTGATTACCTTTTTTGCTACTGCTGCACATTCCAACCAGGCCCTTTTCCAGCGAGTTTGACCTGATGAGCCAAACAAGAGGAGCCCGAGCCTGAAGGCCTATCCCTGTTGAAGGAGTCCCTCCTGGGTGAATGAATCCTCACCTGATGTAGAGCTTCCTCAGCTGCACCTTTGCTCATCCCATAGAGCCACAGGAACACAGACACAGGCAGCTGCAGCTCCTGATACCTTGGCCATTCATAGCTGGTTCTTAATCATCTGCTGGACCTATGGGTCATGAACCTTAGTCAAAAGTGGTCTCCGTGCTAGTCAAATTTAAGCAGAAGTAACAGCCCAGATTTTGGAGCATGTGCACCCTGGTCTCCCCTCACCCCTTCTCACCACCCGGGGACAGAAAGTTTTGCTATTGGTTGGGCTCAGATTAGCACACGATGCTTAACTTCCAGGAGCTGCAAAAAGTCTGACTTTTCTTTGTAAGAAAATGTGGACCTGGATACACTCCAAAAACACTGAAGAGAAACATGCAAAGATAAGTCAGCTCAGCACAGAAACCATGAGAACAATCATTGGCAACACATTGGCAGATAAAGGATTTACCAGTAACCTCCAGCAGTTCAGAAAATAGTAGCCAAGAATGCTCTGCCATCACATGTAGCTCACCAGGAAATCTGCTCTATCTCAGAAACCCACTTCCCCTCTGTACAGCAAAGAAAATGTCATTTTCTGTGAAAATCAGTTAGTTACTGGAATTTTTATATTTTTTTTTTTAGCTGAGTCAAAAAAAGAACTGGAAAGAAAGTTACAACCTCAGTACATTTAAAAATGTCCTTGATTTTGTAAACAAGATTGAATTGACAGGTGAAATAGCAATGGCCATTCTGTGAGCCTTTGGAAACAGCTGTCAACAAAGATCAAACCCAACATTATTTCCAGTCTAAAATTAAGCTCTGAAAAGCACTGTACTGCATGTATCTCTCAGTCATTCTTTGTTCCTTTTGCACTGCTTTGGCACAAATGGTCTCTCAACCCAGCTGACAACACTGATCACCTTGTAGGGACAGATACAAGGAACCTCTTCCAGAGAAGACTGAGAACATTTCTCACTTCTAGGTCACCACTGGGCAAAGAGCTTCCACCTCCGGACAATGATTCCTGTACCAAGGAATGTGCAGGGGACCCAGCTGCAATCACAACATGCTCCACCATGGGCAGAAAGTGCAAGCAAGCTCAACACATCCCCATCTTTGAAGAGAAGTTGCAGAAATTCCCAAATATTGAATATTTTCTATTAGCAGCTAGAACTGACCAGTTAGACCAGTCTTGCTTAACAAGCTCGTTCTTGACTAAAATAACACTAAAATTATGGGACCTCTACAACAACACTCTGCTTTCCCCATACTGGTGCTCTAATTTGCAGAAAGCAGATGAAATTGTGAGTTTGATCCTCCCTAGTTTGGTGCACACGTGCCTGAGAGACATTCAGTAATCGTAGTCTGTTATCAAAACTTTCTTCATAGCAGGGTAACCAGCAGGTAAATCTCCTATGCGGCTATTCAGACTCAGAGATAATGGAAACATTTAGGCAGATTCTGGACAGCCTTATCTTTCCCTTTTGTGCTGCCCAAAGCCTCATTTGAAGTGGAATTTATACCCACTAGAAACTTTTCTTTACATCTTTTTGTGACTTTTTGCATAGGATTTTTTTTCTATGAATTATACAATTTTCTGCTCCAGAGACTGCTGCTACTCAGCCTCAAAACATCAGTGGTCTCCTTTCATGCATCTTCTGAAAGTCTAAGCACAGTACTAATTATCTGCAATATTTTATAGCCACCTACAAAACCTTTGCCTACCGGATTCTTGGTAGACACAGTGGGCCAAATGAGAAGCAAAACCTCAAGCTCGCAGAAGCCCAGGACTGTTGTGCTGGTTTTGGTCTAGTTCTCCCTGAGCTGAACTGGTAACAGCATGGGTCCCCAACCTAGCAATTCTACTACAGGACAGCTGGAGATCGGAGAAGACTCTTCCTTCCTGTCAGTCAGTTCGACAAGCACTGCAGCTTCCTTCCTGCAATGGGCTTGGTGACAGTATCACTGTTCCTCTTCATGGGCCCAGAAGGTAAATGTCAATCTGTTCAGGCCTAACCTATTTTAATTTTATTTGTGACATTTCTACTGAGACCACAACGGGACAACAACCAGGGAGGGCAGTGAGTCAATAATTCTGCGGTGGTGGCTGTTCCCCACCGCTGGTATGAACCTGTTTAATCCATGCTGCTCAGGACATGTGGAAAGGATGTGCAGTCTTCCAGGAAGCTTTTCATATGCTATTCACTTCCAACAGAAGGAAAAGCTTTCTCAGCTTACCATTTCAAAACATTGAATCAAACTGAGTCTGAAGATTATTGTTTCGTTATGCAAAATGAATGAAAAATTAATTGTCCAGGGAGTTCTTAGTGTAGTTCCCATCCCTGAGGATTTTTAGCAACTGATAAAGAGCCCTCGAGATTGAAAACGATTCCTGAACACAGGAAATGCAGTCTTGGCATGAATATTTATGATTATTCCACATCCTATTCTGTCAATAACCTCACTGTTGCTAAAGCATGCACCCCAAGTTACTAATTTACAGCTCATGTGATGACAATATATTTCAAATAACGCACAGGATATGATCACCTGTAAGTTCAGTGGGATCACTGGCAATGATACAGACCCTGCGTGTATTACAGAGGCTGCAAAAGTCATTGGGGTGGGATGCACATATTTGAAATGAACAACGCACAAAATTTCACAACTGCTATTAGAGCCACTGGAACTCAGCTGAATGACAAAGATGTGTGCTGTTCCATACAATGGGAAGAGTCTGAAACTATTTGGACCCTGAAAATTAAGTTGTCCGTGTTGTTCAGGAAACATGGCAGTGCTACCACCCAGCCTCTCTCATCCACATTCCTGCCAAGTGCTCTCTCACTGGTGCTCCTGTCCAGCTGTCCCAGCATTGTGCCTGTTCACCTGTCCTACCTGCTTACCATGGGTACCTTGGGATGGACCCAGCCTAAACCCAAGAAAATAAAGGACAGAATTAGTTCACAGTTATCTAAGATCTTTCCACCTTTATTCTTCTTCTTCACTGCAGTCTCCCCACCATTTTCCAGCACAGGCTCCTTTACAAAACCCTTCAGTTCTGGAAACAACTTGTCTAAAGATAGAAAAGCTTTTCTGGCTAGCGGATATCCTTGCTCTAATACTAAAGGACATTCCCTTCTTATCTAGAAAGTGCATGGCCATATTGGGTTTGTTCCAGCTCTGACAGAACATATGTAGTGATAACTCTTATGTAGAAGTATAAAACTGTTTTAGTGGCTTTTGCAAGCTGAATGGACTCGCACTCCCAGCAAGTGTTTCTTCCTAGCTGTAGCTGCTATTAAGCAAATCCTAGCAATTAATACATAAACTGCAAGAAGGCTTGAAGTTGCTTTCAATGAAGACTCAAATGTTTGGAAAGTTTTTCACAGCAGTCAGGCTCCTGATGGTGTAAAACTCACCAGCACTGTGATTGCAAGGTCTGCAGTTCAAGCCTGTGATGCCACAAAGCCAGTTCATGATATCGAGGGCAGCTCCTGACAATAGAAAATGAAGATGTGTGTAAAAGAAAAAAAGCTTATTTAGAATGGAGCAGAAATACAATTTTTCCATCATTTTTGAAAACCATGGGCAGATGTCCTGGCCAAAGCAGAGACATCCAAGAAATGTCGCACTTGAGGGGAAAATCTTTCAGTCTCCATTCATAGTTTCGTAGATACCAGAGAAACCAGGGAAGAAACTCTGCAGAAGTCCCAGAGACAGAGAAAACTTCTGACAGTTTTTTTCACATTCTCAAACATAATCAGAGAATCATAGAATTGTTTTTGTTGGAATAAAACCTTTATAATCATCGAGTCCAACCTTTAGCCTAGCACTGCCAAGTCCACCACTAAACCTTGTCCCTAAGCACCACAGCTATGCGTCTTTTAAATACCTCCAGGGATGGTGACTCAACCACTTCCATGGGTAGCCTGGTCCAGCATCTGACAACCCTTTCAGAGAAGAAATGTTTCCTAATATCCAATCAGCATTGAGAGACAATAATTCACGAAGTCTGATATTCCACGTGAACCTGCTGGAATGTCCTTGGCTCTGACTTTCAGAATTGCTGCATTTTGACTTTGAGATGAAAACTCAGATAGGTTATCAAGTAACCCAGTGTGGTTCATCTGTCTTCCTCTACTCTCTTTCTTAGCACACTTTCCATGAAAGACTTTAAAAGTACACACTGTATGTAAGAAATCAAAATACTGGATGCTAACACATACAAATGCAGATATACAGAATTACTGCCTCAGTAGATCTTTTGGAAAAAGGGAATGGATCCTCGATGAATTTCTTAGGGAGCAGAATTGCAAAATCTACTTGTGTCCTCTGGGAATTGCTTCGTGCTCAAGAGTCTGGATGAGCCCAGCTGCTGTCCTTGGGGAGCCTAGGCTAAAGGGCAGCTTAGCCTGGGGACTAAGTCTCCACCTTACGTGGTTCCCCCTCCAACGCCAATGTCCTAAATGCAGGTATTATTCTTTTGTGGAGATTATGCCTTTTTGTGAACAGGAGCTTGTTTTATGCAGTTCACTTACGCCTGGGAGGAGAAGCCTCGCTGTTTTTGTGATCATTTCCAGAAGCAGTGTCCCTGAAGATGGCACATTTGGAAATGACATTATTTCATACTGCTGCATAGCAGCAATTGGCACCCCAGTCTATCAACAATGCTACTTTAGCAATATAAAATATTAGCCAATAGCCACAAAGAGAAAAAGATTTCTTTCCTATCCTGAAATACACCTCTGCAGAGTACGTGTTGTATTGCATTTAATCTAATTGATTATAGGGGGGATGAACATCCTCCCTGCAACTGTGCTATTTTTTGAAAGGGATTGGTGATTCAGCTGAATGGTGACTAAGCCACTGACAATTTTTTCCTGTTAGCTTGTGTGCATAAAAAGATGCTGTGCTGGAATGTATCATCTGCAGATACCGCTATCGTGGTGCACTGAATAGGGGTTTTCCAGTCAAACGACATTACTTTTTTACCATTTGAAATGACAGGCATGTGAAGCTATTAGCACATTTCAAGGAGGTATGGGGTCATGCAGTTGAGCCACAACAGAGAAAATGCAAAATAGGTATTGTACAGGACTGTTGGCAGAAGCTGCTTGCTTTATTTACTTTATACGAGCTGAATATGTCTTCCTAAAGGGTAAACAGAGACACATTCCAATGAACAGAAAACCAGAATTACCAGAATGTTAGTCTGCAGCTCAGAAGATGCAGGTGGCATTGCTCTCTCTCTACAAACTGCCCCCTGTGGCAAGTACAGCACTATCTCTACGAACTAGAGATGACACGGCCACCTTCTCCAGCCCTTCCTGCCTGCAAGCTCCCAGCTACTAGATCAGAATAAAGAGGGGGGAGGGTGAGTTCTTAATTTGTCAGCAGAAGGAAAGAAATTAAATGGCTGAAGTAAGTTAAACTAGAAGTGAAATTAAGGAACTAGCATTACAGTCTTCTGAGTGGGGGGAACACAGTTCTTTCATAGTTCCTTTGGGAAGTTCATCCTAGGGGCTGTAGCAGAAGCTCCTTGTCATGATGTCCATCAGTATGTATGATTGGAAAAACAATTCCTGCAGCTCACTAGTGGATTTGTCTGGTCCTGAAAAACTGATTTCCTGGGAAATTATTTTTAAAAATCCACCTGTAGTTCTGTCTGGTTTCTCTGATGATTTACAAGACTAGATACTGTATTTTCTTCCGATGGGGAGAATGTGTCTTACAGAGCATGGACTAGTGCTCATCCTTCTCTTCACCTTGATTTTAAAATCTCCCAGCCTGTGTCAGCGAAAGTTGTTACACATTTAATTAGCTCTTTCGGTTGATGCAGAGTTAAAGACAGTTCAGTAAATAATCTGTCTATTATTTCCATCCTTATAAGTCAATAATGAAAACGATGCCACTCACCAGACAGCATATGCAAATAAATGTGTATATGATAGACTGCAGCTGAATCTGCTGGCACCTAATAAGCATTTAATTTCTTTGGAGTGCTACTAAGAAAAAGCAATATTATTAGTACTTTTTTCTTGCAAATTGGTTCTAAAAGCATACGGTCAGTGTTGTATCATTGTAGTCCTATAATTAAAACCAAATAGGTTAGAAATTATATGGCAGAAGCAAATACAAGCTCAAAAGCATGTACATGTCTGAACACAGATTAGTGTGTGGTGAGGGGTGCTTGCGTGTAGGGCTAAATGTTGTGCTTAAGTACTATGCCTGCCAGGAATTACTGTTACGGCTTAGGAGGAATGGTGGGGATCTAAGGAGGCCTCAGGGAAATGAATTCTTAGCTGGGGCTGGCATGAGTATAAATTAACCAATTAGGGCACCTGTATCAATATAAGCATCCTGACTCATTGTTTAATGGGATAATTGGAATTCTGTAGAGGAAATAAAGTTGATTACAAGGATCAAACAGAGGGAAAGCTCTCTAAGCATTTGTCTCTTGCTTGTGACAAGCTGTAGCTTAGGGGCCAGTGAATCTGTTATCAGGCTGCTGACGTGGAACAAATAGCAATATGGGGAGAGAAGATCAGATTATTACTTTTTAATGCTCACAAGAAAATTGTGTGCATAGTTATCTATGAAGAAACAGAAAAAGCTTTGTAGGTTTAAGAATAAACATGAAGTCTATATTCCAACTTTTTGAATGTATCTGAATTCCCAGACTGTTCTAGTCTTACCTGATAAATTGTTCTTGATACAATGCAATTCAGCAGGTGGTTTTTCCTATCACTTTACATGCATCTATAAAATAGTTTGCAATACAATTACAGTCCTAAGTACATACAAGTGTCTAATCCTCAGCTTTGATGGCTAGATTTGCCCATCAAAAAGCATGATGAACAGCTGGGCGGGGAGAAGAAGTTGAAGAGATGGAAGGCTAATTGGGTTCTTGAGTCCAAGGAGGTATGGTGTGGATGATTAACTCCCTGTAAGCAGAAGACAGATTGATCTCCAGAGAGAGGGAAGAATGGAAAGGAAATTCAGCATATTCTCAGGAAGCCATCTTTCACAAAAGGTCAGTAGTCCTTTCACCAGAGTACGCTTGAAAAAGGAAATGAAGTTGCATCTGCACCTTACTGTGTCCATATATATGCTTTCTTTGAAGGATTCAAAATGCCTTTTGGCCAATGGAAACTGAGGCTTACTTAGCTTCTCTTTCATGTTGCTGAAAACTAAGAAGATTATTTGGGAGAAAAAAGAATAGACCTGGAATTATCTTTTCTTCATGTGTCAGAAGAAAGTTTTGGGTGTAAAAACACTCCATATTTGATCTGGGATATCCACAGAGAACATCTAACTCTCTCTTCATTTATTCCCATTCTGCCTTTTTTTTTTTCCCCCTTAAATCTGGCAGCCATCATTCCAGATGGGCTTAAAATGAAAACAATTCCTAAAAAAATTGAAGGTATGATGTCCACTACCAAATATGGTTATATGGTATCCAGAGTCCAAATATGACTTGATGATCTTAAAGGTCCTTTCCCACTTAAATGATCCTATTCTTAAATGATTTTGTATGTACTCTCTTGGGAACTACTGACTGTGCTCATGGATGGCATTAGACCCAGAAGATTCCTCAAAAAAGTCTAAGCTTCAAGCCTGGGTCCATTCTCATCTCTTACCCTCACAGGGTATGTTGCAGCACTACTTGGATCTTGCCCATGGAAAACCCGGACAACTACCCTTCCCGTCTGCCTGCCAACACATCTCTCACTCAGGACAATTTGTCATTGAATGTTTTCATAATTTATGTTTTTCTGCAGTGGGCCACTGTGATGCAGTATATTTCTCCCTAAAATCTGTTGCTAATGTGTTGCTTGCCATGCTCAATAATCATACTTGTGGAATGAAGGATTGCATGCCCACTTTAACCTTCTTGAATGTGATATTCTTAAAAACATGGGAAAGAACTGTGATCCCTTTAAGTTTTTATCTATAATAGAGTACTTTTTATGTGTAATACAATATTACTCATCTTAGAAATAATGAGCAGAGCTTAGTAGAAACACTCAATTGAAATATATAGGGAAACATGGAAATTGCTTGTATTTTACACTGCATTTCCTTGCACTTACACTGTATTTTTTACTTCTTAATCCCAGCCCCTAATCTTCCTGGGTACTAAAGTACTCCGGCTCTAATACGCTGTACCTTTCAGGATGCATTTCTTCCATGTGACATAAGACAAGAATCCTATGGTTCAACCTGAGAACTGCAGTAGTAGCTTGAAATAGAATAGGGACCAGGGCTGTAACTCCCTTTAGACTACAGGAATTCTCTTCCTTTGCAGGAATGTTTTGAGATTCACTGAATGTTTGAGATTCAACACTTCAAAGTGTAAGGTGTTACACCTGGGCCAGAGGAATTCCAGACACATAAGAGCTCCTTGAGAGTAGCCCTGCTGAGAAGGACATGGGCGTTCTGGTGGATGGGAAACTTAACACGAGCCAGCAGGCTGGCAGTGTGCTCTTGCAGCTCGGAAGGCCAGTGGGGACAGGGAGGTGATTGTCCCTCTCTACTCTGCCCTCGTGAGGCCCCATCTGGAGTTCTGTGTCCAGATTCATGGTCCCCAATACAAGAAAGATGTAGAACTGTTGGAGAGGGTTCAGAGGAGAGACACAAAGATGATTAGAGGGCTGGAGCACCTGCCCTGTGAAGAGAAGAGAAGGCTGCAGGAGGACCTTTACAGAAAGAGTGGTGAGGTGCTGGAACAGGCTGCCCAGAGAGGTGGTGGATGCCCCATCCCTGGAAGTGTTCAAGGCCAGGCTGGATGGGGCCCTGGAAAACCTTGTGTAGATCCAGGCCTGGAGGTTGGTGTCCCTGCCTGTGGCAGGGGGGTTGGAATTCTGTGATCCTTGGGGTCCATTCTATGATTATGTGATCCAACCCAGGCCATTCTATGATTATGTGATTCTATGATTCTATGAATGTAAAAATATTTTATTTTTAAAATGACAGGCGTTTCTGTTCCAATTTAATGCAACTGACATTTCAACATTTTGCCTAATTTTACATAAAAAAACAGATCTGAAAAGGAATGGAAATTCTCAGTTTCATGAATACTGACAATGCCTAGGACACACAGCACACCACAGAATTACTGAAACTAACAAAAAAACCAAAGTATTCTGTAAGCTCCAGAATGCATGGAATATTTACTATTATTTTCCATAAGGAGAGTCTATCTACCTTATCAAACTTCTCTGGTAAAATTTGTGCCTTCTGGACTTAATGATTTTTTCAGATTGGACAAATGAAACCAGCAATTTTTCCTCAGAATTGCACACACAGAAATAAAGTGTGTGTTGCTGGAAACTGAGGACATGGAAAAATTCTTTATATGAAACCACAGTGAATGTGCATTAAGAGCCCTCTGTAGAATAAAATCAGAGGAACAATCACATTAAGAGAAAAGGATGATGAAAAAATATGCACTTTTTACAGGCACGCAATGAAGTTAATGTCTCAGCACATACTGGATTCTGCTTTGAAATTCATTTTATTGACCTGAAGCTTTAGCAAGTGGGATGACTCAAAGGTAATTGACAGGAGAGAGAGAAAGAAGTGGGATATTATCGTATGTGCCCTGAGCTGTTTTCTCACCACAAAACCCTCCAATGCATTATGTAAATGTATGCAGAACTCTTGTAATTAAATATTATAGAAAAATCCTTGCTGAATACAACTATCACAGCTTTCAGATATGCCCATTCTGGAAAAAACTCACCAAAATCCACCAAACTTTCCAATAAAAATAATGTATTCTGCTCCTGGCATTTCATATAGTGTCAGGTAAAGTATACTCTATGTTGCCACTTGCAGCAGCAAAGCCAACAACAGCGGTTCGTGATTAGGACTCTGGAATCTCTCTCTACCTGAGATTGCTTTCTGAAATCAAATTCAGACAGAGCAAAAAGGAGAAGCAAACAAGTTCAACCCAGCTCTGCAACAGTAAATAATCAAGAGAACTACTTGAGGAACATTAAGTGAAGCACAAGATTCTTCAAATAATATGATAATTGAAACATGGGTCTTGAATATCCAATTATCCACAGATCTGTCTTCCCTCAGAGGATGGAAAGGGCACAGAAGGGTTAGCCTGTGGCGAATGGCACTGCAGGAGACAAAAGAGCTTGTCTGTGAACTAGAGGACAAATCTATTTGAGCCTAAAATTTATCATCAGCTATGTTGAACAGGCAGTGATCATGACAAATGATGCTGCTATTCATAGAGCGGGCACAACACAGGTTGCCACACCATAAATTGCTACCAACATTGCCCCATGGACCAGGAGATGTTAGGCATTCATCTGGAGAGCATCACAGAACAAAGGTGTGCTCAGGTAGAAATTACAGCTAATACAATAAGAACAGTTACTTGTAACTAACCTTTGTGGTTTGTTGCAAAAAACCAAACATCATGGCTTTTGGCATCTCTCTTTGTACCTGCACGGCATTTCAGGAAATGAGAAACCTCTCATCCCCAGCTACCAGGCAGTAATGTTTTGTTTTGATGTCAGGTCAGGGGAGCAGATTCATCCAAGCGTTTTTGCATCGGCCCTTGATTTGCACAGCTACAGAGAAAGGGTGCCCCTTCGGCCCATTTATAACCCCCTACTGTCTTTTAAAATATATTTTAAGGAGGGCACAGGTTCACAAGAGACTCAGTTCAAAAAACATGTGGGTAGTTCTCTTCTGGCTTCTTCACGTAGCTTCATGGGGAATTGTGGCTTCAGGCTGAACAACTGTGAAAGTAAAGCATTTTTCCCCACAGCATTTTTGTGCATTGCACATAATACATCTTTAAGTAAATTAGTGCTGTAACAGGTTTCAACTGATCCATCTTGGGAAGTCAAATGAGAAACAAAAATAGATCCTGTTTTCAATTTCCCCTGAGCAACAAAGTGATTTGAAATCCTCTCTTGCCACGGGAAACTAAGAAATAAAAAACAAATTTGGCAATTATTTGGTAAATACATGTGCTTATTCAGTACTTAAATTCAGGACCCAAAGACCTGTGTATCAGAAAGAGCCAAGAACATATACAGCAATGGTAGGAAGGAAGTGAGTATGCACTGGCTGCCATGGAGAGGTGCAGAACACCTAAACAGCCATGTACTGTAAGTATACCTCTATTTTAAGGGGTGGGCAAAGTACAGGTGATGATATGAGTGGATACTACTTATGGAAATAAACAGTACAGTCTGAACAATACAGACTGAAACTTGAAATATGAAAAGGGGAAATGTAGTTTTGCATGGCTGGGTTCTGGTGAAGAAGGGGGGCTGCAGGGGCGGCTTCTGCAAGAAGCAGCCAGAAGCTCTCTGCAGGCCCCACAGAGTGAACACCAGCCAGCTCAAGGCCAAAGTCGTTGCTGACCAAGGCCGAGCCCATCAGGGACGGTCACAACGCCTCTGGGAATCACATTTAGGAGAAAAAAAATGCAAGCAGATGCTTTTTACCCCCAGAGAAGGGAGTGAGATGTAAGGAACTGTGCAGACACCAAGGCCAGGGAAGGCGGGGAGGAAGCGCCCCAGGTGCCGGATAGAAAGATGCCCCTGCAGCCCATGGAGAAACCCATGGTGTCCCCCGCATTCCATGGAAAAGGCTGAGACCCCACCTGTAGCCCGCGGAGAGGCCCCACGCTGGAGCAGGTGGAGACATACAGAAGAAACTGTGACCCATGTTGGAGCAAACCTGTGGCAGTATTTGCAGCCTATGGAGAGAGACAGAGACACAGAGACAAGGGAAAGAGAGATCAGCATCGGAGCAGGTTTGCTGCTTGTGACCCCGTGGAGGACCAGGCTGGAGCAGTCTGGGCCTGAGAGACTGAGAGACATTCTATGATTTATGGCTGCACCCCATAGCAGTGACCCACACTGGGGCAGCTGGGGAAGAGCTGAAGCCCTGTGGGAAAGAACTTGCATTGGAGAAGTTCATGGAGGACTGTCTGCTGTGGATGGCACCCCATGGTGCAGCAGGAAATGGGTGTGAGGAATGCCCCCCCACCTCAAGCTAAGAAGGAAAATGACTTGTGAGGAACTGACTGAAACCACCATTTCCCCAGTCCCTGCCCCTGTGCCACAATGGGGAGAAAGAAGGGAGTGAAATCATGACTAAAGTGAAGTCTGCTAAGACGGGAGGGGAGGGGGGAGGTGCTTTGAGATCTGGTCGCGCTTCTCATTACCCGACTCTGGTGTCACTGGGTGTGCAGGGCAGTGTCATAAATTAGAGAGTTTCTTTCCTTTATTCTGTGCTGAGTCTGTTCTGCCCGTTACGCCAATTGCAGAATGATCTCTCCCTGTCCTTATCTCGACTCCTGAGCCTCTCAATATATATTTTCTCCCCTGCTCAGCTTTGGTGGGCCTCTGGCCTCCAGCCAAGGTCAGCCCACCACAGGGAAAAAGAAAAAAACATTGGAAAAGTCCTGCTGAATGGTATTGCCATCAAACCAGTAATAAACACAGATCTTATTTTAAAGCAGAGGAGCCCTTGCCTTTATTGCCTTTAGGTCTGATAGGATTATAGGCAGTTTCTCAAGTAACTGCTATTGGAGTTGTCTGAGATAAGTAATTGTATTTTCAAAACTGGAAACAGTATGGTCTCGCTTGAAAGTTTAGTAGTTCCTTAAAATATTTATGCAATAAAAGTGGTCCCTAGCAAGGAACTCTAGATGTGTTGAATGAGAGGTCAAAAAGAAAAAAAAACAGTAGCTAAGTATTAAGCTCAATTTTCAGTACACACTCTTTCTGAAACTATCAAAACACAGTGCATCATTTTACAGAGATGGGTGAGATCAAACCCCTGAAAGAAGGATTCTGCTTCACTGAATGTACTAGACTCACATAAGCCAGACTGTCTTTAATTCTGCTAAAACCACACGGATGTTAAATTATTTTTCCTAATGCCTGTTAAGAAAATTGGCGCTGAATAACTAAAATTAATCACGTTTTGTATCATTATTTATAATGTGAGCATGATGTTCTCCTGTTTGCTTTTCCAAAGGTCAGGTCTATAATAGTCATCACTAGTGTCAGTTTCTCTGTGTTTAAGGGGAGAGTGTGGCTATCACGATCTTGAGCTAATTACAGCTAGCTTGAAGAAAGCACATGATCCCTTCATCTCCAACTCCGTAGGACAAAAGGAAGAGGGAGAACAAGGGAAATATTAATGCCATTTTATATAAAAAGGGCTTGATTTTGTTCTGCTCACATGGAATCACATCTGAAGAAAGTGAAAGGAGAGAAAGGGAAAACATTTCCTGGGTCCTTAGAAGGATAACTAATTGGCAAGTGTTTAAATGGCTGGTTCTAATCAGGGTAAATGGGCTTGTTTTTCCAACACTGGGTCTCACATCAAAACAACAAGAAACAATTGAAAAATCTCTGCTGAAGGAAGCAAGAGGAAGTGGGTTGTCACCAGCTGTTCACAGACAAGATCCTGCAACAAATGTGTAGCAGCAGATGCCATGTGAAGCATGGGGAATGTAAATGCATATGAGTCATCCCATAAGCTTGTCGGGGGAGAAAGCTGCAGGCCAGATCATGGGGGAAAAGGCAGGTTTTTTGTGACTTTAACCATTTCTCCACTTTATTAGTACTTTGAGTACATGGTGGCTTTTTGTTTGGGTTTTTTTTTAAAGAAGGTGTCCTTAAGTCCTCTTGAAGATCCACCAGCACCAGGAAAACACCTTAATGAGATATTACATTTTGGGCCTATCACATCAATGATGATCTGGCATCATTGCCCATACAACAGGGAAAATAGTTTAAAACATTTTCCCATTTCCCCTTTTCCCCTCTCCTTTTAGACTGGACTAGACTAGACTATTTCAGTTGGAAGGGAGCTATAAAAAACATCTAGTCCAACTGTCATTTAGCTTCATCTTAATAATAAAAAATGTTAAAAGGATATTTTTTATAATTTTCAGCATTTAGCTGATTTTTTTTCCAGTGCAGCTTCACAAATATCTCCATTGGTGCACTGGAAACAAACAGAAAACTGGTGTAGTGTCAGAAATAGAACTGCACCCTGTGTCTCACAAGAATCCTCCAAAGGATCCCATCAAAGGAAGGGTGCCCCTGGGCTGCAGGGTAAGTCCTTGTAACAGATAAAGTGTGATGGAACTTCAACTGGTATGACAGTAGGATGCACTCCAGGAGATTTCAGTAAAATCCTGTTTCTCTGTAAGTTGCAAGAAAGAGATTGAGTTCCTGGATTCAGGCCCTCGACTGTCCTAGCTACACACATCTAAGCTCTCTTATGTTCTTGTCATTATGAAATATACACTGATTTATACAATCACATAATTGTATAACAAAATAGGTCATCATGGCTTATCAAATTAATTAAAAAATTATCTTCTCCCCCCCCTCAAGCAACATAGAATCACAGAATGACAGAATTGTAGGGGTTGGAAGGGTCCAACCCCGCCTTGCCAAAGCAGGCTCCCTCATGTAGAGAGAAAAAGAGGCATTAGCAATAGACTCTGCCCAGATGTGCATCTACATTTGGAACACATTTTTATGTTGTGTGCTACCAACAAAACCCAAGAATTCCCAGCCACCAGTTGCCCTCAGGGCAGCCATCCCTGGTTTTCCACCAAATTCATACTGCTTAACAAACCACAAACAAGGAGAGGCTCTAAGGTGGTTGAGCTCTGGGTTGGGTTTTTTTTGCACTTAAGATGAACTCCAGGGATGACTGGAAAGCATTGACTTCATTTTATGAAAATGTGTTAGACTTTTGATATTAGTCTTTCCTGGTTTAAAAATCAAACCAAACCAAACCAAACCAAAAAACCCAACCAACAACCCCCCCCCTCCCCCGAAAAAAAAAAAACCCACCCCACAAAACCCTACAAAAAAAAAAACCCAAGAAAAACAGAGAGGGTAGGGAGAAAGGACCCTCAATAGCCATCGGAGTAGAGATTTGGAGATTCACCTGTGACACAAGTGACACTGCATGAGTGTCAGCCCAATAGGAAAACCCAGTTGTGCGGGGTTATGATTTTCAGGGTCCATCAGGGTGATCCTATGAACCCAGAGGCAGCAGGGATTCGTGTTGAACTTCCACCACATGAACCTGGGGAATCCGTCATGTGGTCAGGAAGTGGCATATAAGATTGTGACTTCTGTTGAGATAATTTATCCGCAAAGCTACTCTTGAAGAAACAAAACACCCAAACACATTTGTACCTGGTCACAGGGAGAAGGATTGAGGACTGAGTTTTGCCCTATCTTGTTTCAGAGCACAGGCAGAGGCCAACCATTAACGAGTCCTTCTGTACCTGCACAAATTGAGCAGGAAATGAATGAAACAAGCTCCTCCTGCCCTTCATTGTTTGCTTGTCAGACATGCAATTGAAAGAAACTGCTCATGGCATTACACAGAATTCAAGACAGATTTTTCCCCAGGCACATGATATGGTCAATGCTCTGGTTGTATTTCCCATGGCCAGTGTTTGATTTCTCCCCATGGGAAGGGATGGGACATCATGGGGCAACCTGACAGTCCTCAGCACCTCAGACCTGGGAAGTAAACTGAAAGACAACCAAATCTATAGCTCACAGGCTTCTCTTCTTCAGTGATGAAGCCAGACCACAAAGCAATTACTGTATTTCCAAGGGAGGGGATATCTAGCCTGACTTGGGTTTTTTTTCATAAGTGATTAGATTTTACATTTTGCTTATGTACTTCTCCTAATCAAATTGGCACATTGGTTCAAAATCAATTTAGCAGAAAAACTCTCATTTTCTTACCCATTCCACTTTATTTATCATCTGGATTTACCAAAGCTGTGCGGGTTGTTTTGTTGTTGGGTTTTTTTTTAATTCCCCATCTAGGCCCAGCTCTGCTTAGCTTATAAAATTTGAAACATTCATAGCCCAAGGTTGCAAAAGGAATGAATATTTATAATCCTATCTTCCCAGCACACTCAGAGGTGTCTCACAGTGTGACTTCACATTAGAAATGTCCCACCTGTGGGGATCATTCAAAAAAACACAGATTACAACTCTGTACAACATAGAACAAGGTCAATACCCAAATTATGGGAATTATCACCTTAAAAAAGGTTGCATACCTGATGATGCAGTGCACCAACACTGATTCATAGATGCTGTACTAGCGTGACTCTCCCCTGTGAAGACAGTATTTCAGCTATTAAGTTATGACATTATTTCCCAGTTCTTGTTCTGAGCCTTCTCATGAATAAGCTGCAAACTGTGCAATGTACTCCTCTCACCATCTCCAGCAGCCAGGAACACAAAAGGGTTTCTCACCTAGCATCAGAGCACAGGGAAATCTCACAGTGTAAAGGACATAGTGGCAGGTGACAGGCAGGACTGCCACAATGGCAGCTGCTTAGAAAATACTGCAAGTGAAACCGTGTGACCCTGTGGATACCTTCTGCTACTTCACTGTAGGTATATTTGCTTTCCTAGACCCAGGCCACACTTTAAGAAACCCAACCCCCAATCCATCAGTCTCCAAAAACTGAAGTAAAAAGAGTAATTCAGATGGTTTTCATATTCGAGACAGTGCTATGAGGGGAAGACTCAGTTCTAAGGCTTGGCAGGCAACTACGGTTACTTCCATTTTGCAGACAGGAAACGGAGGTTCAGTAGGAGCACTGAAATTAGAAACTATCTAGAGGCCATATTAGGCCAAGAAAGTTTTGCCATTGATTTTAATGCACCAAGATATAATGTATCCTCCAGTATCCTGCCCTTTCCCATTTTCCCCAAACTTAGGGTGAACCATTAAATTGATGTTCGCCCTGTAAATCCCATAAGCTATTAATGTAGTTCCCTTAGCTGGAAGATAGATTAATGACCTGAAACTACTGTAGAATATTTGCTACTTCAGTGCAAATTAATATCATATTTTATCCTTATTTTATGCTCACAACCAGCACTTCCTTCTGCAAAAGATACCAGAAGGAGCTGGATATTTAAATGTCAAAGTTCTAAATCTTATCTTCAAATTTTTAATCAAACTATTTAAAACATGAGTCTTAAATTTCCATTTTTTATACTTAGCTCATTTTTTTTTCTGCTAAGAACAAAGAAAATTTTTAAAACTCAGATGCGTTTAAGAGGATTTTTTTTAAATACTAATAAAGTTTTAAAAATTCTTTACGGTTTTCAGGCCTCTGCTCTCTTCTATATTCTACAGCTTGGACTGTCTTCCATTTTCCTCATGTCTAAGTTCTCAGTTTTAAGGCAGGTACTTTTAAAGTTTCTAGGTACTGAGAGCTATCCTGCAAATATTTTTTGTCCAGTCTTCAATCATTTCTTTAATTAAAATATCTATTCTTCTTCCACTGCCTAAACCAACATAGTTTACTGAACACATTTCTCTGATATTGAATGTATTTCTGGAGAAAGGAAAATCATGAGAACATGCACCTCTGGGAATCACATTTAGGAGAAAAAACCACAAGCAGCTGCTTTTTGCCACCACAGAAGGGAGTGAGGAGATGTAAGGAACTGTGCAGGCACCAAGGCCAGGGAAGGGGAGGAAGGCGCCCCATGTGCCAGAGAAAAAGATGCTCCTGCAGCCTGGGGAGAAAGCCATGGTGGAGAGGGTGTTCCCCACAGCCCATGGAAGAGACCGAGACCCCACCTGCAGCCCATGGAGAGGCCCCACGCTGGAGCAGGGGGAGTCATGCAGAAGACACTGTGACCCATATTGGAGCAAGCCTCTGCCAGCACTTGCAGCCTGTGGAGAGAGGCCCACAGTGGAGCAGGTTTGCTGGGAGGACTTGTTACACCGTGGAGGACCAGGCTGGAGCAGTCTGGGCCTGAGAGACTGAGACACATTCCATGATTTATGACTGCACCCCATAGCAGTGACCCACGCTGGGGCAGCTGGGGAAGAGCTGAAGCCCTGTGGGAAAGGACTCGTGTTGGAGAAGTTCAAGGAGGTCTCCTGTGGGTGGGACCCCATGCTGCAGCAGGGGAAGGGTGTGAGGCATGTGTCTGGTCATCCCCGGCCCCCCCATTCCCCCACAGCTAAGAAGGGAAACAGCTCATGAGGAACTGACCAAAACCCCCATTCCCTATCCCCCTCCCTGTGCCACCCTGGGGGGAGGGGAAGGGGAAAAGGGAGAGAAATCATGAATAAAGTTAGATCTGCTAAGAAGGGGGCGGGGGGGGTGGAGGTGCTTTAAGATCTGGTCAGACTTCTTATTATCCAATGCTGTGAGTGTGTGTATGTTATGTAATAAATTAGATGGTATTCTTTCTTCTATTTCTGTGTTGAGTCTGTTTTGCCCATGATGCTGACTGCAGAATGATCTCTCCCTGTCCTTATCTTGACTCCTAAGACTCTCAATATGTATTTTCTCCCCTGTCCAACTGAAAAGGGGAGTGATAGAACAGCTTTGGTGGGTGTCTGGCCTCCAGCCAGGGTCAAACCACCATAACTTCAAGCCCTCAATTTTTTTTTTGTTTTAAAAGTAAAAAAATATGAAAATCATAGAAAACAAATAGAAGTTTGGAAAGAAACTGTGCATTTTATTTTCTGGTCTATATTTGCTATCATTATGAATTATGGAGAAAACATAATAATTTTACAAACCTGTACTGTTGAATCCCAGAATCACAGACTGGTTTGGGTTGGAAGGGACCTCAGAGCCCATCTAGTCCCAACCCCCTGCCATATGCAGGGACATCCTCCACTAGACCAGGTTGCCCAAAGCTCCATCCAACCTGGCCTTGAACACTGCGAGGGAGGGGGCAGCGACAGCTTCTCTGAGGAACTTGTGCCAGTGCCAAGACCTGCTAAATGGCTGGCTAGGTAACCCAATCAGAAACACCAAGTTTGGATATAGAGGAAGCAAGAGAGACACATGAGGAAAAAATAATCAGGGTGAGTTTTGATTTGTGAGGAGACAATGGCGGAGAGAGGTGATCAAGGTGGATGGGAGAACAGGTATAGGAAATAGAGCGGAGTGGGACAAAAGGGGCCAGTTGAGTTGCTGGTCAGTACGCCTGAGCTCTGCGCCTGACCGCCACAATCCATCCTATTGTCTCATCGACTCAACTCCTAACTATTTTCTGTGTAAGGATTCGGCTTCGCCTAACATGGGAATTATCACATGGACCCTTTGTGTGAGAAATAGCTGCAGTCAGGCATCTGCTGTTGGATGATGTACTGCCCACAGCTTCTGTACCCTGTCATCCTTGTTTGCTTCATTTTTTCCTTTGAAGTTAGGAAAGAGAGATAAAAGGATACAGAAGCAAGAGAGGTACCAGTGTAGGGAACATGAAAAATTTCAGAACAAGAAACTCCCCCATAAAATCCTATCTAGACACTGCTGTTTATTGTTATTGGTTCACTGGTGCCCAAGTTGCTAAGCTTTTTGGCAAGGAAAAATCAGAACATACTGGACTCCACTCTGCTGTAGCCAGCATGCTTCCAGTACCCAACGTAATTAGTTTAATGCCAGCTTGAGCATCTCTGCACTGCAGCATCGCCATACTCTGTCTCAACAAGGAAGACAGAGAGCTAAACAACTACACCTCCACTCAAAGCTTCCTCTTGTTCTTTTGTCCTAGAGGTAACACTACAAGCAGCACTAACAAAAAAAAACCCCAAAAACAAAAACCAAAGAAAAAAAATTGTAATTAGCATTGCCTCTGAGTTCCCAGTAACTCTAACTGCAATAATCTCAATAATTTATATAATTTGAAGACCCAGCAGAAGCTTTCACAAGCCACTGAAGACCCAAGCTATCCTACATGCAATACTGACAAGGGACGATAAACGGAAACTTGCTAAACCAAAGTTCAGCTGACAAAAAATACAGCCTTTAAGTTTCAACCTTGGTTTCATAACTGAAACATCACGTTCCCTAACATTACACATGGCATGGCTCCTCTGATGTGCCAAACTCACAAAAAACTCCCTGATTTAGATGTTACCAGTTTGATGACACCTTGTATGTCTTCATTCTGCCTTTTTCCAGGTAAAGATGAAGTAGTGACTATAAACCATGGTGTAGATACCCATGCATCGCACTTGTCTTTCCAATGGAACCCTCCCAAATGATCAGTTTACAAAGGCCAGCCTCATTTGGCTGGTACCATCCTCCTGAAATCCAGACTGTTTGAGATGATAAATTATTGTTGCTACAAGCATAACACCTGACATATTTTACCCACTGAAATGTGCTATAAAATACTTTTCCAGTGACTGGCAGGGAGAGAAGAATCGGTGTTGGCTGCCACTAGTGACAAGTCCCTTCCCCTAGCCTTTTGCCTGAGCTGTGCAAAGCCCCCATGAAGATTTATCCACACCCATGAAGTCAGACGTGAGAAGAACCTTGACCTGAGCTCTGGGGTACTTGTACAAATTTTTTTCAGCTTTAACCTGTGAAAGAAAGGCTGTCTTTCGGGCGTTAGCAATTAGCTCAGTGTGAGAGGATGACAAGAAGGAGGCTCTGGGCTCTTGTTCAGTAATGATACTGCTGCTCTCAGTTTGTCAACCAGCCAGGGACAAACAGTTTGTCGTGCAAGTATAATCATTTTACTGAGCAGATCCCCAGTGTCACACTACAGCTGGCAAACAGCAGAAGCAGCTCCGCTCAAAGCGTGCACTGCGCACCAGCCTTCAAATGGGACACGCTGCCCACTTTGGGTACCTTCACTCTGGCTTCCCCACATCCCCCTCGCCACCACAACTTTTAGAGCTCCAAGTCGGAAGGTTTGCAGCCTCCTGGAAAAAAAAAATAAATGTTTAGCAGTCACACAGTGAGAAAGCTATCTTTTCCTAAAGTGTACACTTAAGATTGATTCAGAATCATAATGCAGTGGGACCTCAGCTGAGTAAAGGCAGAAAATTAAGTTAATTAAAGTGCTGTCCAGTTGGAACTTCAAAATTCCTCAATTGAGGGAATATATCATAACCTGTCTCTTCCCATGTACATTGAAAAATAGAAACTGCAGTGGATTTAATTAAAACTTTGCCTTAGTTTTTAGTTAATATTCTTTACTTGATTTACTATTATTCAATCAAGATGCAAAGTTATGACCCCTGTCATGAAAAAGAATGCCTTCCTCCATTATGACAATGTATGTGATTTTTTTTGTTGGTTTTGAATTTAGGCAGAGTTCTTTATAAAAGCCAGAGATCATAAATATTACTAGCTCGGCTGGTTTGAATTGGCTTAGTTTACATGATTCAAAGGGGGAGGTTTTTGCTTGCTGTATAATGCTTGATAGATTTTTGTTGTTTCTCAACAACAGGCTTCAAGCTAGAATGTCATATTTAGAGACAGATAGTCAGATACTGCACAAGCCTCTTTCTCCATCAAAGCTCATAAGCCAAGGTCGTCCATTAGTGAGGAACCACACTGCAGCCATTTGTTCATGAGCCTGCCTCAAAGCACCAGTGCACTTCATCAGGGACTGTCTGTGGTTTCCACATCACCTCTAGAATCCAAACCTCAGCTCACAGACTACATCTATATATAATTGAAACAAAAACCATTTGAACGCATTCTTTCTCCTGACTAACCACCAGCTCCACAACTCAGGCCAGCTGGCTTCACGAGCAGTATCTTTTATACCAACCTGCTTCAGGTCCGGAGCCATGCTGTGAATAAAGGATGAATTAAAAACTGCAGTGGTGGATAGCTCAACCTGAGGTTGCTCTGTCAGCAGTGGAGAGTGACCTGAGCCCGTCCCACGCTCCAATGGCACAGGATGAAGTGTGGTGGGCTTCGCTCACAGTGACACACCAACAGGGTCCACAGTTTTCCAAAGCTGTTCAGAGAGCTTGGGTCAAGCTGGGATGGCACATGGCCCAAGCTAATAAGATGCTCCAGATGTTAACTGATGCTGAGCCGATGTCTGCACTGCCCTCCCAGGCACGCATGTGCTGAGGAGCCAAAAACGCACCCCAACAATCCATTTTCACCACCTGAACACACTCCTGCCTACCCCTTAGGCTGGTGGTTCAGATTCACTTTTGCAAATCGAAAATAAATCCCTCTGGCCTAAATGCCAAGTCCAGTCTGTGAGGTGAAACCACTACCTGCCTGTCTGACTCAGTGGCAAGGCAACCAGACTGGAGGGTTACAGCGTGCCTCCAGTAACCGGCTTTCAGCAGCACAGAAAAGGTTTTACGCTTCCAACTTACCCGGTCGCTTCCCCAAACCCTTACAGGGACACCATGTTTCTCACCACAGTCTCCACTAGTGCCCTACGAACCAGGAGTGGAGTCTGGAGTCTGGAGCCTCCTGAATCAATACAGGAAACAACCCACTGCCTTTAAAAATATACATACTGAGGAGTTTGTAGTTAAGGGGAAAATCTTAGCAACACTGGGCCCACTTTCACCTGGAGAGGTGAATGACACGACAAAGTAAGGCTTGTAAGAATGGGATAAATGGAAGAAAAACTTGTATCCAGTAGTTATCTGGCATCCCACAGGGTCGTTGTGTAAGTGCCATCTTTTCACAGCATAATCTGTAACCCAGGCAACCCAGATCTTCTTAAAGGTGACGGGATTGGAAAATAAGGTCTCTGCTACCTACAGCCTGAGATAACCATCATAAAATAGCAGAGGCGTGGGCAGGGAGGCACATCTGCCAGGAAGGAGGAGAGGCTGAGGAGGCTGCAGAAGAGTCAGAGTCGGGCAGCTGTGGAAAAGGGAGATGCTCTCTGATACCCACACACCTGCAACCTGCACAAAGGCTCACTTACAGGGCCCGTCTCGTATCTTTCTTTGTTTTAAGTTGACCTATGGGTTTAATGAATCAAAATGTAGATAGAAAAAAGACAAGTGATCATCAGAGAATTCTTAAAGAGGTTTCCCTCCATCAGCATTACGGTAGAAATTAGGAAAGATAACAGACAGCTTTTGCTCTCTGTGGTTTTCTGTCCCACTACCCACCGCAGCAGTTTACGATTTTATGTCACATCAAAGATTCACAGAATGTAGATTTAGATGCAAGAAAATGCTACCTAGATTTTAGAGAGACTATTTTCTTGATATTAACAGTTTTTAATCTCTGTGGGCTTTCACTGTTTCATATGCTTTGCAAAAGGAAAGGAAAAAAACCTCACAGCAATTCCTTAAAATAATAAAAATCTTTCTTTTGATGTTTTCTGTCCTGTAGACAAACTCACATAATGAAAGAATATGCAACACAAATTAATCCCCCAGTTTAACATAAAGCATAGTGGATAAATCCACAGAAGCCACTAAACAGTATTGATACACTTCTATTCAAGTTTTAGAAATTTGTTACCATGTGTCTAGGATAAACCAGAAAAAAGATAAAAAGACTCAGTACACTTTTTAATGTAAAAAAAAAAAAGAAAAAGGAAAAAAAGGAGATGTGAAATCCGTTAGGTATGGGAATTGAAATTAACAAATCAGCATTCCAGCAGTTAATTTTTCACATTATATTACTGTAGAAAAACTAAATTTAAGGCAATGTGGTAAAGACAAATATCATTTACATACCTCCTCTAGAGCAGGAAGCGCTGGCGAATATGCATGGGATAAGAGAAAAGGAACTGTTACAACACTTGTTCAGGAACCCTAGGAAGATTCAGTGAGAAAAGATGCTTTTCTTTAGAAATTGTCTCCTGCAGCCTTTGTATTTTCAGTAGGCCTATTTCATGTTAGCCTGTTTTAATCAACAGAAGTCAACTCCACGTCTGTTCTAGAAACACCAGATACACACTTGTCTATGATGGTGAAACCCCTCCCAAGGAAGTACCACCTCCCAGAGCAGAGATCCAGCAGCAGCATGGCCCCTTCACCAAGGGCACGTCCAGAATAGAGTTAGATGAGTCACCACAGTGTTGATTTAACTTAACTGCCACCACATAAATGGTGGCCTGAAAGGTTTGTTCCACGACACCCATACTCACGGCTCATACTCGGATGAATCTGAATACACACCACAAGCATTTGCCAAGTGTCCAGACAAGCCTTGGTGGTGGTATTACCCCAGTAAATTTACAGCGAGTTCCCACAAACTACAGCAGAGCCATCAGCACCCATCTAGACACGGCCAAAAAAGATAACAGGTTTCCCACCTGCCATCAAGTCCCATCTTTTAGCTAACATGGTGAGTCAGGCACATCAACACAGGAAAATACTTCAAAAAGGTGCAAGAACCAAAAAGGTGAGAAGATGTCTGTACACAATGCCACGCGAGACAATGCCCTGGGTAACAGCACGCTCATGTTCTACTTGCTCCAGCTTCCTATTCCTCATGGAATTAAGTAGTTAGAAAGGATGAATGATGCCCTGTGACATAAATGGATGATACCTTGTGGCAGAATAAAAATAAGAGAATAAGGAAAGTAAGAAGGGGAAGGGAGGCAATTAAGAGAAGGTCAAGCGACTTTTGCCAATTCACTGACCTTGGTATATTCTGTTAGATTTTTAACACATAATATTTTTCCTTTAAAAATACTCATTGTTGGCCACATGCCTGGATGAGTCACAAAGGAGACACATGGGCACTCATCAGACAGGGAGATTTAACATATTGTCATTGTTCTCTGGAAATGATTTCAGATAATTAATGTTCCAGAACAGAAAATTCTTCCTTTGGTCCAAATATTACAGAAAATATTTAGTTTAAACCAGTCTGCCTGTGTATTTTCACTATAGCCCTGCATCTTTGCTGTAATGACAGCAGCCAAAAATCCATGAAATAAACAATGGAGGGGAAACTAGGGCATCAATCATACTATGGAATGAAAAACACAATCAGAGGTACTTTTAATAAATGCTCACCCAGCATTTCTGCAGTTCTGTGTTTCTTATACAGAAACTTTGACGTTGCTAAATATTCTATGCTGATTTCTTTTTTATTTCCAAAAGAAGTCATAAATTAAGCAGCCTATTGTGCTGAGAGTAAGGTTATGATCACTGTACTATATGTCAAGTCATCCTTTCAGACTCTGCACTAAAAATACAACTTTGTGAAAATCCCTGCTACTGCTCACAACCCTGTGAAGTTCTTTGAAGTGCAGTGTGACTGTCAAATGTGTCAGCTGCTGAGGGAGCCTCTCGTGGTGCTCAAGAATGAAGTATTTGATTTGTGAGTCAGGGAAAGCAGAATAGAGACTTGCTGACACAGAATTGTGCAGGTTCAATAGTCCATTCACCAGTGCCTCAGTTGGGTAGGCAAACATCGGGCGCCAGAGGTAGATCAAAGCGCCCCAGGTTGCCCACGAGCTCATTGTGGCACACAGGGACCCTCAGAGACATCAGAGAGTCCATCCTTTCACTGCACCTCAACCACATTAAAGTCTTTGCCTGAACAGAGGCCAAAATGCAGAGGTGGGCATTATGGGAGTGACACGGAGAGGTGAGTATTTGGAAAGGCTACCTGAGCACGTCAAACTGCACCGGATTCATATCCCAGAGGGATCTCAACAGGCTGGAAAGATGGGGCTGTTTGAACATAATGAGGTTCAACACTGCCAAGTGTAAGGTGTTGCACTTGGGTCAGAGGAATTCCAGACACAGATACAGACTGGGAGAAGAGCTCCTTGAGAGTAACCCTGCTGAGAAGGACCTGGGTGTTCTGGTGGATGAGAAACTTAACATGAGCCAGCAGTGTGCTCTTGCAACTGGGAAGGCCAATGGTACCCTGGGCTCCATCAGAAGAGGGGTGGCAGCAGGGATAGAGAGGTGATTGTCCCTCTCTAGTCTGTCCTCCTGAGGCCCCATCTGGAGTTCTGTGTCCAGGTCTGGGGCCCCCAATACAAGAAAGATGTGGAACTGTTGGAGAGGGTTCAGAGGAACCATGAAGATGATTAGAGGGATGAAGTACCTCCGCTACGAAGAGAGGCTGAGGGAGCTGGGCTTGTTCAGCCTGGAGAAGAGAAGGCTGCAGTGGGACCTCATTGCAGCCTTCCAGTGCCTGAAGGGAGCATATGAACAGAGGACGGGAATCAACTTTTCAAAAGGGTAGACAATGGCAGGACAAGGGGGAATGGATTGAAGCTAAAGGAGGGAAGGTTCAGATTAGATATTAGGGGTAAGGTTTTTACAGATATGTAAAAATGTGCGGAACAGGCTGCCCAGAGAGGTGGTGGTCTGAATCATGACTGGAGGTTGGTGTCCCTGCCTGTGGCAGGGGGGTTGGAACTCTGTGACCCTTGGGGTCCCTTCCAACCCATGCCATTCTATGATTCTATGATCGGAGTGACCCTGTGGCATCCTGCAAGCCCTTAGGTTGGATGCAGCATCCATGGCACACCCAGTTTGTGGATCTGCTGTTTGGGGAGGGTGTCTCACAGCCTTCCCCCAGAGATAATGTTTTTCACAGGGTAAAACAATACAACCTCAAATTCTGGTTGTCACGACCCATCCTCAGTGTTATGCATTATGTGGGAGAACATCTGAACTGCTTTGATTATGACCTCGTTATGTCAGCCACTACCCAATGTACTGTAAAACCCCCATTCAAAAATCAAAAATACTAACATCACACAGCTTTGACTGTGCTAAGCAGTTTTTTCAATATAGTAGGCAAAAAAAAGAACATTTAGTCCTTCTCAGTTTCAAATTATAACTATTCCTCCTAAGCAGGGACTGCAAAATAAAATTATATCAGAGGACTCTCAGTTCCCTTCTTCTTTTGAAACATAATGCAACACATTTTTAGTTTCTTTTCTTCATCTCTAAAGTCATAAAGGAAGGTGCTGTCACTTTGCTGACAAAACCAGTTTTCTTTTCTTATTCCCATTCTCAATATACTTCTAGTTTTTTCAAGTTGAATCTGAACTAGTTTAGAGATCGTTATTTTCTTTAATGTAAGGGCTTAGCTCTTAGAAAGCTGACAGGTTTTACTTCTCCTTCTAATATCTAAACATTAAAAGTACTGCTCTACGCTTTTATTCTCCAAGGGTCAAGTCTCACTCAACCAGCCTCTCACATTTTTCATTTAATTTTTATATTTACACCTCAATTTGAGCCTGTCTTCCCAAATTCCTTCCAACTCATGACAGAAAGCAGAAATCAAGATTGGCATATGCTATAGTAATCAAAATCACTTTCACAGGTGTGTGTACACTACCTGGTCTACACTTTTCTTGCATTGTCACAAGAGACTGCTACTCTGGTGAGCAGCTCCATGGCGAGGGAAATCATCAGGTTTGATCAAGGTGAAAGATGAAGCACCGAAGTCCAGGAAATGGTAAATTCTACCACAGTTCATCTGAGAATGCACGCTGAGCATGTGCCAAGACGCAAAGCCACGTGAATAAAGGAAATGGTGTAAACCTTGTTTTAACATTGCCTGGATGTTGAATCACAGCCTTAATGTTGTTTAAAGCAAATATTAACATCTGGCTGTTTAAAAGGAGGCACACAGCTAAGGGACGTTGAGGGAAATTGTTGGGTTAGGCAGGAAGAGCTTAGTCACACCCTCAGTAATGCACGGATGTCTGTGAAAGGCATAAGAAATAATCGTGTTTTGGACAGAAGAATCTCTGTACCAGTGTGCAGATTAACCTTATAATCTTGTAATGAGTTCCACAGATCTTGCAATTCGTATGAACGATAACTTTCAAAGAATCTGTTAGAAATAATGAAGTTATGATTAAATGCAAATGAGGAAAGCACGCCAAACCTCAGGCTGAGGTGGCTGGCTAGCCACTGGAATAATCTCTCCTCATAGAAACATTTTCACATGCTTAAACTAACAGGAGATTGGAATAATTGGTTGGAAATTTTCAGAGGAAATAAACTTTCATTGGAAAAAATAATTTTGCGCCCAGGGGGTTTCACTCAGAAAGTTCATTCAGTGTTCAAGAACTCTACTCCAGACAATTGGTGCCCAGGAGTGGGAATACCTCATCTGCACTATGTCCAAGCTACAAGCCTTGTCAGCTCATTAACTCGAGCTGCGTAGAATACGAATGCTGCGTATCACCGATCCCAGCCCCACACGGCACAGCCCACTCCTCACAATCCGGGAGTGCCGCCTCCTCCCCGAGCTACCCCCATCTCAGTTGGACCTGCCTCAGATGACCCCTCACTGATGAGTCTTAAAGGAGTCTCACATTGGCATATACTACTGATAGCAAGGTACACCTTTGTAGTGCTCATCTGGAACACCTCCTAAAACAGGAATCTTACTGCTGCTTCAGTACCTGTTGCAATTCATCAATGTTAATTTTTTTTAAAATGCCATCCATTGTACTTACTTGCTGCCTTTTTTTTTTTCAATATTTACACAGGATGTAATGATCCACTAATTGTTCATTAAGCATTTGGAGTTCATTTATCTTGTTACAAACCAAACTAGGAAAAACCTCCAAACTGTTTCGCAAGAGCTCACAGAGACTTTACTGGCTGGGGGTCAGCATGCAGGACCAGTGTTTTCAAAACTCCTCAGTTCCATATTAAACAGCCTGGAGAAGCCCGTGCTTTTTAAAACCACAAACACAATATAACCACCCCACCTGAAGCCTGCAGGGCAGGTGGCCCTGCGGAGAGCAGGTACCAAACCACCCCTGTAAAAGGCTGTCCCTGTCCATTTCCCTGATCCCTCGTCTCGACGCCCTTGTTTCATGGCCAGACCAACAAGTGTCAGTCCTCCTGAGGGATGCTGAATGATAGTGCAATGCAAATAAATAATATTAACAGCAAGACTCTTCAAATCACATGCAAGGGAAGAAGAGTCTGTTCGTAGCATTATACCCCCTACATACCACCACACAGTCATCCTAAATCCTTGTTCCTTGCTTCATCATCAGCTGGTAGGTTTTCAGGTATTAGTCCATGACTGGGCTGTGCTACTCCGGGGTATATTCTCACCAACCCCATTGGAGTCAGCTGGGTTACTCCAGTTTTACCTGGATGTTACAGAAAGGGACCTGTCTCTATGCAGCGTATTGGTGCAAGGCAGTGCAGACATTGAAAGATCACAGGACTAGATATCTCCTGTACTTCACAGAGTTATCATGTTCACATACGGCTGCAGGTAATAAATACATTTTACTGTGACTAAAGAGATGATAAGATTTTTCAGGGTAAAGCTGGAGATTATTAAAATGCTTTGAGATGAGCTATTTGATTTATTTTATGACCTTTTTTTTTACTGCTCTGAAAAGTTGAATGTGCTAAAATTAGCTTCAGAACACTGTATTGAAATGGAAAGAGAAAATCTATTACCTTTTCAAGGTTCTCCTTTTTTGTCCCAATAATTATTTATTGAATTTGGCAGAAGTTAACACAAAGTTTTAGTTTGGAGCTTTTTTTGTAGCAGAAAAAAATGCTTTGTTTTAGGAAAAAATTCACTCTGGTTCTGATTAGAAAGCATATTTCTCATCTCCATTTCTTTATAATAAAAACATATACAACAACAGTTGTATATATACAACACTTCTTTGCTGTTAATGAAAAAAAAAACCAAAAATTCAACCCAGGTATTACTTTTTTATCTTCTTTTATAATTCTTCATACGGGCATTTAAAGCTGTACACCTCCAAAATCTATGTGCCACAGACACTTGCATTTCACCTTGTGTGCAGCAGAGATTGTCACCTAGACCCAGCTAAGAACTGCGTCTTGAGCGCGCAAGGTAACATTCGCTCAACACTACACCCGACCCCAGCTTGCACCCAAACCAACCAGGGGACGCCGGGGTTCGCATCTGGCTGCAGAGTGCCAGGAGACAGGTGCCTTTGCTACTCCTTGGCCCCACGTGCTTAGGGACCAGTGGCACTTCTGAGGACTGGCATTAACAAAGCCTTGGCACTGGAACATTATTTTTCGTCCTCTTCTTCCCCAAAATGGTCCCGCGCTCTGGTCCTGTGAACACAAACACATGTCTTCATGCCGTGGAGTCAAGTTTGTGGCATCCAGGGAACACTCCCTCTGGCTTAAGGAGGGAGAGAGAAGGAAAGATCTCAGCTTTGCCATCCTCCATCACACTGATGTGTACTTTGTACTTTATTCCGCAAGTGCTTCAACTGGGGCCAGCAAACCTTCATGCACAGAGAGGTGCACTAATCAGGTTAAATAAGGTTGGCAGATTCAGGTCATGCCACAGGTAAAAATATCCATTTATTATTCAGAAATCAAAAAAGTAGATACCAGAAAATATGAAAAGACGGGACATATTTGGCAAAACCTTGGATGAAGAGACAGGCCTTGTAAACCTGTAAAGGCTAGCGAAGACTGTCGATCCTACAAGCTAGATGGTCGTCAGCTCTCCATCGCATCTCTTCTCTCAGTGGGAACAATGAGACAACCAGCAAAAACCACTGGAAAATCGCTACCTGAGGAAGCACCACCCTCCCTGTTTTCCTTTGATTTAGAAACTATTCCCATGTTCTAGTCAGCCAAGGGCTCAGTAGATAATTGTTTTATAAAAAGAATTACAAGTATCAGAACTTCAGCTGCTCTGAAATGTCCCTCAGCAAGCAAACAACTAACTCTTCCACCCACTCAGCACACCCCCACTTGTGAATTGCAATTAGCATTGCAAATGCCTTTCCCTTTTCAGAACTATTGATTGTGTCGTTAAATAGCATCACAGAGTTAAAATGCCTGGAAATCTGCTTTACCTTCTATTCCTATCTATCTATCTATCTATCTATCTATCTATCTATCTATCTATCCATCTATCTATCCATCTATCTATCTACCTATCTATCTACCTACCTATCTATCTATCTACCTACCTACCTAAAACCCTTCCAACTCTACACAGCTGCCACTATTACACAACCTTCTAGTTGCAGGCAGTGTATGTTATTCGTTATACCAATTCACCTTTCAAACCCCTTATTTAACATGGTCTAAATATTCTTCCCATTAGTTAGGGGAAATGGTTCCATTGTACATGCCCCCTGAGCACACCCTCTATCAAAATTTCATGCCTAATTAAAGGAACCGGCTCATCTTCTATGAGTCTCTGGTTTTCCCACTTAATACCTTGCTTTATTTGAACCTATGTGTATGGATATATATGGAGGTACTGGTTACAAGGAGGCAGAAAGAGAGCAAGGCATTTGATATATAGCTGGTCTCACATGCAGATGTTGCTCAGAAGGGCAGACAGAAGAATGTATTATGACTGGCAGGAGTTCAAATAAATTGTGATGCCGGCCGGCAAGCGAAACGCCACATGGATACCAGTGTTCTTGATATGCCTCATGCAACCCCTGTATGAACCCAGCAATTTATCACACGCTGCAAGAGTATCAGCAGCATCCTGTAAATAATCCTTTGTAAACTGCTGTGGCACCGTGAAAAGATTCAGAGCACAAGCTCTGTGTCCAGGAAGGGAGGAGTCAGAAGGATTGCAATTCAAACGGCTTCTGAAAAAACAGGAGGATGAGCAGGGTGTGGAAAATCAACACATCAAAAGGGCTTTGTCTATCCCAGCCACAGACAAGCTCGAACAAGGCTTCCTTTGCATCTGCACAAACAGCAAAGTGCACTACAATGAGCTTCAGCTAAATTGATTAGCTATAAGGAGGGGAAAGCAGACCCTCCTAGCAAGCGCTTGGAAGGTTCATTCGCATGCAGGCCCACGCTCACACAGCACGGGTATCATAGGAAGGAGGAAGTGCAGAGTGGGGGTGCAGCCCAGAGAGGGGGTGTCCACTCTAGGAGACCCCGCCTCGGGAGAGCCCGCAGAGCTAATCCTCAGCTGCAGCGACCAAGGCAGCTTTCCACGAAGTGCTCAGCCTCTGCTTGGGGAACAGATTAGTTTCCAACACAAGTTTCACCGTGCTTAATTTGATGCTTTCATCGCAGCAGCTCCATCTCCATAATCGGGAGCTTTGATACTTGCCTTCCCACTTTGATTTTAAGCTTGTCTAGCCACGGTATTTTGTTAAATTTGGAGAGCATCTGTGTTAGGAATGTAACACGTTCAAGTAACGCTGGAGACAAACCGTGCACAAACTGAGACAAGCCTGGGAATCCACGGGGTCAGGGCGAAGCCCCAGGTAGGAAGGGAAAAGTTTCACGGCAAGGGATTATTCAGTGGTTTCTGACAGAGCACTTCAAGCTGAGAGAATCCGCTGCTTTGAAAAAGCCTCACATCATCACATACGTCCCTTCTAATAAAAACATCAGGTAACCTTATGTTCCAGATATAAAGTACTCGGCTCGCTTGGTTATTGACTGCACAATGGCAAATTCTTCATTAAGTCTGGTTTCTAGCTGTCTCTCAGAAACTGAACGTTCATTTAAGTGAAAAGTGACCCTGAAACCATTGCTACTGAGGAATCTGACCTTACATGGGAAAGTCTGCTCAACTCATCAGACAGATTGTAATAATATATCTGAGAGGTGAAAGATAAAAGCCCAAGTGCAGTTGGCTTGGCAAAAACTGTTCTTGCAGGAATATATCCTTCCATCAACACTGCCATTCAGAGAAATGTACCAGCTTTAGGGATAATTTCTAAGATTTGGGGGAGTCTGGGGACCAGACAGAAGTCCCCTCTTTGAAGATGAGAATTTAGATTATTTCCTGGACTGGGCTGGGCCAGTTGAGCTTGGAAGACCCAGGCCAGAAGAGCATAATCTGCCCAGAAAACTGCCGGGCACAGTCGGTCCAGTCTGTACGAGGAGAAAGGGAGCTTGAACGTGTGCCTGCTGCACGCCAACAAACTTTCTTAACTAATTGGCTCTTCTGAGACCATTAGTTTCCTGACTGCTTAGCTATTCCTTCCTTCTTACATCCACAAACAAGAGGGTAAATTTTCCTGTGATCGGAAATTCAGCCACAATATTACATCCTAAGGAGAGTAGTTTCAAAGTGCTTGTTTTTCTCTTGAGACCCTATGAGACAGAGTCTATTTGCTTTAATCTCTATGAGTTCAGGAACTCAGTGACCTTTTTATATATGTATATGGAAGTAAGATCATTCACCAGGCAGGCAGCTCCACACTCTTGCAGCTCTAATTTATAATTTTTAATTTGAGCTACATTTGACTGCTCTATTTCCAGCACCTCCAGCTCAGCTACAAGCC
Organism: Gallinula chloropus; assembly: GCF_964237585.1. Lineage (NCBI taxonomy): Eukaryota > Metazoa > Chordata > Aves > Gruiformes > Rallidae > Gallinula > Gallinula chloropus. Next base: position 128,778,676 of record NC_140085.1, on the reverse strand, counting down.
TCAGATTTCAGTCAAGGTAATTTCCAACTAATGATAATTTTTATCACTCCGCTTTTACACTGATTTATAGGAACTGCAATGAAAGATTGGCGGGGGGAAAAAAATTGTTATCTTTAAACTGTTTCTTTTTTTATAGCAAGCTAGTTACATTAAGTCAAAAGGGCTATTAAACTGCCACTCTGTCATTCAAGAGCAGGCTGAATTAGATTTGCTTATTTGACAAAAATCAGCCAAGATGAATTCAAATTTCCTTAAATCTTACATGCACACAGATATTCTTAATGCTCGGTGAGCAAACAGTTTAGTGAGCATACAGCGTGCTACAGAACCTCACCTCAGCAGCATCTGAATGTGAACATGGCAGAATTAATATGAGCACACAGAATAATATGCCTGGACTGAAATCACCAGTTCCCTGTACAATTAATTACATAGTTTATTAGAGGTGATTTTTAAGCCAATTAGTAAATTAGATCAGGGTGTTCTGAGTTTCTTTTTCAGCAATCTGCAAAATGTTAAAAACACCAAAATAAAAAGTCCAGGCATTTGTACTGAAGTGGCTCTGGGGCAAGTTGCAGCGTTTCAGGCTTGGTAAGGAGTTTACAGCCAAATCCCAAAGTATGGGGCTGACACAGAATGCATCCTTTTTGTGCAGCTGTGTTTGTTTTCATAGAGACTTTGCCTAGTTGAGGTCATGAACATGTTTTTGCAGACAGGTCTCCCAGTTGTGGCCACTGAGCATGCTTTGATTCGCATGGTAAATCAGTCTCTGAGGATATGAACCAGGTTCTTTTCAAACTGAATCAGACAGGAAGATGGGATTGAGGGACACATGTCCAGCTGCTACAACCACTTTCTCCTTTGGACCAGATGACAGCTAGTTTGAAGTAAAGCTCACCTGAAATGGGGAAAAATTACCCATATCAAGTCCTCAGAAGGAGCTGAATCTCCTCCTATGACAACTGTAGGTATATCCTCCAGACACCTACAGGAAGCACCAAAACTTCCAGGACTTTTGAGGACATTCATTTGCCTACCTTTTCATAACGCTCTCTGACTGTGTTGTTTAATTTTGACATTGTAAACTTATACTTTCACTTTATTTGTGTCATTCCATTCCTATTGGCGTAGCAGTGTTGAAGAGGAGGAGGAGGAGGAGGACGCTGGAGTGCTCTAACAAAGCCCACCATTGCAGCACAATCCTCCAGGGTATCCGTAAAGCAGCAGAGTGCTCTCCATTTCAATGCAAGGGACATCTTGGGACCAGGCAATGCAAGAACCTGTGTGGAAGAGGCATCTTTCACTGGCCAGCAACACAGAAGTAACCCTGGGAAGCTGTAGGAAAGTGCAAAGCAAAAGGTGTGCCTGAACATTGAAGGTCCCCGGGAGTTTTTAAGAACAGGAAAGGACTTCTGCCTGTCATTTAACTTGAATCATAGCTGTTCCCTGACAACATGAGGAGACCAAGTTGCAATGCTTCTGAGATTCAGTGTGTATTTCCTTTGTTTGCTTGCTCTTTGTTTGGAGAATATAAATGAGGGTAGAAAAAACCCAAAACTTTCAGAAGAAATCTTTTCACAAGGCAGAGAGAAAACAACCGGAATAGAAAAGCCTCTGATAGGGACAGGGTGGCATTGCAGAACCATGAACAAAGAAGCACTACTTAAGGAGAAACCTAAACAGAGCCTGATGGGCCAGTCAGGTGTATAAACAGGTAAACATCAGAATCCACTCCATACTGTATGGGGCCTGCTCATCAAGAAAAGCTGAGAGAAAGGAGGAGGAAGGTGAGTGAGGTGGGGGAGGAAGCATTCATTATTTACATTTGTCTTCTGGAGCAACCAGTATGCCTACTGAAGCCCTGCTTCCTGTGAAGTGGCTGATGGGAATTAGAGAATAAACCTTTTGGTTTTCCTTTGCTTCCACATGTGGCCTTTGCTTTTCCTTTATTAAACTGTCTTTACTTTGACCCACAAGTTTATTTCCATCTTATTTTTCCCCCCCTGCATCCTGCTGAGGATTGCAGTGATGGAGTGGCTCAGTAGGCACCTGGCATCCAGCCAAGGTCAACCCACCACAACGTGATATAATCTGTGTAAAGAAGCTCTGCAGTTAATATTTGACATCTTTTGAGGGATGCAGTGTCAAAAACACTAAAAGTTCTAGGAAAAAAAATGAGGTTCATGGAAGTATCTGTTAAACTTGCTAGCTCTGCTAAGTGAATAAAGTGTAAGGAAAGCCTGATTTATACAAGGAGACCATAACAGGCTCAAAGCCAGCTCCCAGTAGTATGGAAAAAAAAACCCCAAACATCTCAAGGTGTGGGGGGGAGGTGTCCCCCCAAAAAAAACCCAAGAGAAAATGAGCCTGCTAAGGTCAGGATTTAGGGCATATTCACAGAGCTCAAGAAGAAACTAGATTATCAAAACCTGCGCAGCTGAACTGCCAAACTCCAACATCCAACACCTTTTGCTATTCTGAAGCTGAAACTTTCCCAACAGATGCTGCAAACCCTCCCAATTCTTGCAGTGGTTTTGTGAGGTGGGCAGATGTGCCCATTATAAAACCGTCAGCTTCTACACAGTGTTTCAGTACAGCTTAGTTACTACCAGCATGCCTATTCCCATATTTCTGCTCCCACTTATTTTCTTCTTTGCAGTGGATGAGGCACAAACACAGAGACCCAGCAACTAAACTGTCATTCACAATGCCTGAAATTGATGCACATCTTTCCAATGGGGACATATGTGCCTGCATTAGCATTATAGCTACATCTTTCCCTGGGGTTTTTTCAGTGGTTTCATGGTTGCCACAGGACTTACTTCATAGCCAAGTCCTGAAACTTGATACAAAAAAAAAAAAAAAAAAAAAAAGAAATAGAAGGAAAAAAGAAGATAAGTTCACAAATTCTATTTTGATATGAATTTGGTATCTGGCTGTTGTGGCACATCTGTCTGAGGAAATGTAGAACAACAAACTCCAGCACTGAGCTGCACAGACATCAGCCATACATTGCCCAAAAGCCACTTTTGGACCTTACAAAGCAGGTAAGCACAACAGTTGGCACACTGGCTCTGGGCACACAGGTTTGTCACCAAAAAGGTGGTGATCCAGCCTCTAGGTCAGAGCTGCCTCACAACCCATCGGCCCTGACAGCACCTGAGACCTGCCCAGTCTTACTCTACCCTGATGAAATTTATCCATGTACCACAAATCTTTGTCTTTCTTAGTTTCTCAAGCCATGATTAGATGGTTTATTCCCTTTGCACTGACCTGCTTTTGAGTGAATTTTGCCTCTGTTGCAGATAGGAAATGTCTTTTCCATATGTAACAGGTTTTCATTAATCCTTTTTGCTGCAGCATCCTTCCAAAATCACAGGCCTCAGAATATCTCCAGGTAACACCTAATGACAGCTTGAGATGTTTCAGTATGCAAGAGTCGACTGGCCAAAGTGGGCAAAGATACTGGCATTGAAGTGCAAATAAAGGTGGCAGGTCAGGTCAGAGATGAATGAAGACAGTGTCCTTCAGGCTGCATAGGGAAGGAAAGGGCAGGGCAGAGAGGCACAGAAAAATCGAGGGGGAGATGGGGAATAAGTGACAGGAAGACAGGGAGAAAGGATGGATGATCCTAAAGTTCATAAACTCTTCCATATTTCTTGAGGCTTAGCAGTATTCCGCCAGAAGCAGGAGCTCATTTTATTTAAAAAGGCTTTATCTTGGCACTACAGAAATAGACTGGCATTACATTAATCACCCTCATTATCGCCATTACAAGAAAACTCACCTCTGCAGTTATATAGGGTATAGCTACAGGCACAGAGAATACAGCCCCACCAGGCCGTGATCGGGGCCTACCAAACCAGCTAATTTTCCGGCGGCAGTGGAGCTATTCCCGAATTTATCCGTTCCGCTCCTCAGAAAACCTGCCTCTGCCACATCCCAACACGACAGATGCATCACGAGATCTGCTCATTGGTGACACAGCATTGCACATAATGCCAGGTGCAGAACAAGAGGTGATATCGAGCAGTTGCTTAGTTATCTTTTCTTGCTCAAAGTCTGTAAAGGAACAATGAGGAAGCTAATTAATCTGAGGCAATTAATTGCAGGTATCTGAACAAAGAAAAAAAAATGTACACATTGAAACACAATGACTTGGGACGTGATCATATGCTTCTCTACCTTGTCTTGATAATTCATATTGAGTTACACAATTGACATCAAGGGAGGCTGTGTGAAGATATTTACATTTAGGCACTCGCATGTAAATGTCTAAACTCTGTTTTTTACTTAGTGGATTCTAAGGACCACCTTAGGAAGTCATCATCTGGACACCTGCCTGGGATTCAGATGCCTGTGGAGCTCCCAGCCCCCAGGCCTTGCTCAAGGGAGAGCAGAACACCTCCTGCCCCTCTCTGACACTGATCATCCCTGGGCAGACATCTGGGGGACCTTCAGGCATCCCAGATGGCTCTCAGAGCTATCTATCTGCATCTCACTCACACACTGAAGTTCAGGTGTCTTAATGCCATCCTTGGGAACGAACCCAGGCTATGAAAGATAGGGTACACAGGCAGTGTTTGTATTATATCTCATTTTATATCTCTAACCTTCTACGAGTTTTCATATGAAATCAACAAGCAATTTCTGATGCTGTTCTTCAGTAACCAAATTTTTAAATTACCTTAAATCATTAACACTTTATTGCTACAGCTATCTTCAGCCTCCCCCTTCTATTTTTTGTTCTAAACAGATATTGAATAAGCTACATTTAAAAAATAATAAACTACATCTTTAAAAAGAGACAGAAAAAAAAGTGCAGGAATTATTTTGTCTATCTAAAATAAATGACTGTACCCATTACTATGAATGTATAGCATGGGTTTGTGCTTAAATGTGCACACAAACAATGCTCTGGAAGGTAGATAGTCTCTGTGAGCTGCAGTTCCACTTATGTAAATGAGGTCATTTACTAGATCTTTATCAAATCCACAAACTTTTTATTTTATTTTTTAAAAAGGCTAAATAAATCTGTCTTTGCACATGCTGTATTTAGGAGTACATTTGTTTTATAAATGAGTTCTCCACATGTGTCTTCACTACAGTTTTAGTTCAGATTGTTAGCGGTCGGAATTGCAAAGAACTTATCTACACGAAGCAGATAAGCAGGCACTTCTTTATTCCAGCGCTGGGGAGCATGGGGGTATCTCCACCAAAAACACGTTTGCCCACAGGTACAAAGCACAACATATTTATACAATTTTTAGCAAAGTCATTGTTCAAAATTGCATAGAAAGCCCAATTCTTAATTTCACCTTGTGAAAGCTGGTTGGCTTTCAGCTATTTCACTTTACTTATATTCTTATTCTATAAAAATCATCGGTTAACTTCACTGATTGCTTTGAATAAAAAGTGGGGAAGGTGATGATTAGCATATTTATGTTATTTCCTGGAAGTCATTATCATGTGCAAATGCCCCCAATGCATGTGTAGTTATGTTGAGCAGGGGTCTTCTGGTGGTCTTCGACAGTCTTCCTCTTGGTGTCTGCTTATTGAATGCCATCCGTGGCTGATCTTCTAAACCAAACCCAGTTTCTTCAGGTACCTATTGTTTTGACCCAAGGTCCATAACAAGTACACATTGTTTTAATTCAGAGTCCACAATGATTTCCACAGCGATCAAGGCACACACCATCCTAGTTACCTATTCCTAAGGGCCTTAACATGCTTTATGTTTTCATAGCTGCTATAAATCCTTTAAAATCAAAATCATATCCTAAACTAAAACCAAAGTAACCTAGAATTCAAGCTATTTTATTGGGGTGACTGTAACAAGATCAGGAATGCATTTTGGAAGCCAAATTCCCAGTTTTTCCCAGTCACCATGTCTTGTTTTGGCCTGGGCATCAGGCTCAGGGTACATGGATTGGATTACCCTGAAGTAAAACTAAACTGGAAGATGAGTTTCAGGAATGCATCCACTGCTTTCGAACTCCTAACACACCTTCAGTTCCTGGGTACAGAGTAGGGATAGTCTAAGGTTAAATCAATCTGGAATCAGGTACAGAGTGTACATCAGACCCTACACCAAATGGATCCCTCTACAGATTCAGTCCTGTTGAGCTGCCGTGTTTGCTAAAGCAGGTGCCAGCTCAGAGGGCTGGAGCACTAGATCCTTAAAGCAGTAGAAACTTCTTCATGTTTTAAGAGCATCCAACACCACAAACACATCTGCCCCAAACAGAGTATCTATACAGATTGCCTATCTGAATTACTTCTGTAACATCTTTTAATATGAGGACATCCTTTGCGAAGAGTTTTGTGTCAAAATACATGGTATTTTTGAAAGTGGTCTTAGTCCTACTTTTCAGTTAGGGAATCAAACTGTGCCTGAGGATGCCTTCCCAATCCTTCCCAATTGACACATGGCTTCCACACCTGTCCAACCATAAGGTTATTTTTCTAGTGTATGTAGAAGATTAGCCCCTTCATTTCTTCTTTCTTTAATACTGTGTAAAGGACCATATATGATGCTGCCTAACTGGCAGGGACGGGACAAAGCATTATGGTGAGCAGGATACGTGATCACAGAATTTCAGCTACTCCTCCAACATGTTTTATCCTAGACCCTGTCAGAGACAAGACACTAGACAAGATGAATCACTGCTCTGATCCCATTTGACAATTCCTGGCAATCAAAAGGAAAGCTTTTTATGGAAGCAATGCTAGCAGTTTTAAAAATGTTCCCAAATGAACTCTTACTTTCTGAATCCTAGATCTTAGTGAAATCTGTGTCACATTACCATGGCTGGACAATTACTGACTTCCCAGTTTTGATCTTCTGTTGATGTCTTCTGATTTCAGTCCTGTTCCAAGTTTCCTTCAAAACACCCTAGTTTCCCTGTCTTTTATCTCTTTGTGTGTGCACTGTGTATCCCCACATGCATGAAACTATGTGATCCTGAAGTATCACCTTTCTTCTTCCAGTACTACAGTCACGTTCAGTGCTAATGCACACTGCGTTCTTTTCAGAGGATTAATTCTACCTCCAAAAGTCCCATCTCTTTGCCACTCAAAGATATTTGAGACTCATTTTTCCTTCGGATTCTCCTTTACTACTTACAAGTCTGAAGATGCAGACATACACAAATATATACATGTGTATATATATGTGTAAGTACACTTCCAAATCCATACACATTTGGATGCACTTTCTTTCTACACATTGATCTACTGAAATCTGCCAAAGATTGCTTTGCTAAATATCTAGCCAGATGGGTCTCCATCTCTTCTCTGAAAGCTCTCTCTACCTCTCACCTACATGATTTTTTTTCCTAACTTTTCACATCTCTTGTTCTTGTTTTGGCTGGAACAGAGTTAGGGGCTCTGTTTTGGCTTGGTGATGAAAACAGTGTTGCAAACACAGGGATGTTTTTGTCACTGCTGAGCACTGCTCTCACAGAGCCAAGGCCTTTGCTGCTCCTCACACCACCTTGCAAGTGAGGAGGCTGGGGGTGCACACAGATTTGGAAGGGGACACAGATGGGACAGCTGACCCCAACTGACCAAAGGGACATTCCATACCATATGACACCATGGCCTGCATATAAAGCTGGAGGAAGAAGAAGGAACGGGGCGGGGGGGGGGTGTGTTTGGAGAGATGATGTTTGTCTTCCCTAGTCACCATTAGGTGTCATGGAGCTCTGCTTTCCTGGGAATGGCTGAACACGTGTCTGCCCATGGGAATAATTTACTGCTTTGCTTTGCTTGTGTGTGTGGCTTTTGGTTTACCTGTTAAACTGTCTTTATCTCAACCCCCGAGTTTTCCCGTCTTCATTCTTGTGATTCTCTCCCCCAGCCCACCCAGTGAGTGAGAAGCTGTGTGGTGCCTAGTTACTGGCTGTGGTTAAACCACGACAGTCCTTTGGCACCCGATGTGGAGCCTGAAGGGTTCAAGACAATGACAGATTTGACTGGGATGTGCCATGGGGCTTGCTGGCATTAGTGCATAGTAACATCTAGTGCTCATTAGCCGCCGCTTTTCGCTTCCACTGCTCGCCGCAGCGCTGCTCTGCCAATCACCTCACTGCGCTGTGCCGGGGAACATTCTGGTAACAGGGGTGGCGATGTGCCTGGGCTGGCAGATGGCTGGGTCATTGCTGCTGTTCCTGTGCTGCTGGACTGGGCAGGTTGGAACTACTGTTGTGAACTCAAGTCGAAGGGACTGTGACCTGTGGATGAGTTCCCATGGGGCCAGGACATCCATCTGCGACCAAGGATGGGTCTACAGCTCAGCAGTTACACCTTAAAGCATCTCTAGCTGTGGATAAGTCTATGCAGCAGCAGGTGCATCCTGAGGCATGGGTGGCTGTGCATGAGGTCATGCTGGAGAACATCAAAGCATGTGGCCATGGATGAAGCCAGGCCAGAGCAGGTACACCCCTGGAGGAACTGCAGCCATGGCCAAGGCTATGTTGGAGCAAGTTCACTTCTGAAGGGACAATGGCTGTGGGTAAGACAACAGTGGAGTAGATCCACATCTGAAGGTGGTGTAGCCTATGCAGAAGGCCACGCTGGAACAGGTGCACCTCAAGAAGCAACTGTGGCTGTGGACAGGTCTGTGCCACAGCAGGCATGCCCCTGGACAGACTGTGGCAGGTACACTCACCCCTAGGGCACTGCCACGATGGCTTTTCATCTACACTCTCATTACATGTTTCAGAACCAGTAGATCGTTTGTACTTATGATGGGAGATTACAAAATCAGCAACTGGAGAACCACTGAATTGCTGTTTTTTCTCAAAAGCTCTGGTGAAACAAGGAACTACAAAAGAGGTAAGCAGGGAAGACTTCCAAACTAGCAAGAACCTTCAGAACAAAATACAGGTTTATCCAAGTGTTGCTGTACAGAAAATCGGCAGCATGCACAGTAGGAGACTCAAGCAAACAAATATCCAGATGAATATGTTGTATGAATCATGAAATATTAATGAATAAATAATGCATAGCATCTTGATAGCTTTTTTTTGGCAGAACTATAAACTACATGGTTGATGGAATGGGATATACAAGACATGGATTTTAACAAGGCATTTGAAACATTTTGAAATATTCCTACATTCATTGGTTTGGACATACTGAGGATACCATTATCTACCTGTAATATCACACTGAGACACCTGACATGGTACTTCCACTGCCCTTCCCTTGAGAAAATGAGAGGGTGGGGGTCTATGTTAGTTTTACAAAGAATAATAATATTTTTGTTTGAGGATGGGAAAGCAATCTCTTCTTTTAAAAGCTGACCTGAGAGATATCCATTAGTTACAGCCCCACTTTTGAGGCTCCAGAACCCACTGTTCAAGCATCACTGAAGGTCAATAAGTGCTGGAAAGAACTGTTAATTAACTTCAGTTCCAAACAAGGAGCATAGCGGGGGAACCTGTTGAGAAACCATATAGCCTGTCTTCTTGACTAAGGCTCTGGAGAGAGATTTGGGAAACAAAAAGGAGCAGCAAACTGAGCCAAAATGTGCTGTTTGTAATGTAGGGATCATTATGTGACTTGAATTCATAAAGTCCAGGCAATAATCAATTTCTTAGTTCAATGGGAGGAGCCCAAGGAGGAGAATCACAAATACCTACAGAAATGCAGGAAGGGGCCTGGGGACAGTGCCTAGAAACACTGAAGGAGGTGTGTGTTGGAAAGATGCAGAAGAGCGTGTCTGATGAATCACATTCTGCGGCATAGATACTCCGTGGGAGAGAGAAAACAGAAAGGTAGCAACACTGGGAAAGATCTAAGGGATATACATAGGAAGAAGGGTCAGAAGAGGGACTGTGGGATTCAGTAGCAACAAAAGACAAACCAAAACTAACACCCCATGCAATTTGCAGCTCTTTTATTAGATGCAGTGCGGTGTGCAGCCTGTAAAACAGAGTTAGGGAGCAGGGAGGCACCAGGGCCACCAGTGGTCCCATGAGCTTACCAAGGTGACCTGGGAGATGGAATGGTTTGGGGTGGTCCTTCCTGATAGCACATTCCTGAAAGCACACTCCAAATACCTCCATCTGGCTACCTTCATGCCAGGATGAATTGGAAGGAGTTCAGACAAAAGCAAGACAAATGACAAAGAGCTGGAGGGAATGACTTCAAAGGAAAGATTAAATGAGCTAAAATATGCATAGCATGGCTAAGGAACAGCTGTAGGTCAGGAGACAGGGAATACAGTAACTGCTGGCCGTTCTCAGAGGTATGAACAAAGAGGTCTCTCATTGACAGCAAATAGGGAGGAGGAAGAATTCATCATCTTATTAATATTTTTTTGTTTCCATTTTTGCTTGGTACACGATAGCTTTACCATATCTTCATGGGCTGCCAGCAGCAGGAAAGAGACAAGCACTGAAGAAAAGCCCTCTCCCTTGCCAGTGAGCTTTGAATTCTGTTTTATAATTCATTTGATTGCCTCCTCTCCTCTCGTTACTGCTCTAGGCCAAGTTCATCATTACACGGGGCTAAGGAACCAGCTCTCTCTGAAACCAAGAACATTTCAACAGGGCATGTTCAAAATAATTTATGAACATTTCCAGTACTGCTACTGCATTGCTCCTTCTTCTATGCCTTGTTATTGCAGGATTAAACAGCCTTGGACTTCCTTGCACTCACATCATTTCAGTGAAATAGCATCACAACTTCTGAGTGTGAAAATTCCTCCTCCCATCTGTTTTGGAGTACGGGTTTGGTTTTGGGTGGGTTTTTTTCTGTTGTGTCTTCAGGTGACAGGCGGAGACATCTGCAAACACATACACAAGTCTTGTCTCTCAGGAGGAATATGCCTAGCATCATTTCCCTGGTTTGGTAGATGGTGACTAATCTGGGAGGTCCAAGACTCCAACTGCGCTCTCCAGCAGTGCAGAATTTGGGCCCAGGACAGTGCTTTCCATATTATTCTCCCCTATCTTCCAATGCTAGGTTTGGAATAGCCACCTTTGTACTTTTTGCTCCCCGTTAGATTCTTTGACTAGGAGTGACTGTAAGCTTTTCCAGCAAGGATTCTTTTCCAGCAAATATATCAAGGATGCCATTCCCACTATACCTTTTCTTCCCTCTTTGCCTTTACTTGCTGGTGTAATTTATATAGCTCCTTCTACGTTATCTTTAACATCTCTGATGTCAGTATCTAGACTGCCTTCAGTCATATGTGGGAATGCTTTAGCCCTGGGGAAACTTTTCTTGGAGCACAAAAGACTGATATCCTTTCAAGCAATAACATTAACCCCTATTGATATGAAAGAGTAGTTTTGCTAACAAGTGTTTTAGAAGTATGAGTTAAGAGCATCTCATCCTTTAACCAGTTGCCATTTGACTGAGAACTGGAAGAAATGAGAGAAATATCACTGAATTAGAGAAGTTATGGCTGTGCAAAGCTCAGATACCGGGAGCTGCTTTGTCTGCTCTGCGCTCTGCTCTTTTCATTATGGAAGAGGTCCCTACACTTACCATTTCCTCCCTTTTTCAGATCATAAACCCATTTCCAATCACAATGCAAAAAAAAAGGAGTAACACAAACCAGGACATGAAAAACTACATTTTAAACGAGAAATGAACCCACAGAACCTATGACAGGTTGAAAAATTTCAAACCTAACAGCTTTCACTGGAGTTACCAGCTTGAGTGGTACGAGGAAATGTGTCGATTTCCATGAAACATCCCCGTGTAAGACTGGCTGTGAGTAAGCTATTGCGGGAGTGGAATGTTACGTCTTGCATTTTGGCAAAATAAAGCATTCTGGTGCTTTTGGTTTGTGTGGGGTTTTTTAATAGAAACCTCTGTGCAATATATATCTATACATCTATGCAGTATCATGCAGATATAATTGACAAAAGTGTATTTTGCATTGAGTTTTTTTGTATTGTCAAAAGCAATGGACTCAAAGATATTAACAGTGTAGTGTTTAGAATACTGCATGGGAATGTCTGCTTTTCTTACTGTAGTTAGAAGTGAAAATAGATGGAACTCGATTTCTTTACAGCATCTGGTAAAACCTTTCTTTTTTTTTTTTTTTTTTCCTTCTTGTTGCTTTCCTGGAGAGCAAGCAATCAAATTTTAAAAGGATAATATTTTTACAACCTTTGGCTATAGCTAACAATACCACTTACAGACAGCATTTGAAAAGTTACAGTATAATTGATGTAGCATGAAGTGAACCAAAAGGGCAAAGTTGATACTCAGATATTAATATAATCTGCTCATCACATCCCAGAGAAGTTGATATTCTTTCCCAGCATGTAATTTCCTCATAGAAAAATACTTCTACCTTCATAGCACCATCCTCTCTTGGATGCACAAATGACAGCTTTCACATCCTGCAAGACAGTCTGTAGTCTTCCCTGCTGTCACAGCCTGGACATTTGGAGGAGAAAAAGACAAATGCCTGAGTATTTTTGTTTTGTTTTGTTTTTCTCAGAGAAACCAGCCAGCCAACAGCAGCCTCTACATGCAGCTGTTTCTGCAGACATAGTACATATTTTTACATCAACCCAGAACCAAAGGCATGAATAAACCTTTTAGCTTCCTAATAACATGTAAACATGCTCAAATCAATTTTGCATTAGATTACTGATTCTCATTTATTTTACTGCCTGAAAACATTTGAGAATGGCTCAGAGCAGAACATTTTCTTGTTTTTAATTTATTTAATTGTTTGAATGAGCAGACATAAAAAGAAAAGGGCAAATGGGTTTGTTCTCTGAAGGGATGAATGCACTGCTGGCTTTCCAGTGGAGCGCTCTGTTTTCTCTCTCTGCAGCACGCGCACTCGAGCAATTACAAAATGGCAGAGTGAAGTCAAAGGCTTAAGAACCGCCTAACTCGGGCTCACAATTAGGCTTTCAAATGCCCTTTACTAACACAGCCATTTGCCAAGCCTGACCACGCACTTGTGAGATGAACCGGTTTTGAAACACCTTCTTTTGCCTGTGCAGCACCCACCCAGAAGCAAGCAGCCGCCCCTGTGCCACCCCACTCTCAAAACTAACACAGAGAGAGTTTCTTCTGCTGGTTCAAATCATCTCGGCATTCGGCACAGGCACCAGCGTGTGAAGGAGAAGGAACAGAGGGATGCTTAAAAGGAGTAAAGAAGTCAGAGCAGAAAAAGACTTTAATTAGCGTGTGCTGGGGTTTCTCCTCTGCTGGATTCCTCCCTGAAGATTTCACAGCCAGTCAGAAAGCTCAGCATCACTTCTCCGTATCTCCAGCTGTACTCATGCGGCACGTAGGTGCTGCAGTCACGCTTGGCTATTTGCTAGCTAGACACGTCAGAGGAGATCCTATAGGATCTCCTTCCTGACAGCTGCTTTTCAGAAATGGAGCCAGCCTTAATAACCAGAGCCAGCAGATGTTGCTCAGCACAACCTAAACGAGGCCACTTGCATTTAAGAGCTTGGAAATGGATTTAGTTTTCTAATTTCAAGACCTAAATTTGGGGGGGGAGGGGGTGTGGTGAGTGGGTGAAAGTCTGATCATATGTTTTTCATTTTTAACCTCTCTGTGGATGTGCAGATCGTTAATTTTCAGTGTTGTGCATACACTATAATCTCCCTATGTATAAATCAGTTAATTGGTCTTCCTATATATACATTCAGTATTCCCTGATCAGTGTACGCACATAGATATGCATGAAAAAAACACCCTGTGTGCCAGTGCAGCCTCAGACATTTCCCTGTTCTTTTATTCATCAGCATTGGGTTTTTATTTTTTTATGCAGTCAAACTCCTTTGACAGTACGTAGCTGTCATGGTTCTGTCTCACAGGTTTCTATACATCAGAGACCAGCTTTAAAACTGTTTTGACAGGTTAAAAGCTGGGATTTTTCCAGGGACAGGATGGAGAGAAGCAGGAATGTGAGAAGTGAGAAAGAATATTCCTTGACACCCCCTAATCTCCTCAGTGCAGATGGCACTGTCTTTTTCAAGTAGTTTCTGTGCACAACAGCCTTCACAAAGGAGCGAAAGCCTGGATGTTGGAAATAGTCTTCTTGGGAGATACACACGTATCTGTACGTACATCTATCCAATACACACAGCCTTGCAGGCACAAGCAGACAAATGCACAAAGCTTACCTTCCCCCTTCTTTCTCCCCCATCCATTCAATACAATTAATTGCTCCCCAAGATGCTGTAGGCCACGTTGTTAATTATTGTCTCTCTCTTCTGCACCTGAGGCATCACACTGGTTCAGAAAACAGCCTGCAAACAGATGGAGAGCTGCTGGAGATGAATCTGCAGGTATGTGAGAAAACGGAGACAGACTTCACGGTACTGCAGACTCAGATGGTCTATTAATTTTCAATAATATTCTGGAAAAGAAGGACGCCTCTACATGTTTTTAGGCGCAATTTGTTTTCAAAAAAGGAGTTACAAGAGCCAATTACTTTTATGATTTCATCACCATCTCTTACGTTTAAGGGGTATTTATAGGAAAACACTCCGATCGTCCCTCTGCCAGGCCTGCAGGTTCTTAGACAGCCGTGCCCCTTGGCAGCCAGCTGTACATGCACCATGCCCGGCAGAACCAAGGCTGGGTGCCTTGCAAACCAGACCAGCGTGCCAGCTTGAATCGGGTGCTGCACGCTGCCTCTTGCCTGCTGCCTTAATGCCACTAGCTCGTCCCCAGCATCTACCCAAACAGTCTGCTTCTGCCAGCGTGTTGTCACAGACAGCCTCAGCAAAGCCATCCCTTCCTGCCTCCAGCCCGCTCGCACAAGGCAATGTCCTGATGCAGTCCCAATGAAAATGCTCCACTCTTTGACCCAGCCTGACAATTATCAAAAAGAAAATCACGGAATCACAGAATCGTAGGGGTTGGAAGGGACATACAGAAATCATTGGGTCCAACCCCCCTGCCAAAGCAGGTTCCCTAGGACAGGTGGCACAGGGAGGCGTCCAGACAGGTCTTGAATATCTCCAGAGAAGGAGACTCCACAACCCCCTGGGCAGCCTGTGCCAGTGCTCTGTCACTACAGTGGTTGACACCAACTAGCATTTCATCTTCAGAGGCTGAGGACCGAAGCTGGTGCAGCTGTCACACGGAGGCGGGTACGCCTCTAACGCTGCTCAGCACTGTCCCACCCTACAAAGGGGGGCACTGCACAGGCACAGCACAGGTACCTAGACCTGCCTGATACATGCTGTGCCTGCTTCAAACCAAATAAAAGGGTTTCCATTTTGTAACTACTTCAATGTGGCCATTTTTTGCGTAAATGTACCCAAGAGAGGTATCTGAAAACCAGAAGCTATTTTAATAGAGTCATTTTACCCTTTTCTAAGGAAAAACCTATCACTGCACATAGGGAACACTTGCATTTTCTAAATTGGGGAAAAAAAAAAGCCTTTTAGACTTGGCTGGAATTTCAGCTCTGCACATTAGCCAAATTACTTTAGAAAGCCAATGGAAAAGGTACCAATAGGTTTATCATGTGACTACCCAAAGGCATCCAGATATTTTAGCTGAGAAGCAAGAAAGAGTGAGTTAAGTATACCATGACCAGATCTCTGATCCATATGAGGAGGAGCACGTGATACTCAAAACACAAGGGCCACTCCTTCTTTTCCAGTGTCAGCATCATGCATATTTTGTAGAACAAAGTCTACATGCTAGAGACTGGTACACAATTTGCCATGTGTTATACACAATTTGCCATGCTGTTATATGACTGTACAAAGAAAACTCTGGAACTTAAACATGGTACAATTTCCTCCAGTACCTAAATGCTTCGTGTTAGTATTTTGCAATCCAGCAGAGAATTTCAACATCTGCCATCAACTCATGAAATGCTTCATGTATGCAGAAACAACTACATACATAATTCATTGTATATGCTACCATACATTTAGCTTAGAATACTAAATCTACTGTCTCTCACTCTTTTAAAAACCACATCAAATACAATACTTATGACACCAGGGTCAGCCTGTATCATTAGCACCTGCCTAGGTTAATAAGCAGCATATTGTTACATGACCTTGGGATTCCTGTTCAAGGATTGGACGTGAAGGATTCTTAATTTGCTTTTTCTCCTGTTCTGCAGATGGCATAAAATGCCAAAATGGAAAGCCAGTACAGTTAGATGCTTCCCCAGTTCCACTGGAATTGACTCTTCAGGAGCAGTACCAAAAACCCAGACACTCCGTCTGCCCCAAGGGTAAAAGGTGGAGGTAAAGGGGTCCTTGGGGAGCTGGCTTACCCCATCTCTGCAGAGGATGAGATGGTAGGCCAGTTACCCATCAGTGGTGCTTAGCCAGAGCACTGCAGACTTCCTAAAAGCAGTGCTATAGACAATACTTAACATTTGAATTGAAAAAAAGACAACCTACTCCACTGCTAATTTAGATTCTCTCCTTTCCACACCAAAGCCTTTGTTTTAGTTTGGACAGCAGTTCTTCAGTATAATGCAATTGTCTTAATGAATTGCTTTTCCCAGCTGTCACTCATTGTACCAACAATTCAGGGTGATTAGTTCGACCTGTAGCAGGAGTCTAGGATTAAGATTTTAGCTCTCCTCCATTTTAACAGGAGTGTTTCCTCTGGTGGGATTGGCTCATTGATGGGGACTACTGAAGAAAGATGCCAGTATTTGGATATTGCGATGGACGCGCTTGACCCCTTAACCAAACTAGCAGTAATATGGTACCGGCACCAAAGAAGGGAAAGGTCTGACCTGCAGCCAAGCCAGGAACTCTTCTAGTTTCAACCTGTTCTCCAAAAACCCACAAAGAAGCAGAATGACACCGTAAATATCAATACCTCTGAGTTTGGAACATCAATCATGTGACTAATGCATAAATAACAGGTGGCTTTTCCAAAACTCATTTATCAAAAAACAAAGTAGGGTGTGGGTACAAAGAGTCACATGCCTACTTTTCCATCACATGTAATTTGACTACAAGCAAACCACTTTGTTCTAGAAGTGAGCCTTCTTGGAGCTCCCCTGCTAGGCAGCTTAGGGTGATCTCCCCTTGAGTTGGGACTTCTCTCAAGCTTGCTCCTCAAGGCAGAGACACCTCTTACCAACAGCAGATCCCTGGATGAAGGGAATTTGAGGTCCCCCTGAAAGGCAGCTAGATTGCTTCAGGTGACTCCCCCCTTAAGCAGAGACACTTCTTGAGGTCTGAGATTCACCACCTGGACTCAGAGATCCTTCCTTGCCTAAGGCAGAGACATCCCTTTCTCTTTGAAGCTGAGAGATACCTCGAGGTTGAGAGGTTCTTTGCTGCAACAGATCCTTGGTAAGCGACTAATAGCTTGTTACACTTTGCAAGCTTCACTAACTCAATTTTAATTTGTATATTTCTTCCATGCAGTAATTAATAAGGTGAACTGTGCCATCAAACTTATTGAACTTTAGTAAACCACTCTTAAACTTTGTTAAATTCCATTGAATTTATTGAAGTCTGTCAAATTATTTTTTTACCTCAGTAAAACACAGAGCTGCTTCTCTTTTGAGTGAGCTGCGCTGTACTGTCTCAGGACAGATACTTACTGGACAGAGTAAACTTGTCCAGTGGTGATGTTATATCACAGGCTACTCTCCGGCTGTAATCAGTCTTAAGATGCTTCTGCCATTGTACCTTATTGGCATGAAATCTATGCTGGAAAAGAACAAGTTTCAGAGGAATAATTCTAATTATGTCTTTATAAAACACAAGCCTAATTTACATTCAGAGAAGATGTCTGTCATAAAAAAAATACACGACTGAACTTTACGTAGAAATATATACTGTAATATTTGTTATACTTCAATATAATGTACAAGTATGTACATCAAGTTTAAAAATTCATCATAAATTAATCACTTCCTTGCTCCAAAATAATTGATTACAGAGAGATTTAGATTGGGTTGCTCTTCCAACCTCTTCCCTCCCAAGATACAATATTCTGATTACTGAGGAATTGTGATGACAAACTTCAGTAAAGCAAATTACTATTAATATTGAAAACTATGCTTTCCCTGGCTCCCCGTATAGTTAAGGACTAGAAATAGGCTCCTGTAGAGATTTATTCAGACTGAGAACCTCACTTGGAATCACCTTATCCGAAACCATTCCGAGAACCCAATTACTACACAAGTGGCACCTGAGCCTGGAGTTTGACACTGGACAGCATACACCATGATTTTAACTCCAGTATCAGTTATCGTTTGTCTGGCTGTTGAAGAAGCTGACAGATCTGTATTCCCCTTGCTCTTCTTTTTCCTGTATCTCAAAAAATACTTGCCCTTCTTTCACCTAGTGGCACCTCACCACCCTCTTAATTTCTCATGGATACCTGCTAACAAGCCTTTCAGAAATCATCATTACTGTTAGAAATCCAGCAATGACATCCACACAGGCCACCTGATTTTAAAATTGTCTTACTTAGCCTGGCTACCTCCCATAAGCTCCTTTCCAGGCCTGACCCCTTAGCCTTACGTTGCTTAGTAACGTTATGATCTACCCAAGGACTACTTACATATGCATGTAAGCCCTGGTACAGTTACATAGGTAAAATATAGTAAGGAGCCTTCCAGTTCTGACAACTAACAACAGCAAGGCCTCAGCTGAAGTGCTGGATTGCAAAAATCTCGGATTTTGCTAATGTATAACATACAGCAAAATTTGTGAGATATACATATATATGTATGTCCTCTGTGGATCATATGGGATATGCTTCTATACAAGCCTGCCAGTGACTCTGGTGACTGTGTGGAGCTCCCTAGAGAATGATCAGCCCAATGCAGAATGGTCAAAACATGAAGAAAAAGGGAAAAAAAGAAAAAAAGAAAAAAGTGGTTCTCTGTCGTAGGAATTAGGAAAGCAATTACCTCATTCCATGGGGGTGGAAGCACAAGCTGGCATTCACTCTGAGGAGGGGGAAAGAACAAAGGGAATGGCAGAAGGGAATGAAATGCTTTAACGGAGAGGGAAGACTCGCTCTGAGCTTCAAACAGGAGACGCTGCTAAAAGAAAAGGAGAAAGAAAGAGCTTGAGAAAAAGCTGTAAGGGATGAAAGCAAGCTACCATGACAGAAGAGGAAGGGAAGCAGGGAGGATAAAGAGAGCTTCATGAAGGAAACAGTTCTGCTGAGGGACCAGGCCAAAAGGCCAAACAGACGCAGCTTTAGCAATGGCACTTCAGTAACAGAGAACCCAACCGTAGCCAGGAGAGGGCCTGGAGGTACATGAGGCCTTCACTGAATGGGTGCACCGTGAGTAACAACACAAGGACAAGAAGCGAATTTGCACCAATATCCCACTGGTTCTCTCATAAAAACTGAACTTCTCACACGTCAGCACTGCCAGCACAGCTGAACTACTCACAACATCTCTGTGTAGTGCCTGCACCTGTCAGTGAGAGTGATTATTAATTTTGTGTGCATAGGTCATGGAAAAAGTCACATAGTTTCCCTGTGATTTAGTTCCCCATCTGTAAAGCTGCCACCTCTGCTTCATTAAAGGCAAAGAGGCAATAAATTGAGAAGGAACAATATAACAATGAAGAAGCAAAAAGCAGATGATTTAATGGCAACATCAGGCTAAGTTCTGGATCAGGAAAAAATGCATATAAAACACTGAAAGTGGCTAACTGATGCCTTTTATAATAAAAATACAAGTAACTTCCAAAACAAATCTAAAAAGGGAACAGGACAGTTCAAAATATCAGTGTGAAATTTATGTGCACTCTTTGCTGCAGGCAGTCACAGGCACCATTTCCCCTTTACCTGCCATCCAGTAAGACTTTTTCCCCTTCTTTACTCTTGCTAATTGTCAGGGTTTAAAGGACACTGAAGAGCACAGGATGGGTTCATTAGAATTGCAAAGTATCCCTCCTCACCATTTGCAGCAGGGTACCATTCATCTCTGTTGCCACACCATACTGTGAGGTGGCACCAAAAACCAGAGGCTGCAATCCAGAGCTAGAAAATGCTAATTGTCCTACGTCAGACCCCAAATCATGTGGGATTCAAGGCTTGCTGTGGTTGAGAACATCTGTTCATGGCCGTAAATGACTCCCAAGACAATCAGGAATGGACTTTGTGTTTTTGAAGAAGGCCAGTCTCTTTCTGCTGGCCTAGGAGAGCTGGGTCAAATTCTTGGCCATTTCTTTCAACCCCATGTCTCTATGCAGCCACCTCTTCTGTCCCCTTCCTTCCACGTAGAACACACCTACCTGTCCTTAGATCCTTTGAACACCAGGATGCCACCCACAAAAAATAATGACCATGAACATCTCTTTCCTTTATCCCTAGGATATAAATTGCAACTACAGTGCAGAGCTCAGCATGACGGTCTGTCTACACATAAGGACCATCACACAGCTTGGCTAAAGGCAGTGCTGCAAGGTTCACCTTAAAGTCACGTCCACACTGCCGCTTGAGTTTAGGCTGCCTCAGAAACTCCTACCTTTCCCTGAAGTTTCCTTTAAAAGTGTTTCTATTTTGCTGTCTTCCATAATAATACCACACATTCTGTTCTGTCCTGTAGCAAAAAGGAAGCAGAGCTGGAAAAGGCGCTCAGTCAGCACTACACTGTGGTGCCAAAGCACGACTAAAGAAGCAGAGACTGAGCATTAAGTTACTTTGCATTTGGTATAGGTCTGTAGTCCTGCTCGTGTTGAAGTCTGTAGCAAGCCTGCAGTTAATCACAAGAAGAGTAAGATGTATTTTAGGGAGCAATCATAAAGAGGTAGGCAGATTATCTAATGACATATATGTATTTTACTAAACGTGTTACTTGTCAAGCTAATTAGTTACCCTGTAAATGAAAAGGTCACCCATGCATAATATTTGCATCTCATTCTTTCTGAGTCAGATTTCCTAGGCATGGTAGGTGGAAAGAAATAAATGCTACTGAAGTTGTGAACAGCAGACAGGAACACTTTGGCAGGCAGAGAAAAATGAGGAAAAAAAGCTGTTTAAGGCCAATCTGAAGCTAAGAACATGGAACAGGTCCATCAGAAGGATACCTATCCCGTGACCACCAGCTCAAATAGCTCTGCAGCCAGACAATACATTGAGCCTGTCAATCACACCTTTTTGGCTGCTTTTGCTGCCCTTTATTATTTCACATATGCAAGACAAGAGCCAAGGCTCATGGAACCACTGCACCAAACCAAAACTCTATTTTTGACCCCAAATCTCCATTCCCTAGAGAAGATTGACCTACCATCCCACACTACTGTGTGCACAGAATCACAGGACTGTAGGGGTTGGAAGGGACCTCAAGAGACCATCAGGTCCAACCCCCCTGCCAGAGCAGGTTCCCTAGAAAAGGTCACACAGATAGGCATCCAAACGGATCTTGAATATCTCCAGAGAAGGAGACTCCACAACCCCCCTGGGCAGCCTGTCCCAGGGCTCTGTCACACTCACTGTGTAAAAGTTCTTCCGCATGTTGGTGCAGAACTTCCTGTGCTCCAACCTGCAGCCATTGCCCCTTGTCCTGTCTCCACAGACCACTGAAAAATGGCTGGCTGATTCCCCCTGTGTCCCACACAGCAGATATTTATAAACATTGATCAGATCCCCTCTCAGTTTTCTTTTCTCCATGCTGAATACCCTCAGTTCATTCTGCCCTTCCTTGTAGGGGAGATGCTCCGGGCCTTTAATCATCTTCGTAGCCCTTCGCTGGACTCTTTCCAGGAGATCCCTGTCTTTTTTATACCAGGGAGCCCAGAACTGGACACAATACTCCAGGTGGGGCCTGACCAGGGCAGTGTAGAAAGGGAGGATCACCTCCTTTGACCTGCTGGCCACACTCTTCCTGATGCACCCCAGGATCCCATTGGCTCTCTTAGCCACCAGGGCACACTGCTGGCTCATGGTCAACCTGTAATCCACCAGGACCCCCAGGTCCTTCTCAGCATAGCTCCTCTCCAACAGGCCATCCCCATCCTGTACTGATACAAGCAGTTATTCCTTCCCAGATGCAAGACTCTACACTTGCTTTTATTAAACCTCATCTGGTTTCTCCCTGCCCAGCTCTCTGGCCTGTCCAGCTCTCATTGAGTGGCAGCACAGTGTTCCTGCGTGTCAGCCACTCCTCCCAGCTTTGTATCATCGGCACTTGCTGAAGGTGGACGCTATTCCCTCATCAAGGTTGTCGATGAAGATGTTAAACAAGACCAGAAACACAGGCTCCCCACTGCGTGCATATTCTCCCCAGTTTCCACAGTTGGACATCCAATCCAGCCCACTGCAACTATTTGACACCTGCAGCTCACTAATTTTGCAGCCCTCAGAGCCCTGCACACCCGCAGCAGCCTGGATTCCCTTTTCTCTTCCCACACCCTTGTCATTTACATATATCTGAGGTATGCAAACCTGACACCAAAAACAAATGCTTGAAAGGTATTGACAAAGCCATTATAAAGAGGTTAAAGATGCTGTGGAGGCAGCAGCTTTCTTGGGAAATATCAAATAGAAACAAAGAGAACATTTCGGTACGTGTAGCCATGGAAAAATCAATGGGGTAATCAACAGATTAACTAGGAACTTCTGGATTTTATTTTTTTTTTCTTACTTAATGAAACAGCAGGTTTCATGTTTCAGCCTGTAAACATTCTATGCCAGGAGAGGATCTTCAGAGGCTCTTTGTCCTTGCTAAAGGGCTTTACTTAATGGGGTGTTACATGAAAAAGCAGATCTGTCTTTCAGGGAAAATGTGCCCCGCGGGCTCACTGAAACAGTGGCAACAACTAGAGGAAAAGAAAACCATGGTATGAGATATATCCTGGCTAATACAGGTTTAAATATATATTAAGTTACTCAGCCAAGACTGAAAACTCTGACGCAATCTCCCTGCAACCAGTGTACACCAAGTAGGTGGCAGGAGACCCCACGCCCTTTCAGCAAGAAGCCACAACCTGCAGCCAGTGTATCCCACTCTTACAGGCATACATCCTGCTTGCAGAAGTTGCCCAAGACAGGTCTGAGCTTGCTCTCCAGACAGAGTCCCCATCTCATGGCAGCCACATCAGCACTGTGCTTGGCATGCATCCCCCTGCCCATGGGCTGCCCATCTGCAACGGTTTGAAGGCAACCAATGCATGAGCTGGGAATTTAAATCCACTGCATCACCAAGAGTTGTGTCACACCTCAAATGACAGATGATTTGAAATATCTGAATTATGGCAGACTATTTATTTCCTGGATGAGCCACAGTAAGAATTCTGCACCCAGGTTTTTTGGCCTATAAGAGTGCTGACTTCTATAGCAGAGGGGCAAACAGATTGCTTAAGATACAACACAAAGAAAGTGTAGCTCATGGCTTGCATTTTGAGACTCTTCATTCCTCAAATGTTTGAATCAAAGCTTTAAATTCAGATGTGCTTAAAGAAGACTTTTTTTTTTCCCCCTGGTGCATATACAAGTGCCTAGACAAGAAGCACGAGGAATCAGCAAGTCCATTACAAATGAAGTGAAAACATATTGGGATACAGACCTCAGAGGAGACTCCCCCTACATCTTCCATCCAACAGGATTTTCCTGAATCCAAATAGCAATGAATGCAGCACTCATTTCACACTCCTCTACTCATGGGACATCTGAGAACTGCAACCTTCTGGCACCAAGTCATCCATCCTACCTGTCAGAAGGGATAATTACTCCTCTGTATTACATCACCTCGATTATCTAGAAAGGAAAAACAAAATTTCCTGGGTTTATTCAACAGTAGCACAAGATAGATTTAGGAGGTAGCAGTGAAAATTCAACTCTCATTCCCCTGATCCTGACTAAAAGGTCTCCCTCCTCTCCCACCTGATTTTGACATGGTTCAGTCTTCTATGTAACTGTAGAAATCCTTTAGGAGCTACCAAAACCACCACAGTGTGTACAGTTGTGGTGTTAATCTGGAAAAGGTTTGGGGTTTGGTAGGAAAACCCTCTGTGCCAGTTTTATCATTTTATGAGCAATGTGGAAATTACCACCTTGAGGGTCCAAGTACCTTTAGAGGCCAAATTGCCTTGAAACCAGAAAACAACAGTTGCATTTTGTAGCTCTTCCACTGGGAAGCTCTGTGCTGTGCTATTTCCACCGCATCGTTCCCAACTGTCCTAGTCTTGGGAAGTTTTTTTTGTTCTGGTCTTTAGCATGCTACTTGATGTAGAAAGAGGAAGCTTGAACAGTGATGCAGACATATTCTTAAAATAAATGCTCCCTTAATCAAAATTGGATGACTAACAAGCATAAAATTACAGCTCTAATACCACATATAATCGTTTATCTCATTGCAAAGAGGCATACATCGTTTGCATTGTGTTCCAGTAGTGTTTTATACCCACTTTACCATAATCTAAATGAGCATGCACAGCATAGACAAATGGAGATTCTAACCCATCTTATCCATTTGCCTGAGGAGCATGATGATGTTTGTGGGTGCTTTTAAAAATTGTGTTGCTATAAATAAACATCTTTAAAAAGTAAAGACAACACAGTGGGCAAGCACACTGCTTGAGCAGTTGTAATTGGGAGATAAATTTTCCATAAAGAAGGGATTTATTAAATTATTTCCCTTCTGGACAGTGATTTTGATATGCACTATAGAATAAGTTCACTGAAGAGAATTCAAACCCGTGGATACATCAGCTCAGCATGTGGGTATTGCCAACCACATTTACAGCTCAAAACATATTTTTTTTCTTCCCACTTCTCATTATCTGGGATTTACTTAACAGTCCAAGCCACAGACTCAGCTTTAAACAACCTTCAAAACT
Source organism: Gallinula chloropus (assembly GCF_964237585.1). Lineage (NCBI taxonomy): Eukaryota > Metazoa > Chordata > Aves > Gruiformes > Rallidae > Gallinula > Gallinula chloropus. The sequence goes on along the minus strand of NC_140085.1, from coordinate 128,753,924 downwards.
TACAAGAATGGCAGCCGCTGAAGTACATATTCCTTTCCAAAGCGTGTATCTCTTTCCTTGAAATTGCTTCTACACAAAGGCTGTAAGAAGCTGTCACTTCTCCACCCTCCCTATGCACAAAACCACCACAGCTGTGAAGTTCAGTAACGCACAGTCCTTGAGGGAGTACGGCCTTACAGGTCAATATTTGCGGGAGCTGGTTCCCAGCTCCCATGTAGGACTTCACATCTTTTCCTGACCTTGCAGAACTACAAGAAATTGGCACTTAAAGCTATGACATTTTTTATGGGAGAGAAGCTGGTCTTCTACTTAATTTTAGAGAGCTTTATGTCTTTTTCCCTCTTCACGGGGATAACTCACGCGGCACAGCTGATCCTGCAGCACAGAACTGCGAGGCTGTACAGGAGAAAAGATATGCATGCTAAAATACACTCATCCATTCTTAAAAATCATTTATCTGTGACATATGTGGCATGAGGATGAAAACATGATCTAGTCTGAAGGTTTTATTGTTACTTCGCTTGGACTGGCCTGCGTTGCTCGCCGCTTGATTCGCCATTTGAGCAATATGCTTTTCTGATTCTGCCCACAACCTAAAGCTACCATCCAAAAACCAAGGGAGCAGTACAAGCTTGACACAGATTAACCTCAAAAATAAGCTACAGCTACATTAAATAACTGTCAAGCTCTACCTGAAGATTATTTGTGCAAAGAATGGGAACATGACAAGAGATGCTAGGAGGATGAATGATCCTCAGCAAAATAAAACAGATAGATAGATGGATACTCTACACAGCACATTAAAACCTTTAGAGTTCTGCACAGTGTATCGTCCATCTTTTGCCATCAATCCGCCTTGCATGCATTTAGCACTTCTGAGAGTAACTGTATTACATGTAAGCACACAGCAGAAGTATGTTTTTAAGTAGAAATTAAGTATTCTATTTTATTAATCTTGGTAAGCATTGTGCAGATAGCTTATTGTCTCTATGTCCAGCTCTTCTTTTTCACTGACAGTGTTCTACTGCTGGGGGTGGGGTTAACTGCATTCCTCTACTACTTTACATTAAATGAAGCAGTCATGCTTTCCTAGAAGCATATTATTAAAACCATTACTTTGTCTTTACACAGCCATTTTTTTTTGCATTTATTCAATCTTTTTTTTTTTTTACATCAACTCTCTCCAATAACCCCTTTCTTGTATACCAGCGGGTGGTGTTCAGCTTTGACCACTCGTTCTGCCTCATTTGTTTCATCTCTTCTCATAAAGCCACTCCCTTTAGCTCACATGCTTTATTTTTTTTCTCCAAAATTCACTTAAAATTCATTTCACCAGCCCTTCCTGTTTATCTCAGCCTAGCTTTTTAGAGTAATCTATTTTCTACATGACTACAAATGGCATAGTTTCAAGAGGCTCTTATGTCCAGGTGAAATATGTCCTTTAGTTTACTTTTCTCTAGCTATTCAGGACTGTCCACACAAAAATCTCACTCATTCATCAAGTTTGATTGCCTGGTCTTTAAACAGCAGTGATTCTTCTTTCCCTATTATGCATTCCATACATAGACTTGTTTCTTCAACATTCTCCCCAAAACATCACTACCATCTTTCTGACTTCTCATGTTTCTCTGGCTGTCAACAAGATGTGAGAGAATAAAGAAAAAAAAAAAAGAAGACATTCTAAAGGCTTTTCTTGAGTTACCTTAATGATTCCTCTGGAATTTGGGAATGTTATTCATCTAGATCAGGTGCCCTGTCAAACTTTAATAGTTCCATCTACTTAACTGTCTGCTCTGGCATAATCATAAAGTCTTTAATATCTTCTGTGGGGAAATACATTCTCATCTTCCAGATGTGACCTTCAGCTTATTTTCAGAAATGTCTACACTATGGAAGAGAAAACACAATGAGTTCTCTGAAATAAATTCTTCACTAACAATAGCTCTCATTCATGTTGCTCTATGGCCTTGCAAGCTAGATTTGACAGATAACTGTACATATTATATTCATTTAAACCCATTTCTTTTTACCATACTAATGGCATTAATTAGCATTATTATTACCGACATTAAAGTCTAAATGTTGCTTATCTTCAATTTATCATCAACATCTTCAGCCCTCCTTGTAGCTACAAGAGCTCTCCCTTCCTCATGTGAAGCATTTTCTTCTTCCACAAGTAATTTCATTGAACTTGAGGTAAACTCTGGCTTCTCTGCTCCAACCAATCCCGCTCACACACGACATTCACATGCATGTTGCACATGGAAGCGTATGCTTCCATCGCTCCTGCCTCCTGCAACAGACTGCCGCACAGAACAGAACCATCTGTAGCCGTTCGTAATGACACACATGGAAAGGGGGGAAAGTCTAAATTGGCTTCGTGCTACCAGACTTGAGCCTGTGATATTGGGCATTACAAGCTGGAGGCAACAGTTTGCAGGCCTAGCAGCACTCCCGAGCAGCGCTGCTAGCCGTGCAGAGTGCTGGAGTGAGAGGATGCGTAACGTACATTCCCTGCTTCATTCAGGCAGTGCAACCGACAACTGGGAAACCTTTCACTCTATCCAGAACTTGAAGACAGGGTTATATATACCAAAGCATATTTGCATGACATTGCACACACAAGAAAACCTCAATATTTCAATTCGGATTTTTTCCACATTAACCAGACCAAGAGCTCGATTGGAGCTCACCAACAGAGGTCATAGCCTGTTGATTAACTGTTGTTAATCAATAGTTTCAATTGTTTCAAAATAGTTTCAAGTAATCAATAGCTCTGCATCATTTCCCCAAATGTTCTTTGACAAATTGAATCCAGAGGAGGGCCACTAAGATGGTCAGAGGGGTGGAGCACCTCCTCTATGAAGACAGACTGAGAGAGTTGGGCTTGTTCAGCCTGAGGAAGAGAAGACTCCAGGGAGATGTTATAGAGGCAGAAACCTGAAGAGGCCTACAGGAAAGCTGGAGAAGGACTTTTTGTAAGGGCTTGTAGCGACAGGATGAGGGGCAATGGTTTTAAACTAGAGGAGGGCAGGTTTAGATTAAACACTAGGAAGAAGTTGTTTGCTATGAGGCTGTAGATCTCTGGAACAGGTTGCCTAGATAGGTGGAGGAGGCCCCATTCCTGAAGGCATTCAAGGTCAGGCTTGATGAAGCTCTGAGCAGCCTGATCTAGTGAAGATGTCCCTGCTTACTGCAAAGGACTTGGACTAGATGACCTTTAAAGGTCCCTTCCAAACTAACTCATCCTATGAAATGTTTTCTGCACACGCAGAAAAAGAGAAGGTCAGAGTGAATATGTATCTGTGTGGTGTACAGGGGCTGGTGAAACTAACTACGCTACCAACGATAATTAGACATTGTCCAAATACACAAGAGGCTAGTCACTATTGTGAAAGCCTTACAACAGGACACATCATAGCACAAGGCAAGCATCTGACTATTTAAATTACAATACATACACAGTTGTGTATTTATATATATGCTAGATAATCACCTTTGCATGGCTTTCTCCACAGACCATTATCCAAGCAGTAGCAGGTCCCTGATAAGACTGCTGCAATGCAAGATTGATCTTTCCAGGCAGTGCCTACACCAGTTTGCACCAATCCCGATTGCACTCCACATGCTACCACCCTCCTTTGGTGTCTTCTATTGCTATTGTGACTTTCATCCACAGGACATCTCTCTTTCACGTACTATCATCCCCATCTTTTTCCTCAGAAGACTGTTTCACTTTATTGCTTCTATATTTCAACCTTGCAGCTCTTTCCACCTCTTTTGGCTAATTTGTTCTAAATCCTTTTTTCACAATGAAATAATCAATTAAACTACTTTGATCAATTTCCAAAATTTTCTAGAGGAAATGCACAATGCCTAAGTTTGCATTATAATTTTCTTAGCTATTTCATTTATGTAATTTTGGAGCTTTTTTGCGCTTATTGGGACAGAGATAAAGAAGCAAGCTTGGCTCTGTAGGGTAGCTGGCTAGGAAAAGTGTTTCCAAAAGGAGAGTCCTTAAAATTGGTTTCTGCCACAACTGTTGCCATACATGATCCACTATCTATGTAATAGAAAATAACTAAATTGTCCTTGAAGGATAGACTAGAGTCTTCATACCCATGGAAATGTCCTAACCACTACACTGCAAAATCAGGATCACTCTTACTCCTACGCTCTAGCTTACTGAATCTTTAACTCTTCTACATAATCTGCCATATCTTCAAGGGCAGAGGTTGCAAGTAGTTATCCTCCCCAGCAGCCCATATACTGGGGAACCTTCCAGGTCAGACAGAGCTTGTACTACCAGAAAAAAGGACAAAACAAGATTTCCTCTTGAAAGGGAGCTATGGAGGAGGTGAGAGGAACCACCACCTACTTGTCCCCTGGTTCTCTTTTAAATGAAAAGATTGATTCTTGTTCTATCTGTTTTTCAGTGAAGAAGAGGATTAAGTGCATACTTTCATGGCTATAAATCTTGTATGGAGAGAAATGCACAGTTAAACACCTAAGCATCTGAGAGGGTGGGGATTTAAGACACAAGTAAGTCCTCAGGGCTTTGCTATTGCTCCCTTAGATGGCTCACTACTTAGTGTTGTGCATACCATGACAAATCACAATCTTTTACATTGTGTGGGAAACCTACAACTCCAACCCAAGGCTACAGATTCTGCCATGAGTCTCCAAATACTAAGTAGCATCAAAGTCCTTGTTTGACCAAAGCTTAAATGTCTACAACTTATAAATAAAACTTATTTACTTCTTTCATACATACGATACCGTATGCCTTGGATCATCCAGCCCCAGTATGTTTCAGTACCTGGAACAGATGCTGATGTATGTGCAGGTATGAGCCTATCAGCATTGTCAGGCCACATGAGGCAGAGTACTGGAATCCTTAGTGTACAAAAGGGCACCAGACTTAGTTGGTGCTTGCACCACTGACACGCGCCTTACCTTGCTGCTCTTGCACCTTACCATCCCATGTGTGACACATCGTAAGTCTGCCTCGACCTGTTCTGTGTTTTGAGGCCTTGCTGTAGCTCAGAGTTTCTCCTCATCCACAGCTCCCCTCACCACAGCCAGGCCGGCCCTATTTGCATGATGCCACTGCTGTACTAGGGGACAGGGGAAAGGAGCAGAGCAGAGCAGCTGGATGCACAGGGATGGTGGGAAGTTGTAGGTCGTGCAAGAAGAGCACCTTGTACAGGTCTGTATTTCAGAAAGAGTGGAGGGAAGAGGAAGGTTTCAAGGTTCCTGGCATTCTTTATGCTGGAACTTGCAACACAATTTAGAGGTCCCTTTCTCCTCTCCCTAGCCAGATGCACCATCAGCTCCACAGTCAGCATGACAGAATTGAGATGCACCCCATCCCCCCTTTCACACCTCCTCAAAACCCCTGAGAAGTTTTGCCTCAAGGCCCTAATAGTTTCCCCACACCTTTTGCTTTCATGGTGAAAGATTCAAATCACATTACCATCTCTGAGCACAAACAGGCGCTGCCATCATCTGATTCAGCATTTCTGTGTCAAACAGCCCTGCTTTATGCAAAAAGTTGAGAGGCTGAAGCTTAATGAAGCCCTAGTCATAAAACTAAAGACAATAAACCAATTAACTGACGGAAACAAAAATAGGACACATTTTAGGAGGATACAAACATGCCCAACTAGCAGAAATATTTAATCCAAATTTGCCTCTCATAAAGTCATCTCAAAATTATAGAAATTATTTAGATTTCTGAAGATAGTACTTCTTTCAAACTCACAGTTTAAATAAAGACACACAGAGCAAAGAAATATTAAAATTACAGTTGTACTTTGTTCCTAGGGATCAAAAATGAAGACCAAATGAAAAAATAATGAGAGAAAATGGTGCCTAACAGAAAGAGAAAACATCAGCTGGGGTTTTCTCCTTGTACACTGAAAATGTTCATCACACTGAGGGCTGGAAACTGGTCCTGAAATGTCTGTGATGAAACCACCAAGCTCTGGACTTTGACAACCTGTGCTAATAAAATTATTGAGTGGTCATGCCCATTTCCTGTTAACTTTCATTTGCATGTTTTATTTGCAAAAAAAAACCCAAGAAAGTTACTTTAGCTTCTGAAACTGGCATTCTAAGTGAAACTCAGAACTGTGACCCGGAAAGATCATATAAATGAGATTTTTCTCTGTCAACTCTTCATGCTTTAGATTATTCCTGACATTATACAATGTTAAGTTATAAACAGGAAGCATTTTGAAAATGTCATAATATCCTAAGTTTAATAAGAGAATACCAGAGGTGGAAAATATGCTTAAGAAATCAAGTTTACATGGCAAACTCAAGATGAAAAATTACACTGGGCTTCACTGCAATGGAACTGAACTCTTTTACAAAACTGTGGATCATGAGCTCAAGCTGGAAGCTACAATTGAAATGTAAACATTTCTTATTGAAAGCAAGATGCCGCTTGAATAACAACCACCACAAAAGCTGAGGACTTGTGGCATTACTGTGTAGAGTGGTGATGCTTTTTCACCCTTTCAAGCGGATCTAATTCAGAGGATGTCCCCCAGCTAACCCAAACGTTCAAAGTCCCTGTACGTATTCCTCCAGCAGAGCATGAATTTGTTTTGGAATATTCCAGCTGAATTGATTACATTTTCTCTCTTCTTTCTATCCCGTATACATTTTCCCGTCTATTTTTAGGCTACCTATGCCTAAGCTCTGCACAGGTAACAGGACTGATACTGCTGAATATGTGACAAGCTTCGCAGATTCTCATAAATTAGATCACAATGTTTGCTGAAAATCAAAATGAATTCTTTATTTTCTGTGCTTGGAAAAGAACAATTTCTGCTTCAATTTGCACAGATAACTTTGCTAACTATGCCAATAACTAAAAATTCACCATGGGCTATGTGCAACAGAATTTGGCTCTTAGAACATGCCTGGGGGTATTTCATGAGCTCAGCATCACTCTGCATCACCCCTCCAGGTGGCCCTGGAGGTAGACACCAACAGCTCCTCTGGAGTCTGGAGATGGCCAAGAAGAGAGCTAGACTCAAGGTAATTGTACCTCCAAGGGTCCTAGAATCACAAAATGATCAGAGTTGGAAGTCAGCCTTCCACTACCTGAAGAGGCCTACAGGAAAGCTGCAGAGAGACTGGTTACAAGGGCAGATGGTGATAGGACAAGGGGCAATGGCTTTAAACTAGCAAAGGGCAGATTTAGATAATAGGAAAAAATCCTTCCCTGTGAGGGCGGTGAGGCCCTGGCACAGGCTGCCCAGAGACGCTGTGGCTGCCCCCTCCCTGGCAGTGTTCTAGGCCAGGTTGGATGGGGCTTTGGGCAGCCTGGTCTGATGGGGGGTGTCCCTGCCCATGGCAGGGGGTTGGAACTAGATGAGCTTTGTGGTCCCTTCCAGACCAAACCATTTTATGAACCCATGATTTGAACTTTAAGTTCCCTGTACTTAAAAGTTGTCTTCATTTTTCTCTCAAATGTGGCTGATCTGTCCCAGGTGCACACAAATTTTCCTCATTTCTGTTTTGTCACTTGATGCAAAACAAGAAAATTGCCCCTCCCTTCAATCAAGAAAATTAAAATCAGTATTATTGTAATCCAATTGTTAAATGCAGTGATGAACCTATGAACCTGTTATTTGTCTCAATGAATAAAATTTTGAACTAAGCCTGAGCTCAGCGTTTTCTGAGTTCCTGAAAAGGATGCAGGACTTTCCTTTTCACTTTTATGCTGTGAATTATGGACCACCTTATTTCCTGTTAAAAACTGAAGGTCTTCAATTGTAAACTGAATTATCGTCTGCTTTTGTTATGAAAAAAAAAGATATACACAACTTTTGTAGATAATAAAAAAATAGTAAGTAAGAAGTCCATATAAATTGACCTTCATATTTCTGTTTTTTCCTTTGTTGGCTTTTACATGAACATTTCCTGGACTTGACTGCATTAATTCAGTTTTAAAGAGGACGGTCATGTTGGACTTACCTCCACAATTACACACTGGACTTTTATATTAACATTAACTGCAGTCATCAGACATTAAGGTAAGCTCATGTACACCTACCTATGGAGAAGGTGAATTCCCACAATTCCAAAATTCTTAAGTGCCTATAAATGTAACTTTATTCATTTTTTTGAAATAAATAAATAAATGAATAAACAAACATCCTGTCATGATCTGTATTACTTCTGAATGCTTTGACTGCACCCCAAGTGACATTCCCTTTTTGAAGAGTTTTAGCATCTGTAGCAAGGAATGTTTCTAAGAAATGAAAAGTAGGTCTTGAGAAAATCAAGCTGACATTTAGAGTGCTACATTTGGTGAAACTCAAATTTACTGCAGCTGCAGTATAAATAATCTGAGCCCTGCCAAAGATGAGCTACTTATGTCTGTATACACACAGAACAATTTAAGCTTCTCCACATTTAATTTCAAATAAAGAATATTTTTATGGTTGATCAGGGCAGTACACACGATCTCAAGCATGACAAAGCCATGAAATCCAAAGGAACTTGCATCACAAAGAGCCCAAGAACACAGTGATTTCTTCAAAACTACTCTGCAGTTCTCTCCGCTGAATCCAGCTGTAATGTGGGAATTTGGTGTAATTCCTACTTAATTATGTTGAATGCTGTTCGCAGAGAAAATTTATACAAAGGTAGAGATTCAGGGCTCTCTACAGCACTTTACATTATTGACAGTGCTGGGTAGAGAGGAGGGGGGTGGGGAACACATGGGAAGAGGTGACTGGAATTTTCAGACCAACAATTGCTGCAGAAATGTATTTCCATGGTAGCTTTTCACCAGGTATTGCACAGGTAGGTGTCTGTCCCAATCATGGTAGGAGAGCAGTGGGTGGGTACAAGAGCCCACAGATGCTCAGCTCCTCTGCGGGTTCGGAAGGGCTGTGGCCAGCACTGTGACCACCCCAGGGATGGTGCGGGAGCCACATCACTCAGAGGGACTACAAGGCTTCTTCTGGCCCCATGTTGAAACCAGCTGCTTGGGCTCAATGAGAGATGGGAAGGAGGGGGACGGGACATTTATGACTCAGCTGGGCCAAGCTAATATTGGATGATTTTCACAATTAAGGCATATTGGACTTAAGGAGGGATCTCGTCTTAAGCTTTCATTTTGGACTCAGTATTTTCCTATCTCACAGTCGATTTTTACAAGAAGATTTTGGAGCATGGAGTTTAAGGAAACATTTATGCTATTACAAGTTAAGGTATGGGGAAATAACAGTGTGCTGACTCTTTTAAAACATGGCACCAGGTACATCAGTGCTTGCCTTACCTACACCTCAGTGCTGCTTCACAAGCAACTGCAAGAGTGGTGCTAAACTGGAAAAGCAGTAGGCCATAGAATAATGGTAGAAATGGAAAAAGAGAACTCTTCTGGCAATTCTTAATCCAGGTGTGGTCTCTCATCATAAAAATCACAATTCTTATTTCCAAACTTAAAAATTATATAATTCAGGATGGTATTTTCAGGTCTCTTTGTCCCTCTTCCTTTTTTGCTTTTGCACATCAATTCTTAAAACTCTTAAAGTTGCCTTAGCTTTTTAATGGCATAAGAATAACATCCAGATTGCTGTAATGTATTTGGTTTCACTGACAGGTATTCTAAATATTTAAAGAAATACTGGGCATGCTTGAAAGTGTTCCTGAATTATATAAAAAGACTAGATGTGTTAACGTCAAAAGCGTCAAAGAGCTTTTCTTCTTAAAATCTGTAATTTGTAATTAATTAACTCCCTTTGAAATCTTTGAATCATCTCATGAAGTAATAGAAAGTCTGTGTTAGATTTAGGAGACTAACCATCCACTCCAAGAACACTCTAATCTATATTCACGTTGATCTCTGCAGAAACAGAGTCAGACTTCAAAGTGTTCATTGCAACCATTTCAGGTTTTGCTGGAAAGTCATAATTTAAAACCAAGCCACTCCACACTTCATCAATTTACAGTTGAAGCCACAATTAAGAGTAACATCTGATAGATCTAGGGAAAAATATGAATTTACATTTCACAATTGCCCTTAACCTTGCCCTGCAGAGATGGTATTTAATAACTACATTTAAATATCCCATTAAGATCAATTGGATTCTTAAAAAAATTGTGTTCCTTCTTTTTGGCATACTCCAGAGAAGAGATAAAGTTGCTAAGCACCATACTGATGCATTCCTTCTGCTTGCTCAGAACAACAGCTGCACATACCTGTGGGCATAATTTTGAAGGTAGGACATTAACCAATCTATCTGTCAGTCAGGAGGACATCTAAATGACTTAAGTTGCACCTGTAATTGAATGTGTTTACAAGGTGGGGGCCAAAAGAAAAAAAAAAAGAAGATACTGTCTGCAATTAAAAAAATCTATCCCTTCTGGCAGGTCTGACACAACTCTGATCTCTTGTGCTATATGACAATCTTGCCATTAGTTCATCTATACTGAATTTGAAGGGATTGTTCTTGTTCTGACACCATCAGGGAAGTCAGAAATCAGGCCCAGAGATGCTCATCAGATGGATTCCACAAGTCTGAGGTCTTGCCCAGCCTCGTTCCTAACAGCATCTGCCTCACCTGCTGCCAGTGGCTTTCGAAAAGGAGCTTCACTCTTCATGCCTGATTTATCAAGAGCAACAAAGCAGCCAACATCAAGGTGCAGCTTACCTCCCGTGCCCTAGTTTTGATGTCTCAAAATAGAGCCAATGACCAGCATGAGGGGCCAGTTTCATGCAGGTGACCTGTTCTGAGGTTTGTCCAAACTGGAAAGAAAAGGCGATCACGGGCATCATAAACTTATGCAAAGTCTGCACCTGTCTGAGCTCACACAATGTGATTCCCTGCTGGAAATCAGCTGAAGACATTTCCACACCTGTACAGTGCAAGAAGCAGAACATCACCTTTTACACCTAGAAATGAAGAAGAGGAACCCAGGGTCTGAACTGGGGCTGAGGCTTCAAGGATGTTCCTGTACTGGGCTGGCCAGTCACATTTTCTTCCCTTCTGACAGCGCTGCACATCCCAACATCACCTTGCTCATAAAAACATGGACCAAAATACGTATAGTGGAGAGTGATCTTCCACATAATTTGCTTTTGATTGTTCATTTCTTTCATGGGACAGTTGTTCCATCACTCTTTTACACATTTGAGATAATATGTAATGGTTTGAACTGTCTACAGCTCTGTGACATCTTGAAACAATGCAATCGACTGCTACGACCTGAGCCAAAGGGCAAAAGATTTCTACTGTGGCACTCATTCCATTGGAGACAGAGACTGCAGATGTAGATATGACTGAGGGAAAGGCTCCTGAGTTACTCTGTCTTGCTGGTATCCGAAACTGTCGAAGTGGATGATTTCTGCTAGAGTATGCTAAGTAATGTAATTAAAGAAGCCTTCTTTTGTCATACTGTAAGTGTGCTAATATCTTCTCCATTATTCAGGAGGGAGATATGTTTTATCTCTGAGGTGCAGGAAGTACTATAAGCCATATTTTAAAGTTGTGCAGGAAATACTACGCTAAATACCTTAAAGGTGGATAATCTTTAACACTGGGGGTAGAAAAAGACTTGCTCAAGGTACAAAATTAGGTCTGCATCGAAGTCACGGCTGCTCTGCTACTGGCTATATGTAGATAGGGCAGAAGAGGAAGGGAACTTTTATGCTCCTGACACCAGCAGTGCAGATACGCTGGTCCAAACAAGCAGATTTCCTAATGCAGCACGGTTGGCGAGGAGCTGGGCACGCAGCAGCTACATCCTTATCAGTCATTCCTAACCAACTTTCTTATCATAACTACTTCCTCATATCGCTTCTGGTTGCTGCAACATTATGGCCCACAGGCAAACAACTTGAATTTTTTAGCTCATAATTTCATGCATTTCTAATTTATTGTCTCACTTTAAATCTCCATTAAAATGAGAATAGGAGGGGGGAAAAAAACAATCCCTTTGCATGCTTATTCACCAAGCAGTTTTCTTGGGTTCTTAGAGGTCTAATTATGATATGAAAACATGATTTCCAACTTTGCAGATGATACTAAATTGGAAGAGAATAAAAACAAATGAGGAATAATTAGGTAGTGCAGCCAGATATAAAAGAATTCAAATCATTTTATATTTCTGGAATAATAGATGGCAAATGCAGGCCTGTGCAAATAAATTGAGAATAATTAGCCTCACAGCATGGCATAAAAGTGGGGCCCTGTTTAGAAAGAAGAGAGGCTACAACAACACGCTGATTGGAACGACTCCTCAACTGCAAATGCAAAATTCATGCCCAAGGTTCCCTTGCCTATGTGACGTGCTGGGGATCTCAGCGGTATACTGCTGAAAATACATGATAGCACTCAGTGGCAAGAAAAATCACCCTCTGGCCTCTGGGAAAGGAAAGACTACGTAGTACAGTCTCAGAAGGACAATTTCTTCTGCAGCTATTACACAAAACTGTACTGCCCAAATGTTGGGCCCCAGGCTGGATTCAGTCTGCAGGACATGTCTGCCCAAGTCAGTGTCTTTCTCCAGGGGCAAAAAGAAAAAAGATGTTCTCAACCCATAAATCACCAGCAGCGTGGATAATACACCAAGGAGACATCAGCTTTTGCTTTGCTCTAGTGCTCCTGCAGATGAGGCACCTGCCACTGGCTGCAGAAGAAACGGGCTCGAAAAGAGCTCTAGACTGATCAGGAACAGCCATTTTTTGTACCCTTACATTATGTTGTGTTCCTCAATGCATCGAGGCCTGCAGTTAGGAGGTTTCCAACAGCTGAGCAAGAGAGGTCCTAAGAGAGCTGTCAGTGGGAACACAGGTGGGAAGATACCTTGTTGATTTTAAGATGCTGCTTCATGAACCATGACAGATTATATGCTGGTAGCAAGGATGGCAAGGGACATCAGCCTAAGAGATCACCATGGTTTCCTATGCTGATGCGAACTGCTTTCCGCTCTATATACTGCTGCCTACTCTGCTCTTGACTGAACCACAACCTGTCAAAAACGCACTCCCTCTTCTGCATGTATCAGCACATTCATTTTCAGCTATGTGATACAGGAGGTTCTTCCATATAGACCCATGAAAAATTATGATTTCTTTCATAACAGATGTGGACAAGAGTCTGTTTTTTTCCCTGAAGAGATGAAGCTTTGTTCAGGAAACTGATTTCTTATTTTATTGAGTGTTGCCTGTTCATATGCAAGGTAGGAGGACAAAAGGAAATGGACAGATGCATGAGCAAATTAAGGTCATTGCTGGTGAATCAGCACTGCATGGGATTACTAACTACAGAATATTTTCACTGAAAACAAAATTAAATAGACCTCTCCGAAATAATGAGGTGTAAAATCCATCATTAAGTCCACACAATTTGAAATGCATTTGGTTGATCTGCTTGCCTCTCTAGAGATGCCTTTATGGCAATAAAGATGTACCTGCAGAGGTCTTCTTACGGCAAACTTTTAGCTTGTTTAAGAATAGCGAAATAGCGACAAAAGCTGCCTTGTTAGGGCATTTATACATTTCTTTCTAGCCATGTTTTCCTTGGAATAGGTCTGAATTATTAGCCATCTTTCAAAGTATGCAAATGAACAGATTTTCAAATCTTCCAAACGCAATGAATTGCATTTTAGCATTTCAGCACTGAACGTCTGCGTAATTTATGGTAGAGTGCACATAATTTCTATGTATGGCTATGCCTAACGTGGGTAGCTCATTTCACATTTGAAATTCAATTCTGCTAGCTGACTAATTGATTCGTTTTCATAAACACTCTAAAATTTGTAGTAAGAACAATGCTTTCCTGTAAGATACTGTTTTGGGGCTGTATCAAAATTAACTGTGAATATTTACTTTCAACAAAAGCTAGTGGGATCAACAGCAAATAATGAAAACACAGTGATTTATCATTTCTTTTCACAATCCCTATTGTTCCATGAGATTCATAAAAATTTTAAACCTTTTAAATCATCCCCTTAAAATACCTGTATTTTTATTCAATCTCAGTTTTCGCTCCTTTTCTTCCTTTCCGCCCTCCATCCCGACACCCCTCTCTCTTCCAGCAGCCCTACACATCTGTCTCAGGATGCAAGGCACTGAATAGTCTTCTGACACGAGCTTTGGTAGCCACCATGTTTATGATCCTTCACCAGAAGAGTTGAATTAGAATGTTTTCAGGAAAGGTAGGCCAAAGTTTGTTTCCAAAAAGAAAGATAAGGCATTCCAAAACCCTCAAACATACATTCTGAATTCAAGCTGCACTGGTTTCCAGAGAAAAGACCTGGTTTAAAACACACTGTGGCAGTGTCCTCAGGAATGGCTGCTGAGGACTTCAGTTCAGTTCCCTCAAGTCTCAGTGAGGCAAGTCATGCAGCTGCTTTAGCAACTGCATCCCCTGACCTCAGACAAAAGTGTCCTTCCTGGGAGCGAATATCCCTCCAAAGAGCAAGCTGTCTGACACAGAGAATATAGGTATGTCCCAAGGGAAAATGAAGCTGAACATATTCCAAGATGTGTGGCAGATGAACAGCTGTGCAGATGACAAGGAACATCACAGCAAATGTGGCAGAGCCTTTGCATCCATTCTTCCCCATTCCTCCTTTCTTCATTCTCATGTACATACTGCAAGGAAAAAAGTACCAGACCTATCATGGGAAAAGAACAGGCATTAAGGGCCAAATACAACTGAGACTTAGGGTGCTCTAAACAGGAGACTGAAGGGTAAGTATTAGGCCAAGATTTATGGATCCAGGACAAAAGAATTTCTAGATGGCTCATACCCTGATAGTGGTGTGGAAAACATTTACTTCCAGAAACTGGAGCCCAGTTCATGAGTACAAGGCAGCATATGCCTTTGGCATGTGGTTACATTTCAGAACAGCAACAGGAATGAAGCGTGAGGGTGACCTGTTAGTCCACTGCAACTCTTGTGTGGTCAGGCTTAGAAAGCAGAACCTGGAATGACAATGGAAATGGTTCTACCACCTCTGGCTTCAAGGAGTATGGCCCAGCCTTGTCATATTATCCTTCTCCGCAGCTGCAACACAGTGGCTCTCCCTCCTGATTGACCATTAATCTGTCTGGCAGATCTGGTACTTGGGGAAATGTGCCAGGTGGGCTTGGGATCAAAGATATTCATTAATAACATCAAGTTTAGATTAAGAGGATTTAAAATGTATCTGAGCTAACATAAGAGCTGTAACTACAATTGAACAATCCATCTCCCAGAGCTCTTTAACACAGTTTGGGGATGATGACACAGAACTGGGAGAGGTGAGTGACACACCAGAGGGCTGTGCTGCCATCCAGCAGGGTTTGGACAGGCTGGGCGGGGAGAAGTTTAATGAAATTTAACAAGGGCAAGTGTAGGGTCTGGCATCTAGAGAAGAACAACCAGTACAGGTTGAGGGACTGGCCTGTTGGAGAGCAGCATAGGTGAGAGGGACCTGGGGGTCCTGGTGGACAGCAGGACGACCATGAACCAGCAGTGTACCCTCATAGATAAAAAGGCCAATGGCAACCTGGGGTGTATTAGAAGGGCTGTGGTTAGTAGGTCAAGAGAGGTCCTTCTCCCCCTCTCCTCCACCCTGGTGAGACCACACCTGGAATATTGTGTCCAGTTCTGGGCCCCTCAGTTCAAGAAGGACATAGAAAGAATCCAGTACAGGGCCATGAAGATTAAGAGTGTGGAAGATTAAGGGAGTGGAACACCTTCCTTATGAGGAAAGGGTGAGGGAGCTGGGCCTCTTTAGCTTGGAGGAAACTGAGGGGTGACCTTGTTAATGTTTATAAGTATGTAAAGGGTGACAGTCAGGTGGACGGAGCCAGTTATACGACAAGGGGCAACGGGTCCAAGCTGGAGAACAGGAGGTTCCATGTACATTCGTAAAGAGAAACTTACTCAGTGTGAAAGTGGTGGAGCACTGGAACAGACTGCCCAGAGAGGTTGTGGAGTCGCCTTTCTCTGGAGACATTCAAACCCTGCCTGGATGTGTTCCTGTGTGATTTAATCTAGGTGATCCTGCTCTGGTGGTGGAAAGAGTGGAGGGGGTGGGGGTGGGCTAGATGATCTTTCAAAGTCCCTTCCAACTCCTAACATTCTGTGATGAGCACACCATCCTCTCAAACCCACCAACCTCCCACTCTTCTTAGATCTGTGGTACTACCTTGTGCCATTTTAGCCCCAGGTGAGGCAGAAACAGGGAGCAGAGACAGACCTGCCTGCAGCAGGCACCAGGCATCACACTGCCTCTCTGGCAAAACCCATCTTGTGCTCTCCTTTGCACCTTGGCTGCATTCTTTGCAGAAGAAATGAAAAATTTGAGCATTTTTTGTCTTCACCTTTTTTTTCTTGGCCCAAGAATTAATCCTGACATTTGATTCAAGTTTAATTTTGTTAGTGATAGATACATAGATATTTTTTCTTTGAGAAAAGCATCTATATAAAAATAAAAATAAAAACTCTTAAAAGGTTAAGAACAATCTGACTTGCTCAGCAGACTTTTCAATCCTACAGGATTTGGCAAAAATAAAGTACTTACATCTTCAAAAAGCATTTAGCCAAGCATTTTATCAAAGGTTAAAGTGCAGAAACATGAAATAAGTGAAAAGTTGGCTCACTGGGGTGCAAATTGGCCAAAGAGAGGAAGAGAATTTCAAGAGGAAAAGAATTTATAAGGGGTTGTGATAGAGATCAGCAGTATATCTTCAGCCTTTCAATATTATACTAATGATGGCACAAAAAGTAAGTTTCTTCTGTCCCTGATACTAAATTCTGGCTAACAATAAGCTAAGAACAATATAATCAACAATAGGAAAAAGCAAAATATTTATACAGTGTAGCACTAATAAATAACAACACATGTGAAAGAGCAAAAAGTCAAGAAAGACATTACTCTCCAATGGAAAACTGTAGCAGAATGAGAAGGAAAATACTCTTGTTCCAGAAAAGATTGTCCAGTAAGTAAGACAAGCTGAACTGTCTTATAATTAGGCTCTCTTAGGAAAGCATTTCTTATATATATATATATATATATAGTGTTATGCTGTATCAGTGTGAGGTCCACCACAGGTCTGGGAAAGACAGGCAATTCGCAGCCACCGTGTACCCTGCATCACCAGAGATGCATCACAGAATCAGGGAATCATAGAATTCTCTTAGTTGGAAGGCACCATAACCCTGACCTGCCATCCACTTCTAACCATGTCTAACTCTCTTTTAAATACCTCCAGGGATGGAGACTCCACCAGTTCCCTGTCCAGCCTGTTCCAATGCCATCAGTAGAGACTGCACCAGTAGAAACAAACACCATGCGCCAAACACCATGATTAATAGCTGAAGTTTTAAAAGAAGGTTTTCAAATTTTTCAGATTCCTATTTTTTTCCTTCAAGTCCTACAGCCTGCTACACAATCCACAGACAGGTGACAGCAGACGAGCTCACGACTTCCTCTAACCACCTCTGGCCCTCCATTTGTTGCCTCTCTGCTGATGCCCTTGAGAAGTCTGAAATGAAGAATTTAATGAATTAATTAGGAAAGAAAAGAAAAGCAAACAAAAGAAACCTTATAATTTATGGCTTTACATTGTGCTTGCTTTTCATGTGCCGTACAAATACGCCCTGTGGTACTGTGTCTCTAGCTAGACACTTGTTGTTACAATTTTACCACACAAAGTTCCCAAGGAGTAAAATAGTCAATATATAAATGTAATAAAACTCCTCTATCCTTTCCCAGGATGCTGGTTCTTCCATTGACAGATCACACTGCTATTTAGAGGAATCTCTGCTGCTTTTTGGCTTCCAAAATTTCAAAAATGAAAGAAAAATATAACCAGTTTACCAACCGTCTCTTTCAAGTGTGTAAATTTTCTACACTCTGATCTTGAACAAATCTGGCTAGGAATTCAAATATTGAGCCAGTAAGGTAAGAATTAACATGTGAGATTTTGTGTTGGCATTGAACTAGCGGGCTTGGAAAAACTGTCAGCTGCTAAAACCTCAATGTGATCATCGAGAACGTGACAAAAGGGTGTGGAGAACCTCACAGAGAAGATGCCTGATGAAAAATAGGCAAAGGATCTATTAACAGGGTAGAAAATCTATACTACTACATTAGAAAAAAAATGCCATCTGCACTCCTGAATAGTAAAATATGCAAATAAAACCACTGAGTCAACAAGCACTGAAGTGGCTAAATCTTTGCACAGCACCTGATTAATTTCTGCATTGCTAAAAGGAGTCTGAGCAAAAAGTCAGGAAATATCTTTCTTGGAATGGATTTTAATGGTGCAGGTTACAAAGAAGGCAGGGCTATCTTTTCAAAAGTCTGCCTCATTCCTTGGACTCTGCAGTCAAGTCATAGCTATTATATCCCATAAAATACGATTTTTGTGAGAGCAATGGCAAATTTTTTTAAAATCTATGATGTGGGTCCTGAATTAAATGTCTGGTCATGAAAACAAGAGAGCAGGACAGAAAATGTCATTTGTGAAAGACACCAACTATTTAGCAAAGTATACAATGGAATAATAACCACAAAGAGTATCTCCCACAATAAATGTTCCAAATGAAAGGCTTGTGATTGCTCTTGCTTCTGAAAATCATGTTTATCTGAGTAAACGTAATTCTCTTTGAAAACCAGAGTATCCTTTAACAAGCATTATTTTCCTGTCAATCACTACTGCACAGCCATGCAATTGCAATGTGGCCAGAGTTCTCTGGATACTTCATTACCCATGGTTTTCATTTATCCCATTCCGGTTTTCAAAACCATGCACTCTGAGAATTAGCAGTTTTCATAACCAGAAATATTAATGAGAAAAAATCAGGAGAAAAAAGAATGTCTCCCCACAAAGCTTCACAGAGGACACCAGCAAAGACAAAGCAAAAGCTTCCTTAATCCTTTCTAAAATCCCACTGTATGTCATTCCAGTGAAGGATTTATAATTTTCCTTTGGCTAGGATAGAGTTATTTTTCTTTCTAGTAGCTGATATAGTGATGTGTTTTGGTTTTAAAATGAGACTAATTTTGATAACACATTGATGGTTTTAGCTGTAGCTAAACTGTAGTGACTACACTAAGCCAAGGGCTTTTTAGCTTCTCACACCCAGCCAGGTGCACAAGAAATTGGGAGAGGACAGCTGACTCAGACCAGTCAAAGATATTCCCCACCATACAGCATCGTGCTCCCTATGGATGTGGGGAAACCAGCCAGGAAGCAGATTAACTGCTTGGAAATGGACTGGGCATCACGGCGGGTTTTTTCCTTCTGCATGTGGTGAGCAATTGCATTTGTGCACAATGTTGTTATTATTGTTGCTGATGTTTGTGTTGTTCACATTATTATTATTAATATTATTATTATTATTATTATTATTATTATTATTATTATTATTATTATTATTATTATTATTATTATTATTATACTACAAATCATAGAATCATAGAATCATAGAATCATAGAATAGTCTGGGTTGGAAGGGACCCCAAGGATCCAACCATCCTCCCACAGGCAGGGACACCAACCTCCAGGCCTGGATCTACACAAGGTTGCCCAGGGCCCCATCCAACCTGGCCTTGAACACCTCCAGGGATGGGGCATCCACCACCTCTCTGGGCAGCCTGTTCCAGCACCTCACCACTCTCTCTGTAAAGAAATTTCCCCTAATATCTAATCTAAACCTTCCCTCCTTTAGCTTCAATCCATTCCCCCTTTCCTGCCATAGTCTACTCTTTTAAAAAGCTCCTTTTTATATACTCCCCTCCTGTTTATATGCTCCTTTCAAGTACTGGAAGGCTGCAAAGAGGTGCCCCCCTAGCCTTCTCTTCTCCAGGCTGAACAAGCCCAGCTACCTCAGCCTCCCTTCGTAGGGCAGGTGCTCCAGCCCTCTAATCATCCTTGTGGCCCTCCTCTGAACCCTCTCCAACAGTTCCACATCCTTCTTGTATTGGGGGCCCCAGATCTGGACACAGAACTCCATATGGGGCCTCACGAGGGCAGAGTAGAGAGGGACAATCACCTCCCTGTCCCTGCTGGCCCCCCTCTTCTGATGGAGCCCAGGATACCATTGGCCTTCCAAGCTGCAAGAGCACTCATCTATCCCGTGCTCTCTCATCTTTTCTATCAGGATGTCATGGGAGACAGTATTGAAAGCCTTGCTGAAGTCAAGGTAGATGACATCCACTGCTCTCCCTCCATCCAACCAGCCTGTCATGAGATCGTAGAAGGCTATGAGATTGGTCGAGCACAATCTCCCCTTGGTGAATCCATGCTGACTGCTCCTCATGACCTTCTTCTTTTCCAGTTGCTTGGAGATGGCATCCAGAACAAGCTGTTCCATAACCTTTCCAGGGACAGAAGTGAGGCTGACTGGCCTATGGTTGCTAGGATCCTCCTTCTTGCCCTTTTTAAAAACTGGAGTGATATTGGCTATCCTCCAATCCTCAGGCACTTCTCCTGTAAACACCCAGGTCCTTCTAAGGAGGGCCACTCTCAAGGAGCTCATCATCATCTTTCTTTGTCATCCTTTTGAGTTGTCTTTATCTCATCTCATGAGGATTTTTTTTTCCATTTTCCTTCCCACCCACTTGCAGTGGAGGGATGAGCAAGCAGCTGCATGGTGCTTACTTATCAGCTGGGGAAAACCCCGACAATTAGATTTATGGTCATCTGTGTTCATTTCATTTGACTGACATCTGACGTTCTAGTATTTCAAGTAAGCTCCAAAAACAGAGGAGAGAGACAGTGGGCTTGATGTCAGCTTTATTTTTGCCAGAACTAGATTCCTACTTTCCACTGAAAGTTTTGAATTCATTATTACAAGCAAGACTTAAATAAAAATGATGATGTAAATTTTAAGTGGATATGTAAAATTGAAAAATAGGAGACTGTGAAGACAAGCATGAGGCAATATATCACTGAGAGCCCCAGTTTCTTTTTGACATCATAACATCTCCCATAATGCAGTGTGAACTGCACTCCTACTGCAATATGTAGGCTTAAAAAAATGGTTTCAATTACTAATAGAACATACACTCATGTACTGCACTAAATAGACCTCCTTTTTCTTCCATTTTCAGGCCCTCCAAATGCTGTAAGTTCATCTACGTATCAGAAAATCAGTGGTTTTTGTCAAGCTGCACATTACCTTCTCTGGTTCTCATCACACATCTTTTTCCATTGTTAACTTCTTTTTCACCAAGGAGATCACTAACAATTCAAATGGAGATTTGGTATGATGACTTATAAATTACTTTCCATAATGAGTTATACAAGAATTACACAAAGTTGAATAAAAATTGTCTTTCATGCAGATATGTAAACTATGAAAAAATAAATAGAAGAAGCAGTAGATTGAACATAATGGGCAGCAAAAAATCATCCAAGTAACTTTCAATACACTCAAATCACTCAGCTAACCATGAAGTCAGGAGGTACTAATACAGAAGACTATGGTAAGAATTTCTCCCTCCTTCCAAATACTGACATAGATATCAACAAACCATGCCCATTTTTAATGTTGAATCTACTCCACATAGCTTGACAAATAGAATAACCTACAATGCTAAGCAAAGGAAGCCAGCACATACAGCTCTGAACACAGATTTTCTGTTCCACTGGAAAACACCAGATTTGTTTTCATTATGAATAGGGACAAAAGGAATAGCTGAATTTTTTTTTTTAAGGAAATTTAATAAAAGAAAAATAATTGGATAAACTAAAATGTTCCACTTCAAAAAAGAAAAGAATATTTTTATTCAGATTTTGATGTAATATGATGTTCAGTTAGACTATAGATTGTGAAAAAGAGAAATACTTTTGAATGAGAAACTGCAATATTTCATTATGGATAAGAGTGAAAAAGATGTTTTCATCATTTCTCCCTAATTAGATTTTATTGCAAGTGATTTACTATTTATAAATAGAAATTTTTTTTCCAACGAGAAACTTTTATTTCAGAAAACTCTCAAGTTCTTACTTCCACAACTGAGAAAATAATGTGAACTTGTTATCAGTCCACAGTACAACTTTTAAAGGGTTGAGAATTTCATCAGAACCAATTCAAACCAATATCCTCATAGGCAAAAAACCAACTTGTTGGAGCTGACAGATTGTTAAAAGTGTAGATACAAAAGACAAGCCAGAAATTAAGTGCAAACTGTGTGTGCTTTACACTGTATACACTGGAAAACCAATAAGCAGATAAGATAATATTACAGAATGAAGAGCATTAAATGTCAAGGGCAACAGATATAGAAAGAGGAAGGCAATGCACTTAAGGAGTCATCAAGAAGCGGAAGCAATGAAAGAGCCTTCACACAAACATGCTATAAGGTGAACAAAAAAGACGCTCTCAGTCAGAGGCTATTGCAGCAGTACATCACAGGAAGGAAAAAGTCAGAGGGTGCATCAAGAATTTAGGTCTGACCATTATGAAACAGGCAAAACAGGGAGAAAAAACAGTCATTTTGCAGAGGTCTTTATTCAGAAACCAGTTTGAGGAAGCGAAAGTGTGCTGAGTCCCTGGTTATGCTCAGTTTTATATCGACCAGCAAAAACAGGCCAGGGGGTGGGGGGAAATCACTGTCAGCAAGGGATTAAACCACACAGTGGCTGAAAAAACTAAGACCGTCCATTCAGTCTGTATTCATACACGCAGAATTAGTCTGAACACCAAGCCCAAAAAACTAGTGATGAAACTGGTACATCTCTTAGAATACTGGTTATGTTCCGCATCACATGCACTTACCCACCCAACAGTACCAACTGCCATACAGTAAAAGGGGGGAATGGTCGTACCACAGCCTGTGGTAAAACACTGCTTGCAGCAGTCAGAGCTGCCAGCCAACACACTGCTTAGTATCATGATAGAGGAGAGCACTGGTGAGGTTGCGAAGGAGAAGGGACTGGGGGTTTCTGCAGGGGTGGGGGGAGCAAAGGGGTTAGCTCCAAAAGGATTCGCAATAAGCAAATCTTTTCTTGACCAGCTGAGGGACAAACCTTGACCTGCTTGCTGCTTTAGAGGATGGATATAAACCATGCTTGATGCCTTCTTTAGGAGGCAAAGATATGTTAGGCCAGGAAACAAAGTTCTTCCAAGCCAAGCTCTAGCACAAGGCAGCGTAACTGGAGGCGCTCAGCCCCCGAGACCTGCAGCTCTCAGGCAAAGAAACACTCTTACCTCAGGTCTTAATTTTTATTTGATTTATATCAGAAAGAATATTTAATCGCTCCCCTATTCACCTACGTGCTCTGCAATGCTCACACACACAGAGTATGCAGATTACGAGACAAACTAATGCCTCTCTCCACTGAAATTACTGTAATAGCAAAGTCATTTTGCAAATGACAGTGTAAGTATCAGCTCAGATAATTCCAGAAAATTAATGCCCCAAATGAAATGCAGCCTCAGAGCTGAGGGAATACGTTCCAGACTTCAGTCTTTTTATTCCTCCTTTTTATATATATTGTTTACTATGCTGTTACTATATATACATATATCGTCAGATGTGCAAGACTTTTGCCGTATGAGGGCTATAATTTCTTTGGGTTACCCCCCCCCCCGCCCCATTATTCAGCAGGAGGATACTGCAATCATTTGGCAGCCTTTAGAAGCAAAAAGACTTTGGATCTCGAGCTTTGGATCTCAGAATCAGCTAACATGAATGCTGGGAGCTACTGAACAGAGGAAGATGAACAGCTTGCAGGATGAGGTGGAGATCAGAGGCATGCAGGAAGGACAGTCTGAGTCAGTCTCTCCTAACCTGAAGGAGGGAATGGGAAAGCCACATGCACCTCCAGGCAGCAATTCCTTCATCGTAATGTGCCTCTAAATTGCCCTGCAGAGGTGACACTCTCTCTCCACACTGATAGATGGAGGTCAAATCATTAGCTCGGACTAAAGCACCCAATTTTTTGAAGGCTGAGAGTTCTTTAGAGAGATCCTACCTGAAATAGTATCTGGCTCTGCAGGAAAGGGACAAGGAGGAAAAGCTTCACTGGACATTACCTGAAGAAGAACAAAGGTAGAAGGAGGAGGTGACAGGAACAGTAACCAGAGTTGTTGGTTGTTTGCTTTTCAATTTGTTGACATATTTCTATTTTTGAGACATAAGACCTACCCTATACTATTTATGCTATTAGTAAATTGGTGTTACTGCTAACAGCAAACAATTATTTTTAAACTAAAGAGTTTTCACGTGCCTCTCATTCTATCAGACTGTGCAATCATCGAACAGAAAGGGCAAATTCTTTCCTTCTCCAGATCCTTGGAGATTGCCAGTCCACAGGGAGGTAGGTACAGGCTTTAGCCATTAAGAGGAAAGCATCCATAATACATTAAAGAAGCTACAAGAATCCTCTGAAGAGTCTGGATCTAAAGCAAAATCAAGTAGGGGAAGAGTGGGGAGCCTATATACCTCAAAGACGTTCTGAACTGCAGCACATTTTGATCTGTGACTTACACAATGCTGATAAAGAACATTTATTCTTTGTTCATACACCACTTAGTATACCCAGCTCTTCCAGGCAATGACATCAATTTTAATTTATTATCCGCTTTCTGAGCAACTTGATCTTTCCCCTGCTTCAAGGCTGTGGCGACTGTTTTTGATACTTTATGTCTGAGCCACCATATGGTTTTAATTGTCACACTAATTGCGGTAACTCATGTCTTGTTGTCTTTTTACTGAATTATGTCTCCAAGTCAATCTTGTAAACAGATAAATGTGTCTTCTTATTTCATTTACCTGGTGGCAGAAACTCAAGTTCCTAATATGCAAAGACCCTTGTGATCGTTTGAAGATCTGAAGATCCTATTCAGGCATCATCAAATATTCGTTGAATGTTAGAGCAAGGAAACAGATTTCTTTATGGAACCTCTAAGACTGCTTCTGACTGAATTGTTTGAAACATGGAACATTACAGTCAAAAGGAATTACAAAGTCAAAACTAAAAGCAAACGAAGAAAAGACAGAGGATGGAGTCACAAGCTCTTTTTGCTGTAAAAAGTAATGGAAAGCAAAACTACATCCTACCACTTCAACAAGAATTTCAATTTCCTGCTTATCTCCTTCCCTTTTTAAAATTTTCTTTGTCATGCAATTACATTATTGCTTTAGTTAGAATCAAAAGTGAATCTTGTCTCTTTCCCCTTTGGTTTGCTCTGATTCACTGGTTCCCTGGGTCAAAGAGGTCTCACAGCAAGTGAATTAGATTCCAAATAGGCTTCCTCAGTGGTCAGTACTACTGGGGCCTTGTGCATTCAACACTTTCTTGATATCCCAAGGGTATTAACAGAGGTCATCCTTTGTTAGAGGACAGTGGGATGTGCAGGACTGCAAACCCTGGGAGACATCAAGATGCAAGATGTTCTTGACAAACTGTAGAAATGGTCTGGACAAATGCAATTCACTAAGCACAAATTCTAGCTCTAGGTTAGTGTACATGTGGGAAACAACTGTCCGTGGAACAGGATGCTGGAACAGACATGGGGGGTACAAAGAGAAAATGATACAGCAGTGGTCTACTGCTGTGGAAATTAGATCTCCTAATACTGGGATACACAAACAGGAATACAATCTCGAAAAGATATTAAATAATCCTCTTTCCCACTTTTTTCAACAGCCACAGTCTCAGCAGGTCTGATGTGTCAGGTGTTGGGTATTACCTTTCAAGAAAGACGTAGACTAGCGAAACAGTACCCAGAGGAGAATGCTGAGTAAAGTCAAAGATTTAATCTCTGAAGAAAAATTGAAAGGATTGGAATTGTTTTATCTGGAGAAGAATGCTTGCAAGGCACAGAAGAAACAATGTTCTCTATGAATCAGGTGAAACACTAAGGGTTTCGATTGCATGCAGCAAAGGGCTGTTGGTTAAGGCAGTAGAGTAAATTTTTTCTGAAGTCTGATGACAATTCCACCAGCTCAGTTTTAAGCACTGTTTGACTGAAAACATCAGAAACATCGTAGGTAGAGAGATCTCAGATTGAACCCCAGTCCAGATGGCAGACACAGCTCAACTGAATCGCCTGCAGTCTGCCTGTTAGGTCCTGTATTTTTCTCAGCAAATCACAAAAAGATACAGTAGGATTTAATATTTTGCAAATTCTACCAGAAGACCCATATAGGCTTGGTTAGTCCATAACACACCTACTTTGTATGCTCAGTCAATCTTAGATGGGAGAGGGACTTTCTATATGGGATGTGTGGTCATCAGACAGCTCTGACAGCACTACTGCTCAGACACATTGCTGCAGTAAGATCACTGCATACAGTGGTGCTAATGAGAGAAAGCAACATCCTGATAATGTCTGTCATTCATTTGATGACACTCTGGTGTCCCCTCCATGTGATTTCCAGGTTGCTTTTGAGGGATGTTCTCAGATCACTGCTCTTCTTCCTCACTGTTTCTCCGGACCTTCCCTCTGCTTTGTTTTTCTTTTGGTTTTCTGTCCCAAGCCCTTCATTCCTTCTATCTGTAGCATCTTTCAGAGACATGCCTCCTGTTTTCCAACAGAGCTTGTGTCCATTTGAAATGTGTACATGTGCTATTAGCTTTCTCCTCAGCTCCTGCAGCTGGGGCTTCTTCTGCCCCCGAGGCCTTGTCAAAGATCATCACTTTAAATGCCAAACATGGAAGCGCTTCACAATCAACATGGACATGCCAACAACTCTGGCTATCTCACTTACAAAACCAATCTGGCACCGTGTCAGTCAGCCTGCTTAGTTTTCTGTCGCCTGATTGTTGTAGGTTATGACCAAGCAACTCCAGACAGAGACGCGGTCTCACTTCTTGGCACTTGATAGAAGCGACGGGGATAAGCCGAAAGCAAATCAAGCCCACTGTAATTCAACACTGTGAGAAGAGGTGAGACTGGATCCTTTGACTGCTAGTGTCTTATGAAAGAGCAATTCTTAAATATTATTGCATTTGAAAGGCACCAGTTAATACCGTATAATATATACTATTAGCTATTGACACACTTGCTTTGTTTAGGGAAATCTGAAGAATAAAACAGATTGCTGTTTCCATCAAAACACTTCAAGCTGGATTTAATAGCCTTGAAATGCTAATTGTAAATTGTACTTCGCATCATACACTGCAGACTAATTTAAAAAGAGGAAATCATATTATGTTAAATACCACAATGCATGCACTATGAGTCATCTAAGCATATGATGAACTGGAACAATACCAGCAGCACAACATAAAGCAGCTGAATTTAAGCTAGAGGGAGTACAATACCTTTTGATCAGGCCCAGTATATGACTGAGAATATATACAGCTGCACATACACCATTAGATTTCTGGCAAAGAAAACAACGGAATATTTTTTCTCTCTCCTTCTTCTTTCCCCCGGTGCAACCCTTCCAGATATATTTGCATTAAGTCACTAAGAAGCTAAATAAATACAGTCTTGTTTGTATGAAGAACAGGCAGCTTCAACATCAGTTCCCCATGCTCCACTGTGGAGCTGACCACACTCATATTACACAGATGCTTGCTTTTAGCATCCTAATGAGAACTTTCAAGAATTCAATGACTATTAAATTAGCTTTACTGAATGTTATCAGAATGCTTCTGAGGGTTTCACATTATCCTATCAGCAGAGGAAGGAAGGAATACTACATTGTCAATCCAATTATTTTTCTGTGTGCTTTTTGCAAAGAGGGGAAGGGTCAAGCTCATGACTTGTCTTCCTCAGGGGAAGAAGAAGGGAGCTGTCATTGTTGGGAATTCAGTACCAGTTCTCTGGAACTTGAAGAAAGCCACTTTTGCCAAAGCCTCACAGCCCTTGCAGTAACCAGCAGCTTTTTGTGGTCACAGTAGCCGTTTCCAGAGGCACCGCCCCCGTCTGAAACAGCTATCAAGTGGACACACAGACATTCAAGATACTCCTCGGTCTCCAGCACATGGAGTTGGAATTCCAACAAGTTCAGCAAATCTTCCCCAAGGTCTCCTTAGAAGCAGCTCTGGAAAAGCCCACCTGGCTTCCTCCCTCAATTGGGCTCTGTAACCCTCTCAGAAATGAGATACCTGGGTGTGGAGATGTGGAGATGTAGTTGCTCACAGGGAGCCCGCCACTTTCAGTAGAAAGGCCAGAACACTGGTCCCCAGTCATTCCATCCAATAATTCTCCATGTTTTCCCCAATACCTTGGAGACATATCCAAAGCAGTAGTGCAGAACTTCACTTATAGTTCCACAGCTGCAGTACATGAACACAAGATATTTTTAAATAGGCATTACACGGACATGTCTCCTTTCTCTCAGCATTCCTCCTTCACATCCCTGGATACTCATAATTTCCTCTAAAATATGCACTAGAAAGCTTTTTGGGACTTTACTCTCCTGATTTCCATTCTGGTAGTTGTGTTTCCTCAACGCTTTCTGAGGCTCAAGCGTTAACAGGCCTCCATAGGTTCAAAATTGTATTCAGTTTCTGAGGTGTGTAACAACCCTGTTAAGAACTGAGCCAGCAACTAGAGTAGGGGTTTTTATATATAAAACCTCAGATGCCCCACTGTGCTCATCATTCATCTACAGCTCAGTCAACTGCCCTGCTATTAGAAATGGATGATGCCAGCGGGGATCGAAGCACAAGGGACTCTGAGTGCCTATTAACTGAATTAAATTGTAAATGTATTAACCTTCCATGAATTCACGGGTTGATTTTAGCTTGTTTAGCAACTAAACTTCTACTGGGTGGGTATAACAACACCCACATATAAATATATACCTACAAAAAGAGGGAATCAATACTCTCAATATATTTCAAATTTAAAAGAACCAAACACAATTAAAACCTGCTTAGCTTTGCAGTAACACAGAAGAATATAATTACTTATCACAGTGGTTAGATTACCTTCTCTGTTAAAACCTTTTCTTCTGGAAAAACTTAGCTGTTCAGAGAGCATAAGGAACAGTAAATAAATATGTGGCAATAGTAATTTTGTTATTCCTGTTACTGGAAAAAGGGTTGGATTTAATGCTTCAGCGCTGTACTGAAGATTGCCTTTTCTTATTTTTTTGAGCTATGCCAGGAAACAGTTATCATCCAAATATGCAAAATCTCTTGGTAAGTGTACACCCAGCTAACTCATGTTGTGAGTTATTAGCACAAGATGGTGTACCACTGTGCCATGGAGCAGCAGGGGACCCCAATGACACTGCTGGGTGGCAATCCCCGGCACTGTGCTGGTGAAACAGCAGCACTGCACGTTTCATGCCAGAGGGAGCAGCCAGAGGGTGACACCTTCTTTCAGCACCAGTCACTTCTTTGCCAGGCAGGTACCATCCCTGGCAGAGCAAGGGGGAAGGCAGCAGGTGTGTTCCTATCCCCCATCCTCCTAAACCAGGCAGGACATATTCAGATTAGGTTTAGATTAGACATTAGGAAAAAATTCTTCACCAGAAGGGTTGTTGGGCACTGGAACAGGCTGCCCAGGGATGGGGTTGAATCACCAACCCTGGATGTATTTAAAAGATGGGTAAATAAGATGCTCAGGGATATGGTTTAGTAGAGGACAGGTATGGTTGGACTCGATGATCTCAAAGGCCCTTTCCAACCCAGTGATTCTGTGATTCTGTGATATCCTCCTCCTTGCATTCCAAAATGGAGATTTCCATGAGCAGCCACCTGCTGCAGCACCAGCAACACACAGCAAGGGGATGTCAGCTTGCAAGAGTCAGGGAGGGTTTTCCATTTGGTGTTGCACAGAGTCAAAGGGAAACCCCAAAGGCAGGAGGAAGCAGGCACACCTCCAGTTGGCTGACCTCATACTTGCTGCTGCTGAGTCAGCACCACAAGGAGAGCATCTCCCTCTCTCACATTCATGTCCTCACTGCCCACCTGTCCCTATAGGAGCACACAGGTTGCAGAGCCACAGGATCCTGTGAACAAGTGATTCAGATGGTGCTCTCGGTGCTCTTGATGAACAGTGTTTCTTTTATTGCAAAGGAACTGAGTTGGCCAGTGTGGACCACACAAATGATGCATCTGTGGCTTTCTAGTGCCAGAAAATGAGTCCACTTCAGATGAACCACAGCATACAAGTCTCTGCAGAGCTAGAAAACTGGAGAATTAGGAAGACAGTATGTCTTTTAAGATGTGCAAAACCGGGACAGTTGCCCAACTACTTTTCTTCATCCTTCTTGTACATTCATTTTTATACATGGCAGAGGGAGATTTTAGACTAAACTCTGAAGGCTTTGGCAAAATCCACCCTATGGCTTTTTCCTGTGTTTATTTTTCCTCAGCTGAGTTTCTATTGTCTTTGATTTTAACCCAGTAAACTGGCCTGAGCAGAGCTTTGGGGGGACCCCAAAAGACCCCCAGAACAGGGGCCTCTAGCCTTCCCTCCTCCTCTGCTGCTCCAGGGTAACTGGCAGCAGCACCACGCAGCTACTTTACCTCTTGTCACCCCACAGCACTGATCAGGACAAGCTAAAAAAGGCAAACAGCAAGGCTATTATTTGAGAAAAGAAACTGCAAAGATGCCCATGGTCTACGGTCTGTGGAGATGACTCATTCCGCAGCACAATCTAATTCCAAAACAATTACAGCAAAATCAAAATCCTCACACAAAGGAGAGACGAAGCACGACGTCTGGACCTCTGCTGAGCACACGCCTCTATAAAGCTGACATTACTGCAGAGATCTCACTGCCATTTAACCATAAAGCACAACTGCCCATTTGCCTTAAACTCCTTCATGGAAAATTAAAGGTAAAGAAAACGGAAAACAGGGCAGCAGGGGTTCAAATGTGAGTGCTTGTGCAGAATTAGCTACAGCAGTTTAATTCAAAAGGAGAATTAGCACTCTTTTCCTCCACTGCAATTTAAAATAAATGAATCACTGACCAAAACCAATAGATTACCATATTAATTGGTAACTTTTATGTTCATTATACAGTAAGGGAAGACCACAGTTTCTCTAAATATGTTCATTACTCAGATAATTATCCAAAACTATTATACAACACAATTATCCAAACAATTATCTAGAAGGGAGATTATCTCCAGATGCATTACAAGCTATTCTATGAAGTGCTCAATATTTATTGTTTTAGTTGTATTGGCTAGCCGTGGTTGATCGAATGACTCACACATTGTCCTGTCAATTCTCCATTGGGAACTACTTCTAGAGCAAATATCCACTAATTCTAACTTCAGGTGGTGTAAATATCACGTATGTGAGCTCACGTTTCGCATTCATACTCTGTGGCAGAAAAAGCCTGAACTAACCAAAAGCTAATCCAGCCAAAATGACGCGTGGCTATGTATGGCACGGCCTATTCTTTTTCTTGAAGCAACATTTGCTAACATTAAAGAGCAAACAAGGCCAATTTCTGTGAAACATTCAGATGAATAGTCAGATTCCCTCTCTTGAGCTGAAACTAGTCACTGTACGGTAGCAAAGGTATTTTAAAAAAAATCACAGTTTTCCACATCACCGCAGAAAATTAAGTGATAACGAGCGTAATCTAATACAGTGATGTAGTTTTGTGTGGCCAGGTTCTAGTGGAGGAGAGGAGGCTGCAGGGGTGGCTTCTGCAAGAAGCAGCCAGAAGCTCTCTGCAGGCCCCAAGGAGCAAACACCAGCCGGCTCAAGGCGGGAGTTGTTGCTGACCAAGACCCAGCCTATCAGTGACAGTCACAGGCGCCTCTGGGAATCACATTTAGGACAAAAAAACTGCCAGCAGCTGCTTTTTGACCCCAGAGAGGGGAGTGAGAAGTTGTAAGGAACTGTGTAGGCACCAAGGTCAGGGAAGGGGGAAGAAGAGGCCTCCCAGGTGCCGGAGAAAGATATTTCTCTGCAGCCCGTGGAGAAAACCATGGTGGAGTGGGTGTCCCCCCGCAGCCCATGGACAAGGCTGAGACCCCACCTGCAGCCCATGGAGAGGCCCCAAGCTGGAGCAGGGGGAGACACACAGAAGATGCTGTGACCTGCATTGGAGCAAGTCTCTGCCAGCACTTGCAGACCATGCAGAGAGACAGAGGCACAGAGATGAGTGAGAGAAAGACACCCACAGATTTGCTAGGTGGGGCTTGTGACCCCGTGGAGGACCAGGCTGGAGCAGTCTGGGCCTGAGAGACTGAGAGACAGTCTATGATTTATGGCTGCACCCCATAGCAGTGACCCACACTGGGGCAGCTGGGGAAGAGCTGAAGCCCTGTGGGAAAGGAATCATGTTGGAGAAGTTTGTGAAGGACTGGAGCAGGGGAAGGGTGTGAGGAATGCCCCACCCCTGGCTAAGAAGCAAACCAACTTGTAAGGAACTGACAGAAACCCCCATTCCCCCAGTCCCTGCCCCTCCCCGTGCCACAATGGGTGGAAGAAGGGAGCAAAATCATGACTAAAGTGAAGTCCGCTAAGAAGGGAGGGCTGTGGGGAGGAGCTTTAAGATCCAGTCGCACTTCTCATTACCTGACTCTGGTGTCACTGGGTGTGCAGGGCAGCGTACAAAATTAGAGAGTTTCTTTCCTTCATTCTGTGTTGAGCCTGTTTTGCCTGTGACGCTGATTGTGGAATGATCTCTCCCTGTCCTTATCTCAACTCCTGAGTCTCTCAATAGATATCTTCTCCCCTGTCCAGCTGAAAAGGGGAGTGATAGAGCGGCTTTGGTGAGCATCTGGACTCCAGCCAGGGTCAAACCACCACATACAGTATCACAAGTTGTCAATCACACAAATAGCCTTATTTAGATCTGACTCGATGGGGTTCTTGAGCTTCAACTAAATTTTCACTTTTTTAGGGTACAGAATGAATCTAAGAATTCAAAGTAAAACCACAGTCAAAGCAAGCAAATTTTACCAGCGCTTATGGGCAAAAGGAAAGGAAATGATAAACCAGGCCTCAGAGTCTATTAACTCTGAGTAAAAAATTTAACAGATTAGCTGTTCTGAGCCCATACTGATTCCAATGTCATGTTTTATAATTAAAGTTTCAGGACATGCTATGAAACCCCTAAGAAATTATATGTCCTGAATAGCCAAATTCTTGAGCAAGTTCACCACCAGCTTGTTAGTATTTCTGTATCATTGTATTTCTTGGGAAGTTTTGAGGTTCGTGGTGTCAAGGCTCACTGAGGTCCAGTGTGTCCTCTGACTTATCTTTGGCAGTGAGGCTTAAAAAGCCTACGAAGCCTATTGTTTTAAAGCTTCATATATTTAAAGGTTCCAGTTTGCTCATTACAGAGACTTGTCACGACTTACCCTAGTAGCACTTTCTTCACAATATTCTTGGGCCTTATTTTCAGTTGATTTTCTCTTAGTTAGACAGATTTGACAGTACAGATAGGCAACTAAGCCCCAGGGTAGGCATAAGTTTGACTTCTTAACAATATTGTATCTACAAAGAGCAGCATATGAAAAGACAAGTTGCTCTGTGCTCTGCAGCTTCTATTGACTTTAAACCGCAAACTCGTATTTCCTCCTCTGCTTTCATAGAAGAATTTAATTGGAGCCAAAGTGAAAGATCCCAGCATGACCTGTCTCCACTATAAGCCACTCCAGCTGTGATTGTGAGCAACTTTGTACATTCAGACACTGCTGCAAGAGAGACCTTCCCAATAAGCTGAGTTTTTGCACTGATGGAGAAAAAAAATGTGCTTGGTTGGAAACAGGGAGAGCTGAGACTGCCCTTACCCCACCCTCAGAGTCAATCAAAGATTTAAAGGCTCCAGTAAGGACCAAATGAAAACAGAATACGGACAATTTACTCCCCACAGAAGAGTTATTACAGGTACAGGCACTAACAACTCGTGTAGGATAGGCGTTAACCTGTTGTTTATTAACCTGTATAGCCATCAGGTTTGCAGTTCCTCACACATTTTTTCCACCTTTCTGACCAGAATCCTGCTAGGGGTACGACTGCGATTATGGCTGCGTCGTGAGCAAATCCGAGGTAGCTTTAAACTACCCCCTGCTCCCTATAATGAACAAGTGAGTCCCGCAGCCTCAGCCTAACGCTCTGCCACAGGGTGGGCAGGCTTCATGAGCTGTGGTGCTGCTGGATGGGCAGCCCTGCTTTCCAGACACCGGCCTCTTTTCTCCAAGTGTTGCACAGGGGGTGGTCTGATTCAGCTGTATTCTCTGCGCCCACTCTGTGACGTGACCACATTCACAGTCACCGTGCAACATGGCAACCTGCTCCTCTTCCTGAGATTGACTTTACAAAGTTTAATCCTTGCGTGTTAAAAGAAGAATTTCACCACAACAATAAAAAATTAAGCTCTGAGCTAGACACTGGGGAAAAAAGGTTTGACTGTTTTTCAGTAGTGCCAATGGAGAGCCATGGCATGCAGGTAAGAGCAACAGAGTAAAGAAATTATTGGAAATACAATGCCAGTCCTTTAAACCAGTCCTTCAAACCAGTCCTTCAGATGGAACTAAATGTGAACATACGCAAAATTCTCTCAGTGTCCCAATAGTCTTCTAAGGCAAAACTGAAGCCTACTGAAAATAGTCTAGCTAGAAGAATTTTCCCAGTCTTGGGTGCTTTTCTATTTATCTTCAGAGTACCACAGACACATGAAAATAGGTCGCATGCACATCTGGCCTGAGTTACGATTTCATCTAATTAAAGGTATTATTTTGAAGCTACAAAAATAATGACAAAGCAGAAATACAGAAACAATAGAAACTGCTTTAAAATTATATGTCTTCACAATTAAAACATAAAACCAGATGCTTCCCTGTAACTTCAGTTTGAAGCAATTGAGTATCACCTCCGCATGCTCAAAGAAGTGCTTTCTGCAATCAGTGGAATGAGAAAGGATGGACAAAGCCAGTGCTGAAAAGAATTGCTGGCACATGAATATTATTCTTTTCTTGCTTTTTTTGGTGCAACTGAATTCTTCTAGATCCTGAGTTTGCTTACTTGTCATTTAAGACTCCTGTCATGCTTATTCCTTCCATCTCAGCCATAAGCAGAGTACCTGAGAAAAGTCCCTCTTCCAGTAATGATACTGCAAGGATGGATAAATCAATCAAACTTTTAACTCTTATGTAGAGGTTCTTCCCCTGGGTAGCTTGTCTGACAAGAAGTTTCAGCTTGGCACACTGGGAAAAAGCTTGTTACTGAGAAAGAAACGAGGTCTTATTGAGCCAATATGCTATAAGGGAAGATGAGGTAAAATAATCTGCATGAGTTCAGGACATCAATCAAATACAAATAATGGGCCAAAGATTTAATGCCCTTTGGGATACCATTACTGCTGAAATTTGCGATCCAATGAAGCACCGATTTGCCACTGACTGCAATGAGACTACAAATTCATGGTGTGTCTCTGTTACTCCCAAAGTGTGGAGGACTCAGGTTTTGAAACTTCAGGCACAAGTCTGGGAAGAGCGAGAGAAAACAGCTATTCGTAAATCAGAAAACATAAACAGTGGTTATAAAATGAGCCTTTTCTTTAGCAGGATTTTTGAATGGGAAAAAAGTCATGTAGATTAAAGTAGGTCAGAGTATTTTAATTTTTGGGGGGGTAAGTCTAAATGTTTTGCAGAGAAGCATTCCTTTCAATGACATTTTAAAGAAGGTCCATGCCAATTTCAGAAGGAAAACAAGGAAAAGAAAAAGGCATCAAAACACTTCCTTTTGCTATCTGAAAACTGATATTTTGATTCAAACACTTTCAAGTAACGTAATTATAGGTTGTGCCTTTGTCCCAGTATGGAACAAAAATAGATATATAACCTTAAAAAGCCCAAAACCTAAAATTAGTCTTCTTCTTTTGACCAGCTCTCTAATTGTCTAAATTGTATCCCATAAGTTAAGCTGTTGAGAAATGTCCACAATTCAGAGATGAAAGTAAGTGAAAAAAAAGGTAATTTTTAAAAATGCAACCTGACTGATTTTGTAAAGACCTTGGCTTGAAGGCCACTATAAATTGCCATTTTCCTCCATCTGTGGAACTGTAACTCCCTTTTTGCCACTAGATTTTGTGAATTGCTCGTGATGTCAGATCCAACTTCCTCGCTTTTAATTAGCAGGGGAAAAAAAACAGAAAAAAGGTTATCTGCCATACCACCAAAATCTGGTATTTTCATTAATTCTTACTCTGTAGATGAGGACAGAGTTATAACTGCTGTTGGACACGCTTGAACTGGAAGCTCAGCTTTGCTTTCAAAAATATGCACTAATGGTGGGATGGGCACAGTGGAGGCAAATCCCCTCCTTCCTGACAGAATGAATTCATGATATTGGCAGATAGGAAATGGACTTTTCTTTGGTCTGGAAACCAACAATGTGAAACTTAGGATGGGCCTGAGCTTTTTCAGTGGCTCTACACCTCCAAACCTCAGCTTAGGGGCTCCCAGAGTTCCTTTTCAGAGCTACGTAGTTACTCCGTGATTCTTTGTGACCCCTGCCTGGATGTCCAGATACCCATCCAAGGCAACAGTTCATCAACGTTAAGATGAAAAGGTGGGGTGAGAAGCAACCTAAACAGGCAGCCTGGCACTAGAGGGCAATGCAAAACTGGAACTGCCCTATACCTGCTACCTCCTTCCTCTCACAGTTTGTCTGGCCCGTGTTGGCTTCGAGCTGCACACTGCCAGGGGTGCTCCAGCAGCCCCTCACCCCTGCCAGCAGCAGACAATGTGAGCCAGCAACACCAGCCTTTGGATGCGGTGCCTACAGTTCTGTGCATTGCACACAAAACAGATGAGGATCTACTTTGTAGCCTAAATGAGACCTGAACCTCAGCCTAGGGTAAGACAACTGCTTAAAAATTATCCATTTAATTAAACAGAGGGATGTGGGATTTTTGCGGAACACGTGGAATGTTTGGTGTGTAACTGGAAGACTGTTTACTAGGTCAGGGGACATCTGTATATAACCGGACCTCCCAGCAAGGCAATGCTGCAGGAGACTACAAGCAGTAACCGAAGAGAAGCGAGAGCCTGAGGAAAAAATGACTCATTGTATAAGCAAGGGAGAATCCCATCTAAGATCAAAAAAACATAGTGCTTGTTAGCCATCTGAAACTGCATATGATCACAGTGAGTTTTGTTCAGAGAGAGAGCAAACCACCAAGTTTTGCACAGTCAGGGTCCAAAGACTTTAAGTCAGTGCTGAGGTAGAATAGGTTTGGTGCTACTGTGTCAAGCTACAAGAGTTTGGTCTAAGATTCTCAGTATTTACAGGGAATGCTGTTTTCACAGATATGGGGAAATGTCTCCTTTTAATGTAGATTACCATTCTGTACCCAGTTATAAATCAAAAATTAACAACTTTATCTAGGTCAGGGCACTGAAGCTACATTAAAGTTTTATTCTCATTCACTAAATTTTAATTTTAATGTGGCATGTCTGACAAGTTTTGTGGGACTAAGAATCAATCCGTTGACATCCTTCTGTCACTGGTATCAAGGCCTCATCTTTCAGACTCTTGTTACCTAGCTGTCGTTGGATTGTTCTGTCTCTGCAGTGATGTCACAGTGGATGGCTGTGTGGGCATTCACATGCATGCACCACATTTGCCAGCTAAAGTTCAGGCACCACAGACATAACAACCTTTAGCTATAGAAAACACCGATTCCTATGTAGTCACTTGAAGGTGGAACAAATAACTCAGGGCTTTTTTTTATCCCTTCCAGACTTTTTAAAGTTACTGGAACTGCTTGCCTGTAAACTAAACTCCCAGACACCTCTACAGTTTAATTTGCAAACAATATTTTGTCCCAGGGATGGCTATGAGAAGAGAAAATATCTCACACATCCCTGGCATTGCTTTTTAATGGCTCTTTATGGCAGAAACGCTGATGCACTAATTGATAAAACTCTGCGGATCTGGAAGATGTCTAATCCTGGAGTTAGAAACAGTAGCACATGATTTATCTAGTCAATCAGTCCTGAATTAGGGAAGAAATAATTGTGGCCTTTACTGTCTGAGCATTTACCAGGATTAAATACAAAGCCTCTTATTGAATAATAGTTACGGCACATTCGTGGGATGTCAAAATGCATCCACAGGTCATTCACCAGCCAAAACTCAGTCGATATTACAAAAAATTCAGATGGTGAAATGTGCATCTACAAGGTAAGTGCAAATGGGTTCATATCGACGTGCTGGAAATGAATTTGACCCAGAAAAAAAAACAAACCCAGAACTTTTCTTCTGTTAGTATCACCAAGGAGCAGCCAAGGTTCGTCCTCAGATCTCAGATCTGCTGTTACAGCATGGCTGTGACGCAATGGCCTCAAGTTGGAGCACAGGAAGTTCTGCACCAACACGCAGAAGAACTTTTTCACAGTGAGAGTGACAGAGCCCTGGGACAGGCTGCCCAGGGGGGTTGTAGAGTTTCCTTCTCTGAAGATATTCAAGACCCGTCTGGATGCCTCCCTGTGCGACCTGCCCTAGGGAACCTGCTTTGCCAGGGGGGTGGGACTCGATGATCTCTGGAGGTCCCTTCCGAGCCTACGATTCTGGGATTAATAAAAGAAATACCCTGTCAAGTCTGGACAGCTAAATAGACATGGACTTGTCTGCAATCATACAGAGAAGGGAAGTGTGTAGGACAGTGAGGGACACTCACAATACAGAGCAAAATTATGACAAGATTTTTAAAAATTATTATTTTTACTTGCTTTCCATGGCACATCCCCATTGCTGCCGTCTTGCTTACAGATTTCCCCCTGACACACTCAGGTTCAGCTGTGCAGCCTGAGGGTATTGCACTAGGTCTGAACTCCCCAAATTATTACATCATCCTGCATTTCTCATTGTGGGCCAGAAACGTTTTGCTACTGGAGAGCTTTAGACATACTTCTTCCCTCTGTGACTCTGCACATAGAAAAACTTTCAGGCAGCAGAGGCCTCTACAGATATTTGGCTGGGATGAAGAAGAGGGAGGGTTCCATACATTCAGTAATGTATGTGCTACCTGATTAACAAAACTTGGCAGTGCCCTCACTGCACCCCTGATTTCCAACCCAGCACCCGCTCCGTTCTGTCCCAACGTGTTCACACCAGCTTCTCTAACCTGACTTTATGGAAAATGTTAAATGCTTTTCCTGTCACACAGTCACCTGAAGCTCCTTGCACTGTTCCCTTTCCTTCAGAATTGCGGCCTAGTATGGGAAAACCTACCCTCTTCTGTAAGCAATTAAAATATGAGGAGAAAACTCCCATGAGTGCCTAGAAATGTTTCTGCTCATTAGAGATACTGACTTGGTTCTACCTAAAATAGTCAGGTGGGAAGACTAAATATATGGATCTCACAGCCAGAAGGCACTGGGTGATTTTCCTTCAGAGAAAAATGTGACCTTGTGAGCAAGTACCTGGTATTGACAATGGACTTTCTGGTTTGAAGTTTAGATGCTACCCCTGAACTCAGCTACAACTAAGCCCAGAGTATTTGTTCTTCTTGAAGTGTTAGGATTAGATATTTTTTTTTAATTTCAGCTTTTTAAAACTGAATGCTGATCTCACCAGTTTGTAGTATTAGCTTTATTTCTCTTTCTTGTTGCAGGTCCTGAAGTGTTCCAAGTACCATTCCTCCTTAAAAATAAAGCTCCCACTCGCTTGCTTTTTCATTTCCTTATCCAGATTTCAGACTGCATTTTCCTGAACACCACAGCTATTCATCCAGGGGAAGGACTAAAGGACAGATTCCTTCTGACATTCTCAGCAGGCTGCTGTGAAGACTTCTGGCTTCAAGGACCCATAATGATGGAAGATGAAAGCTTTTTAATGGTTCCGCTTCTTGTGCAAATTACCAACACACAAAGTTCAAAAATAGGTTCAAAATTCATATCCCCCTCCTCAGGAAATGGCACCAGTGAAAGCAAAGTAAATCTATCAGGACCACTGAACACACACTTAGGCATGTACATACAGAAAAGAGGACAAAATTACTTTTTTTTCCAAAGAAAAAGGCCTTTTTCTACAGCCTAATTTTAAGGATATTCCAGGATCCATTCTTCAATATTTGTGTTTGGAATAATATCTTCAGGCAGGCAAAGCAGACCATTCTGCAGGTTGGCTTCATTTAATTACTTTCTACATAATTCAAGATGGAAGCAAATTATTTTCTCCTCACTCAAAGCTTAAAGCAGAGGTAAATCACTCCCTCCCTCTTTATACCTGCCATCAGTCATACCATTACCTTTTGGTAGGTAGGGTGGAAAACGTTTTCTACACTTGCTCATGCACCATGGGGGGTTGATTTAAATAATTAAGGTATTTAGGCAGATGGCTACCTCAGGCACAACGTGTGTTTCTGTGGACACGGGACTCCAGAGACTGTTTACATTGTACCCATGCCTTAAGTCTCTTGCCACCTGGGAAACCCCCCGTGTCAGGACAGAAACCCAAGCCACCCAAAACATAAGTTGGTTCCCCAGCTATCCTTTTCTCGATCTGCCTTGGGAATGCCATCTCCATTAAAAAGGCAGGAAGGGAAAATCTGAGTTTTAATAAATGTGTCTTCATTTCAGCTCTGTTCCTCACTGAACAGCTGCCAAACTAGATCAGTACACAGGTTCATCTTTGCAAGTAGGAGCTGGCTGCATGGCAGCAGAGTAGGGGGACTTTTAAAATCCTCAGTCAGCAAACTGAGAAACATTTTTGAAGCATAGCCCACTCCTGTGGCTGTGGGTGGGGGCGGAATTCCAAAAAGGTAGTACTTCAGGAGACCATCTGTGGTCCACAAGGAGTGCACTGAGCACCTGTACCAGGGTAGTCCCTGGAGCCACGGACAGCCAAAGCAAACTGAATAGCTCAGGACACGGCTTTTTTCCACTGGCCCACCCTCATCACCAAACCCTGCCCATTCAGATATGCTTCTTCTAAGTCCCTGATTCAGTTGATGCTTGTTACTGGTTAGCATTCTGGTGTCTCAAATACCATGGATATTTCCTAAGAACCTCAGATGTTACAGCAAAGGAACACTTTGATAAATGTTGACCAATATATGCAAAAAAAGTAAAGAAAAAAGTCACTGCTTTCTTTTATGCATCAGCCATGGCACTTTGCACAAAGGCAAATCCCCTACTGA
This sequence comes from Gallinula chloropus, assembly GCF_964237585.1. Lineage (NCBI taxonomy): Eukaryota > Metazoa > Chordata > Aves > Gruiformes > Rallidae > Gallinula > Gallinula chloropus. Next base: position 128,712,912 of record NC_140085.1, on the reverse strand, counting down.
GTCTGAGATTGCCTCGTAGAAGAGAAAAAATCAAAAAGCAACTCAAAGAAATAATCTAAAACTTTGCTGATCTGTGATATTATTATAAACAGTTTTCCAACTTTACAAAGGCCCTGAATATTATATAGTAGGACTAAAAGCAAAAACAGAAGTAAAAAACCTCCCCAAAATCCCTAGTCTTCGCATTAAGATGGATTTTTGCAATGAATGAGTAACCTCTTTCACTTTTAATTTAGGTCTACCCATCAACATGGCTGTTATTATTCACAGCAGCAAAGCCCTTGCCACACTACAGCAGAAATAATAGCTGTATCTCCGGGTTCTTTTTTCCCCAAGAATTCACAATGTTATTTAAATAAGTCTAATATGCCATACATACAGCAGACAAGGCTGCTTTTAATGAAGGGTGATCTTTATTTCTGTCCCAGCTTTATGTAACATGACTGGAATTTGCTTGTGGAAAAAAAGGATCATTAATAGCATGCCATCTCTCCCCTGCGTGCGAGGACTCATGACACCCTTGGACATTTTCAATATGCATGTTGACATCTATATGCTACCAAGAAGCACTGTGCCATTTACTATATCGCACAGGCAAGGCACTATCCTTGATGTTTCCATAATACATGATGTAGTGTTTCCCTGAGAAAAGCAAAGCAAAGCAGGAAATAGATCTATTGCCAAGTCATGAACTGTGGAAGAGCCATCAGCTTCTTCATTTATGCCTGTCCAAAACAATGGGATGCCTCTGTGTGGCTCGTGACTGGAACTCTGATCCTGCTGCCATGCAGCCAATGCTGATTGAGATAAAGCATTGGGTCTTCTCTCCTGCATGGCAGGGAAGTGAATTACAGCATCGAGTAAAGGTTTTCTGGTCTAATTCCACAGTTCAGCCTTGCAAGGGGACTTCAGTGAGATGCCCAGACCATGTGCTGTTACGATGGGAGCTGGGTGTCCTGTCCATAGGGCCCGCCTGATTGCTCCCTCCCCAGTTTCCAAAGGTGTATTTTTATTCAGAGTCCAGAGGAGATTCCTCTGCAAATCTGTCTGAAACAAAGTTGGATGTGTGCTTCCCAGGCTGCTTTTTGAAAACCACGTAGGAGGAGACAAATGCAAATATTTGCAGACTTATTCACACCCACACGTAGAACAGTATAGAAAAGTTAATTACAACTGATGCAAGTGGCTAGTGCTTACAATTGCTGTGGACAGCCTCTGAACATATTTAGATCTTTTCAGTTCAATACCAGTAGCATAGTCAGTATTTCTACCAAACAAATTATGTGGGAGGTACCACTAATGCAGTTATTAATATATAGCCTACCTTACAAGACAGCTGACAGACAGTCACGATGGAAGATATAGGTAGAGCCATCTTATTTTCATTTGGATCTGCAGAATACCAAACAGAAAATTAAGGAATGGCCTGAAAAAGGACCTTCCTGTGAAGAACCTGAGAAAAACCTGTGTCCCTGGTTTCAGACACACTGTTGCGTTATTTCTTTCCTGACCTACATGGTTCACATTAAAGCCACCATTTACAGTTGCTGAGTTCAGGGGTAAGTGATCACTAAATCAGAGACAAAGGAGGAAAACATTACGTAACTCAGGGAAAAAGAATCTTAGCAGGGCTCTTTGCTCCATCCCTCATACCCACCAACTAGGAGCAATTTTGGAATTACGCAGGACTTTGTAAGGAAAGACTGAAATAGAAGTGCAGCTTAGATGGATAGGCTTGGTACAGCTCTTTTAACTTTTAGCTGTATAGTTTGGGGACAGGTACAAAACACACCAGGACCTGAAAAAAGAGCTATCTTGAAGGATGTAATAAGGCCTGATCACACTGCCAAGAGGCCGGAATTTTCCTCCATGAGCTATGGAGCAGACGTGCACAAACCTTAAGGCTGCAACCCACCAAACCACTGCAGGAGGCAGGGCACCTGGAAGACAACAAAGCTTTTCGCTCACGACTTGCTGAGAGGGAACCTTGCTGAGGAACAGGAAGGCCCTGTAGACTGCCTTTGCTATTGAACATGCATATACTGTGCATAGCCAACGTGGAGAACCTGTTCTGAAGACCTACCAACCTCAAAATAATGCTGAAGATAAAACCCTCACAACTAAGTTCTACTGAAGTTAAAATTGTGCTGCTTTTCAGACTGACCTTCTGTGAACTTTTATGATTGCTGAACTCAGAGTTTAATACTGACCCAATTAGGTATTCCGTGTAGAAAAGATTTCAGCCTGCAGTGATGTGAAGCTGGGATCCCCTTTGAGCAATAATCTGTTTCAAAACAAAAATCCGTAATATTAAAAGGAATCCAAATCTAAAATTCTTTTTAAAATCAAGCATGTGCTTAAAATTGTGCCACTTACATAAGATTTAGGGCTTAAAAAAATAAAACACGCAATAAAAAGTAGGTTTCTGACACAGTTGTGACATAATATCTGTCTTTTCATTTTTTCAGAGAGTGTCTTATTCCTATCAGCATGTTTATAATTTTATGCATCAGTTACATGCACGTGTAACAGCCGTTCCCAAACTCTGATCATTTTACTCATTTCTACTACGACGCAGCGATAAGTGATTAGCTACTAACTTCTCCAATTAAAGTAGGTAGCAAGAATATTTCACCAAGGAAAGAGATGCAGAAGGTTTGCTGCTAATGAAACAATGTGGGTGCCACGAATAAACTGCAATAAAGTTAATATTTTACATTAATCAGGTGAGAGACAAAAGCTACTGATGTATTTTTCCAGCTGCTCACTCTGACACCATAGTTACAGGTAAGCTGCTCAAGACTTACGTATGAGAGACTTAATATAGCTAATAATAAATTATAATGAAGTATGATCAAGGACGTGTAAAATGACTGTGTCCACACAACACCTCTTACAGCAGGAGGAACGGCTTGAGTCAGCCTGAGGCTAGAGAGCTATTGTAATGAAATGAAAATGAGCTTTCTTAACTTGAGGGACACAACTCTTAACTCCCAGCGAAAGCCAGCAGGCAGAGCATATAACCCACCTGGCCCTGAACAAAGTCAGATAGTAAGAGAGATGCAAAGCCTCTCCGAGAACCATGCCTGGACTAGAACAATGTGGAGAAAACAGTTGTTCTAGTTTTGGGTAGCATTACCTCTAGGAGCTCAAGCCTTCACTGCAGGGTAGGACAGATAATTTTCCTATTAAAATGGCAGGATAGGGCTGGAAGCTGAAGCTGAAGAGATTTTGTTTAATGAAACTTCACTGGGTCTTACACTTCACTGGTATATTAAGACCTAAAAGCATTTTAACCAAAACCTTGTGCTACTGTAGAATTTAAAATACAGAGCTTCTGCTCCAGCTCAAGCAAACGAACGAAGCAGCAGTGTATCACTGTGGCGAAACACTGTTTTCCAGATGCCTGAATACAGCCCTTGGGGCAACTAACTCCCTTTAGCCCAGTTGGAAAATCCTAGCTTCAACAGATGCATCTCCACTAGTGTTTTAGCTGGGGTCAGGAGTGCGCCTTTGAAGAAAGAGAGAGAGCCTCCTGAGCATTCCCCTTCACTTCGCTTTGCTTTTCACGGCAGGGCGATCTCAGAGCACACCGGCTGCTGGGATGAAACTCAACTGGCTCCCATCTGCTCACAGTCATTCACTGAGTGGGGCAGAAGTTTGTCTCTAAGGAGGGGGTAGCCTGGATGTTGGGTCTCCTACATTCTCTGCTCGCCTCTGCAGCATGATCCCCACCTGCTAGTTCTGATGTACAACAGAGCACGCGGTACGCACGCGACTCGTGCCAACCTGTGCCTCACAAACACTAAGCTGGGAAAGCAAACTAGTGAGACAAGAATTGCTTTAACCACAGTGAGCATTTGAACAAATGGGTGTTGGCAGAATTTTCGGTGTTGCCCCTCTGCACAACTTTACAGCTATGCAATAGGGATAAGGAATATAAAACTAACTATGGGACATATCAACAGACTATACAAGCATACTGTGCCCATAAAATACTCCTGATCCTTCTCTCCTCTTGTTTTCTGTAGCATCATGACAGAGGTTAGAAGTTCAGGAAATTACAATTATTTAGTTTTAGTTTTAGTTTTTATTCTTTTCTTTCTTGATTCTTCCATTTCAGTGAAAATCTGTATGATAGTTGGAAATAACAGAGGCATACATCTGTTGAATGCTGATGACTCATATTCAGGCTGTGGTATCTAATTACAATGCAGATTTTCATGGTACCATTACAGATTACCATGGCTCATTCTTGGTCAGTCACGACCTCCTTAATTAGCAGGAACCTAACTATTCCATTTTTTTTTACTTTCACTTGCCGTATAGAGTATGCCTTTCAGCTCTTATGATCAAACATACTCCTTCCCTTAAGTATAGTATTAAACCCAAGTTATATTGATCAAATCACAAGCAGGCAGCTTTCTGCAATGTAAAAATGAGAGCAGTATTCACAAACTTGAATGTGTTACGGCGTATGAAAAACTGACTCACTCATGTAAAAGCAAAACACAATGTATCTCAGGAACTTCACCGTTAAAAGCTTCATTCCTGAATAATTTTAAGAGTATTTTTAGATATTAGTGTGGGTGTGGGGGAAAAGCCCTCATCGCTTTAAAGTCTGCCTTTTGTTTAAGCCACCGCTTCAAAAGGTGATGTTATGCAATAAGGAACGAGAATGGAAAAGAGTCTAAAACCAAGCGATTCAACCCAGTTATAGCAACAGAATTTCAGCCAGTCTGTAAAAGGTTCTGTCTTAGAAAACTCTAGAAATATTTAGGTATACAGTTCAGTAGATCATTGAGGTTTATGTGCATAGTAGATGAAAATATCAACATCATTCTTTCTTTCCAAATAGGTTTATACCAAATTGTTTTCTCTTTACAAGTATTAATCTTCATGTTGTTATTACTCTGTCTTAAATACAAAGTCTTGAAATACATGAATCTTGAACAGACATTCTCACTACCTGCCTTTTCTTTCAGTAATTAATGCAGTGAATAGATATCTTCAGTGGCTGGCACAGTTCTACTGAGGTCCAGAGTGCCACCCCAAAAGAATATTTCACCTTTAAGGATACAACTCATCCCAAGCTCAAAATTAAACACTTAAATACTTGAGGTAATGACAAGAACATACATATTTAAAGTTACTTTCCAAGCACAGTAGGGCAATTATTTACCTATAAAGCTCTTTTTTGCCAGGAATACTGGGAGTTGTGGGAAGACGCCCAAGCTTTCTACTGTTACCGGCTCTCTGCCTCTATTCACCTGTCAGGTGCTGCGCCATATTTAGCAGCTGCCGTCACCGCCACAGCAACGTCTGCCATTGGTTTGCCATTTTTTGCATACTCCTGGAGACCCTGCAGCTGCTTCCCTGAAAGAGTGACTCATCCAAAAGTCTTAAATCTGGAAGCCACTCTCAGCTTGGCTCCCAGCAAAATCAACAGATATGACGACCCATCAACACTTGTGCGGAGGAGTTCAAGGGGCTTGGAGTTAGACCCTCAGGTGCTGCGGGGAGCCAAAGAGCAGAACAGCTGCACGCTTTGCATGGCACGGGAGCTCAGCAGCAACCCTGTCATCTCCTGGGGGCTAACCCGGAGGGCCAGTAGGCACCCTGTCATGAGCTGCAATCAGCACGGGTGAGGGACTCACTCCCTAAAAAAACAGGCTTGAGGGGCAATAAGCATCCTGTTCCCCCACCCCCACAGCACACCTGATGCGACCAACACTGGAGCTATGCAGACGTCCCCATTCTGCTGTATCCAGCCATGTATTATCGCGGTTATATTACACCACAATCAAAACCAAAGATCAAATCTCATCAAACTGGGACAAAACACTAAGCAGGTATGAATGCTGTACACTTAGAATACTATATATGAACATATATAAATATAAAAAATCACATGATTGTGCATACAAAGCTTCTAAGGGAGCTGCCTTCAGATCAATAAGCACATTAAGAATCATATAAATTCATTTGTAGTTGATTAATCTTTATATGATTCAGAAAATGTAAAATTGACTTCAGCTGGACATAAATTGCTCCCATTTGGGATCCTCTTAAACTCCAACAGCAAATAAATTGATATCTGGCTGCAGGAATTCTTTCAAACAGCAATGGCAAACAAACAGTAGCAACACATTTAGTTATACACATATTAGAATGAAACAGCAAACTATATTGTATTGTAATACATAGTATTATATTTATTTTAGTATTTGTGGTAATTGATGCATTTATTAAGATTGCTAGTGATTATTTTCTAATGAGTTGTGTTCACTGGATTCACCTACAGTGATGTCCTCAGAGGCTATTTGAGTTTTGCCTCGGGAGGTCCCAGGAGGCAGTTTTATTTGGGATTAAAGTTTTCCCTCCTGTAGCAAAATCTGATTTGCATAGCAGAAACACTTTGACTGGTAAATGTCATTGTCCTATTGTTACTTTACATATTTCAGGTTTATAACAACTACTGAATGTCATTAGAATATTTTTGTATGTTTAAAACTATTGCAATTCTTTGCTTCATAAACTTCTGGAAATAATAAAACCTTGTTTTGATGGAGCAGCTGCTGAATGTGACCATGAGGTAAAATCCTGAAAGCAAACCTTCAGGCTGTTTGTTCAAACAGTAGAGGAGCAATCACAAAGAAAAACCAAGAAGTCTCAGGTGTAAATCAATCAGTGGCAAAGCTCTATTTATTTACTTACTTATTTATTACTTGAATATTTTTAAGATGATTTTATAATACTTAGGATGTACATGTTGGGCTACTGACTAGACACCATGCCTTCCTTTCTCCCTCACAAACTTCATCTCCTCCCTGCTTTCCCACTCACAGTTCCTATTTCAACATTATTTTGTCATCTAGGCCGTGTAGAGGGAGGAAGGCAGGTAGGCAGCCAAAGATAAGCTCAACTCCATTCCCACATTCCCATCTGTATTTCACAGGAGCTTCAGCTCTGTTAGCATTGTTTCTGTTCCTCAGTCGCTAATCTTCCTAAAATATTACCTAGGGCCTTCCCGTAGGCTGGCACTACCCCGGTCGCCCTGGGGTCTGGAAGCGGTCGGGGGAGACAGGTTCTCTCCTGTGAGAATCTTGTTGCAGAACTGGGGAATATAATTCACCAAAGCCTTAAAAAACTGGAAGTGTCAAACTTGGGAAGCTGAGTGGTGATTCCATTGCTTGAAGGAGGCGAGTCTGAGCGCTTCATTTTATTGCATTTACTTATCTATAGCCCTGCGGTTCTTAAGAGCTTGGGAAAGCTGCCTGTGCTTTACTGTTTGGGCCGAGGCTGTTCTCTGCTGGAATCTGAATTACTGAGGGTGATTTCAAGGCACGTGCACACGCGGATTTGCACCCGCGACGGAGGAAATACCGCACGTGACCAAGCAAGGACTTTAAACGTACCAGCGAAATGATGCTTCAGAGCAAATGGGAACTTCTCTGCACATGTTAAATCAACCAGCTCTTTCTGAATCCAGAGGAACATTAAATCCAAAATCTAGTGTTTATAATGCTTGAATGATGAAAAAAACCAGTAATTTGAAGACAATGTATTAGAAGAAAATGCTAAAAATTCACCATTCATCATCTGAACAGGGAATGTGACTGGTTATAGTTTCAAAGCAAGCATTTCCTTTAAGTTTTACAAGCATCTTGAATTATTTAAGTCACCAATTGCTGTCATAACTTTTCTCCAGTACAGAAAAGTGAGCTGTTGGAGCTAGTGCAGAGGACCACAAATATGATCAGAGGGCTGGAGCACCTTTCTTATGAAGACAGGCTGAGAGTGTTGGGCTTGTTCAGTCTGGAGAAGAGAAGGCTCCAGAAAAATCTAATTATGCCCTACCAATACTTGAAGGAAAGGGGGAGAGGGACTGTTCACCAGGGAGTGTAGTGATAGGACAAGGGGCAATGGTCTTAAGCAGAAGGAGGGCAGATTTAGATTAGATATAACGAAGAAATTCTTTACTATGAGGGCAGTGGGGCCCTGGCACAGGCTGCCCAGAGAAGCTGTGGCTGCCCCCTCCCTGGCAGTGTCCAAGGCCAGGCTGGATGGGCCTTTGGGCAATGTGGTTTAGTGAGGGTGTCCCTGCCCATGGCAGGGGGTTGGAACTAGATTGGCTTTGAGGTCCCTTCCAATTCAAAGCATTCTGTGATTCTGTGATTCATACTACATCATCCATTAATAAATAAATAATGGGCTACAGTATCCCCTACGCAGGATTTTACACCATGGGCAGCACTTTCTGAGTTTACCTTTCTTTCCACTGATACAAAATAGACAGCATTTAGCCCTTGCCAAGTATACAGCTTGGTCAACACCTCTCCTCTCACACCTAGAAAACATGCATTTCCCATTCTCACTACCTCAGGTCATATTGTGAGAAGTTGTAAAACGCATCATAAACCTCATTGATCATGAGGGTTACACTATGTAGTAATACAAAAGTATAAAACTTTCTTAACTTGGGAAACCTCATGCACTTTCAAGGGATCTGATGCTGCAGATATTGCAGACCCTTGAAAACCCACTGCCACTGATCACCTCCCTGCAGGGCTGCAGGTCCTCATGTTGAAAGGTCACTCTTTCTGGAATAGTCTATGTCCAAGCGTAGATGCCACACTGAAGTGCCGTAAGCTAGATATCAGACTACCTTTGAGCTGAAAATGGCATTGCATCATCAGCACAGAGCCCCTCTTGGGTTAATTTAATCCACTAATGTCACAGAAACATAGAACCATAGAATAGTTTGGGTTGGAAGGGACCCCAAAGATCATCTCGTTCCAACCCCCCTGCCATGGGTAGGGACGCCCTCTGCTACACCAGGCTGCCCAAAGCCCCATCCAATCTGGCCTTGGACACTGCCAGGGAGGAGCAGCCACAGCTTCTCTGGGCAGCCTGTGCCAGGGCCTCACCGCCCTCACAGGGAAGAATTTCTTCCTCACCTTGAGTACTGTGTGCAGTTTTGGGTGCCACAGTACAAGAGGGACACAAAGCTATTGGAGAGTGTCCAGAGGAGGGCAACAAGGATGGTGATGGGTCTGGTGGGGAAATCTTGAGGAAAGGCTGAAGTCCCTTGGTTTGTTCAGCCTGGAGGAAAGGAGGCTGAGTGGAGACCTCATCGCAGTCTATGGCTGCCTGACAAGGGGGCACAAAGGGGCAGGTGCTGTTGTCCTCTCTTTGGTGACCAGTGATAGAACCCAAGGGAACAGCATGAAGCTGCAACAGGGGAAATTTAGGTGGGATATTAGGAAGAGGATCTTTACTGAGAGGGTGGTCAGACTCTGGAACAGGCTCCCCAAGGAAGTGCTCACATCACTGAGCCTGACTGAGTTCAAGAAGCATCTGAACGATGCACTCAGCCCCATGCTCTGGCTTGTCTGGCCCTGTGTGGGGCCAGGAGTTGGACTTGATCTTCATGGATTCCTTCCAACTCAGGAGATTCTATGATTTTGTGATTCTATGATTCCAATATCTAATCTAAATCCACCTTCCTTCAGTTTAAAGTCATTACCCCTCATCATATTGCTACATGCCCTTGTAAAAAGTCCCTCCACAGCTTTCAAAAAGTCCCTCCCCAGCTTTTGAAGTGCAATGTCATTGCACTGCTTTTGATATCTCAGTGACTCCATTTCAGTCCAGTCACCACCAAGCACTGTCCAGTTGTGCTATCACCGCATGAAGACAAACAGTGACAACCCCAACGCATCCATAAAACATGTCACTAGAGAGATGCAGTGCTCAGCAGATATCATGACATGGACTACTAAGAAAACACACAGAAAAAGGACGAGTCCCTGTTTTGGCATGTTTCAGTGGCCAGATCACTAGAAATACAAGGCAGAGCCTGGCAGAGCAAAATCTGTGGAAGCTTTACTAACCACGCTAGAAAGAGAAATGAAAGGCCTTGAAAACCTCCTGATGGGTGATAGCTCTCAGTTGGATTTCTTCAGGCAAAATAATGATAAACTGATACTGAGAGCTTTGGAAAACAGAGCGGTTTAAAGGGGGAAACATCAGGCTGAGACCAAAGCCAGTGGAAGTGAATAGGTAGGGAGTGAAAGAGCAACCACTGGACATATGGAGTAAAGGCACTGGCTTACTTTCTGTATTGCTTGCATTTGAGCTGGAAAGCAGCTCCCAACACTCCCAACACAGCCAGCAGTGGGAGCCTGGCAGGTTGGGAGCACCACAAGCTCTCTGAGCCACGAAAGCTACAGAGTCTTTGGCCTCATCTGGAGACACCCCTCAACACCTCTCTTCAAACCTGGCCAAATATTGGAGGATGATCATTTGGTGGTGGGGAGAAAGGCTTTGTCCTTTTTGTTTGGTTGCTTTGGTTTTCCAAGCAAGCCTTTGGCCAACCTCAATTGGGAGTTCATCCCACTTGAAGAATTTAACTTCCTTCCCCGTAACACAAGTAGCTCCAAGGCATTTACCTTTGTTTCTTAATAAACATGATAAAAATCTCATGGTATCTCAATATTTACCTGTGCAAGAGCTTTGTCAATTGCATATGTGAGGGCACAATGGTCACCTGAGGCTCCCAGTAGGCCATGACTACTGGGGGCTCCCCATGTCAGGGGCAGGAGGTCAGAGCCTGGCCATTAGACCCCATCCCAGCTTGAGCAGGGCAGCTGTGGGCATCAGGGCAGCCCCAGGCATCAGGCACCTCCCAGGGGACAGGAATGGGCTGAGGCTGGGCTGGGATGTGGACCCGCAGGTGGACCTGGCTTGGTGGGGCCCACGGCCAGGCAGGGCGGTGGGGAGCCGGAGACCGGTTTTGCTGCAGTGTCCCTGGGGCAAGGGCTGACAGCCCCCGTGGTTGACATGGGGTGCTGGGCCATGGCCAGTGGATGGGGAATCCCCAAGGAGTCTGGGAAGGGGTGGGCAAGCCCCATGGTACCCTCAAGGCCCTGACAGCATGGAAGATTATTTGTGTAGCTTTAGGCTAAGGATTAGACAGCAAAGCATAGTCTGGCTTTCTCCATAGTCAAGCTGCTTTGATGCTAACTGCTGTGAAGCAGTATGTCCAAATAAGATTTGTTGGTGAACATTTGGGCTGTTTTGACGAGTGCTGGTACTGAGTAAGGCTAATTTAATGTGTTTTCTCATGCACAAACTTCCTTTCTTAACTACTGCAGTGATGACGCAGCCAGCTCTAGGGATGAGAACAGTGTTTCTAGTGCCTAATGTAGCTGAGGCAGCAGGTTGCTACAGCCAGCAAAACATGTTGCCTTGTAGGCTGGCTGTTGAGTCTGGGGAAGATAGGCATAGGAAATTAGCTACTGCTGGGGAAGGGTGGGTGGGAAGGCACAGGACATCATCTTATGAGCAGCACTCCTAAGACCTCCAGGAATATCCTTTCCCTGACAGCACAGCAGCAAAGCCCAGCTTGCCAGGACTTTTCATCTTTGCTCCCCAACCAAGATAATATAATCACAGAATGGTGTAGGTTGGAAGAAACCTTTGAGCATCATCTGCTATGGGCAGGGACATGTTTCACTAGATCAGGTTGCCCAAAGCCCCATCCAACCTGCCCTTGAACACCTCCAACTTTGGGTGCCTATAGGTAGAAGGTGCTAGAGGCACAGATTCAGCTCTGGCACTGGCTTGGTCTTCTCAGGACTGCAAAGTTTACTTTTCAACTCACTTTCCTGGTGAAATGTGAAGGTGTTGGAATTGCTGCAAACTTGAGTTCTCCTACAGATTACAAAACTGTGCACCTCAGTAAGTAGCGTGACACAACAGCAGTGGATCTACAGAGAAGAGCAGATGTTGCTGAGGCCCTGATGTCTAGGATACAAGTGTTTGGGTATTTTAGTTAAAAATAGCTATAGGCTGGTACCAGAGACTGAATGCTGATTTGTGGCTGACATGCATTAAGTGTGCTCCTGGAGCCCACAGTTTAGTGCATTTTATCTGAAGGGAACCCAGCCTGCGTACTGCAACAGCAAAGTAACAGGAATCAGTATGTGAGAGGTAATTGGGAACGTGCTTCTAAAGGGCATTCTTGATCCAAAGAAAAATGCTAATGAAGATGCACCCCTAAAGGTAATCCGTTAGCATTGTCTACTTTTTCTCAGGCAAAAAAAAATTCCAACATTACAGTAGTAGAACAAAGAGAATTCCTAGCACCTTCCTCATGTCCTTATTCAGTTCTAGCCCCAAATCCCCCCATCTCAAATGCTGTACTGCACTGCGTTACACTGAGTGCACATGGCTACAGGGACAGACTAAAATCCAAGGTTTATTTGTGCCCAAGGGGGTAATTTGCAACGTGCTATCCTCTCCAGACAAGGCCAACTCAACGTTGGTCACCCAAATGAATTTTGCAGATAAAATGCTCTCCAAGATAGAAATAATTTCTAGTCATTTGGTTTTCAGCTAGAGGATAAAATTTAAACTGTGAAAACATCTTCTGAAAACTCATGTTAAACAATTGCATTCTTCTAGCCTAAGTGGTTCCTGCAGTAGGGTAATGCTACTCTTTTCTTAATCACTAGATTGTAAAAACTATCTCTTAGCTTGAACTCCAAGCATTGGAGTGCTTCTAAACCTCTGGGAGTTTTTACCCTGTACGATTTTGTGATACAGTACAAAGACAAAACAGTACCACTCTTGCTTACAAGAAGGCGGCATTTAACCGCAACTGTGAAAATCCACTTTTTCAGATAAATGGCTCTATTTTACTGTGAATATGAAAAAAGTAAAAATCAATATTCTGCATTTATTTCTACCTTTTTTTAAATTTATATACGTGCAACCTGTTGAGACTATTTGTTGTTCAGCGGGAATGTAAACTTAGCAGTCACTTCTGTCTGAATTCCAGTCTGGTATAACCCTTCCATTACCTTCCCATGCCCCGTGTAAAATGAATTAATAGTGAAGTAAGAGGCAGAGTAAAGTAAGAATTCTTAAAATGCCTTAACCATAATGAGAAATGAAAACGATTTGCTATGCCAAGTGGAACTAGACAATCACATAAATTGTTCTGCATCTCAGCAGTTAAGGAAAAGAAGTGTCAAAAATAGAGTTGGAAGAGTAATTTTGAAGAATTTTGAAGTTTTTTAATGTTTTGAATTAATATGTTCACTGGTACATTTATACACTCATTGGGGTAGGGACAAAAATCAAAAAGCTCTGTCACAAATTCACATAATGAAGAGCATTAAAAAAAAAATGCATGGGAAAGATTTCGTAGACATTTAGAAATGCTATTTTTATCCTAAGTAGAGGACAGCTGTAGCTTTCCTCAGAGAAATAATATCTTGAAATATATCTCAAGTTATGGTGAAAATGTGTTTTCCATGAACGGTTTTGCTTTTTATCACATTGAATTTGTATCTTTGCACTGTTTACAGTGTCTGTATAGTAAGCTATTTTCCTCTATTTGCTCTTATGTAATATTTGAATCATGTGAACACAGGATATTGAAATCTCTATGAGATTTTTGCAATGACTGCAGCTCTAATGTAATACCTAGTTTGCAGTTTGTAGTCCATTATTAAGAACTCCAAATGTGGGACAGGTTGGCTCTACCCCAAGACAAAAAATTATCCAACTGCAAGAATTCTGAAGCAACTACCAAGTTTGGACTCTCATAAAACAAGTAAGAAGAAAGCAGAGAGGGAAATCACAGAGATGCTGATATCTTAAGGAGCTTGCATGCTAATTTGGTATTCATTTTTCAGCAAGACTCCTCCTGTGTCTTAAATCTATCCTTATGTCCTTTGAAATCATGTTCATAACCATGAAATCTCATGCAGTAATGGTGCCAAGCAAGGGAAGCAGTGTCTCCTCGTGTGCAGTTAGTTTGCATGCAGCTCAAAGTGGGAAGATATCCTCCCGTTCCTCACTGAAATTTTTACTGAAACCAGCTGAACTCCATCACTTCACTCTCCCTCTCCACCTTCTGGTAACCAACATGTCTTCCTCTGAATCCTGATGGAATTTCAGGGCACTCAGACTTGAGGGGATTTTTTTCTTTCCCTAAAGTAAATGAAACTGTAAAGCGCTGGGCACATTTTGTCAGACCGATGTATCAGCTTGTGCCAAACACTCAAGCTGCAGAATCATTCAGATCAATACCACCAGTACAGAAATCACAAGTGGAGCAGGTCAGCACTTCGTTCAGTTTGGTTTGTGCCGTCACACTGCTTTCATATTAAACCCACCAAGTGAGAAACAAAGCAATGGGGTATTGTGACATTGGTAAAGATCTAGGTGAATTTTGCAAAAACAGAGGAAGTGTTCCACGGGTAAGTACCCAACTTTTGCCAAATGACAATGCAGTTGCACTATGATAGCCTTCCCCAGACCTCTTTCCTACTGATACCTAATGGGAAGCTTCACAGACACGGTTTCACAACAGCATGCCACTACCTGCACAAAATTAGGCAGCTGCTCATGTAGGATTGCCTTTGTCCCAGGAGGTTACCAGGAATTTAATGACAGGATGAGCTCAAGGCAACACTTCTGCAGCACAGAAAAGCAACTGAAATAACCGAGCACACCAAGACAGAACTCTGTTGATCAAGACTGCTTGTGTCACAACAGAGAGAAACTTATTTTTGTTTCCTGCAGAAACAAAAGATAACCATTGTACAGCCATGTCCTGGTTTCAGTCAGGATGGAGTTAATTTCCTTTCTAGCAGCGGATGGAATGCCCTGTTTGGGAGTTAGGATGAGAGCAGCGCTGATAACGCCCTGACATTTCTAATTGTTGACAAGCAATCAAGGACTTTTTTCAGTTGTTCATATTTCCCTGCTAACGAGAAAGGAGGGGACGAAGCCAGGACAGGTGACTCAAACTGGCCAAAGGGAGGACAGGTGACTCAAACTGGCCAAAGGGGGTATTCCATGCCAATTACGTCATGCTCAGTGTAAAGGGGGACTGAGGGGAGGAGGAGCGGGCAGTTCCAGAACACGCAGTTTTTGGGAACGGTCAGGTTCCGGGACAGCTCTGGGCTGCGTGGCCTGAGTTGTGGGTTCGGTGAGAAACTGCATTGTGTATCAACAGTTTCATGTATTTTGTGCTCTAAAGTCCTGTTAGCATTGTTATATCTATTTTTCTGCTGTTCCAGTAAACTTTCCTTATCCCTACCCCCGGAGTTTTGGTTTCTTGGGTTTGGGTTTTTTCCTTTCCCTTCCCTTACCCCCCTTACCCCCCCCAACTCCCCCCCCCTTCCTTTTAAAGAACAAGTGACTGCCTGGTGCTCAGCTGGGGCAAAACCACGACAAGCCAGAAAGCACAAACCAATCTTGACAATCTGCCTTGTTTCTCTTCATTGTAACCTGCTGCACATTATCATTTGCAAGTTAAAATGACCTGAACCAAAGAGGCCCTGAATGCAGGTATCCTTCTAAACACTTGTATCAGAGAGGACAGGAGATTAGAACTTAAGATAGTTCTGGCAGTGTTAATTCTCCCTCAGATACTCAGAACCAATTTTTTTTAATTCTCACTTTTCCTAGGAGAGATAGTTTATCACATGCAAGAGTTTTTACTGATACTTATGCATGTCAAGTGAGAAACCAGCCCTTCCCCGCCCCCAGCCCCCATCCAAGATTTTGCATGGTGGTGCAAAAAAACTCCAAAGATTCTACAGCCTAATCAAAAAGACACAGAAGGGTTCGTTTTTTTTCAGAGGAATACTTCAAAAGGATATTCAGAACTATCAAGAACTTGTGTCTTTTCAAAGTCCTTGGCCAAAAGAGATAGGTTCCATGTATTTTACATAGATAGGGGAAGGAGAGGGAGTTCTAGTGTGAGAAAAGAGTCTGCTGAGAGGAAGGGACAGGTTGTTCTCAGCAGGCTTGAATATGAACAAACTCACAGGCAAGCTTTGAACCTTACCTTGTAATTGGTGTTGATATAAGAAGAGTGACTGTGTGCAAGAAAGGGAGATGATGCCCCCGTCCCTGAGGCATGCACTTCAAACCTGATTGAGAGAAATTTTTCCCTTGGTACAATCATTTCTACTTTAGTGAAACTCCAGCATAACGAGCATTTTATATGCACTGCAGGGGGACTGGAATACTAATTTCTAAATGGAAAATGATAAACAACTTCCTATATTTAGGCTGGTGGCTGTAAAAGGGAAGGCGGGCATGGCTGGAACTCCAAATAGAAAAGCCTCTGCAGAGATGAAGAAATTCAATACCCAGTAAAGACACAAGTTCTTCATGGCATATAAATCCCTGACAACAAATTTTTCTGGTACTGGAACATTCATTCACAGAAAGAACCTTTCAAAGTCATTGCTTTAGATTTTGCTTTTGGATATTTAAAAATTGATTACATCCCAAAAGGCAGAACATATTTGAATAATAAACCCCTTAATATAACGATATGATTATGTATAAATATTTGCCTATCACAACAGTGTGCTTGAACTATTGCATCTTTAAAATTATATTAGCTATCCACATATGTCAAACTTGAAGAGAGATTAATATAAACAAGTATCTCATTAACTTCCCTTCCTGCATTGGGAAAATGAGCCATGAACAAATTTCAGAAGGTATGAGGGTTAATTTGGATAAGCAGCCAAAGTGTTGGTGTTTGTTTCATTTATCTCTTGAGTCTGAACCATAAGCCTCATAAACCTGAAACTTTTATTAATTTAGCAGGGTTTTCCTGATCCCTTAGCTCACACAGAAAGGAATGAGAGTACATGACATCCTCATGCCCCAGGCAAGGAATGTACAGGCCTTGCAAGGCTGGTTTTTACGTCTAAGATGTTCTTATCAGCAGAAGATGTCACTTTTCTACCATGCCAGTGTGCAAGACAGAAAATCGTATTTTTAGGGAGCCTTTTATTATTTTTGCAATGGTGGCATCATGAATGACATCTGCCTATTTTGAAAGCTGCAATCTAGAGATGCACAAGGGAGATGAACTGCTAACCTCATCTTTGGTATGTTTTACAATGACTGTTTCCTGTCATCTCAAAAGCCTCATCTCCCACACCTCGGGTTATCAATAGGCATAAGTTTCTCTTCCTTCTCTCAACCAACACAGGGATCCTGACCAGGAGACGTGTGGGTAACTTTATCATGAGCATGCTGTCCTTGCTGTCATCAAGATGGGTGGGCAGGGCACCGCAGGATCTCATCCCTTCAGCTAGGGGAGGGAAACGATGACTTTTAGGTCTGGTCCTAAGGGACAGAAGAAGTCAGACCCACCTTCTGGGACACATGCCAGAGGAAGGAGTGACAGCACCAGCAGGAAGCGGTGTAAGCAAAACAATGAAGGCAAAATTCAAGAGGAGACCGGCCTGCAGCACAGTCCACTGAGGACAACCGATACGACACAGGTCAGGCTGTGGTTTAACCAGACTCATGTGAGCCACCCTCAGTGTTCCTGCAATAATGATAAATTTTCTCCATGTTTTTTTTTTTTTTCCCAGAGACATTAGAGACTGCTTCCATTATAATGTGCAAGTATGATCCTTGTAGATTGTGAACAGTTCTGAACCGAAACACGCTAATAAAATTACCACTGACAATTTAAAGACACCAACGTTTTACCAGCTGCAGTAAAAGAAAATCTGCCCACCTAAGTCTGTAAGGGTTTATGGTAGTGCTAAAAGAGAATAGAAACAACTTACAGACTGTGACAGGAAATAGGATTGTTTTCAAGATACTACTATTTCCTTAGAAGGAGCTCTTCACCACACAGCCACATCCACCGGTGAAGGACAGCTGGGAAGCAGTCGCTTCCACTTGATTTACCTGAATTTTATATAAATGATAACACTTTCTCACTGAAAGGGCTTTACATCTGTCATTCACTTCTGCACCGGTAGCACTCTGCACCCTCATCTCTGTTCTGGGCTTGGTACCTTTCCTGAAAATGATGCAAAACATATCTGACAGAAACTACTCTTTTTATTTGAAACCAATAGCAGTTCATCCACTTAGGACTGTTAGCACCCAAGTGACAGAGTAAATAAAATTATCCTGTAAAATTCAATCTTAAGCAGACAGTAATTATTCAAGACATCCCAAGGCACTTTGTAGGCAATAAGCAAGAAAAGAGAAATAACCTTGCTTCTTAATGCATACATTGAAATTCCAGTATCTTGCCTTATATAAACCAACCAACCAAAGCACGAGTCTGCTGAAAGGCACAAATTGCTTTGCTTTCCTATCAGGCTGACAGTAAGAGAGGAACTTCGTGTTTTCCTACCAGGTTATACACATAAACTAGAGCATACACTTTTCCTCTTCAGCATGGATTACACAGAAAGAAAAGACAGATCACACGTATGTCCTTCCTTAACAAAAGATGATCTGTTACATGAATTTGTTCATGGCTGAAGCCATTTCTCTCACATGTCCTCAGCTAAACAGTCCTGTTGTCTCCTCATTCCTTTTGCAAATTATACTGTCACTAGGTCATGCCTTGCTGTTTAGTTATTTTTAGCCTCCTCATTACACCTGGAAATGTTTGCAGTTAAAGTGCTGCCATCTGGAGTTGTTAATGGCATGCTGGTGGAAGTGTAATCACTGCGTGACTTTGTTCTGCACTTCCCCGGGGTGCTGAAAAATGTGATACACATTTAATTTATGTTAGTTTGTGCTTACAGCTGCTCATCATCAAATGTGATAATATATAAAATTTGGTGCTCTCCTTCAGTATCTCGCCATCAAAAATTACCTTTGACGTATCAACAGTTGCTACCATCACCAAAATACACCTGTAGGCACTAAAAATAGCTGTAAGTGAAACCTGTTGTTTATTTTTTCCAGAAATTATAAATTTAGAAGCCTTTGAAATCAAGATGCAATTATATTTGTCTTAGTAGGAGGTTCCTGTCTAGTTTGTATTGCCACTAAGACTAATTCTGGGATTCCAATTTATCTCTGCTTTTCACTCACTTTAAGCTGCAGAAAGGAGATTTTAGCGGCATTATCTGATTTGTCTCTGCTATGCGATAGCAGAGAATGAAGTATTATTGTCTCAGCTATAGCAATTTATAATCCAGGACCCTAAATTCTGCCTTCCAGCCAGAGGCTGTTTAGGCTTTGCAAAGGAAACTATAATGTGGGTGCTTCGCTGTTTGTGTTTCATTTTGTTATTTTTGCAGTGGTTTTTTTTTTTTTAAAACAAGGTATTTTACAGGGGAATAATCAAAATCACGATCATATTCAAAACAAATGGAGTCATTCTTCCATTTAAAGTGGTTGTTCTGACTCAGAGGAGACTCCGGCTCCTGGCTGGGAAAAAGAAAAAGAAAAAAAGAGAGAAAAGAAAAAAGAAAGAAAGAAAGAAAAAAAGACCCAAAGAAAATAAAAAAGTAAGTCTGAAATACAAACCAGGAAACAAGAAGAGCTCTGATAAGCAGGTAGCTGCATAACTCCGACAAGAAGAAGAAACAACAGTGTGTAGCCCGTAGTACAGAAGACCTATACTTTAAGGTGCTGAGCAGCACTATCAGTCGCAGTTTCCGTCACTGCTCAGATGTACTCTGCCTGAGTTTCTCATGGAGGCGGGGTGTGTACCCGTGTGTGTGTCAGTTTTCACGCAGAGGCTTAATTTCATCCCACAGACCGCACTCAGGTAAAAAACATACCCCTAGCTTGGGCTCCATCATCACAAGCTCTCTTCTCAGGCATCAAGCCCCTCAAAACTCTAGTCAAGCCCTAGATGAGAGTTCCTCACTGACAATTACTGGGGAAGTCTGAGGAGACTTGTCCCTCCCGACAGGGCCCAGTAAAGAGCCCAGAGACAGCTGGATTTGCTCAATTGTAAAGAAATCTCTGTAACAGGGAAGACTGGGTGGTTTCCAGTACAGAAGGAGCCTTCTCATCCCAGATAGGGAGCAGGAGGTATCTGAGCTGCAGCACTCGCACAGATCCTCTTCAGGCTCTCCCATGCCAGTGCTGCCCAAGAAGGTGGCACTCTCCAGCCCCTGTGGCACAACAGCACCAGCCTGATGGGGCTCAGCCTTCCCTTTTAAAACCAAAGAGGCACCCAGCTCCATTTCTATACTTAGAAAGTAATGCCACCTGGGGATTTTCCAGTCCTCTCTATCTCCCAGCTCATACAAAATACATTTGATTTGAAAAATACTGTGGTGGAAAGGCAACAGTGAAGAGAAACTTTAGTCCCATAGGGGAACCACAGGAACCTGGGCTGAAATTAGGCAGTTTTGAAAAGCAGGGCATGTTGTCAGGCAGCCGAGATGGAAAACTTTGGCCCCTGACTGTTAGACTAAATGTATGCATTTGAAAAAAAATAATTGAGAATTCTACTGCCTATGTAACCTCTATGTTTGAGTCACATCTTCTTTGAAAATTCAGACCTCACTTAAAACCCTAAAGACCAACCGATCTGACAACCGCTTAGTGGACATGTGTGGATGGAAGGGCCTGTAATTCTTTTCTAGATGCAATGTTGACACAATTGCAAATTTCCATATTGTATTACAGCAAAAAGCCTATCATTTGTCACAGTCACATTAAAAGGATTTTGGAAAGCTGTCTTTGCAATATCTTTCTAAACCAACTTTTGGTATGTCTCAAATCTCCCCTGTTGAAAAGCATGATGATAGTTCAAGAGAGGTGACCCTGAGCTACAGTTTCCATATTTACTCAAATGCTTTAATGATTTGTTTTCAGCCCTGTGTTCCTTACATATTCTTTTTTTGTCTCAAACTGCATCGTATATATGTGTGTGTGTGCATATGTATATATATATATACAAGGAAAATGCACTTGTAGAAACAGGAAAGAATTACTTTCCTGGAGCAGAGATTGCTTCAGTCAGACTGGTGGGAGGAAAAAGGCTACGCTGCAGATGCGATGAACCACTGAGATGAAGGTGTTGCAAGTACAAGTGAAAATGCAAGTGTTAATATTCAGCCAAGAGATAAACAAGGGAACTGATACTTATGTTAGAGGGTATTTGAGGAGAATGCTGGGCGTGCAGGGAGCAGCTGTATATTTGGTTTGGTATCGACATACCCTAGGATAAAAAATTGAAGAGAAACTGGGAGGCTCTTCCCATTACTGGAGAAGCAAGTTCTAAAGTAAAGGAAATAAACATCTTTAGCTGACCTCCTTTTTCCACATTTGCAAAACATGCACCCATAATTCTACTATCTTTGGACTGCAGCTGCTGTGCTTCGCACTCCAGCCTTAGCCAAAAGAAAAGAAATTAAATGCTTCTTTCTGGGAAAAAGGCAGGTACAGCATCTTAGCAGGCTATGATAGGATAAGAAGGTTGCATTACAAGACCAGTGGCAAACTTTGACTTTACAATTTCAATATGAAAAATTCCACTTTGTTTTTACTGTATTCTGAAGTTTGTGTTCTTAAAGGAGGGAAACATATTGTTTCCTTTCTGGGCATGATTTTGGGGCCAGCTGTAAAATTTGTCATAGGTGAACAGTAGGTGGGATTATTCCCCAGTACATGCATATTATTCAGATAATCATGTGGGCAGTGTGACCATTATGATTTTATCCAGGATACACAACTTGGGGTTTTTTTTTTAGGTTTTTTAACCTAATTGCAAGAACGCAGTGTAATACTTTAATTTCCTACTATCATTGCTTCAAAAAACCCAGAAAAAGTTTTAACATGCCAGGTGGAACCAATGACCTTGTGAGGACTATTTACTAATATAAGAAGCCATCTGAGGATAGAATATTTGTAATAATTGGGAACTTAATTAGATATCTGGCAGTGCTTAAGCAACTAATCTAAAGGAAAAAAAAGCCAGATTGACTAGGGTCACCTCTCAAATGAAATGAGACAAGTAGTAGCAATGTTTTCTTTAATGAGTATTCGAAAGTACAGTCTTTTAAGAGTCACTTAACTTCTAAAAAGAATGTTTTGACAGAGAAAAGGATTTCCTTTTGGGTTGACTTACAACAAAATTTCAACTGCGGTTGAACCCTAAAGAATTCCCTTTTTTAGGACTTCCTCAGAAAATAGACTTCATAATAAGAAGCAGCTAAAAATGTGAGAAACACTTCTGAAGCTTCCTCTACAAGCCCAAAGGCAGTGGGAACAGAGCCACGTTTACACCAGCGCGTAGCACACCCAGGAGACAGGCATGCTATTGAACCTCTGGATCACAAAGGGCTGGGAACAGACATGCCTTCCCTTCCTCCAGCCATCCCACGGGGAGATTAACCTATCTCATATATCTCAGGGTACCAGCTGCAGGTGGCTGGGTGCAGGTGGGGGGCTGCAGGACAGCCACTGTGAGAGGAGACCAGGGGCTGCCCAGTGCTGATCACCACCGGCTCCAGCAGACCCACGGCCGGGCATGGCTGAGCCCCGCAGCCCCCATGGCAGCACCTCGGGGAAAAAGTATTTTAGAAAAGGCAAAACACCACATGGCAGCATGAGGAGTGAGAAAAAACTAGGAGAAGCAGCCTTGAAGACACCAAGCCTATGGACTGACCACAACCCCCAGTCCCTAGCTACCTGGCCTGCTCAGGGTGGAGAGGGGATGGTGTAGAGAATTCGGGAATGAAGGAGTGAAACTGAGCCTGGAAAAGGGCTGGGAGGGGCAGGTGTTGTTTTAAGTTTCCTATTTGTTTCTTGCTACTCAAATCGATTTTAATTTCCAATAAATCAAATTAATTTCCCTCAAGTCAAGTCTGTTTCGTCTGTGACAGTAACTGGTAAGCCAAGTCCCTCTCTTTATATTCTCACTTGAGTCTTTCTGCCTAATTTTCTCCCCCATCCTGTTAAGCAGGGTAAGGGTGGGAGTAGCCAGGTGGATGTCCAGCAGCTGGCCGAGGCGTTACAGCCTACCACACTTGGAGGGGAGGAATTGAAGGACACCTCTTGCTGCCACCTCCCAGCTTCCATCCTATCACATGACAGGCATGTCCTACCCTGCTAATGCAGGTGGAGGTAGCAGCAACCCAGCATCAGCCATTCCTACAGCTGGACACCTCTGAGGAAAGAAAATTGCACTTTATTATCAAGAAGCAGCTGCTTTTCAGTTGTGCACCATGAGTACCACTGATGAGATGAACTTTTTGAAGCCATATAGAGATCAGTACAGCAGGAGGTTAAGATTCAATGCTTGTTTTAACAGAGTTAGTGAGATACATAAAAATTATTGTAATATTACAAAAGCAGGTTTTTTTCTACTTGAAATTCTGTAAAGCACTAAATGGGGACAATGAAGTCCTCTTCCTGCAGACATGGAAGCCAACCTTAGTAAACAGACAAAAGGGTACAGTTTAATTTGGGTCTAAGATGTGTGTACGTGCTACTACTGCATAGTAGTAAACTAAAAATAAAAATACTTCAAAAACGTTTCTAGCCCACAATCCTTTTGAATTACTTTACATACCTTGGGGGAGCCCTAAGCTTTAGCAGCAGAAAGCACATCCAGATTGGTTGAAACATGAACAGAAACTGTACAAGGTCGGCAAGACAAGGTGGAAGGGCGATCTCTCTTAATTATTGAGAAAGAAAATGTCTTTTCTTGAAGATAGATCCTGTTTATAACTAGGTTATTTTATCCCAGCCCTGTCACCCTTTTTGACCAGAAGCCATGTATTTATTACCCTTTTCTAGTTTGCTTAATCCAATTTCCTGTTGCAACAATTTCTGTTTATTGTTGATGCAATTATTCAAACACTTCAGTGGCCTGTCTACTGGTTTCCCAAGTCTACCTGTCAACCTCATGGTATGTGACCTCTCATTTTTGAAGCAGCTGGTTTTAAACCACGGAGAGGTATCAATCTATTGCATTCTTTCAGTATATTTCATCCCACTGTGAGATGCCCTCCTCGCCTCAATTTATCTATGCTGTCTAATATACGACAGCCTGTAGCTAGGTCTGTCTAATCTGTCTTCATAACTCATATCCTCACAGTCCTCAGCACTTACACAGTTCTTCACTGCAGCCTCTTCAATCTTGACAGCAGGTTTTGCAATATGGGAAAGGAATTGCTCACAGCATTTAGAAGCTGGGTGAACCTCAAATTACATGATTATAGGTTTTATCATAAACTAGAGGCTCATTGGAAATAGTTTGAATGACTCCTCTTTTTACACGTTCTTACAGAATTTAATAAAGACAGAACTCTTCGAGGTCAGTTGATAGTATCTTTTGAACATTTTAAAGGAAAATAAGAAACTTAAAATTGCCATGGACAACAGCTTCTCCAGTAAGCACCAACTTTTCAAATGGATTTGAGTCTGTGTGGCAAAAAGGTGGGAATTTACACCAAAAGTCTTGCAAATATACACATGTATTTAATGTCAGGGTGAAACTTTTAGAAAATGGATTCATCTAGATTTCCAAGGATAGTAAAGTTAGATTTTCCACACAATTATAACCACTGCGGTATTTCATACAAGCATATAATTTTAAGGACAGACCTGGTGAAAGTTCCTTTTTTGTTTGTGGGGATTAAACAGCACTGAAAGTTACAGTTTGCATCTGAACTGGTATTGGCATGGCATTCACCGTGTGGGGTGACTCAGTGAGGCAGAATTCCAGACCTATTCTGCTACTACAAAGGAATCCACTTGCTTTGAGGTCATTAAAAGAAACACCTGTTCTTCCAGGTTGGTACTGGAATATTTCTGGAGACTGGGAAATCAGAGCTGTGGTGTTCTGGGTTCAGCTGAGACAGTTAATTTTCTTCTTAGCAGCTGGTTAGTGCTGGGTTTTGGATTTAGGATGAGAATCATGTTGATAACACACTGATGTTCTAGTTTTTGATAAACAGTCAAGAACTTTTCAGCTTCTCACACTGCCCTGTGAATGAGGAGGTGGGGGGCACCCAAGAGGCTGGGAGGGGACACAGCCAGGGCAGCTGAGCCAAACTGGCCAAAGAGATATTCTATACCATGCTCCAGGTGGGACCATTCTCCCAGCTAGGGTATGTTATTCTGTATGATGTTATTCTTAGAATATAGCTAGGGTGGTGGGCCAGGAGGCACTTCAGCTCAAGGACTACCTGAACATCAGCTTTGGGTTTTGAGCAACTGTGATGTGCGTCACTTGTTTTCCACATTATCATTACTGCCATTGTTATTAATATTGTCTTCCTTTTCTGTCCTATTAAACTGGTTTATCTCAACTCATGAGTTTTACCTTTGTTTTTCTTTTTTTCTTTTCAATTATTTCCCCCATCCCACTGCCGGGGGAGGTGGGGGGGAGAGGGGGGGCAGTGAGCAGGATGGGAGAGGGGAAGGAATGGTTAGTGAGCACACAGCTGTGTGTTTGTTTTAGCTGCTTGCTGGGTTAAACCACGACATGTGGGTGAAGTGACATCATTTTATCTTGCATTCTTTAACTGGCTGTTCATTTTCATTGACAGAATCTCATCTGGGCTAGAAACATACAGGGCCAGATGAAGAATGATAATTTTTATTTTAAGCATTTTCCAGGTAATTGTGTTTGTTCTAGGCAGTTTTTCCACTTTGTACTTAAACTGTCTTCCCAATGGAGGTAATTTTGGAACACAAACTGCCATTTACAGTACGTACAGAATGTACCCTGCCTTGATATGAAAAATCTTTCCCCCTCTAAGTGTAAACACGGGGTGAGCTGTATCCCACCACCTCCCAAGCCTGCAGCAGTTCTATTCAGTGAAGACCTGGGAGTGCCTGTGCTTGTATCAGGAAAGTGACTGTCAGCTGGAATTTTCCTGACATTCTCACGATGCTGCATTTCCCTAGAAGGTGAAGGAACACCCTGCAGACATCTCCTTCATTTCATCCCAAATACGCCATCCATACATTGTCTCTGACGACATGCAAAAGGTGACAGAGACACTGAAATACTCAGAATAAATAGCAGGGTGCATCTTTTTTTCTGGCATATTTTTCCAGGCAAAAAAGCATATTCAGGATCAAGAACTCCCACCGTTCATTTGCATCGAACAGGCAATGCTCTCACAGATTCTGGGCCATGCTGGTTGACTGGGACAACACCATACATCTGCAAGGATCCTACACTTCCCTGACCCTTCTAATAAACCTACATTTTGGGCAGTGGTAGGCTTTAGCTCAGAAGACCACCACTGGCACCACCAGAATGTCTAACATTATGAAATTCCTCCCCAACTTGGCACTTGGTGTTACCCAGTCTGATACAAAACATTTCTTTGTTTTAATTTATTTATTAAACGTGATATTATTATAGTGTGCTCATTGCCTCAACATCACTGATTTTTAAAAATCATTTTATAAACTCATGATTTAGCGTTCAGAACATCCTAAGCCTGTCTTGCTGATTAGCACAATGGTTGGCACAATGTCCTCCCCTTCTTGCCAGCAGCACTGACCAGATGAACCAAGACCTAAGGCACAAACACTTAGGCACTGTACCTGCTTTATGTATTTCATCTTTTAAAAAACATCAAGTGCGATACGACTTTGCAAACTAAGAAATCTGCTGAGCACAAGTGATCCAAAGGAAGCTTTTATGAAGCCTGTAGAGCAAAGATTAGGAATAACAGTCTACCTTGAGCAGTGGCATAGCTTTTGTTGTTTTGGAAAGACCCTCTCTAGATTAATCTTATGATAATTTCTCCACTGCGATGCATCCACATGAATCTGAGCAAGCCATTAACATGCAAGAGAAGGGAATTTACAGTAGTCAGAACCTAGGTCCTTATCTGTAAGATAAGTAATCATCCTACTGCAATTAAGGAGGACCCCAAACCCCTTCTTACACTCTGTCATATGACAGGGTTAGAGAATTCACCCAGGTCTGATCCCCATATTTTAAAAATCATTTTGGCAAAAGCCACTTTTCCAGGAAACAAACTACATGCAAGGTACCATACTGGGCCACAAACTGCGTTAGGTCTGTTCAGAGCTGTAAGTCCTGGCTGTCCCTAAAAGCCAAATGTACATGGTTAATCAGTCCTGACATTCTAGCCCTATTACATCAACAAAATGAGATTGTCCCATCCGTACATGAGTCTCACAAAATAAGTGCTTCTAGTCAGGTGGAAAGAAACTCCAGCACCTTCCCCATGTAATACTTGTAGCCACTGCAATACTTGCAGCTGGTTTTGCACAAACCTTTACAGAGAGACAGACGCACAGACAAAAAAAGCACGCAATCACCTTTCAGAGATCTGCATGCAAGATGATTCAGTATGCCAAATCAAATCAGAAAGCCTAAAAGTGCATTCCCCAGGTCACAAAAATATTCTGAGGTAAAAAAGTCTACTGTCATCTCCCTTTGGCACTTTGGAGCCTGTTACGCCACCACAGAAAAAAGACCAGGAAGTTCTGCAAAATGCAGGCTGCCAAGCAAGTTTATAAAAGCATAATCATTAAAACAACATATTTATAATATTTAACTGTATTTCCTTGCTAAAATAAGTTATTTTTTTATAGAAAGTCCCGGAAGAATGGGATCTGAACTGATTTTTTTGACAGGGTTCCCATCAAAGGTGAGAGCATCACGAGAAGGAGACTAGTTTGTGGAGGGAAACCAGAAATGAAAAGAAATGGAGTGAGGAAAATTTTGTACCTCAGTTGCACGCGTAAAACTGATGCTACCTGAGATGCCACTGGACAGCCCAACATATCACAGATAGCTTACATCTATTTCAGACAGCGGGCAATTATTCCTGCAGAAGAGAATGCTGTCTTGCCTGGGCTTGGGAGGCTTGTGGATGTTAGTTTCAGTGACAGTGAAATTGCATGTAATCTCTTCTGATTACACCAAAATTGCTAGGATTTGCAAAGAACATATTTGAATTCATACATCCAAAAAGTAAATCAAGCTTATAATTTAGGCACCATAACTTTTGTAGATCTGACATCAGACCACTCCAACTGAAAGGTTTAGGGAGGCTATTTTCAGATACATCAATAAAAGACAATTTCCCAAGGAACTCTGATATTTATGTGGAGGAAGAAATTCGGTTCTGCCGTGACTAGATAGGAAAGTTTTCTTTATCTGCAAATGTGATACTTTCTACTATACATTTTGAAATAAAGATTGTTCCCTTATGCTGATGCTCTTCACCAGTGCCAAACTGCTATAGCCGTGATGCATTGTATGAAAGTAATTAGGCAAGGGACTGTGCACTTCAGTCAGAGCTTTGTTGAACCACACCAGTACAGCACAGCAAGAGTTTCCCAATAGTTCAGAAAGACACCTAAATAAAGATCTACCACAATCATGGAAAGGGAAGTAGATACTGAAGAGATTAAGGTGGCAAATTTACTACTTGCATTTTCAACATAACGCTATTCTTCAATGCTGAATTGACACCTGAGAAAACAGAGAACTGCCTTGCTTGCTTTCTGTGCAGGGTCTGCTTCTACAGGACTTCAGTTAGACTCCAAAGGTGATTCAACAGGATTTACAGAACTCAATGGTTGAACAATCCTAAGAATTCCTTTGGGGGGTTTCATTCAATATTATTTAACAAAACATTAATTTAATGAAATGTCTTGGGAGATACAAAATCAAATAGGAACCAGAATTCCCTCTTTGCTGATCTGTGGTGCTAAATGAAATGAGAGAACTGCTTTTGTTTCCAATGCTACTACAGCACAGGTTTTAAACACCTGGTAAGGCAGTTTTCTTCAAACAGAAATTTGAATTTAGCATTGCACTGATGGAAGGAAAAGCGGGTTTAGGTTTCCAATAGAAATGTGAATTCTCATGGAAGATTATGAGATTTGTATTCCTAGGTCCCCACGAGAGTGTTTGAAGTTAAATTTATGCCTTCTCATCATCAGGACATCCTTTTGAATTCTCACCCTCTAACCAAAAGGTGAGGGCAGTGGCAGTAAGTAAAAACAACTAATATCCAGCTAGAGAGAATCAAACAAACAGGGCCACAAATCAATTTGCAGAATCATGGCTGACAGCAAAATAACTGTACGTCTCTCCTGAGGTTTCTGGTTTGAACTCTGTGTCGATGTATTGCTCACAAAGTCCTGCAGCAGCTGACTTCACTGGCCTCCCTGTCCTCCCTAGAGCACTATGGACCAAAACCCACAAGCAATAACATGGTTGTCATCACATTCAAAAGGCCTCACATGTTAGTCTGTACTCATTGGAGTTGATACCCATGGGAGTGCAACAGTTCCCTTCCTTCCCTTCTGGACATGAACTGGATTTCATCTGCTGTCTTTCTTTCTACCATCCCTATTTCCAACAGAGCCCTTTAAATAGTTCTGATGTATTTTCAGATACTCAGTGTGTACTTATATCACCTAGGACAGAGGCCCACAAACATACTCCCCATTGCAATCAGTGGGCAACAGGCTCTTGACTCGCAAGGCTCAGAGGCTCCACCTACAAACTGGGTCCTGAACACACTTCTCATTTTAAGTGACAGTCTCATTCCCAGAGCTTATCAACTGAATGGATAAAACAGC
Source organism: Gallinula chloropus (assembly GCF_964237585.1). NCBI lineage: Eukaryota > Metazoa > Chordata > Aves > Gruiformes > Rallidae > Gallinula > Gallinula chloropus. The sequence continues at coordinate 128,683,542 of NC_140085.1, read as the reverse complement.
CGGAGGATAAGGTAAGGTTTATTCCCACTAGCAGATGGGAGCAGAGACAGAGAGAGTTCTGTTTTCCAAGGCTACCCAAACAGTCTGTGTTAGGAGCACAAGTCAAGGTCATGTCTTCTGATCCAACATGTAAGCAATGCCCAGCCTTCATATAAGACATTTTTCTCCCTGAGTGCAGTCATTCCTACCCTGTAGCTCAAGTTTTGTTTATCTATACAGGTACACTGAAGCAAATCATGCCAACTACATGAATCAAGTTGCAACCACTTCTAACCTGGGCCAATGCATTGAAGTTTGGAGAAGGGAAAAGGAAACTGGTCCTTCTCTTGGACATAGCCTCTTTCCTTGTAGTGGGACACACAAGATCAGCAAGACAAACATTCATTATGCATGAGTACGTGACTCTTAATACCCTCATTACAGTCCATGTGTCCAGCAGATGTTTATGAGCTCCATAACTGTTTCACAAGTCCTGTGCAAAGGAGTTAAAAGTTGGCATCTTCTGCCGTAATGGCTGCTAAGGTCTCAAGATATCCTCCTAGCATGACAGTTTCAAGCTGAAACAGGAGTTATTTCTGGAACCTCTTACGATTTTTTTGGATCCTCTTTACTGCCTTTCTTTGCACAGAAGACTTTGCAAATGCCACTATACCACTTTTGGACAGACAGATTCAATGGGAAGGAGCTGAGCTCCAGGAAGTTCTTCATGAGGCATTTTTCTAGTGAAATGTAATGACTAATATGTCTTCTATGACCTACAACTGCCATTTCTTTGTGATCCAGGCTGTGAAAAGATGTGTCACCTGGCTAATCTCATGGCAGTAGAAGTATCTGGGCTATAGTGACATAGAGTAACTTTGGTTTTTTTGAGAGAGAGAGAGAGAGATTGATTTACTACCTAATTTACAGTAGCGTTTTGCCACTAAACCTGAATTGGGAGCACTGCAGTTCCAGTATATTAGCATACTTGCACCAGTGTATACATGACAATTCTGGAAGCATTAACTACTTCTAAACAACCAGCTAGGAACCTTAATTCTTCAGCACACCAGCAAGCTCCCAAAGACAGAAAAGTGCAACCAGCATAATTACAAAGAATTCCTTCCTCCCAGAAGCTGTAAAATGTGGTTTTGACCAGACAAGAGTGTTATTGTTCTGCAATACGTACAGAATCTTATTAACCTGGCTGAGAAGATAAAAGGAAAGGCGATGCCACAGTCAATGAATTTTAATAGAGTCTATACATACTTCTCCATTATAAAATAAAGGAAAAGGGAAAGATTTTTTTCCCCACAATTAGCCAAAAGACAACTAGAGGAGTCGTTCCAAAACCAGATACATTTTTCCCAACCGAGTGTCACATTTTGGGGCTGGCAATAGACCTTGCACTTCACTACTTCTGTTTCTGCCCTGGACGTGGTGAATCAGCTTATGACTGATTCAAGTGAAACACCAAACATCAGAAACTTCACTACTACACAGTCATTTTGTCCTCTGTACTGAGACCACAACCTGTATTTCTATGTCGGCAGCTTCCCCACATCCCATTTAAAACCTCCTGTAAATGCAGAGGTGTTTTTTCTATCTCCTCTCTGTTTTCTCTGCTCTTCCTGAAACAGTGTGTGTCTGATCTTGGTTGAGCAAGACTGTTCTACTGAAGGTAAGAAAAGTCAAAGCCCACATACACTGAAGCGACTCAGTCAAAGAGTACCTACTGAAACCAAAGCAGAGCAATTGTTATTACTGAGAGACAGCACATAAAAAATCTGCCTTACAAGGAGCCCAGTATCAGCACATTACTATTTGGGGAGAAGGGACAAGAAACACCGTCTTTCAGGTCATAACTCTAAGAAAAGAAGGCCCTGTGCTCAGCCAGTCAATAAATGTGGCCCCAAAACACATTGAATATTGTCTTATTTTCAGCTTCAGTTCATATTTTGTCACTTTGAGACGATGTGAGCATTCACTTTATAGAGCTGAGATAAACCTTTCCTTCTTTTGACCCTTCATATTGCACTCATGTCCTTTTGTTCTTCTCATCCTAAGAGCTTATTATCCATAAGATGTTTCTCCTACAACTTCCTAGGCAACTTTTTTCCTATGAAATATTTACACAACCTGAACTGAACATGGGAGCAACAATGGCAGAACTTTCCCCAGTGTCCCATTCACAATTGCAGGCAGGTTATGGTCTAACTTTACTTTCATGGAAAAACAGTTACTACCTGTTAGTAAATCATTTCAGAAGGTGAAAATTATCACAGAATCGCTGGGTTGGAAAAGACCTTTGAGATCATCGAGTCAAATCGTTCCTGTCCTCTACTAAACCATATCCCTGAACACCTCATCTACCCATCTTTTAAATACATCCTGGGGCGGTGACTCAACCCCCTCCCTGGGCAGCCCAACAACCCTTTCAGTGAAGAAGTTTTTCTTAACTTTGTCTAATCTGAACCTGCCCTGGCACAGCTTAAGTCCATTCCCCCTTGGCGTGTCATTTGTCACTTGAGCGAAGAGACCAACACCCACCTCTTTATAACCACCTTTCAGGTAGTTGTAGGCAGTTATCACACTATAATATATTCAGGTTCACTTACAGAAAAGTATGTACCTGTAGCACAGCAGTTAATCAAATACGGATTTATAGTAATTTAAGCAATGTTTTACAGCAGAAATTTCATCTGTGCTTGTTACAATATTTAATCAGTTCTCAGGAATGCTCACTCCATCCCAGCCTTCCTCAATTTTAGGAGCTCCAGCTTGAAATAAATTTTATTTGTTGATCAGAAAAAGAAAGTCTAACAACAGAGAAACCTGGTCTTGAAAACTATTCATGCCATGCCAGGAGGAGTTACATCTTTTGTATTAAGAACAAGCAAAACACCAAGTTGCTAAAGCAGTGAGAGAGCAGAAATGTTTAACTGCAGCGAAATGTTAGGCAGGCCAAGGTAACCCACACTTGACACTCTCAAAATGTGGTTCAAGCATCCCTCAGGTTTAGTTTGTATTTAACAAGAGCATTAAATAACATTTCCTGGAGAGTAAACAAAAAGTTTCAGAACTTGAGAACTAAATGAAGAGGCTGCCTGTTTGCTACTAGAGCTCTGGGAACAGAAGTGAGTGCTCTTAAAGTGACAGCGAACCGGCCTCGTGCTGCACGTTTCGGGGCAGGGCAGATTTTGAACCTGCTAGCAGAAAGGAGGGCTGGAGAAGGGGCTGGTGATCCGTTTCTGAGAGACCACAAAAAGGGGAGCCTGAAGCAGCCGTGTGCGGCCACGTTACGCCTACACTGCTGTCACACAGGGATCGTGCAATAATTAAATGAACAATACATGCCAATCAGACTAGATCATTAAACCCTCTTTTCTTATAATGAGGTTATCATTTCTAATTTCTCATCACAAACAGAAGGAAAACACAAAGAGGTAAAGCCAGATCAGATGCCTTCCCTCAACGTCTCTTGAGGCATACAGAGAAAACTCATCTGAAGTAGTTAACACCTAGACCACGAAAGACCCTCAAAGAGCGGTATGTGATCACCCACCAGCGATGCTGAGCATTCCCTCAGAGATGAAAAGCCACCCACTCCTGGCTCAGGCCCACGTTTGCCACAAGCACCATGATAACACAAAGCACTGACAGAAAAAAGAAAAAGAATAAACAAGGACAACTAATGCTCTACTGAGGCCTGAAATGAGAGTCCAACAGTGAACGAAAAGACCACTGTTGCAGCCCCTGTTGGGAAATGGCCTTCCATGGCCAGGCACTTTTCTCAGCAAGGTGCAAAGAGCCTTCAGACAAAAAAAGAACAGCTGCTGGAAACGAGAGCTTTTTCATTAGAGGAGCAGGAGATGTAACATTAATGTTGGTGAGCAATAAAAACGAGATGGAACTGACCACTTTCTCCTTGAGCAAGAAAGGAGAACCCCACCCCCCAAAAAAAGGCCCCCTCAAGGAGCACCCCGGGGACACTGTCACACCAGCTTCCCAAAAAGAAGGGAATGTGCAGGGTATTTCAGCCCAAATCCACACACTGGGAGGTAGCAAGTAGGTAATCCTCCCCAAGGTCACAACACACCCTGGCATCAGAAGGGGCACGGTATCAAGCGCTGGCTCCGGGTCCTGAGGAACGTTGATGCTGTTCTGTAGCTGTAAGCTGACAGCCCCATCAAAGGATTCACAAAGGCATTTTAGCATCTGCAGCTTCCATTGATTTTTAGCTGGACGTTTGGCTAAGGAACTGAGAAAACAAGGCCAAAGGACAGTTTGTGAACAACACAGATATACCTTCAAATGAAGGAGACAGCTGTCTTGTCCACTCTGATGACTGCTACCTTGTAGAATTCCCTTTTACAGTGCACTGCAGTGCACTCTGTACTGGTAGCAAAGGCTCTGAGGGTTTTCCTGTTGTTTTTTTCTTCCTGGTTGTTTTGGGGGTGTCAAATTACTATTTCATAGATCAATAAAAAGTCATTTTGCTAAATATCATTCTGCGTTAAGGGTCAGTACACAAAGGAAACCAAGAAGAAAAGAAGTATGCTACTTAAAGATACCTTCTCTTTAGGAGAATGAAGTTGAAAAGCCGCTGCAGTTACCAACTGACAGATGTGTAGCTCTGAAGCAAAGCTAATTAATACATTCAAATAGCTGTACCCTCTGTTCCTTAGTATATCCAGTTGTGGACAACACTTCTAGGAATATCTCATTTCCTTGGCCATCCTAGCTGAAGGGTGGAAATGAGCTCTGATTTAAGATCCTATTTCCCAAAAGCTACTTCACAAACTAGCTACTATACTTAATCAACAATGAGGCTATAAATACGCACACCTTGTTATTTCAGTGTTTCACTTGATGAAACATAAGAGGCCACTAGTGGACAGCTAAAATAAGAATGAAGGATTACTGCAGTAGCTCGTGGATGACCTGATATAATGCAAACTTGATGATAGAGTCAAAACTGGGGGGAGGGTGATATTTCACTCTGCCGGGTTTCAGCGACATAGACCACATCAGGGCCATTATCCATGATGGAAATGTAGATATGTTGCAATTTATTAGGTAAAGACAGGCTGTTTAATAAGGAAAACAAAAGAAATGATGGATTGAAACAGCAGGGTCTGCTGCTTCTGACTAGGCGGGCTGTCCCAGGAAAAAAACAGCTGATAAGACTTCTATGAAAGATGCAACACCGGTTCCCCCCAGCCAAGTGCGACGTGTTCCAATCCCACAGCACCTTTTGCACCTGAAACATTAATGAGAGGCATCTGAAAAGAGAAGATGAGAGCTGGCTGCACATGAATGAAAATATTATGATAAATATGCCACCTACAGGTAAGATATATAGATAAAATGTAACTTCGGGAGTAGGTTACAAAAATGTTCACTGGTAACAATCCATTTCCTACAGGAAATGAAGACAGATTGAACCAAATGTAATGTCCAGAACATCTCTTCAAGACGCTACAGCATCAACACACAGCGCTGTTGCTATAGCAGAGGAGAGGGTGACAGCAAAATAGAGACAAAAAGACCGGTGAAAACGATCCGCCCCCTCCCACACATGCCTTTATTAGGGGATTTCGTTTCAGAATGTGGCTGCCCTTCTGCAGGCATTGGCATGAATTGAGGAGGCAGAGCTTCAAGGGGCAGAGCAAACAATCAGGCTCCATGACAGCAACTTGCACAGCCTTACATTTGTTTTAGCTAGGACAGGCTGGAATTCTGTCTGCAAAAAAAAAAAAAACAGCAACTGCTTAAAAAGCCCCACCTTTAGCAGGGAAACATCAGGTTTGATGAAGTGGTTTTACCACATATAATACAATCTTTTCTTGTGAACCTAGAGGAAGAGAGAAAAGGATTTCACTGTAGCCATGATTCAGAGTAGGGCCGGGAACACAGATCTCTCCAAACACTCCTGAGCGCTCTGACCACTGACTTACAGGCAGCTCTCGTCTGATCCATGCTGGGAAGAAAATAGATTCTGAACGATTTCAAAAATTCAGGCTATTTCAAAGTGCAGGAGTGCTATCATCTAGCAAACGCTACTCTCCAGTCCCAGAGATACAGCAAAAGGATCAAAGCCATTCCAAAATCCACTCTTGACTGTAGCATCACATCATATATTTGCAACACTTGCATGGACATTCTCTAGCAAATCAGCAGTAACCTCTTTGGAAATGATTTCTTTTCTCTTTGTACCACAAAGCACAACACATTTTAATCCCTTTTTGGTGTATAAAAATCCTTCCCTGTTGGGATTTAAAAGAGAAATTAATCCCAAAGCAGTGATGCCAGTACGATTCACAACCCTTCCATAAACTCCCCAGCAGTGTTTCAGGAGTAACTGACAATGCAGTTACATCGTTGGTGATATAAAAAGGGCTCTGCTGCAGTATTTCTTCAGTGTCTTATGACTGAAGTACAGCAGGTATTTGCTGAAGCAAATAAAACTACCCAGTATATCCTCTGTAACATCTTGGGGTGGGGAAAAGAGATAATATTTTCAAATAACTGCCAGTGTGGAGCTCTTTTCATGACCCACCTGGGAAAAAAAGGCCGTAGCTAAACAGGGTAAGACGACTTCACCTAAGTTTTCCTGCGATAAAAATGAAATCATATCAGGGCAGCATCACACTGAATCTTAAACTCAAGCACACGGAAAGGGTATTTTGAGGGTCATACACATTTTCTCTGTCATGCTGATCAACAAGTCAAGCACTCGGCCATCAGAGTTCACCATCATAAACGTAAAGTGATTTAAATCCCAGAATTCAGCACAAGTCATAGGATGTTCTGCTTCCTCACCATTACGTTTTAAACAGGTTGGCAGCGTGGAAGAGCCTCGATGCTGAGTTGCAAATGTCACGTCTAACAACTCCTGCCTGTGCAGCACAGAAGCACGATGCAGAGAGGCTGGGCAGGGGTTGCTACGCAGCGATCTGGTATCTGGGCCAATAGTTCATCTGCAGACTTTTGCTTCTATTAAGAATAATAAATATTTAAAAGCTCCACCATCAGCTCCAATGGGAAAGAACAGGGAGATCTGATGTTCTGATCTGGCTGCTGATACAGCCAATCTTGTATAACACCATGGCAGCTGCTGCCAACTGCACCAATATTACCAGTCGTTGAATTAGCAGATAATGTTCTTTCTGATGATCATTACCAGAAGATGCACAACACTGCATGAGTACTCCTATTAAGCATAAGGCTAAAACACTGGCTTTAATGGATCCAGTAGTATTATCCTTTAGGATATCCTAATGTTTTTACTTTTATTTTAAATTAATCTGTGAAGAGGCCTGCAAGCACAGGTCCCACTGAACCTGCCCTTAACACATTCAATACAAAAAACCTTCATAATTGTTGTGCTTCTTCTGGTGTTTAAAATAGAAGGAAAAAAAACAGTCCCTTTACCCAAGCTTGGTCATACCTTACTTAATTTCATTTGCATCCTGGTGAAACCATCCCACACCTTTGCAGACAGGATGCAGTTAACTATCAGCATCTGCTAGAGTGAATCAGCAGGATCCGTACAACTTCTCACTGCAGATTTCCAAGCACAGCAAATCAAGGAAGGCAAGAGGAAAATCCCTGTTTGTAGCCCTGAGATAGACAAAGTCTAAATGCCTTTTCTCTGTGGAAAAAGAACCCAACACAACCAGATCAGAGTAACTGGCATATGCCAGAGAATGCAAAAGCCTACTGCTTGTTTCAGGTTGATCAGAGGGACACTGACAAAGTCCAGCAACAATGGTGAAGAACGACACATGCAACAAACATTTCAAAACTGTTAAGTTATACAGTTGCTCTTTCCTCTCAAGTAAATAACTGCCCTCATTAATAATTTAATTAAATAAGTGTTTAATGCATAAAGGAATTGATTTTTAGTTAGGAATAAACATCTGCCCTATAAACCCTTAGGAAGGGTGGGGTTTTTTCTGTTAGTTGGTTTGTGTGCATGTGTTTTTCCAGTGGCATTTTTATAAGCACAGAAGTAGAGATGAGTCAGAATTTTTATGAAGAGAATTGGGATAAATATTTGCGATAAGACAGAAGGGACAAGTTTATTGCAGAGTCCCACAGTTTTATAAAAAATGCTAATGCTGGAGCTTGTGGAACTCTGGATGTCGTGTTAGCAGGCAGAGGCTGGGAATACTAATCACAGAAAGCTTGCAGTAAATCTGAGAGACAGACAACAGGGTCAGGGACTGAAAATTGCTGGCAGATAAGCTTTGTGCCAGAAATGTTTTAAAGATGGCAAAAAAAATGTTGCAAAACTGCCATGGAATAATGGAAGAGGGCATCACTTTCTTCCCTGAGAAATCTGTTCACATTTGGGCATGAATGATTGCATACTTGAATGTGAGACCCTCTTCTCCCGAGCTGTAAATTACACAAGTACAGCATCACTCACGCAAAGCACGTGCCTCCAACCAGCGGCAGCAGCTCCCAACAAGTCCTGCATGGAACTGCTTCCTATCCTGCTTTTATAGCAAAGGGGGGCAACGTGCTGACCCTGCCTACGCCCTTCATGGGTAAAGAGGACAAACTGCCACACACCTAAGATTTACTTTTAAAAGAGTATCCCCACCATGTTGCTGGAAAACCATTGCCGAACGCAAGAAGACAAGGGAACAACATGAGCGTCATAGTGCATCTGAGCAGGCTGGAAATAGAAATGCCATGGCAAATCACACTTACAATGAAAGCCATGGCAATTAAATCACTTTGGTGAACACAAATTAATTATTACAATTTTCCACACACAGTCACTACACTGAAAACAAATGAGAAAAGTTTAGATTTCTAATCGTCAAAGAAAAAGAAAGGATATAACAGTATTAGCTTTAATATACTTCTGTTGTTGGACAGACAATGATACCTGCATAAATAATTTGCATTATTTCAAAAAATGCACATGCAATTTTCACCAGTCAGGAAGACCTTTTTTTTTACACCATTTCAAGGTAATGGGCAGGAAAATAGGAGCTACAGGCTTTACTCTTACAGCCTTGGAGAAAAGAAAAATAAAGCAAACGATGTGAGGACAAGAACTGTTGGATGATTTCACAGTTAAAGTTGAAGCCTTTACTATGAAAATGCGTAATTGCTTTCAAGGACCAATAAGCTGTTACTCCACCTGACACCCTCACTGCTAGAAACTTGTACTTCAGCTGGCAATTCCCAAGCTTCAGCTTCCAATCCTCCATTCCCAGTGCATCTAAATTCAGCGGGCTTTTCCTGTGAGACAGCTTCTTGCTACGTAGGCGCTATGTCTACTTTTACATGCCCTCTGCAGTGAACTGGATTTCTTCTTTTTCTTCTCTTCTTGCAAGACAGGCTGTGATGAAGTGGCAGAAAAGGGCCTTGTAGTTTTCTCCTGACCTGCTAAACTATGTGGGGCAACACAACTGCACAGAGTATTCTGGCAGTACTTTCATTAATGCCAAAACAGCGATAGCACTGCTGGTTTTACTCAGTATGTAGCCCACTGAAATTTGCTAGGGCTTCCCTCATCACTTCTGGCACCACCCCATAATGGGAGCTCAGTTCAAGTTCACAGCCACAGCACCTCCTGAGACCCTGAAAAATGGGCAAGCAAGTGCTGCTGGCTGGTGGGTGTCCCTGCTCTCTAGCTACAGGTCACATGTCGTTTTGGGGAGCTCGGCTTCTCCCATGATGACACCAGTGCTTAACTGTTCATTAACTTCTCGTTCCCTGAAACTTCCTCAGGAATTATTTTTTTCCACATAAATTTTTTAAACTTTTGCAGACAAGAATGTGGGCTGCCTTACCCTGGCTTCCTCACCTCCCACCCTCAGTAAGGACAAGCGTAGCCCTTTCAAACTGAGCTTCAGAGCTTGCTTGTCGAAGTGTCCTATTACATTTTAATTCATTTAATATTTGCTATATTGATTTCACTTGGCAGTAATTATTTTTCTAATCAGAATGGTGTTCTGCCAAAAGTCAGATGTTTTACCGGAGTCCATGACAACAGTGTTGCCTTTATCAAACAGATTTGTAATTTAATTAAAACTGATATCAAAGAAATAAACGAACTGTTTATTATAAAACCACGTTGAATAGCATTCATTAGAATGAAGGGATTACAGCTTACATTGATTGCTATCAGCCTTTTCGCGATTTGTCAAGAACTGATAGAAAGCTAGCCAATTTAAAGCTACCTAGCGCAGCTTGTTAATTTATAAACATACAGGCAGAACACTAGCTTTTATTGTGTCCCCCATATCTTCTGTAACACTCCTAGAACTGCTCAGCTCAAGCAATTAGGCTTGGAGGGCTCCTGAGCTGGTTCTTCCAGCGCTCCTGGCTCCACTGCAGAACGGCGGCGTACAACCGGAACAGCGGCTGCCTACCAACAAAGCTGCTCGCACACCCTGCCACATTTCCGGGCACTTGCTCTTCCCTCCGGGTGCTGACAGTTGAATTTGTGCATCCTCTGACTACATGGAGGAATGGGAGAGTGCCACAATGCTGCTGCTCTTGTGAGGGAAACAAAACACAATGTATGTCGAAATTTTCAAACGTGACTACGCGACCAACATTCAGATCAGTAAACATTTTCTGTCCCTTCTTGACAGAAAGGGGAAAAAAACAACCTAAAACCAACAAAGGAACCCAAATCCCACAGCAAATACAAGAGGAGAGAGCAGGTAGCACAGGAGGAGAGGGGAAGATACAACCAGCAGCTGTGCAGCCCCCAGGGAAATCCCCCTGATTGAATTGGCATGGCTATTGACCTCCCATTCGGGGCTGAAGCACATGGTGAGGCAGAGCATCCTCTGGGAAACAGAAGCCTTTGCTGTGCTGCCAGCCAGAAACCTTTCTGATCATTCTCTCCTTAGTACTCTACAGCAGCTACATACAGCTCTGTATTTCACCCTCATGGAGGAGTGCGACACTTCTCTAAAAACTTTCCAAGAATGACGACATGCACAGACACTCTCCTCTGAGCACAAGAACCACACTGAGGAGTAAACGCAGTAAATATGCCTCCTCTGATCTTGGGATTATGGATCCCAGCCAAGAACTGGAGTTCCTGTCAGCACTGATGAAAGATGCACATTTTACAGCATGAGGAGGACATGAGGTGAGGAGATGCCAAATAAATCATGATATTCACCAGCAAAGGTCAAGGAAACCAAAAATCTAGTAAGGAACAGGCAAACAAATGACCTGAGTCTCTCTACTGAATCAACCGAAACTTAGGCTCATAGCATGTTGTTATTCTCTACCATTTTAAGGACCTTGATTGATTAGCACCTCTCCAGATTGAGAGAGAATAGTAACGCCTGAGAATAGTAACACAACTCTCAGAAGGCGGCTCCAAGGTACTTCAAACAAAATATATTGGAGATAACACTCCAAATCTGAAGTCTGAAACGGATTCATGCTGGACAGGCATTACAAAGTACCCATCACAGTGATCTATACACGTACCTTTGCTGAAGTTCATGTCAAAGTAACACAGGCACAGACAGAGGGAGCAAACCACAGATTTCTATGTGCAGAAACACAGAGCCTGGTTTGCCAGAAGGACGGGGCCAAGAGGGTCCAGAGCAGAAACCAGCAGCATACACAGCGCAGATAGCACACAATTTCATCTGGCTGCCACCTTTAAAATGACAGAACCACGAAGCTTCAACATCCAAAATAATCTCAGACATTTTTCCAGATTAAAGCAGAGTATTACATTTGCCAAACCTCTAGGTAGCAAGACGTCCAAAGACATTTGGATGCAGGCATGGACTCTCAGTCAGGTGAGAGTTATTACCCATCACCCCATTTCTTCCGACTTCCAGGAAGAGAAATGTGTTCCTCCTGTCCCCAAGGTTTTGAATCACTTTCACAACTGTATGGTAAATAAACATTCTTAGCTGAGGGGCCAGTCCCAGTTCTTACCAAGTAATCACTCAGCCTGCTGTGACAGCCCAGAGGACAGAGAGCTTTCTTCATGTCCTCACGATCACAGTCCAGTGTTTCAAAACTCCAAACCACACGTAACAGGACCTGTACCATTGTCACACGGGTGACTTCACCTACGTACCACACACCATCAAAACAGCACAGTGAGGCTAAAGCTGTTAACAAAGACACTGGAGGAGAAACCTATTGAGAGATCGTCATGGTTTCACCCCGGCCGGGAGCTGAGCACCATGCAGTCACTGTCTCGGGGTGGAGGGGCCTCGTGGGTTGAGATAAGGACAGTTTATTGGGACAGCAGAGAAACAGAGATATAATAATAACAGGACTTTATAGCAAAACATATGAAACTGGTGCTACACAAAACAGTTTCTCACCGAACACAACTCAGGCCATACAGCTCAGTCATCCCAAAACCCCTACCATCCCATAGCCACACATCCTGGAGCCAGGTGCTCGACCCCCACCAGTTCCCCTTACGCTGAGCATGATGTAATTGGCATTATGGAAGAGGGAATCCCCTTCAACCCCTGTGATTCTATGATTATTTGGTCAGTTTGGGTCACCTGTCCTGGCTGTATCCCCCCTCCCAACTTCCTGGGTGCCCCCCCTCTTCTCATTAGCAGGGCAACATGAACAACTGAAAAGTCCCTGATTGCTTGGCAACAACTAAACCATCCGTGTGTTATCAGCACTGCCCTCATCCTAACTCCCAAACATGGCATTCCACCTGCTGCTAGAAAGGAAAATTAACTTTATCCTAGACAAAACCAGGACAGAGATGACAAAAATGTCTCCTTGAGTTACTGAGAGCCTAATTCTGCCCTCCGATCTGTGTTCCCATCAGCATTCTCTGAAAACCAACAGACTTCACTTGGTTTCAAAATGATCACTTAAGTAGGCTCTGTGTCTCCAGAGAGAATTATTTCCTCTGTTGGAGGTTAGGAAAAGGGCTGACCAGCACACCACTCTACCCAGCTCCAGCCTCCAAAGGAATTTCCCATGGCCACCTGCATGAGCACCCAGAGGAGTCCTGCATTTGTCACACTGCCCATGAATTCCTCAGCTAAACAAAGCAAGGTTAAACTTTCTCCTGTATGGACACTGAAGTCATCCTTCCACAAAAATCAGTCTTGCCACAATTTTTCTGTGATTGTCCCTTGTAATTATTCCATATTTCAACTACTACAAAGAGAAAAACAACCCCAAACCAACGGAGCCTTCAGGCTGGTCCAGAATTGCAACTGAATGGCAGTCTGACACAGGTACCAAAGTAAGCCCTTCTCCTGGCCAGCCAGCACTGAGGAGACCACAGTCCCTAGGAACAGCATCCTGTTTTACATCACACACCTCTGTGACCAAAACTGAGACAGGAGCTCACATGGACACATTTTGGATGAGTGCCAAGCCAGAGTGACAGCAGCACTGCAAGGAGGTAAGGCAGAAGGCGGAAACCTAAATCTGCAGCCAACACCAGCAGGGATAGGCAGGATCCGACTCATGGGTGACAGCATCACAGATGAAAAAGATGATGAAAACCTACTGAAGTTCAGTGAAGGTACCTTCAGAAGAGAGGAATAATAGAAAAATACTCTTATCTGTGCCCTCTGCATTCCCTGGTATTGTCCTTCCAGATCTCATGCGAGACAGAGGCGTTTCTTTCCCTTTATTCCCAACACCTGAACACTACCTCACTTCACCTGCAGCTATGTACAGACTGGTGTTATTAATCCAGACTGGAAGGTGCAATTATCAACATTACTGCTGCTTTTGAGCAGTGTGGATGTCTTGCCCACCAAATGTCCCCTTTGCATCTTCCAAGCTCACTATGAATATTTAAAATACATTTATTTCGCTCACCTCTGTCCATACTATCTTAAAACAAACCCCAAGCAATCAAGTGCTATAGAGGCAGTTTTGAAAAAACAGTTTTCTCTTTATTCTTCCAAGAAATACTCCTGTCAATATTAATACTGAATAGTTAATGCCACGTTATTGTAAGAGCTGTTGCAGAAATTACTGAGCATACAGAAAAAAAAGAAAACTTCAGTTTCTCACTCATTCTGATTGCAAAGGTTATTGGTTCCTGTTCTCTCATGAAGAGGACTTCAATAACAACCTGCAGTCACATGTATGTTTACTGACTATTCAGATAAAACCTTGAGTGGATCATCCAACTAAAGTAGATACTGTCTCTAGAATATTCAGATGGGTTTTCCCTGCTGTACAGGCATTATTGTGTTTAAATCTTTGTGAAGCAATTTAATGATATAACATAAAAAATAGGAGAAGAAAGGGTTTCATTTGTTCATCTGTAAAAGGTAGTTTGTAGCAGGCTACACTTTTCCTTCTAATCCATAAATCAGATTATCAAGGGTACAGCACAGATCCAAGGGCTCCGCAGAAATGCACCCAGGGAAACACTGCTGGGCCGGGGAGAGAACCTGGAGGGAAGCGTAAGCAAGCGAAACCCAGCCTTCCTCCCAAAGCCACATGCAGTTCAACACACCATCTCTGCCACGCCTTCCTTCCAGTTCTGTGTACAACAGCGGGGAAAGGAGTCAGTTAATCCCTCGCGGGGCAAAACCTCACAAGAGGAAGTAATCTCGTATCTGTTCATACTCTTACTTTCCTATTTCCATATTTACTGTGGCAATTCACTGTGTTTTGGAAGCCTACCACCCTATGATGAATTTTTATTGCATTTAAGCTTCATGATAAACATAGCACCTAGCAGACCTAATTATTGCAGCCTGTATTCATTACCATAGGAAGCTACGTTCCAAATTGTTCAGGGTAGACTACTCCCCCCCAGTCCCAGGTCCTTCCTCATTAAGCCACAATTAGTATGATAAATGGGGGTGGTTAGTTGGTTACAGGCAATAATGGCAATGCTTGCTCATCACAAAATGGGGAGAAATAATTAAATATTACAAGAAATGGTTTAATAATTAATAATAATACCTCGATCGCCTGCAAATATAGCAGAACTCCATCCAGGTGTTCATTACCATCTGCAGTTCAAAGCCAACGTGGCCTTAACCTTAAAATAGCTATCTGCATTAATGTGGAGGCAGCAGGATGAAATCGTGCTTGTCCTTGACAGGAGTGCTGCAAGGTGGTTGGGGCCGAGGATGTACTGTCAAGCTGAAGCTGGAGTTGGTAATTGTTCTGGCCAGAGCAGCCGCAGCCGGAGGAGCCGGTGAGTGCATCCACAACAGCTCCCTAATTCTTAAGTACCGTCCAGGCCAGCACCTCCCTGCCCACAGTGACATAAACAGGACTTGAGGCTCCATTTTTTTTTAAATACACTGAATTAAGGAAGACTGTTATGAGATGCGTGGTCAGTGGTAGGTCAAATGGAAAAAAAAGAATCACTTTTATGTCAACTTAGTTACAAATAAAGCATTATATAATCTCACTTAATTACACCCTTCATCTCTTTAACATCCTCAGCCTTCTATCTCAAGCAATCTCCCCTCAGAAAACGCCTCCCACTCACTGAAACCACCTTCCAAAAATTAAGCTCAGTATCCTATTTTCTCCCAGGGGTACAAGGGATCATGTCAGTGCCACAGAAATCAAAGGCAACAGGGCTCAGCAGCACCTCAAGGGGGTCATCTAATTCACCTCTTCGTCCCAAAGGCAGGATCAACTTCTTCTAAATTGCTCTTGACATAAGTTCATTTAATCTACTCTTAAATCCTCTGGCGGCTCCATGGCCTCCTTCAGCAATCCACTCTGTGATCAGCCTCCTTTACCGTTAGAAAACTTCTCCAAGTGCTCAGGCTACATTTCCCTTACTGCAATTTAGCCCATCACTTCTTGTACCAATCTGTCGAAGGTAAAGCAACACCAAGTCAGGGAATTTTACTTAACTTAATTTACTGCCAACCCACACAAAACTACAATCACTGATTTGGGTAGTGAGGGGAAAAAAAAGACAGAAGCAACTGTGCAAAAGCCTACTTAAACACATGCCCTTGCCCTTCCTGCTCTCAAGTACTCTTATCTTCACCTTTTTTTTAATCTCAGAGCAGCAAAATTCCTCCAGAGAAGCGATGGGCACATAGGAGGCTGAAGTCGTGTCAATTAGTTTCTTTCTAATGCACTGTGATTAATGGCTTCCTGCCACGCTGTTCCTTAGTTTCCCTTTCCCAATGTGGATCACTCATGAGCTGCAGTCCCTCAAGGACATCCCTGTCCCAACGTGGGTCAACCGTGGCCACAGTCCCTCAGGCGTGTCCTTGCCCCAGCACAGGTCCCGCGGAGCCGCTGCAAGCAGGCAGCCACATGCTTCAAATGTGAAAGTCACAGGCTGTGTGGGGAGTGGGGGCTGGCAACAGTGGCATGCCAGGTGGGCAGCTTCCCTCCAGGCTGGGGGCTCTCACCTCTAGGGTTTTTCAGCCAGATACTCTGCAGCTGGTGGTCAATATCTACAGACAAGTCCATGCCTCCCCCCCCACCCCGTAGTGTTTCTGGCCTCTTTGTCTTTCTTTCCCTCTATTCCCCGTGCTGCTCCTTCAGAATAAGCAAAGTCTGGCACTGGTCTTGGGCTGCAGAGGTGGGATGTGACTTTCGTGCCAGTATCTCTGGAGATCGTTACATACAGCTCCTCTCCATCCCCAGTGAAGCCTCCAGACAACCAGCTGCTCAGAACTGCTCTTCTTACAGTCTCTCTTCCTTTGGAAGTCATGCTTTCCTCTCTCCTATTTCAGTTTCATTACTCCACCACTGAAAGGTACTTACACATGCGCTTAAGTACTTTCCTTTCCTTAATCAAAGCCTGTGTACTTGTATGCAAACACACTAATTGCAGGCAAAATTGCTCTTATGTAAGCCACTACCCAATGTTTTTCACAGAGTTGGAAATGCACAACAAAGACCTTTGCACCCATTATATGTTTTAGGAAAAGCTTTTAACTTTAGCTGAGGAAATGTGTCGTGGGGAATTTGAGTACATTATCATCAGTATCATCAGAAGAGAATAATTTATTCCTGACAGTTGTCTTTTACAGCATGTCATTAGAACGATCCCTTTATAGCACCCATTCATATACATGACATCTTAAGTCATACCCATCCATCTTCCTCAGCAGATAAAAGACTATCATCCTTCTAATATCTCATTTTTTCATTTGAAAGGCTGTGTCAAAAATCATTTGACAAGCATTAACAAGTCCAGCCTACCAATTTCCTGGAATCTTCAAGCACTTTCTAGGGCCACCTTTCTTCATGTTGGCCCCCACCCCACTCTCCACCTCCAGATCTTGTAAAAAGAAAAGAGTAAATGGAACGATGCAAGGCACTTCCTGGATGAAAGACGAAGGGAAATGGACCATTTTTGCCAACCTAGACCACTGATAAGCACATGTTTTTGTCATCAAGAGAATTTGTTTGACCAGATGGAATACACACCTCGTATGTTTGGTTTTCAAAACCCGCACAGGGAAATAATCTCTAAATTAGAGAAGACTAGCAGCCCATATGAGGACAGCTATCTCTCTGAAATGTCTGGAACAGGAACAACAAACCAGTTGGGAGTTAGTGACCAGCCTAACAGAGGATCTCTGCTCTGGTGCTACATTAAATTCTCTTCACAGTTAACGTCTGATCTCAAGTTCTCCTCAGTCCCATCTTAGATCAATACAGTTCATTTTCTATTTTTATCATATTTATCCCTTACTACAGAGAGAAATATGCACATCCTACATCTTGCTTTCCTCGCTTAAAGCAGTCAGGGAAACCCAGGGGATGGGGTTGGACTTGGTGATCTCTGGAGGTCCCTTCCAACTCCTAAAATTCTGTGATTCCACACAGATTTTTACGTTGCTATAACCTGGAACTTTCTTCCTGTAGATGACTAGCTTGTTCCAAATTCAACTCCTTTTACATTTTTGTTGGACTTTTTTTTAAAGAAAATATCTTTTCATACATGGGTCTTTGACATGACCCTCATTGGTTCATCATCATCTTCACATGTGTAATACACCTGCCCTCTTCAAGGACTGTAACAGTGAGACTTATCACTCCATACACTGTGTTCAGGTAGTTAGTGTCTGATTTAATATCAACTGAAAATTAGAGTGTGGTATTAAATCAGACTTGCACAATGTGTTCCCTTCATACAAAGCCTATTTCATACAGTAGTTGCTTTCAGTCTCTGAAAAACTCCAGTCACAAAGTGCTTCTTTACATACTGTAAGGCTCAGTATCCCAACCTGATGTTAATTATTTGCTTTGCTGGCACTGGATGTCAGCACGCTGTCACTGAAGGAACACATTATTATGATAGGGCTTCTTAGTACAAAGATTACTTATCAACGGAAGACAAAAAAGTAAAGAGAACCCATTCAAGGTCTTGTAATATAATTAGCACAGTGTAATAGATAAGAGTTTTAATGCAGAAATCACCTCCTTGATGGTGGAGGAAAATATTAACTTTTTTCTATTCTGCTGCAGTATTAAAGAACTGAAGTTTATTCCTCATGCAGCTGAAGGGATCTCTTCTTCATAGATGAGTAAGTAACACCCAGCCAAGAGACAAAGACTACCTGTATGCTCCAGTAAAAGCAGACCATCAGATTGGTAGCTTGTTAGATGATGGATAATGAAACACACATCTATTTCTGCTACCTCCTGCTCCGGTGGGAAAACAGCAGTGCAACCCACAGTCCTCTCAGTCAGAGCACGCAAACAATAAACGAATATATGCAGAACTCACCTCAGTGTGTCTAGTACATGGCATTGAATATAAACTTTCAGTCATGCCAAAAACAATGGAATCCTCTCCCTGAATATATAAGGAAATCCGTTCCTTGTATTTCGTGTATACAGAAGTCAGATTTTCTAATAGAACATATCTCTCTCTATGTGTGCATATATATATATAGATGTGAAGTCCATGGTTCAGTGTTGAGTAGGAAGTAAAGCATTTAAAACTAGGTAGAACACCTTGGAGTTACATGGTGTGGAGGAGGTGTTCTCCCTGTTTTTAATGGCTCCACATAATAGTGCCATACAGCCAGAAATGTCCACTTTTCACGCTGGATGTATTTATTGGAGTGAGGCTGATAAACAAACAGAACCAGGAGATACAAGATTCTGGATATCTGAAAGTTATTCAACATATGTAATTATTATGCATTTTTATCCAAACACACAATAAAAGATTGGGAGCTCATCCAAAGCAGAGACATCTTCTCTCGTTACTCACATCAGTAGTTGGAGCAAGTAAACCCATCCATTTGAGCAAATATGTGTCCAAGTAATGCATGGAGTATGATATACTGCTAAAAAATCAGTCTCAGAAAAGGAGAAAATACAGTTCTTTGACCACCCAAAGACCCTGGGTCATTAAGTATTTATTTATAGGAAGACCCTCCCTGCTACCCTTCCTGTTTTAGCCAAATTCCACTTCGAGTTGATACATTTTCCAGTCTGCATGCCATCTAGCTTTATTGAGATACCTTGAGTGGGACTTGGCTAGAGAGTGAAAGTTAAGAATCTAGGTGTGGCAGGTATCTGCACTCCTGATGTACTCCATGAAGTCTACAGAGTGACTTCAGCTCACTGCCTCACAGATCTCTATACTCTTGGGAGGCCTGAATCACTCTGGAGGTCGTACCAACCAACCCTGTTGACCACACATTGACCATGTTCAACAGAGTTTAGACATCCTCCCACATATACGTGTGGGCTTCTCAATCTGGAACTAAACCTCATGCTACATAGCCAGGTAAATTCTTGGGGCTTCCTTTCTAAAACCTGGCAAACAGTGTTGCTGACACTGAACCTGCACACTAGAAACATCCACACATTTCCAAATTTCAGTTTGAGGTGGTGAAAATGGACAAAGCCTTTTTTTTTTCTTTTTTTTTTTTTTAAGATTACAGAACCACAGAATGGTTGAGTTAGGAAGGCGCCTCTGGAGGTTATCTTGTCCAACCCACTCTGCTCAAGCAGGGCCACCCAGAGCCAGCTGCCCAGGAACTTATCCAGACAGCTTTTGATTATCGTCAGGGATGAAGACTCACCAACTCACCAACCTCCCTGGGCAACTTGTGCCCAGGGTTTGGACACCCTCACAGTGAACAATGATAAAAACCTTTCTTCTGGTGGCTCCACAAGCAGCCCAAAGCAAGCTGCTTTCAATGGGAACTTAAAATAGCAACAAAACTCCCTGACCAAATATGTATCAGTGCGCACAACACTGCCATTTCTGACTCAATCTGAAGGACTACAGCCTGCTACTGCACTGCTACTCTTGCCCTTTGTGACTTCAAGAACAAGGCTGACTGCACTCATAAACACCCTCCCATCTGTGAAGATAAGATCTTCACAGATCTCTATAAACCTATGAAGAGAATTGAGCAAACCCCAAGAAAGACTAATGACTGTAGGAGAAAAGCAGTACTGGCTTATATAACCAGCTTCATCTGTATTTTACTGTTATTTCCTAGCAGCCAATAGATTAAGCCTGAACTTGTAAAGTCATTGAACAAAAGCAGAAGAAATCTTCTGATCTTCATATTTTTACATAGAAAAAAATTGAAAACAAGACTAAACCTCTTCCTCTAGCTTCATGCCTGCAATAGATGTGCATAACTATACTAGCTTCAGTAGGACTCACCAGATCAGAAGTTTGAAATCTACTCTACATTTTTAAGCTGCGTATCTTTTCAAATTTTATACATATACACAGATTTTAATTATATTACATGGTAGGAAGATGTAAGACAAATCATTTAAAATAAAACCCAAAAAAAAGTACCAACTAACGGTCATTCAGAGGGTTGACAGAGTGTCTCTAAAGGCCTTATAATGTCTGCTAAAGCAATTTTGACAAATAGCAATACCTGTTCCCAGTGCCTAAGATGTACTGTGACAACTATTCTAGGCAGCCCCAGTTATTTACATTTCGATTGTTTTAAGGCCTTTGATTCTTTCCAACTTACTTTAAACAGTTTGCAGAGGGAGGGACAGCACAGGTGACATGGCTTCTATTTGATGTACTGTTCCACAAAACTCTTACAAGTAACCAGTGAAAATCAAGCCAGAAAAGAATAATCTGCAATAAATACACAACCCCAGGCAAGGCTACAGGCTTGGGGAAGAGTTGATGGAAAACTGCCAAGCAGAAAAGGACATGGGGGCTGCTGGTTGACAGCTGGCTGAACGTGAGCGAGCAGTGTGCCCAGGTGGCCAAGGCAGCACAGGGCATCCTGGCCTGTATCAGAACAGTGTGTGCAGCAGGAGTAGGGAAGTGATCATGTCCCTGTACTTAGCACTGAGTCCTGTGTTCAGTTTTGGGCCCTTCAATACAAGAAGGGCTTTGAAGTGCTGGAGCGTGTCCAGAGAAGGGCAACTAAGCTGGTGAAGGGTCTGGAGCACAAGTGTCATGAGAAGGGGCTGAAGGAACTGGGATTGTTCAGCCTGGAGAAAAGGAGGCTGAGGGGAGACATTAAGGTTCTCTCTACAGCTCCCTGAAAGGAGGTTGTAGCCAGGTGGAGGTTGGTCTCTTCTCCCAAGGGATAAGTGATAGAAGGAGAGGAAATAGTCTCAACTTGCACCAACTGGATATTAGGAAAACATTATTTACTGAAAGAGTACTCAGGCACTGGAACGGCTGCCCAGGGAAGTGGTGGAGTCACCATCCCTGGAGGTGTTTAAAAAACATATAGACATGGCACTCTGGGACACGGTTTAGTGGGCATGATGCTGTTGGGTTGACAGTTGGACTTGATGATCTTAGAAGTCTATCATTCTATGAAATGTTGTACTCTATCACAAAGTAAGTCTTGTGACTTTATACAGCAAAGATGTTGTATGTGTTGCAATAGAAAAGGGTACACCTGAAAGCAGGAGCCATATTTCTTAGCCAAAACACCACCAGGGTACATGTTCAGCACTGTTTTCATGCTCTTACGTTATTGCTAAGCAATTGACTATGGCCCCTTCACATATGCCGAGAAAACAAGATGTTTTGCCAGCACATTTCTAATTTGATGGATTGTGACTTTTATCTCCCAGCAAGGATTCGATCCTTGCATGTCCCTTTTTATGGTGATTACTTAAGGCAATGAGCCATGGCAGTATCTCACATGAAACTCAATGTATTTTCTAGATCACAAAAAAGTAGTATAAAAATGCAAGAGAGGGTACCAGTGGCTTTTGTAGCAACTGAGGAGTGTGGTTGAGGGGCACACTGTATGACCCATGACTGAACCTTACAACATTTCTACTTCACTGGTGCTTGACTCTCAGTTTTCTTTCAACATTTATGATACTTCATTGCCACACCTGAAATCTGGCTGCTGCTTTCCAGTGTATCATCTTAATATATTAAAATTAATAATAAAAACATAATCTTAAGGAGAGCCATTTTTACTTTGTGATCCCCCCTAGTCTCCAGTCCCCCCTCACACACCATATGCAGGAAAGCAATACACACAAAGAGCTCTAGGGACCAGAAGTTACAGGTTTCCTAGGAGGATGAGTAGCAGAAATGGGCCATGCTGTCTTCCAAACATCTCGTGGACAAGTAGGCAGCAATCTTTCACATAGTGCCTGCATACCTAAAGAAACAAGTTAGTTCTGGTAAGTAGACAGTCACCTAATGCCCTGCTGTTCCCCAGAGAACTTGTCAGGGTCTGCTGAATTCTTGAAAAAACTCAGGTGTGGAAAGACCCAGCAGCATCTCTGCATTGGTCTCAGCAATTTAGTATGTAAGTGGCATCAAATAACTTCTGAGCGAAACAAAGCCAGAAGTCTTGCAAAGGCAACAGCTCCCGTAGCCTGTGTGTCAGTGGCCCCAGAATGCATAAGTAGAAGTGTATCCCAGAATATTATCCACATCAAAGAATATGGCATGATCAAAGCATCAGAACAGATAAATTCAGTGAGATCAAAGCTTAGTGGTCAGTTTCCAACAGTTTCCAACATTGGATGGTCCATAATGGCTGAGCAGCAAAAGTATTTAAGAAGCCAGACAAGTGCAGAATTACTTTTTCCCTGTTACACTTTCCCACCTCTACCACTGGGGGCTCCAAGATTTCCTGAGGTGGTCCTATCCATCTTTCTTTTATTTTTGTAACCTTTTTGAAGCTATTTCTATTTTCTGTTTCCAGAGCACCCTGTGAGAAAGACTTCCAAATGCAGTTTGACTCTGCAGAGCTGTTGAGCAGAGCTCAAAGCTAAAGAACTAAAGAGCTTCAAGACCAGCCAAGGTTCCTCAAATAGCTCTTTCTGATCAGAGACCTGGCCTTGAGTGCAGAGAGCCTAACACCTGGGAGGGTTTGGGATCATGGTCCAGGCTCTGCCATCCCAGAGATAAGTAAGGGAGGCTCTCCCCACTGTCTGTGCTGCTCCATACACTTCAGTTGCTTCTGTGGAAAATGCTTTACAGTTTGGTCGACTGGCATGACTTCCTTGTTTGCTTCTCTCATCTCTGACTTGGCCCTTCATTTCCTCTTAAAAAAAAACCTAATAAATTAATTCCAATTTAGATTATTTGAAATAATAATAAGATTTTAGAAACAGCCCAAGTACAGGAAAACACCACTGAAGGCTGTAACTTTACCAGCAATTTCATGTGTAAAACAGACTTATAACCCATCCTCTCAAGACTCCCATCCAAAAAGAAAAAAACGCTTCAGCCCACAAGAGCTGACATCAGGTCAGCAGTATAACATCTTCTTAAGCATCATATTGATAGTACAAGTGTGTTTTCAATGACAGTTGAGCCAATGAAGCATTTCCCTGTTCACGCATTGCCATAATTGAAAACCTAAACTGAAAGTTACGCAAACATCTCAGCACTTCTCATCACTTATGTGTGATAAGGGCAGGTCATTTCAAGACAAAATATGTGGATCAAAGCCAGCTTCAGAGACTGGTGTAGGCAATAATGAACTCAAAATGACTACTCAGGATTAAACATTATATCCAGGAACAAGCAATTTTAACCTCAGTAACTGCAGAGTAATCCCAGTTCACTAACTCAGTTACTTAAATCATTTGCACAAACAATCCCTATTCCTTAATTACTGGCACGACTTTAATAGCAAAGGTGTAAAACTGTGGAGACATCATTAATCTTAAAGGAAAAAAAAGTTGCTACAGAATATTTAATAGGTTCTCCTTCAGTACTATAAATTCATTCAGCCTGCAAGTTAAGTTCAGAAAAGCACTCTTCTGTGATCAAACACTAAACCTATGATCATTCCAAATTTGTCTGTTGCTCTGAAATAATTTTCATTGAGAATGGAAAAACAAAGGGGACCGATGAGAAAGTGCCAGGATATCTCTTGGAAACTTACCAGGGAATGGGCAAGGAGAGGGAAAGGGAAAGGATTCTCCTGGAGGGCATGCTGAAGCAGCAAAGTAACAGCCACAGGTGAAA
The DNA here is from genome assembly GCF_964237585.1 of Gallinula chloropus. Taxonomy (NCBI): domain Eukaryota; kingdom Metazoa; phylum Chordata; class Aves; order Gruiformes; family Rallidae; genus Gallinula; species Gallinula chloropus. Next base: position 128,659,193 of record NC_140085.1, on the reverse strand, counting down.
GCAGCACAGGAGTCAAGAAGACCCTTTCTTTCCCCATAGCGCTGAGGGAAATAGGTCTCTCAAGAAATCTGAAGTCAAATACTGATTTTGAACTTAGGTTCATGAGTGAGGCTTTGAAAATGGTTTTAATAGAGCAAGACTGAAACGCAGAACTTGCTTTACTTTTAGTGCAAACACCAACTTTATATGAATTGATTCAGTGTATTTTTTCATATGATACTTTTTCCCTTCTTTCTAGAGCTGGGTAATGATAGTAAGGAAACAGTCCCCATTACATCTATTCACTCCACAATAATACATACAGCTAATATGAATGAGCTACAAAATAATGAATCCACAGAGGCAAGAAGTCTTTTTTTTTTTTTTTAAATAGACTAAAATTTACTGTTGATTTTGTCCTTTTCTCAGCACGTCTGGAAGCACAGGCTCTTCCCTGACACCTCAGGGGCGAGAAGCTGCGGAGCGTGACTCTGCCTCCGCTGCCGCTGCAGCTACACCCACTCCCATAATCTGTGGTGGTACCAGGGAGCAGCAGTCTTCCCTCTTCCTCTCCTTGTGAACGTGTGTGCATGTCTGTGCAGCTCTGAGATGGGGCCATCTCAGACATATTGCTGCCAGTGGTTAATGTTGCCTCCATCACCCTGAAATCCTCATTAAGGCACGTCCACCATTACTGACAGCCTCTCTAATGACAATGCAGTTAAGAAACTGTCACTGTAGTTTTGCACCCAGTAAGTGTGAGTGTGCATGTGTGTCTGTGTATAATTTCCATAAACTGTCTTTCTTTCTACAGATGGTCAGTTACCTGATCCGAGTTTTTTAGATCCTTAATGATGTTCCCATATAGAAGCAATGTTCATCTCCCTATAACTGCCAGTCTGGATTGATTTCCTTTCCTTGGCAAACTCCAGTGGCTCCCTCTAGAATGATCTCCAAATCTTCCAGCTATCTCCCTGGCAGCTGGCGACAGTCCAGGTCCTTCTGGAAGCTGATGTCTCCTTAAGGACGCTTCCTTAAGTGTAGGTGTGTGACTAAGCCATGGCAAAAAGGGGAAATAGTTTTACTTTCTGTTTTCACCCTTTACTTAACAACATGCTGTATATATAGATTTTTTTTCTCTATATCAGCTCCTGAAATGTTTTAGTGCTCTTCCACATTTAGCAGCTGCTCAGTGCAGTGCTCCAGCAGTATTTCTATTACTTCCAGTGTCTGATCCCACTATCCTAAAGTTAGTCTGTGGATCTCAACATCACACTGCTGCTGCCTGCCTTCAGCCTACAGGCTTCTCGGTGCCTGCTGCCTTTGCACAGCCCCCGGCCAAAGATCCTCACCCACCATACCTGTTCTGAAACCCAGTGGTAACTTCTGCAATAAATCTAAACATGGGTTTTCTCTTGTGTCACACAGTGTGTCAGGCTTGGAAATGTTTATTATAGTGTCCTAGGAGAGAAATGTAATGTGTCTATCTGCTCAGGAGTTTTGCAGGGTCATTTTCCAAATCCAGGGAGGCATATGCACAACACAGTGATTCAGAGATGCAGCAACCAGTGCTCCGAGTTTTGGCTTCACTTCATCTCATTACAAAAAGCAGCTCGTGTCCTGCTGGGGAGGAGGTGCAGGATTATGCGGGAGGTCAGACTCCACCATTCTGTTGATCCCTTGTGTCCTTTACTGTCTAAAAATAAGTTTTCAAAGCCCTTCCTAGGTCTAATGGAGGCTCCATAAGAAATTCGTAAACTGAGATCCATTGCTGGATTCATGCGCGCAGCTGAGTGGACCCATTTGCAAGTCAAGGTTCTGATCCAGTAGAGATATACATTCTTGCTCACTTTACTAGGAGATTTTTAAATTGTAAATGTTGATGCTTGATTCTGCACTTCCTGCACTTTCTTTTAAGTGACTTTCACAAAGGGCAGAGACAACTCATATTCAGAACTCAGCTTTGTACAGGAGCTGGTGATCACACTAGGTCCAAAGCAGTATTTCAGCAAATTTCCTTGTCCTCCTGCCATTTAGTGGGGTTATTGGCCATTGCTCTTGAACACTTGATTACCAGCAGCAGCACAGGTGACATTACCAGTTTCTTCTTACATCCTCAAGCTAATCATTTATCATATAATAGGATGGTAGCATAAGAAGATGCAAAATGGAAAAAAAAAAATTGGGAAATATATAATTCTGAGCTGACGGAGGTTGGATTAACTTTTTTTTAAAACAAAAATCACATATTCCTATTTTTGCATTATTTTCATTGCTACTGCTGAACATACTTATGGCAATTTCCACTTAAAAGAATAACCGTGGAGACCTGGCCTGTATTAAAATGCTTTGGCCTAGCAATGTCTGGTATCTGAGTAATACAATATTACATAAAATTCTTGGATTTTAATAACATTTCTGGATATGGATCAGTTAATAAACTTTGTTTCACCAACCACCTAACAGATAACCAGCTACAACTGCTTAATGAATGTTTCCCTGAAATGAAATCTGGATCATTTCAGACTATCAGACTAAGGGAGAAAGTAATTCTCTGTGAGAAAAAAGCCCATGTTGCTGACTCAATTCCACACAGACGAAGTTCACTTTATTTCCACTGGCGGCATTTTCACCTCTGCAAATCGTCTCATATAGCATTGTGGTAGCCTTATACATTCACAGTGATCACTGCAGGATCTGCTGAAACCGACTGATGGAAGTCAAAGGCCAACTGCTCCTGGGCCGTCCAACTTCCATAAGTGCTATGTCCCCCTGGCCCCACAGGTTCAGCAGGGAGCAGCATGCATGATTCCCTTTCCCAGCAGGGAGGCTTGAAATGCTTGAATGTTATCCCTCAGGACTAAAAGCCAGGAGACTTTAAAGCTTTTCCATGCAAAGGTGAGTGGGCCTAACTGTCCATGTGAAGGCCTCTCACTGCTGTAGGCTGCAAAGTACAGAGCTGCACCCATGCGATGAAAGCCATACGGCCTGTGCCAGGCAGCTGCCACTCCCTGGCCCCAGGTGCAGCGTGTTCACTGTGTCAGGAGCACAAAGTCATCAACCAGGTATCAGATATGCATCGGCTGTACGGTGTGCAACATGCCCTGGAGAAGACTGCAACACCTTGGGCTGCCTGGGCTGCCATTGGTCCCATCTTTGCTTCCAGGCAGGTGCTTCTGGGGAGGGAAAAGCAGAGACCAGGGGCCTGTAGCCCATGGCTGTGCACCACCAGCATCCCACCCATGGGACTGTTCCCCAGTGCTCCAGCTTACATTACAAACCTGACACAGCGGGCCAGCCAGCCCTGGTATGACTCCAAGCTGGACCAACACTGGCTTGCTTTGCAGTCCCATTGTACAGCCCTGAGATCAAGCCAATAAATCATCTTCCTCTTTCCCTCCTTAACACTTTTATAGCCCCTGCTACAGACACTGCCTCATAATATTATCACAAAAAATAACACTGGTGATGATAGTGGAGTTGAATCAGCAGTGAGTGCAAGTCTGGGACTGAGCCAATGAACAGAGCATCACTGACTGCAGAGAGGCAGCCACAGCTACAGCAACGTAACGTCAGGGATGGTGGTTCCTATGATAAACAGCATGCTGCTTCCTCGCTGCTTCCACCGAAGCATCATGTAAGAGCACAACCCATCAACTGCAACTAAATGGCATTATAGTTGCCATCCCACTAATTTATTGAGGTTTACCAAGAAAACAGCAAGAGTGCCTGTGGAAGAGCTATTAGCAAACGTGCAAATGGAGTTTGCTTTGTTATTGCCAGGACATCCTAATGCATTGGTAATGGGACAGTGGCAGACAGCCCCACTATTTTTCCAAAATGATAAATCAGAACGGCTCAGCCAAGCCAATGCCATATATTCTCAAGCTAACAACCTGTCTTTTGACAGAAAAGCACACAGACAGGGAGGAGGGAAAAAAATACAGCGCATACACAAAGTGGAAGCTAAGGCATCCTAGTTAGGGATTGGCTTTATTTTTATGGCTCAAGTGAAAAGGTACCAAAAATGACCTTTTCAGTAAGCAGATACCTTTCAATCTTGTCAGTTCAACATGAGTGTGGAGATTGCAGCTGCTGGACTGAACTACAAAATGTCAAAAGCATCAACAGCAGATGAACCCTCACTCATATATACACTTGGGTTGCAGCATCATTTTTGCAAAGAAACAAAAAAACCCAGAGCTTACTATTTTATCACTGAATCAAATACCAGCTGAGGCAGGAAGGCACCTCTGGAGATCATGTAGTCCAACTTCCTGCTCAGAGCAGAATCAGTGAGATCAGATTACCCATGGCCCTGTTCAGTGGCATTTTTGAGTACTTCTAAGGATGGAGACTCCACAACCTCTCTGCGCAACCTGTGCCACTATTTGATGACCTCAGAGTAAATGTTTAAGTGGAATTTCCTCTATTTTAAATGGTGCCCATTGCTTCTCATCCTGTCACTGGGCATCAGTCTAAGGTCCTAAGCCAAACCATATCCCTAAGCACCTCATCTACCCTTTTTTTAAACACATCCAGGGAAGGTGACTCAACCACCTCCCTGGGCAGCCTGTTCCAAGCTCCAAAAACTCCTTCAGTAATTTTTTTTTTCTAATATCTAATCTGAACCTGTCCAGAAACTTACTTCTGGAGTGCACACAGTTGTTTTATCTTCAGGATGAGGTTCATCTCATCACTATTGGTCACGACTCACCACAACAATGTGTAACCGCAAAAAGATAGTAAGTAGGAGAGAAAAAAAGTTTCCTTCTTAATGGCCAGCATTTCTAGAAGTTGGAAATTGCTCAGCCATCCAGCTGGGAGTGTGAAGGCAGCATAAGAAAGATGTTGGGGGAGGAGAATTTTTTCAAAGATTCTGAGGTACTATGCCAAGGGTTTTCTTTTATTTTTATACCTAATCTTTTGTCATTCCCAGATATGACTAGCAGACTTTTACATAAGCAAACCATTCAGATAGAAGCTGTGTGTAGAAGCCATTCTATAGCCATGCTCACTGTGCAGACTATTGTTCTTAAATGTTGATTTGTGGGGTTTTTTCAAGTTAAGGAAATAAGCAATTTCTAGAACAATTTCACAAGTCCATTTAGTTTAGCTTTATAAGTCTTTTTGCTTAAGGTTTGGAATCAAAAAACTTCCAACACTTCAAACATCACATGGCTTTCTGAAGCCTGCTACAGGAGTCACAATAAAATGCCTACTGTAGAAGAAGCATAACTAAACACACAAGGAAACTGTAATTCATTGGGACTGGGACAATTCTGTGCCTTCTGAAGACAGGTTATTTACCTCTACCTGATTTCTCTAAGTAGCAGCACAGTGTCAAAATCAAGAAGAGTTTTAACAGCTCAGCATATAAATTAGACTTATATGGAGACCCAGCTAACTGAAGCTGCTGGAAGGAAGATGGTACAGACCAGTTTGCTTGGGGATTGAATGCTGTAAGCAACTCGGTAGCACTTGCTGCAGATGTGTCAGCACGCTCACATGGGAGAAAGGCAATGGAAGCCCATCAAAAGGTCTCTGGTGGAAATGTAATTAGTGTGATCTTAAGTATAAGGTGAAACTTTTATAGATCTAGTGCGGGCTAGAAAGTTGTGTGGAACTATGAGCAAAACTAGACTCCTACTCTGTTCAGAGAAATGGGATTTTGTAGGTGTTTTAAATAAAAGATTTGTAGTGAAGAAGCAGCAGACTCTGTATCAATTCCTTCTCCAAATGAAAAAGCTTGTAAGACCCTGAATAATGATTAAACCCTCAGGTCAAGGGTACAACTATCTGGACAGGAGAGAAATTGAAATGTTATTCTTGCTGAGCCAAGGAGGAAAGAAGATATTCATTGAGCTTAATCAAAAAAAGTTAATCGAAAGTATTTAAGCAAAACCTGGCACAAGAGCAAGAGGCTTTACTGCAGGAATCTGGGAAACCTGAGGATGCCTCCAAAGAGCTCAACACCCACGGCAGCAATTTTTTCCTGAGGAAAATATCTGAGTTAAGGTTGAGACTTGGCCTGTGAATTGCTTTGGATGGTTTTAGGAGGCTTGATTATACGTTTGTTACTTATAAGAAAGGGACCACAGTTTGGACAATTTCTGTAACTTTCTATAAAAAGCCAGGAAAGTTCACTTCTAAATACCCATTTGAAGTATCAAATAGGTGCCCACAAGCAAAGTGTTCACCTATCGATTTGCGCAACAAATTTTTGTTCTGTTGGTAAAATCCTTGTTATTTCACACAAGATGACCCTCAGAGGATATGGATTAGCTGCATTTTTCTTTGAAGGCTCTCAATGCCTCAGATTTCATGGGTGACAGATAGCTGTCTGTGTTTCAGAGGAAGAGCTGCCATGCAGGAAAGCACCTTTCAGACAGAGATCACGGAGTAGGTGTCTGTGATAGGGGTTTACGGTGCACTTGCAGCACATATGATGTCTCTTTAGAACCAAAAGTGAATTTTTATAAATAAGACAAAACCAGAAATTAATTTTGGGATAATCAAGCAAGAATTTGATTGTGGAAGAGTCATAAATCAAGCAGAGGTCTGCCCAGCAGCGTAAGCCACTTGCCAGCAGAGTTATCTGCAACATTCAAGTCTCTGGCAGCAATTTTTGCTAATGAATCCACTGTAATTAACTCATTAGCAGTTGTTCCAGTGACTTTACCACTCTAAGCCTCTGAGGCTCCAGAAAGCTAGCTATTTTATAGGCTGTAAATTTTGCTAAAACGTGGCAGACATTTGCACAAGGCTTTCCTCAGTCAACAGAAGCATGTTCAACTCTCTTCCACTTCTTGGAAAAACGTAACCTTTTGTGGCAACCCTTTGTGGCAGAACACATCCTACAGTGCTACTTCATGGCTACCCAGCCTACACAGCAAGGCTGGCAATAAACACGCATCCTTTTATGCTTAACAGTCAGGCCTGTCTTTACTTTTGGGGCTAAACAAAACCTCCTACAGCTACAGCTGCATTAGGGACTCTGGCAGCTGGCAGTGCTGAGTCTACACGGCAAAGAACAATAGATGTACAACACACAAAGGTCATTACTGTGACAGAGCGGGACCTGCTCTAACAAGTTATGAATATGTAATACAAAATGAAGTTTGACAGGTGTTTTCTGTTCTCCAGGCTGCAGTCCTGCAGGATGTGGGAAATCATGCTCTTAAACGCGTCTTGCAAGGGCTACTTAGATCCACTGCTGTGCCACACTAAGCCCCGTGCCAGCTGATGCAGTTCCTTGGCCAAGAGTGCATGAGCCAAAGGCTTCCCAGCAGAAGGCTGCAGGCAGGAGCACCTTGTTTAGGCCCACACTGCACACCTTCAGGCAGTGAGTCAGGACCAGGCACTGTGTGGCCAACTATAGAGCACCCACTGTCACACTCACTTAGATCTCACCTGAAATCTCTATAGATGCCATGGGCAAGCCCAAAATGCTGGCCAAACAACACTGACCTCAATGTATGAGTGAGGCACCTGGAAAGGACCAGAGGGAGTCCTTCCAACCTGGGTGGCCCTCAGATCTCCCTGCCCCTCTTCAGCAGGTGGACACCCTTACAGTAAAACATATAGTGGGAAATGAGGGAGAAAAGCCACCCCACACAAGGAACCACCTATACTTTCCATCCTTATCTGTTCAGAAAATGTTCTTGCCAGTATGCCCCAAGGATAACACAGGTATGTTCCAGCCTTCCCAAGGCTGGGGTCCCTGAACATCCCCATTCCCATGGATGTCACTCTGTTGCAAGTCTCTCTAACACACACGTGTTACACCACTGTCCCTTGTCAACTCTGCTTCTGCCAGCAGTGCCACAGCACTTACATGGAGGAGCAGAGGGTCACAGAGATGCTATGTTTTCCTATGTGATTGATTTCAACCCATACAACAGCTGTAGAAAAGCCTGGCCTTCCCTCCATACATACGCTTAGTGCAGTCCTTTGCACTCTACAGCAGAGGATCTGCATAGACTTGTTGCTTCAAGAATAACATTACAGGTTTCAGCACTTTGTAAGTTGTTTCTTGTCTCAGATGCTTAATGCAGAATAATCTGCACTTTATTTTTAGGTATTGAGAGAAAGACAATACGTTTTATGAATGATTTGTCATCGTTTTCCAGTTTGGCAGATAACACATGTAGCTGAGTCACGGTTTCAAGAGTTTCATCACAGTTCAGTAGTAGTTAATCATTTTCCAATGAAATCTAGAATACTTAGACACTCACAACACACCAGCCATTAGACCTGCAGGGGGTAGAAAAACACAAAACCAACTAATTCTGAAAGACTTCCATGAGAACTTGCAGTCCAGCCAGTGCCCAAGCGTGGGTACAGCTAAAAACAAGCACCCTGGGGCGCTGCTCTACTTTTTAAAAATCTGAACCCTGCAGAGAGAAAAAGAGAAGTGGAGGAGGAAAGGGCAGCTCTGTTACTCAGGCTGGGAGGAACAGGACAGCTCAGCCAGGACACACCTGGGTGCTGCTCTGCCTTTGTGTGACTCTGCTTACACCCTGGCTGCAGTAGTGATCACAACTCCCAGCGCACCAAAACCGTGGCTTCTCCACATGGCTGAGAGGATCTAAGATCTGTCAAGTCAAACATTCTCCCAGACAGTGTACAGGACAGTCAGCCTCTCATCCGCAGCCCAAAAGCACTCCAAAGAGCCTGTGGGGCCAAATCTCTCTTTACCTGCCAGCCAAAGAAGCACCTCTGTGTTGGCAGGCATGGGCCCTCCAGAAAAATAACCTCCCACCACTTGTGTGGCCCTGGCACTAGCTGGCCATCCATGTAATGGCAGACAGGACAGATGATCCCCAGAACAAAGTCAAAAGCATCAGCAAGTGACAAGCAAGGCAGGACCTCACTGCAGCTCTGTCAGAGTGTGCCAGACATGGCTCTGAAACAGCGATCTCGAACCTCTGCTGTAGCTGATAGCTGAGGCAGCTGTCCTCACATCCTCAGCTTATTTTCATATGCAAATCTGGCCTCATCTTGCATGTCTGATGAATAACCTTTGCCACTGCTACTGATGTCCTCTTCATACACAGTGTGCGCTTGCCACACTCAACTTGTACAATCCTAGTCTTTACTAGATGGCTGCATTTTGGTTTTAAGAGGAGGGGAAGACTAAATTTCAAGCTTATTCTTGAAAATAAATTAGTTTCCTTGCTTAAGAGCTAGGGATGGGATTTAACAAGTTGGGGACTGACATTTAAAAGTGTAGTGGTGAGTCAGAGTGAAATCCAGGCTGTGCCAAAAGGGTGCAGTTGAGAACAGAGTGAAATGCAAATGTAAACTCTGTGGAGCTTTAATCCTGATTACAGTAATACCGACAAAACTCAGCCCAGAACTGACCCAGATTCATCCAGCCTAGCTTTTTAAACATAGGTGTGACACCCCATTTAGAAGCTGGTGTCCTACACACCATCTGTAGTTTACAGAGAAAAATCAAGACCTCTGGGAGAAATCAGCCTGACCTGAACCCCAGATCTCAACTGCGTGCTAGCTCTTCTTGTCCCCTTCCCTTTTAAAAGCAACCTCCTAGCTACATCACCCCTTACATCTGTGAGCTGCAGGAGTCAGACTGCTCATAGAAAATCTGCTTCAGACACCAAAACTTACTAGAACCTACCCTCTAGACTCAACTTCCATAGCTTGCTGTCTTGTCTGCTCTTTTATTCTTCTGTAATGACCATTGAGGATTTCTGTGGTTTCTAAGCATGCCCCAGCAGGTGCCATTCTGCACGTGTATCAGGTATTGCTCATATCTGTGTCGCTGTGTTAAATCATGGAGTTTATAGAGCTGTCTGGAACGTAACTCCAGCTGGTTTGAGCACCCATGGGCACAGGACTTAAAATGAAGCCTCGTGAGCCGTGTAGTAATACCTCTCAGTTTGTGGTGGCCTCCATGGCTACCAGGGACACAGTTGTGCTGTCCGTAAGGACACACACTCTACTGAAAAGCTGCCCCAGCCGGTACTGCCATATGGGGTTATCCCATCCCAGGTGCTGGACTTGTCCATTCTGCTCAGTCATCAGATGTGCCTCTGAACAGCAGCCCCATCCTCCAGCCTACCAACCACTCCCCCAGCCTGGTGTCATCCAGGGAGGGCTCCAGCTCCCTTTACTGTCCTCCAATACATCCTTTCAGGCATTTCAGTAGGAAAAAAAAAGCCCCACTTCTACTTTCTCTGACTTCTCTCTGACTTTTCTCTCACTTCTGCTCTTTCTGAAGCCAGAATGATCCCAATACAACGGGGATGGTTATAAAGTGAAATAAGAAGGTATGTCTGACAGTCCCACAAATTACTGTGTGACTGCATTGCTGAAGCTCAGAAAAAAGAACTAAAGGGAAAACTTTCAATATTTTTTTTCAAGCACATACAGACAATGGAAGCTGCCTATTTGCCTTTAAGGTACATGAATTTTTAGTGGTTTTATTTTCGGAAACAAAGCATAATGTTCACTACCTCAGTGGAGTGCTAGGGATCTGCAAGCTGAATAGTCACTAGATAGATCAATAACATAAAAAATACAGTTTAAAATTACCAAATATAAAACAATTTCACTGAGGGCAAAGAACCAGAACAGCCTACAAGGCTGATGGATCACTGAAGAAACAGACTCAAGAGTTCTTTCAGTGACATTCTCCAATCCTTCAAGCTTTAATAAATTGGTACTTAAAAATATACATTGTACTATGTTTAGCCTGGAAATCAAGCGAGACAATACCACTAATATGACAAAACAAATAAATAAACCTATTCTACTATCAAAAAGCTGTGCTCATTTTGCAATCTTTTTGATAGGAAAAAATATCATTTCCTGGAGTGAACTCAAGGTGAAGAGGGATTAAAGTGATAACATTCAAAAGAACTGCCATTTGTTTATTTCATTTAAAATAGGTTGGGATTAATGAGACAGAAGAAAATATCAAGATGACTTAGTGCAAACTATGGAAGGTATTAATGTGTCCTTTCATGCCAAAGCACAAGGCTAACACAGCACTTAACTATTTCCATATTTCTCACCTTCCACTAACTTTCCCCCAGAATTCCCCAAGTTTATAAGTACTTATGTTTCAAAATGACCAGGCTTGCAAAGCAGCTTATTTTTTAAAAGAGGTACCGTCTAGTTCCAGTATCCCAACAGGAAATTAAGATTCTGCAATCACAGTTAGCATCTAGAGCTAAGGAAGCATTAGCTGTCCTCATCCTATAACCAGCTCCCAGCTGGGGAAACCTGAGACCCTCAGGTCTTTAAGGACTGTTTATTTCTGGGTTTTCCCCAGAAAAAAAAACCAATAGGCCAACTGTTAAAGCACTCCCACTTTACATATGGGATATCTCATTTCAGGCTCTTCACTGGTATTGAGCATAGCCGGGATCTGAACAGTGGTGTCACAGGGCAGTGATATCTAGTGGAACAAAATACTGATAGAAGGAGCAGTTTGTAAGTGGTCCATGAGCTGGGAACAGCAGCACTGTACCCCCACATTGCGCAGATGCTTTGGCAGAGCCTGCTGCAGCCACCTGCCTGCAGTTCATAGGGTTAGAAGTACAGTGGGGTTGGGAAAAGGAGACTGGGCTCAGGCTCCAGATTTTGAGGGTAGAGCTGCATAGGAAGTGATTGGTTTCCCGAAAACAGAAGGAAGTCACAGCGCTGCTGGTTGGAAGGCCTCTCAAAGCCGGAGTGCTGCCAGTACATCAGCTCTTCTGTGGCTTTGTCTAGCTCAGTCTTGAACATCTTGAAGGGCAGAGAGCCCAGCACCACTCTGAGACACTTGCCTCAGTGCCACACCACCCTGCCAGTGACACAGCTTCTCATAGCACCTGCTTTGAGCCCTCCAACGCTCAGCGTAGCCATTTACCCCTCAACATATTATTTGCCTCCACCAAAATGATTTTGGCTGTATAATTGTTTTTAAGTATACACTACTATATACTACTATATATGCTACACACTATACCCACCCTTCCACTTCACCAGCTCCCTCAGCCTCTTGCTGTAGCTCAGGCGCTTTTGGCCCCTGAGCATCTTGATGACCCACTGCTGGCCCCTTTTCCATATCAAAAGGGCTGCTACTGCTACTGTGAGGGATATCCAAACAAATCTGGAAGCCCTCTGCTAGGTCACTTCAAGGTTTTGCATCTTTTTCTTCCCTTTCCTGAACAGCTTCTTTTGCAAAATAAGCATCTTATGACAAAGAGTTGCAATGATACAAATTAACCTTCTCTTATAAAAAATAACATGACCTGAAAGCTGTTCCATCGATCCTCTTTACTTGAGGTGCCTAACAAAGACAAAGAAAGAAACAAAGAAAGATCTGAGCCTCAGCTAGTCCTTTTTTCTAGCTGATAATCGAAAAAAGCACCTGTAAAGAGCAATTAATCTCCCTTATCTGAGCTGAGTTAGTGTGAGAGGCATCACCTTCTGGGGTTGTCTATTCACTTCACTGCCTACAAATGGAGCCTAGGGGGACTTACTATGGCTTAGACATCAGACTTAGGGTAGATGACTCCCTTGTTACTAGCAATGTTTGCTAATAATATGCAAGCTAAACAGACAAGCTAAGTTTCTCTCCTAAATTCAAACTGGTTCTATAAAGAAAGCAGGAGTAAAAATGCAGTTATATTTTGACAGAACAACAAACAGTTACAAATCTAAATGCAGAGATGGCATTTAATGGTGCAATTTGCATCACTCCCCAAAGCTAATGTGTAGCCATTACAGTTTTTTAGTACAGTCTAAAATGTACAGTATATGTTTAATTCAAGAGTTTAAAACTTACAGACTCTGGGAAGTTTAACTGCTTTCTTATCACAGTGGATGACTTAGCTGCATCCTCCTACTCCATGCATACACCCTATGAAATTCCTACATACCATTATAGAAGGAACACATGACATCTCCAAACACTATTCTCAGTTGCACGTCATTCTTTTATATGATTTGTCAATATTATACTCATGAAGTGCAGAAACATAAGCCCTGCTCTAACAGAAAACCACTCCAAAGCCCCAGCTCTAGTGTTATTCATACCTCAGGAACACCAGGGCAGATTTCAGCTATCAGCATCGCTGACTTTTTCAAAGCTGACAGCAAGGTGTAAGAGCACTGTGAGGGATCATGCACATTTCATGAATGTTTTGGCTGGGAGAGGTAGATCAAAAGGCATTTTGGCCAGGAAAAAGAGGACCCCTAGGAACAGAAACTATTGGAAAACTACCTTAGTTAGGAATTTATCCGCCTCCTCGCTCCCAAGTAGAAATGGGCAGGAGGTGCACTGGAGCCCTGGCTTGCCCTCCAGCAGCCAGGAGGTAGAACTGAACCAGACCCAGACAAACAGGAACACACAAGAGTGAGTGGGTCTGGAAGGGAGAAGGAAGAGGAAGAGCGGTACCTTTGCCTCGGTGAGGAAGCAGTCCTTCCTGAAGACACAGCTGTCATGTGCAGTGTCATCTGAAAGCCTCTATGCAACAGGTCTGATTTCTAGGTGAGATGTTTCCCGAAAGCCCTCAGTCGTGCAGCTCACAGTGCTGCTACAGCGGTGCCTGACTGATATTGCCATTCTGTCAAAGAGAAATGGATGGGATCAGTGGAGAAATTTAAATCTTAACTATGACAGGATTTTTCTTCTATAAAATACATGGCTTCTTTAAGCTGCTTCTGCTTTCCGTGAAGCTGCTTTTATTTAATTACAGAGTAGAAAACACAATTGTGCAAAAACCAAAAGATGTTTCCACTCCAAAATAAATCTTAGTTTCAGAAACTAGTTCATACGATCTGTGCTTCCACATTTCTCTAGGGGCTGTGGACTCTGGCTGCAATACAGCTTCCAAGATGTATTCCATTTCTTTAGGCTCTTGGTAAAGTTAGGGGAACACATTATAGAACTCATTCACTGTTATGTCAGATGTGGGCCCTGCGTTCTTTGTGGGGACAGGAGAGAGGAGAAAAGGAGAGGAGCCCAAACAGGAACATCTAGGGAACAAAGAGGACTGTATGGAATTATAGTTCTCTGCTTTTTTTTAATAGAAACACTTCAGTTCTGCCTATGTTAAAAAAAAAAAAATCAAAGCAGAAATATATTTATCTGATGGGAATAGAGGCTCAGGTGTGGCCAAGATCCTTCTCAGCCTAGATAAAGTCTGAGCAAGGAAAAGAGGGGAAAAGAGACAAATTCACATTACCGCTGACACCAAAGATATAGATGTAAGCTTTGGGGAAAAAAAAGGAGAAAGAGATACACAGGTGTACCTGTCATTTCATAACAAAGTTTTGGCAAATACTCATATCCTATAACTTTGGCCATCACCAGAGCATCCTCCAAAGACTGGTGCAAAGCAAGAATTCAAATTTCTTCAACTATAAGCAGTAAAATCAGACCAAATTACTGACACAGGAACCTATATCCATGTCTCTAGTTAAAGAGGGGCGTTCACTATTTTGTGCCAAAATTAAATGGAAGACTTCTATTTGGCATCCCAAAGGTATTCTGGTCCGTAACACTGAAAAAAATCCAGCAGAGAATTAGTAGTAAAATACCCCAAACCTAAGCTCAGGACATGGAACCTGTCTCTTACATACCTTGCAGTCACAACCTTCAGCTCCAGCACACTCTGCCTCTACAGCTCTCTTATCTGTGTTTCTGTATAACGAGTCCTGCTCACAGAAAGCTAGTTCACTGTGCACATTTTCAGACCAGGAACCTTATTAAAGGAACAGAATGTGAAGAAGATAGGACCAGGTGATTGACAGTGATTGTATTGGAAATGGGAAAGGCTGCAGAGCCCTTTCTGAAACGCAGATTTCCCAGGACTGTGAGGTGTTGGGATCCAATGCTGTGTTTGGCCCATTAAACAGCTTTTTAGGCCGGAAGGGATATCTTCAGAGTCCCACTACAGACCATAACATTTCACTGCTTAATTCCTTCATTAAAGCAAAGAGAGTTCACTGTGCTGTATCATATCTAGATTAAAAAGGATTTTCAAGGAAAAGATGAATCTATAAAACTCCTAGATAAAGTTATTCCAGCAGTTATTTAGCCTTGCTGTAAAAAAAAAAAAAATGCTCTTTTTTGTAGCCTGAATTAATCTGGTTTTACTTTAGAGATTGAGTACCATCGCGCTTTCATTCACGAGATTAAATTGTCATCCCCTATCAGAAATGTCACTGTGTAGCAACTCTTAAACCACGATAAAGTAATGTGCTAACCTTCTCTTCAGCAAAAATAAAAAGATTGAGCTTCTTCACTTCTACTGACAGGCACCATGTCCAGACCTCTGACTGTGCTGGAAAGATTTCAGAGGCGTTTAAAGCATCAGCACTATGACTGGACCCAGAACCCAGCAGCATTTTCAGCAGTACAGAAGTCATATCATCCCCTAAATGAGTATTTCTTCATACCACTCCCTAACAATGGTATTTCTTCACCCCACACATATAGGTATCCCCTAGTTTCCTTAGTCCCACATTGCACGTGGGGTGGTTTCCCAAGTTTCCTGACTGCACGGTGGCTATATACCATGATGCTTAGCTAGGGATGGTGGTCCTGGAAAGCAAGGACCTGAAACACCTTATAAGTAGCTTGGGGCACTCTGATATCTCAGGTGGACACTGTCTTACTGAAAAATACACTGTAGAGTCAGAAATACCCGAGCTAGCTTTTAAAAACTCCACTGTGACAGCACTAAATTTATCTTGTTTCTTGGCAGTCTGCAGCACAGACGTACTGGGTAAGATTCATCTGGCCAAGTGTAGACATATACATCTGAGCCAGACACCCTTGGCTCCTATATGGACATCTTATCTGAGAGTAGGTGTTTGAAATAGATTGCATGAGTCATGCCTTAAAAGAACCTACTTTTCTCCACAGATCACACAGGGAACCTAGAATAGCTCAGAGGTAGGCACCTCCAGGCTGTAGTAAAGTCTGCCAAAATGAATCCCACCCACTCTGAGGAGAGATGAGAGACTCTCAAAAAAACACAGCAGAAAATTTCAGAAGTCCTGTTTTCACCTTTTTTCCTCTTCCCCCTTCCATCAGGCTTGGTATGGAAACACTGACAGTTTGAGGGAAAATGGAAAAGAAGTTTCAGTAAACTTTTTCACTCAAGATGAACCTTTCTGAGTACTGTATGAGACTATTAGCACTCCTTCACTTCAAACCTTCAAGTATTTAGAACTCCAGATGAATTTAAAAAAAAAAATCTCTAGTGGAAAGTTACACATCTGCAAATAACTTTCCTTCTTGTTCAAAACTAGCAGCCTTTTCTCTTTTCAATATTTAGTAGTTTCTTCCCTTCTTTCTATATAACTTAGGACAGGAAAAATGTGAGTAAACCCTTCAGTGTTTCCATTATGAGACTAATGTAGGTCAGAAGTACTGCACTCAGGCTGGTGATATCGTATGATAACACCACACACACAAAATGTTCAAATGTTCTTTGCATTTCTTTTAGTTGTCAAGGTATATAAAACAATTTGCTATTCTCCATTAGGGCAACCTTTGGACAACAGGCTTAAATCACATCCACCTATACGCTCACTAGATAAACCACCTGAGAGGCCCTCCTCCTCCAGGGATGCAAAAGGCTGAGAGAATGAGGAAGACAGAGGGACAGAAATGCCATTCACTTGCCAATACCAATTATCCGATGTGCTACCGGTCTTAAAGCTGCACGAGATGAGTGAGTGGAAAGGGACTCGGAGATACGACGCTGCTGTTGTGCTCCTTCTCCTTCTTCAGATCCATTTGCTTTTCATGTGCAGTGTGTTCTCTTAATGGCCTCTACAGCATCTACACCTGAGAGATGCAATATTTTATCCTGTGCTCCAACGCTATTTCTCTTTTCCCCTCTTTGAAGAAGCCAACCGAAGATGTTCCTGCTTTAAATGGCAACTGAAAACACAGCAAATTCACAGCAAAGGAAGGTAAACTGAAGTTTTGCCTTTGAACTGGGATGCAACATTATTAGACAAATTTTCATTTACTTTGGAGTACATTTCATCTGAAGTTTTGGGGGTTATTTTGGACTTTCTCAGCAGCTTTTTCAAGTTTCAGCAGTGAAAAAGGTTAGCATGTGAAAGCTGAAAAGTGCAGTACTTCTGAGTACACTAAATGAAACACATCTTTCGCCTCTTGCCATAAAATTAATTATGCCAGAGAGAAAGGAAGGTTGTGTTACACAGGCTCTCAAAAGATTTTTCCTGGAAAAGATTAATCCTCACTATCAATAGAGACATAATATAAAATCACATTATTACAAAGGTTTTCTCTTCAGAATTTCTGATGAATGTAAATTTGAATTCCACACTGTAAGGTAATGCCTGAATGCCTAAAACATAAATTAGGGTGAGACAGATTTCAAACAGAAGCACCTATGAAATATTTAAGAAAGTAGACTCCACAAATAATGCTGCATTATAAGCATCCAACTTGTGTGCTAGAGTGCATTTTTATTTAATAACAGAGTGATGCAGGACCATTTACGGAGAAAAGAGCAAGAATCCTATTTTTAGACACAAACCAGACAGACCTTTGAGTGAGACATGCATTTACATGAGTTAAAAATGTCATAAAATCTTATCTAAAGAAACTATTGGGGGACTGAAGCATCACATATCTTTTACTTGTCAGTCTGTCTTAGTGAGTTACATCAGAACTTCCTCAGTCATTCTGTGATTCTTTGGTCAGTATAAAAGATAGAGCATTTAACTTTGTGACCCTGTAAGGGCACTTGCTGACTGACATTATGGTTATTTTTGTTGTGGGATAGGTAAAATTCCATGGCACTGAGCTCTGGTAAGATACAGTGACTGTGCAATCCCTATTCTTTCCTTTATTTAACTCTCTATTTTTCAGTAAGCTCATACTGTAGCTGTATGACCCCACCTGGAGTACTGCATCCAGCTCCCCAGTACAAGAGAGACGTGGAGCTGTTAGAGCGAGTCCAGAGAAGGGCCACAAAGATTATCAGGGGCGGAAGCAGCTCTCCTGTGAAGACAGGCTGAGAGAGTTGGGCTTGTTCAGCCTGAAGAGAAGGCTCCTGAGAGACCTAATTACGGCCTACCCATACTTGAAGGGGTCCTACAGGAAAGGAGAAGAGGCACTGTTCACCAGGGACTGTAGTGACAGGACATGGGGCAATGGCTTCAAGCTGAAAGAGGGCAGGGTTAGGTTAGATGTTAGGAAGAAATTCTTTACTATGGGGGTGGTGAGGCCCATCCCAGGAAGTGTTCAAGGCCAGGTTGGATGGGGCTTTGGGCAACCTGGTCTGGTGGAGGGTATCCCTGTCCATGGAAGGCATTTGGAATTAGATGATCTTTGAGGTCCCTTCCAACCCAAAGCAGCCTGAGATTCTATGATTCTATGATTCTATAATGAAAATGATTAATGAAAGCAGTAATACTCATTATGTCATGGATATGTTAACAGTGCAAAACAGCACTCGCATCCTGGAAATTCAGCTTTATTTTTTGTAGATTTCCTGCATCACAGTACCCCTCTTCCCAAGACAGATGAGGTCCTAGCATGACAGTACAAGTTTGTTTCAGAATCGGCACTAACTTTTTCATTGTTTTTTATAAATTATGAAGCTTAAGCATTTCTTCTTCACTTCCAGCTTGACACTGGTCAATTCCTCAAAGCACTGCCTGACAATGAGACGGAACAACAGGGTGAACAGGGGCATCCTGCTGGGAAATAACAGCATCCCTCATGACACACATCTGCCTCTAGTTTCTTCTAGCACATCATTATGGAAGGAGGAGACCGGTAGTCATAGGCCAAGATTGTTAGAAAAATCTCATTTAATTTTACATCACAATCTTCCATCTATTGCAAACATTCCACAGGTCTAGTGTCACGACTTGGGAGTGTGCTTTTGCAATGCACCAATAACATATTTTCCCAGTGTGTGAATTGTGACATTTCTTTTATGGTTCAACATCCAGCTGTCAGCCTCCAGAAGTCAAGAAAGCATTCCAGGATTTTAAGTTCTCATCCTGGAGAAAAAGACAATAGTTGAGTATTTGCACTTCCTGTGAAGATTTTCCCCACAAGATCAAGTTTGAGAATTTGTTCTGGCAATGCAGAATTGCCTACTGCCATGTGTCCTGTCACACATGGGTCTGCCCACCCTGGGCACATCTCTGCAGCTCAGAGCCTGTGGAGGGGGTCAGGCCAGCAAGCAGGGAACAGGAGCCATCACAAAACCAGAAAGACAAACCAAGAGGATGAGGCATGAAGCTGGGCAGAGAGCTTCATGTTAGCAGTCTCCTCTAGTCAACAAAAATGCCTCTCTCTAAAGTTGTAGTTTCCCCTAAGGACTAATAACTGCAAGAAAAACAGCAACCAAAAAAACCCAACCAAAAAACCCTGAACAAACAAGAACCCCAACATCAAGATGCAGTGTAGAAAAAGAAAAATCTGGCATCAGCCTTCCATCTAATGATACTGAATATTCAGTAGCTCATAGGAGCAGCAGCTCTAAATGGACTGATTTAAGCCCCTAAATAATGAATAAATGCTCATTCTATAAGCACAGATCTGCCTCACGTACGCTACCTGGTATATATGAACACATTTCCATAAGGAAACTCATGAGGATTCACTTCTGTCTCAACAGGGCCAGAGCAAAGGAAAGGAAGAGATGAGGTTTCCATGCAGGAGGCTGTTCAGAGCAGCCCTGCTATTCGCTCACACCACCACCCAAGGCACACGGCTACTGCACGCGAGGGGTAGAGCGAGCTGCGCAGGGTGCCTGCTGCTCCGCGGCTGCCACGGACCTGCACGAAGCCGCAGCATCTGACACGGTGGCTGCAGCAATCCTGCACCATGCCTGCATGTTTCTCCAAAGTCCTTTTCCAAGTCTCTGCATGATTTAACCCAGAGCCAATATTCTATTTCCATGATATTTTAAGTTAACGGCAAAACATTCTGGACATATCTTATTACTCTGCTCGTCTCTTCCCCCAGGGCTTCTCTGCTGCCTCTGACAGCTTTCTGATTGCAGCCTCTCCTCGCCCAGCAATGCCTCAAGTTTCATCATCCAAATTACTGTACTTTAAGTCCCCTGCAGAAACTGTGTTTATTTCCAATATCCCAACAGGAAGACCCCCATCAAGATGAGTCATTCTTATTTCCAAGGGTGTTGTGCTGAGGCCACTCAGAGGAAGATGCAGCAGCAGCAGCTTTTTATTAGCCGTGTGGGGGCGGGTTGGGGGGGGGGGGAAACACAGGGCCCTGCTTTCAGCTAGATTTCTTTCCATCAATACAGGGGTTTTTTTCAGAAATTATGAAAATTACGAACACTTATTCCAACAAAAACCCTGTTGGAAGCACCAAGGTCCTGAAAACCTCAGCACTTGTGCCATGATGTGTGGAAATCGGAAGCGGCTACTTTGGACTTGCTACTGTCTGGAAAGAAGGCGATGCTGTGCTCTGAACTGCCTGCTGGGCCTCTGAGCTGTTCATTCATGCATGTCTTTTCACCAGTCTTCACCATTTCCAAAGAATAATTGGCATCAGCCTCACTAGAGAGCAGGTAAGCCTGACCCTGCAACTTACCCATCGCTTTGATCACAAACTGGTTTTTAACCGCTTCATATCACTGATTATTCAGAAGTATTTTAGGACGGTGTAATGTCTGCCGTGGAATCCCAGAAGATTCAAGGTAATCCTTGCTTTCCACTCAAAGGGGCACAAGAAAAGCCTTTCACCATCTTACTGCTGTAGCACAGACAGGGCCAGCTCACGCAGACCTCCAAACAACACAGCTAGAATTGGGTCACAATGTAGCAGAAGTCTGAAGAGTTTGGGTTTTAAAGATGGCTTTCCAGCTCTAAACCTGCTATCTTTGAACAGCACCCTTGCATACTATATACAGATAACGCAGGCTAGCCACTGGCCTGCAGTATCAAGCCTTCTTCACTCCAGAGCAGTAGGCAAAATAAACAAACACCTGCTTGTATCGCCATTTGAACCCCGTGTTCCCATAATTCTGAACATCAAGGGAGAACTTGTCACTGTGCACATGCGTGCACGGGTACGATGCCATGTGGCTCTCTGGAACCACTGCAGTTTGCCAGTGATGTATGAAATGAGGCACCACAGCCCAGTGCACAGAAAGCACAGGTGACACTACCAAACAGGCAGGCTGAATTTTCCAAGTGCTCCTTAAGCTCTTGGACAGTCGGTCCTGTGAACTAAGGACAGACGGTGGGACAGCCAAGGTACGAGCCCTGGATACAATTTCAGAGACGTGGGGGGAACCATCTTCTTTCAGAGCCCATCCCACATATGTAACTTTGAAAGCTGCCGTTTTAATTGCAGACATTTGTTCTTCCTAGCCACTTTTCTTTTCCCCCTTGGAATGAAAGCGGTGCCTGACAGGCTGTTTGGAAGATCAGGGATTTCTTTGTTTTTTTGCTCTTAATGTTCTCGCTGAATTTATTTATATCTTGGCTGGTTATTAGAACTTGTTCCATATGGTAATCTGGCAATGCCAAGCCAAGGATTTAAAATTAAAAAATAGATTCTTTCAGCAAGAGCATACACTTCCATGACTTGGAAATTCACTCAAAAGCATTAGGGTACAATTTAACCCAGCTTTTCAGAGAAGTAGAGAAAAAAAGTAACCAAGGAGTAAATAGGAGACTATATGAAAGACCAAAGTAGAATTTTTTTTTTTCTTGTTGCTGGAAAGTGGCCCAAAAGCACATTGTGTTGAGGACCTTTCATTAAAATCCTACTCCAGCAAGAGAAAAGAAGACAGCTTTTCTGGATTAGAGAGTTTTCCAGTCTTCTGTTTCTGTAGGAAATGCAGCTACAACCCCTGGGAGGAGAACAAGAAGAAAACTGCAGGAAACAAGTAACTTGGACCCAAACTAAAAGACAGACAGATAGATAGATAGATAGATAGATAGATAGATAGATAGATAGATAGATAGATAGATAGACAGACAGATACATGCCTGTATAACTGGAACAGAAAAGATAAATAAATTACATATTTGGTTTTTTAAGCAGAAGTAGAGACAAGGCTGTTCTGCAATGCCAAAGGGACAGTGAGAAATGAGAAATTTTGTACACATAGGCTTCCGTGAAAACCATGTTTTAATGTGCCCCAAAGGAGGTAGCAGCAGTACCACAATGCAGATTTTTGACCTGTGTTTCGAAGGCATCTGATTAGTGCTGACCAAGTGTTTTAGATTCCCACTGGATGAGGGAGCTTTGGCTTGAAAGGAGAATTTCCTGCTCCGTAACTGGTTTGCGTACAGAGTTGGGTTTGCAACCCACCTTCAGCGTAAATTTAGAAAGAGGAAACACAGGAACAAAACACAACAAAACAGAAAACCGATCTGCAAGTCCCACAGGCTTCTGAACAAGTATGTCAGAGTTTCCCCAGAGTATTCAGAGCAGGACAGCGGCAGCACTGTAAAAGTATATCACACAGACAGCTCCAGAGAGGGAAAATTGCATTTTTATTACCAATAATGTAAAAGCTCTGAATTCGCAGAAAAAGTGCTTTTTCCACAGACGAATTATTAAACTCATTTCAGTGAAGACAATGTTCTCTATTTCTCCAGTTCCAAACTATGGATACATACATGGAGGAGAACAGAAAAGACCAATCAGTGCAGTCTTTGTCAAAACCTGACCAATACTGTGCATGATTCATTATCATCACTAAGGTCAATCCGACATTCAAGTGAGACTGATTTCAGTCAGTAAGTTTGATTTCAGTGTGTTTTGTAAACCCACAGAAATAGGAGTGTTGCTGATTTTGTTTCCACACTGGCCACTGTGCAAAATACAGCCAGTCCCATCAGCCAAAAAATACTGGTACTAGGTTACTGATAAAGTTAAATCAAAGTTTAATTTTCTTTTCCTCCCCTTACATCTAACAAACACAGGAGGAGTTCATTACAAAAAGAGGACTGCTGATGCACACTGCCCTCAGTTTCAAGACTTTTGAAAGACATCCAGCTATTGTCTTAGACTGAATTCTGAACAAAGACTGAGATTTGTGATTTTTTTACAAAAGTCTGTGAGAACTGGTTCATTTTTGGAGCACAGGAAGCAACCAGAATTGCTCCAGGGAAGGAGCCCTGACACGCAGTGATGGGACATCATCTGGCTTGGCTACTGGGCTGCTGCTATCATCAACAAGAGGCAGCCAAGGGTCCCCAGATCCACCAGAGAGGTGGTGATCTGCGCCAGTCCCTGGGGACCACTTCTGAGCTGTGCAGCTCCCCACCCAGCACCATGCTCTGAGGAACAGCATTACGGTGGGTCAAATAATCGTGTCCCACCACTTGTCTGCGCCTACACAAGGACAAAGCCCTGAGGTGTATTTTCCTAGCGCTCACTCCACCAGGAGCACATCCCATCTCCCTCCAGCAAATCAAAGGGATGACTGCAGGGACGTGAAGAAACAGTACACTGTCCTCAGACAGCAGGAAGTCCTGCTGTAGGAAATGGCACCATCTCAAGTGGCGGTTTAGAATCAGTTCAATACGCCCGAAGAGGAAGCCGACGCTGCATCAATAAAACCACGCTGGACAAGGCGAGCAGGGTGACACTGCCCTGACGGCTGGGACCAGCCTCTCAGCAGTGCTCAGGCAAAATTTATACTCTGTATCTGAGGGGAGATGAAGTCCTCTGCTTTTCCCCTGCTCCAGCAAATCCCAGGTGATTTTCATGCCACATTAACTCATTCAATATTTTGTTCTTCGGCACATCTCACCTGCCATTAATGTTACACCAATTACAAGAAAATTCCCTTGCTTGTATGAAAACACACCTTTATATTTACAATAGTTTTCACTTTAAGACTGCACTACAAACACAGACACAGTGAGTTTAACAATTACAGGCTTGTTTCTTGCAGAAAATGAAGGTGAATGATCTTTTCCTGTTCAGTCTTTCACGCTGAGGCCAAACTGAGAAGAGCTCAAGGAATGTGGGACCACAAACCCCCAAGCACAATTCCTCTTTTCTCTGCCCTAAGTAGTGGGAAGGTCAGAGCCAGAAGCTGTTGTGACATGGAAGGGGCTGCAAACCAATTTCTAGTATTTTCACCCATGAAATTCCCTTCTGAGACATACTTTCACACAAATGTTTTATAAAAATGCAATGGTAGAAGACGTTGCCCTGTCAGGTCATGACAGGGAATGCAGCACATCTGTGAAATTCAATTGTTATGTAAGTATATGCTCCATTTTCTAGTCTGTTTCCTGATTCACTGTAGAAGTCGGTATCTAGCACTTGCCATCTCACGTATGGATCAATTTCCCATTTGCCACATCCCTTTACAGTGAATGCAATACTAATAGTGCCCTTAGCCTTTCCAATAGAGCTCATTGCGGCAGTAAGAACACTTCAGGCAAAATAGGATTATAATAGCCTACATACACAGCCCAGGATATGCAAGGTCAAAAGTTTCCTCTGATTATGGATATTCCAGTTGAGATACCACCCACCCCATTTTTTGAGACTACTTAGCATTCTCTCTGCTATTGGGCTGACAGCAAAAACTTTATGCACTGTAGTTATGGCCAGAAGCACTCTGTATTTTCTGAAATCAGATCCCAAGAACCCTAAGTTAGTCTAACAAAAAATAAATTACCAGCTTGAACTGAAGAGTGTGGTTAGTGGGTGTACTAGCGCTATATGGGAACTCAGAAGCACTGGCAGAAATTGCCCACTTCTCCTCAAGGGTGCTTCCCTCTCCCCAGAAGGAAGGATGCCTCCCCTTCTCCTCCAGTCCCCTGTCATATTCACACGACCAGGATCCCCAAAAAGATACACTCCGGTGTCAGGGCCACCCCTCCAGTTAACCATTCCTGGACATAACTCACAAATAAGCAGAGTTTACCTACTGGTTGCGCTGTGCTTTGCTGAAGATGGATTTATGTATTTCTGTTTCACACCACCGAATAGGGAGGTCTCCTGCCAGCAACAGATGCAATGCCAGGATGAGATGGATGTCTAGTGTGTTTTGTGGAGCCTGCTCAAGAACTTGCATGAATTCTCCCAACTAGGAGCACACCGATTTTTCCCACTGGTTGAGAGGATGAAAAGAAGGAATGAGAGTAGCTCCTTCCAACACAGCCTGTCAAAGCCATGAGGAGGTGGGTCCGTGGGACAGCAGTACTCTCCTCCCGGCCACAGAAACACAGAGAGCACCTTCAAAATTAATGGAGTGAAGTTTTCTTCCCTTTCTTCAGGGAAGTAAAAGGGAAGAGGCTTAGGTGTAACCCAGCGTATGGCATGAAAAGTACTGAAGACGAGAGGTGTGGGACACAAAGCAATCACTGCCCATAGCTGTGTGCTATCTGGGAAAAGGACAGAGACCAACTAGTTTCATTACACTGTGACTTCAGGGAGCCCAGGGAGAAAGAGAGACACTTCTGACATGGGCATTATTACCAGCGAAACTGCACTGCTCCTATCCTGGTATGTTCACAGCACATCATAGAATCATAGAATCATAGAATGGTCTGGGTTGGAAGGGACCCCAAGGATCATAGAGCTCCAACCCCCCTGCCACAGGCAGGGACACCAACCTCCAGGCCTGGATCTACATAAGGCTGCCCAGGGCCTCATCCAACCTGGCCTTGAACACCTCCAGGGACTGGGCATCCACCACCTCTATGGGCAGCCTGTTCCAGCACCTCACCACTCTCTCTGTAAAAAGCTTCCCCCTAATATCTAATCTAAACCTTCCTTCCTTTAGTTTTAATCCATTCCCCCTTGTCATGTCATTGTCTACCCTTCGAAAAGTTGGTTCCCCTCCTGTTTGTATGTTCCCTTCAGGTACTGGAAGGCTGCAATGAGGTCCCCCCACAGCTTTCTCTTCTCCAGGCTGAACAAGCCCAGCTCCCTCAGCCTCTCCTCAGAGGGGAGGTGCTCCAGCCCTCTAATCATCTTTGTGGCCTCCTCTGAACCCTCTCCAACAGAGAATCCTGAGAGACACAACTCTGCCCTTCTACAGCCGGCATGTGACTGAATTACAGGAAGAAGTATATGCTGCTCAGGCTTAGTTCACTACTCCACTGGTACTAAAACTTGGAACAAGAGCTGCAGTCAGCACTCCTCTATGCCTGTTACACTTCCCCTCACTCCTCTGTGGGAAAACCCTGGCAGCAAGGCATCCAGCCTTCACAGAAGCCCAGAGGAAACGCCTTCAGTACACCAGCAGAAAGCATCTAGATGCTGGTTACAACCTGCTGCCTGACTACAGATTTTGCCATGACTCTACTGCTCTGGAAGGACTCAGCCTTCCCATGCTGCAGAAACTGGGTGGTGAGATGGGAGGATATAGAGAAAGTGGTAAATCAGTGGACAAGATGGACACATCAGTTGCTAAAAGCTACAGCTTCCATATGCTAAAAAAGGAAACAAAAATAAACAAAAAGAGAAAGCTATCAAGGCAATATCAGCATGTAATCCTGGTAACAGAGCATTATACTGGATGCTGCACACAATTCCTTCCAGGAAGAGAAATAAAGGTAGGAGTAGCAATTCCCTGCTGCAGGACTGCAGAAAAACCTCAGAGAGCATTTCATTATTCATGGCAGGGTTTAAAAGAGAGCGCCTATAGGCCCTGGCACAGTTACTATAAGTAGGCACACGAAAGCACACGGAGCAGACCCGGCCCTTCTGTGCTCTGCTATCAAACGAATGCCTGCATAAGCCTAGAAAACCCTCGGATCCTGTCCCACAGGGGAAACTCAGACAAACCATAAAAGTGTGTCTGAAAATATTTCTGGCTTCCTGCATTTCTATGCTGCTCAGCATTCTTCTTGAGTCTACCCCACATCTGCAAGTCCACACGCACATTCTCTGGAGGCCTGCAAATATTTTTGACCTCTCAGAGAAAGCATCACATCTTCTCTCAAAGAAGAAATCAGTTAACAACCCACGGCTTTACACTTCTGAAACTACTACAACTTCAAACACTGGAGCAATTTATTACAAAAAATGAAAAGGGGCCACAGCCTGGATGGCCTGAACCCCAGGCATGCAGAGGTCGCAAGCAATGGCAGGAGGGTCTCAATGCAAAATGAAACTCGGTCCTCGCTTCATCTGGCAGTTCATCCAAAACCTTCACCCCTTCTCGATCAGCCGTTCCAAACAGCCACTCTGTGTGTGAGCCACAGTGGCTGCTTCAGACACAATTAGATGCTTGGGGGAGAACAGGTTGCAACATGAGGTGGGGCTGCAATCGCAGCGAAAACAAGTAACATTCACAGGGGTCACGGAGCTGTCGCATGAAGCCGTTCTGCAGAGACCTTACAGATCTCAGTAGCAGCTAAAGAGCTGCTGTTTTCTCCAGTGAGAACCCTTTGGAGAAGTTTGGAGCCCATCAGTGTCTTCAAGGAAAATATTTTCCGGCATACCATGTCTTGTCTCCAGCAAAAACACCATTATATCATCATTAGCCTGAAGGTTTTGGAAAGAATTAACAAATTTGTTTCTCAAATATTTTTGCCTGGTTCCTAGAAGATGCTCAAGCTGTTTGGGCAAGTGCTACTTGGCACAAGTCACAGCTGTGCTGGGTACCATGCTAACAAGTGAAGAATATGGTCATGGTGCAGTGTAGAGTTTTTAGTCAGCTCAGAGAGGCCAAATGAAGGACAGAAATGTTGTGACCACTGCCTGTGACACTGGTCAATACCAACAGCCTGGCCACTGTTAATGCTCTGCTGGTGTCCTGGGGCAGGTCTCAAACCTGTTTTGTACTTAACAAGGCTCCCTCTTCAACCCAGAACTGTCTTCCAGGGCTGTTGTAACACTTTCTGATGCAGCACAGAGGAGTCTGCCACTCCCCTGATGAGTCTGTACCAGTATTCTTTTGCAAAATATAGAATAATTTAATTGGAAAGGAGGTCATCTGGTCTACACACCACAGTACCCCCTGCTTAACTAGTGTGAGTGAGAAAGAACTGCAAGTATAGCCAGTCAATTTTAGACAAAAACAAAGAAAGAGGTGTGGGAACTATCAAGTATTTAAAAATTAACCACCTACCTCACAGGTTGTGAGAACCTGGAGATGAGGCACTAGCCACAACAGCTTCAGGAGACAGTCCCACAGAAAGAAATCTTGAGTTCGATGCCAAGCCCTGTGTGACTGATCCATTGCTGTAGATGATCCCACGCGACCCCTACCATTCCCTGTGAGGGCTTGGGGCATTGCTGTATCCTCCTCTGCAAAGGAAAGCAGCAGCTGCTCCTCCCCAGAACTGCCTGGTGTTGAAAATCCTACAGGAATCCTCTTAGCTGCAACTTTGTGTTCTCACAGTCACTCTGCTGAAACACTGTCTTCTGGTTTTTGTTGGTTTACTTAGAAAGATAAACACCTCATGGGAAGGACAGGCAGGCAAAACAGAAATCTGTGTCCTTTCTCCATTTATTAAGAATAATGAAAAGCAAATAAATGCTTTGCTGGGAAAAGTAAATGTTCCAGCAGTCAAACATGATCTTATTCTGGTACTGTTTGTACGCTAGTTGAGTCTCACAATGCAGACTCAGACACCTGCATGTTGTGTGCATCTGTATTTCTCTCTTCTCCTGTATTTATGCATCGCACATTTAAGACAGGGACAATGCAGTCACAGGAAAAAAAGCAGAAGTTGCTCTTGTAAACACATCAGTAGTTATGGAATTTCAGACCCTAAAGAGAGAGCTGATCATTTCAGTACCATAAACCAGCGTACTCCCCAGTGGCAATGTATTTCTAGCATCACTGAGATACTGCGTGTTCTCCCCACAGTTATTTTCTTCTGCATCTGTACACCTTGTTTTCTATATCCATCTCATCCTGAACGGAGAGACAGTCAGGTACCAGCTGTACACTGACAGGGAAGCAATCTACAAAAGCCCTGTGTCACTTTCTGATCTTGTTGCTGCAATTTTAGGAAAAGGAGGTGGCCAGTTAGCTTTATAACACGAAGGAAGAGACTACAATTATGCACTAAAGCTTGGTAGATTTTCTACAACATCCCAAGACCAGAATGAATTGAATAATGCAAAGAAGCACGTAGAAAATCTTCTTCATTATAGAAGGGAGGTGAGCTGAGGACTACTTGGTGGTCAGTAATCAATAACCTAAAGCAGTGGTTGAGTAAGACATTTATTTGCAATTTTCACAGGGGTGCCAGGGCTTGTTAGAGAGCACTGCAATAGAGGGTTTGATCAACTCTGGCGTTAGAGGAAAATATTGCCTACTGTTTGTAAATGTATGACCAAAAGCCAGTTCAAGTTGCTGTAGTATCTGATGCAGTCCTGATACTGTACTCTAGGTAGCTGATAATCACAGTGCTTCAAAAGTGATTACCGGGACTTATCTATGCAGCTAGAGAGGGAAAACTCCTATTATGTGTATTCAAAGGACAAGTACAACAGTACAACAACCTGATACAAATATGCCTGCCCTGCTTTCTTTTCCTTTACAAGACCACCCTCAGCAACACTCCCTTTTCTCCCCCTTTCACACTTTAATGAAAAACCTCCCTAAAGCCTCTTCTGTTTGTTCCAACAATCGCAGAACCATTCTGATCTTGACCTGAGGGCTACTTTTCATTGTGAAATGTTCCAACTGAACATGCCATTAAGCCAGTCCATCCGTCCTTCCTGAAGCACATACCCTCTCTTCACACAATTCAGTTGTAGCTGTGCAAAGAGGTCACAGCCTCAGCCCAGCAGCTAAGGGAAGCTGGCTGACTTTCTCACCATAAGTGTGTGTTGGCATCACCACTAAATTCTTCATCATCCATAATATGCACGGTATTTGGAAGCTCTCAGCATAATTTCTCAATGCAACTTCTCATAGTAAGAGCCTGTCTCTTGAAGAAGAATACTACTGTGGTATTTGCTTTCTGGACAGGAAATAAACCTACTTGAATCATAAAGAATTAAAATCCACCTAAGAAACTTATTTTGTTTAAGTAAGTAGCACCAATTGTGTGAGTTCCCGTACACACGTACAGGGGGAACTCACCTGCAGGGAGAGGCTTTATTAAGTTGAAGAAAAGAATGTCGCTGGTCCAGAAACTGCAGTGAAGTCCTAAGAAGTACAGAATTCCAGTGTTGTTTTTCTCGCCTGATTTCAGTCACAGGTTCTATAACATTCATTTTGCCCCTGTACTTCCAGTTGCTGTAGATGGTGTGTGACTGAGACTTAATTCACAATCATCTTATACTCCTACTAAGGAGTTGAGACAAATCTGGAAAGGTAAATTGAGTGCATTCGTTTAAGTCTAAAACATCAAAGAAACTAAGATGAACCTTAAGCATATTGGTTTTCAGAAACTAATTTTAAAGCCAGTCTTGTATTTTTGATCATTCTGAGCTAGAGGTAACTAACTCATTCTCTCTTCGTCTCACCTTCGGCCTGCCTCCCTATCCTTCCTATGTGCTGAATGAGAAAGGAGACTGGCGGATCAATTACTTAAATGCTGTTGTGCATTTTATAAGATTCGTGTATTGTTATGGAGGATGATGGGTATAGCCATGCAGTGCAGCAGGAATGTAGCAGAAAGATTAATTCTTGCATGTAACTCAGCCTGATGGGTAAGGTATGTATGTAGATACTACCAATATATCAAACCGAATCCTGCAGAGTAAGACAGACAAGGCCGTTTGCACACCCCATGAGCACCCTAGTCCCAACCTGGCTGAAGAAGCAAAAAGACACCACATCCAAATAATGTTGTAATTTCTGTCTCTGCTTCCACCTTTCTTCAAAGAGATAACAAAGCACAGTTCAAAGACTGTCTTGAGGTCCGAACATGGTTTTGACCCCTCCCAGCTCAACTGTCGCCAGTTTTGCTTCGTCAAAGATTTTTCTTCAAAATGTGCCCTTCGGTACTGACACAGTTCAGCTCCCATGCTCGCTATAAACCAGGCCAGTTTGAGAATCCTTTCAAATTTAGAAATCACACAATGCAAATGTGTTGTAGTTTTTCATGATAGGGTGCAGGTGGAGAAGGAGTGGCTTCTGCAAGAAGCAGCCAGAAGCTCTCTGCAGGCCCCACAGAGCAAACACCAGCCGGCTTAAGGCCGGAGTCACTGCTGACCAAGGCCGAGCCCATCAGTGACGGTCACAGCGCCTCTGGGAATCACATTTAGGAGAAAAAACTGCCAGCAGCTGCTTTTTGCCCCCAGAGAAGGGAGTGAGAAGATGTAAGGAGCTGTGCAGGCACCAAGGTCGGGGAAGATGGGGAGGAGTCGCCCCAGGTGCCGGAGAGAAAGATGCCCCTGCAGCCCATGGAGAAGCCCATGGTGGAGCGGGTGTCCCCCTGCAGCCCAGGGATGATGATGGGGAGCAGAGATCCCATCTACAGCCTGTGGAGGACCCCACACCAGAACAGGTGGAGACACCTGAAGGACACTGTGACCCTGTGGGAAGCCCATATTGGAGAAAGCTTCTGGCAGCAAAACCTGCAGCCTGTGGAGAGATTAACCCACATCAGAGCAGGTTTGCTGGGCAGGCTTCTGACTCTGTGGCAGACCAGGCTGGAGCAGTCTGGGCCTGAAGGTCGGGACCCCATGGAAGGGAGAAATGATGAGGCAGATGGTGAGGAGCCGACACCCCGAAAGAACTCAGGTTGGATAAGGCCATGAAGAACTGTCTCCTGTGGGTGGGACCCCACACTGGAGCAGGGGAAGGATGTGAGGAATGCCCCACCACCACCCCCCTGGCTAAGAAGGAAAACAGCTCATGAGGAATTGTCTGAAACTCCCATTCTCCCATTCCCTGCCCCTCCCCGTGCCACAATAGGGGTGGGGGGAAGAAGGGAGTGAAAACATGACTAAAGTGAAGTCTGCTAAGAAGGGAGGGATGGGGGGAGGTGCTTTAAGATCTTGTCACACTTGTCATTACCCGACTGGTGTCACTGGGTGTGCAGGGCAGTGTCATAAATTAGAGAGTTTCTTTCCTTTATTCTGTGTTGAGTCTGTTTTACCCATGATGCTGATTGGGAAATGATCTCTCCCTGTTCTTTTCTCGACTCCTGAGCCTCTCCATATATATTTTCTCCCCTGTGCAGCTGAAAAGTGGAGTGACAGATCAGCTCTGGTGGGCATCTGGCCTCCAGACAGGGTTAAACCACCACAAAATGTCACTTCAACAGATTTTTTGAAGCCTTTATTTTTTTTCCCTTGGGATTCTCACTGTCTTTGCACTACCATGCATTTCATGCTGTCCTAAGATAGAATCATAGAATCATATAGTCTGTTAGGTTGAAAGGGACCTTTAGAGGTCACCTAGTCCAACCTCCCTGCAGTAAATGGGGACATTTTCACTATATCAGGTTGCTCAAAGCCCCATCAAACCTGGCTTTTGAATACCCCCATGGGGCCTCCTGGAGGGGGCCTCCACGACATCTCTGGGCAGCCTGTTCCAGCGATCTGCCACCCTTGTAGTGAAGAACCTTTTTCCAATACCCAACCGAAATCTCCCCTTTTCTAGTTTAAGCCCATTACCTCTTG
Organism: Gallinula chloropus; assembly: GCF_964237585.1. Lineage (NCBI taxonomy): Eukaryota > Metazoa > Chordata > Aves > Gruiformes > Rallidae > Gallinula > Gallinula chloropus. Next base: position 128,626,699 of record NC_140085.1, on the reverse strand, counting down.
TTTTATTATTATATGCCCTCCTGAATGGGTCTTCCCCAGCCTTCTTACAGGCACTGATCAGGTATTGAAAAGCTGCTATAAGGTCTCCCTCGAGCCTTGCCGTCCTCTTCTCTTCTCTTCTCTTCTCTTCTCTTCTCTTCTCTTCTCTTCTCTTCTCTTCTCTTCTCTTCTCTTCTCTTCTCTTCTCTTCTCTTCTCTTCTCTTCTCTTCTCTTCTCTTCTCTTCTCTTCTCTTCTCTTCTCTGTAGTTAAAAGGAAGGCTAACTGTTTTTAAAAAAATGGAAGAGGGTGAAAACCATACAACAAAGTAACTACAAATGGGTCACTGCTGTAGAATTCAGTTTTCAAGACATGTGAGCAAGGGAATAAATCAAATAACTCAGACCGTCCAAGGCAATATGACGAAGTGTGGAATTTTTGGCACGCAGCAGTCTCATGATGAATGAAAACACAAACAAAAATCAATGGCTGAGTTGCTCAAAGAACAAATTTTCCCTAGCAGTAAAAAGACTTGAATACTGGCTGCCAGCCTAATTTCATTAGGAAATGCATTCCAATTAATGGAAGCTCTGCAAACAAGAGATAATTACTAAGGCGAGACAGACGAAAGGCCTTCCAGCCTTCCAGTTTCTCTTCTTTGGTTGTGGCTTGCCCTTCCCTCCTTCCAATTCATTTAAGGTGTGGGTTGCTGGGTTTCTGCAAGTGTATTTCCCAAACCCCCCACACCATTCCGGCTGCACAGGACTCTCCTTGCCTGCTCCTGACATTGGCCTCACCCCCCCACGGACACTATACACTGTGAAGTTTCCCACGCTGGGGAAGGATGTGTTTGTTCTCACATCTCGGTGTCTGAATGCCAGTTGCACTATTATTCCTGTGCTACTTGTTTATATTCGTTTTGATGCTACGTTTCCTGTGCCAAATTAAATACTGGCACAGACAGGTGCCTGAAATCAAAGTTGTGCCTGCTTATGCTCTGGTGGATTTAGTTTTTCATTTCCATGATTTCATTTCCCAGGAAAACAGCAATTATGTAACCTCGGTAGAAACAGACGCCAACAATATTAAACCCTCGCAACCGCGCTCCTTTCACCCAAGGGCTTCTTTCAATGGGAGGATGGAAAGTTTCTTAAAACCAAACAAGCAACACGACCTTTTGTTTTAACAGACGTGCTTCCTTATTCTGTCTGCACGTAGGCAGAAACCTGAGACATTTTTGCCTCCCTTATGTCGTCCCCTTGAACGCTGTGCGCTTACCAAGTGGCTTTGTCACATCTCTCTCACAATCAATACTGGCCTTGACCCAGAGGATATCGGGCAGCCCATCATGAAGGTCTGCAAAGCAGCACCTTCTGCAGAGCCCGGCAGCGAGGATGCATCATCCTCAAAGTCCCACTGCTGTGCACCAGAGGACGCTGCCGCCAGGGACAAGGACACTTTGCAAGAGCTGCATCCCAAAGCAACTGCAACTCCATTCCCTTGCTCTCTCTTTGCTGTCCAGCACAAGATGAGTGTCTGCAGTCCCAGCAACTGTGATCCCAGGTCAAATGGTCCAGCACCAGGGCCACCACCTAGCTCTGACGTTCAACCACAGAAGCCAAGGGTTCAGCAGTAACAGCCTCCAGTGAGGCTACTGCCAGCATCAGGCTCACTGACGTCTTCTGGGGTGGTGCTAGCTAGCTTGGGTAGAGAAATATATGAGCAAAGTCTATATAAACCAAACCAAGAGCAACAAAAGCATAGAGGCACCCCTACTGCTTCTGGAGACCTACATCTCAGTGTGTCACCCACTTAATCCCCTGTTTACATCTAACCTACTTCTTCGAAAACTTCCAAGAGTCTGCCCACAGCCGCCACATGGCATTACACACTTACAACAGCTTCACTAACAGGCAAAAAAAGAAAGGCTAAGCAGAGAAAAAGCACTGGGTTTGCGGCAAGGGATAAAAGCCTAATTCCCCAATGCTAATAGCTTGAGTCACTGATTAAAAAAAAAAAAGCTAGAAAACCAGACTGTGTCACAGAAAGCAGTCGAACCACATTAACTATTGTAAAGCCAGACGATGCCTGTTTCCAGAGGCTGATCAAACTCACGACGTGCGTTGGCATCGCGTTTCCAGCTCTGCAGTTCTGAAGCGCTGGGTCAGAGGTGTAATGTATCTTTCTCTCCCATCGTGGCGATACGAGATCATCTTTTTAAAGGTCTTCCCTGGCACGGCTGCCAAGCTGTTTGTCTGAGCCGCAGTGGTATTTTTGGAGACAAAGACTTGGACGCGGTGCGGGACAGGTGGCCTGGCAGCAGTGGTAGGAAGCGATCAAACCGCGCAGCGTACATTTCAAAACACAAACCAGAGGGAGAGGAGATAAATCATTTACTGTATTTAACTTAGCATATTGCTACTTTTTGTGACTCATATAGTCTTGCGGAAGACTCCTCAGCCAGGATAAGCCAACTCTGAAGGAATGACAATGTAAAGTTAACAGACTGCCATGCGTTTATGAAGTCAATGTGCATGAACAGGTAGAGGCAGCAGTGAAAGCAACAAATCTAAAGATGGAGAGGAACCTGCATCATCCCACCTCCTTCCACTTCCCCTGGGTTTCAAGGACCTTCTTATGCTTCACTGGTTAAAACCAAACCTGAACCATCTTCTGAAGGCCAGCACAGAGGCAGTACCCTGCAAAAACACTAGTACTTTGCACTCCACCTGAAGCGTCTGTCTGTAGTGCTGGTGCTGGTCCTCCCTGGCCAAGCAAGCCCCAACCTGCTTCCACTGGCAGGACAGGACACCTGCCACCGTATCACCAGGTCTGTCAGCCAGAGCTCATGCGCACCCACAGCACAGTCAAGCTGCAGGTGCAGCACAGAGGAACCACTGTACATTCACATCAGGCCTGACAACGTAAGAAAGCCATGCCTCAGTGGAAAATGTCTCACATAGCACCTCAGACCATCTCCTGCCCAGGCCCTGAGCACTACTGTCACACCAGCTTGTACATCCCACTCCTGAGCACCCTCTCACTGGTGGGGAAAAAGCTCCTATCCAGATTGAAAATGTGGCTGTGACTGCCCTGCAAAAGGGATCCTTATGTTTCAGGGATAGTTAGTCTCTGATGCAGCCTGTCATTAGGTATATACTTCTCATGTGCCACAGGCTGTCAGGCACATCTGGCTGGACCATGTGTGGTGTGAGACTGGCAGACTGCAGGCACCGTGAACCTGTTTTTCCCTCCTGCCCTGATTCAAGTTGAAAAATTCCCAAATAGAGGCCTGCCTGGAAAGACTGAACTGCATGGCAAATCTTTTGAAGGTAGGTAGTTTTAATACAGTTACCAAGAGCTACACGAATTCTGTGCTCTTCATTTTAAGCTCAATTCCTTGAGAAACAGGATTGACTGAACACTGGCAATTTTGTCCCCACAGTTTTAAACATACAAGCTGGTTTCAGCTAGATCTGACAAAGGGGCAGGTATCACCAAGCTACCAAAATCCAACAAGCTCCACAACAGACATGTACAGGCAAACAAGGGGGCCCCAAATTGGTGCCCCTGGACAAATAAAAATAATCCCATCGAAACAACCACAATGTCAGATACTGCAGTGCTCACAAGGGGGAGAGATTTTATTGCAGCTCAGCAGTGCGTAAAGCTTCGGGCAGGCCTCATCGCTGGTTAGTCACAGGGTAATGCAAATACAAGACACAACACCAGGAAAACAATTTTGTGCAGAACTGCCCTCATCTCACAGAACAATTTATGAAAAAAATTAGGATGTCACACAATACTGCCTGCCCTGCAGCAATTGAAATTATCTTTACCAGCCAAATTTAAGAGGAAAAAAAGTGATCGTCTATACTCAGTTAGACAATTTCCCCACATCCTTCACTAATTCATATCATATTCACACACTGACTGATTGTTCTCTGCCTCCCTCTCCCCGACCCACAATGACCTGCCCATGAACGGACACCAGAAAAACTTGCTACCCCTTCCAGGGTCATCACAACAACTGCACCCTTGCACCTCTCATTCCTTTATTACAAAAATACAGGGTTCCCATGCCTGGTTCTCTCTGCTGCCTGAGTCAGGAGAATGAATCATCAAAAATGCTACTGTCAGATGCTTTCTATGAATTATGTTCTGCACTGCAGTGGCTTGCTCTGCTCAGGATTCTCTAGTTAGATTATTGATATTTCTCCTCAGGACTGCTTTTAAAAACTGTTGAAACAAAGTCTGATTGTCTCCAAAAGAGGGCAGCCCATTTTAAGTCATTTTAAGGCTTGTTTTCAATGGGCATGAAAATGAAAGTATAAGCCAGTTCACTACAAGACCGACATGGAAGAGTAACACCGACAGAGGTGAGAGGGCATTCTGTCCTGAAAGCCTTATGATAAGAATGGAAGATAAATTGTATGTAGATATTATATAACCCAGCAACCCAGCAACATCTAATAAGTGGGATACCAGTAAACTCCAGGAACATATGTGCACCAACACACAGTTCTAAGAAATACTGTTCCTATCAGCTAGCTATCCCTTGCTGCATTTCTCACAGCTTCATTTCAAGGGCAATAAGGACACAATCTGTTGGATCTGCTACTATCAGTTACCTGAGGTACAGAAAAGAAGCAACTGTCGCTGATCTTTGTTGTACAACTTTACACTATTAATGCTCTTCAGCAATTCCAAGCAATTAAGTATTCTGTGTGGGTTTTAATCCCTCTGACCCTGACTGGGGTGGGAACCAAAGGTGCTGAGTGACATAACTGAACCAAACCAGTGCTTCCTGCAAACAATGCAGACACAAAAAACAGACATTCCTGCTTGTTACTGTTATGCTGAATAATACAAAAGGCAAAATGATTGTAAAAAATGCAGAATGTAGAAACGAAACCTAGAGAGTTTCAGTTTAGAAATAAAGCATACAGCTTGAACAGTGAGAGCTTATGAAATGAGAAGTACAGTAAAGCAGAAGCCAAAGGATATCTGTCAGTCAATTCTCCTTTGAAGCCAGTATCCCTTTTCTAAAGATTTAAACTTTTTAGAAGACTTTTTTTAAGGTTACGTGCCTGTGACACAGTTCATCCCACAAATACGAAGTTATTCCAGTTATTTTCAGTCTCATTGGTTTTCATCAGAATAAGTAGTCATCACACTGCTCTCCAAAAGCTTGTATTAGATCATCATTTGCCATGAGGAGATCAAAGTCAGATGACTTTTTAGCAATACAGACAGATGCAAGAATCCCTGGATCTCTTTCATGCTGGAAGTCAAACTAGAGCAATACAGCACCTTCCCTTCACCTTCTTAGCATCTACAGAGAGTCCTCATAGCCGATTTTTCTTATGCTTAACCAGCTATTAAAACTAGGTCTTAATGAAAATGGCTTGCTAAAATAATTAATTATGCATTTAAACAATACCATCTTTAGCTTGCCAGGGAAGAATGTCATTTCCTACCAAACTTCAACATTACCTTTTTCTCTTTTTTTTCTTTTCACTAAAGACACTGAAACAGAGAATATGAGAAAATAACTGTATCAGGCCTTAATAATGTAAAAATTAGCAAAACCTAAAGTGATAACATTTCCAGGGTAATGACTGTAAGGAGAACAGAAAATGCCATGAAGTATATCCACTTTCATGACAAAGGCTGTAATGAGAAAAAGTGCAAAACTAATCTACTCCAGCCTGTGCTATCTGTTCTTCCATCAATTATCTATTCCAATCATGTAGACAAGAGTTTCTGTCTACAAAGCGAATCCACTCTGATAGTTAATCCTGTTGTCTTGTAGTTTTCCCTGGAGACTTGAGGATACAAAGTATTACGTCCCTCTGTAGCACTACTCAGATATAGTCTAATAATTCCACTCATCAAATCCTTGCTATGTATGTATCTCCTTGAAGCGCACGGAGGGTGAAAGTCCTGCCTCATCCACGCATCGATTTCATTCCAACCTGATGTAGCCAGAGCCTGACTTGCAGATCTGCCTTGCTCTTTCACAGCTCTTTCTACCAACAGGCTCCCTGCACAGCAGGAGGCTGAACCGAAAGCTTTAACTCTTCCTCACGCTATCAGCTGCTCAGTGAAACGTTCTAGGTCAGGAGCACTTGCAAATTAAACATCATCATGGCTTGGCTGAATTACCAGATAATCAGATCACATCTCTTTTTCTGAGAACAACATACCTGGACCGATACAGAAATTAAAATGTCATGAGTAGGACACAATCTGTCCCACCTGTGTAGTACTGCTGGACTATGGAATTCCCTCCGCTGTTTAAAGTACCTCATTTCCAATTCTTCACTGCATTTTAGTTTTATTTGTAGCCTGGTAAAAAACTCTTTTTCACTTGCAAAAATACCTCTTTTATGATCTCATCTTTTCTTTCACCCGCCCTTTGTCACACAGACCTTTTGAGTGTGATGGTGGTTGCAATTTCTTTCCATTTCTTCCAGTTTCCTCTCCGAAACCAGCACGCTGGCTGCAGAAATAAAAAGCATTTCATATACTGACTTCAGCACGTCCATTTATTTATAGCTTGTGCATTTTATTCCTTCCCTACCAGGCATCTTCTTCGTTTGGGCTTTCAATTACACAAAATTTCATCGCAAGCAGAACTCTTCATTACACGGCATTCAGATCAAACAGTAAGCTGCAACAGATCTTTACAGAGTGCACCACATTTAATATACGTGGGATATGACAGGTTTTGTATATAAACGGCTTTTTAGCCATACACGATGTATTTCCCGCAGTGTTTTTTACAGCACTAATATCTTCTCAGTGTTCTACAGATCAATAAGCTATTTCCTTTAAAATTATAGATATGTAATTTAATGTAATAATCTTGAACTTAAAGCCTTTTCAATGCAATTAACTACTTAGCTTGTCCTGCCTTGTAAAGAAATTAATCTGACAATACGATTCCAAAATACAGATTTCAGACTACAGCATTCCTTTGTGCAGAATAGATCTTCCTATACTCACGTAAACACCACTTAAACAGTTTAGGAGGCATTAGGAAACATTTTTTTACCCAAAGGCAATTGCATTTAAAAGAAAGAAGCAAAGTGTTTTACTGATTCTGGTTCAGTTAGATGGAATCACAAAACAGCAGTAGATTTTTAGTTAGTTAGAAATGGAAAAGGGCCTCTGTCATATCAGGTTGTGCAGAATAGCTATTTCTCTCCCTCTGTAATTTGTAAGTGGGCAGTAAATTACAAGCAACTTCTCCCCATTATCAGTCTATCCTCAATTACCACAATCAACAATCTCACCACTTTGCTTTTTTTATACCCTGCTTCTCCCTTTCCACATCTTCTCTTCACCTTTTAAGAAGTAAGGTCTAGACATCAAGAAAATTCATCCCGTTGTAAGCTTTTCTGCCTTTGGCCATATAAGACTTTCAGCCCTAGACAACTTCTCCAGGAATTATCTTTTCCTCAGTTAATTACATTCCTGTTAATATAACATTGAGCTATATGCATATATATGAACACACACACACACACATGGACCCATCTGTATTTACCTCTCTCTGAGACAGCCTTGAACTGGCAACATATGCCTCCCTGAACTAAGAGAGTGGGTCGGGGTTAAAGCTATGACAGCCAGCATGTTCTTAGATGTGAATGTGCATCATGGGGAGCCACAGTGCAGCCTTTTTTTAAAAAGCAGGCAAAGCACACTTTCTTTAACACATTTCTTCAGTGGGAGTGCTCGAACAGCCGACGAATAGCTGGAACTGAAGCTCGAATGTGTCGCAGTGTGACTGCCAGAGCTGCCAGGGCTCTGCCCTGACACAGCCTACCTGCCATGCAAGACTTCATCCGTGCAGATACACTGATGGTGGGGCCCACCCATGTCCCACGGCTATCGCAGGCCTATTGTTTTCATTCAGCTGCTTACAATCACTCATAAGTCTGTCAAGATTCATGAGCACTTCTTAAATACAATTGTGGGAACAGAAGTTCAACTTCCAAGCCATTTTGCTCCATGACAAATAGTGCTGATCTTTAAAGCTTGGAAAAAAAGACTGTTTTTATGACCTCACTGCAATTCTTTAGTGCTGTGACTCTGATGTTTGTGGAAAGGGCAAAGTATCACATATTGTACATCTTGCTAATCCTTCTGGTGCTTGTGTTTGGGAGTCATCCATAAATAGCTACTGGTCATACAAAATACTCAGGCATCAATGGCTGGGTGCTAGACTGCAAGCAGAAAGCTCCTAATCAGTACTTCTCTCCTGGCATCTCCGTGCATGCCATCGGTGTGTATTTCTTTTCATGGAGGCTGGTCATTCAGCAGTCAAGGCTGCAGCCAGCACGCTGCAAGGAGATGGGGCTGCCAGCCAGGGACAGACAGACAGCTTCTCCAAAACTCCTACCCCTCTGCCACATCCAGGGGCAGGGGAAAAGGGGCGTACCAGTAAGGGAAGCCAGCAGGTTTTACACCACTGCATGGGAATAACTGAAGTTACTGGTCCTATTCAGTTACTGCAGCACCACACAGCATAGATTACAGCACGCTTCTGCTCTGACATTAAAAACATAGAAGCCTTGCTTGGGTTTGTGCAACACTTAGCAAAACAGATGATAACAACTCTGATCAGTTTTGTTTTTCACAGTATTGCTTGTAAGCTTTAAAATACATCTCATGTTGTTTTTAACTTCTAAGTTTAAATATAAAATAATATTTCTGAGTTTATACTGGATGTATCTCTGTGCACATACAATTCAGAGCAATAAGTGAAAGACAGAATTATTTTGGCTTTTTTTTTTTCTTCAGAAAGTATCACACTTTTCCCTGGAACCCTGAAGCAGAATGACTCTTGCCAACTGCAACATGCCACAGAAACAGGACTTCAAGCTATTAGTCACTGATAGTCAACAGCTTCAATTTCTAGCTATTGGATGAGCTGCAAGTGTAAGCCTAAACGTGTTTCTTTCTTCAACACAGCAGATGTTTAATCATTTAACTTACAAGGCAAGGTTGTTGAATTACCCTGCTAAAACCTTGATTTACATTGTGGCAGATTGGTGCAGTTATCCAACCAGAGATTAGACTGTCCTTTCTGAAGTTCTAATTAAGTTTGGTCTTAATGAAATGGGATAATATTTAACAGAACAGTTGATGGTAAATATTCATTGAATACTACTTCTGTCTTTGGAAAGGTACCAGTGATTGTGAAGACCAAACCGATTCAAAAACTAGACTCAGAAACCTAAGCCAGTATCTTTCATACAGATGCTTTAATGACCAGAATCTCCAAAGCAGAGATGGCAGGAGGTAAACAGAAGTCCTCTCAGATGAGTTTACAATGTCTACCATCAGATGGGTCACTGGAATATACACACGTACAGCAGGAACCCTCTTGTCTTCTCAGTGAGAAAACTGATAGTCCTGGCTGCAAGCAACACAGGCACATTCATTGTTTTGGCAAGACAGAGTAATACAGAAAGAGGGGAGGGTGGTAATTTGTAATTAAAGACCTGTGCACAAGACTATGAGATCATTACACTAAGTCCCACCTGAACAGTAGTCAGCACTTCATCAGAGGCACCTCCCAACTGTACCCACCTGAAGGGTACAGCTCAACACAAACTGGGGGGGCAGGGTGGCAAAAGAAAGTAACTGGAGGTTCTTTTTAAGCCTGCTAGGAAATGATCAGCTCTTACAACAAATCCAACTGATGATAAAAATTGCAGAGAAAGGATCAACTTCAAATACCTGCTATGTATCAGTGTTGCTGCAACTGCTAGAGAATGTGGACTGTGTGCTGTTGGCTGCTATCACAGGTAAACTGAAGACAGGAACTGAACATGAATAGAGGGTAGGGTTTCAATGCAGTAACTAGAACAAGAAAAAATGCAAGTATTTTTATAGTCATAGGAAAGAAATGTAAATTTGTTCTTGAGCACAAGTATGTAGGGTCACATTTTCTGTTTACACCTTTATAAATAAAGAATTCTTATCACAGTTTTGAAATAAATTATCTGTATATTCCTAAAGCAAGACCTGAAATTTGGTTAAACGTTTCCACTTGGGTACTTCCCAAATTCTGTATTTAGTGGTGTCATCAGCACGGTCCAGTGGATACAAAAGCAGTTTGGGATTGACAGATACTAGTCCTGGCTCTATTTCTGAGTGATCTGGGTGTGTCATTTCAAAGCCCTCTGCAAAGCAAGCCAGCTTCATTATTTTCAATTTTAGCAGGATGGAAGGATAAATTTTACATTTAATTACCAACTTTTCTAATTTGATACGAAATTTTATATGAAACACCTTGATTCAACTGAATAGATTTTTCATTGCTGTGTTTTAATTAGCAGAAAGGTGAAAACCATGCAGGTGAACTGAACTGTGCCATACGCAGGATATTTTCACACATGATTTTCAGTGGGGAACATCAGAAGCAGAAAATGGACAGATAATCAGGGCTGTACTTTAGAAATTATGCATTCTCTAAAGATCAAATTCCTAAATTTTACCAATTCTTGAGAACATGAAGGAAAGCAGTACTGCTCCGTCCATCCGAGATCCCTCAGGCTCACCAAGATGTCTAACCTGGAACAGTGAAGTTGCTTTTGCTTTCTGTCACACACCACTTCAACATTAAGAAACTTCAGTATAATCTCAAGCAATCACCACCCTGCAGAGAGCCACAAAATCCTTTCAAGGGGTAGTAACATAAACAGTCACAGGCAACCTCTCTATCAGGGCTTTGGTGAAACCTCTGTCAAGAGCAGTCCAGAATTTCATCCAGCTCAAAGTAAAAATTGATTCTTACCCCTCACTGCATTTGGCCAGTTGAGAAAAGCTGCCTGAGTTGAGCTCTGTGTTCGGCTGCTCTAGTTACAGGCCAAAACCAGCTGCATCAAAGAACAGAAGCAATGCATGAGTCAAATCCCCATTCCCTTTGCCCTGGTAATGTAGGAAGTTTAAATCAAAAGAGTAAGAGAGCAGTAAGAGAGAGGAGTGCAGCGGCATGCAGACAAGTGCCAGCTTCTAAATTATACACAGCATCTTCCCTGCTTCCATTCCTGACAATGAAAACTTTAACATAAAGCAAATTATTTCATATAAATTCTGAGCAAGGTGAGAGACTAAATTAAGGTTCATCCATGTTCAGAGGTGTGAATACTGCTTCGAAGCTCTCTAAACAATTAAACCCTTGGAGAGAGAGACCTGTGCTTCTCTTGGATATGTCTGTATTAAGCAGGAAAAAGCTTGAATTTAGGTAGCATCTCTAATGTGACCCTCTTAGAGGGAGCCCTCTTAGAGTTCAGACCCGGAAAATACAAGACTGTTTGGAATCACAGCCTTCTTTTTCTAGAATTTCTTTTAGAATAACGATGGTACTAATGCTAATATTCCAATATTCAGTTTACCTGACCTAGCTGTAACAAAGGCAGACTTTGGGTCCAGATTCATTCTCCTGACTGAATTTTCTTATGCCTTTGTTGGCCACACTGAAGAATGCCTTTACTCCTAGGATGAATGCCTTTACTCCTAGGATGAATTCAAATCTATACATAAACAGAGCAAGCAACACTGAGCCACCCCTCCTTGGTATAGCCAGTGACCTTGGAGTCTAATTTCTCCTTATCTACTGAATCCCCTTTCTCCTTCTTAAAATCATGTTTATTTCTAGGAACATGATTTGTATATGGAGCATATTTCTCTACCCTTACTTAGTACTGCCAAAGATGTGTCTAAGAGCCAGGCTAGCTCACTAAAACATCATTCATGGTACACTACTGCTTGCATCCACTTCACTAACACCGACAGATCTCTTTGCATCAAATAGCTATGCTCTTTCTTAAATCTCCCTCGGTCCTGTGGGGAACTGATAATGTTACCATCTAGGTCATCAATAAAAGTCCTAAATAGTTGCTGATAATAACCAGTTCTTACAGGATCCAGCAGAAAGGCACATACTCAGTGAAGATTCCCCATTTACAGTCATGTTTCATAGCCTGTCTGCCAGTTTTTAGTCCATTTAAGAAGCACTGCATTGATTTCATTTCAGGGTAGTTACTTCATCAAAAAATCATGCCTCACAGAAGCATATTATGTATTACTTCAACACAATGGCATTGATCGAACTGTATTTGTTATCTCTCAAATAAGAGAATAAAGAAAGGAATAAAGAGTCAGGTTGATAAAATCTATTTTCCAAAAATCACGGGTGACTAGTCTTAAAGAATAATAGGAAGTTTAAATGAAGTCCAATAGAATTTCCTTAACTTTTTTCTGGGTCCAGAGCCAAATTGATAGGCTTGAAATTATCCAGAAGATTTATTTTTTAAGCTCTGGTGACAAATTCCTAAGTTCTCTGTAATTTCTCTGTGTTCCAAATTTTATTAAAAAATCCAAGCTTCATGACCCACAGAACTCTCCAGTGAATTCCTTAAAAACTTCTAGGTATTAGTTCTCAAGTCCAGATGTTTAAATAAGCCTGATGTTCACATAGTAGCACAACAGTAGTTCTTGCAGTAGCACAGCAGCACAGCCAAGGAGGAAGAGGCTGTTACATCTCCATGATTGCCATCAGCAGAGGTGCAGCAGCCTGTCCTTCACCAACATGGGAAGAAGTAACTCAATTAATACTTTTTTCTAATTCTAATGGACATTTGTCATGCAGCAGCAGCCCATTCTTTTGCTTAGACTACTTCTGTTCTTAGAAAGTTTCTTTTAAAAAATAAAAAGGGCAAGAAAAGATATTTCATCCATAATTCTATTTGCCATTGAGATTTTTGTGTGCCTTTATCAATTTCCTGAAGTCTTTTTATTTTATAAAACCTTCACACCCCTACCTTGTCACTTAGGGATTTCCATAGTAATAATTTTTCCTTGTTGGGTTTTCTTTGTGTTTTTGGTCATCAAGTTTAACATTCTTAGACAGAAAGAAAATGTTTTACTGGGCTTTGGGGCTTTTTTTTTTCGTCTTGAAACTTGTTTTCAGCACTGTAAAATTGGTCATTTTCATAAAGGAGTGAGGAGAGGGACTTGTCTATATTTCTTACAGGAAAACAGAATAAAATCATGATCACTTATGCCTAATTAGCTACTCATTAGAGGTTTGCATGTCACACAGAGATACACCGTAGGAGAGGAAAAGCTGTGCTATTGATAACTACAGCGACCACGACACTCCATACAGAACTACACCAGCAAGGAAAATCCTCACACACATCTCCCCCAAGTCCCCTTCTCTGCTGTTGAAAAATTCAGCCTCAAGATGCTGCTGACCAAAGGCTCAGGGCACAGATGGGAGGTTCTTGCTGGCCATGCCACGCAGCTCCTGACGGACTCCCGGTTCACCCTGCAGCATCCCAACACAATGGGTTTCTACAGATGATGCTTTTCAATGGTCCTCCACATACGTAGCAGAGCAATTCTGCCTGCAGCCCCCTGTCCAAGGAAAGCAAAGTAAATCCCTGCTAAATCTACACAGATTTTCTTGGCTCTGGCCAGCTGGGACACACACTAGACAGTGACATGAACAACATTTTCAAGATAAGATCCCAAAACATAAATCCAAGATCAGGACACAAAAGTCAACAAATATTCTATGCAGATCTAGTGAGGAAAAGAGATACTTAACCAGTATACATAAGATTCTATAGTGGAAGGGACATATTTATTAGTGGTAGTTTATTATTTATACTGTGTCCCAGGACTGTTCCTTCTGCCATCCAACAAGCCCTTTTGCTTTAGCAAAGAAAAAACTCGTTTGCTAGATAGGAGTGGACTGTTTTCTGTTCTTCTGCAATAGCTATTCTCTGAAGGCTTAAACTGATTGTTCTTTAACCATAATGTCATTAAAGAAATGCCAGGAAGTTTATTCGTGGTTTATTAATACTGCAGAGGCCCCAAAGCAGCAAGATAATGTCCAGACTTAAAAAAACAGGCTTGCCAACCATCCCCTTGGCCAGCTTCCAATTAAAGAAAGAACATGACAGCCAAGCTACAGCTACAATGACCTCAGGAAGTGCCAAAAAAAAAGTAGAACTATCCAAGCCACAGAGCCCTTTTCCAATATTATTTTAAAAAAAAGAGAGAGAGGAAAAAAAAACCCCAAACCCAAAATGTCACTTGCATTTAATCTGTAGCATCACAGAAAGTCTGGGTCACGTAAGAGTATTTCTTCCCCAAATGCTTTTTCAGAGTTCACGTTAGTGTTCTGAGACCAAAAGACAAAGCCACTAACCCCATGCAGTAGTACACTGTTTCATCCTACCATAAGCTTTTTTGTCTGCAAAATATTGATAATTCTGTCATCTTGGTTCCTCTTATCTTTTTGATAAATGAAGCTGCTGCCTTCCTAACTTATTAAGGCATTTATCCTCTTTTACATTTGAAACACTGGGAAATATATGAGTTTACTGTGGCTCCAAGTGTCCTGTAAGCAGTAGGTGTTGATTTTTTTTTAGAGCATTTTAAAATGTGGAACAGCTTAATTAATGTCATATGACTTAAACCTAAGAATTAGGCATCGGTTTCACCTGTAATCTTTTTTCTTCAAAGAAATAACAATTTACTCCATCAACTGCACAAACACAAGCAAAAAACCTGGGAGCCTGACAGTCAGCAGGCACTCAGTTTTCATAGTTTACTGTTCCTCACTATCTCAGCATCAGAACATCTCCGTAGAGCCATCACAGGGAGATCTGAGGTGAGGATCCCTAAGATCTCTATTTAAACAGGAGTTTGAATGTCAGGAGACAGTTATTCTTATGTCTCCCTAATGAGGTCATGAAGAATTTTGTTTTCACAGTATTTCTGAGCTGTAAATCTAATATTCCAAAATTATAACCGTGAAGAATCTGTTGCTTTCGAGAATGCACTATCTTTGCAGTTATTAATCCAAAATAGTCACCTGCCAGTGTCTGGAGTTAGGCACTGAAAAACTACACTCAGTTACGTAAGACTGCAGGATGCCAAGTACTGGATTTGTAGATATTTGCTATCATTTTTAAAAATGGTTTATTCATTTAGAAGAATACTTTAATGTTTGGGTTTCATCCCTGCCACCTAGCATTTCAAAAATCACATTTTAACACATATTTCCAAATATTTTTAAGGTTCATTTAAGGTGGTGTCTGCATTTCAATATGTACCCAGTTATCCTGACATCCAAGATGAAACTATTCTTCAGCAAATTTTGTTACTTTTGGGGATTTCATTTTAAATTTTGGCTTGAGTGCATCTAGCAGCCTAAGAGTGCATCTAGCATTCATAAAGTGGGCAGCAATCTGGCAAATTCAGATCTGGTTTATTTATTCAGTGATGGCTGAGAAAACAGCCATAGCAGCCGTTCCATCGTCTTCTGATAATGCACAGGGACTATTTTTTTTCCCCAAGCATAGTAGTAAATAGGAGTCCTAACCATTGGAATATTATTTCATAGTGCTAAATGCCAATTCACGTGCCATGTATTATGTTTTCCCCATTCTACTCTAAACTGCTACGAGAACATAAACAAACCCAAAACATTTGTTGCTGTGCTATGTATAGCTCAGCTCAGAGTCCTTTTCTCTTTTTCATTATTTGAATCTGGAACTGAAAAGCTTTTCTTCAAGTGGCATTGTTTCTCCCTTAAAAAAGAAAAGGCAGGAGAAGACAAAGTATTTAAAAGCCTCGTGTCTTAGGGAGTACCCCTAGTTACAAATATGTTATAATGGGCACACTTGTCATTTCATGTAGAAAGAAGCAGATGACGGTGGAATTCAATCAGTGCTAAGAAAGCAGAAGTAGGCTTACAAGAATGCTTACATCTGTCCCTAATTTCCTTGCACATAAACGCACAGTAATCTGCTTTATTGCCAAAGTCGTATAAAGAAATTGGGCACCAAGCAGCACAGGTAATCTCGACCTGGAGGCCCTCCAGCCTAATTAGACGCAAACGCCCGGAAGGCCCGAGACTGAAATACGGCGTGTAGATTTGGAAACGTATGAAGAGACAGAAGAGTCTCTGTATGAAGAGACAGAACAGTCTCATCAGCAGCCATCCGAGTGCACGTTTAAGCCTCTGAAGTTTCTTTTCTCGACCGAGGGAAGGAGTAAGCCATGTCTGTGCCTGAGGCTACACACAAGGAAAGGCATCGCGCTCCTTCTGGAATGGCCTCGATCTCCCAGCCTCCGCCCCACCACGCTCATCCTGGGGTCTGTGAGATTCCTGGCCACTCTCTTTGCAAAAACATCCTTGCAAGTCAGCAGGCTGATTTAGTATCAATAATGCTGGGAAAACCAAACCATTCTAAGTCGTTGAAAATTAAGACAAAGAAGCAATTCTGTGGGGAGTTTAAAGAGATATTGGTTCATTATTCATTACTTAGTAGATACATTTCTTAAGGAAGTTAGTCATGGTGTTTTGCCAGAAGCCATAAAAAGTGATAATTTCCCTTATTTCAAACTCTGACGGGGTTTTTTTATTTTTCTGGCATCAAACAATTATTGTCGGCTACTTTCTGATGATAAGCTTGTCTGTCTCTGATTAAAAGCACTCATCTACTTTGTAGAAGGATGCAAAATTCTGAGGGAATTAAGGAAAGAGGCAGAGGAGAAGGCTGTGAGAATTTTAAGGCAGAATAGCTGCAGCAGCAAAGGCTATGTATGACACACAGCTGACCTCCATGTTGCAGATTGCAGGCATGCTCAGGGACTAGCTATTTTTGGAAACATAACAACTACACTTAACTAGACTGAGGGTGTGATAGAAATGTTTTTATCAAGTTATCTCCCTCTAAGTTATTTGAGGGAACAATGCAAGGCAACACATTATTTCCTTTTTGAATTAGGATTTTATATTATCAGGAAATATCAGACTGGTCACAGAATTATAAATAACTGTTGGTTTTAATAAAATAAATGGAGCTTTGTGCCTCTTTTCTTTTTCTCCAAACACAACACAAAGGAAACAGGGACACAGCAGTCCAGAGATCTTGTGTGCAATAAAAAAACATGGATAAAGCCTTCTGTTAATTGACATTCAAAGTCAATTTATATCTTTGTCTGTGATGCTGTGGCCTATTTGCTATTGTTGTACTAGTGCCTGAAGTCAACAATCAGTACCATTTTCTTGGTAAGTTTCATGGGAAGACTATTTGACATTTAAATTCATCAGCAAGCACTACTGAAGCATTGCCATTATAAAACAAATAAGCAAAATTAAGTGGGGACAATTTTTTTTAAAAGTTTTCTTAATGATTTTTTTAATGGTTTTATAAAGTTGTTTGGATTTTTTTAAGAGTCTGTACAGGGACATCCATTGTTTTCTTTTGCTTTTTCCTGTGCTTTAGGTTTGAGATTCACAGAAAGAAGAAAATCAAGCAGTAGGAAAGGAGTTACTGGGCCACAAGACAGCAAGCCTGACAGTACTGCCTATCTCCATCTGACCTTTCCCAGCACTGAATGTCAGAGGTGATGCCTGGCACTGAGAGGCTGTTTCCTCTTGTGTATCCTGGGGTGCAACCAAGGCATTCCCTCGGGTAGGAGACCCGCAACCCGATGAAGAAACAGCTTTGGACTGCAGGCATGTCTGCCTACAGGGGCGCACACAGACAGACATGAGCTCACCATCCACGCAGGAGCCAGCTCCCATCCAGGAGCCACATAGCCTCATTACAGCAAACCTGTGCCCAACCTCATGCGCCTGTGCCCAGCAGAAGAAGCTGAGACTAACCAGCATGCTTCCATACATACATGCCCGGGACACCGGACAGAAAACCTGGCGGGCACTAAGATGGAGTACACGAAGCAGGCAGGCACCCCACGCTCCCATGTTGACAATGAGGGGAAAAGCCATCAGTGAGGCGGGTGACCTGCCAGTCTTTGCTGAGGATAGATGTGAACAGGAAGGAAATAAGCGGGAAGCAGGTAAGCCCTTGCTGACGAAAGTGGGCGCCCTGCCAGGCCCAGGCCCACACAAAAGCGAAGTGGGGTCTCGGGGTACAGGCACGGGCAGGTGGCTTGGGCGGTGGTGGGAGGCGGCAGGCACACACACCTGCCAGAGGAAGCCACCCGGGGAGGCCGGCATCGAAGCCAAGTGGCACAGCAGAGGCCAGGAGGGGACAAAGCTCCAGTTAGGCAAAGTGGGGTGGCGGCTGTGGGGGGCATCGAAGGGATGCTGCAGGCCCGGAGGAAACAAGGCCCTTCTCGAGGCTGAAGAGGCGCACCCTAATCCCGAGTCCTCAGGCCACTAGCAGGTGAAGGCCCGGAGGACACCCCCCCTCACCCCCAAATCTGTCCCGTGTGCCCTCCATCCCCCCGGCCACCGCACCGGCAAGGTCCCCTTACCTTCCCTCTGCATACAGGGGCCGCTCCTCACATGGGCCACCCAGCTCCTCCTACGATGGGGCGGCGGGCCTGGCCCGGGGGCTGCCCCGCGGCCGAGGTGGCGGCCAGAGCTCCGGCCTGACCCTGCCCGGTGGCCGCCAACCGGCGAGGCGCTCCCGGGGCCCGCCAACGACGCGGCAGGGCGCGTAGCGGGGAAACCCCGGCTCCCCCGACCGCCGCGGCGTGCGCCTACCTGTTGCCAGGGAAACCCAGGTGTCTCCTCAGCCGCGGCCTTCCCCGGCTGTCGCAGCACAGCCCGCCCCGCTCCCACTCCCGCTCCGCTCCCGCAGCCGCCGCGGGACCCCGAAGGGGGAAGCGGCGGCGGGGAGGGAGGAGAAGGAGGGGTGTGAGGGGTCCGCGGGGGTGGCGGTGCCAGCAGCTCCCGGGGCCAGGGGAATATGCATGTTCTGTGTATTTCCTGCTTCACAAAGCAAAACCGAGACATGGCTGCGTGTACTTTGGAGGTGTTAGCGAGCAAGAAATGTGTGCGATTTTATCGAATGTCATTTATCAAGACTTGCTGACAATAATGACTTACAAACCACTGCTCGCAACCGCTTACAACTGAAGCAGTTGGGGAAATGTCAGAGCAGATATTTTTCTCCCTCGGAAAGGCCATCTCAGCTAAACTGAAAGTTTCCAGGGAAACACACCAGTTTCCAAGAGAATTTCTCATCGGAAAGACCCCTTTAGGTCTGACTCCAGCTTTTGTTAAAGAGCCACAAACCAGGGTATCCCCACGTGGGGTGCGGGCCCAGGAGAGGGCCCTTCTACCTACACGTCTGGGGAGCGCTCAACCAGTCTAGGCAATTGCGGTTTCTCCCCCACAGACCTTTTAATCCAGCAAATAATCACCAGACACTGGGTGGCACTCCCTTATCCCAGCAAAATCACTTCAGGTTTCAGCATAGCCGCTCACTGCTGCGTATCACTGGGCTTGAGTCTCTTCTGAAACTCCAACTGTAGAAGCCACTCATGGAGGGACAGCCGTCGCTTGCTCAGAGGGGAAGAAATGCAGTAAAATTAGAAGGGATGAGGACAACTTGTTTCCTGATATATCCTCCTGCAGCAGTTGCTATGGTTTTCCACATTCTGAAGTTGTTGTGCCTCATCAGCATTAAAAACTGTCATAAAACATCAAAGCCATCATCTGAAGAACAGGGAACTTGAAAAATGTGCTGTGTGCTTGCTCTAGGGTTTCTGTGTCAAGATATGCCACAGGTAGTATTTTTCAGAGTGTATTAGATTGTCAGGCCCACAGTTCACTGACCTGCAAAGCGAGTTCTTACATTTCCCCGCCTGTTTCAGCAGGACTAAAGGTTCTCATGTATGAGAAAGATGTATGCCATGTGTGTTGCATGTGCACTGGTAGAGTATCAGTAACTCCTTTTCCCACACTTTTTTTCGTAATTATTTCACCTCTATCACAGATAATATGTGAGCTGAATCTACAGTTTAATAAGTACCCGTGAGAAAGTGAAATGTCTTTCACTGAGCTTGGAGGCAGCTACAACCCCTCCTCTTCAAGCATTCAAGTCACTATGCCAAAAGGGGAGTTTTTCTTACTGTTGCCATGATTATCTTTCCAGAACATGACTGCCCGTCCTCTCTTGCAATTTACTACTGGTTGTTGTTTCTTGACAGGGTTAAAAAGAGTATGACACATAAAAACCAAACAATCTCATAGTTTTCTTTTAGTTCAATGATAGTGCACTGGGTGCTGTCCATTGGCACAAATACCTGACACAGCTTAATTCTGAAGAGTGTAAAGGACAGTGGGGAACTTTGGAGATATTTTAAAAGCCTTTTGAGCATGTATCCTGTAAAGTTCATGAAACTTGAGGTATTTATGCAATGCCAGAGAAATGGTGCATTTTTAACATCCCAGTTTGTCACCTTGCATGAACTCAGTATGAAGATTAAAAGGGGTATGAAGAGAATTAATGGTAGTTTCTTAAAATGCTAATATTTTGTGGCTGGTGTTCTGATGACAGGTGACCTTATAAAATCTACCCAGTGATAAATATTTGTACCTGCCATTTTGGCTCACATACAACAAAAACACCAAGTCTGAAGCATTTTTAATCAAGGTACCTGCAGAACATCACAAGATTTAGATATTTTAGTCGTTTATCTCATGCACTCTTTCATCTTTCTCCTGCAAGAAGGATTCGATTTACTGAATCACAGCAAAGAAAGCATGCAGAATTTTATCAGAAGGACTGTATGCAAAATTATGTGGAAACTGGAAACCGATGGCACTTGTCCAGTAACTAACATATGCTGTGGCGACGGTAACACCACATGGGAGTGATGGGCTGGGCTGCAGGGTGAAAGGAAATGCTAAGCAAAGTACAGAGTAGACAGAGAGCTATTCCAGGTTTATCTTCCTAGTGCTATTTTTAGGTTTTCAGATGAAATGTGAACGGCTCACCTCGATGCAGCCCTTCTTTCCGTAGCTTTAGAAGTCAGCGCAGCACAAGCACTTGGAAAATACTTCCCAGTTACAGTGTGACCAAGCTAAACAGGAGGGACTCACTGAAGGATTATCATCCAAATCACCATCTGCCTGAAGGAAGAGACAGCATGCAGTTGCATTATTCCTGGAGCAAAGAAAGGACCAGGTAGCACCAAGTCTTCCTTGCTTTCCACAGAAAGTTATTACAGCCCACCTCAGGAAGCTTGCTCCTGCACCAGCTTTAGAAGAAATACAGGCAAATTTCTGCTCATGTCTCTGCCTTGAAGCTTCTTTATTGCAATCCCACCAGTTTTGGGAAGGGGGAGGGTGTGGAATGAAACATGAACAAAAACAGGACCAAAGATTTGGCAATCTGAAACAACGGGCGGAAGTAAGAGATTATATTAACCATTGTACACCTAGAGTATTGTCTTAACAGCCATCCCCTGGAGACAGTTGCAGGCCAGCCCATCATACTCTGTATTTTTTACCCTGAAAGCAGGCCTTTCAAGTAACAAAGTAGTCAGGATGAATGTCAGGCCTGAACTATGGTAAAAGTGGTCTGAATATCAATTCTTTACATAAACAAAGGCTTTTGAAAAAAATACTTGGCCACTTATAGTGGGAAATGGAACAACTGAGAGAAGTAACCTGCTGACACCTCTTCTCTCAAATGATCTGTCTACGAAAAATAGTTCACAGAGCAAGCCCATCAAATGGCAAAAGGAAAAGACTGTTCAGTCACTCGGTGCAACCTGTACTGTAAGCCCTATGTCAGACCAGAGGTGTAAAATAACAGAGCACCTAGCTTGAAGCAGTCTATCAGGCAATTTTTAAACAGATAAAAAACTAAATCTGTGATTAAAACTGCTGCCACTTGTTAGCTGTTCCCAAGGTAGGTGAAGGGGTAGGGAAACTCAGGAAAAAGTGGATTTATCCCTCACTTTGCTTCCTTCAGGTTCTCAGCTGCTTTTAGTCCAGAAGTGGACAGATTCTGAAGGCTAACCAGTTTCTTCTCACATTAAAAAAGTGGCCTCATGGGCATGAACAGTTACATTATTCTAGTGAAGCACTTTCCTCTCCATCATGTTCTTCACAATAGCTTGCTTTTTGTGCAGACAGAGGACTCCTCCTGCAGACCCACATGAGCAGGATTCCACTTTGCCATGGAGCAGAACCTGGGAGGCAGACAGTTACACCAGCATTACTCTCATTCCCTGCTGTCAGAGAAGCATGAAGAGCTCATGGGGAAGCTGAGCACTGGGTCTGACACTTACAAACTAAGAGCAAGGCTAGCTGCAATGTCTGCAAGCATAAAACTTTTATTCACAGCTTCTAAATGTTCTGCTTCACAGAAGTCAGAAGCTCTCAGTAGTCTCTGAGGATCTTACCTGGGATCAGAAAATAATTTTATCTAGCACAGAAGACAGTTAGACATTACCATGATCAGGTTCAGCAAGTTCCCAGAGATGGATAGCCCATCGGACAATATTACCATTATGTGGGGTTTGCTGCTGTGCTATATGGATGTATAATTTAAGACAGTGAGATGAAACATAGCACACAGCATTCTAGTTATTTTATTCCTAGCTGAACAATTACACTCAGTCATTTTATATCCGTATATAGAACTTAATCCATATTGCAATCATTCATGTACCATGTTGTACTGCTGCACTGAGCCTCTGACAGTTTCAGGTCACTCACCTCTGTCAGAACCCATAGGATACAAGGGCTGGTAGGACATATTTGAAATAATTTTCTACCCTAGATGGCCACCTATGATGTAGCTTCCATCACGAGCCAGATGCCAGGGGAAGAGCAACTGATGTGGAGAAAGGCTGTTGGAAACGGCATTCCTCTCTGCGTCATAGCAGCTGCTGAACTTATGCTCTGTTGTTATCTGAAGCTGCATTTGCAGTGTCTGCCTGGGCAGCCCCTTATTTAATTGCAATTGCTTTCAATGGCACTAAGCTGGGGGAGGGGACTTTGAGTTAAAGCAGCATATTTTATGTTTATAGAAATGATAATCATGTTCAGAGAGCAGATTAACAGGGCTCTCGTAATGATGGCAGTGAAGGCAGAAGATAGAGCTTTCATTTCCATAAAGCATCAAGCAAACCCTTCTTTACTGCCATCACAGTCTGCTGCTGGCTCTAACTATTTATGTTTATTTTTATGTATTTATTATGAGTTTGTCCCCTGCTGTCAAGGAGACAGGCTTCTGCTCCTTACCTTTCAGGAATGCATTAATCCTGGTGATCAGTTAATATATGGGGAGGGAACAGAGCAAGGGGACCATAAGCTGCAGAAACCTAGTGCATTGTAAATCCTGGGAACAAAATGGAGCAGACAGAGGAGCTGGAATCCAGGAACCATTCTTAATCCTGACAATTACAAGCAATGAGAAATCATGGAACCCAGAATTACACTCCTAGGTAATAACAAGCTTTTTTTTTTCTCCAAGTGGATATTTAATTAATACGTCCAAAGTTAGGATTTCAAACCAACAAAATCCAAGTTGTTGAAGAGTTAATTCTCATTTCTGCTGCTGGCCCCAAAAAGCAGGTGTCGTCATGGGCTGTTGGCTGCCTCCTCTTGTGCACAGGGGACAATGATTAGAACAGCATGAAAAACCCCGTGAAGCCACGAAGTGCTGGCACGCGGCAGCCTGCCCGAGAGAAAAGCAGTGGGAGAAACAGTCTCTTGATGGGTGATATCACTGTAAATAAACTTTAGATTAGCACAAAGAGAAATTCATCTATTAAAACCTTACTTTTGTTCCTATTTACTGGTTGCCAAATTTCCTGTAACTCCACTGGCTGTATGAGTAA
Organism: Gallinula chloropus; assembly: GCF_964237585.1. Taxonomy (NCBI): domain Eukaryota; kingdom Metazoa; phylum Chordata; class Aves; order Gruiformes; family Rallidae; genus Gallinula; species Gallinula chloropus. The sequence continues at coordinate 128,603,063 of NC_140085.1, read as the reverse complement.
TCATCCCTGTCAGTGTTTTTCCCTTTTGTGATGAACCTAAGTAAAGTTACGTCCAGCTCACTCGTTACAAACCCAAAAGCAGTGAAGTCAAAGACAAAGGGAATCCTGAATTCCAAAATCTCCTATTCCTGGCTGTTGTAGTTTTTGTGTCTGAGTTCTGGGGGCGCTGCAGGGGCGGCTTCTGCAAGAAGCATCCAGAAGCTCTCTGCAGGCCCCACAGAGGAAACACCAGCTGGCTGGTGTTTGAGGAGAACCCACCTGTAGCCCGCAGAGAGGCCCCACTCTGGAGCAGGGGGACACATGCAGAAGACACTGTGACCCATCTTGGAGCAAGCCTCTGCCAGCACTTGCAGCCTGTGGAGAGAGACAGAGACACAGAGATGAGCAAGAGAGAGAGAGAGAATTGCACCAGAGCAGGTTTCCTGGGGATGTGGCTTGTGACCCCGTGGAGGACCAGGCTGGAGCAGTCTGGGCCTGAGAGACTGAGAGACATTCTATGATTTATGACTGCGCCCCATAGCAGTGACCCACACTGGGGCAGCTGGGGAAGAGCTGAAGCCCTGTGGGAAAGGACTCATGTTGGAGAAGTTCGTGGAGGACTGTCTGCCGTGGGAGGGTCCGCAAGGTGCAGCAAGAGAAGGGTGTGAGGAATTCCCCCCCGGCTAAGAAGGTTTACAGTTCGTGAGGAATTAACAAAAAAAAAACCCATTCCCCAATTCCCTACCCCTCCTCATGCTGCAGGAGATGGGGTGTGGGGGGAGGGGGGAGAAAATAAGGGAGCAAAATCATGACTAAAGTGCAGTCTTATAAGAATGGAGAGGTGGGGGGAGGAGCTTTAAGATCTGGTCACACTTCTCATTACCCGACTCTGGTGTCACTGGGTGTGCAGGGCAGTGTCACAAATTAGAGAGTTTCTTTCCTTTATTCTGTGCTGAGTCTGTTGTGCCCTTGACGCTGATTGTGGAATGATCTCTCCCTGTCCTTACCTCGATTCCTAAGCCTCTCAATAGATATTTTCTCCCCTGTGCAACTGAAAAGGGGAGTGATGGAGCAACTTTGGTGGGTGTCTGGCCTTCAGCCAGGGTCAGCCCATCAAACTGGCCAATCCCACTTTTATCTTCTCTTAAGCCTTATGAAAGTCTTAGCTTTATGCAACTTTTAAAAAGTGATAGTTTAACCCTTGCCTCGTTGGTTAGTGATAGGACCATCAGTGATCAAATCAGCTGTTTTGGGAGCGAATGGATCAGGTACATAAATGAGCTCCAGCAAGTGCAATTGAAATGTCTCCCCCACTCCATACCTCTTCTCCACAGCGTCCATAGCAACCATGTTTGCAGAGGTTCTCAAAACTTAGGTCTTCAGGGAAAAGTGACCCCCCTAATATCACACTAAAAATCTGAAACAAAAAAACAGTTAATTCCTGCACAAAGCACAAGAGGAAACACCACAAAATCTGAATTTTCCAGCTGATAAAGAGTTTTCAGCATCATTATAGCCTTGTGATACCTTTAAAAACTAGGAGGGAGGGCTTTTCAGTGCAGCTCCACTGAAACCTGCATCTAAAGATAATTTATAGTAATTTATAACCCATAAAGCACTCACTGTAAGGCCAGTGTCACAGCATCTACTGATATTTATGGGTTTTCAGGGCCCAGTTCTATTAATATGGATAATATGTAGATTATTAATGAGATAAAAGAATCTTTATTGTTCATCTTTCATTAAAAATACTGAGGGAGCAATCTGCAACCTCCTGACGTCTGGAATTATGGTTTGTGTTATCTGCAGATTTTGCTTCGTTTGCATAGAAAGGGTCAAATCATAAGTGGTTTACAGTGCTCTTTAACATACAGCTATGGCATAAATAGGCTGAAAAGACAGATGCTAGGCAAGTCAGCAGTTTACTGATTTGACATTCACTGCATTTGCAAGGTTAACACAAATTCTCCCCTAAACAAAAAGAAATTGGGGACTTCTTTGCTCCCACTGAACCAGATGAGGGTTGGTATCCAAAAGGAGAAAGGGCATTGCTGTCACATGAGAACCTGCATTAGAGCAGAGAAAAGGCCCCGAGGGTAAATAGAAAATTCTCTGCTTTCTGAGGCAGTATTTATGCAAAATGGGTGCATGTAAAAGTACTTCCTGAACGTTGTTTTATTGCCTTTCGTTTAAGGAAAAATGCAGTGGTTACAGAAAAGCAAGTTTCAGACTTGCTTTAAAAATAAATCGTAGTATGGAGCCTAAATTAGTCAATCTGCAAGTGCTCTGTAATGCCCTCCTGAACCTAAACGCGCGTTATAAGAGGTCTTTCATACAGCAGGCATGATGTGAATTAGCACAAGAAGTGAGGAGCCAGATTTGGAGTAAGATCTTTAGATCATGCTAAGAGGACATGCATTTAAAACCAGGTCTTTCTATACCAGGTAAACAGTAACAAATGTATTTGCTAAAGCATCAGCAAAGCCAATGTGAAGACACACTTCCTGCAATTATCTTCTCTCTTTTTGAAAGTGTGACAGCAACATTTTGACTCTGTTTTGCTGGATTCTCACTCCTGGTACTGTACATTGTCCAATTCCTCTGCTGGCATTTTGTTTTGGATCTCTCTGTAGATCCATACCACAGTGGCAGTGGCACTACCCTCATGATATAGTGCTGCAATCCCTACAACTGTGTATCATTAGCGGGAAATCATTTTAATGCTCTTGTAAACACCATCAGAGAGCCAGGAGACTATTTGTATTTGTTTTACTGTCATAGACTAAACTGCCTTATTCCAACCCTGTCCATCAAATTAAGTGTTGGACCAGGTTCAAAGTACTCTAAACCTGCCAACTCCAGGCTGGCTTGAACTTTAATAGAACCAGGCAGCCACTTTCTAGTGCAGACACTGCGAGTATATCGGTTACAAATAGGTGTACTGATAAGGTGCCCTTTCTTCATCGTACAGAAGACTGCAATCCCCGTGTTGGAGGCACGGCACTTTGCTCCAAATGCTTTGTCACAGGTTTTATACTTTACGTTGGCAGAATGTTTCAGGTAGCTTGTTTTCCCCACATAGAAAAATAGTTATATAAAATACTGGATAATCTTCTTACATGAAACATCTTACATTTTCATGTAAAAATACTGAATATCTTTAGTCAAAAATCTTCCCCTCTGAGGTAGCTCTTGTTTTTGACACAGAAAGAATGAAAAATCTTAGCAGAGTGTTGAAAGAGAGATTTTCTGACCCAATCCTAGGAAGGGATGAGATGGTTTTTAAGAAAAAGTCATCCTTTTCTTCTGGAAAGGCAAAATACTCAGTTCAGCCCACCACAGCTAGCTGTAAAACACCCAACTGCCAACCAAAACATGGTTGCTGAGAGGGATGATCATGGATCCCTCATTCCCCCTTCACCAGTCTCTGCCAGCAAAGCAAAGCCCTGCGTAATTCTGATTCCTGGCCAAAGACCTGCAGAGGAGGCAGCAGGTGCTGAGGAGAAGACAGGGAGCCACAACCCCTTCCTACTCTGGATAGGACACGTCACACCAGCTCACACATGAATTCCCTGAGTCACTGAAGACCCTGTGTGTCTGCAAGAAGCTGCAGCCATCTCTCGCCAAGGGCAGCGAGGCAGAAGTGGTCCAGATTTCTCCCGCAGCACTACCTGCGAACAGGAACAGGAGGCAACCTGGGAGCACAGATAGCCAGGGACTGGGAAACATCGGCCTAGAGGGCCACCAGGCTGACTTTCTTCTGCACAGCAGGGTGGCCACGGTGGCCACAGAGCATCCAGCTGGGCAGACCGCAGTACCCCCATCTACGCGGAGAGCTTTCAGTGCCTTCAGGCACTGCTGCTGGAAGTCAAGAAGGAAGCTTCACTTGCCCAGTCAACGGTCAGGTATATATTAAAAAATATTTGCTGGAAAGAGCTGCAGTCACAGGGAACAGGAAGGAACAGAAGTAATTAATGTGTTTTCTCAGTGCTGAAAAAGCGCCTGTGGGCAGTCTCCAGAAGCAACGCCGGTAACAGGAGAAATTCTGAATGACTGCACACTCGAGCACATTTCTTTTAGCCTTCACTCTTGATCTTTTGTGTATGCTTTCTGTAAACAGCAGAGTGTTCAAAGCTAAGCTTGGCTGCTGATGGAAAGCAAGATGTTAGCTTGCCTCTCAGCTGCAATCAAAATCTGAATTGTATGTTTAATAAATTGGGGTTGCAATGGGTAATTACAAGAGCTAACAAAAGTACCTCCCAGGATTTGCATAGCAATCCTATACAGGAGGAGCTTCAAAGTACAACCATCAAATATTCACAAGTGCTTGTAACCTATTCACTTGTGTCCAGATGCTCTTTCCTGTCCCATGCTGCACAGGAACTGCCACTAAAATCAGCATGATTCCCCACAGAAAATGTTACTTAAGTTGAGTAAAGGTGACAGAACCGAGCCTATGGTGGAGGGGGACAAGAAAACCCAGTATTAGTTTGAATAATGAATGTATCTGGGAATATCCTAATCTTCTTATGAAGAGAGAGGCAAAATCTAAATACATTATTCATGATGAATTATTCAGTCAGCTGTGTGTGAATTATCATGGGAATATTTCACTGGCTTTTAAAACTTCTCCCTTAAAACAGATAAATCTAGCTTGGGAAAAACATCCCCTTCAGTGACCAATCACATTTTCAAACTAGTCTGTCAGACAAAGATAAATTTAAAACTTTTTTTTTTTTTAGCATTTATTTCTATGGTAGCAACGCCTGGGAATCCCAACAATATGTTTGGATTATTGTAGCAGCACGTAGGAATCCCAATAATAGCTTCTCATTATCTTCAGTGATGTACAAGATGTGACTACGCTGCTCTTAGACTCAAATTAAAGTATAAACATATCCTAACAACATGAGACTTTATGAGCCCGAGTCTGGAAAGAATTAAAGGCAGGCTGACTAAGCATTCAGTTAGATCCAAACACCTTCCAGGCCATCTCCATGAAAATCAGTGTATTTTCAATGCCACCCCTGCCGCACGAAGCAAGACAGAATTGTTTCCTCCAATAAGCCCCACTGCCAAAACCTGAGAAGCTCAAGGGAAGGACTCATCTATGAATAAACAAGATAGCTGGATTTTATTTTCTGAGCTCTGGAATCCCATGAGTATAATATACTTGCTAAAGCTGCTTTTTTTCCTTTTTCCTCCAGATTTGTACAGTTAAACTTGCTGGGATGGGAGAGGTTTGATACGTGCGTGCATAGAGAAACAAAGCGCGCTCAAAAGCCATCACAGAAGGCAGATATCATCAGACCAGGCAACTTAAATTTCTTCATTCTGTTCGTCTCCCCACTTTTTGCTTTGGTATGACAGGATAGGGGAAATATTTGTGTCCCTAACAGAACATTGGAGGGGTAACACAGCAGACGTAGCAACTTCTCCATCGCTTGCTCTAATGCAACAAAAGTGGTATGAGGAGGACTAGTGGGAACGGCAGGTGTTTGAAACATTCACCAAAAGCACCTGACAGCAAAACCTTAGCACTACAGAACCACATGAAAAGAAAGGAAATGCACAGAAGTCCACAGAAGAGACAAATTGGAAAAAAATTCTCTTAGCCCTCTAAGCCAAGACAGAAGAAGGGAGAAGTGTGGATAAGAATTGCTGCCGCAGATGGAATAAGGGAAACAGCTATGGCAGACATTAGCTCCAGCTTCAGTGAGAAACTCTGCTCTGTCTCTGCAGGGGGACCTTTTGAATCATATTTGCGATTCTTCACTTATATGAGGTCTATTTTACTTTAAATCCTGTGCTCGTTCCTGGTTATTTTCTCTCTCTTAATTAAACCTTCATATCAGGCTTTTATTAAGATAGAGGCAAAGTATATACCTTCCTCATTCTCTCAAGGTTATCTTCTGAAACAGGATTGAATTCTTTTAATGGAGAGAGAGGGTGGAGAGTGCTGCTAAATCTGCAGCAAAGTTGTAATTCCACAATTATTTCTCAGAATACAAAAGACAGTTGTATCTTGTATCTGGGCAATCCAATTAGCTCAAATCTGGGAATTAAGGAGGCTGCTGATCTATTTCGATGGAAAACTGTTGTCTTTGCACAGAGAGCTCACTGCAACTCAATAGTCAAGTCTCTAGAATCAACCTGAAATTAAGTTTGAGCCCATCACTGCTCAAAGTAGGAACCAGTTCTTGAAAACCACAGCTGTAACATCCCTGACCAGCACAGGGCTGGTCAGCACGCGACACAGAATCTGCTCAGGGCTTGTCAGCAGGGAGTAGTTTTTTATCAGGGACAAAAAGAACATTGGAATTAATATTTCACACAAATTTAAGGTGAGAGAAAGTCAATATTTGAAGTTTTGAAACTGTCTGACCCATGTAAATGTTGCCCTCATCAATGCAGTGCTCAGGATTAAGGACCCTGGCGCTTGTAGAGAGGACATCTGTGTTGAGACTGGGATACAGGCACTGGTCCATCATATATGGCCCTGGAAAGCCAGTGTAGATCAACTGTAACTCCTTACTGTTGGCCTTTGTTTCTGGGGAGACATAAGGTGAAGGGGGTAGAAATGGCTATAGAACTGTTCACTGACAAGGGTGCAACACAAAAGTCAATATGGCCATATTTTCATATGGGTATTCCCTGTTGCTGAATTCACAGATTTGTTTTCTAAACAAATAATCAGCTAAACAGAGACTCAGGCCCATGAAATACTTAGAAATTTTTTCTATTTCAGTGTCTTGCTGGTGTGAAAATTGTTGGTAAATACATATCTCAAGAGTAAATTTCACTCCCCTTTCCTCTTTTTTTCATCCTTGAATGACATGGAGTGACTGTTATCACAGCTTGGAGACTGTGTTTTAGAGGGTGGGGTTTGTCCTGCAATTGGTTCACTTTAGCTTGCTCCCCACTTCGGAGTGTTTCCAGCTGCCTGGAGAGCGGAACTGTGCAGAGTTGCTTCCACTCTGCTGCACACTGCAAGTGCCTTTCCTGCTAGGGATGATGCTGGGGCTCTGGGCTCCTCGGGGTGCAGTGTACCTCCGTGGAGACCTGCCTCAGCCATCATCATCAAAACTTAGAGAAGTTGGCTGTGCTGGGAGGTCACTGTACTCAGCATAGGGGTCCTCTCACAGAAGCACATCTCTCTGTCCTTTCTTAGAAGTGGTTTATGAGGCTTAAAACATTAGCATTTGCATCCACAAGCTCTCCTGATACTATTTTAATCAGTAGCAAGTGAAAATTATAAAGAAGTAAATAATCAGTTGACAGGACTTAGCTACATGTTTGTTAACCAACAGGACCACAGTTACAGAGCTGTGAATGTTTTTTTGGCCTTCACATTTTATTTTCCACAAGTTTTCATTCTCAAACTTGGTGTTGATCTCCTTCTAGGTAGATAATTACCTTCTTCTACAGAATACCTTTTTAAGTCTCAGAGTGCAGCATGCTTTAAAAAAAAAGAAAAGAAAAAAGGTGGAAAATGACAAAAATTCAGAAGAGAGCAGCAAAAGTAAGAGAAGTTTGGAAAACAAGTCCTATAGCAATATATTAAGAAGCCTAGTCATTCAATCTGCAGGTAATAAAAGAGATGTAACTGCCAGAAATATATACAGAAAGTTAATAAATAAAAATCAATACCAGTTTCTTAGGTGACACTCTTCATAAATAGATCTCGAAGAGCTTTGTATAGGAGGTCACTCTCATTAGACAAGGACAGAGAGCAGTTATTTTCAAGAGTATAAAAACACCATTTAGAAGTTCAATCCAGAAGGTGATACATCTCCCCCAAAAACATTTATTTTCTCTACAGCACCATAGAAAGCTTTTACTGAAAGTAACAATTTTCTTAATTACAAACAGTAACGGACAGAAAAAGTATTGGTGTTTTCTGTCTTTTGAGTCCATATATGTATTATTATGGGCTCAAACATGTATACACACACCCCTCTTACACTCATTTACTGGGAAGCAGCAAGGAAAAGTTGGATGAATAACAGTTGGGCAAGGATACAAATTGGCTACTGGCCTCATATGAGGCGCCACAACTATTTCTCTTCCTTGACCATCCTAGCAGTTGACGCCTCGGAAAGCCGGAATCAAAAGTCAATAGCCTTGGTGACTATTAAGCAGGTGTCCTTTATTGCAGCGCTGGGCACACAGGGGATCGCTCCTCTGAATGCGTACCCAGCGCTGCAGTAAAGGATACCTGCTTAATAGTCACCAAGGCTATTGACTTTTGATTCTGGCTTTCCGAGGCATCACAGTCCTGAGCAGAAGGCAGTCTAATTGCTCATTTCTTTCGTGACATTAAATATCTTTGAGCATAGAAGGTGATCTCTCATTTCCTCCATAACATAGTGGACAAGTGTAGAGCTTTCGCAGGCAGTTATTCCAGAAGATTACTGCTATTTGGATTCTTCATGAGGGCCTGATCTTATAGTACAAACTAGGAGGAATTGAAAAATAATGTCCAGCTTCACTAGCAAGGAAAAAAGTTGGGACCACAGAAGGCAATGTTTCACCATAGCACGTGCGAGCAAAAAGGTCCCCAAACCCCATCCTTCCTCCCGTGGAACCCACCGCCTGCAGCAGCAGGCAATAAAGCGCTCAGAGGTAGAGAATTACCTCTGCCACTCAGAGCGGCACGCTGCTTATTTATGGCAGTTGGCCCCATCTCCCAACAGTTCGCTTGATAGATGGTTCAGCGAATCAGCATGTTGCCTCTCAAGCGGTTTTATTCACACTAACTCAGAAGGACACTGTGGGATGAAAACAAACCCTGGGGAAGCTGCCTGATCCAGTCAGGCACGGCCAGCTCCCACGTTGTTCTTCTGCTGCCAGCTGTCATTGTGGAGCGTGAGGCGATCAATACCGCATCCCACCAAATGCCAGCATTTGTCTTCCTAATGAAAAGTGCCACACTGCAGAAATTACGGCTTTAGGAGGAAATTCCTACAGCAACCAATGAACACCGGTCCCCAAAAATAAAATCATATCACAACCAGTGGCTAACCAGCTCGGTGCATGCACACTCTGGGTTGGAAGGAAGCGTTATAATTGGATGATCAGTACTCAGTGAGGTGGGTGGTAGCTGTAACAGGCTTCAGTCCTTCAGATGACACAGTGTCGTCCGGGATGTTACGTGGATATCTAGGAAGGTTTGAGATCTTTGTACGCTTTTGATCATTTTGGAGTTTGTTGTAGGCTGAACTTACTGTCTCTGCCTTCTGTTTTGCTTCTCTTCTCAAGTTCTTTGATTAATCTGAGCCGCTTTTGTTCCAGCTGAAGTCAATGGGAGTTTCACCTTTGATTTCATGAGGCCTGGCCTTGCCAATATAAAGGAATTAGCCTTTTCTGATGAGGGTAGTTAGCTGCTAATGGCTGTAGGACAAGGGAAAGGCAAAGGTGGAGGAAAGGAGGACTTGTATCTCCCAGCACGAAGATTAGATAAAGCAGAATAGAAAGGGAGAACACCTAGGCACTGATAAATGCCACCAGGACAAGGCCGTCAGGCATGGCTGGTGATGAGTGGGAAAAAGGTAGGCTCCGAGATGAAGCAAAAGCATTTCAGGCCAGCGCTGTCACAAGAGGTGTTACACTGCTACATGTCAGTGGGCTCTGGGAGCGATAGGGCTGTTGCTGCCAGAATGTGGATCCCTGGTATCCTAGGAGAGGAGAGACTGCCTGCATCTTTGAATCTGTTGCTTTAGTGCCACAGCATCCACGGACCCCATGTGCTTATCCTACTGCCCTACGTACAGCATTTGTCACAACTACAAGGAGTGTTGTTTTCAACTGCTCACGGGTCAAATGTGGCTGCATAAAATATACAGTTTTCATCCTAGAGTCTGTGTTTGCCACTGAGGTCCACCCTGTTCATCTGATTATTTTGTGGAAGTGTCCAAGAAGCGGAAGCAGCCCTCAGGAGGGTACCCTTTCATTAGCAGCCTGTCTGCATCCCCACTGCCTTACCGTGCCTACCACATTTGCAGGAGAGGATGTCCAAAAAGAGAGAGAGGTGATTTACAGAATGGAAAAGGATTTTTTTTTTATTGATAAACAATGAGTCATTCATATTCCCTCTGAGACAGAGGCAATTCTCAACAGCAGTAGAAAGGAACGTAAATGCCAGTGCAAGGGGGTTGAAGGGAACCATAACATCCATGTTCAAGCCTCCAAACAGGACCCTTTGGGGCAGTTACCTGGCTACCAAGGATTTTAGGTCCCAACCTTTAAGCTTATATTCAAACAAAATTAGGAAATGAGCAAGCACAGACATAAAAGCAAAAAAAACCAGTGGAGCACAACATGCATTTTCTTTGTAGCAACCAAGCTCAATTTCATATTACACTGAGACTTCATTATTTCCTGGTGTTTCCTGATACATTTTGTAAGAAAATGATTGCACTGTGGCAAGTTGATAGCTCACGTTCTTGCTATGCATTTGGACATTTATTGGGGAGTGCAGTTACTTTTGGGGGGTATTAATTGTCACAGGTGGATACAGATCAGTGACCTGTAATATCATTTATTTGTTTCATAGCCTGGAAAAGCATCAAGTAAATTTTTTTTGGTATTTTAATGCTGAGAGATAGAAAATGCGGAAGGCACAAGGTAAAGGGAGAGGAAGCAATAAGAAGTTTGAGACAGGGAATATAAAAGGTATCTCCCCATCCTTAAACCAACCCACATTGGTGAGGACTACATGCAAGTACTTTGGTCCAGACACTGTCTCCCTTTGGAATGTAAAACAAACCTGTGTGTGCCTGTACTTTAATCAGCCACTCACAATGCAAAAATAGAAAAACAAAAAACCTAACCCCCCAAAAAACCCCAAAAAACCCAACAGCCTCTACTAAGTGGCAGAAACATTTACTTAGCAGTTTCTCAGGCAAATCTTTGCTTTGTGTGATGACAGATCCCCTTGTAACAACAGTCTAGAGATTTGCTTGGTTGACTTATTGATTATTGAAAACAGTGCTTTACTGCTGTCTTTCCCAGAAGACTGTGCAGCATATTTGATTTTAACTCTCCCTTGGTATTAGTAAGTGCAAATACTCATTTTCCAAATTTAAGCTTATTAGGCACGTATCTACAAAAGAATAATGGTTCATGTGAGACAAAAGTAACTGGGGATTTTGTCAGATGAGATCCAGTAAGAAAATTAATGTTATAAGCTGTTTGTCTCCATCTGCCATCAAGCAAAATGAGCCTAAAATATCTACATAGATTGCCTGGGATCGTTTGGGCAATATATTCTCCATGGAACAAGGCCCAAATCTTGCAAAGATAGGCATATCTATATACATACACACACACACACACACACACAGAGATGTTCTTCCATCCATGCAGTTGGATCACTTGTGTGATATGCAGATGTGTAAGAATTTACAGAATCAAACCTTATACATACCGTGGTCATATAGAACCACTGCCATGCCAGCACTTGAACTAATGATTACAAATATGTGTTTTTTTCCCTTGCTCTCTGTCTGAGAATTACTTTCACAGTGAAAAAAGGAATAAAATTAATTTCAAGCTCTTTTTATACATCTGTTGTGAATATCTCTTCATGCGTGCAGTGCCTTAGCTAGAGGGAGAAAGGGTCACCTGCTGGGACAGGTGGCAGAGGACAGGTTGGGGCAGGGACCTCTCCCCATGACCCTGTCCCACTGCCCCACGGGTGGCAAGCAGAGTCAGCCTGGGGACTTGTGGCCACAGCCATGGGTATGGAGCAGCTCTGAGGAAAAGCTGGGGATCAGGGTCAGCAAAAGTTGTGGGCAGGTGTGAGCAGAACTGCAGCATTCCTCAGGCGGGGACCAGGGGTGACGTCTGGAGCTGAATGCAGCTCGAACCCAGGGAAGCATCTTTGCCCAACAAGGTTTCCTGTAGCCCTTTCTCACACAGCTCTGCCCCGGAGCTTGGGCAGGGTTACTCTGCTGCACCCTGCAGCACCAGCCTTAGGCACACATCTCAAAAGCCTTTCAGGTTGTGCGGTTTGTTCAGGACCCTACCAGAAAATCACATTTTAGAAGGCACTTTTTCCTGGGTGTTTAAAAAAACCACAGTGATCATGAACAATAGTTCATGGGTTTGGTGATCACGAATGGTATTTTTCTTTCAGGCTGGGTTTTTTTCCCCAAACTGTGGAAGTGATTTCTGTCGTGCTTTTTGTCTGTTTTTAAAGGAGGCCTTTAAAATCTTCAACTCTTGTATTTATTTTAACTCCAAATAGTGAACAGTATTGAATTGCTGCCATAAAATACAAGTCCCCTAAGGAGACAGACATGATTACAATATTAATATTCCATGTAGCAACAAATATATGAAGTGGTAACTCATTGCTCTGGAAAGAAATACACTCCGATGATTAAAGAAACACATCTGGGAGCAAGGCTGCCGTTCCCACCTCTGTGAGCGACTTGACATACGGCGTGCTACAAATCACTTGAGTGTGGGATTTGCCAAAGTTGGCTGAATGAGTGGAGACCACAAGCGTGAAATTTTGCAAACCCCCCCCTTCCTCATAGTGTATTCAGTAATAAGAATGACCATAAATGTCCTTCATCTGATATTTGTATTCACACCAGCTATGAAAAGCATAACGTAATGCCTCAAAGATAAATAAATTTAAAAAAAATCTTTCTCCTTGAGACCAGGCTTCATGAACAACCATATATCCTGTTTCATGAGTGACGGGATTTTGTAGGCAGATGTCTTAAACATTTTATCCTTCTTGGCTCTTTGCCCACAGACTTGCATCAGTTCCTCCCATTCTTGGCGCACCTCTGCCCATTCTATATAAGCATTCAGCAGTCCCTTACTGAAGCCTTAGAGCTATTTACTAGCAGGGATTTTGATTCAGCTCTGCCAGTTTGCTGTTGTGCAGCCAGTGATAGTACATCTCTCCTTTCTCAACCCATGGTGGTATTGCCTGAGGTCACCTTCCCAGCCCGGCACTGCCCTTTTCCTGTGGTGCTCTCACAACCCACCCTGAGATGAAGCAAACTGGCACATCCCCCCTTGCCAGCACCCTGGTCTGAAGGTGCCTGCTGACAGTGCCTGTTAGGTATCTTCTAATGAACATGTTTCAGAACACCTTAGATTCAAAATTCAGAAGGGCTAAACACCTGTAGCACCCCGCAATGGAGAGATGTTTGTGGGCAACAGCCCTCCATCTCCTATCTCAATTAATAGACTAAACATAGCCAGGAATCACAGAATCATTAAGGATGGAAAAGACCTCCGAGACCATCTAGTCCAACCATCCCCATACCACCTATATTACTGACTAAACCATGTCCCCAGGTACCTCATCCAACCTTTCCTTGAACATTCTGAGGGACAGTGACTCCACCACCTCCCTGGGCAACCTCTTCCAATGTCTAACCACTCTGAGAAGAAATGTCTCCTAATTTCTAACCTCAACCTCCCCTGGCGCAACTTGCAGCCATTCCCTCTTGTCCTATCGCTACTTATCTGTGAGAAGAGGCTGACCTGCAGCTCATCTCAGCTTCCTTTCAGGTAGTAGTAGAGAGCAATAAGGTCTTCCCTGAGCCTCCTCTTCTCCAGGCGAAACAGTTCCAGTTCTCTCAGCTTCTCCTCATAAGGTCTGTGTTCCAGACCCTTCACCAGCTTTGTTGCCCTTCTCTGCATGTGCTCCAGGGCTTTGATGTCCTTCTCGTACTGAGGGGCCCAAACCTGAACACAAGACTTGAGGTGTGGCCTCACCAGTGCTGTGTACAGAGGGATGATCACCTCCCTGGTCCTCCTGACTGCGCTATTCCTGATGCAAGCCAGGATGCCATTGACCTTTTTTGCTCACATTGGCCCACTGCTGGCTCATGTTCAGGCAAGTGTCAATCAACAATCTTTTACCTCAGTACAGCTTTCCAACCACCCTGTCCCAAGCCTGTAGTGTTGCCTGGGGTTGTTACGACCAAAGTGCAGGACCCAGCACTTAGCCATGTTGAACTTCATTTCATTGGCTTCTGACCATTGATCCAACCTGTCCAGATCCCTCTTTGAGGGCCTTCCTACCCTCAGGCAGATCAACACTTCCCCCCAACTTGGTGTCATCTGCAAACTTACCGAGGGTGCACTCAATTCCCTGATCCAAATCATCAACAAAGATATTAAAGATGATGGGTCCCAGTACAAACTTCTGAGGATCTCACATCAGAATTCTAAATTTGGTGCCCACAAAGGGAATTTCTAAACTGAAATGCCTAGAAGCCTTTACAGTGAATGGGCCCTCCTCTCAGTATGCCCCTTGATGTGAATATATGAAATATATATGAAATGTTTTTTTTCAAAATGGATATAAGCTGGCATCTGATAAGGCTTTGAGTTGTGTAGTCACACACTTTGCAGAAAGAAGGTCTATGTATGTGTTGTCACCTGCTGCATTTCTAGAGTGAAAATTTTAATTCTTAAAATATTAAAAATGCTTGAAAAGGCCCGTCATCTCCTGACAAAGTGGCATCTTAGCTAAAAATATTTACCCTTTTCTGCTGCAGTTAGGAGTGCTATTCTGTTGACTTCAGAGCCTCCCACCCTGTCTGCCATGCTAACTAGCAGATTGCTTTGTGGAGAAGAGGTTTAATTCACCTGTTCTTGGTGCCTCAGGAAAGGCTAAAATTACAGCAAGAAAGATTTGGACTGGACAATAGTGGGAAAACTGTTCTAACAATAGAGCTCATAAGGCACCGCAATGGAAATTCAGGACCCTCTCTTGCTGGAGATTTTGGAGAACCAAGTGAACATTTGTCAGGAATCATGTAAGCATGTCTGAGAGGGGACAGACCAAGGATGTCTTCTCGAAGTTCTGGTTGTCTGTGATTCTCTGAGACAAAATATGTCTTTAGGTATTAGGCCAAAATAGAAGAGCAATTTTCCTTTTTTGGCCGCTCGTGAAGGAAAAGCAATATTCCTGTGGTAGGCAGTACTGCACTGAACTCAGCTGTGAAAGCTGTCATAACAACATTCAGCCAACCGTGCATACAAAATGCACACTCGGTTACTGTAACCATTGTATGACTAAATGTGTGTTTACCTACAGCCATTACTTGCCTAGCCTTGCATTTTTCTGCAGGCATTGACTGATACGTGCAATTACGGTGGCTCCATGCATAATTCAACACACAAAGACCGGGCCAGGCTCATAATATTTTTTTCCAAGGAAGCATCAATCTTCTCCTTAGGAAGAGAAAAAAACCAGGGAAAGACTGGTTAATAAAAATAGCAAGCAAGCAAGCACTGCTAGGCCAAGTGTGTCAATTATAATTCATTCCATTTCAGCTGCGACATTCAGAACATATCATGAGCATCATGCACCGATGCATGTATTTCTACACCAGCTGAAAGTGGATCATACAGAGATATACCATAGACTTCAGCCATTACCTGGATTTGGGGTCACCATTCTTTCCTAAAGACAGAGCAATTTCACCAAATTCTACAGAGTTAATTTAGATTTGCTTTGGCAGAAAACTAAAGGAATGAACTCTTCACCCAGAAATAATTTAGTGAGAAATTCTTAGAGACAAAGGTTTGGATTAAAAACAGCATAGAAATGTAAAGAGCAGAAGTGCGTTGGGAAAAAAACAAAGCAACTCATCATAACCAAGCAAGAGATTTTCAGTGACTAATGCCATAACTCGATGGTAGTCATGATTTTACCGGGGAGCTTGGGAGTGTATCCGAACAAGAGGCTTGACTCACAAATAAACCTCTTAAAGAGATGTCATATTCACAGGCCAAGATGTATAGCCTGAATTTATTCGTGCTAAATGCCAGGCAGTTGGTGAGTTAAAAAAAGAATCGGCATTTCCTACTGAGCCATTAAAAACAGGTCTGTTCAGTGCAAATGGAAACATTGACTATTAATATTTGATTTACAAATTTTTCTAATTATTTTTAATAAGGCATCTGGATTGCCCAGTCACGCCATATTACAGAGTCCTGAATGGCTGCTTCACTGGCTTGCCCTTCACAGAATCAGAGTCACAGAATTGTAGGGGTTCAAAGGGACCTCAAGAGATCATTGGGTCCAACCCCCCAGTGCTTCTGAAAAAGTCTTTTTTCTATCCTTATTTAAATGGATAGCTTTCTAGAAAATGGGAAGCTTATTCTGAAACAATCATTTCTGGATGGTTTTATTGACGTTACAGAATCTTAGCTGAAAGTTTTCATCAGTCTTCTCCAGAGATGATGCATAATCAGCTTAAAAGAAAGAACACGGATAAGACTAAATCACCCTTCCAGTGTTACTGGATTTGTCACTTAATGCAAAAACAAACTATTTTTGGTCTCCTATTTCCCTAAACATGATTCTTCTGAACTAGTCATAACTCTGCTACTCCTTCTATTTTATATAAATTTTAACATTCTTTTTGAACTTAATCAATATACTGGTCTGTTATTAACTAGATAAATTTCACATTGTCCCTTAATGTATTACTTCCTATCCTGCCTTAGAAACACTCTGGGTCTGATACACCGCTCGGAAACAAAAAAAAGTGAGAAGCAGAACATAAGCCCCTCTGTAGAGGTGATTTGAACCAACAACTTAAATAAGCTCAGCCCTACCCAACACCTCTTTCCTTCCCAAGGAAGCTGTAAGCATCACTGTAGGCTGATTACAACAGACTGGTGATACTCACGAGTGACACAGGAGGGGTTCCTGATCGCATTCTCTGGGTTTAATCTCAAGTCCCTCAAACGTGTGGTATAATGTCTTGACCCTTGACAGAGCGAGCAGCAATGATCCTGCAGAGCTCGCTGTCAATAATCTCCTTGTTGTTGCTGCAAATGCCAACAGAAGCTCTGTTGCCTGTGCTGTTGGGCCCCAGAACAGATACGTTCCTGAACTCATCTTTAAACGCATTATAGGAGTGTTTGGCTCAGTGGCTCGGGGTCTGTTAGCTGGACTCTTGATCTTGCATATTGCCTTCATGACCTGGTATTACTTTATGCCTTCATCCACCTGAACTTGTTGACTGAGGCATGCAGACTAGGGGAGATGGGTAATGCAACATTTGGGAGGCATTCAGTTCTACATTGGAACTGGCAATTTTATCCTTCTCAAAGCAATACAGTCTAATTGGGAAGATGTAACTTGAAGAACATGCAACCATTCTCCGGAGTTGGCAAAAAATTATGCCGGAATGAGAACTATGTATGTGGACATATGAGAGAAATGGTGGGGATATGCATGTGTGTGTGTGTGTTTAAGTACCTGTTGTTTGTGTGTCTGGGTTCTGGCGGAGAGGGGGGCTGCAGATGTGGCTTCTGCAAGAAGCAGCCAGAAGCTCTCTGCAGGCCCCACAGAGTGAACACCAGCCGGCTCAAGGCCGAAGTCGTTGCTAACCAAGGCCGAGCCCATCAGCAACGGTCACAGCGCCTCTGGGAATCACATTTAGAAGAAAAAAAGCAAAAGTAGCTGCTTTTTGTTCCCAGAGGAGGGACTGAGAAGATGTAAGGAACTGTGCAGGCACCAAGGTCTGGGAAGGGGGTGAGGAGGCACCCCAGGTGCTGGAAAGAGAGATGGCCCTGCAGCCCATGGAAGAGGACAAGACCCCACGCTGGAGCCTGTAGAGAGACCCCACGCTGGAGCAGGGGGAGTACATGCAGGAGACACTGTGACCCATCTTGGAGCAAGCCTCTGCCAGCACTTGCAGTCTGTGGAGAGAGACAGAGACACAGACATGAGAGAGAGAGAGAGACCCACACCAGAGTAGGTTTCCTACAGGGGAGGCTTGTGACCCTGTGGAGGACCAGGCTGGAGCAGTCTGGGCCTGAGAGACTGAGAGACATTCCATGATTTATAACTGCACCCCATAGCAGTGACCCACACTGGGGCAGCTGGTGAAGAGCTGAAGCCCTGTGGGAAAGAACTCGTGTTGGAGAAGTTCATGGAGGACTGTCTGCCGTGGATGGCACCCCATGGTGCAGCAGGAAATGGGTGTGAGGAATGCCCCCCCACCTCAAGCTAAGAAGGAAAATGACTTGTGAGGAACTGACTGAAACCACCATTTCCCCAATCCCTGCCCCTGTGCCACAATGGGGAGAAAGAAGGGAGTGAAATCATGACTAAAGTGAAGTCTGCTAAGACGGGAGGGGAGGGGGGAGGTGCTTTGAGATCTGGTCGCGCTTCTCATTACCCGACTCTGGTGTCACTGGGTGTGCAGGGCAGTGTCATAAATGAGAGTTTCTTTCCCTTCTTCTGTGTTCAGTCTGTTTTGCCCATGACACTAATTGCGGAATGATCTTTCCCTGTCCTTTTCTCAACTCCTGAGCCTCTCAAGATACATTTTCTCCCCTGTGCAACTGAAAAGGGGAGTGATAGAGCGACTTTGGTGGGCATCTGGCCCCCAGCCAGGGTCAAACCAGCACAGTACCTTTATCAGCTGTTTATTATTACCCATACGTTATCAATGCACTGAATGCATCATAATTTCCAGGCACGTTTCAACTGGTTTTCATAGTTGATTCTTTTTTCAGCTAAGTTCTCTTCTCTGCAGAAACCTTCTAGGACTCATGGGTTGCATAGCCTTTAGTATAACAATGCCACGTGTCACCTCTTATTGTCATGTTGTGACACAAACATGAATTTTACTTACAGATTTTTGTTTTATCAGTTTTATCAAGAAGCAGCATTTTGGAAATGGAAGACAATTTTATGGCATACTGAGTTTTTTAACTAGCATCCAGTGACAGCAGCATAACAAATACCCATCAGAAATTCACATCCAGCAGCTGCCTGCGGGTTGTTAAGGACCGAGGAAGCCCGGCAGCAGGAGCCCAGCACACTCATGGTAGGCATTTTCTCACAGCAGGGTTGGGAACTAGAAGTTGCAGACATGGGAGTGAAGGGGAACGTGTGAGGGAACAAAATCTGCATACAGAGAGCATCGGACAGAGCCACCGCATGATCCTCAGGGGAATGTTAAACCTAAGGACCACCCTTTCTCACTGTGCATGTCAGCATCTCAATCCTTGCACAAACATACATGAACGTATATAAATGCTACGTATGGTTGCAAACACACCCACGTGCATACACACAGCTCATCTCACGATGCATAATCAGCTGCTAGTAAGGGAAAAGGAGTAAGAAAATAATTCCCAGGTATGACTAAAATGGTTTAAACCCTCAGGTAAAAACTCTATATAGTACTCCTTATATTCCACATAGCTCTACTGAATATTTCAATTCAAAAATTATCCACATAATTTATTATATACATACCCCACAGTCTGAGCCTAGACCCACCACAGAAGGCAGTTTCCAGAAGCTTGAAAGCTGTTTAATCTTCTTTTCTGGCCCCTCTGAGATAACTTCTGAATGGATTCTCTAAGCTCCTTACACTAAGAGGTGATCAAACCACAAGGCCAGAAGTTCCCAAGTTCCCTTCAGAGGGTGAATGCGTGCTGGGCTTCACCAGGTATCAGTAAACACCAGTAGATTTCAATCTCTTGTACCAAAGCATCAGTGTATACTGGAGGGGGGAAAAAATGTGTGTATATATATATATAGTAGGAATTTCCTCGTGACAATAAGAAATCACTGGGAAATTACCAGCAGGGAGAAAAAGACAAATATTTTTAAATGAATGGTCTGAGCCTTTCCCTTTGTGACTGATTGAAATGAGAGTTATGAGGCCTGAATTCAGCCTTTTATTATGAGGCATGGAGGTTCTGCAGTATATTTTTCCTTTCTTTAATTTAGATCTGTGCAAAAGAAAAATAAAAAAAGTGGCGTGAAATACAAATAAATGACAAAGCACCGAGAATTAGGCCATTTGTCTGTAAAACCAGATATAATCCCCAAAATAGCAAAACACAGAAAAATGCATCAAAATGTATTAGAGATGACAGGCCATATATTACACAGCCTATTTATGCAACTGTAGATCACATACCAGCACCAGTGAGTCACAGAATCCTAACATTGAATGAATGTAAGAGGCATCATAGGGGTTAATACTAATTTAAAAAAAAAAAAAAAAAACAAAAAACAACAAAACCAATTACTGTTAAGTACAGTGTTCTGCTAGATACAGTGACAGATAAAAGACCAGTGAGGTGTTAACAGTAATGAGGAAAATAAACATTTCCACCCTGGAGTATGTACAGATATGCACAAATGTATGCATATATTGTCAGTAGGAAAAAGCTGTGGAAATGTATAAATCTCCATGAATATATCATTTTAAATGCTACAATAATCCTCCTCAATTCAAAATCTCTCACTGAGGCTGTAAGTTTATTTAAAAACCCAATAGCTGTTGCCTTACACAGACACTCTAGGTCTTGAGAGCCCATGTTCAGCCTTCGCATTTACCCAGTCAATTTAGGTTTTCATACACCTTGTCTTGTCTCATTTTGGCTGGCTTCAGTTACCCCTAAATGCCTACTGTCTGGGCAGAGCAAAGCCAGGGTGGGCAGCAGTGGGGCAGCCAGAGCCAGGGACTTCTCCCAGCACCCCTGTCCCCTACACCCAGAGGTGACCAGCAGGTCCATTCTGGGGATGGCCATGGGGACAGGGTGCCTCTGGGTTCCCGCCAGCAAGACAAGGGTGGGATTATCAAAGGAGATTAATATGGATGAGTAGGGTAGTAGCATAGCTCAGGCAGGACCCAGCACAAGGGCTGGAGCTGAAATGTGGCCCCCAAGCCCAGGGATGAGTCTTCCCACAGCTCCTCCTGGCCGTGTCACCACTTTCCAAGCATGGGGTCCCAGATTACACAGTGACCTGGTATCAGGGGTGGCTTTGTGCACAGCAGCCAAACCACCAGGGTTGGAAAGAACATGGCAGAGCCTGTCCATGCCATCAGGGCACCTAATGTTTCCTGCTGGAAGTCTCCAGATCTTTGATCTTTCCTGGACAACGAAAAACACAAAGCGTGGTAAAGATAGGGCTGCTGATCACCTCAATTTCAGAGGGCCACTGAAGAAAGAAGCCATGCCACAAATTTAACACAGTGACAGTTTTCTTTCCAATGCCCCTCTGTCATCTTTTTGTAAAGCACCATTTGTTTGAAAGAGATTTACAACCTCTCCAACTTCACATGCATGTGTAGGATACTAGCAACCTTGTGCTGATTCTACACTGAATTACTGTTAATGTATCTGAGCATGAGGGGAGTCAGTCCCACTCTGCTCACCACTTCCACATGGAAAATGGTGATCCTGCTTCTCCGTAGGCCAGTATCTTGCCTCTTCCTGGCATGACTCTGTCACAATGACTGGAAGCCTGCAGAAAAGCTGCATGGACTGGAAACGAGGAAGTGCTACATATGCTGTTTTCATCAGTGAGGATGTGAGCTAAGGTATTTCCTAATGAGGTTTTGAGGGGATTTTTACATCACTTGAGTCTTGTGATTAGGTCACCAGAGTTTTCACCTGATGATACGTGCAGGCAGGGCATCGGAGTACAGACCTGGCGGGGAACATGCATGCACCCCCCCTGTGCCACAAGGCATCTCAGGAAGGTCTGTGGATTCACCTGAACTGAGGCAAGAAGGAGCTTGTAAAAAAAGCATCTCCGTCCCCTATCACTCAAAGACAAGCCATCCAGTTGACCTATGGAATTTCTGATTGACTTAGTAATTGTTTGAGTAATTATAGTATTGTTTGTTGAGGTGGCATTCATTTCCCATTAGAAGATTTCAGCCCTGATAGATTACAAGTACTGTGGTCTGTCTTGGAGCTGAAAGGGTTGTATCCCTTCTGGATAACATTTGTAGCTAGAAGAGAAAAAGGTCATTCATAATTATTTTTTTGGTATACTGGCTTAGCTGCTCATTTGATTTATCACGTGTCCTATCTGACACAACATGAAATAATAAAAGAGTTAGATTGTCTTAAGGGAAAACAGGCATCCAGCTCGCAGAATACATCAGTTTCAATAACACACTTCAAAGGAATCCAGCTCCTTTCAATATATCCGGGAATTTGTTCACCGGTTCGGGTTGAGCTGCTTGCAAAATAGATGGAAGCAACCTCTTTGTGTGATATAACCAGATGCCATTTGCAGAGCCTGTGACATATGGTTCTTCAGACGTGGAGATAATCACAGAGGATAATTCTTGAGAGCCCGTTAGGATTCCAGAGTAGCTGTCTCTGCCATGTGGTGCTTGCTGATGTCTAAATATGATAAATTCACTTACTTTATTTTCAAAAACACAGCTGAAAGACTTTTAAAAGGAGTAGCATGAAAGCAAGAAAGTATCAACCCTAACTACTCAATCAAAGTGAGAAATATATTCCTGATTCCATCCAACTTCAAGGCAAATTAATGAACTAAATAGAAATCTGCAGCTGAAGCTCACTGATATGAGAGTAATCTAATTTTCCACAATGAATGCAATGAGGATTTCAAGGGAGCCTACACAAGCTTTTGTTCAAGACAGGGCTTGGGCAGGCAGTGGATACATTTTGGTCTTTAACACACACCACTTCCCCCTTAAAAACCTTCAACACTTGTATTCAGGATAAGCAGTGAAAAACACAAAGCTTAGGTTGTTATCACAAAAAGTGTTTAAAAACTATCTCAACACAGTGACTGTAAAGTCCTGGCTTCCCTAGATTTCACATGGGGTCCAGGCTGGTATTTGCTGTTCCCATTCTCAGGTTGTCCCTCCATCATTGAGAAAAATAATTCTCTGAGAGGAGAAACCACCACAGATGGTTGGAAGTGTCTAAAATACCAGTGGTGCCTCCACTACACACCTTTAACCTACACAAAAGAGGACCGGAGCTTAAGCATTGAACCCTTCCTGGCTCATGTGGACCTTTCCACAACCTCCTACCACCATGCCTGGGAGAGGTACTGGGGATCCCCATGCCAAGGACTGGTCCCAGAGGGAGTGTGGACAAGACTATGTCAGCCTTGGCTTGGCACAGTCTCAGCAGGCTTTGCACCCACAGGAGCCACCACACCCCTTCATGTACTGTACATGCTGTTGGGTGTGTAAAGCCACATTTTGTGTCGCGAGGCTGCTGCTTGACTGGCCGGCAGCACAGACCCTGCCGAGAGGATCAGGTCTCGGGCACTTTGAAATGAAGCACATGGAACAGCAGCGAATACAGCCAGTCTGCTCTGGAGGGAACTTGCCTTAAACAGCATAGATGCGAGGCAGTCTGCGCCCCTCAGTCCTGAGCCCAGAGTTTGATTCCCTGCCATGCTAGCAGTATAGACATAACCCTTAAACTGGGGTCTGTTGGTCTGAGATACCCAAGAAAAAAGGCAGCTGCACAAGCCAGGATCCATGGAGCTAAAGCTTCATTTGGACGGCAGACTGCCCCCAAAAGAATCTAGGAAGTTATGGAGGGACGTGGTGTCATCACTTGAAACACTGAAATAAAGAATTCAGTGGTCATCACCACAGCAACTGAAGGATGAAGTCCTACATTCTTCCCACAAAGTCTACAGGAAGACATAACACTTTGTATTTAGTCAGCTGATGAATCTGTATCTCACATAATATATTTTCTGGCCTATTAGTTGGTCTTTATTCTGACACAAGGAATCTTTCTTGGGTTTTCTTCTCAGTGCAATGCAAGACACACTGGATGAAATAGCATCTTTTACTGTCCAGAGGGTGAAAGTCCTTCTGGCCTGATACACACATGAAAGCAGTATGTGTGAAAGGGGTGCCAAAGTCTCCCATACATATTTTTTAAACTAATACAGTTTGAAAACTGCTCGGTACCTCAATAATACCCACTTTAGCTGGGGAAAGGAGACTAAAATACCCTTGCTGGAGCTAAAATGGGGTCAGCTGTTGGCAAACACGCCTTACGTCTAGGGCACGCTCCATTTGTAGCGCATGGCTACACATTGCTATGAAGAGTAATTGCCCAGCTTAGCTGTGCAGATAGCATCGGCTAGACCTCTTCATGTCTTTTAGATCCAGCATATCAGAGATCTCTCTCTGTCCACTCAAACAGAAGAGTCAAGAAAATCAGTTGAGTTTTCAGTCTCTTATATGCGGATTGCCTGAGAAGGCAATCAGTTATTTTGTGTGGATCGTGTAAAGCTTCATGTGCGGGTTCTGGAAACCTGTGCCTGAAGACATCAGCCAGTAAATGGGGGAGAAAAGATTGTTTCTGATTCACTTGTGAAGTTTTAGCCGCTCCATAGCTCATCCATGACCCAAGGCAGCAGCAAATTTGCGTTACCAGCCTTGGGAATGGGAATTTTGTGCATACCAGAGTGACAAGAAACATCCTCTGACTTGAGGAAGAAAACAATATGAGCTGTTAACTTTTTGTATTTGTCATACCTTCCATTTAAGAAATGAAAGTGCTTCAAGTGTTTTCATTTAATTCATTTAACAACAGAGGAACTAGAACAAAGACATGGGATTTCCATGCTGCAGGAGATGCTGATCACCCTGGATTTGTTTCCTAGAAAAATGACACATAAAAGTAGAATATGTGAATGGAAGGAACAGAAGTTTTGCACAACCATGATTCAGGCATCTTGGAAATTTTGTATTAAAATACAGCATTTCCTGGCATTCCAAAACCAGAGCTCTTCTTTTTGATTCACTGGCCTGAAATGAAACTTTCTGTTTTGATCTGAGTGAACATTAGTCTCTGTGTCCACTCTGGCAGCCAAAAAGCCTTTTGGGAGTTGTCCCTCATCCTCTTGTTCTCCCAGATGGGCACTGTTCCCCAGCCAGACTGTATTTCCCATGGCCTCTCCGCAGAGCGGAGGCTGAGGAGCATCCCGAGATGTATCACACTGACTCAGCCACAAGGAGAAACAGACACTGTTTTTCATTTCTAATGGGCACAATTTCATCAAAGTCTTTTTTCCTGTGGCAAATTTCTATTTTGATGAAACCATCATTTCTCATAGAAAAATATGTTATTTTTTTTCTGTGGGCTACTAAACATCCCTCAGAAAACAGATTTGAAAAAGGAATGGATGAAGATGTATACCACTGAAGGCAGCTTTTTCCCTGTGATGAAAACCAAAAATAATATTTGAATTAATTCAGTAGCTAATTCTTCCTCTAAAATGATGGAGGTTTATCATGCACTTATTTGTAGATGTGACACTCAAAGACAGAGTAATATGGTCTGAATTTAATAAACCTGCATATTCATATAACACCAATGGCTTATTCGATTTTACAGGAGATGGCTTGTATTTTTGAGAATTGGTTTCTATTTATTAAGGCGATATTTTAGGCAAAATGCTCATTGTGAATACCAAACTTTGAAATCAGTTCTGTTGTGTTTCTCAGTTCTAAAGGACAAATTCAATTCAATTCACATCTTTTGCAATTTAGACATGCGGGAAGAGAAATACTTTTAATACCCATGACAAAATAAATTATTTAAAACTTCACATTCCTCACAAATTTTCAGTCCTGTTTTTGTCTAGCAATTACACACTCATGAGACTCAATTATCATAAAACATCGTGTTATTGATAACTTGCTGTCCAAAAAGTCAACAACAATATTCAGAGTTTCTCTTAATTTGCTCATTTGCCCTATTATTGATAATCCTGGTGGTTCAGAACTGGCCATCTGAATCGGATGAGATTGATTTTGCTCCTCGGTTGGATGGTAACCTATTTGAATGAGAGGAAGAACAGGTATTCTTGTTTTCCGTAAGCTCCCCTACATAGCCACCATGTTAGAGGCTGGAGAGCGGAGCTCATGTTTCACTGACAGAAAGAAACCCTGGAGACAGTACAGACTTGGGTAGAGGTGTCAGTGTCAGTGTAGGTGTAGGTATATATACTGTCCCAGACAAACAGAACTAGTTCAGAAATTGAGATTTCCTCGGTGTACTCCCAGGGGTGTCTGACAAAAAGACAGACA
This sequence comes from Gallinula chloropus, assembly GCF_964237585.1. Taxonomy (NCBI): domain Eukaryota; kingdom Metazoa; phylum Chordata; class Aves; order Gruiformes; family Rallidae; genus Gallinula; species Gallinula chloropus. The sequence continues at coordinate 128,577,219 of NC_140085.1, read as the reverse complement.
AGGAAGATCAAGTCTCCTTGCTAGCCACAGCAGTTCTCCAGCACTGCCAAGGCGGGGTTGAGGAAGAGCTCCTTGCTGGATTTGGAGACGCAGAGCTGTGAAGTAAATATAAAGGAGCAGAAATTAAAACAACGTATATTCCTCAGGTTTCCCTCACCTGTCAGGGTGGATGCCCAGAGGCCCTGACTGCATGGCTGGTGGGGGGCTCCTTGGGTCAGAGACCCAGCAAACATGTCTTTCCATCTGGGACGAACCGCTCCGGGGAAGAGGAGCATGCAGCAAGGAGCAGCAGGCCGCAGCCGGTGCCAGCACGCTCTTCCTGGAGCGGCAGGGGATGGCGTGAAGAGAAGGAGGAATCTCCTTCTTCCTCTGGCTTGAGCAGCTGAATTCCCTCACAGCCACACTGGGAGCTGGCGAGGAGGGCAGCCTGCGCCAGGGCTGTCATTACCGACGTCAATTAAACAGTTACCGCCACAGGGTGACTCTCCGCTTGTTTTCCTCAGGCAGGCAGCTGCTCCAGAAAGCACACGCTCAGGCTGAGAGGAGGAGCTGCGGAGATTTATTTATAGATGCAATAGGCAGGTGTGCAGCACTTAATGCCTGCCCAGTAAGAGCTGGAATGGTCCCTTTGCCCGCAACGACTGCCTACTTGATTACTTACTGTGTACGCGGTGCATTATGCAGTAGCTCCCCTTTCCCGTTTGGACTCAGCACGTGACCTCTCTCCTGCAGCAAAGCACTCCCCGACCTTACCACCATGGAAAGGAAAAGTACCACAGGCCATGGAAGACTGAACTTTGATGGAGGCACTCGCGCCGCGGTGTTCCCGGCATGTTTCTGGAGGGCGGGAGTGTCGGGCGATGAACTTGCGCCCGCCGCTTCAGTATGAAACGGTTTATCCAGGTCTTGGAAAGCTCCGTATGAAATATTAATTAATTAATTACCACTAAGTCCCGCCATTCCGTTGTGGAATTGGCACCGTGCAGTTTCGTGCAGCTTGTTTTCAGAAATCGCTGCCTTTTATTTCAGCTGCGTGATCGTAGCGCTTTGCATAATTCATACATCTAAGAGCCTTTTGTAGGGCACGTTGGTAGAAAAGCTCATAAGGACCACAGAAGCCGGGATCCTGTCAGGATTAACAAGGAGTTTTGGGGGTTGGTAAAAAAAGAAAACCAAACCACACAGCAAAAGCAATTTCTGTGCTTGTGCCATCCCTGATATCGGTAGCAGTGGGTTTGCTACGATGGCTTGTGACAAAGCAGTAAGAGAGCAAAACTAAGCTTTCCAAAATGCAAGATGAAACAAAAAGGACACCACTAACTGCTGTTAATGCGAGGTGACAGCCGTGCCATGGCACAAACGTATTTTTGAAAGTCTGGGAAAATGAACTTTAAAATTTGAACTCAAGAAGAAGGCAGATCCTTTCAGGAACGCAGCGCTGCAGCGCAATTGCCAGCACTGTGGAGCCCAGGAGGGCCAGGAGCTCTGTTGTGGACTGCCACCAGCAAAACCAGGAAACATTTTTCCCCATTTCTTGCTCAGAATAAATATTTTGACATGCTGTTTTTACATTAGTGAAATGCATCAGTTGAGTGAGGAAAATTTAAAAACTCTTTCTTTGGAAATACCACTTTTTGTGTTTGGAAAAATATCCATAGGATGGAGTGGAGAGTGTTATGGGCTGTCCTCAGGGGCTACTTGAGAGGCCATTAGTGTCAATGCAACTTTAAGTGCACTGCCTGGGGAGCAGACCTCAGCTGAGATATGTCAGGAAGCATTACCACAACGTACAAGCAGGTAAGCAGTGACGCACAAGTCAGGTGTGATGGCACTGCTCCAGACCCACAGGTGCAAGAGGGAAATTAATCCTATCCAGTTCACCTACCTAAAATCCCAGCCCCTATTCCAAGCCATGTGTCTGGATGCCCTTGATACACAGCACACTTGCCTCTCCTCCTGGGCTGCGAAGACCTTGTGTGTGACCCCTCCCCCCATCTCTGCACAGCTACATCCGGGTGAGTGGGATACAAGGGACGTGCCAGGACTAAGAATAAAGCTCACAACTCTTTGCTTTCCATCTCTACAATTAAACTGCTAAAACATGTTGACAATACGTCTGAATCTTGTTGGAACATCTACGGTAGAAAAACAGCTTATGCCTGCGCCTGGAATTACTTATAATTAGAACATGTAATTAGGACGTGGACAAACAGCCAGGCACAATGCATACAGAGGCCTGTCCCTACGATGGCAACATTTCCAGAATGATCAAACAACAATAATCACATTTTGTAGGCACTAGTTTTCATAGCCTTGAGAAGAAACATATACAACAACCAGCTACAGGATTCTGGCCTGTTTGCTGCTCTGCACCCTCGAAAGGCGGTCCACGTTTTGAGGAAGCCTGTGTGCTGTTTCACTTGCTTGACAAGGCCTGTGCAGCATGGAGCATCATCACCCTGGCCTGCGCTGTGCGTGGCACTGTGCCACTCTGATCCCCCATCCTTGAAAAAGCAATGGCGACCCAAATAATGGCCACCAGAACCGCAGCGCGGATCAGGCAAAAGGGGCTCTGGCGCTGGGTATCTCATGGAAGATGGGTGCAAAGAGGGGTGCGAGATATGGTTGCCCATCGCTGCAGCTTCTGGGGAAAGGGATGCAGCAGCACAAGTCAGTGAGATTCAGGAGACCTTTGTGGAGGACAGTCTCCATGTCAGCATAGCAACTCTCCCTGCCTCTGACTGCCTCCCCTCCTCGGTACACCAGGCCCTTTCTCCTTCGTATATGTAGGCAGAGAGATACCTGTGTGTAAGCCCAGAGACTGGGGTAAACTGGGCTGGAAGAGTACACAAAGGACCAAGTCATTTGGGGGACACCGGCCACCGACCATGCTGAGACAACCAGAGCCTTCCACCTTGCTTCCATCTGTGCTCTCCCCTGTCCCCCCGAGCACAGACGACGAATCCAAAGGCAGTGTTCTACTCAAATCTATCTGAGAGGAGCTTTAAATGGAAGTGAGATGTTTTCCCACTTCTCCTCCCCCATTTTGCTGTTGAGAGAACAGTTCTCCAGAAAATGGAAGGTATCCAAGGAGTTATTCATGAACGCAACACTGCCACAGCACCTCGCGTCCTGCCAAAGCAGTGACACCGGGGACGACAGAAGAGACAGCTCTCCTGTCCTAAACCTTTATGGCACAGTAGAAAGGCTGAAAAACTAGTGGGAAAGTTATAAATGAACAAATAAATAAATATCATGATCGCCCCATGGAAGGAATTCAGTGGATATTTCTGGCTGGAACATAATGAGGCTTCTTCTGTGTCACTGATGGGTTTTGCTCTCTGCAGGTTCCCTACAGAAATGTAGGCAGGTACCGCGCCTGCTCAGCCTGCAGGAAAAAACAACTGGTGTCTAACAAGTACAGCCAAAGCCTCAGTCAAAAATAGGCTGGATCTCAGGATTCACTCCAGTGGGAAGAGACACAGGTCTGTCACTTGCAGGCGAGCTCCTAGGGAACTGGAAAGGCGTCTGAGAAAGTACAGCTTACCTGAGAGGCAGCATTCAAGTAAGGAACCCTCTGATTTTTCTCTGTGTACTCGGCATCAAAAGCTTAGTGGGGAGGCTAAAGCAGGGGGACAGGAGGAGGCAAATTTTGGCAGGCAACATCCCCTGCTGCACAGGAGGCCTGAGGCTGCACAAATATTTCCTGTCAGAAATCTAAGCTGGAGCCCAAGTACATGTTCAGAGACACGTATTTTTATTTTTCAGGAGTAAATTTTCAGGTGGAGAGTAAAAATTACTTAAAATCCCTGGAGGCATGTAGGCACCTTTACATTCTTGGGAACACAGATGATGGGCTAATTGTTTAACTTCCACACTTTCCAGTCGAGGCAGGGTACTAAGCCATCTTGGAGCTGCCCAAGTCCAATGCCCTCCGGCTGCAGAGCTGAGGATTTGTTCCTACTCTGCCTGTTTACTTTGCTGTAATTAGTTTCCACATCACAACAGACATGGCCTGTCACCTGCCAGCACAGCATTTTGTCAGTGGCCACTCCAAAGTTCACATCTGCCATCCCACCCTTTCGTACCGTACCTACGTCAGTTCCCCTAAATAACTTGGAAGAAGACAGATTTTTGCCTCTGGTGATCATTTAAGCATTGTACACGTCCCTAATTATTTTCCTTACTAATTTAACTAGTAATGAGGTAAAGTTGATCTTTTTTTTTCTTTTTAATGGGGAAACTATGACTTTGGCAACATTCCAGTCCTCCTTTATGGTAGCTGGCTTTAATGATAGTTCATGTACTTTTGCTGACAGATGAACCACTCTTAAATTCTTGCAAAACTCCTGGATGAATACCATCTGGCCCTAGTGATTAATTGCATTTTTAAATTGTTCCTCATCTTTATTACCTACCAAAAAAAAAAAAAAGAAGCTCTAGAGCAGGTATTTCCCCCATCTCCTCTGCAATGAAGATAAATGCAAGGAATTTGCCTCATTTTGCTGCAATTTCCTTATTATCCCCAACTGCTCTTTTTCAAATAGACAGTGTCATCTGACGGACACATTGGATGGAATGTTTGCTTCTCTCACTGTTTAATTTACACATTAATTAATAATTTTTTCTACTTTCCCAACCAGCTTTGTGGCTGGCCAGCTATCTTTTGACTGCATAAGCAGCAGAGTACTCCTGAACAAATAATTTTTCCCCCCAGTGATGCTTTTTCTTTCTTTTTCCATCCAGTTGCTACTGCTGGACTGTAGAAACAGCTGCCCCCCTCACAGAGTCCTAATTCTGAGGTTCTTGGGATGATTTAGGCTTTTTTTTCTCCCCTGCCTCCTAATTGCAGCCCCCTCCACACAGTGCATGTTCCATCCCACCTACTTCAGGCATCTTAGCATTTACTTATTTCTTCCTTTGCTTGCTTAAGGACACAAATCACACTTTAATCTAGCACCCTACAAATGTTTTAGCACACCTTCATAGCAGGAATTAAAAAAAAAAAAAAAGACAAACCAAACCTACTATTCCAGGGAGTTCACACACCAAAACCTACTGTTGCTTCTCGTGACGCAAAAGGCTACAAGCCTGCAGATCCCAGGCAATTCGTGATACGCTGGAGAGACATGGGCCAGAAAGACAGCCCTGGCCCCAGACAGCAGTGAAAATGCAGGTGTATGGTATGCAGACCCTTTTCAAGGATTAAACACTTACCAGACTTCATCATACTCCACATAGCAGATGATAATCTAATTTATAATAATACTGTGGCAAACTAAACTAATAAGTGTATCTCCTATCTCTGCACTGCCACATTTGGAGAAATGTCATTGTGGGCACAGTAAGGGTAACGTGTAATAAATGTTTCCTTGGTTCCCACAGGTAATATTTTTGCCAAGGCAGCTGGAGAAACTGTGCAAGTTTGCTGGCCCTTATATTGCAACACAGCATCTATTTGGGAAAAAACAGCTGAGGACTATGTACAAACTGGCATTGTAAACACAGTAGAAAGCCTCCCTTTCAGTGTCATACTTAGCTCTGACAGTATTACTCTATTATTGTTGTTGTTATTAGTGATAAGTAATTGCAACATTCAAAGCGTGGTAGGCTTCAAAGTTACATATGTAGAAGAAAAGCTGTTGCCCAGAAGCGTGGCTGGGGGTAAGAATCGAACAGAGCTGTAAATCCCAACCATTGCCTCCATTCAAAGTTAATTCCAAAAGCTTTTCATGACAGACTTCTTTCCAAGTGCAGTAGATTGGGATGTGCATAACACTGGAATGAAAGACAGTAGTAAGAACAGGCACCTGGCTGTAGTGTTGGCTTCCAGATAAGTTGAACAGGCTTTTCAGTTCTGAAAGCACTGAACACCATTATTTCCAGTGACTCCAAAGATCTCCCAGGATTTCTTAGAAAATCAAGCTACACAATTGCCAGCCACTGCTCTCATCCATCTCTGTCTCCATACAACCCACAGTGAAAGAGGAAGGCACTTTCTGCACCTCTACAGGGGATAGTTAAGCCGGTATTTTTTTATAATAGATATCTGATGAAGAGATAAGCATCCACGACACCATCCTGTCCTTGGCCATTCAGGGGAGGAGGGACCAGTCTCTTTCCTGGCCTCAGCAGAACATTCAAACATGTATTTGGGTGACACTCATTGTTAATATCAGTGTAGGCAGGAAAAAGCGCAGACACCAACTCTTCCAGGAAGCCAGCAACATTTCCAAGAGTCCAACTTAGTTGACACCTTCCATCCTCATCAAGACATGGAAACCAGAGATGGAGCTGAAACCCTGGCATTTCTGCTGTGTGCTCTTCACAGAATCCAATGCCAAACTCATTCCCAGAGCATCACACTGTCTCTAGTAACACACACTCCATCCGAGGAGCCAGGAGACTCTGGCATATTCTCCCCCTTCCTCTTCCACGTGGAAGAAGGACCATGTATTCAGAAATATATTTCAACCCTTTCACTCTCGGCACCTATCTTCAGGAATTTATCTTCAAAAATATTGTCCATGAATCCCAGTAGTCACAAAAAGAAAACCTGTACTGAACAACATTCACCCCTTTCATCTTCAATGCACATATAAACAAGAATGATATATCACAAGACCGGACTGCCTGTGTTTGTCTTCTTGTTGTATTAAAAATATTAATAAGGAAGATATTAAGCTACAGTATTCCCTTTTCCTGCAATGGTAATTCTGATGGAAAGCAATATGGACAGCTTATAGTGTCCCTGGGCAAATATTAAATAAACAAAAGGCTCAAATACAATAAACATTAATATTTCATGAAGTTGGGAAGAGCATCAAGAAAGCTTTTCTTGGTCACTTTACCTAGCACTCTCCCAGTGGGATTGAAAAGAGCATTAATGAGAAGCAGAAAGAAATATCTCAAGCAGCGAAAGTACACACTGAGTATGAAAATGAACTCCTTTTTGGATCTCTGAGGAGCAGGGCTCTGCGAGAGACAATATTTCAGATGTCTTAGCAGGATGTTTTGAAAAGTCAGGCAGCTGAGTCCTGTGTCACTTGTTATTTCATTTGCTGCTGCCCGCAGACCTTTCCAAAAGCCTGCTGGAGCCAAACACTTTACAGAGAGAATGGTGACAACTACTCGGGACCATCTGGGCCAGCAGATAGTTCTCAACACCATGGCAACCCAGAAGTCCTGTGCAGTACTCGCACCAGCTTAACCAGCACCTGTAGAGGTGCAGGAAGTGCCTTCCTCTTTCACTGTGGGTTGGAAGGGGTCCTGGGAAATTCAGGAGCAGTCTGGACCTCCTCAAGACAGCAATCATGCTTTTCACTTGCAAGCCACAGTGGTCAGTGAGGAAGCCTTTCCACTGCTGCCAGGGGAAGGGGAGTCCCAGCTGACTCTGCGAGCACGTGTACTAGAGCTGCAGAGTGAAAGGCTCTTGGAAGCATGCCATGGCAAAGGTGCTCGCAGTGTTAATTCGTGTCACCTCACATGGGATTCATTTTGCTTGATCCTAGACAATTATAGCGCAGACATCTTCATCTGCGCTAGTTGTCTAACTCTCTTTATAGGCAAGGAGAAATAGGTGCTCCCGGGGCATAATTCATCTCCTCCTCAGATAGAAATAGAGCAGATGAATCATTCTCTAGAAGCATCTCCAGACTCTCCATTGTCTCCACAGTCATAAAGGAGGCCAGACAACCAGTTCAGATGTAGACTTCTGCTTTGCGGACATACAAAATTAAGTGAGACGAGCCTCACCTTTTGTGACTGAATTGCATTAGGCTTCTGTATGATTCAATGTGAATGCAGTGAAGGATGCAATCACCTTCACGTAAAACAAAGGAAATAAACTATAACTTTCATCAGCCTGCTTTTTTTCTTTTTTTTTTTTTTTGAGCTGTGCCACAGATAATTCCAAGCCCATTTACAAGGAAAACGCCTGAACAACTCACAGGACAATGCACAACCTCTTGGAACACCCCTTTATGCATCCTCTGGCATTTGTGGTTTCCCAGGGCATGCACTGCTCCTGCTTCACAGTTTCCCATGCCCCAGCTTTGGAGCAATAATGTTCAGCATCCATGTGCTCCTCTAGCCATCTTAACAGATGTGGTGGGTCTGTTCTAGCCACAGCAATTTATAGTTATAGTAAAACCCCAGTTTTACAGTGACCCCGTCTTCTTTAATTACGTGCACTCCCTATGGATCCGATTTCTAGAACACAAAACGTGAAGCGTGTGGCTAAACACTGGTTGGCGACTGTTGCCCTGTTCCAGTGGCATGCCACACCACAAACATGTCTTCAGTCTGCAGCAGAAAGGATATTCTGTAGTGCTCTGCTCTTCTATTTTAATTCAGCTCAGCATTGCACAGTGATTCTGTTCCAGGAAAAGGAAGAGTTGGCAATCAACATGTTTAGACTGTCTGTAGACTTTACCCTAAGTTAATTGCCAATTAACTCAATGTATTTAGCACATTTGTAAAGCCCACAATGGACACTCCACGTATTTATTTCTGGCTGCGAATTTCTGTTTCTTACCCAAAGTTGATCTTTTATGTAAATAACCATTTTTTAATTGTTCTGATCGAAGGGGAAAGTCTCACCACATAAAATAGCCTTTATTAAATAGCCTTTATTAAATAGCCTTTATTAAATGTGTTAAGTACTTGCTGCTAAGTGTCTTTTAATAACCCAGAGCACTAAAGGTCTACAGTAAATGTATCCACTCTGACATCTCCGGCAAAAGCCTTTGTTCATTAAGCATCAAGCAGTGCTGTGGTCAGCTCCAGACACTGCTCTTCAAACAAGATCACGGCGTGGAATGATAGAGCTCTTGTTCTTGAACATCAGGATGTAAATGGCACAGACCAGAAGTTGTTCACTGTGCTCCAGTGACCAAAGATACTTGCAGTAAGTCACATGAGCTCCAGATATGTCCCAGCTTTTCTGCATGTTCTGGGCCCCTCTTAGCCATTTGGAAACAAAGTATATCTGGAGGCCGCTGTGAAGCGAAATGGAAAGATTTCAAAACATGGAATGAAAGTTAAGATGCTCTGATATGACATAGTAATTTATGAAACTTCCAGGTAATTCAGAAAGTAATTGCAAGAACACGTTTCCCACGTGCTACTCGCATACATCAGCTCCCAGTGAAGACTTTTGTGGTCACCTTTCACCACAGAAACATTTTCAAACTAATTCAATTTCCTCCTCATTTTACACTACGAATAGAAATTCACTTAGAACAGAGTATCAAATAAGCCTTAATATATTCATTATACCATAACTTGGCCTTTCCTTGATTTTAGCGTTTTAAATTCATCTTCTCCTGTAAGAATGCTTTACCCAAGGAAAGAAAGAAATTTTACAAAAAGTATCTGGAAAGAAAAAAAAAAAAAACAGGTTTAATTAAATAGCCATTTTTGGGTCTTTGTGGTTTTTATTTGAGGAGAAGACTCTTTCCTAAGCACTAAAAGTGCACGTTGTTACATTAATTTAACTAATAGGCGTTAGTTATGACAGCCTGCCTGGTAAAGGTTCTGAGCCAGTGTCACTCCTATAGATTTATACACTTGGAAATGTGCACTGTAAATGAGAATCTTGCCAGTGTCAAAATTAAATTAAACTGAATTAAATCATATGCCCAATCACAAAGACCTGAGATTCTTTTCAGAATCCGGTCCAAATTACAATCGTAACTCTAGCCTGACTACTGAAGAAAATTAAAAGGCAGTTCCAACTTCATTATGCCCTCCTGAAGTTACTGGCTATACAAACACAGGGCAAAATCCTTAGCTGAGCAAAATGGCTTGTACTGGAGAGCTTCTGGAAGAACTACTCCCACCTTCACAAGCTGAAAATCTCCCACAGCCATGACACCCTGTGGAGAATGCCTCCAGGGACTATGAACATCATGGGGTCAAGCACTCACAATGAAATGAGCATCTAAGAACAAACTTCATGTCCACTAAGTCCCCACTCCCAGGGGTCAAGCTCCAGACCCAGGAGGAGCTGCCAGTGAAGTGCTCTCAGGATTTGTCTGTCCATGTTGACACACAAATATCTTCATGGGTTGATATCATACTAGTCCATAAAATCAAAAAGCTCGCACCACGTTGCAAATGTAGGTTTAGACCCCAGCTCTGTCAGGCTCTTGTCAGTCATGAATGGGGCCACATTAAGAAAAAATTGGTTCTCATTATTTATCATGATTGATCTCAAGCCCTCAATCGATATGGCACTTGCTAAGTGGGGGATGAAGAGTGCTGAAGAACATAAATGTCAAAGATGACCATGTAGCATCAGTTCAGCCATGTCTATCTTCCCTCGTGAGGCCAAGCGCAGTGCTGCAGCAACTGCAGACTTGGAAGAAATGGTGTTGGAAGTTAATGGGAGTGAGATGAGGGCTTTCAGCTTGGGGAAAAGAAATCATGGCACGTGTATTTCTGCATTACAGATATGTGGCTCATCTTGGTGTGAGATTTAGGGACTTCCTCCTCATACAGTCAATCAGAATCATCACAAACAGTGATCCAAGGGAACTGCCTTGACCTGTCCCTTTGGTTCCCTTTGATGTCACAACATTAAAGGAAAAGAAGACCCAAGTGAAAGGAAACAATGCACAAGTCCCCAGATGACACTGAGCTACCATATCTCATCCCCTTCTGACCACATGGACCAGGGATGGTAAAGATGCTGTGCTGATGGCAGACCACCCCCTACTAACCTACAGCCCCCCTGATGCTCTGCAACTATTGCAGGCTGTGATTCTGAGGGATGTTCAAAATACACCAGACACCATGCTGGTCCCAAGCTTCCTCCAGCTTCCTGAACCCCTCATAGTTCAGCACTCCTAAGGATCAGCCCACTGGTTTTCCACTCCTCTCTCTAGACTGCACAGAAAGGAAAGTACCTACTTCCAGCAGATATCTGCTACCATCAGGAGCCAGCTTTGTTCAGCTGCAGTGCCCAAAGGCGACCTCTTGCCAGCCAGTCTCAGAAGTCTCTTTGAAGGTTGGTATTATTGGCTGCCTGTGAAAAGATTGAGGCAGAGCAAGTTTTATCCTTTTCTTTGTATTTTCTTTCAAAGAACATTTCTTTCTAAGTGATGCTCAAAGGAATGCCTACTCCTCCATGCAATATTCTCTATGGGAGGGGAAAATATTACAGCTCAGTGTACTGTAGAGAAATGCCAATTATTCTAACAGAATGCAACTTGTAGTACTGTGCTTCCAAAACACACACAACAAATACATGTATGCATAACACACCTTCAGTTGGAAATGAAGCCTTATATCCCAGCTCTCCCAGATGCTGAGGTTTTCCTCACATTTTTTTCTGGAAGCAAGTTATATCAGTATAGCTGTCCTGTCTCACTTCTAGTTTTCCTGGATAACTTTGAAAACTGTTTTCCCTGGCAATGCTTCCATGCACATCTGCATTGAAAATAAGCTCATCTGTGCCATTCTTCAGGGAAGGGACAGGGCAAAGAGAATCAGGGGTAATACAATAGCTGTCCCACCAGCACTCGGCAGGGTGATACAAACAGAATCAGCAGTCCAAATAATTCTCGGAAAAGAAGCAGCGTGTTCCTGTGGCAGAGCGCCTTATAAGTACTATCCAGCAGGGATGTCTCCCATCTGTGCATGCTAAAGGGCCACAGCTTGAGGAACAGAAGCATTACAATGCTGATTGCATGGCGTGAGCTCTCTACCTGTGCAGCACAAGGCAGGACTAAGCCACGGAAGTAGCTGCGGTGACTTGCCAAAGTGATTTCTATTTCTCGGTGATGTGCCATCTGTGTAGAATGTGGGAGCAGCCCTGGGGGGGTAGCCACCCTAAAATTCCTTACCTGAGATGAAACCTTCATAATCCAAAGTAAAATCTTTCTGTTTGCAGTAGGATACTGGTGAAAAGGTAAACCTCTGCTACCTCAGCCAACAGTAACTGAACCACCCTACAAGCTTCCTTGGTCCCTAATGAGTGACCATTAATCACAGGGTATTTTCTAAGCACAGTTTAGAGTTTTAATGAATGCCAAATAAAGAATTAACAAGGCTGTAACCAAGAAAATGTGTTCCTTGATTTGGGATCACCACAGCAGGAAGGCTGAGCGCCAGATAAACTGGGTGCTGTAGTTTGTAGCCTTTTCCATGCTCCTGCACATTCTTCCACTGGTTGCTCATAAGGAGAAATGTAGGCTTGCATTCTCACATCCGTGTTGTATAGAAGAAACCTGACTTTTCCTGAAGGGAGCATACAAACAGGAGAGGAATCAGCTTTTCAAAAGAGTAGACAGTGGCAGAACAAGGGTGAATGGATTGATGCTAAAGGAGGGAAGGTTTAGATTAGATATTAGGGGGAAGTTCTTTACAGAGAGTGGTCAGGTGCTGGAAGAGGCTGCCCAGAGAGCTGGTGGATACTCCGTCCCTGGAAGTGTTCAAGGCCAGGTTGGATGGTGCCCTGGGCAGCCTTGTGTAGATCCAGGCCTGGAGGTTGATGGCCCTGCCTGTGGCAGGGCGGTTGGAGCTCTATGATCCTTGGGGTCCCTTCCAACCCAGACCATTCTGTGATTCTATGATTTTCGTTGCTCCTCAGAGGGAGAAGGGCAATGAGAGAGGTTCTGATCTGATTCAAGACAGTGTGTGAAAGACCCTCAGCTCATCCTTGTGCTACTGTGGATCTCAGCAAAAGACACAGTTAGTGGAAGGAAGCTGCAGGAGGGATATGGTTAGATTAAAGACACAAAGCACGTAACTTTCAAAACCCAAATGAAACAGTTGCTTCTTCACCTCGATTTGCAAGTAGTTTCTCTCACAGTCACCTCCGGCCTGCTCCAGCTTGAACCAGGAGTCCTGTCTCTCTGGGGAGAGGGACGTACAGTAAATCCAATACTACCTTGCTCCCTTTCCTGTCCTTCCCACCAAGGCTATGCTTCATGGACAAACAGGCTGCAGGTTGAAATAGAGCACAATTTTCAGTAACCAATCATGAATGCACAGGGAAAAAGCTCTAAGAAATGCACAGAATCACAGAAGGGTAGGGGTTGGAAGGGATGTCTGGAGATCATCTAATCCAACCCTCCTGCTAGAGCAGGGTCACCTAGAGCAGGCTGCACGGCATTGCATTCAGACAGGTTTTTAATATCTCCAGAGAAGGAGACCTCTGTGAGCAGTCTGTCCCAGGGCTCTGCCACCCTCACAGTGAAGACGTTTTTCCCCATGTTGAGGAGGAGCTTCATATATTCCAATTTGTGCCCACTGCCAATTCTTCTGTCTCTGGGCACCACTAAAAAGGGTCTGGCCCCATCCTCTTGACACACGCCATTTAGGTATTTATACGTATTGGTAAGATTCCCTTTCAACCTGCTGAACAGATCCAGCTTTCTCAGCCTGTCTTCATAAGAGAGATGCTATAGTTCTCTCATCATCCTCATAGCCCTCCACTAGACTCACTTCAGTAGTTCCCTGTCTTTCTTGAACTGGAAAGACCTGACCTGGGCACGGTCCTCCAGATGTGGTGTCACCAGGGCAGAGTAGAGGGGGAGGAGAACCTCCCTTGACCTGACGGACACATTCTTCTTCATGCACCCCAGCATACTATTGGGCTTCTTGGTCATAAGGGCACATACAGAGGACTCCCAGGTCCTTCTCTGCAGTGCTGCTTCCCAGCAGGTCACCCCCTCACTTGTAATGGTGATTGGGGTTATTCCTCCCTTGCCCTACACTTGCCTTTGTGGAATTTAATTCAGTTCATCTCCACCCAAATCTCTAGCCTGTCCAGATCTCACTGCATGGCAGCAGAGCCTTCTGGAGCCTTCTCAGCCACTCCTCCCAGTTTTGTATCGTCAAGTACAGTTTAACTTGAGACAAAACATAACCACCACGCATGCCAAGCAGAAGAAGATGATGACAGTAGCATTGCCCAATCACAACAGCTGGCACAGGCTGATGGCATTATGAATGCACACCAGGAAAAACATCAAGCTGAGCTGAAACCATCTGGCCCCAGTTAGACAACAGTGGCTGACTGGGGGGGGTGTGGAGCATGGTTTGAAGGGAAATAATGCAATCACTTGTTTCTTTCTTGATTGCAATTCTCTAAACCACTCTATCCTCTCTTCCCACCAGGAGTCAGTGTCAACCTATCATACTCAGGGCAAAGTGCAACTGGAGAATCACAGAATCACAGACTTGATTTAGGTTGGAAGGGACCTCAAAGGTGATTTAGTTCCAACTCCCTTGCCATAGACAGGGACACCCTTCACTAGACCAGGTTGCCCAAAGCCCCAACCAACCTGGACTTGGACACTGCCAGGGAAGGGGCAGCCACAGCTTCTCTGGGCAGCCTGTGCCAGGGCCTCACCGCCCTCACAGTAAACGAATTTTTCCTTATATCCAACCTAAATCTGCCCTCCTTCATCTTAAAGCCATTCCCCCTTGTCCTATCACCTGCCCTTGTAGCCAGACCCTCTCCAGCTTTCCTGCAGGTCCCCTTTCAGGTATTGGAAGGCTGCTATAAGATCTCCCTGGAGCCTTCTCTTCTCCAAGCCGAATAAGCCCAACTCCCTCAGCCTGTCTTCATAGGAGAGGTGCTCTAAAACTCTGGTCATCTTTGTGACCCCCTCTGGGCTCCAACAGCTCAGTGTTTTTCTTGTACTGGGGTCACCAGAGCTGGACACTGTACTCCAGTTGGGGTCTTAGCAGAGCAGAGCAAAGGGGCAGAATCACCTCCCTCAACGTACTGGTCACGCTTCTTTTGGTGCAGCCCAGGATGTGGTTGGCTTTCTGAGCTGCAAGTGCACATTGCTGGATCATGTTGAGCTTTCAGGAATCAACACCCCCGTGTCATTCTCCTCAGGGCCGCTGGTAAAGTTGTCTTTTGCTATGCAACCTACACCCTGACCAGGAAGTAAGACAATAATGACTAGATCTACAAAATCAGTGGAAGCACAAGCAAGAGGATGACACATGCTGTAGCAGAGGTAGTCACCACCCAACCAGTGTCCAAGAAACCCCAACATGGTAATGGGACTTCACAGGGTTGAGTACATACTATCTTCTGGGTCTTTAGTGATTTTAAAACCTAAGATGAGTGTTCTCCTAACACTGGATCTCACTGACCCTTATAAAGTTGAGTGTGTAAGAGCCCCGCCAGAGAGGAATCAGCCAGCCCCTTTTCAGTGGTCTGTGGGGACAGGACAAGGGGCAATGGCTGCAAGTTGGAGCACAGGAAGTTCTGCACCAACATGCAGAAGAACTTTTTCACAGTGAGGGTGACAGAGCCCTGGGACAGGCTGCCCAGGGAGGTGGTTGAGTCTCCTTCTCTGGAGATATTCAAGACCCATCTGGACACCTATCTGAGTGATATGTCCTAGGGAGCTGCTCTGGCAGGGGGGTTGGACCCGATGATCTCTCAAGGTCCCTTCCAACCCCTACGATTCTGTGATTCTCAGTGTCTGTTTACATTGCAGAGTTCTGACACGGTTTTGACACGGTATCAGGCAAGACACTTAAACTGGATTACAGTCTCCCTAATGGTGGGATTTTTAACCCTTGCTGGTCTGGCCTGACACCCCCAAGCTTGACACATGCAAGTGTCACAGTCAAAGCCAGTGGCACTGATCCATGGAGATGTTCCTAACAGTCATGCATTTGCCACGCTGAATTCATGGAGATCTGTGATTTTTCTCCAGCCAAGCTCTGACTCCCTCCCTACATGCCAGCCTACCTGGTCACCAGTCCCAGTCTTACCAGGCTCCCACTGAATCTCAGCTCCATTCTGTTCTTTGCCTTCATCTTCTGTCCCATTCTAGCCCACCTTTCCCATCAGTTGTCATACCACCACAGCACCCAGGCTCTGGTGGGAGCCCTCCTCCCTCCTGTTTTCCAGACTGTCCCCTCTTGAGCCCCATCAATGTTCTGCACCTGCCCAAATCTTCATCGAAGCCTCCTGAGGCTGAAGTACTCATTGCCTGGTAGGTCTCTGCCTCCTCTCTCCTTCCGCAGACACTCCTAGCCCCTGCCCAGATCAAGCTGCATCTTTCCAGTGTCTGGATGCTCTTTTACTAACCTTTTCTGAGCTTCTCAGGTTTTTTCCCCTTCCCTTTTCTTCTTCCTTTTTCTGACCCTATTTTCTTTCCCTCCTTCCTTGTGAGCTTATCATCCTCAGTCTCAAACTGAAAAAAGTTCCTTCTGTCCTTCCTGGACTGGGCCCTGAGACATTACCTTCCCTTATCACTCCAGGAGCCTGTCTGCACCCTCCTTTAGGGGAGCTGTGGTTTCTGGTCAGCCTTACACACCAGCCTATCTATTCAGTTGCACAACCTTCCTTTGTTTGCTGTGTGAAATCTTACCAACTAACTGATGTGCTTGTCCATTTACAAACTACTCCATCCAGCCCTGCAATTAGTTGCAGTAGAAAATAGAGAAAAGCTTCAGAAGTGTAAAATTGCATTCAGAAAACTTCACGGTCAACCTGAAAGTGTTTCCTTTAATACATGTTGCTAAAAAAGAAAAAAATAAATATGTTTTTTCCCCTCCATATTTTAGGGGTTGGCTATGAAATCAAAACCTCCATTAATGTTGTCCTGATGAAGTGCACCTTTTCAAGCCACACAGGTGTAAGTAAAATTTGCTTCAGATGCATGGGTAGAGATCTGGGTTTTAAATATGATCTAATGTGTGAAAGTCTGCACCTACATTTTGTTCCATATAGTAGTTAGGATGAAATAATTCCCAAATGTATCACTGGTATGGTATGTGTTTATGTATGCTGCTTCCCCCAGTATATATCACACCAAGCTTGCAAAGTCTTTAAAATGGATTTTGAAAATGCTGAAGCCTTGGAAAAGAACTGCAAGAGTTATTCCCGGGCTGGAGATAACACTGCACCACGAGGCATGTTAAAAGCTTGCCAGGAAGAAGGCTCAGGCGTCACTGGATTACGGTATCTAAGGGCCTCTGGGGGAAGCTTTTCCAGGTGGGTGAGGACTGTTTAATCTACCAGAGAAAAGCATGTCAAGAAATAACGGTTGGAAACTGAGGCCTATCAGGAATTAGGCACTTGGTTTTAGTAGTGACGCTATTAACCAGTGGGACAAGCAGGGGAGGGAGGGATGTGCCGCAATATCTGTTTCTAGAGGTCTTCAAATCAAGGCCAGATGCTTTTCTGGAAACATGATTTAGCCAAACATACATCATTACTGGGAATAGTACAGCACTATCGAGGTGAGATACATACACCTCCAAGTCCCAGTCGTCTTATGGGACCTTGGTCCCTTCTAAATACACAGCACTTGCCTCTTTCTTCTCTGGCAGAATTGAACGTGCTGCGGAAGGGTTTAGCTTCCCAGGGTGTTCGTGTGCATGTTGAAACGTGGCAAGGATTACAAGCTATCCCACGATTTACAAAACGAGCCGTGGGATCTCTAATACCTACAGATGGTCTGAGCAGCAGTTTTACACCTTGTTCAGCAGCAACATATCCTGATGCCATGCCAAGGGAGAAGTATTACGCTGCCTCTGACCAGAATATCATTGACTGGATTTCTAACACCATTTACTGAAGCACCAAAGACACTCGTGGAACAATTTGATCCAGCAACGCGCTGCTTGCATCAGACATTTGTCCACCTCCTCAAGGAGTCACAGACAAAAATGCCACGGAAATTGCTTTATTCTTTTTACTATTCCACCCCTATTTAAGGAAAAGGAGCTATCCCCCTTCTGAGTAGTGGGCAGAAAGACGAGAGTTACAGAGAGGACAAGTCGTGGGACAGCACTGTATTTTTCCTCATCACTCACAGTACTTCAACAACTCTATCCCCCACCCAGACTACCAGCTGCAGACCTCACCAAGCACATGCACAGTCATGGCACTTCGAGGTCAGCACTGATGTAAGGACCACAGAGGCCATCCCCCAGCACGGCTTCAGGGCAGCTGGCAGAGCCATTTCGATTGTGCCCTCCAGCCTGATGTTCAGGCAGAAGAGAGCAGGCTGACCCCTCTGGACTGGGTATGAGGAGAGAACCCCCATCTCCAGGGACTTTCTGCCCCAAACCACCTCTGTTCTAAGTAGTTAATAAAAGGGCTGATAAAGTAAAAACTATTATTTTTATGTTTTGTTCTGCTGATTCTCCCTGATTGCTCCTGATATGCAGGCCATAAATATTTAACTCCTTTTTTTATTGGGCAGATGAGTTACCAGCCAAGTTGGCAGTACCATTTTTGTCAGCAATGTTATTTAAGAAAAAGTCCTGATTGTTGCATTAAAGTGTCATTAATTTCTCTGAAAATAGTTTTCTACGTGACATTCAATAACACAGAAATAAAGATTCTGTAATTGTCCAGAGACAAACTGCCTTCTAGAAAGGAACTTCTCCACAACATTTCATGCAGGCAGTCAGTGGTTTAATACTAAACCAATTAAAAGCAATATACAGCTACATGAATAGGATAGTAATTTCCTCACCAGAAGAGGAACTGAGTGGGTGTTTTGATTCCCACAGGGAAGGCAACTCCACCAACCAGCAGCATAATCTACAAAGGCTGCAGCACCAAATGAGGGACTCACCGTGCACAACTGGATCATTATGCTGGGTGGATATTAAAGTTGCAACCAAAGCCTCATCCACATGGCAGTAGCCCCAGGTTATATTGAGAAAATAAAGCAAGGTGATCCCCTTACAGAAAAAAAATAAGAAACAATAAAAAAACCCCACACTTTTCCCCTTGTAGCTTATGGGATTGGTATGAATGTGCACATTACTGTGCCAAAATCTCTCTCGCTTAAATTGTCATTCCAAATCAATTCCAAATACAAAAGAAGCACTTTCACTGAACTGATCTGTTCAAAACCCTATTTCCTATTGCAGCCAGTAGTGAAAAAGAACACTTCAGCCACTTTCAGCAACTTTTTGATTGAGGATTAGCCACAGGAAAGTGAGACTGCAATATTAGTTATCTCTCTATGAGTTGGATGGCACGTGATGCTACCCGTGCAGGGTCAGAAGCAAATTCTGCTGAAGTCAGCTGAAAATGTTCCTGCAGTCTGAAGTGGTGCTGGTTCATCCTTGGATGCAAGCTCGAGGGGCAGAAGCCATTCCTTATCCACCACTTGTAGCCCTGGCATGGCGTCTCAGCCAACAAGAGAAGGATGGAGCAGAGTCATGTGCACACTGGCCCTCCAGCAGACACACTAATGAATACTTCCACACATGGAGAACTAAACTTGCTGTGATTAGCATGAGAAACAGATCTACAACAGATAAAGCATAAGGACTGATGTGAAATACAAGGTAACAAAGTGAAGAAGCAATAATGCTGATGGGAAACTTTGCCAGAGTTTTATAATTGTAATTGGTTCTTTAAATGCTGCACATTCCAGGCAGCCAAGACTCCTATTTAGAGCATTGTATATCAAAACTGAGCAGGAGACCAGACAGAGGCTTTAATTTATTTTTAAGTTCCAATCATCTAGCCCTCAGGGAACAATCTATCATGTGTCACCTAACAAATAGCACTTCAGGGCATTTTTGTTTCTTAAAACCAGAGCAGCATCTCTCCCAGGTGTACCTAGATCTCTGCTCATGGTTTCAGTGGTCTTCAACAGGTTCAAAGTTCCCAGCGAGGTTTTGTGTAACTTTTATATTCATATAATAAGAAATATTATCAACACACACTGCCAACTTCCTTAAGACAACAATTTACTCTAGCACTAAACATTCTACCCAGACAAGACTGGACCAAGTGAGGAGTTCAGGACCTTTGCCAAGGAGAGAGAGAGACAGATATTCCACCCAGCCAAGGATCTCCAAGGTTTCCCAGCCCCATCGTGTCCTGCTTTCCCCCAGAACTCACCACAAAATTCAGTTTTGCCAGTGGTAGCTGTACGTTACTTTGCTCCTCACGGATTAGATACTAACCTCAGGTTTTGCCCTCAAACACCTTGAACCACTTCCTACCTCATGGTGAAAGCTCAGCACTGCAGGGTGAAAGGAGAGGCAAAATGGCTTTCATTTCCCTTGTAGCCCTAAAAAGTCTCTCCTTTGGCTTCCGGGAGGTTCCCTATCTTCATAGGTCTACCAGCTGTTTCTTTCAGTACCCAGTCAAGCAAAAAGGGTCATTTATATTGCTCATATTGCCAGCAAAAAAGCACATCACAAACATTTTCTGCATTCAGATTGTCCAGCAGCACACCACAGCACCTGCGGTGTAAAGCAGTTACAATATCCTCTGTGGAGAATTTTTCTCTCCAGCTGATCAGCAAAATACATCTTGCAAGTTTTGAGCATCTTCAGCTAAAAGCATTTTGGTTTACAGAATAATGAAACGATGTGTTTGTGTTCTGTGAGTACGAATGTAATTCATGGCTTTCCTTGCAAGCCCTGCCGTGGAGCTGAAAACAAACCAAAAAATAAAGAAATCTATCATCATTTGCAATATTTGCTATGTTTTTCAACTTCCATGAATGCTTCTGCCAACAAATCACTTTGCAAAAGCATTTGCATAAACAAGACAAGGGAGTAAGTGTGAGTACAGGGAGAAGCGCCTTAAAAATGTGAATGAATATTCAGCCTGTTCCCTTGTGGTTTGCAGGTTCCTGTCGGTGTAGCACAACTGCCGAAAGCAGCTCGCTGGCTGGAGATGAGTATCGATCCCAGTTAGCACATGTTCACGTTGTCACCTTGTTGCAGTAGCTGGTGAAATCTCACTCATCATGATGGGGAAGGAAAGGAACACGAATCCAAAGCAGATAGAAGCATCTTTAAAGGGTTTATTAGTAGGCATCGAACCTAACTTCTTCCTCCAACACACACATAGATTTTCTAGGTTCATTTTCCCTGTAGGTTTCCACTCCGCAGAGGAAATCCAGCCCCATCAAAAGCCAACGTCCAGCTGTCTTAACATAGAAGCCTCTGGATGGGGCAAGTACTTTTCAGTTCCCTCCACCATCCTGCAAGAGCCCACATCGTCACCCAACTGCCTGCCATTGAGAATACACTTAGCATCATTTCCCACAAGAGAACCGTGAAGACAGACAGGGTCTTGCTCAACTATCTTAATTAATGAAAAGCTATTAGTTTGATTGCAGGTGGGTAATTGTTCTAGCCCTCTGGTAAATGCCATTAAAATAATTTTTACAGAACTCATCTAATAACTAGCTATTCTTGTAGTGCAATTGCTTTTAAATCTCATGAGGCTAATGTGTAATACATGGCTGTTCCAGTTCACTGCTCTCAGCACTCAGAGGACACATATCAGGTTTCAAGTTGTTAATTTGTTATGGTAATCAATACCTTATTTCTTTTAACCACAGAGACAAACTCATTTGCTCTTTTTCAGTTTGATATTGGATTATGAGTGATTTACATCCATAAATACTGTAAATGCCACATGGCACTTAAGAGCATCCCCTAGGGATTTATAACCTGCTTGTCAGTGGGTATTAGACAGAATATGTCTGCAAGTTGCCAGATGACAGAGGTGGAGCATCAGCAGTGTTCGATTGTTTGGGACCGTTGTTCAAAGACGACCCCATAGATGATGCTATATTCACAAATTAGAAAAAGCTGATATTAAATCAGTCAATTACATTTCACCATCCATGCTACAAGAGCAATGAGCAGCTGTTTGGAGCTTAAGCAGCCGTGTTACATCTATCAACACCTTTCAGTTGTGCAGGAACACAAGTAAACCTGATAAACACGCCTGCTAAATAGGTTTGTGTCAGCTATCAGCAGGCTTTTCAGGGTATAATTTCTTGAAGGGTTTCCCGGGTGTTACCCTAGGTTATAAATTATATGCAGTCCATAGTGTAATCCGGAAGGAAAAAAGGATCCGGAAATTTCAGCATTCTTCTCCCTGTGGTTGTAACTTGATCTCACGTCATCTCTCGGGTCCTACTTAAGCCACCAGATCGATGCTTCGGATGTTTAAAGAGCACCCTGACAGACACAAAGGCCCATGAATATAGATTTGTTTACAGGATTGGGTTTTGATGATATTTCAGGTATATTGTTTGTTTAATATTTTAAAAGGTTAGAATGACATATCTCCCTTCAGTTATTTCCTTGAGTATCTCTTGTCAATCCTTGTCACTTCCTGTGATTTCTCTTTTATACATAGGTTTTAATTACGTTTTATTTCCTCAACAACACAGGTTTCCCCACCCATTCTTTTTAAATGATAGTTTATTACTTAGTGCCACAGTCACACTTCAATATTTCACCTGGGTGACGCTAAACTGAAGTGGCTTAGTTTATAGGCCATGAAATTTTAATGAGCCTTAGTTAATTTTGCATGAAGATCAAGAAGCCAGGGCAGCAAAAGTCATTCATGGAAAGTGCCTTCTGTGTGGACGAACACTTGTAAGATGAACCTGTTCCTTGATTGAAACTCCTTCTAATTACATTAGCCATATTCTCCCTCTAAGCTCCTACCATTACTAAGCTTGTTATTTCATTTCCTCAGTCCTGTGCCCTTTTTGACTGATGGATCCCATATGAAAGTATTATGGCTATATCTAACTCTAGCATATTTCAGCCTGATGTCTTTAACTAGATCATAGATTTTGAAACATATGAACCTTTTATTTTGCTAATAGTCCAAAAGAGAGTGCTTTGGCGTAAGATCAGTCGGTACTTGTTTAATGTAAATGGCCCTCAGAAAGCACTGATTCAGTCATTTATTTTAAAAATTCTCATTGCTTTTTTGTTTGTGATAAGTGTGTACTTAGAGCATTTCCAGAACAACTTGACATACACCAAAATATGGAAAGCGTTTGCAAGAGTTCAATCAGCCTACACTTGGAACATGAAAAACCTCAGAGGAGCAGACTATGCCTTAAGAGTGAGACCTGAGCTCTTTAAGAGCACAGCAGGAAGAGCTGTAAGAGTTACAGCCCAGAGATGCTTGAGACACTGAACCCCAGCCTTCAAACCTAAACACATTAGGAAAAAAAGAGGGAGTCCTCCTCTACAAGCACCAATACTCTAATCATGTTCAGCATCAGATCACCACATTGAATTATGTCTTAAAGTTATCTGGAAGGGAGATTGCTTTAAGTAGAATCAATGCAAAAAGTTGCTACCTGACTCTTATCACTGAACAGAACTAGCTGGATTTAAAGAAATATGATTAATAAATGTATTTGTGCACTTAGCCCTTGAGTTCAGCTAGCTACTATTTCTTGGTCTTGGTCTAAACAGCAGCCTTCTCAAATCCAAGAAAAATTCAAAGCCCTTTGCATATCACTCCTACCCTACTATCTCTGCATCAGTAACTATATCTTACTACCACCCATTTTTATTTTAATAAAATTTATTTTAATAAAACCACCAGCTTTATTTTCCATGTAGATTTTAAAGGAAACATTTTCTGTGCTTTCTATTGCTGCAGTGAAAAAAAAAGCCAACAAAAGTCATCCCTCATAAGCTTCCTTGAAACCTTCTCTTGCTTGATGTCTACAAAATATGTCAACAGTTGAATTCTTGGTGTGCCAAGATCACTGCATCATGCAGAGCTACTTTGCCTCCCTGTTTCTCTGCGCTCCTCTTCAACATGCTATTTGCACCAGTTGTCTCCTATCTTATCCTTGGATTGTAAACTCCTCCTGATTGCAGGCCCCTTCTTACGAGTTTGTGCAATACCTGCTAGAGTGAGTCTTGGCCTATGACTAAGTGTTGGTAGCAGCATCAGTAACAAAACCCCTAGGGTTTTCACAGGCTTTGCTACAAATTAGTATTTAACTGAAAAACTCATACAGAAAATTCAGTGTTCACAAGAGCAAAAGGATGCTTAGGAAAAGGAGCGAAACCCCCATGCCAGTTTTACTCTGAAAGGCAGCTATTCAGATT
Source organism: Gallinula chloropus (assembly GCF_964237585.1). Classification (NCBI taxonomy): domain Eukaryota; kingdom Metazoa; phylum Chordata; class Aves; order Gruiformes; family Rallidae; genus Gallinula; species Gallinula chloropus. Next base: position 128,553,363 of record NC_140085.1, on the reverse strand, counting down.
ACACAGAATAGCATAATGACATCCGTGTCAGTAGAATTATGATGAATCATACCAAGCACAGATCTGTCAGTCTTTGACTAAAACTTACACCGTACATAGGTCTTTTTCATTAGGATTTCCTGAGCTCAGTATGTCGTTAACAGTTACACAGAGCTTCCATTACATAGGTTTTAAACCAGCAAGATCTCAGTAATCCCATGAAGGAAATAAAAATGTTGGCATATAACCTAAGCACCCAGTGCAATTTTTAAAATGAAGTGTTCCTAAACAACCTCACAAGTCAAACTTACTCATTCCAACTAATCTACAAGGAAATAGAGATGCCAAAGCTGTTTTGCACCAATTTGAACAGTTCTCACTTAAGGCTAAGACCTGCATCCTTCTAAGCTTTCTTCAGAGCTACCAGTGGTGATGTCCAGTATTCTGAAGACTTAATGATGTATTGCCAAATATAGAAAAAAACAGCCTAGGAAAAAAAAATACTTGTGAGTCTATGTATCAACAGGGAGACCTGCAATTACCTCTGACTGTGTCTGGAAGCAGCAAACAGTCCCACAGAGAAAGGGGGTCTCAAAACCACATCAACAGAAAGACCAGAAAACTTACGTCCTTTCTGCATCCCTTACTGCTTCTGGAAGGCTACCAACATCCCTAATGACTTGACAAACTTCTACCCATTGCAGACCATCATATTGAACCGTGAGAAGGTCAGGAAGGGTGACAAATACACCTGCTAGACAGAGCACAGAGAATTTTGCCTTCTCTGACAGCCTTCTAATGCATGGGAATGGCAAATAAAAAAATCAGGCCAAAACCCCTATTGCTCCAGAATTTTTGCAAGGTTTCAAGGAAGCAGTGGAGCAACTAAAGCAAAGAAATATCTACCCCTAGCAGAGCCACCAAGAACCCAGGATGGATTTGCAGTCCATCATGTTTAATGTTGAGTGATTCAAATGAATTAGTATTGATTTTTATATATATTTGTCCCTCGCCAAGATGTAATCACTTATTAATAATACCAGAACTGCTATTCTAAGAGGCATTTTGTCTCCAAATATGTTTTTCTTGGTCTCTTTTTCACATGATACTACCAGGGTCAAAGTTCTGAGAGAACCTGTGTACTATTGCAGTTTTGGGGCTGTGTTCTGGTGGAGGAGAGCAAACACCAGCTGGCTCAAGGCCAGAGTTACTGCTGACCAAGCCTGAGCTTATCAGTGATGGTCGCAGCTCCTCTGGGAATCACATTCAGGAGAAAAAACATGCAAGCAGCTGTATTTTGTTCCCAGAGAAGGGAGTGAAAAGATGTAAGGAACTGTGCAGGCACCAAGGCCAGGGAAGGGGATGGGAGGGAAAGGACTCACATTGGAGAAGTTCATAGAGGACTGTCTCCCTTGGGTGGGAGAATGATCTCTCCCTGTCCTTATCTCACCTCCTGAGCCTCTCAATATATATTTTCTTCCCTGTCCAGCTGAAAAGGGGAGTGATAGAGCAGCTTTGGTGGGCGTCTGGGCTGCAGCCAGGGTCAAACCACCACAGTACTAAAACTTGTCCAGTACTTTCTGCAACAAGGAATTATATCCATACCTACTTAATCAAATACCTGTCTCTCCACCTTTCCCCAAATCAGGACATCATTAGCCAATGTGTAGGATTATTTCATATAGGTAAGTAAAGCTAATTTGTACAGAGCAGTCTGCATGACACATATGACACTGTTTCTACAAATATTAATTTTTTGACCTCTCAGGTGCATATTATTTTCTTAGCATCTTTCTTCATGCAATGCTCTTTTTTTATGTTTTAAGAGGTATTTGTTAAGGAAAATACTACTACTATTTCAGGGATCTTGCAAAGTCTCGTATCAGTAAGGCAAAATGCAAAGCTTGTGCATTGACACCAGCTGTCAGCTCAGCATTTAGTGAAAATGTTAAGAGACAGAGCCAAGGATGAATTTGAAAGCATAATCTCATATATATCATGATGAATCACGTCTTGAATCTTCTTACCTTAACTAGCCTAGAAGGGCGATTGTAAGTGAGTTGTAAGTGAGATGTCTCTCCCATTTTGGAAGGTATCTACGTAGCCTGTGGCAGGTTTATGTGCTGGTGAAATCAAAATTTACTTACAGGTATTATGGACAGGGTGACTATCTATTAATTACCAAAGGTATAGTGGTTTCATTGGAATATTTCTATTTACAGAACTATGGATATAGTGGAGATACAGTGCTGTAGGAAGCCATGTAGATGCAGGCAAGAAAACCAGATAAAAACTCTAGTGATGATCAGGATTTCTGGTTTAAGTTCAGAACAGTAATTTTTTTCTTCCTAAAAGGTCCACAGTGACCATATATGACAGTAATGGCAGGATGACAACAAAAAGGTACTAGGATCTAGCACTGTCATAGACTGTAAGATTTACCTGCAAGCTCCAAATGGTACCAAAGCATGCTTAGATAAGATTGGACCACTTTAGATTTGAATAAAATATATCCGCTAAAATTAACATCACCAAAGGTAATTGTTCCATGTGCCATATCCCTTCCATCTCTGTTATACCCAGTATTCATAACAGGTTAGCAAAAAAAAAACCACCAAAAAAAGAACAAAACAAAATCAAACCCACTCTAAATTTAAAAAAACCCCTAGCACTTTATAGCAAGCCTCAGAACAAATGATACATTATAGAGGCACAGCCGCATTGCAACTGAGGAAGAGGTAAGTGTGAAAAATAAGCACTGCAAAGATCATGTATATTTTAAATGCAGACCAGATGAAGCTAAAAGCTAGATCAGAAATATTTTTTTTTTTAAAAAAAGAAAAAAAGAAGATTAGTACAGGGTGGATGAAATGCCCCCTCACCTGTATTCAGCAACAGAGACAACAAACAGCTCTGGCCCCAGTGCAAAGGGGGAGGGACACAGAGAATCCCCATCTGAGGTGTAGTTCTGAAACAGGGTTCAGGGACAGAAATGTCTCTTTGTCTTCCACAAAGAAATCCTGTGTGACAGATGGAGTGATGTGTATATGTGAGGTATATTTGAAGATTGCATTTATTTATTTTTTCATATCTCTGTATTCTAACTTTGTTGCCAGTAAATAATCAAGAACTTATCCCCTTGCTTTACTAATTTTTCTCTGAACGCAGTGATCAAAGTGACTCAGATAATTCTTTTTTAAAACAGAGTGTTTTTACTTCCATGGTGATACCACACCTAAGCAAAGCAGTATTCCAGCTAGCTGGGTGCCAAGACAACTTCGGGACTTCCAGGAGTTGGTCTGTTTCCAACCACTTTCCCTTTGCAAGTCGATGTTGTGAAATAGCCGGATGGAAGGAGCAATCTCACTTGGGGGTATTATTCTTCCCCCCGCCCCCTCCCACCCTGCCAAGAGGCAGGTGGTAAAAAGACAAGGCATGCTTTCAAGAAATCCCGTATCGTTGCTGAGCGCTGCAACGATCTCCTGGTATTTCTGTGAGTGAGAGGCATTCTGTCCTTATCATGTCTTAGTCCATATGTCGCCTTTTCAAATCTTCTTAACTTCATGTCAACAAGCCCATTAAAAATTCAGTGCCAAGCCGAAGTAATTTCAGGACTGGTTTATTCCTTCAATAAGAATGAAATAGTCAGCAAGGAATTGCTCTGTGCATCTTGGGTTGGTGCTGCCAGCTGCTCCTTTCCTTCAGTCCACTTCGCTGTGGATAGGACCGCAGGAGTCTTTACTCCCACCGCTGCTTCCTTGCACCTGTATGAGGAGGTGACAGGGCCCGATGCCGATGGCTCCAGGCCTGCAGCTCTATGCAGCAGCAGTGAAGCAGGATGTTTTGCTCTCCACTGCAATTCGGGAGAATCCAGTGAAGAGGCTGAGCCTGGCTTATTAATAATGTATATATGAGATACTGAGATAAAAAGCCTTAAAATCTACTGGGTCTAGAAAAAAAAAAGAGAAGAAAAAAAAAGGAACCAAGCACACGGGCAGGTGCATTAAAGGCAGTGAGAATTAAACACTGCTAAACACTGAGCAGGGGGGGGTTGGACACGATGATCTCTTGAGGTCCCTTCCAACCCCTATGATTCTGTGATTCTGTGTGATCTACAACTCACCCCCTTCCCTACAGCCTAGGACAAATCGCATTTTGCACCATCAGGTTCTTAAAGACTTGATTGCTCCCATTAGGTTGGCAAATTCAGCTCCCAGACACAGCAGAAGTTTGTTGCACAAGGAAAAAGACTGCCTTATAGGGGAAATAAATAGAAATTTCTTTGACACACAAGTAGGAGCTCTGAGACCTTTGACCCTTGCAGACCCCAGAAAATTAGGCTTCTACTGCAAGGTGCAATTCTGCAGTTGTCATTTTTCCTTTCCCTAAGTAAACACCTAGTGACAGGTACATATAGAATAAAAGGGGGAAAAAAAAACCCTACTGTAATTTAGAAACTGAACAGCTCAATCCTCCCCGTGGGCAGAGAGGGTAAGATCAAGAACAAACTTCCAATATCAAGTGTTAGTTCAGTGTTAGTAAACAGGGTACATTCAACATACGTCTGGAAAACAGTCGATTATTACATCCTGACACCGGGAAATAGGACAGGCCAGGGTAGGATAATTTCCTGTTGAGAAAGCAAATAATTATCTTCTCTTCCAAAGTTTTAGATCATTAGCATTATTTGAAACTTGGGAAAGTCTATTAAAAAGCTCATTCAAGTTCAAAAACTACCAGATGAGTAATTTGTCTCAGCTACACATGTCTGAAAGATCTTTGGGTTCATAGATAAATATAAGGTCATGTTCACTTAAGAATATTAATTACACAGTACGTCTAATAACCATATGAGAAAACTATAATCAAAATGGTGAAGATCTTAGTTCAATACTAAGGGTTAAATTTACAGTTTTCACAACTGAGAGATAACCGTGAGGTTTAAATAAGAATACCAATATAATATTAAGTGATTCTAATGAGAAAGAAGAATTATTTTTTAAAAACTGATTAACAGTTGTTAAATGAACTGTTAAATTAACTAATAAAATTACAAAAGTTAGCATAACTTTTGAGATTTCTGATTTCAATGCTTTTTTCCATGGCTAAACCAATTCTTTCTACTTTGCCTCATCCATCTGGGCCCCTGCTGGGAAATGTCATTAATGTTTCAGACCCTACTGAGTAGCAATAGTGCTACTTGCTGAACGGAGATAATTGAAACAGGGACAGGTATTTCTAGAAGTGTTTTCAGAATTCCTTAGGGACACACATACAAATCTGGTAAATATTATTTAGCTTCCTACAGAAACTGCTGCAGCAGGAGGTGAGATACCGGTGCTGCTGCTCCTTTGTTTCTGGAGTACGAGGCAATACCTTGTACATTTTCTACCAGGTATCCAGGGTTTAGTCAAAGGCCAAAGCTCCTCTGGTTTGTACCCTGAAAGACACTCAACATCCTGAAGAAAGGAAGCAATTTTATAAAAAAAGAAACATGTATTATTTATTCACCTGTTCTCTCTCTCCAAAACGAGTGTCTGTGATCCCACGGACCTGTATGAGCTCTCTGGTGTAACAATCCCCTGGCCAGCACCTCTGAAAGCAGTAACTCCATAACCAGTGTCTGAAAGACATCAGTTTGGGAGAATGCTGACATGCAGTCATCAGAGCAGCTGGCATGGCTGAGCTCACCATCCGTTTGCCAACGCAAGCTGACCACAGAGCCTCACTTTTTCACCATGGCAAGTGAACACCAACTGCTCCCAGATAGGCTACAGTGGGATTTTAGAGCATTTTGAGTGCTTTAAGTCACTGCCCATGCAAACTGTCTTTCCCTGTGGCAAAGGTGGGATATGCCTCCATGTCCAAAAGAAGTAAGGTAGCTGACAAGGGTGATAAGCATACGTAGAGCTTATCACATGGGGTCCTGCTCACATGTCAATACCACAGCCTACTGCAGTCCATTGAAAAGCAGAGTGCAAATGCAAAAGTGGTCTACAGAGGGAATAAATTCTATTGAGCATCTATTTAGATAGTCTGCACTTGTCATTTTTCACTGGGCTCTGAAGAAGCAGGAGAAGCAGGTGGAAGAACCATGGATCTTTCCAGAGACTGAAGGAAGGCCCTATATATAGTGCAGTGTACGTACTTCTTGAGAGGTCACACCTGTGGCCAACACACCCAGCTGTGGCCATCAGGCCTTTCTGGCAGATTCTCTTCAACAGGAGGCCATTTCTGCAGCACATAGGTGCAACAATAGGCTCAATCAAGCTTCCATCTATCTGAGCCCCAGTTCTGTCTCCTTGTTTATGAGGGACTATATTCCTACTTTGTGGATACACAGCAGCTCCTCAGTCTGTGATGATAAGCCACGGATGACTTGCAAAGCATGTGCACACACTGGCCCTCCAACCACGTAGAACAGTGAGGCACTAACAATTTTTAATTGACTGAAGTAGATGTTGGCTGGAGGGGTGAGAAGGTCTGCACTACAACACGGAGGGGCTGAGGAACAGTGCTGCACAGCAGTCTCATGGCAGCACCGGTGAGAGGTTTGCAGAGAAAGCCTCAGTAGCAAGGATGGGCGCTGTTTACACTGCAGGTGATTTCCAAATGACTCATTCCAACGCTGGAAGCAGCTCAGGCATGGCAGCACGGAACTGTGGAGCCTGGTTTGTCCTGCTTCACAGCAGTTTCCTGCATAAACAAGCTCTTTCTTTCACACATCTTTTTATTTTTTCCAAATCCCATCACATTGTAATGCAAAGGAGGCTGCATTCTGGATATTTATTTTTACCAAAACTGCTCTCATTTCTCCCTAGGTATTTCCACTGAAAGTACCCCATCCGGCTGTAGTGACAGCATCTGAAATGTGATATCAGAGATGTGAAGGAGATCAGCACTTAGACTGCTTGGAGAGGGTGGTGAGGTGTGGTAATTTTTTATCTCTTCCCTAACATCATGTTTCTGGGTGAAGTGAGCAGCTTTCCAGGCCTGGGGTGGGGGTGTGCCCAGATTTCAGGAGCCTGAAACACATGTTCTCCCTGCAGCCTTGGGCTCTTTGATGCTGGGACACCCCACCAAGGGCTCTGACTGGGGCTGTGCACCCATGAGTACCAGCCAGGGCACCTTCAGCCCTCTTAAAGCCACCACCAGCCCCAGCACACAGCAAGAAGGCACAGACTGACAATCTCTCCCAAGTCTTCCAGCTCCTCTCCTCCTACCAGGGATCCAAAATGCCACCATTCCCCCTGGGCAAGTGACTCACTCTGGAATCCGTGCCTGCTCAAGTGGTGCAGGATCAAGTAGCTGGAAGGATATTGGAAAGGGAAATGTCTTCAGCGGGACAGTGGAGATGAGTGGGTGTTGGATCCTTTAAACTTAATTGGGGATCTCAGAGTTGTCAAAGAATCACAGTATGTAATTTGTCCAAAGAAGCGATGTATAGCCCTTGGAAAAGAAAGACTACAGAAATGCTTCACTGGATTTACCTTGGATTTAACCCAAAGCTGGCATTACTGTGACTAATTCCACTCCTTTCTCCTCTCTTCCCTTCATACCCTCAAACATGAGTGATTTTAGCCAGCAAGTCATTCTCCTTAGTCTCAGTAAGGTTTTCTGAAGGTTTTTTAACCGTTATACTCTATCCATGCACTGTGTCAGAGCTAGCCCCACAGAAAAGCACGGCTCTGCACGATGTGATACGCTATGCTATGACACATGGTATGCTCCTGGATCTCCACTTGAAGTGAGCATCTGTACCCTGCAGCTGAACCACAGCATTGGTCGACTCCATCACCCTTGGCAGCCTGAAATTTACAACCTGAGTGTGAGCTAACCTTACCTAACACAGACACAGAAGTCGGGATACATTTCTTGGCAGCAAGTGGGATGACTGCATTCCCACAATCAATTGCCTTGGGATTCTTGTCCCATTGTGGGAACCGCATTTTTTAAAGATCACCTTGCTGTTACAGCAGGTTTAGTAATGGCACAGAGCTAAGCAAAAAGCATGCAGCCACTTATTGGGTGGGGTTGGCTAGAAAGAGCTAGTCAAACCTTTGCTTAAAATAGATGTGCATTATCTCCACTTATTTGCCCTTCTCTTTGACTGCATCAGGGATCTTTCAGCAAAACTGAGACTTGCTTAAGATCAAAAAAACCTATCAAATTGTAAAGTACCACTGGGTTTTCCTATGTCTTTGAACTGCAGCTTCCAAAGTGATACCTAGGAAGTAAGCTTCACCAACATTTCAAGTTGTATTTTTTTCTGGTCAAAAAATAATATTGTTTAAGAATTGCTGTCACATAAATTATGGGGGTTTTTATTTCTATTTCCATGCAATATTTAAAAATAAAACATTTCTAATTGCAATTGAAAAGTTTATTGTACATTTGCAGTCCCACATAGCTATCCCTGTGATAAGTTATTCCAAGGCAAAAAGTAGAAAGAGTAGAATATTTCTATTACATTACGATAAATTAATGGGATAAGTACATATGACTTGTGTACCACTATTTTCAGGTCACAAAATAGTAAAAATTATTGAAAGAAAATACAGGTGAAAGTACAAAATAGAAAAAAGAAACCCCACATTTCTGGGCTATGAAATTAAAATTTTTGAAAGTATTCCCCAGACAAAAATATTTTGAAATGTTACATTTTGAAAACCCTAGATTTTGTTCTGAATTAAAAATATAATAATTTCGAAATGTGAGCATTTTGAAAGCAGGTGGCGATGTGTTTTTCCTAAAAAAAATGACTTTTTCTATATTGTCAGTGGGAACTGAGATGAGATTCAGAGAGCTTGAGTTTGCATAGGGCAATGGGAGAAAGACAGACTTTAATCAAGATGACTTCTCCAACCTAAAGGGAAATTCTGAGACTTTTTTGCAAACTTCAGGCACTGTCAGATGGCAAAGGGGGGGAATCCATATTCTCTTTTTCAGTGGCATAATTTGTACTTATCTTGCAAAACTAGGCTGAAATGGCTTCACATCTGACAAGTGGCATTGCCCACACAGAGAAGTAAATAAACATATCTATGGGAAGAAAAATCCCAGAGAGTGGGAATAAAGGGAATAGGCTAAAGATTTCTGTTGTGTCCCCAGAGGAACTGGATCCCAGGGCATCAAAGAGTGTGCAGAACTTTTTGAAATACATTTGAATATTGGCTTTGAAAAGGGAAGAATGGGAAAACATGAAAAGCAATATGAGAATCCTTCAACTACATCGTTCTGCTCGCTGTCTGTGCAGGTTTTCAAACCTCAGGGCCCACCACCCCACTCTGAGAAGGAACCACAATAACCAGCCCTGTTTTTTGTGGTTCATGACAGGGAGGAGCAGCTCAGTCACTCTCCAAATTGGACCAGTTACTTACAGGTTTCCCCTCCTACTCTGGTATGGCTGTTAAGTGCTTCAGGTCGGGTGAACCTCCTGCCTTCAGATCCCGTCACTGAGTAGTATTAAGAGAGTCAAAGTTGATGGTTCTGAATGAAAAGAGGATAAAGGAAAAATACTGGTGTTTTCTATTTATCAGCCATGCCCAGTGAATGCATTCCCTTCCAGTGAAGAAAGAATCACCTTATCCATTTCAACTATTCATTTTTTCTTTTAAAGTTCAGATTCTCCCTGAAATCTCCTCCCAGCCTTGACTTGGAAATTTGAAGATCATGCGGTGCAACCTACAACCTGCCCAGAGCAAACCTTACTCAGCTTCAAGGCTCACAGTGAGATTTCACACGATGGCTCTTCCCTCACGCAGAAAACCAGCAGGAAAAAAAAAAAAGATGAACCAGTAAAGGAAGCCAAACCAATTCAGCAACAGGCCAGGTGAGAGTTGGGACCAGAGGTTGCTTGTTTGAGAAAGGAAGGGACAAAAGAGGTCCTATGTCTTTTACCACTTACGAACCTTTTCTCAGGCTCAGCTACCAGATCAAATCTCACCCCTTAGAAAAGCAACACCGTAATAAAGACTATGGGCACTCCTGACATCCTTGCTTCCGACATACCACCCAAAAAGAAAGGGCCTTAAGCACCTTTGTCACCCAGGGTGAGCTTCTTCAGAGGTAGGGCAGGAGCAAGAGGTTACCAGTGGTGCAGACACTCTGAAATCCCCGACCCAGCAAGCTGTCTCAGCTCCGCTCATTCTTGCCATCCATGCAAACACCAAGACTGGGAATTAAGTTGCCGTAGCACAAGGTTAGTGACAGAATCGTGCCTGTTTACACACAAGCAAGGGCCAGCTATAATCTGGTCTGCATGGATAAGTGGCTTATATGGAGAAAAAAAACCCCAAACCTCTAAACCACAGAAAACAAGAAACTGAAACCAAGCGCAGCACAAAGTTGTTTTGTTTTAGATAAAATGACACACACATAGTTTTTGAACCATAGGATTTATGTGCTTTCTTAGTGATTAATATTTAAAAAGATTGTTTGGCACCGGACATTCAGTGTATGTCTGGCAAGGACTTGGCACACAGAAGAGGTAAGTAATCACAAATGTGCCAAAGACTTGTCAAGGAAAAAACTTATGCTCAATACTAATCAAGCTCAACTCTGTGCCAGTCCTCCCACTCATCCTTTCATGGGAGAGCGAAGTCTTTCAGCGTGAGCCTGCCCATGCTGCTTCAGAGAAAACCAACACCTTTCGCAGTCACTTGACAAAAAATGAAAGTTTGGGAGGCTGAAAACAGGAAAAAACACCCAAAACCCTACAACTCACCTTCTGCTCTGCAGCAAGGATTGCTGCTGGGTCCAGAGCCCTGTCTGCTCTGCTCAGGGGAGTTCCAAGTGTGAAACACCTAATTTGCAAGTCTGCAGCACTAACAGATGAATTTCAGCATGCCGCCCACCCCGCATGTTTGGTTCCCCAGTGTTGGTCCCACTGCTACTCAACAGCAGCCACCATCTTTTGCTGCTATGGACAAGTTCCTGCTGGAGGCTGTAGCAGAGGCACCAAACTCATCAGTATCATCCCTGTGCAGAGAAGAGATGCGGCTGCAGAGCAAAGTCATCTCTTCCCTTGGCACCTCTGGCATGTGGCGTGCTGAAGGGCCGCCCGGGCATACAGCCCGGACCCAGCAGCGCTGTGGGGTAGGGACTCACAGACAGGTTTGGTCTGACTTGCCAGGCTAAGGTGGTGTGCCCAAGCTGTCTTTTTCTACTCTTGTTTAGAGGAAAGCCTTGCATGGGACAGCCACAGCCACCACCTCCTGGAGCTCACAGGGAGGTGACACCGGCTGAACATCCTTCCTCTTGCCCATCACTCACGAATCAGCTTGTCACCTCCCTCGATAAAGGAGAAACCAAGCATCTGTTTGCTGTGAAAACATTTCCTCTTCCACCTTTCTTCCCAGGGAAGCTGAGGGTGCGTTGGCAATACTAACCAGCACGACCCATGAAACCCCTGCAGACCCCGGCGGGCCGTGGCAGGATGGAGATGGGGAGGTTAATTAGCTTGCTGGGGGGTGTGAGCAGGCCTTGTCGCAGCCACTAGTGCTGCTAGCACTCCCATCATTTATTTACACAGCAACAACCATTTTCTGGATGACTTGCATCCAGGAATTAAACGGGGAGGGCTATTCACACCGCCTGACTTTTTGCACCTAAATTAGAAGACTCGTCTCCCGAAGTGCTTAAATTAAGTAAGCACTTTGAATGTCTCCAGAGTGATATCTCTATCTCCAGTGACTACAGAGAGACTCTAGAGACACAAGTCTGTGTCTGAATATAGGTGACAGCAGTTAGCTGGTGTGTACCCTGTTTTCCTGTACAGTTTGTGTAGCCAGCTTTCATTTAGGTGTAAAAATAGGATGCATCAAAAGTCTTCTGAGGATCAAAACCAATTTGCCCAATTTGCAAGTGTGTGTGCACATAAAGTTTTGCTGACTTCAGGAACAGGGTCTGAAAATATTTTTAAAGTTATCAAAATGTTTGCTACGATCACGTGCATTGTAGACACACAGGGCAGGCGTGTGTTGAAACATCTTCAGGGGCAGAACTGCACAATCTGACCCAAATCCACTTGTAAAATTTTGCCATCAAATATATATATTATACACATATAGTATTGTTTCTGTTATGTATATATTCTATTATACATTATTTTACATACAGAATATATATTATACATCTATATTATTGTTTATATCATGTATATATTCTATTATATATTATTTTACATATATATATATAAGACTACACTGAGACAAAAACTTTTGGAAAAAAAGAAAAAAATTAAAAACAACAACCAAAAAACCCAACCAAACCAAAAAAACCCAGAGAAGCAGCTTGGTTCTCCCAAAAGACATGTGCTCTCCTACCTGCTGCAGTTAAATGGTATTCCAGAGTTGCGCTCATCAGTCTTAATATTATCAAAGATGCTGCATGCAGGATGAATGCTAAGCAGCTGGGCAACGCTGGCTCCTGTGCCTCTGAAACACAGGAGAAAAGACAGGACCAATTTGTGTCACTCTGGCAAATAGCATTAGAAAGAGAAAATTAATCTCCTAGCTTCCAAAGCACATTGCAAACATTACAAGAGTAAATAGATATGTTTTGAGGGGAGTCATTTTCTTGCTGCTTTCCCCCTACACACACCCCCCCACCCTGCTGCAATCCCTTTTCTCTTTCTCTCAAGCCCACATTTCAAAGTGCTAAAAAAAAAATAAAGACAAGAGTCACTTCTACAGCGTTCCTTTCCTGCCAGGGAAAGTCAATCAGCAAACATCATTGTTGCAGTGCCAATCATCAGCCCAAAGTCCATTATTTTTCCAAACTAACTGGAGCAGGTCCCTGGTCACTGCCGTGGGAGATGCTGCACAGCTGTACAGCCAGCAGGCACCTCAGGGAGGCAGCTCAGGAGGGGATGATGCAGCGGAGGTGCACGCTATTTGCTTTCGAGCAGCGCGGCTCAGAAACAATAGAAATTTTCTGGCTCTAATAATCATCAGCCTGAAAAATACTAAGGTCAGAAAAAAAGCCCTGAAGGAGCAGCTAACATTTAAATATTGCAATTGTCTGGGGACTTTAGCAGGAAAAGGAAACAGCCGCTGTTACTGGCACGTCTGATCTTATCTCCTCTGTCTTAGCAAGGGTTCCCACAGTTACTCAGAAGTCCTGCACACCAGAGTGACCTTCGCTCCCCCTCTTGCTGCAGTCTGCAGTAGGGAACCACCAACGTGCTTCAGAAAACATTTCAAGGTCCCTCAGTCCCAGAACTGTCAGGGTGAGATCCGATCGCTGACCCCTGGTGATGCTGTTTGGCTTTCTCCACCTGCTTGATGGAAAAAGCAGCATGGTCAGGCTACTACAGAGAGGAGGAGAGCTGGACACCAGCTTACAGTGGTGTAGGACTTGGACTGTCCTTCTGCTCCAGCAAGGAAATTCTGCGGGATGCAATATCATATTCAAAATTGTTCCCTTGTTGATAGATTAATAGCCCAGCAAATGGTCATGAGAATGGTCTTCTCTTGGTGGTGCCTTCAGGTATGTATGCATGACCTCAGAAACAAACCTTTGTTGAAAGGCAAAGACAGAATAGCACAAAGTTAAAAACTTTTAATCACAACTCAAATTTCAGTTTAACTTTCAGCCTTATGATCTGAACAATAATGTTTATCACTTTTAGACTCTCTCAGCTTTTTCCCTCTAAAATAAAAATCTTTGTAAATTATTATTGTTGTTGTTATTAATCACACTTTCTACAGTTGGGACCTACAGCACCAAGGATTAATGAGCATGTAGCCAAGCATTAATCTAGATAAATGGGACCTACCTGCCCGTGTTTTGAGCACTTACCTCCTTGTGGTCCATGCCAGAATAAAAAGGTCAGATGATGTATATTTCTGTGTATCCCTTCAGCACTAGCCTAAAAGCCAACCCTACCAAGTACCTTTGAAGTAGCAGGACCTCAAGGGAGTTCATAGTTTAGGTAGGTGAGACTGAAACAGAAGGGAAGTGGTGGGGCATTGTGAGACACAGGGGGGGAAGGAAAAGGCGTATCAGTTTGGAAAGTTGGATGATTTAGGAGAGAACAGGGGGAGAGATAAGACAAAAAAGGTCTGACGGGGACAGCATGAAGTGGAGGCAATGACAAAGGCCAGCAGAACAGGAAGACAGGTGACAGTTTCTCTGGCAGGGAGGGATCCAACACACCCGCACAGGGCAAAAGATCAGTCACAGCTGCACAAAGTCCTTTGGCTCTTCTGGGCCCAAGAGCCTCCAGCACTGTTCTCAGCAGCTGGGCACTGTTCTCCCCATGCACAAGGAGACTTCAGGCACGCTGCACCCTCAGTGCACTGCCAGGCTTTGGTGATGCTCCTGACGTGGAACAAGACACACCTCCCTAGGGAGGCTCCTCCTTGCCTCCTGGATTTCAGGGCCAGAAGAGGCACTTGGAGCACCTGCACTCAGCCCATTCATAACATAGGCCACAGTGTCACCCAGTTACACCAGCGCCGAGCCAACCAACACATCTTGGACTACCATTCAGACAGGCACTCAGACTGGCTATAAAGATATCATGGGATGATGAATCCATCATTCCCTTTGGTCATTGATTCCTCTAGCTAATCCTCTTAACTGGGAAAAAAATAAATTGGGCTTCACATCTGAGTTCCTTATAATCTGTCACCCTCAGCACTACGAAATTGCACTCCTGAGAGCTAGTCGTTCTGGATGGTTCTGTGACAAAAGGTCTTGCAAGAAAGATACATTCTCTTGGATGAGCAGCAAGCATGTTGAGATCTGATCAACTACTCACATCTAGATGAGAACATTAATTTGAATGATATGGGAATATTCTTTTGGGTCAACTTTTCTGCCAACATTCTGAGACCATGTTATGTACCTCACATTCAAAAAGAGACAGCCCTGCTTCATCACAGAACTTCGCAGGGGGAGGCAGGACTGCCCAGCCAGAGTCAAAGACATGCCCTCACACACAAAAAGGCAAGAGGTTTGGGTCAAGTCTTTTCTATGTAGGAGTTTCAAGAGAAAAAGAAATGGCTTTTTTTCCATGTAGAGCCAAGAATGGCATTTTCTGCCCAGTTGCCTTGTTTCATGGAACATCAAGTAAATCTGCCCATTTAGAAGACATAATCAGGCAATAATAACCAGCTCATGAACAGAAAAGGACTGCTTATTTTGCTTTAAAAGATCATAAATCAAATTTGTCCTTATGCATAAATGCTGTCCAAAAGAGCTTAGAGAGTTTGGGCCAGCAGGAACTTCAAGGAAATAGTTGCATTCAACTATGGTGCTTGAACACGGCAGCATTGAAAACTACCCAAACACAGGAAAATGTTTTGTTCTTAACTGTCTAGTAAAAGCATCTGGAAGTATCAAAAGTCAACATAATTTTTAAAAATATTAATATTTCAATTTCAAATGTTATAACACCTAATGCTTTGTGAAGTCTCCTTGGTCTTTTCAGACCTCAAGATCGCAGCAAGGGCAGTTCACCTGTTGGTATAACTAGAAAGTAGCTTGGCAAGAGGACAGCCATTCTTTCCATATTATTATGGAATATATTCCATATTATCTGATAGGTTTTCATTCACTTCCAATCAAAATGTTCTTCCTAGTGAAAGACTGATTTTGTTTAAGTTGAACTTTAACATCCCCTTGTAGCAATCAGGCTTGTGGTCTTTTTGTATACCATTAACAATGATTTAAAAAACAATTCTGTGGCAATAACCTAACCTTTTAGAAGAGTTTGCTTCTGTTCCCACTACTGGAAGGAAGATCAAGCCATCAGCCAAACCCCACATTTCTGTACAGGACATGAGAGACCAAACACGATCCGCAGACCAGAGCATGCAGGATTTGTGGCTAGGAGAAAGAAGTGCCGTGTGTGTGTTTTTCAAAGGTATTTCATTGGAGGGAGTTTATAAAAACTATTAATGATAGTCAGAACTTGGTCCTTATCTCCCTAAAGGGCAACAACTCTGCTGCATAGGAGAAGAGATGCTTTTAGCTTAACCTCGGAGTTAAGTAAATAACTCTAACTTCGGCCGGGCAGAAGACAAACAATTTGCAAGAATTTTAATTATATTTTAAATTGCCTTTGACTTTCAACAACAATGTTTCTAGAAATAATGCCGGGTACTACCTTCCACCTGGAATCAAAAGTGAAATTGGCTTCTCTGCCCAGAAGGTCCCCTCCACATTACAATAAACTGTATTAATTCATTAACAGAAATGTCAAGCTCAGCTGATAGTTATCAACTGGCTTTGCAAAAACATTGTCCGTTCCTTATTAAATTTATGTAAGAGATCTAACTAGCAAAGTCTATTGTGAGATACCTGATGATCTTTCACTCAGTGGAACAATTTTCTTGTGCACAAGACTAACTTGGCTGGAAATGGACCGTGACTTCCATGCTCTGCAGCTTCACAGCAGGCAGAACAGGCCTGGGGCATCTCTTCAGTATGGGCAAAAACACAACACATCACCCCAGGGAAGAAGGATGGACCACGAGTTTACTCATACCATGGAAAGCCTACCAGGTAAGAAGTGGCTGCAAGCCACGTAGAGGGTCCCAAGAGCTGCAGCTGATGGATCACAGGGAAGCAGCATTGTTCAGGGTCAATACAGATGATGCTGGGAGGTAAAATCTTCCCTCACATACCCACAAGTCCTGACCACAGCAGCAGCATCAGCAACAGCACCAGCCAGGCTAGCCAGCGGACAACCTGAAGCCATGGTCTTCCTGCCATGCCGAGCGGTCTGCTGGAGTCATCAGCTTTCTAGACCTGTGTCTGGGTTTGGTAATAAAGCTGGAACAGAGGAGGATGGGTCAGACTCTTCTTCATTTCTGTCATGCCAGGATACCTGTATCTGCAGAAGTGGGTTCAAAGCACTTGAGGCATGTTTCTGGTCCTGCTGAACACAGTGCCAGATCTCCCAATTGTTCCAGCATTGTGGGTATTCTGGAAAAAACGTGTGGCAAAGGGCTGAACAAAACCTTGGTGGTGAGAGAGGGATGAGCAAGGAAGATTGTTTTGGTTTTCTCCAACCCACTCTGCTTTATTCTTAATAGCTAAATTTATGCAAACAACCCAGAGAAATATGTATCCAACAACTCAGATGAAGGGATATTTTTAAAATGAAATGGCATTTAGTTAAAAATTTGCCAGTTCTGCTGGGGGAAAAAAAAATGTCTGTTCTAATTCTGCATGATCCTCACGCTGAATGTACCATAAAGGCTCTACAGATATCCAGAGGAATTTTGAGGGTTTTTACGTCGGGGCAACACTATTTATGGAACGCTCTCAGTGAACACAAGGAAGGAGAAACCTTAATCTGTTCCCCCTGGAAACCAGGGCGCTGCCCTGATGAGGCAGGACTAGGCTGCCTGTTGTATAACAGTATGTATAATGGATGAGACTTTCAGGGGGTGGATGTTCAGGTGCCAAAAACTGATGCACACAGAATCATTAGTCACTTCTGAAAAGTCTTTGGCAGGATCCCTAACTATATGGAACAAATCCATAGCTACACAGCTCACAAGCGGGATGCTACAGACTTAATGGTCTGTTCTCAAGCAGATATATGGTTTGTTTTTGTTGAGTTATTGAGTTTGTTGATGGCTTCTTGGAACAGAATGGAATTGAATGAAAAAGGGAAGGTGATTCACAGAAAAATGGCTTAGTGGACCCAAATACACCTCCTCTGCTCTATGTTGCTGGCTGCCACTGTCAGCTCCCACTACAGGCAGCTTGGGAAGGTATTTCCTGCCTTTCTTTTGTTCCTCTCACCTCACAAACACAGGAATGTGTGCCCTTCCTCATCATGATAGTTGAAGGCCTGAAATCATTTTAGGAGCAATAGGGTAAGAAGAAGGGATGAGGAATAAGTTTGGTCCTGGTTCTGCCAGAGCAGTTGAAGATGAGAACTACTGCAGATACATCACACCAGAAGGGAAGAGGTGGCAGCACTGAGCCTTCAGCTGATTTGTTCTCTGTTGGCAGACATTGGTCACCAGGATGAAACTGGTATGAAATGAATGAAATGAATGAAGAGTTCAAAATGGGTATGGCTAACATCTCCTTGATCATTGGCAGTCTCTTAACTCTCATCAAGTCAACAACTTACTAGTCATAGTCAATACCACCTCCCTTCTTTAACATGATTACTGAAAAGATTTAAAAAATGGAATGCCTGTTTTTCCTTCCAAACACATACTTGTAGAGCCATCCATGAGGCTCAGCTCCAAAACAAAACAAACAAAAAAGATACCCAAATATAACAGGCAGCAAAGAGCAAAGATGAGTACAAGAAGAGCTCCTCCAACTACTAAGCATTTTGTCTCCAACAAACAGGACACCCTCCTGGCATTCAGACCGGAGGGACTGGGGTAATAATATTGTCTCAAAACTGAGACACCACTATATGTCATGGCAGACACCTTGCTGAGCCAAGAGACGCACTGATAGGAATACAGAAGTCAGAATAGCAAGCTTGGAGCCAAAGATCTGTAGTGAGGATTTCCCTGCTGTGTGGAGCTAACAAGAGGGTACATCATAGAATCACAAACTGGTTTGGGTTGGAAGGGACCTCAAGGACCACCTAATTCCAACCCCTTGCCATAGGCAGGATTGCCCCTCCACCAGACCAGGTTGCCCAAAGCCCCATCCAGCCTGGCCTCGAACACTGCCAGGGAGAGGGCAGCCACAGCTTCTCTGGGCAGCTTGTGTCAGGGCCTCACCGCCCTCACAGGGAAGAATTCCTTCTATCTAATCTAAATCTGCCCTCCTTCAGCTTAAAGCCATTACCCCTTGTGCTATCACCACCTGCCCTTGTAGCCAGTCCCTCTCCGGCTTTCCTGTAGGTCCCCCTTCCGGTTCTGGAAGGCTGCTCTAAGGTCTCCCTGGAGCCTTCTCTTCTCCAGGCTGAACAAGCCCAACTCTTTCGGCTTGTCTTCATCAGATGATCAGAAAGCTGCCCATGGCTGAGGTGACAGCAGTGCCCCCCTGCACACTGCAGAGCAAGGCAGGGGAAGTGCTTTGAAGGACTCAAGCCATGCCTGATCCCCATAACACCACTACTTTCACAGCCAGCCTTTTCAGTGTAAGCTTTTCTTTTTGAGATGACTCTGCAGGTCCTTCATCCAGCTCTGAAATGTCCATCAGAAAATCTAAGCAACCCAACTACCTATACTCCACAGTAAGATCTCAACCCCATAAATCCCACATACTCAGATCTCTGATCTTTGAAGTGTTCATCCTTGTGCACTGTTGGATCTGAGCAACAAGGGAAGCTTGGCATGCCGTACAGAGCAGGGGTGAAGAGGCAAGCTGTGGAACTATCCATAAGGAAGGATGTCCTAAATCCTTGATCTTTGTTCATCACAAATTTCCCAGTGCCACCTAGAAAGCCGTTTCTCCAGGCACAAACACCATTTTCTAGATAAGTAGTCCAAACATAAGTTTATCAGCTCTCTACGTGCATCTGAACACGTATAGATAAAGCCATTTCATCACAGCACACAAAAAGCGCTGCTTGCACAGCCCAGTTTGCAGTCAACACGAAAATCAATTCAGCCAGACTCTGACAGCAAGATCAGCCTGTTCATTTGGTTCCCACCTACCAAACATAAGGGAAATCCAAAGGGATTTGCAGAAAACAGCCACGTGCGGTGTGCTGACACTAAGGCACAGTGTTAACACATTACAGAAGAGCTCTGGCCAAATGTCCCTGGGGGTGTCTCCTCCCTCACCCCAGGGTAGCATGATCATCTCCAGGTCTTCTAATAGCATAGGCCTTGCAGGGCTGTCAGACTTCACATACCTCTCATGATTTGTGCATTTGACAGGTGTGTCACCTCTCCACAAGGCTCAGATACAATCTCAGGCACTGACAAGGGAACGAAAACCATTTGGCTTAGGTACCAAATTGCCAGTCAGGAGAACACGGCTTCACTGTTTGCCTCTTCCCCAGGCAGCTCTTGATATTTTGCAATTTTCAAGCGTTACCAGAGGGCTTTTCACACCTGCCTGGAAACAGAAGTCAGGGCTTCATCATGGCAGGTCGAATCTAATGCCCTCTGTCACAATGACTTTCAGAGCTAAAGTATCCAGCCTGTGGTTTGCTCTGCTGTATAAAATCAATGCTTCACCCACAGCCTGCTCGACAAATCAAGAGAAATTGGGACAATATCTAATGCTGTTTTAAAAGTCCTCTGGAACTCACTGGTACAACAAGTAATAGGTCAATCGGCAGCGGCTGCTTCTGCCTGCAAGTTCCTTATTCCTGGACTGCAAAATAGAGCTGTGCTAATGATCCGCTTTTAAGTAGCACTTACTGAAAGGCTGGATGCTTCAGCTTTAAAACAAACAAACAAACAAAAAAACCCCAAACCAAAACCACACAACTCAAACCCAAGTATTTACAAGCAGAGCTAAATGCCTCTTATATCAGAAAACTGCCAGTTAAGTCAACCAGTTTAAATATTAAAAATCACTGATTTAAATCCCACCGCTTTCCAGATAGTTTATGTTGGGAGCCCTAACATTAAACTAGCCTTATCAGCCTGAGGCTGTGCATGTCTTCCCTGTTTCCATCAAGACACTTGGCACTGAGCGATGGGGGGATGGATGGGTAACGCATTACCTGGCTTACTCAAAGCGCGGCAGCTACAGAGATCGGGGCATGCCAAGCAGCAGACCCTGGGAGGAACTCAGCTGTATGAAGACACTCAGTAAGGCTGCGAGTTTTCTACCTGCACTAATGCACACGGTGTTCTCACCTGAAGTTCATTGATCTGTGCAAATTACTTGCCAAATGTGAGCTAACTCAGGCGTAATTTGCATAATCCATGACGTGGAGCTGAGGGTAGTGTAGCAGCTATATATGTACCACTTCCAGGAGTAGAAGAAGCACTAGGATCAGTGCTTACCCTGTCCACTCTGTGTCTCTCACCCAGAAGACAGCTCCAAAATCACACAGACTGTGCTTGCTGCATGAGATGTGTGTGTGCTCACTGCAGGCAGGTGGGGAGCCTGCAGGCATGCCCCCCTGCCTTGGAGCTACTGAGCTCAGGTCAAAAGAACATTAAAAGAGCAGCCTAACGCAGCCATGCACAGTCAGGCATAAGCATGTGATGGCTGAAGCATCTTCCTTCTTCTGGGCCATGGCTGGCAAAACCCAAGAGAAGAAGAGTGCAAACCCATACACAGTGCCAGCATCCAGACCTCTGTGGCCTTATAACATGGGGCAAACCCCACAATTGCCTACAAGATTCTAGTGAGTTTTAATCACAATGCACTAGGTAAAATGATCATCTGGCTCTTTTCAACTAAAGCCACAGTCACCAAACCCCAGGGGGAGGCTATCACCCCACCTAACTGTCTGTCAGATCAAAACAAACATAATTTGCATCTTTACATTGATGGTGCCTGCTTGAGGACATTCAATTACTTGATAAGCCCAAGTGTGAAAAGATTGATGTTTCCATTTTCCCCAATTATGCATGTCTCTCCACATCATACACATTTTTGAAGAGCACATTAAGGACCTTATCAATATTTCTCCACTGTCCAGAAAGCCTCTGAGAAGGTTTCTCCCACCTGTAAGCAAAGGACACAGTGAAGAAAACGTCTGCGTGAATCCATCAAAGCCAGCTCTGTGGCAAATGTTTTCTGTTCTGAAATGGAACAGAATTATTTTGCAAACTCTCATTGGAAAGCTATTTGGGAGGAGAGAGGGACAGGGAGGGAAGGGAGGAAGGAAAAATAAAGGAAATATTCTTCATTCCTACACAGTAATGGGGACAACTGTTTGTCTTCAACTCTATGGGACCGCCCAGGTCTAAGCCATTCTTCTGAGTTGTCCCAGGCCCCGTCCTATGAGGCTGTGCTCCTCGATCCCAAAAGGATCCTGCAGGCACTTGGGTCCCACCCCTTCTGGGAGGGATTCTGGAAACACTAGTGATCCAGGAATAGTGTGCAGAGCTACTGCATTCATCCAAGTCAGCTTGCTGGAGATAATAACCCAGAAAAGAACCTCCAAAATGACTGGAGCTAGAAAAAATTAATATTAAAAGCTTGCCTTGCAGTGAAAAGCATCTTTATATGTGTAGCTCATCTAGAAGAAGGTTAAAAGGTGACTTGATCACAATTTACAAGGGGCTGCACTGAGACACAGATGGATCTCCTGCCTTTTTTTTCCCCCACTATTAAAGAGCCAACACTGGGAAGCCGAAGCTAGACAGATTCAGATTAGAAATGAGGTGTGAATTTTTAACTGAGCAGGTAATTAATCATTGAAACAGCTTACTCAGGGGTGTGGGGTATTCTTCATCACTCGCAGCCTTTAAATAGATGCTGGGTTTCTTTTTATTTTAAAGGCTTGCCAGGTCTCAAACTAGAGTCAGGGAGCCAGCATGGGATGCCCCTTTGCTCTGGCCCTACTGCATGGGGCAGGCTTCATAACCACCACGCACCGTACAGGCCTGGAGGTTGTTCTTACCATCTAACCTTAGGTACCCCTGGCTTCCTTCTACAGCCAGAGGAGGCAGTGAATCTTCTCCACGTACCACAGGGGCCAAACGTGCGTGCTCTGAACCGCCACTTTGCACTGCACAAGGTCACTTGTGTCCAAATTTAAACTCCAGCAAACTGAAGATAAGACAAGCTGATAATCAGGAAAGTAGTAACCCACCCCGTATATCACAGCCTTCCCCTCCCTGCCTAGGAAGGCAGGCAGCAAGCTGGTGCAGGGGCAACACCCATCTACCCGCTCTCCTTCCACACTCAAGCTGACTCACACAGCGCCAGAGGGTCACCAGGCAAATCCTACTGAACCTGTACTCTGCTTCTCAGCCATCTTTGGGCCAAGTTCTCCTCCCTGGTGGGGAAGAGCATCCTTTTCAGTGGCCGTTCAGTGTAGTAAAACAAGACATTGCGACTTGCTAGTGGCTTCTGCTGTAGGAGAGAGAAGTTCATTGCACACAAAGGCAGAGCTCACCAGCAATGTTTGGTGAAATAGCAAGAAATGCCAAATAAGCTCAGAAGAAGGGACAGATGACCTCGTTCAGCTACCACTGTGGAAAGCAACCTCACATGGCTTTAGTGGTAAGGCTTCCTAAAAATCCTTCACATTATTTAAAGAACGGTAATCCTCTACACATCTTTACAAATATTTGCCTTTTCTGTGCTGTTAATACTTTCTGCTGCCAACAGATATTGCCAATTTCTTTTAGAAATGCAAGGAATGAACCATTGTAATTTCTGATATGTTTGAAAAAAAAAATTAAATTCCTCTGCAGGGGAAAAAAAAAAAAAAAAGCCCACAAACCCCAAATCAGCAGACTTAATAATTCTACCAAACCAGAAAACTTTTGATAGTCAGGTTCACAACCAGGTCTCTGGGAAATCCACCTTAGGAAATCACATCCTGAAGTAAGAGCCTGTGTTTCTTAGCAGACACACAAAATGCTTTAGGTCTCGAATCTGCCATGCGCAGTTCTATAACAAAGACCACCGTGACTGGCATCAGACTGAGCACCTTGCTTGTACGCAAAGGTTACAGCAGACTAATTTTTATAATTACACGTGAAGTGTTTAAAAATTAGGTGTCTGGCAATTACAAGATAGAAAAAAAAAAAAACCCTTATTCTACAGGAGCTAACTCCAAGAAGCACATATGTTCATTTGATGATATGATCCTTCACTGTGTCCTCTACATAGTTTTGGAAAATTGCATCACTGGGTTATAAGCTGTTTCTTTTATCAGGCTTTCAAAAATATTTTGATTTCACCTTGGTAGCTGCAACATCCACCCTTGTCGTGTATGTTTATACATCCAGAACATCAGTTTATCATAACAAATAAAAGAAACAAAAAATAGATACGTATATACATTTTACACATGGGTGGTTTTTTTCTAGATAAAAATGCTTCCATTAATAGTTTGACAGTGATGTGACCTTTCCCATTACTGGATGCTGTTACATTTTGACTACTAATGAACAGCAGAACTTAGATGTTAGCACATGGAATAGGCAGGCATTACTTATGTGCTGCTCATCTGAGGTGCTTATTTATGAATCTTGACATTTCTCTGAAGCCAGACACTCAAGGAAGCAGCTATGGCCACTCGGAGGGCTTGGAAAAATGCAGCCTAACTGAACAAAATCAAATGTATTTTTGATGACTCACTGTCTGACACCTCAGTGGCACCCATCACAAGTTCAGCTGGGAAAGAGGACTTGCCCATCTCTTCATAAAATGCATACATGAACTGGAATCACAGCTATCTTAATCGATATATGGAGTTGAAGTGGCTTCAGAAGGATACCCAGGAAAATAATTATACACTATGCAACATTTGATGACACTTTCCAATCCGGCTGGCAGCAGAATGCTCAAGGAGCACAGAAACAGCCAACGTTCAACCATGCCCTTTAAGCAGTTTGCCTGTAGAGATGGTGCATGAGTCACAAAGCAGGGTATTCTCAGCTGAGACAGCAGCTTCTGAGTCAGCAGCAAGCAGCCAAATGTCTGCTAGGAAAGGTGATAAAAAGGTCAGACTGATAACTTCAAGTGAAGGAGGAGCTGGTAACAGGTTGAGCTCCCTACCTGGGCAGCACACTTGGGGTAAAGCTGCTGCAAGATATTCTCCTCGTGCTGCAACTAGTCAGTGAAGCAGTAGGTGTGTTTTGGGCTGATTTCTTAGTCCTTGCAGATGCATCTTTCCAAAAACAAGCTGTCCTCTGGAAGAAGAGAATGGCACACAGGGCACTGCCCCACAGAAACTATCCCGTGGGTTCTTCTTAAGGAACAGGAATTAAATAGCAAAACTGTTCTTGCTGTGTACAGACGTAAAACAAAACCCATCCCTGCTAATGCTCACCCATCCCTTCTCAGAAAACTACATCTGGAAGTCAGTGTCTCTCTCGGCACAGAAGGAACCCCATGAGTCAGATGTTGAATCGGCCCCTCGGCTCCAGCAGGGAGGGGGCCAGCCAGAGCCCAGTGACAGCTGCTGTCACCACAGAAGGAGGGGTACCTTGCAGAGACAGAGTCAGTGGGACACATCGTTAGCTCCCAGACGAGGTCCTGGGGTACCACGTGCTTCTCTGACAGCGCTGCCAGCCAGAGAGAGCAAAAGTTTCACACGTAAACATGCTAGCTGGCCACTGAGAAGGGTTACCATCTTCTTCCACTGCCCTGTAAGCCAGGGATGATGACAATAGGAAATGAAGGCTGTGAAGACTAAAATGAATTTAGAGAAACCACAGTCCAGAGGACACTTGTGTTTCTGAGCTGCCCTGTACTTGGTGAGGGGTTCAGAGTGTGACGTTGCGCATCGCTGAAAGAAGTGGCTACAAAAACTCCTCACCACTTTATGTTCCACAACGGCATTTCACTTACCTGTTACCCCTAACGGCACCAGGAAGAAGACGCTGAGAAAATCTTCAGTGTATGAGGAAAGTACTGCACAGAGAGTGCGGAGAAGTACCGCAAGGATGCCATGAATTGCACAATAGCTCAAGTTTCCTTTTCTTCGCCCAGGTTGTAGGTTCAATAAGGGGTACTGCACTTACTTGGCACTGGTAGGGGAAAAATAAAATGTTTCATTCACTCTGGTAAAGGTGGAGTGAAAGCTTTCTAGGATGAAGACATTCAAGTGTGAGAGGACTACCTTCCATCAGTTCAAAACCTCTTCATTTTTACAGTCTCTAAATATAGGTCTACAAGAAAGCAAACAACTGAATCAGACCATCATGACTCTGGAAACAGAAGAGGTTCAGATGTAGTGGGATGAGAAGAATTAAAGCCAGAGCAGTGCACTGGGAACGCAGAAAGACTGGTGCATAACCTGTGGATGCAAAGTTTGGTGTGAAATCAGAGTGCCCCTCCTATGCCAGGAAGCCAGTAGTACTCCTCATATGCCCAGGGGACAGTGCAAGGGCATAGCAGGGTGTCTGAAGGTGCCAAGCCCACAGGAACAGCAGTGGAGAACTGCCTGAAGTGCAGAGAGAGGCAACCTTGGTGCCATCATAACCCTGCTGCTTTTTGGGCATGGCCACTGCTACCAGCTGTCTCACAAACTGACTGGGCAGCATCTCAGAAAGCAGTAACTGGCACGGGCCAAACCAGTCAGGGAATGTGCTGGTATTTAAGCAGCGTGGGCAGCCAGAGAGCCAGCACTCAAGGATGCCATTCGCTGTTCTGCAGCATATTTTCAGCCAGTGCAGCCAGTTTTGCACCATTCCTTGGCTGAGGAGCCGCATCCCGCCCCTGAAACACAGCCTGTCTAGGAAGGCAGATCTTGGCTCTCCCCTTCCCCTTCACATTCGGGCTGTACATGTCATTGCAGAAAGCTACTTATTCTGCTGAGGTTGCTTCCCCTCCTCGAGGTCTGTTAGTCTCGTTCCATGCTTACTTGCAGAGATCAAGGGCGCTACAGAAAATCAGAGCAGATGCTACAGAGTTACCAGACAGCGGCAGTCCCCAGCTGACTGAGAAACAGCCCTTTTAGTTCCTTGAGCTGTTTTGCGGAGATTTAGGACAAAGGGGTTTCCCTGCAGCATAGGATATTTTTATCATGCAGCACAATCAGCTGCTGGGATGAGAAGACCTCACCAAGCGGGGTTCCCATGAATCTCTGTGAGGACACAGAGGCTCATGGCCTCATGCACGACCGAGGGGGCTGGCGGATCTGGGCTTGGATTTCTCTTAGGTATCCCGAGCTCTGTGAATAAATGTCATGGTGCAGATGACAAATAGACGTTGTCCAGCCAGCTGTCCTCCCCTGGCCTGCAGGGAAGGGTCCTGTCTCAGGTGGTGAGGAGGTCCGTAATTGACCCTCCCCACTGAGGCAGGGGGCACACAGAACCCACAACCCCTCCTCGTCCCCCATTACTCATCACCCAACCAGAGTAAATAGGGGGAAGGGGAGGAAGCATTTTGCTGCTCAGATATCTGTGAGGCTTCTGAAAATCACAGGGGACAGGCAGAGCTGAAGGGAGAAATCTAGCTGTAAGACCAAATACCCTGGTTTCCACCATTCTTTCTAATCTTTAGCAGTGTTTGATCATTCAGAGAGCTATTTCACAGGTTCTCTGCACCATTACTGTGGTATGTGCAAACCCACGAGTTTTTACACATCAGGAGTAATATATCCCACTTGCCCATGCAGCGGGACCACTCGTGAAAGCAAAGTGAACTCGATTCTTGGGCACTCGGTCCAGATGCTGCAGCTCACTCTGACTCTTGCTCCCTTTTCCAATACAGGCTATAGCAGAGGACTTCTTCTCTAAAGGAACATCAGGATGTCAAGTAAAATCAATAAAAGCAAGGGGAAAAAAATGCCTCTGGTTCTGCAGGGCTTTTAAAACATAGCTGTACTTCATAGCTTGGAAAAAGCACAATGCCAGGGAAAGCCTCAGGAGACCGGAGAGAGCAGAACCTAGGAGTCACCTTCAGAGAGGTCTCAGTTCTCCATCTCCTCTCTCTCTCTCTCTCTTGCCATTTTTGCTGGCTTTATCCAAGGTAGGTCAAGTAATTTATTTTGGTGGCTTTTCTGCAGCTTATCAGCTGTTTCAGTGGAATGAGGATCCAACAAGTAGTAGGGCAAACTGCAGCACTATTTATGCTTCAAATCTGCACCTAAGGCATGAGACATGCAGCAAAATGACAGCTACTGCACCAGAAATCATTGTTTGTAGCTCCTTATTCATGCACTTGGGTTTTTCCATGACCGAGCAGTAGAAACTGGAAGTTTCTATGGCACCTGGGCTTTACAATGGCATCAAGTACTGACTGCCCCACAGAAGCTGGTAACATGGTATTTAAATGGACTGCACTCTAGAGAGGTTTCAAAATGTAAATGCCACCCCACCAGGTCAAAGCCTTGTCGCTGCAGCTCAGTTTCTTAGGATGATGAATTTTTTGGCAAATCGAAGTCAGGGTTCCCACCGAAGGGTTTGAGACAAACCCCAGTGGACAGCCCCAGGAGAGGAGATGTGCTGCTTTCCTGACTCTTCTGCTCTGGAGTAATAAGACAGATCAGCATTCCACACTTTTTGCTGTGGACTCAGGAGCCCCAGAGCCCGGGAAGACAAGTTCTAACTAGAGGCTCAGGCAGCTTTTGGGTGACAGCAATAAATCTGACAAGGATGTCACCTACTCTAAGCAGCTGCCAGCACAACTGAATTCCACTCATTTTAGAAGCACCAGGTTTCTGAAACATTAATTTCTCAGAATTTCTGGTGCACAAGCTATTTTGAAACTGTCCTAGTACCAGTTAGGTGCTACTGCAACTGTTCTTCAGAAACATGATCCAGAATTCATGATCTTCACTCAAATAAACTCAATACTCCTTGTTCAACAGCTTCCTCTCAGACCCCAAATGGCTCTATCTAGCCAATGCAACCTTCAGACCTGAGAGCCAACCATGCTTCATGGACAGGTCTTTCTGGTGTAAATAAAGTTTAGAGAATTATTTGCCCCCTAACAATGTTTTCCTTTTTCCTTCTTCATATTCTCCCACACACACTTGTCTCCTGAACTCCATTCCATAAACCTTACCTATACTTGAGCTTGGCATTATTTCAAAATGTTACATGATTTAATGGAAAGTCAAGTCACTTAATGGTCCAACAAACAAAATCTCCCAAATAATATGTGACGTTAGATAAAGAAAACCCTTCTATTCAAAACAATGCTTCTGTTTTGCTACAAACCTTCAAAAATCTTCATAATGAAATAGATTATTTCACTTGAGCTGGGGGTTGTTAGGACCTTGCAATTTTTTTGACCAAGTCCTTTGGTCACTCACTAAGTGATTACACTTCGCCCCACTACATTTCAAAGGACGTATAAGCCCCTGCAAACACGAGTGGCAACAGGCTTCATGCAAGTGAGTGCCAACCTACACATTTCTGGACATTGTTTTCTGTTCCTTTTCCTCCAGACTCAAACTCACTTTGAGCTGGCTTTTCTCTGACTATTGGAATCTTCTTTTTGTCCCAAAAAGGTAGAGAATATCTCTCTCACATGGGTAAGAGTGGAAAAAGGTCTGTTCAATACATTGCACCAATAGAAAAAACAATTATTCCCACTCTTCTTCTCCAAATACTTTTCTCTACTCTTTCCCACAGTCAGGCAAACTTTAGGCTCAAAGGGATCCTTCTGTCAATATCTCTATAGCAGGGAATCAGTACAAGAGGAGAATACTCAAAGGCACTAATACAATAAGAAAGCTACTATGCAAGCCCTGAGCCACAGAGACACTGCACAGTATTTGCATTACCACTTCAAGAAGATTTTTCAAATCATAGACCTTGAAATCTGCTATTTGCAGATGAAATTGTTTTTCACCATCCTGGGAACAGGGGTCAAGAAAAAAGCTAATGATGGCCTTACAAATTATACACGCAAAATAGGCATCCCCCACACGCACAGCTGCTCTCAAGGGATCATTTCATTAACAGCAGCACAGTCTGAATTTTTTGGTCCTGATATCCAGACAGGATCCCAAAGAACCACCAGAAGACACACATGTGCCTCGGGCTTACATTGTGAAACCCAGCTGCCCTTGGGGGCTACTTCAAGGGCTCCTCTCTGAGCTACTCTGCATATTGTCCCTGACATTTCCAACCCCATTTAACCATGCTTCCCCTTCAAAGTCTAGATGAACTGGGAGGCCGTTCAGTCCTACGGAGCTGCAGCTTCAGATTCAATCAGAGTAGGAGAATGGGGAGTCTTGAGAAGAACCACCTGGTGTAAGTCACTGGGAACTATGCTCAGCTTTGGGGTTCTGGTCTGAAAGGGCCTTTGCAACCACTTTGTAGAAGCTGTAATGCCAAAATATGTCAGACCCACTGCTCAGGCATGACAGGGGTATTTGTGGGTCTGTGTTGCTAGCACAGCGTGACAAGCACTACAGCACCCAGGAGTTACGAGTGGAGCACCAAGACCAGAGCCTCTGGAAGGCTTAAAATGGCTCTTCCATGGAAACAGATCACTAGAAGCACCCTAATAAAATGTGTTCAGTAGAAGAGAAGTTTTCTCAATTTAAAGCAAAGCCTGCTTGCCCACTGAAAAAACTCTTAGCAGCACAGACATGCCTTGTTGCTTGCTTTGCCACCAGCCTCCCTCTGCACGACCAGCCCTGCTGCCATCCTTCCCTTCAATGTGAGTTAGCTCTACTAGAGTCAGCTTGCTAACTCTGAAAACAGTAAAACTAAAACTAAGCTGTTGTAATGAGGGACTGGAAAAGACAGTCGTGTTGTGCCACAAGCCTCAATAGCCTGTTTTGTCAGAAAAGGTACACTGCTCTGTGGAGCAACAAGCTCTGCGGCTTTCTAGTCATGACCAGAACTTGGCTCCTCAGCAAAACAGCAGTGATCCACACACACCCCCTCCTCACTGACACAACATTTAGGCCAGGGAGCCCCATGCCCGCTTTTCTCATTCTTCAGTTCCCAGTAGCCACACGTGCAAACCAGGCAGGCACCCCATTCCTCCTTCAAGCAACCTTGTACTCTACGCCTCCACCAAGGCAGGCCTAAATTACCTCTCTGAGAGGGAAGGAAGGTATTGAGGCTACAGTTTTCCTACTGTACAGCCCAGTTTGCTGGCCTTCTTGGATTAGCTCCTCCAAGGTTCATCTGAACAATGGGGAGGGAGCAATTTAGCCGAGCAAAGGCCTCTCATTCACAGCAACCTTCCACACACACAGGGGCAAAGTCTGGGCTCAGCAGGTCAGGCTGAGAAGGAGGAATGCAATAGGGACTGTCCTGAGGTGTACTGCCTTGCCATCCCCTCTGTCCTCTCGGCCACCAGGTCTTCTGCTGCACACTCAGGGTGAGTAAAGTTATATACATTACCACAGCTGAAAACTGAAATTTCCTTTCCTCTCATACTGGCTGTCAGAGGTGAGGACAGAGTTTGATATTTGGGTGTTTTAAGTTTCTGCTGGTCACCACTTAAGCTTATCTCGGAAGTAGTCAACACCCAACAGATGACCAGGCATTGTTTGTACTCATCATGTTAACATATCAAACCTTGAAAGAAATCCATGTTCAAGGACAAACCCTAGCAGAGCACTTGTAACAACTCAACCAGGCACTACAAAGTCTCTCTTTTCAGCACCTAATGTTCCAGCAAATGGCTCCTAATTTCACACCAGCTTTCCACATGCAAGCCAGTTCCTGCCCCTCTTGACTTGCCACTGCAGGTGGTGCCAATAAATCACAGTAAGTAGATAGAAAAGTAAGAGCCAGAGGAGGAAAAGGACAAAAACTTGTTAGGAAGGGACAGCATGTTTTCATTCATGGGAAAAGCTTGGCTGTGAATCTTCCAGGTCACTGAATTAAGAGGTTCCTGATATGTTCTCTATCAGAGACCATACATGGTCCTGTAGCCTTTGCTGGTCCGGATTATCTCTGTGACTCCCCATCATTTCCTGGAAGACAGAATCAGACCCACAGGCTGCACCTGTCATCGCTCAAGCTTCATTACTCAGAATAAGATCCAAACAGGCATCTCAATTAATCACACTCATGTATTAGTAAGCAATTCATTAATTCAATAAATTGCTCCAGGCCATACCATAATCAGTCACGTCAGAGATTATAAGAAAAATCACACACCAAAGTGTTAAACATGGGCCCATCCTTGCTGATTCATCATCTGCAGTAATCATTCGTGGCAGAACAGGTATACTCTATGTACTTTAAGACAGGTGGCATGGAAAATTAATCATCTTAACCATGCAGATTTCCTCTGCCAGATCTGTTGATTCAACAATATAAGATCCAAGCTGCAGAAAATTCATAAGCAGGCCACCTCAGAAAAAAAAATAAACATTTTTGTAATCTGCTCACTGATAGCCAGTAAGCACTCTGCTTGATAAATGGGGACTTAGCTGTACAATAACATGCAATTCCTCATGCCCTAACCTTCCGGCACAGGGCTGAAAAGGTGCGGTAGAGACCAGGAGAAGCCACTGCCGCAGCTGGAGCCATGAGAGCACATACCAAGCAAACTCTTCCTGCAGTGCCAACAGGCTGTCCAGCATATCTTCATCATCCTGGTTTCTATTGTCTGTCCCCAAACAGGCCACTGTACCACAAAGAAAAGTCCAATCAATAGGTTTCACTCATCTGTCCCTATGCACCTAGCAATGATCTTACAGCAAAGAAGAAGCTCTGCATCACAGAACCCAAAGAACTGAGCTGGAAGGGACCTCAGCCTCCCATGTCCAGTTAACCACCCCTACCTCACTGTTAACAGGTGCCCATCCAATCTCTGCTTACAGCTCTCCAGTAATGTCATCCTCAGACAATGTATCCCAGCTTTTCACTTTGTGTTTCTTACTGTCCTCTCACAAGTTAAGCTCATTACTTCTTGTCATGTCTACCACACACTTAGACTGCTCTCTTGCTTTCTGCAGTAGCCTATTCTGCCTCTGAGGTCCACTGCCCTCTTCCCCATCCGGTTTTCCTTCTATACTCATGTTTCAAATGGTGTGATATTTTGTGCTGCATTTCCCTTACCTAAGTAGAAAAAAAAAATACACATTTAGATAGAACAAGACTGCCTGTAGATCAATACTGGTGTCCACTGGCTACTGTGAAGAAAAGTAGTTCTGTCCCAGCCAAACCAGAACATTGTTTTGCTCTGCTTAACACGTGTCATGTAGTAGGGGCAGCGCAAGACAGAGTAACAGCAACCAGAGCATTGTAATGGGACTCACACAGGATACAATCGCAGCAGAAATTTGTCATTGACATTTTCATAATCTGCCTATACCTAAATGTGCAGTCCTTTCCAGACCCACAGCTGTTCTGTTTCCAGATTAAATAACTACACCTCTGGTGAGCCAGGTCTCAGGTTAGGATTCACACTGAGTCGGGTGGCTGACAGCCGTGACAACAGGCTCTCAGAAGTGAGCCTACCCAGTCTGCCTGCTCGTATATCAATTCCAGACTTCTCTGGGCTTTCATTGCAAATGATGCTTTGAGCTGTCAGAAGCAGCATGAGATCACCAAAGTCCTAATCCCGGAAAGGGCCGCGAACTCCTTGTCAGCTGCTCAGAAACCCCAACCGCTGCTGCAAGCATTCAGCAACTGGAGGGAGTTACATCCTGCAAAAGCAAGTCCTCAAAAAGGAAAAGATCTTGGGGATAATTATTTTTATGTGCAGGGTTGTGGATGAGCCCAGTAGATATTAGATGTTTTCCTGCCCCTACTTGCCTTATCACCGTTTTCTTCAAACCCAGAGCCAGTGCATGAAGGGGGAGATTCATCGCATGAAGCTGCACAAGGCTCTAGTCCAAACTCAGTGGGTTTGGTACCTGAGTAGTCAACTGAGCTAGATGGGTGCATCTCAGAGGGCAACACATTTCGTCCTGTAACAGATGATAGAAATACATTAAACAGCTCCCCAGGTGCCTGTTTTAGATTACACATCTAGCTTTGCAATGGTTTAGACTTAGCAATAAAAGTTATATTTTAAATATATGTATATATTTATTATTTTCCAATCAAAGACCTGGCTTTATTTGAAGTTTGACAATCAGGACCTTTGAGCCGGGAATAAAGTAACTGAGCACCACCCAGCTTAGGGTGTCTCTAATGTCAGGGATGCAAGGCAGACACATTCTGATGCAGCCCATGAGGTGCCACAGCTTGGACCATGATATATCCAGATCATCTCTTGGTTATGGCAGTTTCACTGATGACCAGGTAGATGTGAGCTTCCTGACCAGGAAAGAAGGTGCATTTGGGATTTTCTTTGCCAACACAAACACAACTCTGGACTTCTTCACATTTCAAAAACTGAGCAATGTGGACTTTCTCCTCTGGGGAACGAAGTCCAACTGACCCATCACTGAGATACAATATGCCTGATTTCTGCTTCTGACTTGCCAATCAGGTAGAAAGGGGACTTGCAAGAAATTCTACTGTCAGAAGAAAAACATTCTACAAAAAGGCTAATGATTTTTAATAGAAACCTGTGATTTTAAGGTTCAGAACTTAGAAGAAATAGTATTCAAGATAAATGTGTGCTGAATGGTCTCAGTATGGTTATCTACAAGGAATTTTGTTGACAATATTTACAGCTATTGAGACAAAATGGTTCCGCAAGTGATTCTAGAGGATCAACATTTCATATTACATGCAACATTTCATATAACATGCATATTACAGCTGAAGAATCTAGCAATTCTAAATTCCACTGGGTAAAAACAGTTTGGAAGGAGCAGGTAAATTGCAAACATCTATTTTACAATGTAGAGTTTGAAAAAAAAACCCCAAAACAACCCAGAATCATTTCCAGTGTCTTCAGAATGAGCCTCCCTGGATGCAAAGCTATTTGATGTCAATGGGAAGGCTCCTCTAAGTAGTCTTTTGGAGGTTTAGAAACTCTTTACAGTCATCAGAATCAAAGGGGAAGTCTTGCCTTTGGACAGAAACAGCTTGGCTGAATAAAAAAAAATAGAATAAAAATCAAAAGCAAGATGGTCTTTTCTGAACAGTGGGAATTTCCTTTTAAATTGCATAGCCTTGGACCAGTGAGGAGAAGCGGAGCCCATGGCCAGTGACACAATTTTGGGATGGATGCAGATAAGCAAAAGCAAGAAGCTTCAGGTACTCTTTTCAGTGCTCTGTGGGGACAGGACAAGGGGCAATGGCCTCAAGTTGGAGCACAGGAAGTTCTGCACCAACACGCGGAAGAACTTTTTCACAGTGAGGGTGACAGAGCCCTGGGACAGGCTGCCCAGGGGGGTTGTGGAGTCTCCTTCTCTGGAGATATTCAAGACCTGTCTGGACGCCTACCCACGCAACCTGTTCTAGGGAACCTGCTTTGGCAGGGGGGCTGGACCCGATGATTTCTTGAGGTCCCTTCCAACCCCTATGATTCTGTGAAATAAAAATTAAAACAAAGAAAGAAACATTAAGAGTTGCATGAAATGGTGGAAAATCTTATGAATGGTCCACTGAAACTAAACTGATGGGTTTTGCAGAGCTCTAGGTAAAAGCTACAGTCATGTCGCCGAAATACTGGGTTTACAAAATAGCAAGTTTCTCAATAATCCAGATAGTTTCCTCTCATATAAACTGCTCCTAGGTAATTAAAAGGACAGGAGGAAAAAAAAATAACCAAAACCTTTCCTAGAGTAATTAGAGTTGCTCAAACTAATGGTCCAAGGAATTCCCAAATACTCAGATGCCCTCTTAATTGCAGCTGAGCAGCTATAATGGTAAAAAGCAGTTCCAGCTAACTAAAGGCTGGAGGGTAGACAAGCTGTAAGATTCATTTTTGCTGGAAAACTTGCCAAGGCCAAGCACTGAGGGTGACAGCTGCATTCAGTGCCATTTCCCCATTCTGCAATAAAGCTGACAAATTAAATGACATTTTAAACAAGAAATCTTGCTTGAATATTTGTGCAAAAACATGCCGCAATTTACTTCTGGAATGGCGTATCCTGCTAAGACTGAGGAAATGGCTACATCAGGGGACAAAAAGCCCAAATATTTTAAAAGCAAAGGGCTGTGTTCTCTGCACGTGTCCCTATTCTCATTAAATATGAAGGATGAAGGCCAGTTCTTCCCAGACTACAAACGCATCGCATTCCCATCTCCGAGTACTCAGCTTCAGTAGGCTACCTTCTACATTAGGCATATGTTTAAGCACCTCAGTAAGCCCAAGGCTGATTTTTCAAATGATTTTCACAGAATCACAGAATCAGAAGGTTGGAAAAGACCTTTAAGATCATCAAGTCCAACCGTTCCCATCCTAAACTAAACCGTATCCCTAAGTACCTCATCTACCCTTTTTTTAAACACCTTAAGGGTTGGTGACTCAACCACCTTTACACAAGCAAGCAGCAATAAAATATATTTGGGAAATAAATGTTCAAAGAAAACCCTCATTGTTTTCTATGTTTTGGGGGTAAAAAAAACCCAGATTGTCTCCCAAGGTAGGGTGTGAAAGAGGAGTAGTTTTTCAGAAGGGCTTAGGAGCCAGCTCCTTATTACACACTTAAAGCACTACCGCAGGCAGTTTTGAAAAGGCAACCACAAGGATGCCAAACTGGTTCTGATCCACATCTGCACACCCTTTTTTTGCTATTACCTTTTTTGGTGACCAGATATTCCTTTCCATAGTGCTCACATGTTCTTATGGTTAAACTGTATTCACAAATGCAATCTGTGACCATCATTCAGGTGGTACATAAGTGCTAAAAGTCACACATGTCAAGGCAGGCGGGTCAAACATTTGAGGGCTTGCTACGGCAGGTTGGTAGTCAGTAAATTTGACATGGATCACCTGTTTCAGCTTATCTTATCTGAAGGTTCTCATGCCCAGTGGCTTTGTATGTGGGGTTGTGGGGATGGGTGTAGTTTGAGGTGGAAGAAATAGCCTGATGTACTGGATCAAGTCCAATGGAGGGCCACCACGGTGGTCAGGGAGTCATGCACAGGACATTTGAGGGGATGCTAGGAGAGACAGGGCTGTTCAGCCTGGGAAGGCAAGTCTCAGAGGGCATGTACTCGTCCACTGCCGGTGGCTACGGAGAATACAGAGCCAGGCTTTTCTCAAGGGTGCACAGCAAAAGGACAAGAGGCAAAGGGTGCAAGTTACAGCAATTAGGCATAGGGAGAACATTTTTCTTCATGACAGTGGTCAGACACTGGAACCAGTGCCCAGAAAGCTCATGGGATCTCCAGCCTTGGAGATACTCAAAACTCATCTGGACAAGGCTATAAGCAGTGTAGTCTTAACTTGGAATTTGGCTCTTTTTGAGCAGGATGGGGTGAGATCAGACAGTCTCCAAAAGTCCCTTTCAGCCTACATCATTCTGTGATTGTATGATTCTCTCTATATAAGGATTTAAATGCACATAAATTTTTGGCAGATTTTGGCAAGGCATTTTCTGGTGACATTTGCATATGGATGTTCTCATTTGCATATACAGAAATTCCTGGGTCTTAAGCATTAGTATGCAGGTTTTAAAATCTCTTTTTTCTATTTTAACTTTTCTCGGTCGTCAAAATGAGAAATAATAGCAGGCAAAAAACATTTCCTTCTATTGAGGCTGAGATGCAGAATGGTATTTTCCCTTAAAATAAGCC
The DNA here is from genome assembly GCF_964237585.1 of Gallinula chloropus. Classification (NCBI taxonomy): domain Eukaryota; kingdom Metazoa; phylum Chordata; class Aves; order Gruiformes; family Rallidae; genus Gallinula; species Gallinula chloropus. Next base: position 128,516,278 of record NC_140085.1, on the reverse strand, counting down.
TATCTTTCCCTCCAAAGCCACCAAGCCTGAATATACGTTCATACATGACTATACCTCAGAAATTATAGAAGAGAAAAACAGAAGCAAGCATTATGCTGGGTGATTCAACAAAGTAATTAAAAATAAATCTTTTTTGCTTCCACAGCCGGATTATAATAAACCCGTAACTCAGTCTCATGCATCTTGACCTAAGGATGCATTAACTTGTTTAGAATGGTGGTACTCTTCTAAGTATCACAGGCTCAGTATATCTCATTTCTATTTTTCTCCAAGCATACACAAAGAAAACCCATTAAATGTTTTGGATTTAGCCAATACATGTGGAGATTTTTATTTTTTTTTTTCCCTGTTCCCTAAGAACTCTTTCTCCAAACTGAGAAGTATTTCTCAGTGGCACAGACAGCAAACACTATAAAGAGAGAGATTTTTGAAAGCCTAAGGAAGTGAGAATGCAGCAGCCCCGTCTCTGACTGATGGTCCAGCGATGCTTAGGATCCTGCTGTCAGCAGCAGCCAGAAGCGGGCACCAGACACGGAATGTAAAGGGGAGGCAAATAAGCTGCTTGCTCTGAATACTCCTCCAACCTCCACCAATTTGCAAAGCAGGGACTTTCTGAGCCTGAGGTGCTTTCTCTGTATTCAGTAACCTCTGCAGGTTGGTGAGTGCTCGTGGCCAGCTCAGTCCATCATTCTTATGTATGAAGTCAGGACTGTTGATTTCCAATATGCACCGTTTTAGATTAAATTTCCTTTTCTCCTATTTTACTGCCCAGTTCCTCAGCCATGCAATATCCTTCTGCAGTTCTGCACAATCAGCTTTCACCTTTACTACTCTGAAGAACTGAGCATCATCAGTACAAGTTTGTCAATAGTCTAGATTCACCCTATTTTAGAGAGGGTTATTTGCAACTGAATTCATAACTTCAGAGGTTGGATTGCACAGGTCTTGGACCTTTATTAGTAATCTCTCTCCCCTGGGACAACTGACTGTTTTTACACTATTTTACCTATCTTTTAAAGAACTACTTATTCTTATGAGGACCTCACCCTTATCCTTGGCTACCTAATTTCCTAAAGGGACATTTTTTGAGGGGAACTCAAAAAGGGGGGTGCTGATCTCTTCTCCCAGGTATCCAGTGACAGGGTGCATGGGAATGGCTCAAAGCTACATCAGGACAGGTTCAGACCAGACATCAGGAAGCATTTCTTTATTGAGAGGGTGGTCAAACAGGCTTCCTAGAGAGGTTGTTGATGCACCAAACCCGTCAGTTTTGCATGTTTGGACAAAGCCCTTGATAACTGGCTTTAACTTTTGTTCAGCCCTCAAGTGGTCATGAAGTTGGACTAAATGATTCTTGAAGGTTCCTTCCAGCTGAACTACTATGTTCTAAACTCCATTCCATTCGAAACTGTCAAAAGACTTGGATGTGGACGTATGCGGATAGCATCAACCAGGTCTGCTGCAGCTACATGACAAGACCAAAAGGAGGCACACTTTCCCACTGCAAAAGACACAGTGGCTCTTCCTCCAGACATAATATTCATTCCACAGGTTCTACTCCATTACCGTCTCCCAGCACAGATGTCCGTCCCCTTAGAAATCAGCATCCTGACAAAGTGCAGCAAACAAGGTGTCCCACAAGAGAAGCTTTACGCCACAGCTAGTAACTCAGCTCCTTATTCCCACATTCCTCTGGGATGCTGGGGTGAATACCATCTCATCCCAGTGACGCACTGATGTTAATTTTGTCTCTCTGTTCAAAAATGATCACTGATACTGATCTAAATTCCACTTGCACTGGAGTCAGTGTGGGTTTTAATGCTGATGCCAACGAGGCTAGAGATAGATCGATATATGTTCTGTACAGAATTTTGCGTATTTTCCTTATTTTGTTCTAACCCATTTTGTCAAAATAAATGACAGTCACAGACTTTTGGTGACTCAAAAGTTCGAAGTTGAGCTAGATGCAAAGCATATTATATCCTAAGGCTGTTTAAATGCCTCGCTCCTATTTGTTAAGACAGAGAGCAGTTCCGAATATGACGTCTTCAGATGAGCTACCTCATTTTTCTAAATTTAGATATCCATCCAGGCAGACCTGTTGCTACACGGACACTCCATACTAAACACAGTGATGAAGCCCCAGCTGCATAGTCCTGCCCTTTTCTCAAGGCACACAAACTACCTTCAGTCCTACATACATTTAGGATAGCTCAGTCAATGTGACATAATCAAATGCCCTGACACCTCAGAAATGCTGGTGTGGGTGAACACCAACGAATTACAGTTCATATGGTACCATCGTCCTTTGGAAGTATTTAGCACAAAACCAAATGAAAGGAGGAAAAATAAAATCTGGGAAAAAAAGTGCTTCATCCATCGGTGCAATCTTCCCTCCCAGCCTGCGCATTTCAGCTGGCACAGAGGAACTTACACTGCCACGGTAACAGGCTCATGGATTCACTCTCCTTAGCAAGAGCTCAGCTGCAGCCCACGGAATGGTTACCAATAGACCTGTACAATCCCAGTGTATATTTTTCCATGGGGCTGGAGCAGGGATGGGGAGGGTGGAGGGTGGAGAGGAGAGGGGGGGTTGCTGTTTCTGAGACTGGAAGTTTTTGTGGAGCAATATGAACATTTAAGTAGATCCAGTATATACCCCCATGGATTTAGTGAGGATTCCTTGCCTCTGGAATAATTCTTGGACTCAAAAAAATGTCTCTCCCTCTAATCCATCTTTCTGGCAACAAGGCCAGCCCTTTATCATTGCCCTAATGTTGTCAATTACTTTCAGCTAATGCCAGCTCCTTCTCATTAATGTCAAGAAAACATAAGCTCCTCTTTTTCCCCGAATTCCCCTTACAGAGGCAGGTTTTGCCCGCAGTGGAATGCGTGCCCAGACGATGTCTGTGGGAATTGCTGTGTGAGGCTGTAACCGTGCTGGCTGCTGTCGCTCGTGCTGCTAAAGACCCGAGTGGATGAAGAAAAGGAGTGTCATCACTGCTTGCCCTCTTCCTAGCTCAAGGTAGGGACGAGGAATTAGGAACTCCTTTTTTTCCATTGTGAACTAACAGGCATTATAATCCTATCAGCGCTGGTATTTTCACACAGGTAACTGCCTTCATCAAGCGCTACGTTTAGACAAAACACCAGAACCCAGCACCCAGCCCATGCAGCATGTGTGTATGCGCAGGGACCTGCCCGCGCCTCCGCCCAGCTGGAGCATCCCTGCAGATCCAGCCTGCCAGCCCATCACTTCACCCAAACCCACTCCCCCGCCTCACACCGCCTTTGACATCTCTCGCAGCTGCAAATCCTCCCCACTACCCCTCAGTGAGCCTCACGCCAGCTTTGGCAGAGGCTTTTCGACAGAAATCTGTGACAGAGGAAGCCCCAGTGTTGGGGGCAAGGGGGATGTACAGCACCTTTATTGCTTTTGCAGGGCAAAGGGGAAACTCCGATTATTAAAGTTCAGTTTTCACTGCTGATCAGGAGGGGAAAAACAAAATAGGACTAAGAGAAATGGCTTTACAAAGCGTTTAAGCTGCCCACCCACGGCATGTAGTCAGCATGTGTATTCAGGTCAGCTGAGTCACGTTCAGCTGTGCCTTAGCTGCAGATTTTAGTCAGAGCAATCTTAGCTGAAGCCTGTGCTGTGAGGAGGCTGGTGGTATCCAAATTTGTTCTAGTATCCTGGAATTTGCTCCTTTGAGTGTTGTGGCTCAGTATAATCCTACGGAATTAAACTGTTTCTGTGTACCATTCCCACTGAGCTAATGAAAGAGTTAAAATCTCCATCCGTGGTACAGAATAGCAACACAATTGTTAAAGAATTATAGTACAACGTTGAGGTGGGCGACACAGCTCAGATTCAGCTACACCAGCATTAACTAGCTGAGCATTTTGCCAAGGGAAAAAGCCAAGGCTTCTTTTCCTAATGCAGTTCTCTTGTCTGCTTCCAGTTCCCTATTACGCTTATCTCAGTTAGCAGCATTGCTATCATTTTTGACTATTTACGAATGGGGGACAGCAGCCTCACTGGGGAAATAGCCACAGAGCTGCTCACAGGAGACACAGCTCTGCCTGCAGGGGGGTAACTGCCCGCCCACGCTTATTCCCATGCCACTACCATCTCTGAACCTCCGGTGGTTCACTGAGGGCTGTGGCGTGGGTGCCACCAGCAATCCCCCCAGTCTCCTGTAGCAGGGTACCTAACCTATGTTGGTTTATCTTCAAGAGAAGTAGAGACTCCAACTCCAAAATGACCCAGTGAAAACTTCGTGTTCTTGCCCTCTCTCTAGCCCACCTTGTTCTGGTCCCACGAGCCCTACAGAGGATGCCTTCCTGAAAATTACCTGCTTACATGAGATTTCTGGGTCTCTGAGGCTTGTCCAACCCTTTGAAAACCCATGCCTAAGGGCCTCAGCACTCTGAGTGTTGCAGCAGCATGTTGCCTTAACCCTCACTTGTCATAGTTGAGACATTTTTAATTACAGTTCATGAGTACAGTCCGTAATGCGTGTTAGGGTGAGGGGTGCCATGTCCCCAGGGAATCGCCACAGTTCATTCCACAACCAATGGAGGAGGTGAAGAACCCGGAACAACAGAGCAGAGCCGAAGGGAAGAGCAGGCAGTGTACAAAATTGGGAGGCTTTGCTCTCCTTGTGCCAGGAGGACTCAGGCCAACCGCTGCAGGACCGAGTCCCTTCACCACCTTGACTGCACAGGCGGGGAGGAGCGGCAGAACGACCCCCCCGCCTCACCAGAGGCACAACACATTACTGTGCCTGCATTAAACGGGCAGGCTCATCGCTTGGGATTACAATTAACGCTGGAAGGAGATCCAAGAAGTTGTAAAAGTTTAAAGGGATGCCTGTCATGTAATATTCTCTTCAACTTAAATTATATCAAAAATCTGAAGCATGTGTTTAATAAGTAAGAGCAGAATTAATCCCCTAGCTGTCAGCACAACTGCTCTGAAATGGTGACTTACATCTAATTACATTTCTTTTTAAAGCCTGCTTGCAATCAGTTAGCTTGTGCCCTGGCTCGTGCCAAAAGGAACCACGGCTGTGATGTGAGATTGCATATACAGCACTACAGGGGTATTTACATCACCAGAATTCAGCTACCTTAAACGGGAGGCTACTCTCCTTATGTTTTGTATGGAGAGATGTAAGCTCTCTCCGAGAGTATCTCAGAGTTTAATTTGGGTGTGCTGGATTGCCCACTGAAGGGGCCTGTCCTCCGCAGGGAGTCTGACCCCCTCACTTGTGCTGAAATAGTCAAAGTTGGGTGGAGTCAATACCTCTGAAGTCCCAGACAGCAGCGTGTAAGGACAGCACCCATCCAGCAGCCCTTTGCGCCTCAGAATGGGCATAGGAAAGTTTCTATCTCTAACACAAACTTAGTCCCGGGAAGATCTCAATGGTTCAGATCCATTTCATTTCAGTCCTCACTCCCTGAATCCCAGCTGCCACCAGTAACCAGCCAGGCCGTATCACAGCAATAAATGCTGTGTAAGGGACTTCACAGGCTCGGTATGGGGGTTTTCAGAGAACCCCTAACACCTCCTAATAATGGGGAAGGTTATGCTAGGATAAGCTACAAGAGAGCATAAGCTCGTATCTCTTGTCATGGCTCTACCCCTAGCCAGGAGCTGAGCCCCGTGCAGCTGCTCGCTCTGGTGAAGGGAAAGGAAAAAAGGAAAAAAAACCAAAAGCAAACCTTGTGGGTTGGGATATGGTCAGTTTACGGGGACAGCAGAGAGAGAACTAACAATAATAGGACTTTCATAGCAAAAATATACAAAACTAGTGATATACAATGCAGTGTCTCACCAAACCATACAACTCAGGCCATACAGATCAGAGCTGTCCCTACACTGGACCATCCCCAAAAACAGTGTGTCCTGGAGCTGCTTGCTCCTCCCCCCACCAGCCCCTTTCATGCTGAGCATGACATATATAGCATGGAATACCCTCTTTGGACCATTTGGGTCACCTGTCCTGGCTGTGTCCCCCCTACCAGCTTCCTGGGTGCCCCCTGCCTTCTCATTAGCAGGGCAATATGAACAACTGAAAGTCCCTGACTGCTTGGCAACAACTGAAACTGCCATGTGTTATCAGCACTGCTCTCATCCTAACTCCCAAAAGAAAATTAACTCTATCCTAGCAGAAACCAGTAGTGTATTTCTGATAATGCCGTGTATCCTAAGACATTATAAGACTCAGGCAATTTAACCATTCATGAAAACATTTTTGCTTTTGTTTTGGTTTGGGGATTTTTTGCCTTTTTCTTCTAAATGAAAGGAATTTATTTTTCTGGCTTCATGTGTATTTCCATATTGAGGCCTGTGGGATATAAGTGCATATTAGCTCTATTTCTTCAAATGCAGGTCAGTACCAAAAGATCATATCCCTTCATGCTATTTGCTAGAGTTAACATTGCAGTCAAGAGAATTTTAACCCAAAGAAATACTCCTGCATCGAGCTGGTATCACATTTTAGGCCTACTGTTTCAGACTTGTATCAATGCTCAGAATGGCACTGCTGGAAAAAAAAGAGAGCAGTGTCAGACCAAAAGGCAATTACTACTCACAGTCAGCCTTTGTACCCAGGTGCATCAATGATACCTTTACCAGCTCCACTTTGTCATCATTCCTGGTGTTGTAAAACCACCTCATGGCTGAGTTGGCCACCCTGTTCTTCTGCACGCTCACATTACCCCCATGAAATGCACTTTTTTCTCAGTAATGCTTGCTGAGGTCCACAGTAACTTTTGCTAGTACGTAAAGTAAAGCTGGTGGGGGCAGCCCCTCTCTCCCCACCCCACCCCCCACCCCATACCAGGCTATATTAGATATAGTGCCTACATGGGGGAGCCACTCAAGTGATTCACACTGAAAAATCGCTCTCTTGCAACTTTTGTCAAATAAGGTTTTTATTAAACCCCCTCCAGACACAGCTGATCGGTACTTCTAACAGTGTATTCAGGTTTTCTCCCATCAATCACCAACGAAATTGCTGTTGGTTTGGGGTTTGTTTTTTTTTTCCTTTTTTCATTATTATTAAAAGAGCAGCTCCACCGTGCATCGCTAATTAAGGAGGAGGTTTGATTGAAAAGGCAGCGTTTCATCGAACAATGAGGATCCCCGGTTTCTGCCAGTTAAAGCAGGCTCCTGCCATTATTTTTACATAACCCAGCCCTTAGAGATAGAAGCAACATCCTGCAGAGAACAGAAATGACTTGCCTAGGAATACATCTATAAACCTGACAAGAATCAGCACCCAGAGACTGCTCCAACTCCTGTCCGCAGTCTTTAAAGTTTTCAGCTGAACTGTAGTGAAAATGAGTTTCTGCAGTGCTGGATCCTAACCAGAGAGAAGAGTGGGTACTGCAGGCTTTCAGTCAGGAATCTCCAACAAAAAGCAACAACAAAAAAGCTTCCCATGCTTTTATTTGATAAAAGAGCTTGTAAGAACTCTCTGTGCGAGGAGGGTGAGGGACGTGTTGTTTTTCCCAACATCAGGAGTGTAAGTGAAAGCTTCCAGCGGGCAGCTTTGCTAACAGGAACTGATTTCACATTAGAAGTGGTTTCTGTGCCATCCTGGGAGGGCTAGCTGGGAAGGAGGCACCTGCTGCAGCTGACCCCACACCCAGCCCAAGCAAGTGCCAACAGGGCAAGCCAGGGGGCTCGGACTACGCACAGATACCCAGTACCTTCCCTTTCCCTCAAAAGTGAGAAAGCTGAAATCTGGACATCTGGGCAAGCAATCACACAGCAGTAGTGTCACTGTAGCAGGCTGAAGTAACCCTGGAGGAGACATGCTCACTCCTCAGTATCCGACTTTAGAAATGGGCCCAAGATACAAAACCTTGGTATCGACTTGGCCTGCCCAATGGGTCAGGACCTAGATGTATCACTAGCCTGGGAAGGCGAAGTTGGACAAAATAAATTAATTCCTCGGCAGAATTTGTGCCCCCTTCAAGGCATCCGGACTGGGAGCTGGTTGGGGGGAGGGCTGAGGCATGAAGGAGTAATTTCCCTATGAAATGGCTCCTGCTAAACAGAAAGGTGGTCAGAAGAGGTGCACCAGTTACAGGAGCATCCAGCAGCCCCTTCTGAGGGGGAGGAGCAAGAAAAAAATCAGATCTCTCTGGGAAATAAGTTGAGTTCACATGGACATCTTGCACTATTTCATAAGGACCCGGGAGCTGAGGGGGTGGCCAGATTAGATCCACAGAATCCATCAACTGCACTCAGTCCTATCAGAACTCTGAAAACCCACTCAGATGTCTCCTCCCCTGAGTCAGTGGGTCTTCACAAAGCAAGGGAAAAGCCTGGATACTTCTAGTAGCTTTATTCCATGGTTTAGCTCAGGCGCAATTGAACTGACGCTTCTTGTTTGTCCAACAGCACAGCAGGAAATTCTCTCTCTCTCTCTCAGACAGAAAGCAGCTAGCTGGGATCCAGGAGCGGACCAAAGATATTCTAAATATGTAAGAAAAGGGTAGATAGAAGGACCAGCAAGTTTTGGCTGAACTGGGCAGTTAAAAGGAGCAGGTATGCTGTCCTCTGTGTATGTCCACTGCTAAAAACAACAGAAGACCAATTTCCAACCTTGATCTCAAGAAATAGTGTGAAAATTAATTTTACCAGGGTTAAGGAAGAGCAGCTTTTCAAGTCTCTCCTCATTTCTTCACTTCCCAAAAAGGTCCCCTCCACTGATACTACCTCCTGTAGAGGTCTTCTTCCTACACCACGCTTGGCTCATGCTGGCTCAGGCCACCAAGAGGAGAGCAGAGGGATGGAGGTGCAAGGGTCCCAACATTCACGCATCCCTTAGGATGAGCTGCGAGTCTGTCTGTAGGTGGCAAGGAGGACAAGAAAGATTTATTCCATTTTCTACCTTCAGAAGAATTAAAAAACCCGCTGAGACCACAATTTGCCGTCAGCTGACACTGCTCCCTGTGTCTTCAATGCACTCTGGTTCAGGTCTCCATGATTAACAAATTCTGTGTCATTTCTCTCCAAACCTCAACATCTTTCCCCCAAGGCAGGCAGTGCTCCCCAGGGCTGTTCCTTTCTCTTCCTCGAGGAATCCTGTCACATTAGCTCCACCTCTCTGCAAGGCTCCTGAAGAAAGTTCTTTTGTATAAAACATTGGCCCCAATAACTGCAAATGAAAGACAAATTCAGCAGATAAATGAGCTGGATATTATTTTATTGTAATTTAAACAATCATTTTTGAAGTGTGTAAGATTATATAGAACCTGTAATCAGAGCCAAGAGATGTCACTGAATAATACATGACATGCTATAAATTAAGGAAAGAATGATTATACGTAATAAAAAGAATAAGAAATTTCTTCTTGCAGGAAGGATAGGAACCACGTTATTACTGAGCAGAGAGCGATAAAAATCACCACCTTATGAATAAAGCAATGGAAAAAGGAAATGCCAGAGAGAGTCAAAACAACTAAGGAAAGCTCGGCCAGGACTTAGTAAGCAAAGCCAGGGACTCATAACTCTTCCCCACAGTGCAGCAATGCTCACAAATAATTTATTCAACATACACTGACGTATAAACTACTGATGAATAATTTTTTTGTTTTCATGGGGTTTTGCTTCCTACAACTTCTTGACTGATTAAAATTAAAAAAGCTTGTTCTATCTATGGAGACAGGACAAGGGGCAATGGCTGCAAGTTGGAGCACAGGAAGTTCCGCACCAACATGCAGAAAACTTCTTCACAGTGAGGATGACAGAGCCCTGGCACAGGCTGCCCAAGGGAGCTGTGGAGTCTCCTTCTCTGGAGATATTCAAGACCCATCTGGATGCCTCCCTGTGCGACCTGTCCTAGGCAACCTGCTTTGGCAGGGGGGTTTGGACCCAATGATCTCTGGAGGTCCCTTCCAACCCCTATGATTCTGTGAAATAAAAATTAAAACACAAAGACACGCCATACTGAGGACAGAGCAGCAATGTAACTGTGACTCCTGTCCCCTGGTCTGAGCCTCCTCTGCCTTGCAGAATGAAAGTCAACATGGTGCCAGTACTCCAGACAGAAATGCTGCCACAGATGTGAATGACGGGCTCAGATTTGGCAGCACAAGAGGGGTGCTTTCTGCAAATTTGAATTCAAGTTTCTGTATACTTGAATGGAGGTGGTGGAGAATCAGACCTGTTGTGTCACTTCATCTTCTGGGCTTGAAAACATTTACTTGAAATCAGAGAAATTTAAGCTCCTGCTAAAGACAAATAAACCGCAGTGATCCCAGAATAGATGTGAAGATAAAGATGTGCTTTGCAATGCCCAAACTGCAAAAATTATTCTCACGTAAATTTAATTACCTTTGGATATCTGTGCACTGTTACGACTCTCCTATCCCATAATATGCCAGCCATTCCCAAGTACTTCAGCCTAGGAACAACACCCTTTCGATTGCTTGCTTTCTTTGCAGCCAGCAGGAGAGAAAGCTTTATTAGTTTGCATCTCGGGATGGGAGTAGGAGGCAGGAGGGCTGCAGCGCTCACCAAAGAAAAGCTAAGTCAGCAGCCTGAGCCTGGCATCGAGCTGGGCTCCTGGGTACTCTCCCTAGGAGGAGAAGCAAGTTCTCACAATCCTAGAAATAAGGAGGATGATGAGGATAATAGTAATAATAATAAATTGGAATACTAAATTATAATTATAAGGATAAAGAGAAGGAGAACTCCTAGAAATAAATACAATTGAAATAAGCAAAATAGGGGATTTCTTTTCCCCAGCGCTGTGCCTTTGGAAGAGGGAAAAATGCCCTGTTAATCAGGAAAGAAATTATGTTACCACAGCTATTTAGCATGCAGGATCAATTTCTAAATGAAACAATATGCAGTCTTAACATCATGTCTTGAGTCATTTTATATACAATACACACATCTCCAAACCGTTTTTCATTATAAAATATTAGTTCTTTCAACTTTTTCAGCTACCTGCCCCAACAGCTGCATATCCATTTCTCCTTCTCCTTATCTGCTTACAACATAATGTGTCCAACAGACTATCTCCAAAGTGTTCTGCTCTCTTCCTCCCCAATAATGGTGAGGTATCCTGCCTGGAAACAGAAAAACTGGCCTTTACTCGCGCATCACGCTTCAAACGTTGGGCACGGCTCTTGTTTCTGCTGTGCTTTCCTTTGGCACCTATGAGTTTGGGACTGGTTTTCCAGCTGCTCTCACTTCCTCTGGTGTAAACCATGAAGCAAACATTGCGAAACCCTCCAGGTTTGCACTGGTGTGAGGAGAACAAGGGAGAGTGCCCAGGGGATGAAACTTCAGACAGTTTATTATTTTTTACAGAGTAGTCCAGACAGGATTTTTTTTCTGACCCAAAATATTCATGTTCATTAGAAAATTCAATTCTATAAAGATGATTTCCTGCATCAAAAAAGAAATTCAGGGTGGGGGAAGCTTTTCTGACTCCTTCAAGTGCAGACTTGCAATCTGATACCTTATGGTCCCTGAGATGCATGAGCTCAGGCAAGTTCCTTGCAAATTTGGCTTCTCTCTGAGGTTACTGAAACTTTCATTTCAAAGATAAGAAGAAAAACTATAAATTATCTTTTCTGATTAGCTTTATTTACAGAACTTTTTATAAAATTGTCCTGCTTTTTTGGTGGTTGGCCTGCAAACTAAATACATTGAGAATACTTTGCCGAGTAATGCATATTCATGCAAGTATTAATTAAAGCTTGTTTGAAAAACTCAGTGTCATCTCATGCCTAAAGAGACCCATTAACCACTTCTTGAAATTTTTCATCTTTTTAAATAGCCATGATCTTGATAACCCTCCTGTTCTTTTTCCATCTCTGCCTGCTAAAGATTTCAGACCAAATTCTGCTGACAAAGCCTAGTAAATTGAAGTCACTACAAATCAAGTTTAATAGGTGAATTATCCTTCATAATACTACTCTGTGCTTACCTGGTCTCTCTCAGCAGAGATTTCAAAACATTTTATAACATCATATTGAGTGATTGATGAATTAAGCCTAATAACACCCTGGGAGGTAGTACAGTTGGATAAACAGAAACACAGAAAGGTTAATTGTCCAAGGTCACATAGCAAGCGATTTGCAAAACCAGGGCAAGCACCTAAGGAGTCCTAACTGACGTTGCTGCGATTTTCTCCATGAAACACGTCAAGCCTGATTTGCAATTGTCTTTATCTTTGTGTAATTATTTACCACAGTGCAAGACAGGTGTAAAACGGGAGTAAAATTGGTGCCAAATCAAAATAGCCCAGGTATGACAGAAGGAACAAGGGAGATGGCAATAAAGAATCCCTGTATTTCTTGTCCATCGTGACTAACTTGTCCCTGGTTCATTAACTCCTGTGTTTACCTACCAACTTAAATGATAAATTTGATAGTGCTCTGTTGACAAAAGGGCTGGCTAGTTACCTTTTGCTGATGGATGGCTCCACAGCAAATGAAATCATTGTAGGTGTACTTTAGGTGTCATGCCACTTTTTCCTTCTGGTTTTTCAGCAACGACATGCAGATAGAATTAGAATTCAGGGTGGGTTTTTTTTTTTTTGGGGGGGTAGTATATTCTGTCATATCAGGTGGCTAAAATCTGGGTCTTAAATTTAACAGAATTCTCTCAAATATAGGAGCATATCACAAACATATATATCTGAACTCTCACATCTTGCTGTATATGCCTAACTTGGACAGTTGTATCATGCCGGACAACATTAAATCCAGTTTAATTTCAACAAATTACAGAAAGAATAAGGCAACATATCAAAATACTTCTCACTAAAATACAAAGTTACTAATTTTGCAACATGCTTCTCATAACATCATCCTTCCCTGTTATCTGACACCTAACATTTTAGATCACGCTTCATCGCAGTAGCAACTTGTAACAGACACATTAAAGCATGTGAGGGGTTAAGAGACGGTCACTACCCCACTGTATTTTGGATTCATCCTACATAGAATTGGACTAGAAACTTTATATTGGAAAGATTTTTCAGCAAATCATGCATACCCCACATAAAAGAACTGCGGTGGGGAGGGGGACGTCTGACATTGCTTTTTGGGTTTGCTATCCACAAAAACTTTCTAACATACGTTGGTTTAGGTAGCCCATCCATTCAGATGTGGAGATTTCAGTCTGACACAAAATACTTACATTTTGAAGCAGTTTGGCTGGGTTTCCCTGTAATGGTATGTTTCCCAGCTGTGAGTTATCCGTCTGTGCCCCACCGCTGCTTGGGCCAGTCTCTCTGAGCAGACTCATCTCCCCGGCTACAAACCAGCCTTCTCCCAACACTTGCAAGACCTGCACGTGGCTCTGACTGGGGCAAAATAATGACAGTAACATTTTCAACAGTCCACAAAACTTAGAAAAACTGCAATTCAGAAACTGTTTTATACACCCATTTCATTTTTTTAGAATTTTGTTAATTCAGTGGTTTTTCTTGGCTGGATAAAAGTTAATGTTGGGAAAAAAATCCTCCAATTTTCATCCACCTCTCATCTTACTTCTCCCAGACATGAAAAAAAAGAAAACAAAATAAGAATTATTCCTTTTTTTTTTTTTTAATAGGAGCCAGCAAGCAAAACAAAGCAGACATTTTTTAAATCACAAAACCACAACAGACACTACAAGTCACTTTAATACTAACAACACCACTAGCTCATTCTGTGGAACATGGTATTAAGAATATCTGTTTTAAAACATAAATGGTAAGATATCTGGCTAAGGGTTTTTACAACGATTCTTTGACTAAAGTGCTTTTCATGGTGCTGTCCACCCAAAGACCTCGGAGCAATTTTCCAGTACTCCCATGACATTGACAAATACACTGCTGTTCTGTTTAGCAGTTATGGAAGCTGAGTCACAGAAAAATAAAGTGTCTCACAGGAGGCCTTACAAGAAGCCAAAGTTTTCTAGGTGTTGGTTCTGCAACTCAACAAGCAGGTGATTTCCACCACCCTGCAAAGTCCAAACTTGTGTTCAGTTTTGGGTTCCCCACTACAAGAAGGGCTTTGAGGTGCTGCAGTGTGTCAAAAGAGCAGGAAAGCTGGTGAAGAGTCTAGAGGACAGGTCTTAAGGAGAAGTAGCAGAAGGAACTGGAGTTGTTTAGCTCTCTACAGCTCCCTGAAAGGAGGTTGTAGCCAGGTGGGGGTTGGTCTCTTCTCTCAACTAAGGAGCAATAGGACAAGAGGAAATGGCCTCAAGTTGTCCCAGGGAAGGTTTAGATTGGACATTCGGAAACATTTCGTTACCAAAAGGGTTGTTAATCCTTGGACCAGGCTGCCCAGCACCCCACCCAGGGCTCTCCCCAGCCAGGGACTACACCTTTCCTTCTGTACATCGTGTGCCTTGTGTGGTTGGGAGCATATGCAAAATAAAGAGAAGGACAGCCCTTCTGCTTGGCCAAAACAGGACTGCTATGACAGAAGCTTGAAAAGCTCAAATGCTGTTTTCAATGTTTAACCTTTTAAGCTGGCATCAGCATTGCACCACAATTAGTTTTTAATCTATCACTGCCTAAATCCATGTCTCTCTGTCCCAGGCATTACATTTGCTGTAGAAAATGTCTCACAATCACCTGCTACTACGGCATTACACAACTGAAATACGTTCCAGGATGTACCTATCTAGCATCATAAAATATCAACATGTCAAAGCATTTTTCATCTTGCCATCAACCACGTGTGCACACAAGCTAGGGAGTACGTACACCTTGTCTGAGGTGACACCAGTTTGCATAAATCACAATTAGGCAATAATCACAGTGAATAATCACCAGACTTCACAGTATAGCACATTAAGCTTACAGAAGATGAGAGTGACCAGGGTAAGGAAGAGACACTGAGGTCAGAAAAACTTTGCTTGTGGCAAGCAGCAAAGGCTGTCAGACAGGCAACGCAACGGACTCAAAAGTGACTAAACTTAAAAGTGGTTCTCCTAAGCAATGTAAGGACAGTAAAACCTGGTCAGAGGCATGTTTGGAGCATGTGGGGAAATGGGGAGAAGGAGAGCCTCCTATTAAGTGAATCCTCCTGTCCCGTGCCATGGTTTCCACACAGGCAACCAGAAGTACTGGGAATGAGCTGTGGAAGGGCAGGTCTTCATACCAGAAAAAATACAGTGAAACAATGTTCCTTACTCCTTAAGGGAAAAAAAAATCTAGAACAAAGCATAAACCAGGGTTCTCCCTCAAGGCTTCCTTGCAGGGTGGTGGGAGCTTTTTCTCCACCTCAGTTTAGCAAAACCATGCAGGAAAAGGAGGTGATAATCCCCTGGCGACATTTCACTTAACACTTGTCTGGTAAGCAATATTTCCTGTGTGCCTCAGGAACCAGCATAATGGAAGCAGGCTCTGTCTCAGAGAAGCGTGTTAATTTATTTGCAGCACATGAAGGCCATTTATTATGAGCTTAATCCAAGTTTTGATGCAGTAAAGCTCTTAGAAGGCCTTTGCAAGGCCCTTCTACTTCCGAGTTGGTGCTGTTTGATAATGTGAACACTGAGAGACTCCAGACAGGAGGAAACCCAGGCCTGACCCAGGGACCAGATATGCAGAAGGACTTCCACATGCTGTAGATATCATCCCTTCCATGTAAGTATGGGACAACAACTGCAGCTTGAGTAAACAAGCAATGGTAGTAAGCATGTGCACACAAACCCAAAAGTAATAAATGCTCACACTGAAGCTTTTCTAAAGGAGGGCCTTATGATGAGTTTTAGTTGCTAATTCATAATAAAAGGCTGGGAGCATAAAAACTGGGAAAACATCGCCCCATCTCCTCCATTTTTGGGCAACTTACTCCCTCCCCAGAAACTTCTCAGCAACTTGCATACTGGTTCTTCACCTTGTAGGCACAGGTCCTCTTGATCTTCTGTGTACAGCTAACACCAAGTTTTCTCACGAGGCAGTTTCTCTTCCCAGTCAGTAGTGTTCACTGCAGCAGTGCTTACTGCAGCCCACACGCTAACATATTCTTACATGTTTTTAAGGACTGCTGTGGACTAAGATGTGTTTTGTGAAGAGAGAGAGAACAGAAGAAAGAGCAGGAAAATGGGGCTAGCCAGGGCTAAAAGTATCAGAATATCAGTATGAAACTCTGTCTGTAAATGATGGCCTTTGCTATTTTTAGCTATCATTACAGAAACAACAGCAATGATGGATACCACCTTTGTACCTCCACTCCTTACTGGCAGCTGCATCCCTTGTCCTTGTGCCTTTACCACTGCTGCACAGGTAGAAGGCAATTCTCCTGAAGCAGACAAGGAGAGGAGAGCAGCTCTGCATGGGACCGTGCCCAGTGATTCAGCTGCAGAGCTGCCACTCATTTTGCCGTGTTGCTGTAGAGAAGCTAATTAAACCCATTAAGAGTCAAGCTTTATTAGCCTGAGTGCATGCTTGTTAACCTTGCCTTACCATCATGGGACACCGCTGGGCCAGTACAAGACCAAGGGTCTCTGCACCAAGCACCTGCACATAGGCATGCTGCGTGTTCTGGGTCTGTCCCTGACCCAGTGTGCTGCCCCAGTTCCCCCAGTGCGGTGGCCAGCTGGGGGAAGCAGGGGGAAGGCATGATTCACGCTGCTCCCCATTTTCTCCCCACTACTCTTGCCTGCAGGCAGGGGAGATGGGACTCAACAGCTCAGGAGAAACAACTTTCTGCCCTAAAGCTGCTGCTCACCATAACAGCCAGTATAAACCCTCCGTTACAATAGTGGTGCTACTTCAAGTTTGAGACGATGTGTAGGCTTACACCTAGTAAATGCTGTCGCTGTGTGCTCTGCAGCCACACTCCTGTGGCTCCAGCTGCAGTTTAGACCCCAAGTGGCAACATTACTTACTACAAGCAGGACTTGGGGTACCTGGTCATGGACGGTGCTTTGAGGCACCTTGCCTGGAACACTGCCTCTCCAAACCTGATACAGGGGACTCCACACACCCAAAGGTGCTGAAGCTGCTGAGCTGCTCAGGGGCTGCAAGAGGCCTGTTCTGGAGCAAATGTGAAAGCAACTGGGCAGTGTGTACGTGCATGCAGATCAGGTTGGATGATGGCCATAGGCTCCCACTTACCCCACAAAGGGGGAGAAAGAAAATAACACCCATATTCTGAAGAAACTGGGGCAGATAACTTGGTCAGGGCCACAGGGAAACACTGGGCCAGAGGTGGGAGTTAAGGCTGACTTGAAGTCCTTGCTTAGCTCTTGTATTACAAGCCCAACCTTCCTGCTCTACGCAGCATTTTGGCTCTTACTGAGAATATGAACTAATGCTGTGCATCATCTGTAACAGAAACGGTGTCAGGCTATGGTTCAGATAACCCAGGGCATTAGGAATGAGTTCCTTAAGCCTTTTGGCCGCACCCCATGAGCTCACTTCACCTGCTGAGGATTTCTGAGTCCTGCGGCCGTTCTATACTGAAGGACTTTCTATACTGATCAGGACCTGGCCACAAAATCTTCTCTGGGGCACCTTAAGCCTACAGGTGTGCTCGTGGTCTGCCTTCCCCAGCCACCCCCAGGGTTCCAGCAAGCACATCTCTGCAGTGTCTCTAGCAGGCACACGCTGTCTCTATGGCAATGAGAGGCAGGAAGCGCCTGAGAAGGATGCTGCAGAAAAGACTGTGTCTGGCACCAGGAGGAGACAGCAGAATGTGCAGAAGCCTGGAGGGAAATGCTCCCTGCAGGCTTAAGCAAGTGATGTGGCAGTAGGATGACATAAGTGACCCAGCGGAGGAGAGCAATGCGTGTCTGCTTTCTTCAAGGCAGGCTTTTCTTCCAGCTAATGTGTTCATTACCTTTTATTTATAATGGAT
Organism: Gallinula chloropus; assembly: GCF_964237585.1. Taxonomy (NCBI): domain Eukaryota; kingdom Metazoa; phylum Chordata; class Aves; order Gruiformes; family Rallidae; genus Gallinula; species Gallinula chloropus. The sequence goes on along the minus strand of NC_140085.1, from coordinate 128,498,440 downwards.
TAAATTTTAACGATGCTGTACTATCAGAAGTGCTCGCTGCACATCACCCAGCTCAATCTTCATCAGGCTCCTGTAAAGTGGGGAACACAACCTCTCCAGCTTATTAGTGCCAGGCTGCGCAGGGTGTTATGTACTTTGTTGCAGCACAGGAAGGGGTGTTACGAAATACCAAGTGCTGCAGAAGAGTACTTTCAGGTGCTCTCTGTATTTGTGTCAGGCTTTTCCCGCTCTGGAAGAGCTGCAGTTAGAAGGCATTGCATTAGCATAAAAAAAAACGTATTTAACTAAAAATATGCCTACTACTCTGATTTATGACTGATGATTCAGAACAGGAGAGGAAAGAAGGTAAAACCTTCTAACTCACTCTTCCCCATTTATTGTTCTTTTCCTTTTTAACTCTTTGTTCAGACAATTGAACGGCGTTGTCGGGCTCGGCCTCTGCTCACGGCTGCCTTTCAGTTCTCAGGTACCAGTGCCGACCTGCCTCATGTACAGGCACAAAGGAAGTATGATTACAAATGTACACGCTTCACTTCTGTGGGGATCTGATGTGTGTGTCACTGGAGAAAGTGCAGTAGAAGTCTCCAAGCTTCTGCTTCTGCTATAGATGAAACTGCTGATGGTGATCAAGACATGACAGGGATTATTAGTCATAGTGATTGTTACAATTCATATTCACAAATTAATATTAATCTTGCATGTGTCTGTCTGCTTTCGGAAAAAATACCAAGAACACAAAGGCCACTTTTATACTTAAATCCCTAAAGGGAAGTTATCTACAGAAGCCACTGCAGTTCATCTCCGTAATTTCAGGGAGCAGATTAAGGAACAGTGCAGATTTTTACTTACACTAAATAAAGCAAGAAGCAATGCAGCATGTATTTGCAAGTTTATTCACCTGTACTGTATTTCTACTGCGCTCTTTCACAGCCACCTATTCTCTACAAATGGGGAGGAGTGAGGGGGGAAAGTGGGAAGGATGAAATACTGGGATGAGAAAACAGTATATAATCCTGAAGTCACCGGAGAAATAAATATACAGGTAATATATTCAAGTTCCATACGTGTGTATAAACAAAAGATCAGGACTTAGATTTAAATCTGCATATGCTATACAGAACTTTTTCTGGAATGACTCCCTGACAACATATACTGCTGCCCTACTGCTGTGGTTTTCAAAGCCCACATCTTTTCTAAAAGGGAAAATGTCTGCACATAGCAGATTCTAACTTTGTGTGGGTGTGTAACCGACTTGGTTACCAAAGAAACTAGTTCATGTTCTACACCACTTAAAACTAATATTACTATTAGAATAAATAATTTGAAGGAGAGGAAAGGAGTGGAAGGGGAAGAAAAAAAAAAAAACCCCACACACACCACCATGCCTGCACTGCAGATTTGTAACAACCAATTAATGGCCAGAGAGAGAAATGCCATAGCCTCAGTCACAAAATTTTCACTCTCCCTACGCTGCCCAAACAAGTCTTTGCTCTCGATGCAAATATTTCAAAACCAAGTCTACACTGCTGTGTTCACGCACCACTGCACTGCCTACATGACGTGTTTTCTGCATAAGTGAAGGAAAGTTGCAGACATCTTGTACTGTTGCCAAGACACTCTGACACTTGCTCGGAGACACTCTGCTGCTGCTGCTGCTCTGAAATGCTTCGACTTCCTCCACTTCAGTGCCATCCCAAAGCCGTCCCCGGCTGGTTACGCCTTGGGTCTTGCCTTTCCATGGCACTGGATTTGTCTGTCTTCTCTGCAGCAGTAGCCACCTGCATCTGGAACGTGGAAAAAGAAACCTAAGAATAGAGCCTGATCATTTCTTTTGGGTAGAAACCTTGTACTGCTTCGTGTTTGATATGCTGGCTGGCTAACACCCACGCACTCAGAGCAGCCTCACACCAGCAACACCAGCTGCTTTCTCAGCTAAGGACCTGAGGCGCCCAGCCCAGAGATGTTGGCTTGTTTTTTCCCAAAACGCCGCAACAAGCCCGGCAGCCGCGCTCACGCCGCAGCCTGCCACCTCGCTGGGTCCCCCGCCGAAGGCTCGGCCCTGCAGCCGCAGCCCCTCTGCGCCGGCTGCGTCGGGACTAACTTAAATGCCCGTGAACGCAAAGCGGGGAGCGAGAGCCGGGGTGAAGGTGCTCCCGGCTGGCCCCAGCCTCCCGGCTTGGTCAGAGCCGCGGGCCCAGGATACCGCGGGAGGCACCACCCGCCCCTGCGGCCACGAAATGGCTCCTTGGCCCCGTGAGGCCTCCAGGTGCCGGCAGCCCCACGGTGCCACCCACCGGCGGGGCAAGGCGGGCAGGCAGGGTCCGAGGGCCCGGGCCCTGCGCCAAGACAACACCGCCACCGTCCAGGGCCCCGACCCCGGCCGGCCCCGGCCCCCGCTCGGCCCCGCTAGACCCGCGGGAGCGCTGCGCAACACCGCCGCCCCGTGGCCACCGCCGCCCGGCCGCCCTCCGCCGCTCGTCGGCGGGCGGGGCGAGAGCCACCGGTGCCTTCAGTCCCCGCCACCGCATTTGTGCCTTTCCCTTGCAGGGAGACGGGCTCGGGAGGCATCGCTGCCCGTGCGGAAGGCGGGCACAGCCTGTGCGGAGGGGCAGGAGGAGCTCAGAGGATGTCTGAGGGGAGGAGGAGCGGGAAACCAAGCAGGAGCAGAGCACTGGAAGCAGGGTGCGAGGACGCCTTGTGCAGCAGCCCGGCAGCAGCAGGGGTGTTGCCTGCCCGCAGGGACAGGATTCGGCCCAGCACATCACCAGGGAGCCAGCAGCTCCTTCGTGGGCTCCTCCCACGAGCCGGAGGTGAGGGGAATCCACGGTATCCCAGCCAGTGTAAATGGAAGGCACTGGTCTCTTTACAAGAGCTAATCGACTTTTTTCATTCACTTTTTTTTTTTTCCCCCAGGTAATCCTCTGTGTTTACAGCCTGTGGCAGCCGATGCATGGGCAGGCTTGGTGGGATCCCCAGTGACTGCTAAAAGCAGCTGAGTCTCAGCAATGGTACGTGGGAAGAAATGATGAACCTTGACCAAGAGACAGGGAGGCTTAGCAATCTTGACCCCGGACTCCACCTCACTGAAGGTTTCCCTTTCTCGTTACCTTTTTTCTCACATCTGTGAGCTTGATTGTGCCAAAGCCTGGCCGTTCCTCAAGTCCTGCTCCCTTTCCTTCTCTCTCGAACTGCAGCCAGTTTCACCTCTGTCTGGCACATTCCAAGCCACCTGGTCCTCTGGCTACAGATCAGTGACCCAAGAATTACTGTCACTTGACTTGATTTTTTTCTTTCACTCAGAGGATTTCCTGGGCCTGACAAGAAGGCAGATAACCGATTTCAGAAGCCAAGGCCAAGTACACTCACCTTACTGCAGCTCTTCCCCACTCAAGCCTCTTCCTCCCATTCTTTTACCCAGACAAAATTGTGCTTCTCAGCTCTCAAGTTTTGGAGTCCCCAGGCAGTCAGACATAGCAGTGAGAAGCAAGGACAAAATCTGATTTGCAAGAGGGCATACAGCTACATAACTCATGAATCTTTCCTCTTTTCCTCTTTGTTTCAGTCACAGCTTCCTTGCAGGACCTAGAGCAAATGATGCAGAGCCTGGCCTCCAGGGAACAGACTCATTTTATATGCAACTCCAACTCCTTCCCTAATTGATCCTGGACACCTAAAAAGGAAGGGCTTAGTCCTAAAAAAATGCTAATGTGTTACAATGTAAGTAAAATGTGTGTGCACACTGATGCCAAATTAAGGTGGTATTGGCATCTCAAATTAGGTGTTTCTGAATATTTTAGTGTTTGACTCTGCAACCTGAATGTTCTTTCAATATATATCTATTTTTATATATAGTATATAAATTCTGGAATGGAATGATGTTTTGATTTTCAAGCAAATTGCTTCCCCTTCCCCACATGGATTCCTGCATACAGTATTCACAGAGGACCCATGGGCAGACCTGAACTCGTAACATACAGACTTTGACCTCACAACCCCAGAGGGAAACTTTCCAACAGAGAATGAAACCTTCCCTTTACTGTGCTTGTTGGTACTCTTCTCTGGCAACAAAAGACACCCAGGAATACCAAGAGGGGGATGTGTGGTGGTGGTTACAGACACCCTGTTATGTCTCCCTGTTCATTTCCTACTCCTGTAAGTAATGTGTTCTCCAAGCCTGGGATTCACTTTCTCACTTCTGTATCCCACCCACTGGTCCCAGTTCCCCTCTGCACCATTATTCCCCATCAGCTTCTTAAAATTTCTGTATCTCCATGCACCTCTGTTCCTCTCCATTTCAGTCTGACTAATTCACCTTCCATGATAGCAGAGAGGATGCATTAAAAAGAAAAAAAAAATCAAAAACCCAACAGGAAAACAATCTCCCAGAACTTAGCAGAATTGCCAGGGACCAGAGCAGCCCCTGGCTTCCAAAAAAAGCAACTGCAAAGCCCCAAACTGAGCATGCTAAAACTGTGCGGTTTAAGCAGCCATCTCCTAGGAACCATCTGCTAAGCATGTGCAAATAGTGACTTTTGAGATTATTATGGTTTAGTGAATTTGGGAAGAATTTTACAGGAACAGCAAGAGGAGGCTCCAAGTACTACTGTGACATAAATATTACAGAATAATTAAATACTGTTTTCAGTCATAGGAATAACATTACTCTCCCATGAACCAAAATGTAAGCTTGCAGCAGCCTTGAGGAGAAAAAAAATACTCTTAATGATTTCCTCAAATATATGGTAAATTTCAGTGAAATAAAACCCAGTCTTTCCTCATATGATATTCCCATGCAGTCAAAATAAAGTGTGTGCTTTCAGGTGCAAAGCCAAACTCAATTAGTATTATACACAAACCAGAATACACCCGGAATTCTGATCAGAGGCAAGCTGATGATTCATACTGCCATGGTCTGCACGTTCGTATTTGCTAGGAAAGCCACTGTATGGCTTGATAAGGGGTTTTGATCCAAAAATAGGCACATATGCCATTTTAAACATTTGCCTTAGAAAATTAGGTTTTGACACTCGGCTTTAATTGTGTGTCATCTAATGCTGATGGGCACTTACCCGGATAGAGCACCAGCTCCTCAATTAAAATGTAAAGTAACATGTTACATTTACAGTAATAATTCCATATTCATGAGCAGGAAGGCGCTGTTTGGAATGCAGCTTTCATAGAAAGCAAACCCAAAACCCCTATAAAGATCAAACCTCCATCGTACGGTAGGATAATTCCCCACGCCTGGTTTTTGTCTCGGGAACATGGGGAACAATCAGAACATCAAGCCTCTCCTATGAGAAGCATGTAGGAGGGAAAGGGAACCCGACGTTTTCTTACTTGGAATACACACCTGCTTAACTACCTAACCCTTCACGAGCTGGAAACGTTTGCCTTGAGGATAAGAGCTCTCTATCAAATGCTGCACGCCTTTCACCTGCTCGTAAAACGTACACCTGTGACTTACTGCAGCGGGTTGCTCCCAGCACTCTGCCTTCCGTGCTTCGTCACGGGAGGTTTTCAGCTGTTAAACCAGGCAGACTGTTGTCTTACCCTAAACAGACCTCAAAGAAACCCTCAGCCACTGCCCTGCGTACTCCTTATGTGGCAACAAGGGGTGAGCAAGTAACGGGACATTTTTAAGCGCTATTGAAATACGCCTGTGGCACGTACGTTCCCAGTGATCACATGTACCGTGAGGGATGTATGAATGGCCAGTCCCTTGCTTTACAGTAATGTGGCTGTTCTCTTTGGTTGGTTTGCTACTTAAAAGTCTTAATTGGTCCTCTTCTGCTATTTTCTCCTGATTGTAGCTTGTCCCTGATTTCATTCATGGGTACTCGCAGCAATGCAGGGGAAAGGCATGTTTGTGACAGGCAGAAGGGACAGCGGCAGCTCAGGGCACAGCAGACAAACAGCATGGAGGTCCATCCAAGCTCTTCTCAGGTACCTACCTGGTACAATTGCCTGGTATCTGTTGAGAAGGCACTGGGGCAGGGCTGCAACAATGGCCGTATGGGATCCAAATTTTTGTGGGAAGCTGAAAATGCGCTCATGAAAGAGTAATGGAAACTCACTCCCCCTCTAATTGTCGTTGTTTTACTTGTCTCATTTGGACATATATATGACATCATAACAACTGGTAAAGCATAATAAAAGGAACATTAAAAACTATTTTACAAATAAGGGTTGTCTGGTCTGAATACAGCTTGACTTTTGTATAACATACTGTATTTTCTATGTGCTGTTAAATTACTGATTATTTTCATTCCATTCCCTGTGAGAGGCAGACAACCTTTCTCATCCCAGTTTTAAAGATGGGGAAACTGAGGCAAGAGGCGATTAACAGTGAATTGACTGTGACCATGCAGCAGTGGTAGAACCTGATTCCCGCAGTTTTCAGGTCTTGGTCCATCATCTGTTCTGCAGCCTGTAAAGGATGCAAAACCTCTGTGATATTGTCTAAAATCTAGTCAATCTGATACCAGTTCATGCAGACATTCTGAAAGACTGGAGAAAAACAGAGATTTTTTTTTTTTTAAAATGTCCTTTACTGAAGGTCTCTTAGTTTATAGCCAACCACACAGTCAATATGACTCAATATGCAATCTAGATGCAGGTGGAAGAACGTGACAGAGCAGTATGAAGACGCTTCTGAGTCAGAGTGTGCTGTCCCAAAGCTGTACATCTGTAATTTATATTTAGATAATTGTCTTTACTAACAGCTTTAGAGACACAAAGCCTAGCCAAAGGCTTTAAAGGGGACATAAGTCAGAATGCGAAGCAGTAAGGCGGGGGAAAAATAGGCTGATCAGCCTTGTCTGTGCAGCTTGGTTGCCGTGCCAGGGACTACCACCAAGCCAATGTTTTCTGTTCTTGTAGGTAAGCTAGGGAGGAGTTGTCCTCTGTGTGCAGTAGCGTCTCTGCATCTGCAAAACACAGCTTATTTTTCTTATACTTCCTCAGATGTAGATGTGTAACACCTTTGTGTAGTACCCTTTGGCTATATCCTAGACTCGCAGGAAATAGTGCTGACTGACAGGGGACACCTAGTCTACTGTCCTACTCCAAGGTGGGATTAGTAATACTTAGGTCACACCTTATACATTTATCCAGCTTGCTTTTAAAATCTTACAATACTGGACAGCCTACACCCTTTCCAGATGACTCTAGTGTTCCACGTCACTATAGAAAGGTGTTACTGTTAGAAAGTGTTCCCCTATCAGACTTAAAATGACCCTTGCTTTCCTTTAAGCCTATCTAAACAAACATATCTAGGAATAAGCATTTAATATATATGCCACATATATGGCATGCACGTGTGTGTGTGTGTGTGTGTGTGTGTGTGTATTCGCTAGGTTTGTGTCTATATCTGTGTGTATGTACGTACGTACTTATTCCTAAATCTGGAATCAGATGCTAACCTATTTCAATAGCTCCATGTGTTTTCTTCTGCTTTCACTTGCAACCTACTTGTTTTGCCCAGCTTTGTACAAAGGCACATAAACAGAAAAGAAACATTCACACTATTCTAGGAGTTACACTCTGCCAAAATCCCAGTGTCTCCAGACATATTTGCTAAACTCCCAGTTAATGTTTTGTTTTATACAAAAACTTGTTTGTCTCTTAAAGCAGTGCTCTTACTCTTCGAGCGAAGAAGCCATCCATTTCATAAACTGAGCTGTGATAGCTCAATTATAAATTCCTGTTTTCCTAAAATAATTTATCCACAAATTATACCTTTTTTTTTTCCTCTCAGTCCCTTGAATCCTGACTAACATAATTGCTTTTCTAGTATCATCAGGGTTATTCTAATAAGAATATTATAATATTGTGTACATGGCATAGCACATACACACCTGTGCTTATTCATTGGCTTACAGACTTTTTTTTCCCCCAAAGAATATATTGTTTAAGTCTGTCCTCTCCTTCTTTGGAGAAATTCATGATCTGGACAAAATCTGTGCATTTCCTATTTTACCGGGGGAAGCCGCATCATCCAGTTATCTGATACAACTGTGTTCAATTAACATCAACCAGACTGGGGGCAGATTTATTGTGCTGTCTTGTCTGCTTGTTTTGTATCTTAAAATGTAGTATGAAAGCTGTAAATTGACTCGTCTGCTTATATTAGCTGTAACATTTCAGTACACCAGAACCATTTAGACTGCATTTCAGAATAAGAACTTAATCCATCTTTCTGCGAGGGAGGACTCTTTTTTTCAGGCCATTATTGTTTATGGCAAATAAAAGACCCTTCCCTAAGGCTGACAGACATGTCAGCAGTCCCTGTTTTAAAATAAACAGGTGAGAGGCCATGATTAATAACCTGGTCAATCACAAATATCAGATGGCCTATCCAAAAATACAGCCAGAGAGCAACAGTTCAAAGGCTTCAGCTTAAGAAGTAAATTTAGATCTAACATTCATGAGCAGGTTGAAAGCTTATGGGTAAGAATTAGGGATCACGACAACAAGGGGAGCCTTGTGGTTGGGGTCTACTACAGGCTGCCTGATCAAGGGGAGCCTATTGATGAAGCCTTCTTGCTCCAGCTCCAGGAGGCATCGAGCTCCCAGGCTCTCATCCTGCTGGGGGATTTCAAGCACCCTGAGATCTGTTGGAAAAGTAGCACAGCAAGCCGTAGGCAATCCAAGAGACTCCTGGAGTGCCTAGAGGACAATTTCCTGAGATGGTAAATAGACAGCCCTACTCCAGGGGAAGCAATATCGGACCTGATGATCACCAGTGAGAGTGAGCTCATCAGGGATGTCAAGATTGGAGGCAACCTGGGCTGCAGGAGTCATGTACTGGTGCATTTCACTGTCTTTAGGTATATGAACCAACTAAGAAGGGTAGTAAGGACCCTGAATTTCAGGAAAGCCAACATCAGGTCTTCAAGGAGCTCATCAGTAGGACCCCATGGGACCTAAGACCCTGGGACCTGGGTCTTCAAGGAAAAGGGGCGGAATGGAGCTGGCAGATATTTAAGGACACTTTCAACAAAGCACGAGAGCTCTTGATCCCCATGTGTAAGAAGTCAGCCAAGGGAGGCAAGAGACAGGCATGGCTGAGTCGAGACCTGCTGGTCAGACTAAAAAGCAAGATGGAACTTCACAGGCAATGGAAGCTGAGACAGGTATTCTGGCAAAAGTACAGGGATGTTGCCTGATTGTGTAGGGATGAGGTCAGGAAGGCTCGGGCATGCTTGGAGCTAAACTTGGCAAGGGATGGCAAGAAAAACAAGAAGGGCTTCTGCAGGTAGCGGAACCAGAAAAGGAAGGTTAAAGAAAGTGTACCCCTTCAGTGAGCAACAATGGAGAACTGGTGACAACAGATGAGGAAAAGGCTGAGATTCTCAACACTTTTTTTTGCCTCAGTCTTCCCTGGGAGCCTCTCTCCTCACTGCTCTTGAGTTAAAGGCCCTCACGATGGCAACTGGGGAGACAGTCCCTCCCACTGTAAGTGAAAATAAGGTTTGTGACCATCTGAGGAACCTGAACATACACAAGTCCATGGGACCTGATGAGATGCATCCCAGAGTCTTGAAGGGATTGGCTGATGTAGCTGCCAAGCCACTCCCCATGATATTTGAAAAGTCATGGTGGTCAGGTGCAGTCCCTGGTGACTAAAAGACATTTTTTAAAAGGGTAGGAAGGAGGACCCTGGAACTACTTCCCTGTCAACCTGACCTTTGTGCCAAGGAAGATCATGGAATAGATCCTCCTAGAAGCTATGCTGAGGCACACAGAGGACAGGGAGGTGATTTGAGACAGCCAGAATGGCTTTACTAGGGACAAGTCCTGACTGACCAATCCAGTGGCTTTCTACAATGGAGTGACTGCATCAGTGGACAAAAGAAGAGCTACAGATGTCATCTATCTGGATTTCTGCAAGGGCTTTGACACTGTCCCACACAGTACCCTTCTGTAAGTTGGAGAGATATGGATTTGATGGGTGGACTGTTCAGTGGATAAGGAATTGGCTGGATGGTCACAGCCAGAGGGTAGCGGTCACTGGCTCCAAGTCCAGATGGCAGAGTTCTTCAAGGGTCTGTGCTGGGACCGGTGCTGTTTGATATCTTTATTAATGATACTGACAGTGGTGGAGTGTACCCTCGGAAAATTTGCTGATGACACCAAGCTGAGTAGTGAAGTTAATGTGCCGGAGGGACAGGATGCCATCCAGAGGGACCTGGACAGGCTGGAGAAGTGGGCCCAGGTGAACTTCATCAAGTTCAACAAAGCCAGGCGCAGGGTCCTGCATCTGTGTTGGGACAATCCCCACTATCCATACAGGTTAGATGATGTGCTTGAAAGCAGCCCTGAAGAAAAGGACTTGGGAGTACTTGTGGATGAGAAGCTGGACACGAGCCACCAATGTGCATCTGCAGCCCAGAAGGCCAACTGCATCCTGGGCTGCATCAAAAGCAGTGTGGCCAGCAGATCCAGAGAGGTGATTCAACCCCCTACTCTGCTTTGGTGAGACCTCACCTGGAGTACTGTGTCCAGCTTTGGATCCCTCAATACAAAAAGGACATGGACCTGTTGGAACACGTCCAGAGGGGGCAAAAAAAAAAATTGTCAAAGGGCTGGAGCACCTCTCCTGTGAAGGCAGGCTGAGAGAGTTGGGCTTCTTCAGCTTGGAGAAGAAAAGTCTTTGGTGGCACCTTATAGCAGCCTTCCAGTACCTGAAAGGTGCCTATAAGAAGGCTGGGGAAGACCTGCTCATGAAGGCATGTAGCAGTAGGACAAGGGGTAATGGTTTTAAACTAGAAAAGGGGAGATTGAGATTGGATGTTGGAGAAAAGTTCTTCAAAATGAGGGTGGTAGATCACTGGAACAGGTTGCCCAGAGACATGGTGGAGGCCCCATCCCTGAAGACATTCAAGGTCAGGCTGGATGGGGCTCTGAGCAACCTGATGTAGTGAAGATGTCCCTGCTTACTGCAGGGGGGTTGGACTAGATGACCTCTAAAGCTCCCTTCCAACCTAACACATTATATGATTGTATAATATGGGAGAACCCTAATAAAAGCAGAGCTGTGGTTTTGTGCAGCCCCTGCCAATATGCGAGGCAACAGAACCATCCTTCCCCTCTACTGAGTTTTCATACAAGCAGAGAAGACAAAAAAGAGAAGAAGAGGCAAAAAATCACAGGCTCCCTGTTACATTCCAGTTTGGTTTTTCAATCTGTTCATGTTAATGGTACAATTGGGGATCTCCAATTTTTGTGTCATCACTGCCAGCAGCAGGCTAATGGAGCATCTCGGAGACAGACCACAGAACTGCAGTTCCAGCCACACAGGGCACTTCCCTCTTTTTATTACACTCTATAAAAGATAAGTCACACACACGCTTTCTCGTGGCAGTCCTCATGAATCAGCAAAGAGCTGCCGAGGAGTTGACCATCAGGGCACTCAGGGAAGAGTCAGGTGCCAGCTGTCAAAGTATTTCTTGGTGATTTACGTTCTTTTTATAAATCTCTGTTCCCAGTGGGAAGAACGGGCCTGCCAGGGGCATTTACATATTTGCATTTTACAGGACAGGCTGCGAAAGGGAGATGCTGTCACGCAGGAGCAGGAGGGAGGATTTCTTGCCTTTTAGCTGATGCAAAAAGATATTCCAGATCCGGTGACTTCTCCCAGGATCCGCATTAGCAAGTCCAATTAGGGGATGTGCTGTGTCCCGTCACGGGTGGCAATGGGTCAGGGCATTGGGGAGCGCAATGCCAAGAAGCTTGCACAGCCATGGCTTTTCCTTCCTCTTTACCTCCCTCTCCCATTCGCTTGGTGAACACTAGGGGCTTACACATGCTGAACACAAAATTCCAACGCCTGTAGCCTGTTTCAGGAGGTAAGAAATCAGCCATCTTGGATTTGGGCACTGAAATCTGTGGCTGCAGACTGCGGAATGTGTGGCCATCTCTTGTCAGAGTATTGCTTTGTGGTTCATACGTTGGGTTAAGGAGGCAGCTGTTGTTCAGATAGCTCCATCCTTCGTGCCCCAAAGGACTTGTTCTGAGAGAGATGGCACGTGCTAAAAATTCTGCTCCGATCCTCTATTACATTTCCGCTTCCTCTGGTTGCAGAATTTTTAAAAACCACCTTAGTTTTAGGGTTTTCAAACTGTGATCATGCTGTCTACGCCCATGATGCTGCACTTCTTGGTACCACCTGAGAGAAGGTGGGACTGAGGTGACCAAAAGAGAAAAGCCAACAGTTTCATCAAAGAAATATAAACTATTAACAATTACAATTTCCCACGGCTGCTTCTAGAAAGCCCTTTTCCATAGAAGCAAATCACCATCGTCGTGGGAGAAGTTCTGCTGCATGTATCGGTGAAAGGAGTGATACTTCTGGGTAATCTTCCTACAGCGATGGGACCCAGGCTGGAGATAAGGAGGAGGTCTCCTTCTCCTTCACTCTTCTGTTAACTGCAAGCAGACAAAAGCTACAAGTTGTGAGGTTCCTTCGCCAATCAGCAATGGGAGATTAACTTTATCGTTAACCTTGTCTGTGCCCTCACCAATTTAATTGGCATTGGCCCAGGTCCCAGACCTAAGGCCAAGAAATACCGGGCAGAGCTCGGTCGGGTGATGCAGTGAGAGCTACTGCTCTCCCCAGCCATCCTGGCTGGCTGGCTACGTGTCGTTTTGATCCCTTGGCACAAAGCACAATGTCTTCGCGCGTCACCAGCCAGACTTTCAGCAGGTATAAATGAGCGTAACGCAGAAAACTTCTGTGAAGAAGGTTTTGCATCCCTTCTGAATCTAGCCATAATTATTAAACTCTCCTTGAAATTTTTTTTTAGTTCCATTTAGGGGGGGAAAAAAAAAGGTCTTTGTTGCCCTCCTCACTGTGGGTAACCTCATTCTCTCCAAGCTCCAGCTGGAACCTGCATCACACATTGCTCAGTGCTCTGTTGCAAAAATCATTCCCCATTTGCAGCATTAAATCCCCTGCACACACTCCTAAAATATCTTCTCTGGTTCCTCATGCCTAACTAAACAACACAAAATCCTGATTCTCTGCATACCTCCCACAGCCATCCCAGCTGCTCCTGCCACCTTTCCTTTCCCCCAGGCCCTCTTCACTCATCTGAAGTTACTCATCAGGAATCCCTTCCTCCAACACTTCTCTCAGCTTTTCCTTTCATTGGACCCCCCTTTGGGGAGGTAGGAGGAAGAGGTTATTGTAGACAAAACCTTGCCCACTTCTTCCTCTCACATTAGCTTTAAAACTTGCCACCATAACAAGATTCGAGCAGACGTGCGGGGAGATGCTCATTTCTGGACATTCAAAGCATCCTGCTTGTACCTGCAAAGAGCTAAAGCCCCGCGGCCTGGCCTGTGGGGTGCCTGACCCATCCAGGCCTTGCAGACCCCGGGAACAACAGCGTGGCCTCCTGCTAAGCCACCGGCCCCATTCAGCTTCAACAGCTCTTGAGCTGTTGGTTGTCAAGGCAGTCTCTCTGCAGAGGTGTGAGAGACAACCACCTGTTTCACCGCGGACAGGTCCGCTCTTGGGAGCTGACTCGAACTCTGTGCAGAAGCCGTCTTTATGAGTCACGTCTTCCCCATCTCCCTTTTACACTCTGTCCCCAAAAGTAGCTGCCCTGAGGCGCTTGCTTTGAAAGGACATAATCATATTGTCCTCCCCCTCATTATCCCTCTTCCCAGTATCTGCACCTCATTGTATGGTCATCTCTTCCCATCTTTCTCTTCTTAATTTAGTTTGGAAACTCTCTAGAGCAATGAGACGTCATTATCTATTTTGTAAAGCGCCATTCAGAGCTGTAGCAGAGTAGCACATATATGTGATAGAAATCCTACCCTTCCATTTCCTCCAGAAGACAGACAGAGCAGGTTAATCCTTGGCAGGTTAACTTGCGCTGCCCGGCACGTGCTGACGGCAAGAACTCTGGTTGCCAGAGCTTTCCCCTACAACAGAGCTCAGCCATGCTTTGCTCCTCACTGGGCAAAGCTGCCAACAACCGTAGTACCACAGAACGCATTTTGGTGGTAATTTTTGGAGCACCAGGGCAGTGACAGTAAGGAGTAGAGTCAGAGGTACACAGCAGGTTTCTCCTCTGGTTTGGTAGCGCCCACAGGACACTCACAGTGGTGTAAGGTTCTCAGTCAATGTGGTTGGAGCACACATGGCTGAGCTGTGTTTCCAGAAGCACGTGTCAAGCTTCCTCACATTCTGCTCCTGTATGTCCCTCCCTTGTGCGCAACCCCAAGGCCAAAGGCAGGGCAGTTCCCTCGCCCAAGGGGAGGCAGGATTCTGGGGGATGAAAACCCATGACACCCTTTGGAAACACTTCATTTCCCCACGGTGCTGTCCAGTGCTGGTTACACTAGGACACAAAACAGACACTGGTCTGGTAAGACAGAGGAACACCCAGCAGAACTGTTGGTACATGGGGTTTCCTCTCTGCCCCACAAAATGGATACATTCCTCCTGCAGTTACCCCATAGCTCACCCAACATGAACCTGTTGAGAACCGGACAGGATGTCAGGACCTCAAACTAGCTGGCCTGAGGTACTCCAGAGGACTATGAATCAGCCACTGGATGGTTACTGAGATAATTAATAACCCCCTTCATTTTTAATAATGATAAAATATTTTTAACAGAGGCCAAAAAGAAGAAAAAACAAAACACAATCACAGAGGATCCTGTCAGCAGCAATGGCAAATGCTCCATGCTGGTTGCTAATGGCACGCAGCACCAGGCACATCCTGATGCTTCCCCTGCTAAAGAGTAACATGACTAAGCTCGTGCCATGCACGACCTGTGTGCGTCAGGAATCAGGCAGCCAGAGGAGAGCTCTGGGCTGGCAGACAGGAGACCTGGGCTCCAAGGCCTGCCCTGATGCCAAACTTCACCCAGACTTGGGCCCAGTTCTTTCCCATGCCTGCTTGTATTGCCACCTTTGAGGTTTTTTGGTTTGGTTTGGTTTTCCAAGTTATTTTATTTTCCTTAAACTGACATAGCATTGATACAAGCAGCGCAGCCCCACGTCCGTGGGAGCGGAACCAAGCAGGGGCACGGCTGCGTTACAAACGCAGCACCCCTGGGTTGGGTACTCCAGGTGCAGCCTCGCTGGCCCTGCGGGCAGGCTTCTGCCAGGAGCACGTCCAGCACTGGGGCACAAGCCCCAGAAGAGCCAAGGGCCGTAGTTCGACACTGCTCAGTTGAGCCATTCGCTCACTCGCCGGGTTAGAACGTGGAAAAGAGTTTATCATTCAAGCTGTGAGAGCTAGCTGTGAGCGAGAGGAGACAGGAATGATGTCAAGGAGGGGTTGTGCATGAAGCGCCCGTGACAAAACATTAGCTTAGGTCAGACACTACCGAAATGCGAAAGGAAGGACAACCATCAGTCCGTCAGTAACCTGAACAGGGAGCCGCTGCCGGTCCAGGCAGCAACAGGTGTAACAGCTGGCAAACAGAAACTTCCTCCTCCCCGATTTTTAAAACCACCGGCCTGGCTACTAATGGGGCTCCTAATGCCCGCACCTTTGGCTAGAGAAACAACGGGCAGGGCCAGCTGACAGCGGTAGGAATTGGTGTGCCTCCTGAATACGCCAACAGACAGAGTTGATGGGACCAGGGCGAGCAATCCCGCGCATTCCTGTTATTTGCCATCTGTGTTTAAAAGCGCGGCCGTGCCCCGACTGTGCCCCGCGGGGACGGGGTGTACCCACGCAGGGGGATGCTGCGCACCCAGCCGCACGCTGCCGGAGACACGCTGCCGGCCCTGTGGTTGAGGAAGCGGCGGCGCGCTCCCCCCGGCCCGGTCCCGCCAGCAGTGGCGGGCGGGCGCTGCTCCCCGTGCGGGGCGGTGCCGGGGCAGCCCGGTGCGGCTCCGGGGAGGACACCGGGCGTCCGGGGACCGCGAAGCGAGCAGGGGCAGCCTCGCCGCCGGCTCCCGGCTTCCCTAACGGGCATGTGCGGCGCTCGCACATGCCCACTCGGGCCGCGCGGGGCCGGCGGGCTGTGCCGCGCTGGCGGCGCCGCCGCGGTAGGCTGCGCGGCGGGAGCGCGGGGCCCGCCGTCGGGCACCCCGGGACGCGGGACACCCCCGGCGGCAGGGGAAGCGCGCAGGCGTTTCTGGCGGCGGGTCCCCGAGCCAAAGCATCCCCCCCCCCCCGGCCCCCGAAACACACCCAACTTCCCTTCCGCGGGGGGACGCGAGGCGGCCGCTCGCCCGTCGGGGTCGCGGGCAGACCTGCGCTACGCGGCCGCCCCCAGGGGCGGTGGCCCGGGAGGGGCGGGGATGTGGCGGCGCGGTGGTGCCGGCGGCGGCAGGCGGAGCCGGCCGGCTGCCGGGCGGGGCGGGGCGCGCCGCGGCGTCCCGAGCGCGGCCCGCGGGGCGGCCCCGGCGGGAGGCGCCGCGCTGCGCCCCGCCGCCCCGTGTTAGGCGCCGCCCGGCGTGGCCCCGCGCCCCTGGGCGGAGGGCGCCGGGGGCGCGGCGGAGGGCTTTCCGCGCCCGCCCCGCCTGCCGCGGCCGGGGGATTAGTCAGCAGTCTGCGGGCAGCCCCGCTCCCGCGCAAACTCCGCGGAGGGGGCGGGGAGCGGCGAGCGGCGCCTGCCCCTTCCCCTTTCCGCGGCGAGGGGCGGCGGGGCCGCGGCGGCGGGGTTCCCCCCCCCCCCGGCGGTCCGCGCCGCCGCTCCGCGGCCGCGGCGAGGGGCGGCGGGTTGGCAAGTCAGGCAACGAGGCGCTGGGAAACTCCTCTCGGGCACGGCGGCGTTGCAGGAGGACGAGCGCCCGAGCCGCCCCGCGCACGCACACAGGCGAGCAGGCGCACACACACACACCGCACACACACGCACACACACACACGCGTGGCGGCGGCAGCGGCGGCCCCCGGCCCCCCGCAGCCGCGGCCGGCGGGGAGGCGGCGCCCGGCGGGGGCTGCCCCATGGTCTTGCGGGGGCCGTGGGGGAGCTGCGGGGGCCCCGGCGCGGCGCTCGCCCTCCTGCGCGCCCTCCGCACTAGGATGTTGCGGCAGGTCTTGCACAGGGGGCTGGGGACGTCCTTCTCCCGGCTCGGCCACTTCGTCGCCAGCCACCCGGTGTTCTTCGCCTCGGCGCCCGTGCTCATCTCCATCCTGCTGGGCGCCAGCTTCAGCCGCTACCAGGTGGAGGAGAGCGTGGAGCACCTCCTAGCCCCCACGCACAGCCTGGCTAAGATCGAGAGGAACCTGGTGGACAGCCTCTTCCCGGTGAACCGCTCCAAGCACCGGCTCTACTCCGACCTGCAGACGCCGGGGAGGTACGGCAGGGTGATCATCACCTCCTTCCGCAAGGCCAACATGCTGGACCAGCACCACACCGATCTCATCCTCAAGGTAACTGCGGCGGGTCCCCGGCCCCGGGCACCGCCACCCTGCCTGGCCCGGCGCCCCGCAATCCCGCCCCGCTCCCCGCCAGCCCCGAGCCCGGTGCCCGCACCTGGCCGCACGCACGGACCCACCCGTGCCTGCCGGCCTCAGCCCGCCACCGGCGCTGCCACCGCAGCTACCCGGTCACCTCCCTGCAACAGTTGGGATGCCTGCCCGCCGCGGGGAGCCGGCACCGCGCTCCTGCCAGCCCTGGCGGGATCCGCCGCCTTGCTGGCTCCACACCTCGGCCCTTTTTTTTTCTTTTCTTCTTTTTTTTTCTCCCCCCTTCCTTCTCCTCTATCCCCTGTTTGGGTTTGATTCGCTTTGGGTGAGCGAGAAGGGCAGGCTGCTCGCTTCAGTCATTTTCCGGT
This sequence comes from Gallinula chloropus, assembly GCF_964237585.1. Classification (NCBI taxonomy): domain Eukaryota; kingdom Metazoa; phylum Chordata; class Aves; order Gruiformes; family Rallidae; genus Gallinula; species Gallinula chloropus. Next base: position 128,480,682 of record NC_140085.1, on the reverse strand, counting down.
GCCTCCGAACCCGCCTCGCGGTCGTGCTCCTGAGTTAAGGCGGCTCGGGGTTTGATAAACTCAAAACTTCAAAAACAGTTGGGTACCAAGCTGCCGAGGATGCTTTAGGGGGGTGTGGGGGGGGGGGGGGGGGGGAGAGGCTGCTGCTGTGCCTGGACTCGCTCTGCCTGGAGAGGGGTGGCACAAAACCTCCTTCTCACTGCTCGTGAAGGCAAATGACATAACTCAGGCGATTATTTTTAGCGGGTAGTATTTTATTTATTCCATTTATTTATTTATTTTAATCCCTCCACTCCCAACGCACCATCACAGAAAAAAATGCCGGTTTCGCAGGGGAAGCAAAAGCCAGCAGCAGCTGGGCTGTAGGTTGCAGGCATGGTGCAGCCTGTGCCGCCGGCTCAAGTTAGAGCGGACAGCATCCTTCCCTGTCACTTGAGCGGCGCGGAGAGCGTGCCAGTCACACAACCCAACAGGACATCTCACCGTGCTGGATATATGTCATAACATGTCGGAAATCTGCGTTTCTTGGAGCCGGCAGGCTTGATTTACACGCCGGTAGTTTCCAACAGTCTTGGAGGGGAAAACAGATGCGAAGGAGCGGGTGTTTGAGAGGGTCAAGTTCACCCAAGGAAAAGGAAAGGAACATTTGGGAATGGCAGAGGTGTGGCGAGCTCAGCCCCGCACGTTTTTGCTGTTGCCTTACGGAAACCCCCGAGACTCAGTAGTGCTTTTTGTCTTTTTTTTCCCCCCTTTCTTTTCCCCCCACTTGAATGTCAAACTGCCAGCCCATACAAAAGCCAATGTTAATTCCTTTTAGTAGCTTCAGGGAGCCTCTCTAGTAAAATGAGAAGACAGATGCAAATACCTATTGTATTTGGGGAGACCTCACTCTTAACAAAGAAATAACTGTTACAGTGGATTTATTTGCATTTTATTTCCACTGTAACCACGTACAGAACTAGAGCACAGAGCCACTCAGTATCTTAGGTTTTGTTTTCTTTCTTTTTCTTTTTTTTTTTTTGCTTTTGACAATGGTAATCAGCAAACAGATGTAAGGAGCATCGACTCACCAAGTACAGTATCAGGAATGTTACTGGTGAATGCGAAAACTCCAGAAAAACTGCTTCTATTCCTTCATTTTCTTGTGCCATGAATTGCATTCGCATCCAGTATGTGCACATTTACTCAGTCATAGGATAATAATGATAATGGATTTCTTCTCTGTACTGCTTTCTCCAGAGATCTGTAGTTTTATCAATAGCATAGTGACACGCAAATAAATGGTACTCGGAATCTTTCAGCTAGCAAACTTCTGCGTAAGATTTATCACATCAGCGAAAGAGCTATAACTTAGAAAGTTCTGTCAGTATTTAATGCTGCCTCATTTGTAATAGACAGAATTTGCCAACAAAATGATTATTTTTCATTTGCTGGGATAATGAACACCATTGCCATTTGACTGTTTACTCTTACTGTTAACCTGACATCATCAGGCGTATTTGATGCATTATTTCCAACTCTTTACTTATCTAATTAATTCCAGTATCTCTTGTGCAGAATAGATTGCGTCCTTTGTCCTAATTATTCTTCTGTTTGTGGGCAGAGGCAGGCTCAGGCAGCTGCCTATCCAACCCTCTGGACAGACCTGTGGGTCAAAGCACAGCAAAACAGGAGGGAGGGCTCTCTGCTCCCAATACCGGAGCATCCGTGGTGATGCAGGGCTACATCGCTTTGTGTCAGCCGGAGTCACCGCGGGAAGGGGAAAGGGAAAGGTGACCATCAGGGTTTTCCTGTGTAGATCCAATTGCATAGAGGGAGAGGGGACCAAAGGCACCTGAAGTGAGGCCCCCCACCCCAGTGCAGAGACAATGAACTCCAAGTGCTGTGCTTGTAAATAAGCGTCCTGGGTGAAACCCTGGGCTAGTCCCGCCTGCATTCCTGAAAATGCTGCTCTGCGGGCACGGCCAGGACAGAGTACCTATACAGCAGCGTTTGCTTATCTTCCCTTTTCAGGAGAAGGATGACCTCCCTGAGGGAGAGGTTTTGCTTTAGAAGAGGCATCGGGTTCGACTCTGGCTCCTCCTGTGTGGTTGATGCTGCACCTCCACCTACTAGCAGGAAGATGGGAGACCTAGGCAGGTGTTTGTCCCAGGCAGGTGTCAGCTGCTCTCACAGCACCTCTTCTGGGTTGCCTTACCTGCCGTATCCCATCTCACCAGCCAAGGAGGCAAGGGAATGAACCTTGAACTGCTTACCCTAGTCACATGGCAAGGGACGGAGAAGATGTCCCCTTAGTAAAGGGATACAAAGTTTTGAGGTCTGATCAATTGAAACCTAGTTGGTATTGTCTAAAGTTAACCACTCTAACATCCTACTCAATTACTTGTTAATGAAGTAACTTCTTTGGTGGCATCTCTAAAATATTCCACTTCACAGTGCAGCTCCTTGTGGGCACATTATCAACCCGAAAAACTCACTGTCACCACCTACAGCACGACACCCTGTTGGCTGCCTGGGAAGAGATTTAGGGAGATGGCTCAGCCTCACACCTGCAACTGTCCCAGATCCCCAGCGGCACTCCCGGAGCAGGAGCTGCCCTAGGACTCCCTGCTGACAGCATGCATCTGCCAGCGCGATGCCAGCTGCTCACGTGGCGGTGGCAGGTCTTCCTGAATGTACTAGCTGCTCTGCACAAGGTCTGTCCTGCTCAGTAGCAGGGAGGTGTGTGCCTGCCTTATATAATAGGTTTGACTTGGAGACGATGCCAAGCATCTTTATTTTTTTAATTATTATTTTTATACAAATCTCGGTCCGTAGTTCTCATAACTCCCCATAAATGCTTATGCTGTTCTGGACCTGCCATCCCAATGTGGTGTCTCCAGCTAGCGTAATCTGAAGAAAGGGAGAAATCCAAACACATCCCGAATCTCTGGCTTTGAATAGATCCAACAAAAGAAACCTCAGTAGAGTCTGGGATACCCGAGAGATGCATCCTTAGACTGAGATAACCATGGGAGTGCAATAAGAAAATTTTACTCGCTGCTCTACCTGCTCTGTAGCTGAGCACAGGGCATTGGCATCCCATGCTGTCAGCGTGCAGGACCTATCTTCCTCAAGATTCCACTCTCTCAAAAGAGAGGAAGGAAGTAAAACCCACCTAACTGAAGAAAGTGTGCGTTTACCCCTGAAATTTCCAAGCAGTGCTTGGAGAAACAAAAAAATATTTGGGATGTGTGGTGCAGACCATCCTGCAGAAGTTTGGATGATTATTTAAAGTCTGTACAAGTCAGCTAAGCCTAGCATCCTGTCCTGTGTTAGAGCAGCCCCCTGCCATTGCATAGCGGTATTTCCACTTGCAGGTGCAAAGTTGTGAAGTTGAAGGCATACAGGCTCGTTGGAAATACAGCCCTAGGCAGATAGCTGAACCCCAGAAAATACCTTCTGATCCGGCTGGAATTTGAGACTCCCATCCTTTTGAGCCTTTTCATTCCTCTGTACTCTCAGCAAGTTAACTGCATCATACTACAAAAGACTTTTTTGGTTTAGTTTTGTTTAAATGAAAGGTTTCCCTTTTTTTTTTTTTTTTCCCAGAAGGATATCCTCTCTTCCACTTAGGTTATTGTGGCTGTAACAATAACACAGTGCTCATGGCTTTTTGGCAGAGCCTCTACTTCAGGTGGCAAGACGCAGAGGTGAAAAGGGAGCGAAACGTAGCGTGCCCTACTGAGAGGCACTGCTTTTGCAGTTTGTCTCTGTGAAAATGTGTGGGTGAGGGGGTTTGGGTTTTTCTGAAAGAAACCTAACTACATATTTTCAGAGGGTGCGTATACATCACCCCTCTCTTGTAAGCCGGCCATCAGTAGCTCTAGAGACCTGATTAAATACCTATTTGAACCTGCAAGCCAATAGTAAAATTGGGTATTTCTGTTCAAGGACACTTTTATTTAAGAACAGCGTGACTTCTGGTCGCTGCAGAAAGGAACAGTTTAACTTCCAAATTTTGCAGCCCTCGTACTTGTCGGGGGGTTTTACTTCTTCTCTTTGCTCCTTAGTTGTTATGTCCCTGTTGACATGTGTGCCTGCACGCTCTTGTCCGCAGTCTTCCCGGATTTCTTCACTTCTCTTCTACGTATGAGGCAACTCGGTGAGGAAAGAACCGTATTTATGTTCCCGTGTGTTGGTATTTCCAGGCGCTTTGGTGTACGAACACGGCACGCTTAAGCCATTATGTTCAGAGTTGGTGGAAGTGGGGTCTGGGCAGGTCAGGAGAGCCAGAAGCTGTGTCTGTCATGATCCTGGCTAGCACAAGGTGCCCTTTATTTTGTAACCCGGGCTACTTCCGAGTGCCTGGGCACAGGCAGTCAACTGTGCATCTAGCCATGGGTATAGTAGGTCTCCACCTTCTCGTGGTAGCTCCAGCACTAAAACCACTCGTAGGGAAGCAGTTAACAGAACAAATAGTGAATTCTGCTTTTAAAAAAAATAACGGATGAAGTCCTGCTTTTAGAGCAAGGCTGTAAGATGAGGGGAAGAGTCCTAATACAAGAAAAACAAGGGTGTGAAAGCAGCAGAAGTGCAAGCCTGTTGTCATAGCAGCACAATGCTGCAGGGCTAAAATGTATCTTATGCGAAAACAGATGAGAATTAAGATACGCAGGTAAGATCTGGGCACAGCCGGGGAAGAGGGTAGATAAATAGCACCCTGCAAGGACAGCGTGAAAGCACGTGCAGAAACCCCCCTGAGCTCCCAGTGTCAGCAGCAGCTCCTCCTCGGCGTGGTTCCTGCGGGTGAGAGGGTTTGATCTCTCCTGCAGCACCGTCCAGGGGCTGGAAGCAGAAGTCCTGAAGTTGCCCGTTCCTGGGAGGACAACCGCATCGTGCTGGTCCCCACCGCCCCCCCCTGCCCTGCTCCAGTCGTGCTGGCTGGGATGGGATCCCCCTGCTCTCCATCTTGCCTTGCACCCGTGATGCAGTGCTCCCCTGCAGTGCTGCACCCCACGCTGCTGCCAGCCGGGCAGCCCGTGCTGGGGGCACCCAGGGCTCTGTGTTGCTTTGCCTTTCCTGTTTTTGAAGGTCTGGTCTTGCCTTATGTCTAACAGAGCACACGGAGGACAGATTTTCTCTGTGCATGTTTGGATGTGTCTGAGGGGGGACGTCGCCCCTCCGAGCAAGCCTCCGAGAAAGCTCAGCAAGCAGGCAGGGCAGGCATTGGATGTCAGGGCGCTGGTGCCCCAGGCAGTGCCTCATGGGTCGAGGAGAGCTGCCAAGGCTCCCTAGGGACCACATCTGGGCTTCCCAAAAGCAGTGACTGGACCCTGTCTTTAGTTAGGGTCTAGAGCAGGAGAACCCCATCTCTCCTGGAAGAGAGCAGGAGCAGTCAAGCTGTTAATTGTAGCAGCTATTGTTTTTTTCTGCAGTGAGGAAGGGACCTCTGGTTACGCTTCTACTGGAGGAACCTCTCCTAAAAGCCTGTATCTCCAGCTCACTGAGCTCATAAGAATGGAGATGTCTGGAGTGCATGGAGGAAGCCACCGTAGAGCTGATGTGAGATGAGCTACAGGAGCGAAGTTTTTGTCTTTCCCCCCCCCAGACCCCACATCATGAAAAATCTCTGTCATAGTCGTGTGCCAAGCTGCACAGGGGGGTCCTGGACCAAAAACTGGAGCGTGTTTCTCTTGATGGGACAAACTCAGGCGGAATTGCCAGGGCAATGGTCAGAACAGAGAACATATGGGTTAGAAAAGCTTCTCCAGATCAGAAAAGAAAAAAATCATATCTAGCAACTTTCTGTAGCTAGCAGGAAGGCAGATGGAAATGGAAATGCACGCACATCTGCCACGCTGAACACTGATGGTTGCCCTTCAGTTGATGACTTGTAGTTTGAACAATTTTTAGATTTTGTTTACATGAAAATTGTTCAGAGAAAATATAATTCACCACATTTTGGACAGCTGGAAAAAAAAACCAAAACAAAACAGTTCCAAAAACTACATAGCTTGCATAACTGGTATCTCAGTGTCTCTCCAGGAAACCCGACTGTAGGACTGCTAGAAAAAAGAGCCCAGGCACCCATAGCATTTGTTGCCGTGCACTCTCCAGCTGCAACTTCCAATGTTTTTTCCTGAGCCATTAGGATCTGTTGGTGTCCTCCACGTGTTCTCCATCAGCCGGAATGGCTCGGTCAGAAGGCTGCTGCCCACCAGCTACCTCAGCCCTGGGCCTCTATTTGGGGGCTCCCTTGCCTTCCCTCTCTGCAACTTCTGCTGATGAAAATGCTCTCTTAATAGTTTAATTCTATCCATGTCTGCAGAGCCCACAGTGTTTTCTTTCATGAACTAAGCTGGGAGCTGTGCAAGCCTTTTCTCTCTCATAACGCTTTTACGTTTTGATTGAGGCCATCTCTTGAAGTGAATAAAAAAGCACTCTGCAAAGATAGAAAATGCCAGAGATTACTGAGATCATAGAAAAAGTGGAGAAATTTATAGCAATCCATTAAAGCCTTTTTCTCCTCTTCATTTTCCTTGGCGCAAATTACCTGTAAGAATTACCAAAAGAGTAAACCAAAGAGTAAAGCCTGGACTTAGAATCATTGTCTTCATCCTGTTGTCCAGTTTTTCAGGCTTGAGCCCAAAGCAGTGATGTGATTTTAAGCAGTAATAGATAATGAGTTCATTCTTCACTTTATTTTTGACCCTTCTCAGGCTTTCCTCCATAACAATGAGATCAGACATATTATTTTTTTAAGTGAAAACTGAGATTTTTATCTTTTTTTTAAATGACAATACTTCATGCTTCAGGGCTCAGAATAAAAACAGACATGGTGAAAACAACAGTAAAAAAGATTTGAGAGTTGGCAGCACTGACTAGAATGAAACTCATTTTTAGTTTGAACCACCAGATGTAGACCGAAAGACAAGATAGAGTCAAGTAATAGCAACAGCAGCAACAACAAAAAAGTAACAGGGCATTGCAAAGATCTCACTCCTGTTAGTAAAACATGTTTCTCTGTGTGCCAGAATCACTTGCAGCACAGGAGGGCATCCATACGTGTAGCTAGTTTGGCCTCGTTGGCCATTCATCGGCTGTACGTCAAATAGCAAAGCATCGTCAGGTCCTTACAGTGAATAATGTCCCCTATAAAGCACTGCACATCACCGCTCAGCAGTGAAACCAAACACATTTTTGCCATCTATATGATAAACAGAAGGTAGCTGTACACATTTTTTTAATACTAAAAATGGTGTGTGCGACTGCGATGCAGCCCCCGCGGGAGTCGGGACACACTCGCTCCATGGGCTGGGAACAGGGGCTTGGCAAGGCTCAGGTGTCCCGTTGCATGCGTTTCCCTTGCTGCAGTTTCCCTAGGAGCAAGGCTGTGCTGCCAGCAAGGCAAGACCAGTGTGGGACACAAGGTGCCTGTCGCTGGGTCCTCATGCCTCGTCACCCCCTTTGCCCATGGTTTTGATCAGGGTGGCAGATTGTATAACTTGGGCTTAAAGTATTTCTGGGATTGGACCATTTTGCAAATGAATCAGCAGTTTCTAACCCCTCCCTGCTGGGATGGGATCTGTTTGCTTCGTAGGGAGGCTGCAGACTTTTTTGTTACCTGATTAAATTGGCAAAATTCTGGTAATACCTGCTCACTTCTCAACTAAAGGAATTTTCAGCAGAGCAAAGGGGCTGGGTGTTTTCCATACCCCTTCTTGTGGCTTCCTGCATTCTTTGCATGGATGTAAGAATAAAATCAAGCTTTCCTTTCTTCCCTGAGTATATATATCTCTTAAGTACATCTCTGAATATACATCTCTAAGTACAACTCCTTTGTCTTCAGGTGCAGCTTTGCTGCCACTGCTGAAAGTTGTGCAAAGCTCTGTACGAGAAGGTGCTGTCTTGCAAAGCCCGATCTGGGGCTTGGCTATGCCAGGGCAGCCAAACTGAGCCTACCGGGGGGGGGGACTTTGGCTCCCCAGGCCTGCCCTCCTGCACCCATGACAGGGGTAGGAGGACCGTCAGCCAAAAAAAAACACTTGACAAAATCTTTGCAGCTGCGGCACTCTGAGGCCCCAGAGCAAATGGTTTAGCCCAGGATAAGTGAAGGGATAGTAGAGTTGGCTTCCTGGCATCCCCTTTTTGGCCTGTGGGCAAAACCAGCTGGCAAAGCAGCGCAATTTCACCAGCTCTCATCCGTCAGTGGTGGCACAGCCGGGAACATGGCGTGGTGTGGGAGCGCGAGGCTGGCACAGCCCTCCGCCTGGAGTTGTTTCAGAAAGGGATTTGTCCCCTGGTTGAAGCCATCTTTCCTCTCTAAAATAAGTAACTGAGTGAGCACGGGACTTAGGGTAGGCAAAGACCAAGGCAAGATGTTACCTCATGCAAATGACTAAAGGCTGAAGGGAGGGGAAACACTGCCCTAGAACCCTCTGGTGTGGTATGGGACACACACAATTTTTGGAAAAGAGAGGGGAATTGCAAGTGATGGTCGCAGTTTAAACAATGGTGAATGGGGGAGGTGGAAGTTACCATTTCGTGCCTGAGCACTTTCAGGGACAGCGCGCCACCATGGCAAGGGAGCTGAGGCGGTGCCATGCAGCTCTCTCCTGCTGCAGTGCTCTAGCATCTCAGCAGTAAACTGCTTTTTGGTTCCTTGCACTGTTAGCTAGCTGAAAAAGCTGTGAGCAGCAAGCAAGCAGTGCATGTCTCCCTTCAAGAAAAAACCCAACATTCCTTCAGCTTTTGCTCTTCCTTTAAATCTCCCTTTCTCCTAATAGGATCAGTGAGGATAAGAAAACAGCTGGATAAATGAGAATCTGGTGGGCAGTCGTTTGTCCCAGTGCTAGGTGCCAGGTTTATTCAGAATGTGGTTACTTGCTATTAAAGCCTGCTGCACTGAGGAGTGCAATATGCATTATGCATTAGCATATTGCTAATGTGGTCCCCATTGCACAGAGATCTCTACCACCTCCTGTTAACAACCCGAAGTTTCCTGGGGGACCTCCTGGTGTACCACAGGTAAGCCAGGTCACGGTCTGTGTAAGCCCTTGAACTCATAGGGACGTGCCCGTGTGGCCTCTTGGGCCTTCTGGTGTCTGTGGAAGCCAGTCACCTGGCACCCCAGGCATGGGCTGTGGGCACCAGTGGAGAATGCCACCTGGCTGCAGTTGAGCCCCCACCAAGGCAGCAGAGTGGGGAGAGGCACAGGGATGCGGGGAAGAGGCAGCATCTCTGTGGCGCCGGGGCTGCCACGGACAAGCAGAAAGAGGGGCGGCCTGCAGCCATGCCGCAGCACGCCCCTGCCCGGCATTGAGGGGGCAGAGTTTTGTTTTCTAGGCTCTGGTTTGAAAAAGCAAAGCGTGAGTCAAGCGCTGTGTTTGACCCAAGGATGAAAGCCTGAGCCAGGCTTCTCGGAGTCGAATCCTTGAGCGTGCTGGGGCAGTGCTCAGCGTGCTTCCAAGGGATGTAGGGAATGGCTGGTTCTCTTCCTCTTTGGCTGTTTTCCTCCACTCTGAGGCCAAATGGTGTGGCCACTGGCAAAGCTCAGAGCACATCTCAGAGCTGCTCGATGCTGCGTGAGCTTGCAGCAGGCTCTGGGGGCTGCTCTGCTGCTGGGATGTGCCAGGAAGCAGAGCTGGCTGCCTGCTCCCTTCTCCTCCCTGAAGCCCTGCTGCTGGGTTGTGTGATGGGCATGTCCCCCCAGCACTGTGTCTGGTCCAGCCCAGCACGGCCTTGGAGGAAGCACCAGACCACTGCCACAGAACAGGCTCCCGAGTCTCAAATGATGATTTCCCAGAAGAAATAAGTATTTTTAGATACAACATTTAGCTTCTAGCCTTTTGCTAAGGATGAAGTAGCAGCTGAGACAGATGAGGTTATTTTATAACCTAAATATTCAAAGAAAGTGCTTCAGATGTAGAAGGGAGCAAATGCAGCATTAAGGGAAGGTAGGTAAATAGCAACACACATTGTGTGATAAAAGTGTCAAGATGGTTTAGTTCCTTCTGCATTCTGTCGCTCAATGGAGGAGTCGTATTGTGAATCTAATACACGCAGGAAATTCCTTCTGTTCCTCCTAGTTGTCCTCAGCCGCGCTTCTTTAGAAGTATCTGATTTTACAGCTGTTGTCCATGAAAACCATATAGTAGCTGCCATAATAAAAAATGTAAAATCAGATATCTGTCTTTGATTTGGTAAATCAGGGCATTTTCCCCAAACCGTGATGATACACGTTTGAATTAGTACCCCAAAACAGCTCTTGCAAAGCAGGTCTTTGCAGAAACAAACTGGAAAGACAGGAAGGATTCCCCATTCAGGCTCATTTCTTTGGCATGTTCCTGCAAATCCTTTAACTTATTTCACTGTAGAAGAAAGTTGTGCAGAAACCCCTAATCTGTTGCACAGACAGAGGTGTTCTCTTAGCACGATGGAGAATTTTGGCATTTCACCATGGCCAGGTGTTGTGTTCTCCTAGTACCATGGAAAGGTTTGTTAGTTCAGTTTATTCCTCAAACCTATCTTTCTAATGTCAATATTGAACTGGTTTTTTTGCAGGAAATAAAAACTACTCAAATTTGGAAAAATGCTCTCCCAAGCTGCTAGAGAAACAAGTTGAGAATATAGGAATTTTTGTTACTTATATGATGTCGTGTAATCTTGAAGACACAGGCAAACTCACTAAATTTATACCCATCAGAGATTATGGAATGTATTCAGAAAACAATCAGATTCTTAGTATCATACAGGGGTTTTTTTCAGTGCAAATAGGTCTGAAATATCACACAAAGCTTCCCCAAACCCAGGATTTAAGCCATGATTGTTAGACATGTCGTCCATTGCCACCAGACAAGTGTATAAGCTCTACTGCTCTCATGTACCCAATCTTTTTTTTTTTTAATCAGTGTTTGTCCTCAGAAGGAGCCAGTTCCATTAAGTATTTACCTAATCCCAGCCTCTTTATTGGGCATATGAACTTCCTGCCCTCTTCAGATCGTAGTGGAAAACAGCATATGCAAGTAGAATAAAAAGGAATTGTCCCCCCCATAGCCAGTTTTCATTGTTCTGCTCAAAATCTGAAGGCAGAAAGGAACTAGACCCCCTTTAAGGAAAAGAAATTAAAGTCCTTTTTAATTTGACTCTTCTGCTCCCTGGAGGATATGTGGTCTCCCTGCTTTGCAGGTGAAGGGGAGAGCTGGGCTTCTCCTCCTCTTGTATCAGCGTCACCACACCTTTGCAATGCTCCTATGACCATTGCCTGCTGCATGAAAGGGACCAAATGATAATGCATGCAGTTCCTCCAAGCAAATCCAGGGATTCACAGCAGTGTGTCGGGGCCCCTGGTATTTGGGATGTCGGGTACCCAGCATGCCAGCTGGGAAAGAGCAGAGGGAGCCCCTTCCTGAGCTTTGTGGCTGCCCATGGTGAAGGATAATACGGCCACGGGACAAGTCTGCTCAGGCTTCTGGAGGTGGGTAGCGATGCCTTGGCTTCAGCAGCATCCTTATGGAAAGTCTGGGCACTCTGTGCACAGCTGAAGCAGTACAGAAGGAGTTAAATGGTGATGGTAGTGGGTGAGGCCTTCCCATTTTGCAAGGAAAATGTCCGAAAAAACATCTTGCACTTCACTAAGGCTCCAAACATTAGCAAACTCTATTCTACTTCAGAAAAATACTGTAACCTCAGCCTTCTGGGGCTATTTCCTTACCGTCTTCTCGATTTCTTGCTTCTGCTGAGTTGACTAAAACAGATTCATAAAAGGTTGCAAGAGTTTTCCACATTTTTTTCAAGAAGAGAGGGTAATTTTTCTGCCGTTCCGATGCTCAAAAATAACTGAATGCACTTTGGGTCAGAGCTCGGGCACGGCAAATTTTGGAACGGTGCAGAAGGACTCTAAAAGGAGCCTGCCCTGAAAACTGCTAGACCAAAGGATACGGCGTAATAACCTTCAGGCCCTAAAATTAGGAGCTTCCCTGATTAACCAAACCTCTTGGAGGGAAAGAGGAAACCAGTGTCAGTCTCTGTCACTTCTCCCCGCAGTCAGGCTTGCTGAGGATTTGATGGGGAAAGGAGGGCAATTGAATGAAAGCCAGCTACCTTACTCCTGCCCTGCTGACAATCTCTGCGCTTGGGACGTGCGGCTGTGACCTGTCCTTTACTCTGAGAGAGTGCTAGTCTGCAGCCACTGCTGGCTGTCGACCTGCCCCGTACTGGGGGCACCCCCGCTCACGCTGCACTTCTGTCCCTGAAGTTTGTCTGGTGAGAAGAGAGTAATTTGGCAATGCCAGACACAGTAGGGTCCCCAGGCACGGTCGGGCTGTAGCTGTCCCTTTTGTGTTTGCAGAGATCAGTAGAAAATGGAGGCCCGGGCCTATTTCTGCAGATGCACATGACAGAGGCGCGAGTCACAACACACCTGAGTTACCAGCAAAGGTCATAGGGGAATAATACCACTATTTTAATGCATGTGGGGTTTTTTTTTGTTGTTGGTTTGGGGTTTTTTTTTGCAATGAGCTTGCTATTAATACCGCAGTCACCAGAACTTTTGTTGTTGCTGCTTAGATCGAATAGGAAAGGGACGGAGGCGAGGAGCCACTGTTGTTCTGGCTGCTACTATGCGAGATGAACTGATGAATAACGTGTGTGATTTCTCTTTCCCTTGTAGTTGCACTCTGCTGTGACCAGGATCCAAGTTCAAAGACCTGGTTTCAATTACACGTTTGCCCATATATGTATCCTGAACAATGACAAGACATGCATAGTGGACGACATAGTGCATGTACTGGAGGAATTAAAGGCTGCTCGTTCTTCTAATCGAACTAATTTTGCAATCACTTATCCGATTACTCACTTAAAGGATGGCAGGGAAGTGTATAACGGGCATCAGCTTGGTGGGGTTACTGTGCACAGCAAAGACCGGGTGAAGTCGGCAGAAGCCATTCAGCTCACCTACTACTTGCAGGCAATCAACTCCTTGAATGACATGGTGGCAGAGAAGTGGGAATCCATTTTTTGTGACACTGTTGAACTTTTCCAGAAATCCAACAGGAAAGTGAAAATGTATCCTTTCACTTCTTCTTCGCTGAAGGAGGATTTCCAGAAGACAAGCAGGGTGTCAGAACGCTACCTGATCACGAGCTTGGTCCTTGTGGTCACCCTGGCCATTCTCTGCTGCTCCATGCAGGATTGTGTCCGCAGCAAACCCTGGCTTGGCCTGCTGGGATTGCTGACCGTGACCCTTGCCACCCTGACTGCAGCTGGGATCATCAATCTCACTGGTGGGAAATACAATTCCACCTTCCTGGGAATCCCCTTCGTCATGTTAGGTAACTATCTCCTATCTCCTCTCTCTTTTGTGTGTTTGTGCCTCCCTGACGCATTTCCCAGCAAGCAGAGAAGCGTCACTGCATGGCTCCCGGTGCCTCCACCCTGCAACGCTGCCCCATGCCGAATCCACACAACCTCTTCACCTAAGCTGTTTGTACTGCGCCGGGACGTTAAAATCATGTGGGGTTCTGGTGTGGTGTCGCACCCTGCCTGCCGTAGGATGCAGTGCCCATGCAGTAGCAAGGAGCGAGAATGTGTGAATGCTGTGCCTCGTGTAAGGGGGAAGCCTGGCCGCAGCTTTTCTGCTGGCGTTCAATTCTGGTTCTTCTCCGTGGGGTAAGGGCAGTGGTCGGTTCTGGGTTGCATTTTCTTCTGATGAAGCCGCTGTGTTGGCTGAGTGAGCACAAGGAGGGTTGCACAGCCCTGGGAAGGAAAGTTTTGCTTCTCCTGGTCAGGGATGGACCCGTCTGGTTGGCACCAGTGCATCCCACAGTGGCAGGGATACAGAGAAAGTAGCATTGACCACTCCCTGGCTTCGGTGCCAGCAGAGGTGTCATCATCTTCCACGGGCTTTGTATCACCTTCGCTCATTGTGGGGTATGCAGTGCGTTCATTCGTTTTGTTTTCCTCGAGAGAGGGAAAGAGGAGAGTAGAAGGGCAGTCAGCTTGTTCCCAACCCGAAATCAGTGCCCTCTCCTGTTGGCACCAGGGTGTTGGTGGGGGTGCCGCGCATCGTTTCCAGACAGGCGGGAAGACTTCACGGGAGACAAAACGAGAGCTCTGGAGAGCTCACAGCCTCTTTGTTTGTGTTTGGTTCATAACCAGTGTGAAAAGCTTTGTGCGCTGTAGGTGTTTAATATGTCCTTGTTCGCACCGTTATTCATTTGTGGAGAATAATGCATGCATTGATTTGATCACAGCTTCCCCAGCTGAAAATCAGTGCTCAGTAATACTTCAGGTTTCAAGTGTAAGAATGTCTCCGCTGACTTAGTCACATCGTGTCGTGGTATGACACGTTTCAGCACAGCTATTTACATATCCAGCGCCAGGCTCCTATGCCATGCCCGTACTGTAGCTGTGGTATTGTTGCACTTTAATTAAAGACTATGCTTCAGTGCATCGTGCTACCAGTTAACGTGCAGGATATATGCAGTGACAAAGAGAATTCGGCTACATCACGTCGGCTCTCGTTTTCGGATGACATCCATGAAAATTCAGCTGTATCATAACCTAGAGGAAGCGCAGCACGAGGGAGTCAGAGGCAAAAGGGTCTTGCTTTCTGACCCAAGTCTTTGCTTTCTTTCGGGGGTTCTGGGTTGCATTTTCTTCTGAAGCCGCTGTGTTGGCTGAGTGAGCATAAGGAGGGTATTATAAATTCAACTCCTCAAACTTAAGTAATGTATATTGCATGTAATATTACATAGGAGGGGATTTCTGGATGTGTTTCAAGAGTAGTAGAAAAGCAGTCTGAAGTCCAGCCATATAAAATCAAAGTACCTGGGGAAAGTGACTCAAGAATGTGAAAGATTAGCTCTGTTTGGGGATTGGATCAAAGCATCTGCTCGCTGGGACAACCTTTCAGATCTTTAATTCACTAATAGTGACTATGCTGAGACTTGAAATCCTTGAAGACTTGCAGATAGCTATGAAAAGTTCTATTTTAGTCCTCCTTTAACTGCCGAGCTGTATAGACAACTCTGCTTTTCTTGTCCTTTCTTTTTTAATTTCTCCCAGTCTTGCTTAGTTGAAGTATTCCACTCTCCAAAGGAGTTCAGCTTCAAATACACAGCTCAGCTCTTAGTGTGAACAAGTCAAGGCAGAAGAGCCAAAATCACGTGAATCTTGCAGGCTTCCCAAGCTGCATAAAATCTCCCAAGGGACAGGAACATCAACAGGTATTCAGAAGAATGCAGAAGGTCAGTCTGGAGAATAAAAATGGTCTGGAGTTTTTAATGAGAACTCAAAAAAACTAGCAGATAGCTGGAAAAGCAGGGTTTCCTTCTTCTTTATTTCTCCCCCTACAGTACAACAGAAAGATTCAGCACAAGTTTCAGAATTTATTTCACACCTATATATTATTTTGCTTATAAAGGTTTAACTCAAGGTAACTTAGGGCTGGAGTCACAAACCACCCTCCCTTATAGCCTGCTGAACTGCTTCTGCTTAATTTCAGGCACCATCAGATTAGATCATAGATTAACTGACCTTTAGAAAGCTAAAGGATTTCTGGCGAACAGTGTAGCCTCATAGCTATTACTCATAATCTCATGGCTAAAAGCAAAAATTAGTTAGAAAAAAATTATTACACTGGACATGTTTCCGGCAAGGCCCCTTCGCTAGTATAAATCATTAATGAAGTTTCCCTGGCTTATAGCAGCTGAGGATTTTTAAGCTGAGCTGGGCAGAGGTGAGATGCTCTCCAGACATCATCGTTCCTCTGCCACTGGACAAGATTGCATCTTTCCTGAGAGATACTTCTTGCCTTGAACTTTGTCTCCTCATTGGGCCACTTCCTGCTGTGTTTCACTGAACTATCACTGCGGTGTTTGCATCACATCTAACCAGAATTCCCCTTTGGTAGCTCAGCTGCCCTCCATAGGTATCCCCTGCATCTGGAAAACAAATTACTTTCTTTTCCTTTGCATGTTTGAGACCACTCTCACTTGCCCAGTCCTCTTCCCTTTCATTCCAGGTTTCCTCAGACGATGCTTACCAGACTCCCAGCAATCTTCTTGCTTTTGGCTGCTCCTCATCATCTTTGGAGTGCACTCCCTAAATCTGGGCCCAGAATCCGGGCTGAGGCTTTCAGCAGCAAGTAGAGTAGGAGGATGATTTCTCACATCTTGCATATGGCACTCCTGTTCATACATCCCCGTACGACATTACTCTTTTTCTCTCAGCAGCATGCAGTGGTAGGCATTTGGTTGGTGGCACATGGTAACTCACAGATCCTTCGTGTCACTTGCTACACTGTTTGCACAATCACTTATTCCAGCCAACTCGCAGAAGGTTACCCTTGTCCTTGCCGAATTACAGCTTGTTTATCTCATGCCGTTTCTCCAGTTCGTTAAGTTCACCTTGATGCCATCGCTGCCTTTCCAAGATGCCTTAACTGAAGGTGGCCAGCAGTGTGTTGCAATACTCTGCCTTTTCCTATTTTCAAGAATTATTTTCTGAGTGGTTTAAATACTTTGTCCAGTCAGAAGCCCGTTCTACCAAGTCTGAAAAATGCTCTGTTCAATGTATACTTTACTATTAGACTCCATTCATCCTTTTTTCTATAACATCCCCTCAGCATCAGCCATTGCCAAGAGCAAACAAGCTGTGGTGAAGGATACCAGCCTCTGTAGGTGTTGAGTCCTCAGCTCGTGCATTGGCAGGACAAGGTTAAGTTACTAAATCACCATGGCTTACCATGTTCAGGTTTCAGATTAGATGTTAGGAAAACAATTTGTACTGAAAGAGTTGTCAGGGTCTGGAACAGGCTGCCCAGGGAGGGGATTGAGTCACCATCCCTGGATGTGTTTAAAACAAGGGTAGATCAGGTACTTAGGGATATAGTTTAATTTAGGATGGGAACGGTTGGACTTGATGATCTTAAAGGTCTTTTCCAACCTTGTGACTCTGTGAAGTGCTCTTAGGCTCTGACTGTGTGAGTGAGACCTAAAACTGGTCCAAGCCCCCGCAGAGGGGCTGCACTGCACTGGGGGCCAGCTGGCTGCAGCCGCTCTCGTCTCTAGGGACAGCCTGTCAAGTCAGACTGGGAACTTTTCTTCTTCAGCTCTGGGCTTATGCAGGTACTTCTAATGTGGAGAGTGAAGCCTAAAACCTGTGAAACTTGGCAGGCTCCCACCACTCATCTGGGCATGTTTTGAATTAGCATATGCCTCCCTGGTTTCTTAAAACCATCATCTGCATTTATCAGTGTGTAAACAAGTAATTTAAGGACAAGTTTACTCACATGCCCAGTTCATGTGAAATCCTTGGGTGATTTAAGGCTATTCATTTTTGACCCTAAGAACCAAAACCTGAAATTCTTCAATTTGGCTGAATTTAAAATAGCTGATTTATAGTGTCAGCTGGAAAGCAGAATTAAAATTCGGATTTCCTATTGCCTGCTCCACTAAAAACTACAGATGTTTGGTCTGGCACAGATGCTAATGTATTCATCATAAGTTTCCCTTACACATTAAACGCTGTTTAATAACTGCCAATCCTTTAAAAATACCAGTTTCCTCAAAGATACCCCGCAGTGTTACCAAACAAACCGTTGGACGGCAAGTGGGCTGAAACGAGTTTTTTGGCCTGAGCTTGTTCTACCTCCCAGAGGTGGAGCGCAGCGTTTAACTCGGAGATTCAAGGGGAAAATTGCGATGCTGCCCTTTGCACTGAAGAGAAAACTAGCAGTCTGTTTCCCTGTTCCTCTGGAAACTCCTACAGCTTATTCGGGGAGAGGCGGCCCTCTTCGGCTGCCAAGTTCGTGAAAAGCATCGGCTCTGTGAAGTCGCGGTGGAATGCCAGGCGCTGCCAGATACGGGCAGGGACGCGGGGACGGCTCCACGGGCTTATATTTAGCCTGGGATGCTGGCAGGGGAAAACCGGTTAGCAGTGAGGAGAGCGACCCGAGCTTGCAGCTTTGCTGTAAAAGGAAACAATAGCCCGCCTCGCGTGAAACTCAGCAAAACAGGGGCAAATGCACACACCTCTTCTTACCGCCTCCCTCCATCCTGCCGTTGTGTCCCACCTCGTCAGTGTGCCCTTTCTGGGAAGAAAGAAGGGGAAAATGATCAACGGAGCAGGTCCGGGGAGGGACAACTGGGAAGGAATAGGTAGGGTCTCACTGAGGTTCAGTCATGGTTGGGAATGTCATGGGGAGAGACCGCACAGGACTGCGTCTGGTGAGAGGGAGCAGGAGAGGTGCAGAACTCTTTGGGAGGTACCAGGGCTCTGAGGAGCAGCTCTCAAATGGAGAGAGCAGTGTGCCGACGGCCCCTCAGAGACACGTGTGGAAGGATGCACACCTTCCACGTGGCTTGCCTGGGGGAGAGCCGTGCTGCTGGAGCAGCGATCTGAGGCATCGGCACAGGGGCTTGATGGATACAGAGTGTGACAAGGGTGGGACCTGAAGTCATAGACGGTTGGGAAAAGTGGTCAGAAGGAAAATGGTAGGAAAAAGAAGAGAGGAGGTCACAGTTACTGATGGTGGGAGTGAAAAACGTGGGAGAGCAATGAGAAGATTACTGACGGTCAGGGACCGTGAAGGCAATAGGTAGCTAAACTAAACAGGGCAGCTACAGCCGGTGTGAAGACCCTGAGAGGATGAGGGCACTCGGGCAGCACCTGCCAGCACATTTGGCTCGCTGCAGCAGCACCTCCGTGCCAATAAGGTACCCGTCTTGGCTCCTTCTTCACATTTCTGGAAGAACATGCTGATGGGGAATTGCAACATATGCCAAATTTGTACACCCTACAATCATTCATTATCCTCCCTATCAAGCACCCAAGTGTTTGCTGTATTCAATAAACGCAACATGTCAACACTGGTTATAGAGAGAGAGTTTCAAAGAGAGAGAGACAGCCCCTGCACAGGCCTCCCCGGTGTGGTGTCCTTCAGACCACACATAAAGGTAACACACACACATGGATGTTTGTCTTGTATTTTTCCACCAGTTATCCTATGGTCAGTTAATAACAGTGTGAAGCTTACCAAGTCTTTCTTGCTTTTATTCTCCAAGCTGAGCTTTCTCACTCTCCCTGTCAGGCTGCTCCTCTGCCACCTTGTCGTGCTGGGAAGAAGCATGTCCTCCCTCAGCTGGCTGCCCCAGCCTACTGCCCTGCTGCACCTTTCTCCCATCTCATCCGTCTCCTTGGCAAGTCTTGGGCAGCCTCCTTCAGTAGGTCTCACCTGTCCATCAGCTCCAGGCTGCAGCATCTCCTTTTGGTTTCCCTGAGCTTCCTTCACCTTTTCTCCTGTTTTCCCTGCTCCTGCCAGCATGCCCCCGCTGCCTTTTTATTGTTTTTTTTAATTTCTTTCCTCACCCACCCTCCCTGCTCCTCAACCACAGCTGGGCCCATTGCTCCTATGCCTTTCCCTGTATTCTTGAGTAACTTCCTTGGCTCCCAGACAGGTCCCTTCCATACCCTGCAGTCACATCTCAGCTGCTTCAGATTTCCCAGTGATTTCCACCATTCATCCTTTCCTTTTTTCACACTGCCAAAGGACTCCAAGAGTGCCCTGGAAGTACACTTGGTTATTTTGTCACTCCATCTGCTCAGCTTTCCCAGTTCCACCCTGTGCAGCTCAGTTATACTCCTAAAACATTTTGTGGTTTGTTCCTTTCACTCCCCTTATGAGAAATAAATAGTTATCTGGTTTTATTTACCCTGAACATACCATTTTCCTAGTCATTCTGTTTTCTTCTTTTTCTCTCCTCAGTCACCCAGTCTCTTCATGAGCTCTGTAAGCAGCCCTGCAACCAGGCTGGTGAAGGGGCTGGAGGGCAAATCTTATGAGGAGCAGCTGAGGGAGCTGAGGTTGCTTAGCCTGGAGAAGAGGAGGCTGAGGGGAGACCTTATCACCACCCACACCTATGTGAAGGGAGGTTGTAAAGAGGTGGGTGATGGTCCCTGCAGCCAGGTGACAGGTGATAGGACAAGGGGGAATGGCACAAAGCTGCACCAGGGCAGGGTCAGATCAGATGTTAGGAAAAAGTTCTTCACTGAAAGAGTTGTCAGGATGTGGAACAGGCTGCCCAGTGAGGGGGTTGAGTCACCATCCCTGGATGTGTTTAAAAGACGGGTGGATGAGGTACTTAGGGATATGGTTTAGCATAGGACAGTTGCTGTTGGACTCAATGATCTTAAAGGTCTTTTCCAACCTAGTCATTCTGAGATTCTGTGATTCTGCAGTCCCTCAGGCATCGCCCAGCATTTCTGTTCCTCAGAGGGAAGAACAGTAGTAGTAGCCCCTTTCTCTCTCAATGTAGCAGGGAGTCCTCTCACCAGTCAGTGTTTTCCACTCAAAGGCTAGGTGGTTAACCACCTCCTCCAGCTGCTGGCCTCCCTCTCTCCAGTTCTTCTCCTGAAGGATGCTGTCCCAAGCCGCTTGAAGAACCTGGACACCAAGAAGCCACTAATGCATGGGAAGGAAATAGGCCCAAAATACTAAAGGTGGCAGAGCATTTTAGATATTTCTACCATCCCTTTCCCATGAACTGCAGAAGTGGCTGGTAGAGCAAGCAGTTGGCCCTATGTGACAGTGACCTGGGCAGTATGTGTCTGTTCCCCCCTCACCACCACAAACCCCAGTGAAATCTTGTATGCATACTTGCATCTTGGCTTCAGAAAAGTGTCGATGACTCAGTAAATGTAATGCTTTTTGGAAAAGAGGAAGTCAGTCCAGAGAACAGTTTTAGTATTGAAAGCAAGTACTGTACAATCACTGAGATCAGACATTGCCTCTTGACTGGTGGTGCTCCAGTATGCACTTATTTCGTATGAAAAGTGTGTTACAAGTGATGCAGTGCATTTAATGAGCATCCATTTATGCAAACGTTATACTTTTACTGTCTGCATTCTTCTAACTGCAGAGAAGTCAGTGTGTGCGATGGCTTAATGGAAGGGCTCGTCAGGAGAAGTC
Organism: Gallinula chloropus; assembly: GCF_964237585.1. Classification (NCBI taxonomy): domain Eukaryota; kingdom Metazoa; phylum Chordata; class Aves; order Gruiformes; family Rallidae; genus Gallinula; species Gallinula chloropus. Next base: position 128,459,729 of record NC_140085.1, on the reverse strand, counting down.
CCAAACAGTCAAAGGTACCAGGACTTTGGCTCAGACATCCTGATTTTCTTCAAGTAGTGAAGTGCCTCAAGAGAAAATTCCACATAGATGGAAGTGTATTGAAATTTTACAGGTTAGAGAAAATAAAGCTTTTATTATATTTATATATATGTAGGAAAATATATGTATATGCTTGTGGTATACTTTGCATACTGGACTCAGAGGGTCAATGAAGACCCAGGGAAGCTCAGCTGGAACTGATGTGACTTTCCATGTTAGGTCTTGCTGTGAGAGAGATGGTGCATGTTTTGTGCATCTGATAAATTACATCCCCCAAACTGGCAATAGCCGTGTTGTAGGCAGGGGGGATGCCAGCTTCAGGTCATGAGACCTCTGCCTTCTGGCAGAGCTGGATTAAATTCAATTGGAGTAAGTTAAGTCTGGGTACTTGGTGGAAAGCCCAAGCTGAGGTCAAAACTTGCAATGCTTTTTCTTTATTTGTTCCTTCTTTCTTTTTTTGGCAGTGCTTTAACTGAAGTTTTGCAACTTTTTTAAATGCTTTGTTTAGCATATGGTTGGTTTATATATTATGATTAAAAGTAATGACAAACATTGCTTAAACAGGGCATGCTTGAGGTATTTTGGTGGGAGCTTTCCAACCAGAAAAGGGAGACCTAAAGTGTGGTAAACTAATCCGTATTCCACTGGCCCGTATTTCACTAGAAAAACACTCCTAGAAGCAATTGAGACTTTGGCTTCTGGGCTTAGAAATTTAAAACAGATTTAAAAATGGGTTTGCCCCAGATATAATTGCTGTGTCTTACTCTGTCTTCAGGAACCATCACATGCTGTCACTTGGCTGTTCTGTAGCATGGTAAAGGTTTATCTGGCACAGGGGAATCCAGGTAGCTCTCCTCATTTACCTCTAATCTTTCTCTTTTTTTTACACAGCATGCATAAAATCCATCAAAAACTCACTTTGCAGGGAAAATCCATTTGCATTTGTGTCTGCTGATTTGAATCAGTGGAGGGCAGCTGCAGCCCTGCATCCTCTGCCCTCTTGTCATCCTCCGTGCTGCAGAACTACAGGGAGAACCCTGTCTTGTCACACAACAGCTTGGGCAGGGCGCTGTGCTTCCTGAGGGGTGGGGAGAGGGCAGGGAGGAATTTTCTGCCGTTTCCATGTTAAAGCCATGGAAGAAGCGGGGACAAACACCTTTTTGGAGGCCTGCAGGAGTTAGATGCAGTTCTCCCCAGAGCTGCTTTTGGTTCAGATCTGCACAAGGCCAGGGTAGTCAGGAGATGGGAGCACCACACAGACATAAATATTCCAGCAGCTAAAACCCGATTTCACTAATGCTCTGCTCCTTCTGTTGCACTGAATGAAGTTGGACTTTTTAACTTTTGCCAGGTCTTTCACAAAAAGAGAGGAAAACAAGTCACACGTTTAAACGGAGCTGACAGCCTGCTATTTAAATGCCAAAACAAGACTTTACCGATTCTCAAGTGAAATTAAATATTCACTTTATGTATAAAAGTAGATTTCGAACCAGAACTTGGCTTTGCTTAGCTGTCCTCAAAATAAAAGAGCCGCTCAAGTTTTCCCTCAGATGTGTTTCTGTTTTTAAAATGTGCTTATCCGACGTTCTTGCTATCTCTATAACAACAAAACCTCAAATATTACATTGGTTCAATACTAAAATGGGTGATCCAAGCAAAAACCCAGCATTTTCCCAAAGCCTAAATCAGTAATTTTTCCTCTATTGAAATCAATGGGACTATTCAAGATTAACCACGTCCTTGCTGAATTACTCGTATAAACATTATAATAAGAGGCTATTGATTTGAATTGAATTTGGTATGGTTTTAAAAAAACAATTTTGAAATGCAGTATTGAGTGAGGTGGCTTTTTTGTAATGAATGGCTTTCAAATACACATACTCTGAAAATAAAAGAAGTGGCAAACCATGTTACTGCCATTGCTGATTAGGGATTGTGGTGAGGATGAGGACTATGAATACTGAGACATTGTTTAATTCTGCTTATTTAAAATGCTTCTTTTTTATTCTTTTCCCCTTATATAGGTAGAAAAATTATAGGAATGTCTACATGTGTCTTGTGTATGTCTGTTTCTTCAGGATGATTTTTATTTACCAACTGACTATGAGTCAGCAGTGTGCCCAGGTGGCCGGGAATGCCAATGGCATCCTGGCTTGTATTCAAACACAGTGTGGCCAGTAGGTCTGGGAGGTGACTGTGCCCCTGTACTCGGCATTGGTGAGACCACATCTCGAGTGCTGTGTCCAGTTCTGGGCTCCTCACCATGAGAAGGACATTGAGGTCCTTGAACGAGTCCAGAGAAGGGCAACCAGACTGGTGAAGGGGCTGGAGGGCAAATCCTATGAGGAGTGGCTGAGGGAGCTGGGGATGTTTAGTCTGGAGAAGAGGAGGCTGAGGGGAAACCTTATCACCACCTACAACTACCTGAAGGGAAGTTGTAGAGAGGTGGGCAATGGTCTCTTCAGCCAGGTGACAGGAGATAAGACAAGGGGAAATGGCACAAAGCTGTGCCAGGGCAGGGTCAGATTGGATGTTAGGAAAAAAATTTTCACTGCAAGAGTTGTCAGGATGTGGAAGAGGCTGCCCAGGGAGGGGGCTGAGTCACCATCCCTGGGTGTGTTTAAAAGATGGGTAGATGAGGTACTTAGGGATATGGTTTAGCATAGGATGGGAATGGTTGGGCTTGATGATCTTAAAGGTCTTTTCCAACTTTGTGATTCTGTGATTTCAGTAGCAGCGCATAGATCGTGCTCTTAAAATCAGCTTTCTAAAACATTGCTTTGTTGTCAGTTGTTTGCCCCAGTAAAAGATAGTATTTGGGAGTTTATAATGGGGATGGATCTGTACCCTGAGCATCACTGACTGTTTAGGGTGAGACCGATAGCGTGAGGGTGCTTTTATCACCGCATTCCTGGTGCAGTTGTGTACTTCTCAGTGTAACTCAGGCAGGGCTACGCCTGACCACAGCAGACTGTTTCACGGGAGAACAGAGAGCTCATCTTATGCCACATTTCCAGATCTTAAGCTGAAAAGCATATGCAAGGTAGGATATTATGGCAGACATTCATTGCCAGCACACTGGGACCAAAATGACTCCAGTGCAGCAGCAGATCAGGGTGAGTCTCATGAGGACCCTACCCCTCTTTGAACCTGTGCTACACCAGACCTTGTGCTGGATTTCCAGGCGCACCCTGTTTTCCTGCCTGTGGGCTGATTGAGCCCGGACAGCCTTTTTGCAGGATCTACGACTAAAAATAACATCATGGTCTCATAGCGTGAAGCGCTCAGCACCAGTTGAAGACTTCTTCTCTGCGTGCTCCAACCAATACGGTGTGTTGTATGGGGACACTTTCTCTTCAGCAGTGTGCTTCTGTGGGCACAGCCGCCCACAGCTGTGAAGCACAGCAGATACCAGGAGCGTATTATTAAACACTTTGGTGTCTCTTATTTTGTTGCCAAGTAGATACAGCACAAAACACAAGGCTTCCCGGAGACCGAGGCAGATTTTCATCTGGTGTGAATGGGCTGAGATGCCCGTGGTTTTGATCCTGATAGTAAGTTGAGGAACACCTGGGCATACCTTTCTGACTGTGGTGGGCGGTGCTGTTTTAAGTGCATCTGGAGAGATCAGCTTGACAGTTGAGAGCAAATGGCTCACACTCAGCATAAAGCAATCCCACAGATTGATCCACTGGTATCACACCTAGATGCCTAACAGACTGACATACCTGGTTTCACAATGTTTCTCTTTTGGGTAGATCCCAAGTCAGATGTCAACATCTGCAAGGCATAGTACACCTATGACACATGTGAAATTTTGAGTCTTTTAAGGCAATAACTGTGTATACTGAACCCAACAGCACTGTCATCATATTTTTGAGGTATGTTTTGATACCTGTAATCCAATTACAATACAGATATGTCGGGTCTGCATGACAGGAGATAAAGAATGCATTCCATTACATGCAGCCTACACTGATACCAAGACATCCTGTATCACTCTTCATGCATTCTTCTTAATCCAGCTACCATGCCTGCACGCAGCCTTCATGCTTGCTTGCCTTTTGAACCTATGCTTGGAGGTACAAAATGAAGTCAGGCTGTGCTTGGGTGGCTGGGACTGCATTGGCTTTGCAAATGAGGACACATTTAAGGCTAGTCATCTACCTACAGCTGTCGGTGCCCTTGCCACAGTTGTCCCGAGATGAACACTGCTGCCTGAAAACACAGCTGATCAGATGAGCACCATATAGGGTGCTAGTATCCTCTAGGATTTTACTTTGCACTGTGAGCTGGCACCCCAAAAATACTCAGGGAAGCATAAGAGAAACAAGTAGGATTTGCAATGCGTTCTCCTCCCTCAGCAGAAATGTCCAGGACGGACAAGTCTGCACACGGTGGGATGCCCGACGTTACGCACCCTCTGAGGTCTGACATTCACACCCCAACACTGTAGCATGGCAGTGCCATTTATGGACAAGGGTAGAGTAACACACATGGTTTGTTAGCTAACAAACTAGCAGCTAACAGCCCGCCAGCAATGAGTTAAATCTCCGTCTCAACCCATGCTGCTGAATTGTGATAAACTCGGTGAGAACTGTCTGTAAGTTAGGCTTGAGCTCTAAGTCTGTCTGCACACGGAATGATCTCAGTCAGCTGCAGCATTTCATTAGTAAGAGCAGAGTATGAAGCCAGGTGTTTCTTCATCTGGATGCGATTTCTCAGGCTCTGCATGTGTATTCAGTAGCACTTAGAACCTGCTGTATGTTCTGCTGTATGTGCCTGCTGGGAGAGGCCGCGTGAGGCAGGTCGCGTTGTTTAGTCACCAACTGGTTGATGGCAACTCCTGTGACAAAGGGAGCCTGGATTAGCAGTTTCACTTGGCTTTTCAGAAGATGGGAGCCGATGAGCTCACCCATCTAGCTGGAAAAAATAAGTCAGCGGGGGGAAATTATCTCAGCCTCTTTGTTGACATTACTGTGGAAAGCAGTCCCAGAGTTGAGCGGTGTACATTGTTATTTTTAATACTGTCAGCTAGGAAAATTCATTGCACCTTCATTGTATCATGTGTTATTACAGGTATCATTTGGGAAAGGGCAATTCTGATCTCCCATGTACTAATTTTGCACCGGTGCCGTTCTTGAGACCTTGCCTGTGTTGGCAGCAAGCCGGGATATGAATTTATAGCATCCCAGCTATTTCATGTTAGTTCATCCAGTGTTTGTCTCTGCGGATGATATTTCACTCCACTTTGAATGTGAATCAAGCTGTGCCCCGCAGATTTCCACAAAGCAAGCTGGTGTAACACAGCCAGTCCTCTGTAAATTCACACACTTTCACGGCACACTAAATTCCTCCTGCAGACAAGTGCTCCTATTCAGCGGGATGATTTCAGGCTTAAATCAACCTAAGTGAGACGGCGTTTGTCCAGCTGAACAGATAGCGTTACAGGGATGCAGCCAATGCAATATGGGCAAAAACCTTAAATCAAAGTCTGAGGCTTAACCTCAGTAACTCTGTCAGAGCACGCTTCCACTTCGGTTTTTTTGCCTACCCGGTTTGCAAGGCTCCCATTGCTCCTACCGTGACTCATTCCCAATTTCAGCTAGTTTTTTGTACTGTCAGTGTCGGGAAAAGATTCCAGCAACCCTCAAAAAACAAAAAAAAGGGTTGCCCAATGTTTCTAATCCAGACCATTCCTTCACTCCAATTTAGACTAGCGACAGGTGAATTATTGGCAGTGAGGGAGCAGCAAGCTCTGGTAGGGAAGGGGAAGCCAGTGCCTGAGAAAGGGAACACACCTCTTATCCCAGCTTTGCTTCTGGAGGTGTCTGCCCCCTTAGGAAGACAGTTTGGTGCTTCAGTTGTGGCGGTTAACGGGCAACACACATACTGCTGTAGCGTTCAACCTCACCAAGGTGGGCATCAATCATCGTTATAGTTTTGTGTGCCGCTGTATCACAATGGGATGAGTAAGATTCGCTTCTCCTGAGACATGACCTTCTGTGCAGAAGGCTGGAGCTTCACAACCTGCCAGAGGGACTTAATTCAGAGAGGCTGCTTGAGTATCAAACACACACACACGCGTGCGGCCTTCAAACCGGTAAGGACAGGAAGCCGAGCGCCACAGTGCGCTGTCGATTCTCTACATCCGTGGGTGGGTAAAACTGCAGGAGGAAGCAAAACCTTGTCCTCAGTCGTTCCCCTGGCGTTCTCTTACAGAAGAAGTCTGTTGGAACACCCGAACCTCATCTTACCACGTAAGATTGAAACCTCACATGATTTTAGTGGAAAACTGAGCATATCCCTTAACCTTTAAACAATATAAGCAGGCGGCAGCCTTTATCTTAAGAAAGCAATTAAGCCAAGTGAAGAGAGAGCTGGTCTGTGACTCCAGTGACCGGGAAGTCACTTCACTGCCCTGCCACAGGCTCTGGGGCTGCTTTAAACCCCGTCACTGCGCTGTGCTGCCATCCTGCCATTTACCAGGCAGGAGCTGGAGCCAACCTTAATCCGAGGCTGCTGCTGCCCATTCGTAAAGGCCCCCTTGCTTGTGCAACCACTTAGTGGGAGAAAGGACACATTTCTTTTCTGAGGGTTTCAAGTGGTCCTAAAAAGGACAGCCTAAGTGCCTGCACATCAGTAGTGTTTAAAATGAGGTAAATTATTTTATAATTTTAAGCAACAGAAGATACTGCATTTGTTTTCACAAATTCTTACAAGTGTTCTTTCTCTTGCATGCATGCTCTGCATTCACAGAATCACAGAATCATAGGGACTGGAAGGGACCTTGAGAGATCATTGGATCCAAGCCTCCTGCCAGAGCAGGTTCCCTAGGGCAGGTTGCACAGGGGGGCATCCAGACAGGTCTTGAATATCTACAGAGAAGGAGACTTCACATCCCGCAGGGCAGCCTGTGCCGGAGCTCTGTCACCCTCACTGTGAAAAACTTCTTCTGCATATTGGTCCAGAACTTCCTGTGCTCCAACTTGAGGCCATTGCCCCTCGTCCTGTCCCCACAGACCACTGAGAAGTTGGCCATTTTCCTCTGTCTCCTACACTTTAGATACTTATTGATTGTGCAGAGCGTGTGTAATTGCAAGACTTGATCCTGAAGGAGGCAAATGAAACTTTTTATAGCATTCTTGAGCTACCCATGAAAGTGCTGTATTTAAGCTAGATATAATTTACAGGGTTTTATTGCTGAAATATAAGATAGCCCACCTCAGCCTGTAAAAAATTTAGGCTCATCAGGAATAACAGTGACTGTCGTCTTCGTTTTCTTTGGCTACAAAAGCCAGAGGTTTTTGTCTTTGGTCATCGAAGACACGTGGTAGAAGCATGTCCTACAGTGCAAAGTAGTAGAAAAAGAGAATAAGGAAAAAACTATTTCCATCCCCATTTTCTTTGATACCTTTCTCCTTGCCCTTTCAGAACTTCTTCTCCTTAAAAACAAAATCCCGTCGTTCCATTTACTCCTTCTTAGCTCATGGTTACACGTCCTGTCTGTAGGGCACAACCAGTGAATCATAATAGCAAATGTCAACAGGAAAAGAGCTCCCGTAGCCCATTAGCTGTTTGAGTTCATATTTATTATTTGCTGAATGACTGTGAATAATGAGCAAATTGCTCTAAATCATGATGGATTTGTGGCTGGGTCTCTGTCTAGTAAGAAGGGGAAATCAGTTAAAAGAGTTACCGAATTTATTTGCAAGGGGAAAATTGCCACCTTCTCGTTAATATTAAATAAGAAAGACACAGCACCAGCAAGAGAAATAGAGGGAATAGGGGCAAATCAGGGACACCAACAATGGAAATTCTGGAATCACAGGATAGTGAAAAAAGCTCCCACAAAATGCTTCCATGGAGCTGTCTGCCCTAATCTCTGTGGGTTAGATTTACACAAGCGTCAGCAAGTTAGGAAACACTGGAGACTGGCATGCCAAGTTGTGCTTGCAGTCAGTATTTAGGGTAGTAAATGATGTTAGGTACAGCCCATTCTAGCTAAATAAAGCTAATCTCCAGACCACTGTGCCTAATTCGTGCACAAATTTGGGTTTAATCTTTGTCTCAGAGGATACTGGATGAGGTCAGTAGTGCCACTGATGCAAAAACTCTGCATCTTTGTCATCCAGGCTTGTCTTTGCCAAGGTAAATGAGAATTTTGTAGCTGTAGTACAAATGGGCAGAGGAATCACAAATTGTGCAGTTGAAGGAAAACACCATTTCCTAGCACGCAGGTTGTTTAGCAAACAACAAAAGGAACTTATCCTAAAATAGAAGAGCATCTACATGCTTTTTTGTTCTGTTGGCGTTGTGGAGTGCATGCAGTGACGCCTCTTCATGCATTTACTCAAGCAGTTCTCTAAATCAGATTCCATTTTAGGGTAGTCTCAAAGATTATGTAAGAACAAATCATGCTTTTGTGTTTCCTACTTAAAGAAAATACAGGGTATCAGGAGTGGTGTTATCAGGCATTATCCGAAAACTTATACCTGTTAAAAAGCCACGCTCAGCGTCATACTTAATTAGATCTAAATTCTTTTATTCGTTGCGAAGCCAAAGACTTGCCAAATTAATGCAGCTGTTTGAGTGGTTTTAGGCAAGAGCCTATTAACACTGATTTTTTTTTTTTATTTTTTCCAAAACATGCCATAGCTAAAGCTCACAATGGAAGTAATTTGTAATATTCAGTGACCTCATTTTATACTGTTTTGCTCACTTGAAGCTAATGCATATGATGCCATGTGAAATTCTCAGACGAGCCTGTCTGCAGGACTTATGGGAGCCATAAATGGATTAAACCTCTCCCTCCCTGCTTTGGCAAGTGATCAGTTACATTTAAATAAAGGTCAGTCTGTCTTTACAAAGAGCACTCTGAAAATGAGCTTGATAGCTTTCCCTACTGAGCCTAGAACGTAGCTGTTTGAAGCATAATTAGCGACGGGGTGCCAGTCACTGATTGTGCTTTTTGCTTCTCGTTACGTCTGGGGAGTTCCAGTGTTCCCCATTAGCTTTAAGAGGGGGCACAGTGGCTAGTTATCAAATTGACAGTCTTGACCTGGCCTCTGAAAGCGGCTCTGAAACATTGTTTGGGAAAATTAAGACAAACGCCAGATGCCATACCAGAACCAGGAGCGTAATACTGCTGCCGATTGGACAGTCGCGGTCCGTGCCGTGACTCTGAATAACAATGTAGGTAAGAGAAGCGATATATGGATTTTGGTACTCTAAATGCCAGGTGACCATGATAAGGAGGTACATCAGCTGTCCGGTTATCTCAGCTTTTGAGCTCTGTATTTTGAATTCCCACACCTGTTTTTTTCAGCATTAAGAGCGATCAACTCTGCCATCTGTGAAAACATAGGTAGAATATTCCTTGCAGGAACAGTGGAGTGAATCGGCTACAGCTGCCCCTACAGCAAAAGTTATTGACCCCAAAAGGGTTTATTTGGTCAAGTTAATGAAATACGTAGCCCAAATAAAGCATTTAATAATAAACATGGTCATAGAATCATTGAATGGTTTGGGTTGGAAGGGACCTTAAAGTATCATCTAATTCCAACCCCCCTCATATATTTTCTGTTTTTCTTGTTCTTCAGAATACCTCATTTGGGGGTTTCTTGACCAGTATTCATAGCCCTTGTGGCAAAAGTGATTACCATCTACAGGTGGAGAGAACAGGGCCGATACAGCAATTCGGGTACTCTGCAGACAGCCTGAAAGTCTCACAGAGGTCATGTGATTTACCTTGACCTGCCTGACTGGAGCATCAGCTGGAAAAGTCCGGTGACTGCACTTCAGCGTCATCAGCAACCAACTCCGCACTGATCTTTTTATCTAACATTATCAGGGAATGGGAAAGAGCAAAACACCATGGACTGGCTTATTGAGAATTTCTGGAGATAGTGCAAGAGCAGACCAGAGAGGTAGACAGGGGGCAGCAGAAACAGCAAGACGATAAAGAGGAAGAGTAATTAAAAGGCAGTTAAGAGGGTGAAATTAGGTGGAAAGGATCTATTAAGTGAATTATTATGAGAAAATATGACAGTCTTACATTTTAGGTGTGATGCAAAGACTTATTTTTTCTATTCATCTCCATGTAAAACATGAACCTACTTTTACCTCAGCCACTCTCACCCCATAGCTGGTTGATGGCGGCCTTTCCGGCTCAGGCCCACTGTGAGGGAGCAGAGGTCTGTGTCCTCCAAATGCGCCTTGGTTATCAGACAAAACAGAAACCGTAAGAGGAAGGTGGCCAACCAGGGATTAAGATAAAACCATATAGTTTTCCCTATGTACCTGCACTTGGGGGTTAAACACAGGATTTTAGGTCTGCTTCATGAATGCTGTATCCATTTTAAGAGTCAATTAAATACGTTATTAAAGGTAGGAACTGCCAAGAAAAACAGAGCTGAATTTGGTTTTACAAGGCCTTAGGTGCATTAAAGAAAGAAGACTTAAGCGTTCCCTATCAGTTTTACCATTCTGCGTCTCTAAAATTCACTTGTGCTTTTTCTGTTTGTTCCATTTCTAGGATTTCTTTTTCCCAACAGAAAATTTGTATAGGAAATGGAGAAATCAGTGGCTGATTTAATTGACAATTTTCAGCTGATATGATAGTTTCATTTTTTTACAGACTTCCTACAAAGCAGCCAACTCATGCTCTGCTTCCAGCATCGGCACTTCAAGGTCGTATTCCTTTGTTTTCACCACAGGTCAGATCCCATCACCAGGAAAAACTAATTTCAAAACGTCTTCCATCACAGGCTCTCCGAAATAATGAAACGAAACAACCCACCAGAAAAAAGGAGAAAAAAAGAAAAAATAAATCCTTTTTCTTTAACCCATCAAGCCTGTGCCAGTGATGCAGAAACTCTCAAGCCCTGGCAGTAAGGTTTGCTAGTCGGGGAGCGAATGTGCTCCTGGGGCACAGACCACCATAATAATTTCTCTCTTCTGCAGGATGCTTACGCCAGGCATCGGTAGCAGCTGGCAGTGTCTCCCCTGAGACTTTTAGCATGTCCACTATAGGGTTTTTCCCCATGTTGATTCGAGTACTTTAAACACTGGCTTTGTTCTCTGTTGTAGGTCATGGGTTATATGGGACTTTTGAAATGTTGTCCTCCTGGAGAAAAACTAGAGAAGACCAACACGTAAAAGAGAGGACTGCAGCTGTATTTGCAGACTCCATGCTCTCGTTTTCTCTCACCACTGCCATGTACCTGGTCACTTTTGGGATAGGTGCCAGTCCCTTCACTAACATTGAAGCAGCCAGGATTTTCTGCTGCAATTCCTGTATTGCAATTTTCTTCAACTACCTCTATGTACTCTCCTTTTATGGTTCCAGCCTGGTGTTTACTGGCTACATAGAAAACAACTACCAGCATAGTATCTTCTGCAGAAAGGTACCAAAGCCAGAGGTATTGCAAGAGAAGCCTGCATGGTATAGGTTTCTTCTGACAGCCAAATTCAGCGAGGACACAGCGGACTCAGAGGAAACGAACACTTACGAGAGTCATCTTTTGGTGTGGTTCCTGAAACGCTATTATTGTGACTGGATAACAAACACTTATGTCAAGCCTTTTGTAGTTCTCTTTTACCTTGTTTATATTTCCTTTGCCTTAATGGGCTACCTGCAGGTCAGTGAAGGGTCAGACCTGAGCAACATCGTAGCGACCGCAACACGGACCATTGAGTATACGACTGCCCAGCAGAAGTATTTCAGTAACTACAGCCCAGTGATTGGGTTCTACATCTATGAGTCGATCGAGTACTGGAACACCAGTGTCCAGGAGGATGTGCTGGAGTATACCAAGGGCTTTGTGAGGATATCTTGGTTTGAAAGCTACTTAAATTACCTTAGGAAACTCAACATATCTACCGGGTTGCCCAAGAAGAACTTCACTGATATGTTGAGGAACTCCTTCCTGAAGGCCCCTCAGTTTGCCCATTTTTCAGAGGATATCATCTTTTCCAAGAAATACAACAATGAAGTCGATGTCGTGGCCTCCAGGATGTTCTTGGTGGCCAAGACAATGGAAACCAAGAGGGAAGAACTTTACGACCTCCTGGAGACCCTGAGGAAGCTCTCTCTCACCTCCAAGGTGAAATTCATCGTTTTCAATCCATCGTTTGTGTACATGGATCGTTATGCCTCTTCAGTGGGAGCCCCCTTACAAAACTCCTGCATCAGTGCTTTATTTCTGCTCTTCTTCTCTGCATTCCTGGTGGCAGACTCTCTGATCAACGTCTGGCTCACTCTAACTGTTGCCTCGGTTGAGTTTGGAGTAATAGGTTTTATGACCTTGTGGAAAGTGGAACTAGATTGTATTTCTGTGTTGTGCTTAATTTATGGAATTAATTATACAATTGACAACTGTGCTCCACTGTTATCAACCTTTGTCCTGGGCAAAGAGTTCACAAGAACTAAATGGGTGAAAAATGCCCTGGAAGTGCATGGGGTAGCTATTTTGCAGAGCTACCTCTGCTATATTGTTGGTCTGATTCCTCTTGCAGCTGTGCCTTCAAATCTGACCCGTACACTGTTCAGGTGCTTGTTTTTAATAGCATTAGTCACCTTCTTTCACTGCTTTGCCATTTTACCTGTGATACTGACTTTCCTGCCACCGTCCAAGAAGAAGAGGAAAGAGAAGAAGAACCCTGAAAACCGTGAGGAAATAGAGTGTGTTGAAATGGTGGATATGGATAGCACCCGAGTGGTTGACCAAATTACAACAGTCTAACTTGTTTGTTTGTTGCTTTTTTACACCAAGTCTTACTGAGGGGAAAGAAAAAAAAAAAAGAAAAAGAAAAAAAGAAACCAGTACTGGCTAAATGTCTGGGGAGAGGAAGGGGTTTGGAAGTTTTCCCTCCCCACCCTAAATCTAGGAATATTCAAAGTTATGGGAGAAATTAAAAATAAATCTAAAAAAAAAAAAAGAAAGAGCTGGGTGACTTGTACCTTGCTCAGCCCCTGTAACAGCTATTACGAGAGAATTTGCACGCACATGCAGAGAGGGGTTGAATTTTAGACGCACGAAGTAAGAGCTAATGAGAGAAGTTGGGTTCCTAAGCAGCCGTCTGCATCGCCTGTGCTGCAGATGCTGCAATTATTGTGGCTAAACCCAATCACATTGAAAGGTCAACTGTCAAGGCTGAAGTAGCACTAAATGTTCGCTGGATGTAAAGGCTTTACAAACTTTCTGCACAGCAATAACTCAAGTCAGTGAGTCAGCTCTTATAGGTCTTAGCCATCACATTTAATTTTTCTTTTCTCCCCTAATCTAAACATTTATGCAAGACTGTATAACAGACAGCAAACTGTACTGGGAAAGAAGGCAGTACACAGCAACCAAACGCTTTCCAAACACTTTTATGTTATAAATCACTTCTCTTTTTTTTTTTTCCTAAAAAATGCCATTATTTTAAAATGTAAATCATCCCTTGTTACATTTTTAATCATGATTTTATAGCTGTTTCTTTTTCTTATAAAAACAAAAAAAGAACAAAAAAATCCCAGTGACTCTGTCACTCTAGAAAATATATAATTCTATTTTATACATGTCTCGCTACTAGTTAAACACGTAATCTGCTTTACCAACTGTAATTTTGTTAGCACTCTACTAACACGTGCGAGTGGATCTAGCAGCAGACAGAAGATGGTGTACTGAATATTTCAGCACCGAAATCCATGACACAAACCTCAAATACTAAACTGTCATCAAGAAAGTGAATGTTAGGGCTCTTTTAGTGAGAGCCTATTTCAGGCCATTCACTGGTAATGCACACTAAGAGGATTAGTGGGTAGTTTTACGTAATGTATAACTTAATCCCTCGATCTTCCTAGAGAACCTGTAAAGCAATAGACCTTGCAGCTATGGGCTCTTCCGACAGGCAGCACGACCCTGAGAGTTGTTCAGAACAAGCCGAAGGTTGGGACAGCGGTTTAGCAGCAGCGAGTTTAACAGCGTCCCCAAAGAGCCCATGTCTAAGGGGCCTATTGAAAACGTTGCATCTGAGGGAAGAAAAAGAAAAAAAAAAACCCACAAACTTTAAAAAGATTACATTAACGAGTCTTTTTGGAGCCGTGAGTTCTAAATCGATAATTCTGTCAGCATCTGTGATGTGGAGTAATACCGATAAAGCAGCATCTCTTTCCTCCTCTACCCCCTCCACCCTTAAGAGCAACAGGCTCATTACTGTAAGGTTTTATGCTGTTGAACCCCAGTGGGGATGGGTAAGCCAATTCTGAGGTTTTGCTGAGCGCATTCTGACTGTAAGTTGCCTGCAAAAGGCCCCAGGTGTGGGATGCTGGCTGGTGTGTTGGGTGGTCTCGTGAATATATGGACTGTTGCTTTGAGGCACAAGATGAATGTATTGCAACCGGACTCCTTTCTACACCTCCTCCAGAAAGTCAGAGTACCTGAAAAGCTTTCAGCAGTTGGTGCGGTGTTTGCTCCGGTTGACAGTATCTGGAGGGCAAAGAGAGATTGCAGGAGCCGTGGGGCTTGGACCACTGGGAGCATCATGGCTTGGGAGGCTGCCTGTGCTGCCCATACGATGGGCAGGAGCAGGTCTGTGGTCACAAACCCAGGGTATGCTTTGTTGCATGGAACTTCTCTTCAGTGTCCAATCCCAGTGATCCCCAAATGCCTTGTGCAAACCCCACAAATGCCACTTAATATTCCTTTTTGAGCAAAGAGGCACTTCTCAAGCTTCCTCCCTAGCAGAAAAAAAGCCAGATTTATTTTTTTTCCCAGAGGACAACGTTGCATACTGACTAGCAAAAGGAGTCAGCAGTGCAACTGGCAACGTTGACTTTCCCCTGGATCAGTCCCTTCTCAGACCAGAAGGAAAGGAAGCTGTGGCCAGGAGCGCACAGGCTCTTTGCTTGACCAAACAACGTTCGCTGTGGTTGCAGCTGGGATCTGTAACGACAACTTCAGCCTTGGCAGAAATCAGGCAGACACCTTGAAGACAGCCAAATGAATGTGAGGTGAGGGGAAGGATCTGTTTCCCCTGTTTCCTTTAGACTCAGGCTTGGGGTTTTCCAGTTAAAAATTGTTCCTTAAAATACACTTTCACTGTAGATTTTCTGTGAGGGTCGTTCTGTCATTTAAATAATCTCCTGGGGGTTCAGCAGGCAGCTGCAAGTGGCTTTTTAAACTTGGGAGGGCATTAGCAAATTAGTTGAGAGCTGCAGAAGGACTGCAGACCATTTTTGGCAGCAGCGGCCTACTGGCTTGTGGGACACCTGGAAATGGGGGATGTGTGAAAGAGGCGGTTTGTACACTGTGGAGAGGGATACGCAGCGAAGGCTGGTTTTACACCACTGCTGTCCCTGATGCTGTCACTTGCAGACACCAGGCGCAAGGGTGGTTACCATAAACCTCTTCAGGTCTAATTGAAATGCATGGGTAGGAGCGCCTTTAAAGAGATGTCCAAAGACAAGCTTGTAGTTTCACTGATCTCATTAAATCTCGGCATGTGCGGCCTTCAGAGATCTTCAAGGAAGGTGATAAAACCAGTGACAAAATTACTCCTCTATCTCCAGACCTGTCAGAAAAAGGATGTAGAGGCACTCCTATGGCAAAGTGCCACAGGATGTGCTTGGGTGTCCGCACAAGACAGGGTGAGAAGTCCTGCAGCTCACCCCCCCCCACCCCCCAAGGCAGAGCCAGCAACATTTAAATTGTTTCTGAAGGGTGTTTGTCCAGCCCATTCCTGAGTCTTTTCATGGGCAGATTCCTCCCCTGGCAGTTTCCCCTGGTGTAGAGTTACCCCACCAGTAACTCACAACTCCTGCTAGCTGCGTCGGACTGGGAGGGGGAAGAGGAGCTGAGCCCCTCTCTGCAAGGGGAAGGACAGCACAGGCCAGCTTCAGGCAGTCTCTGAAGCCTCCCCACCCCATCAGAAATGCAAAACAGATCCAAAAGTAACTTAATGTACGTTTCTCGCAGTGTTTCACCTCAAGCCACCATTCCTCTCCCCACTTCTAGACTTGGTGAGACAAAGGCATGAGAATGTCCAAGGCGCCCTCAGCCCAGGTCCCTGAGATTTCTGCCTGAACCCTGAGGTGTCAGAGATGCACCCGATACTCCTTCGCTGCAGGTAGCTTGAATACCTCAACATGAACCAGAAGCGGCAAGTTCTCAAGGTCTCAGACTATGCTAACCCACTTTGGCCTTCCTCCCCTTTGACTTCTTCCTCCAGAGCAATTATCTTCACCAAAGTCAACTTGTCCTCACCACACCAGTTGATTAACCGGTGCGGATGCTGTGCTCTGTTCTCAGTCCAAAGCACTCCCAGTGGCTAACTGTGCAGAAGATTTTACCCTTACTGGTGAACCTCCATTTTGGAAGACTACCTAGGCTTCAGCAGTTTTTTGTCATACTCTCAAGTGGCTTTCTAGCCCAGGTATCACTGTGGTTTTGTTTGCAATATAGATGACCCGATTTTTGTATAAATTCAGTGAGTAACAGAGTATTATACACTGTCAGGCACTGACTTAAAATTTAACAGCAAAGATTTTAACTAAGGCTAATGAGAATATATAGGACTGTGGCTCACTGAGCACATATATCTTCTACAGACATTAAAATTTCCATACAGTAAGGTATGGTGTACAGTATATTTTTACTATGGGGCAAAGCATGGGGGAAAAGAGCCAACCTAAGTGCGTATGACCATCAAGATCACTCCGGTTTTCCTGTAACATAATTCCTACTGTTGGCTTAACACAAGTTCATTTTCAATCTACGCATACTCCAATCAGAGGAAAATTAAAGGGAAGATAGAGCTGGAATAACTTCACTGTAAAAATTAATTGATGAGGCCAGAATTTTCTGCCCAAAGCTCTAAGTGAAATGTTCTAGTTAGAATTAGAGCTGTGAAAGCTGAGGAAAAAAAAACCTGTCTGGCAAAAAGAAGGAGCTTCTTTTCCAAAGACAAGGAAACACACTTAACCATGGTCAACTGCATGGACCCAGGGGGGAAAACAGTACCAGAGTGGCCTGAGGTTACGTTGTGCCACGTGAGGATTCACATCTGCTCTCAGAAGCTTTCTGAGCCAGCACTGAATTCAGGTAAAACGTGTACTGTAGATTGAAAGGTGTACTTTGGCTAAATGGCTTCTGTGAGCCACCAAATCCCACCTCAACCAACACCTTGTTCATTCAAAGTAAAAAACAGAGTGGTGCCATGACTGGGCAGAGTTTGAGAGAGTCAGAATGAAGACGGTGGCTTCTCTGAATCAGCCAGAAAGAACTCCTTAGCAAGTGGGGTTTTTTTGTGGAAGGAGACCCAGTGGTTTCAAAACTTGGCAAACCGCTGCTCCACCTGTTTGCTTAACTTTGGGAGTGCATAGGGTGTCCAGGGAGGCATGGGAAAGGGAAGCGGAGTCGAGAGGAGTCAGCCTTGATTTGCAGTGGACCCTCCAACCTACTCTAGGGTGGCCAGGAGCTGGTGGCAGGACAGGAGCACAGGAGAAGCAGGGGGTTCTCTGCTGCAGGGTCCAGACCAGGTGCTGGGGGGGCGGTCATTCCCCATGCTCCTGCCCCACAGCCCTGCGCTGTGGCTCCTGGGGGTGAGCTCTGCGTTACATCAGCACTGCTGGTGTCTGCTGAAGCAGGGCTCAGGGGGTAAGGCATGAGGCCTTGGGGAAGCCACTTTTTGGAAGACCTCGGTGAGGAAGGGTTACCCAGAGCTCGTTCTCCCCCTACCTACGCAGGTGTTAAAACCCATATTTAGGCAAATAAAGTTGGACAATTAGCTGCATAGGGACAAAGTATTTCTCTCATGTCTGTACCCCTACATTTAACACTAAAACTACTTGTCATTTAGTTTCTTATAAATATTTTGGAATAAGTAAGCCTTCCTGGGGTACATACAGCTCTGATGGGAAGGGGACGTGGAGGCGAGAAGGTCCCTTCCCCTCCCCAAAGGTGGGCAGCATCTACTTGCAGTCAGGCACCACACCATCACCACAAGGCACCCCCAGGAGCCCCAGCCCACGGTAGGGACAGGGAAATCCTAATCCACCCTCACCCCCTCCCCAAGCTCATTAGAGAGCAAGCAGAGAGTTTGAGTTCCAAATTGTGGCAGGGTTGGGCCCCCAGAGAGCCCTTGTGAAATATCTGCTGCCGGGAAAGCACAAGGGAGAAATTTCTGGGGCTTTTGTTTTTTTTGGGGGGGGAAGACATGGCAAAGGCATGGTCCTAGGAGGGGATTCAAAGGCATATTCCTGCCCATGGCACACAAGTTGGGGTAGAGCGGCATGCCCCAATGTGTCACCACTCGCCCCGTCATCGTCCCAGCACAGCTTCCTGCCTGGAAAGAGGGAACCTCAGCATCATTTGCAGCTGCCTGGGGCAGCTGCTTCTCAGGCTTGAATTGGTCTGATGTTGTTGGTGTTCTGCAAGTCGTCATCTTTTTTTAGTTTGGGAAAAGGAAAAATTCAGCATAAATAATTCTAGGTTATTTAAGCTCCAAGAAGTCTTAATCTGTGTGTCAAATAAATGGCTTGCAAGATGTCAGGGGTTTTCGTTTGGGCTTTTTTTAACCTATTTTTACTATTTTTGTATTAATTTAGGGAAAAAAAAATTGTATAATGAATCTCAATGTACAGCATAAGCCTAAAATAAAATGGCTGTCTCTCTCTTTGCTTCCTGTGCTCCCAAACTGCTACAGAAGTCCCGTGCCATCACCAACCGAACCGATTTTTACCTGGCCTAACTCAAATAACCAGGCTGGCTGTCCTCTGTGGCTCTCACCAGAGAGGAGTGGTGGAGCAGTGCAGGGGCACCTGCTGCGGCACAGAGCCAGTGATGTCCCAAAGACAAAGGGGGCTCTGCATTCACGTCACATCTATTCCCTTCCATGCTGTTGACACCCAGGTCTTTTTTTTCTGGGATGTTCCTGGTTAATTCAGCAGCAGAACCCCAGCCTGAACAGGCAAAGCAACAGCTGTTCAACATCAACTCTCGAATTGATTCAACCAAAAACTAGTGCTAACTGCTCAGACAAGAACTGTAACTACTGAGATCTGGTAGGTTGGCCTGAAGTATTACTACTGAACAATATTATTACTATTAACATTTTTTTACCAACACCTTAGCATCCACGAAAGTTAGGAAGCCCCATCATCATGTAGGGACCCACCTCTCCTCCCCAGTAGCTGCTGCCCCAGGATCTTCCAGTGACTGTGATCCATCATCCTCTTCCCACACCTGGGTAGATGACTCATTTACTCCTTTTCCCAATGTTTTGAGGAAGGGGTCCAGCACCCCTATATGCCCACCTGGACCAACTGTTTTGATGGAGAAGCCAACCACCTCAGTGAGTGACAAGGGTGACAGATAACTGCTGCTTCATCACACATGGTTGCAGTGATGAGATAAAAATCAATCTACTTTGAAAAGCCAGTGAGCCAGACCCAAGCCTGAATCATGACAAACAGAAGCATGCCTGAGAGCTGGTGGTCTTTTGGTTGCAAAGGGCTTTTGGCCTCTTTAGTTTAATGGGAAGTTTGGGTCTGCAATTTAAAGGTGACTTCTGTCACCTGTTATGACTCCTGGTCTTGTCCCTTCCAGTCGTTCTTTGTCGTGTTGCCTTAGTTTCAGGATCCACAAGCACTGTTGGTAGAAATTCTGGCTGAAGTAGAAAATCAAATAGTAATCCATTTTCTAATTGCTAACCTAGTGTAGGAGAGGCTGCATCTAAGCATCGCACAGGAACTCAAAGAGCAAAACTCCCCTACAAGACCAGTGTGCCTCATTTGTCTACGTTAGCAAGAGCTGTTGGTGCAATTCTCCATAGACCTAATTTACAAAAATCAGGCTTTCCAAATGTGTAATCAGTGCATTTTATTCTGAAAAATCTTTCTGTATGTGTACCTTCAGAATAGAGGCACATTAACTCTGATTTTTAGGTTACCAAGGAACACGGTTGAGCCCAACAAATGTGCACGAGCAGCACATCAATCCCACGTGCAATTCCTGCACTGCCACATAAGAATCAGAATATCATCTTTCCAAAATGCTGCATTTCCTTATTTGTACAACTCATTTGCAGGCAGAACTAGGCAGGACAAAGGCCTCAAAACAGTGAAGTGTGCTCACATCGACATTCATCCTCTGGACATCACTTAGAGCATGTCTAGGTTAATGGCAATGTAGAACTCATTGAGGAGGACTGGATTCGTCTTGCTGATTTCAGTTTACTGTTAGACAGTAACTGAAATATATGTCAAGCACCTAGCTAGAAAGAAGCATGGAATAAGACATCTAAGTCTATCAGCAGAAATAGAAGTCTGCTAGAGAACTTATAGGAAATGTAAGAATAATGTCAAAAACTGTAGTAGCTGAGTATCCAAGCTATATACAATGGAGTGTGTTGTAAATGCATGGCAGAACATACTATACTGATTCTCTTCGGTCACATTCACTCCCCTTAAAAAGCATCTATTCTGTGAACAGCCATAATTTTGAGTGAGACTGACAGCTATCTTCTGAGAAATTGCTGAGTTGCATAGGTAAATTTTACTGGAAACAAAATTTTAAATGTATACAAACAAATTGATGCCAGAAAATACAATTTGGGGGGAAAAATGCCTTCACATTCTGATTATATTTAATAATAAGCAATCTGTTCACTGATGCTACAAATGAGATGCCCCCGAATACATATATAGTTCCTACACCCCCATAACAATGAGATTTGTTTTATACACCCAACTCAAGTTGGCTTTATGTAAAGAGGAGGAAAAGCCAACCCAAGAACAGCTGAAAGCTGGTAGGAAGAGTGGGTAAGCTGTCCTGAAATTAGTAATGAATCAGCAGGGGAGGAAGAAACAGAGAAGTTGGTAAGGAGGTTAGGAAGAAGGACGCTAGCTGCAGAAATGCAGAGCTGTTGCAGAAGGAAAATACTCAGGTTTTGTTGTGTCAGTTGGATGGGAGAGAATTGATATAAAAAGTTCCAAGCAGCAAAGGGAAGGAAAGTCTGAGGCAGAATGAGCAGGGAGCAAAATTTTGCGAGTGCAGGCAAGATTTGCAGCTGTAGCGTCTATCAAGGATATCTAATAAAAGACAGGGTCTGTCCATGTATGGAAAATAAAAATTCACAGCTGCTTTATTATATGAATTTAAATATAGATTCAGTGCCTCACTGCTTTGGAATAGAAGGTGGAATCGCAGAATCGCAGACTGGTTTGGGTTGGATGGGACCTCAAAGCCCATCTAGCCCCAACCCCCTGCCATGGGCAGGGACATTCTCCACTACTCTCTAGGCTGCCCGAAGTCCCTTCCAACGTGGCCTTGAACACTGCCAGGGAGGGGGCAGCCACAGCTTCTCTGGGCAGCCTGTGCCACGGCCTCACCGCCCTCACAGTTAATGATTTCTTCATAATACCTAATGTAACTCTGCCCTCCTGTTTAAGAACCATTACTTCCTTGTCCTGTCACCACGTGCCCTGATAAAGAGTCCCTCTCCAACTTTTTTGTAGCCCTCCTTCAGGTACCAGAAGGCGGCAATAAGGTCTCCCTGAACCTTTCTCTTCTCAAGGCTGAATAAGCCCAACTCTCTCAGCCTGTCCTTCTAGGAGAAGTGGTCTTGTCATCTTTCTGACCCTCCTCTGGACTCACTTCAACACCTCCATGTCCATCTGGGGCTGGTGACCCCTGAGCTGGATGCAATACTCCAGGTGGGGTCTCACCAGAGCAGAGTAGAGGGGCAGAATCACCTCACTCAACCTGATGGCCACATTTCTTTTGATGCAGCCAAGGGCACAGCTGGCTTTCTAGGTAGCAAGCACACATTGCAGGCACATGTTGAGCATCCCATCAAACAACACCCCAAGTTCTCCTCAGGGCTCCTTTCAACCTATTCTCTGCCCAGCCTGTAGTTGTGCTTGGGAATTATCCTCACCTTGCACTTGGTCTTGTTGAACTTCATGAGGTTCACAAAGGCCCACATCTCAAGCCTGTCAAGGTCCACCTGGATGGCATCCCTTCCTTTCGGCGTGCTGGCTGTACCACACAGCTTGGTGTTGTTGGCAGACTTGCCCCCACTGTCTGTGTCTCTGACAATGATGTTAAACAGTGCTGGTCTCAGTACCAACACCTGAGGGACACCACTCATCAATGGTCTCCACTTGGACATTGAGCCATTGACCACAACTCTTTGAGTGCAACCATCCATCCAATTCCTTATCCACCAGGTGGCCCATCCATCAAAACCACATTGCTCCAATTTAGGGATAAGGATGTCATGTGGGACAGTGCCAAAAACCATTCATCATCTAATCTAGAGCCCAGAGCTGAAGGCTTTGGCACGATATAGCTAGAATATGATCTGGAAAAAAGAGATCAGTCAGGTGGATTCTGGCTTATGAAAAATAACGTTTATGGACCCTCACTCTTTTTGCTACACCTCTTCCTTAGAGAAGAGCAGCTGACTTGCAGCGTTTCTGGAATAGCCGTACCTGCCTGACAAAATACTCATGCATTCCAGGGATTTTCTTTTTCTTTTCTTTTGAAGATGTGATCAATTTTCTTTCTGGACAAAGTGAGCCCTCGGGCACGTTGCCCACAGCGAGAAGTGGGACATGCCGCCTCGCTTAAGGTGATTCCTGAGTCAAGAACATCTGCAATTGAGTCTCCTTCTTTTCTTTCCTCTCAGCATGCTATTGCAAGCTATTCCACGCTTGCCTACTGACAGCTTTACCAATCATTATACCACACCCTTGGTTGCAAAAAGACGTGGGATTCTGCCGAGCATCTCCTAGAGCTGCCTCCAGAGGCAGTGGCTACATTAGAATTTCACGATGATTCCTGTCATTAGGCCCTCTGCTGGGACCCATTTCTGCCAATAGCTCGGATCTTACTGGAATGGTGGCAGCAGCAGCTATCACAGGAAAGGCAGCAACATTTTCCTGCTCTGACATACCTCTAATGTATATGAGTGACATGACATATATCTAGAAAGGAGAAGCAGTCAAAGAACATCATATTACATTTAATATTTCCACCCATGTGGAGGTTGTACAGCAGATTTATAATATAGAAGTTGTGGAAATGTAAAAGAAAAAAGAGAAAGAAAATTCCATTTAAACTCCTCATTCACCACTCTCCAAACCTTTCCATCAAAGGAAGAGTTATTGCCTCACAGTCAGTGGTGACACCAAGCCTGAAGAATCTAATTTACAGGAAAAGGTTAAAAGGATTGGGCTTAGAAAGGGGAAATCTGAGCTACATGTCTTCAGAATTGCAGAAAGGGTTGCAAAGATCGGTGCATTCCCTTTTCACCCAGGGTGTGCTTCAAAAGCCAAGGTATCAGAATACAAAATGTTTGAAGTGAGAAGCAAATAATAAATTTATGGAGAATGTTTCACAGGTGGAAATGACAAATATGTATTAGAAAAAGGAAAACCAAGGGAGACAAAAAGTTGACTCAGATGAGAAATACCTACATCTATTGTAGAGAACTCCATACAGATCTGCGCAGGAAAAGTCCCAAATGTACTCACAGCCCTGGAGAGCTCTTCAGGTGGTCTGTTCCAGCACCAGGCTGGAAATAAGGTAAGAGTTTTGAATTACTGACAACTGCAACCAACAGAGCTTCAAACTGTGGAGTCTGGATAAGGGAGAAATAGAAGAAATGATGGGGAAAATACTTGAATAACATACTCTTTACGTGAATCAACATCTCTCTGCAGCCTTCACAGGAGTTATAACTAATAACATGTGTGTAAAACATGGGCTGTCATGTCCCAGATGAGAGTTTTCCTCTCCCCTTGAAGCCAAAGGCTGAGCTTCTTTTTGTCAGTCCACACTCTAAAGCAGATGGTCCCTCCGACACTGCCCGAGCAACCGAGGACCTGGCACACAGGAGCAAGGATGTGGATAATGGGAAACAGCCCGTACCTGAGCCATCTCAGGACAGAGCTTTGTTACTCCTTCATCAGAGAGACATGCAAAAGAGTGCATTCGCATTTGCAATGTTCTCTAAAAGCTTGTAAGAAAAATTGGCCCCTGTGGTACCCTGTAGATGCACTAAGAGGTAAATGTGCTATGGATGCTGTCCAGGCACACTTATGCTTGTGCTTTTCCAGCACTTGGTAGCCCTCAGCCTTTGGCTTCACGCCACTCAGCCCATCTGAGATTCATGTTGCAGGTTTTATCGAGATAACTCCTTGCTGAAAGGGATTTTGTTTAGAACAAACACATCTTTTCAAATGTGAGCTGTTCTATTCGCCCCAGAAGGTTTTCCGCACCTGCCATCTCTATCCTCTGTTAGTGCCTTTGGAAATGAAGGTGGCCACACCGGGAAGAAGAGAATTGGAAAGCAAGTGAAAGCCCCATTGTTTTTGCTAAGTGGCAGCTGATTTTATGCAGCTCAATTACCAGTGATTTTGTGAAGCTCAATTTCAAATTAAAGGTGCTTAATATCCCACTCCTAAACCAGGAAGAACTGTGGGGCTTCAGTATAGTCCAAGCAGAATGTAACCGCTGGCTTCAACATATGTTGCCCAGTGGAAATAAAACACTGGAAAGAGGGGGAGAGGAGGATAGAGATGCTGGATTTGAGATTTTTCAGCTGAAAATATGGTTTTTCTTTTATCTAAAAAAAAAAATTCACATTTTTTTGCCTTTGTTCTGATAGAAAAAGACTTACTGAGTCTGATAAATTCACTGCATATGAAGTCATTTGCAGGAGAGGAGAGGCAGAAGGTAAGCTGAGAAAAGATGTATCTTTTCTGATTTATTTCCATAATGTCTCGGCCTTGTCAGGGACCCAGGGAACAGCAGTATGCCCACTATCAAAGCAGTGGGGTCCCTGTGTTTGGATGCAATCATTTTATGGAACAATAAAGTGGTAAATAGTTCCCTGGTAAGGTGGACACCCATTGAGCTTATTTCAAAATGCTGCCAAAGGGAAGGAAGGTATTGAGCTGTAACTCTGCCCCTCGGGGAAGATGAGGCCGCAAGCAAGCAGCACTTACCAGGAAGGCAACAGCAAGCACAAAGGACAGCAAACCCAGTGCACGTGTAGAAACACATATTTGAATGCAGAATCTGCTAAATGTTACCCAAAATTCCCTCATCCAAGAAAACAGAGTCAGGGAAAGATCGTCAAAGCCCAGCATGTCTTTGCAGTTCTCAACTCCTTGTTAATGTCTTATGTGAAGTGTCACCAGTTCCCTGGTGCTCATACACCATTCAAATCCGTAAATGTCTCTTTAGACATAGTTCCTAACAATGCACATTAAGTCAGCCAGTAAGCAAATATAAACCATGCTTAGGACACTGATTGTAGATCTCAAGTAATCAAGGGTCATCCTTTACAGATACCACCATTCCTAAAATACATATGAAATACATGAATAACGGGGGGAAATCTGGACAAATTCAAGTCTACCTGAGAACAATTTGCTTTAAATAGGACAAGCAGAATGCAAAATACTGTTTCCAACGAATACTTTTATAAGCCCTGAAAATGAAGGTAAAGTATCTAAAAAATTAGAGAGAACAAATGTGGCAGAGCACATGGAGTGCAATTTAAAGAAGCAAGCAAGGCGAACCAGTGACCAGAGTATGTCTTGGCAGTTGACCTTCACGGGGTGAGGATGGTAAGTGGCTTGGAGAATCAGCATTTCATTGAGTGGTTGTGTATATTTTTACCCTTATCAAAATGTGAACCAGCTCTTCAGGTAAAAACGGATCATGAGAGGTTTGTCCATTCACCTGCTCTCAGCGAGCTTGAAAAAACATTGTATTCCTAAATGAACCTGTGATCTCTACTGAATTTGATTATTCCAGACATACTCATTTCTGTTAACCACTAAGGCGAAGAAAATCAGAAATAAAAATGCTCCAGAGGTTTAATACTACTTCTTTTCTCAAGAATCTATCCCACCCCTCCCTCCAGCTTCTTCTTTTGCTATGCCAGACCTCTCTGATGAAATTCCCCAGTTTTGGCCAATTGGCTCAAGCGCTCCCCTAATACACTCTTGCAATTGTAAGCACTCAGGGGTTCCACTAAAAGGGTGGCTGGATGCAGATTCAGGACTAATTGTATCCTATGAGTTATAGAATTATGCACCAACAGCGAAAAGGACACAATTACAAGGTGAACTATCGTGACACACACTGTGTAATGTCATACAATCAAATGCAATGTTTAGTAAACATGAACCTCTTTGTCATTTTGTATTAATTTATACAGGTTTAAAAAATAATAATAAAAAAATAAAGCACACATTTAAAAAT
This sequence comes from Gallinula chloropus, assembly GCF_964237585.1. NCBI lineage: Eukaryota > Metazoa > Chordata > Aves > Gruiformes > Rallidae > Gallinula > Gallinula chloropus. The sequence goes on along the minus strand of NC_140085.1, from coordinate 128,433,423 downwards.
ATCCCTTGCTCCTTTGTGTCTCTGCAGCATTATGCAACTTCCTGGTGAGGCCGATGGGTAGGCAACGACCCGGTCAGTGCCTGGGGGACTAGACGATGACTAGCAAGGAATATGGAGCTGCCTAGGTGGGAAAACCCATTTCTGCAAACGTAGGAGCCTTAACTAGGTCACTGCTTAAAGAACTGCATTTTTCCAGCAATTTGTTTACAGCCCATTGTGCCAGCAACGGAACACTGGTCTCTAATGCCTGAGCTCTCTCTCCTTGGCCACAAAGACAAGGGAAAAGAAAAGGTCGGGGGGAAAGTCTTCCACATGTGGTTGGAGAACAGGTAAATTTCTGGCATGCCCTGAAAACTGGGAGGTGATGCACAGCTCTGCAGAAAGCCAGGCTCCTGCCAGCTCGCCCAAGGATCTGAGGGTTGTCCCACCATGTCCCCCATGTCAGGTGAAGGTGCTGCTTTGCAGAGCTCTAGCAGGACTGTCCTACTCTCCTCTGGGAGTGACAACGCACATTTCCAGACAGCTCTGTCTTTCTTCAGAGGAAGATTTTCCTGGCACCTGGCCCTCCTCCTTCCCTCTCCTGTTCTCATTTATTCTCATCCTCATTTATCTCACACGCACGCACATCAGATATTCCGAAGCAAAAGGGTGATCTCAGCCCATTCTCCTCCAGCTGAAGCCAACAAAACTTCCACTGGCGATGGAAAGCAATCTGTGATTCTGGCAAAGTGAGCAACTTTCTGCTTTTCTCACTAACCTCCAGGAGCAGAGAATTGCTACTGCCGGCCTGGACAGTGGAAGGGAGAGTGTGTTAATAAAGTATCATCTAGTCAGGAAGGACTGCAGAATTTCAAAGGTTGAGAGTGAAAGTCAAAATGCACTTGACCCACTGAAGAACATTGTGAAACCAGCAAACAAGCAGTCCAGAAAAGCTGAATCTACAGGGGGAAGAGAAACTGGAGGTGCAAAGGCAATGTGTGGAAACGCTGGTTACACGGCAGTTGTGCAGCGGAGCATCTGCAGCTGCACTTGGTCACTGTCTCACCAGGAGTAAAAACTACAGCAGCTCTATAAAGCCATTATGTCTAATTCTTACCTGAGTTTTTAGCATACAGAAGGCATGGAAGTTTTAATTCTGTTCTCCTTGGAGCTGATGAGCCTTCAGCTGAACGCTGTGGGCATGATGCTTGGCAAGGGTGCAGAACTGAATGACAGAGAGGAGTCAGGGAAGCCAGCTCGGCCTAGCAGAGATGAATTCCAGGAGGACACAGTAACGCTTTTCCATATGAGAAGGCTCTATGAGAAGGACAGGTATCAAATGTTTCCACTGTACCCTGAAGGTGGGACAAGACAAAACCAGCTTAATTTGCAGCAAATATAATTCAATTTGCATATCCTAATTCCAAGAATAGGCATGCACTGGGAATATGCTGCCTAGGCTGGCTGTGGAGCCATCTTCAGCAGGGTTTAAAGAAGAGGCTACACACAAAACATCCCCACCAAACCCTGACTGAAGCAACCTAGTACTGATTCAGCCCTTTGTCTACAAGAATCTGCTATTTTCCAACTCAAGTATGGTATAGCGATTTAGGTTCCTCCAAGCTATGTCCCCTTAAATTGGCTCAGATTGGGTATTCAGAAACAGAGGCACCTCGAATTGCTTGTCATATCACTTAATATAAAAGCTGGATTCTTGGCCTGTAGAGGCTGGGATGTTGGGCTTTTTTTTAATATATGGGAGATTTATGTATCTGTAGCTAATACTTTTAAGTATGGCAATTTAAAAATTTGTAGCTATCAGCCACCAGTAAGGGGAGAAAATGTGATGTCTTCTTCTGTTTTCTGATGCACTTTAATATGTAGCTGTGAAATCCAAGCTCTTTGGCGCTCAGAAGAACTCTGCCATAAAACATTCAGTAGGGATGGTCTGGGAAGTACAGAATAACCACAGAAGAAAGAGACAAATTCATTTGCTGAAGAGACATTTACTGGAAGTTAAGGAGAAGAGAAATACCAGGCTAAAGACTTTCTCCATTTCCTTGCAAATCAGCCTTTGGGTGTTTAATGAGTTCCTATCGGCCTATGCAAATAATTCACAATGAATAATTTATCTGATGATCTTTTCTGTTTGTGGGATATCTAAGAGCAAATTGCTTTCCTCTCACAAATTCATTATTCAAAATTATATTAGCACAGCTTTATGTGAGCGAATTTTTGCTGCAGTTGCTTTGCTCCACAACTGAGTATTCATGCCACCTACCTGAGGCAAGCGTCCTTCCTTTTATTCTGACACCAAGATTCCTGGTCTGGAGGGGGCTAACCTCCTCAACTTAAACACCTGAATTAGGTGTGAACATCTGGGTTAAGTTGGCCAGTGGGAATTGCTGGTGGTGCCAAACAAGGGACCCTCTTGGGCTCCCACTTTGCAAATGAGTTGGCTGAAGAGAAACCAGATTTGCCACAGAAACAGAAGCAGCATTCCTCTGGGTTTCCAGTTTCTGTCATTTATGTCCCCAATATCTTCCATCCTTTTGGCTGAACTGTTCTCCATTCACCACTATGTATACTCTTCCACTTGGTCTGCACACAAGTGGTAGGAAGATGGTTATGACCTTAGTCTCATATCTCATTTTAATAGTCCCTACCCGAAGGAAACCACTACCATACTGGAGATGTCCCCCATTTTGGGTCAAAGAGGATGGTAGGGTACAGTACACAGACCAACAGCAGGAACTCTCCTGCTCCTTGGAACAAAGAATTAAATGCTTGCGTGGAGAACTTTGAATTCGCCTCTGTCGTGAAACTTTGGGATGCCAGACAGACCAGCAAACACAGCAGGAGTTGTTTTAGTCGTGTAACAAGCTGAGGATGCCAAACAATGGTGGAGAACTGGCAAGGTCCTTCAGCAAGCAAATTGTGCAGAGGGAGGACGGCTTAAACAGGGCTACAGTTGTTTTTCCAGATGTACTCAGATCTTTTCATGATCACATGATGTGGAGGTAGTCCTATAAATTTCCCTGTGTCTTCATTGAAGACAACTAAGGGGCTCTGTAACTGAACACAATGAAATATTGGTGTTGCAAACAGCACTTGATAGCCAGACCTGCTGTATTAGATATCTAATGCATCCAGCTCCATCCAGTGCCTCCTTTAAGCATGTCTTCTTTAACTTCTCCAGAGCAGGGAATGTCATATGTACACCACAGCATTTGCCTTCACAGAATCGCCTTCCTCACAAGCACACTTCAGACTTCCTCTTTCACCATTTCAAACTGCTAGAAAAAGTCATTCCAAGCTATGGAGAACATTTTTATCCATAAATGGAAAGGCTCACTTTCTTTACTGCAAAAGCAAGGCCACCTAAAACTGCTGTTTGCTAGGGGCATATTGCTGTAAAGGGGGAGATCTTGCATGGCGGGGGTAAAAAGGGGAAAATGAAAGAACAGAAAGCATGAAAGAAGCTAAAAGAGATTAACAGAAGAGAGGGAAAGAGAGGCAAAGAAATAAGTGGGATAAGGGGAAAAAAAAACCCAAACCAGAAAAAGAAGGCAAAACATGCTGTAGTGATGCCCTCTGTAAAAAAAGGGGGAAGTGAAGAAATAAAAAGGTTTGGGGGAAATGCAGGGATGCTACCAGAACTTAAAATAATTCTGAGAAAATGGAAAGTAGTGTCAAAATCCCAGTGACAGAATTTTTGCCTTGCAAAGCAGATGACAGCTTTGCTTAAACCTTTAGCCACATAAAATCAAACTCCACATCTCTGACTGCATGCATTTCTCAGTGAAGTCACTGAGAATCATAGAATCATAGAATGGTCTGGGTTGGAAGGGACCCCAAGGATCATAGAGCTCCAACCCCCCTGCCACTGGCAGGGACACCAACCTCCAGGCTTGGATCTACTGAGCATCAACAGCAACAGCAGCATCCAAAGCCGCGTTGTTTTCATCACAGAAAACGTAAACGCGGTACTCTTTCCATACCTCCACTGTTCTTCCTCCTCTTTGTAGCCTCTAATGGACTCCTGATACGTGTGTATCCCAAAGCCACAGCTGTTAGCCTTCCTCTATTGATAGTGTCTAGCTGAAGAGCAGCCAGCACGGGAGAGCTCACATATTGTCTCTTCTTAATAAATAACCACTAAAAGATAGATCGGCAGCACCACAGCATTCTCCAACACTGAGTCTATTTGCCTTGAGTCAGCTGCTCTGTACTTTCTCCCTATTCTTGCATAATTGAATACTACATCTTACCTTTCTCTCTCTCTCTCTCTCTCTGCACAAGGACTGCTCTTATCTGAAAAATATTGTAAACTCATTCAAATTTCATGACTCCACACCGGGCCTAATGCAAACCAGCCAGGAAGTGGTACAGGAAAATCAAATAAATGAGCAAACCAACACCTCTCCGCTACCTGTCAACAGTTCTCTGACGGTTGTTCCGTTTAACTGCTGCCCAGACCAGCCTAGCTTCCCTGCTCAATTTGTGAAGGACACTGGTAATATTCATGAGCAGCCAAACCTCACTCAGTCATTTCATCCTCTTCGGACACCCGGCACACCGCACAAAGCGGTTATTCAAGCAAGCAGATCGTTGCACTGAGACCGTGCTTCTTGGACCACTGAGGTTTCCAGACATTCACCTGATGGGTCTGACAAGATGACCAGCAAAGAGGGGCCAGACAAGGTAGCCATAGTGCCACGTAAGAGAGAGATGTTTCACTGGTGGCACCCGTTCAAAGGTTTCTTGGCAGTTTAGGCAAAAAATGAGCGTTGCTCTCTGAAGAGCAAATGAGTCTCCTTTCAGACAGTGGTGAAACTCAAGTGTTGGTGGAGGGCTGTGGGTAGTGGCATGGCAAGGCACAAGGCCATGGGGCAACAGGCAGGGAGCCAATGAGGTCTGTGCTGGTTGGGAGGAGCTGGCAAGCAGCAGAAGGTTTCTGGAGTTTGTAGGGATGCCCATTTCCCACCTTCCCATGGACTTTGCAGACACAAGCACACAATCCTCCAGCTTATTTTCTATCTCTGGCAGGCCTCAGGTCCTTAACTGGGACACTGCACAGCACCAGCCCCCCAGCCCGGCTCTCAGGGACCCTGACCCATGCCCTTCAGTGGAGGGAACCAGGTTGCCAGCCTATCCTTGCACTGCCCCATCCTGCTGGCATGGCTGCCAGTGGGGCTGGAGGAAAGGCCCACTTTCTCCCAGGTATGTGGTTACTGACAAATTATTTCAGGTGCTCCACACCGAGAAGCGGACGGGCAGGCACACTGTGAGTGCTGCTACAGGCAGGATGCCAGATTGCCCTGCCTAAAACGTAATGGGCTTGGGTCTTCAAGACCATCTTGTTGATGCAAAAGCCTAATGATTCTTCATTTTGACGTTAATCGAGATGCCAGAGCTACAACAACCCGCAGGGAGACATCAGGCTTGTAAGCTTCTCTATCTGTCTCATTTGGGATGGGGAGACAGATAATATACAATCATGTTAATTAGCCAGAAGGAATGACTTACAGTCTCATGAAGTGTGTGCTTCAAATTCTACCACAGCTAAGCAAGGGAACAAATTCAGGTGTGTTCCTGAGTGGCCTATGCAATCAAACATCTATATCTAGGCCCTAAAACAGGAGGAGGATTTGTCTCCCTTCTAAAAATCAAGGTCTCCAAGCACATAATACTGAAGGAAAGAAAACTTAGTATTTCCCTCTAGAAGTCTTTTAGCAAAAGAATGTGTCACAATGATGTACAGCAGGTAGGGCAAGAAAACAAATTTGATAGACTAAAAATACTGCATAAAGATTACTTTTAGGGACACTGTCCCATAATATTTTTGGTTATGAGGCAAAATCATACCTTTGATTTGCACGATATGAGCCCTTCCAGAAATACTGCCTCAGTTGTAAAACGCCGGGTAGTAAAGCAGAATCATCCATCAAAAAGCAGAACAAGCAGGTTTCTTATTTAGAGAGGAATAGAGTTCACCAAAGCTGTGAGGTCAGGTGCAATGAATAAGCAGAATTCTCCAGATTTTTCAGTCACCCAGGGTTGTGAGAGAAACCCTGTCTGAATGCTTCCCCTTTGTGTGCCTGTCCTGTACCTGCGCAGCGCGAGGTTTCTTGTACACAGAAAGCAGGATGCATTAATCATGAGGACCCGAGGGCCTGGAGCTGCAGTGTGGCACCTCTAAAATGCACCAGTGCCAGATCTGCTTGGGCTGAAAATTACATAATGTTCATAACATTGCATCGCAAAGGAGTAAAATTAATTGTACCCTCCCAGAAAAAATTGCTGCACATCCACTCTCAGTTTCTTTCCGTTCCTAAACTACCACAGCATTGTAACGTCAATCTCTGCCTCAAGCATGCTCCTCCAGCATCTTTCACCAGACCTGTGTGAGTCCCACCTGCCTTTCTCATGCAAGTTCACCTCAGGGAAGCAAGATTTTCCCATTCCCTTTTGGGGAATCAACCTGCTGAGGCTTCAGTGTTCTGAAACGCACAGCTTTGGTTGCTGACCTCCTCCACGTGGTTATGCACACAGCCACAATGATCATCTGACTTTCTGATGCCCTGCTTTCTCTTCATCTGCACCTGCCAGATGTTGGTGTTAGCTCTGAAGTAGAGCACTAAGCAATAAAGCCTGCCTGTTGTCACACTGGAGCAGGAACAGCCTCGGCCACGTTCCCAAGCATTTACTCTTTGTCTGGATTTCCTCAGATATTTTGGTGCCAGCCATACATCATAACTTTAAGAGCTGAGGTGACAATTCAAAATACGAGAATCATTGCAGAGTAAATGAAGCAAATGATCATTTTTGACAAATACACATGAGTGTGGCACTCAAATATGGCTTGAATGTCTCTAAATAATTAAATTTATCTACCTCAGTAACTACATTTGAATTGCAAATTAATTCTCCAACTCCCGAGGTAAGGCTGCCTCTGCAAACCCAGCTTAGCTCCATCACGTGTGTGTGTTGTGGTACCCTTTATACCACCAGGTCATAGGCTATCCTCTCCATAGCACTCCTGGCCCTCCTCTCTGCACCCAGAATAGATGAGGCATAGCTCCTCTGCTGATGGTCCTCACAGGGGGAGTAGCGAAGGACCATCCAACGCTGTTAATTCCCTGTACTGTTTGCATCTTTGCTTGGGACTTCATGAGTGCCCCCCTTATTACAAGTTACTCAAACTCTGTTGTAGACACCAAATTATTCATCTCCTCATGTACTGCTGAGAATATCAGCATTTTCCCAAAAATGATGACTTTGTTCTCCCAAGTGTCCTGTGAGATGAGGAGACTTCCTTACATACCTTTTAAAAATAGAAGGTTTAGGCACGGAGATATTAATGCCAACAAGGCTCACTCATTCAAAACATTTACTATTCAACTTTTTTAGGGAACCAGGTATTTTATTGTACTATATTTCTCCAGAGCAAAGCAGAGCTCTCCTGGTCTCCATTGGAAACTCCAAGTGTTCTTCATTTCATTTCAACAAGTCAGACTGAAGTGCTCAGATAAGAAATCCAGAAACTGAAGAACACACAGGCATCACCTGTGAAAAATGTCGGTGAAGTGATGTGATTTAAACCCCCGTGGAGTTCAGGCAGCATCAGGAAGAAAATCAAGTTCTCCAGGGCTGTATTTAACAGCCCATCCCAAGAGACTTCCCCTTAGTCCATTGTTTTCACTGCACACTTCCCTAGTTCCTGCAGCAGCTAATGCAGAGGTCCTGGAAGCAACAATATCTCTCTCCCTGTAGCCATGATGCATCCCCTGAGCCATGTACGTCTCCTGAACCGTTTGCGAGCCTGTGAAAAATACTGTGTGTGAACAGGTACCCCAAGACTTGTTGCCATTTAGGAAAATTGAGTCAGGTTCACATAGGCAACTTGAAACATTATTTTATTCTTTTTCTTGTCCCACATCTCCCTCTGGGAGCCCCCTATGACAAGTGAGGAAGGGGCGAGGGAGTTCCCAGGCTGCACGCTTGCAGCCCCAAACTGTCCGATGAGTCAGGAATAATCCTCTCCCCGGCCATCCCAAAGATGCCAACGGGAGATGGCCACTCTGGTTTCTTAGCAAAAGGGGCTACACTCTGCAATGGCAGTAAGTGAATTTTTAGTCCAGCACCCCTTACCCCAACCTCTTTCTATTCCTCAGGCCAGATTCCACCCTCCTGTCAGCTTGTGACTCCTGATGTTGCCAGCTTAGTCCCACCAGAGCCCCATCCCTGGCCCATAGGGTTCAGTCCTGGCTCCTGGCTTCTCATTCCCACTCACCCAGTCCCACATCCCTCTCCCACAGACACACACGTGGTGAGCATGCACAGCCCCCTGCACGCAGAATGAAATAAGACAGCAGAAACCACAGTCTTTCCAGAGTATTTTCCCAGGGAGAGTAAGGGACAAACCCTGACACCAGCCCAAATCCTCAGCCAGCTTTCCAGACTTGCTCTAGAGCTCTGCCTGTGCTAAAATGTCTGGAGCTTTTTCATCCCAGCAAGGCAGTCATCTTTTTCTAGAAAGCAGTGAAATTGTTTCAGGGAATAGAAACCGTGCCCACATTTCGAGAGCGAGAGATTTAAACATAAATTCTTCCATTTTGGCAAAGTTATCAAACATAGACAGACAATTAAATGAATATTGTTCCCACCTCAGAATGAAGCTTGATTACCTGGCTATACTATTTAAAGGAAGCTTCTACAAACAGAAAGAACATGTGTGTGGGCTCTGGGTATCCAGATAACCTCCGATGACAAAACAGCCACTAAATGACCCCACTATTCAGTGTCAGGTGGCCGGTACTCCACTGCTCAGAGACTGGGGGTAAATTCTCTCTGTAGTGCCCTTTCTTTGTATCCAAAAGTGAAATCTCAAGCTTTTTAGCAGCACTTCAGATTTCTCCTTTCCACTAAGAGGCAGCACCCTCTCCAATATCTTTTCATCTCTCTCCACAATACTAAATCACACAGCCCAAATCCCAGCTGATGCAGATGATTGTGCCTGTCTGCACTGTAGAGGGGCTTAGGCAGCTTCATTCAACATGAGCAGCATCTCCAAATATCATACCTGCTGTCCACACCTAAAAGCAGTTATGACTGACTAACATCATTTTTATAATACTTAGTCCAACTGTATCCTATTTATTTATGTAATCTGGTATTTACTTATTTATAATTAATACATAAGAGGAGAGGAGAGGAGAGGGGAGGAGAGGGGAGGAGAGGGGAGGGGAGGGGAGGGGAGAGGAGGGGAGAGGAGGGGAGAGGAGGGGAGAGGAGGGGAGAGGAGGGGAGAGGAGGGGAGAGGAGAGGAGAGGAGAGGAGAGGAGAGGAGAGGAGAGGAGAGGAGAGGAGAGGAGAGGAGAGGAGAGGAGAGGAGAGGAGAGGAGAGGAGAGGAGAGGAGAGGAGAGGAGAGGAGAGGAGAGGAGAGGAGAGGAGAGGAGAGGAGAGGAGAGGAGAGGAGAGGAGAGGAGAGGAGAGGAGAGGAGAGGAGAGGAGAGGAGAGGAGAGGAGAGGAGAGGAGAGGAGAGGAGAGGAGAGGAGAGGAGAGGAGAGGAGAGGAGAGGAGAGGAGAGGAGAGGAGAGGAGAGGAGAGGAGGCAAGGCAAGAAGAAAAGAAAAAAAAGAAAAGAAAAAAGAAAAGAAAAGAAAAGGAAAGGAAAGGAAAGGAAAGGAAAGGAAAGGAAAGGAAAGGAAAGGAAAGGAAAGGAAAGGAAAGGAAAGGAAAGGAAAGGAAAGGAAAGGAAAGGAAAGGAAAAATGAAAAGGGGTTTTATATAATCAATTTATAATCTGATAGCCCAGCTACAGGTGTAGGTGAATATAGAAGTATGAATATAGAAGTATATAGAACTATAGGCTACCTGGAACCATCTGTCATAGTTACTGATTGCACAGGTGCTACAGAGATCACAGGTAGCCTGGGGAGGGGAGGAGGTGCACGTGGGTGTGCTCCGCGTATTTTTAGAAGGAGTTTTGTCAAATCCATCAAATCTGATGAACAAAAATGATGTCACACCAGTTCCAAGTGACCCCATTACTGCAGCTGGGTAAAAAGCATCCGGCAGCCACGTTGCCTCATCACAGCTCACAGCCCTGTGCCAACTGGGTGGCAGCATCACCTTTCCAACACAGACAGACCCAGCTTTCTGTAGCACATCGAGATTGACACCTGGGCACAGTGATCGCTGCATCAGCACCCACCCAGGCTAAGACAAGCTGGTGCTCCATCTGGACCCTGTGTGCCCGCAGCTTCTGGTTGTGTCCAGCAGCACAAGGGAAGCTCTGGAAGATGGTTTGGGCTGGGGAGATGTTCAACCACAAAGCAGCATGTAGGAAGTTGAAGGAGTTGCTGTCTCAGCAGGGAGCTCCCACTCATGTAGCTGGGGTGTTGCAAGTGTCACTGAGGTGGCTCTGAGTTCTCTAAAACAGCTTCAAACTGTTTCAAATGCCATATCCCAGGTTTGTTCACAGAAGGTGCTGAGACCCCCAGCACTGGGGGAACGGCGCTTAAGGAGAGATTTCCAGCTCTCTGTGTATCACCATCAGGGCTGCTGCAGCAGGAGCTGGAAGGCTTCCCCATCCAGCAAATACCCACAGGCTTGGGCTGGCAGTCTCAGCAGGAAAACAGATGTGGGATCTGGAGCCTTCTCCCAAATTCAGGGCAAAACTGCTGTGGGTGCTGCCCTGAATGGTTAACATAGTGGCCCAGGTGCTAACCAATAATAGAAATAACACCACCTCATTTGTCTGTGCTTATCATACGCAGCAAACACACATCCCTTAAGGCTGTCCAGCCTTCCCTGCTTCAGATAGGGGAGATTTAAGGAAAAAACAAAAGCCACTGACTGCTGCAGCAAAGCAGCAAAGCTCCAGGGGCTGGTGGCACCAGGATGCCATTGCAGGCGGACCCTCGTCACGCTGTTTGCTGAGGGCCACCCGCATCTCTGGTCGTCAGACCCTTTGCTTTTCTTTCATTTCCACTCCACCATCTCTCATCAAAGTGACAGGTGTGAGACCACGGATCTCAATTAATGTCTGTTAGCTGCTCAGTGGGAAGCTGACAGAATATGAAAAGCTATTATTAAGTGCATCAAAATATCTAAAGGGAGGCCGAAGTGCATAAGTACATATAATTTTTTTTCAATTATTTATTTTTATATACAACATTTTTTTTCTCAAGAAGCCAGTGAAAAATTGTTTGCTTTTATCCCCTCCTGAGATAGCCACTCTCTGATTAGGTACAGCGTTGACAATTACTCCACTGCTTGTTACATGAAACACTAGAGCATTTCATATATAAGCAATGCCTTTCTGGAAATAATTATCTTTCTGACACAATGTTATACATATGCTACTTTGTTTAGGCATCCTGCAGGTTAATAAAATGAAGAGACAGATGCCTTGAGACAAATTAGCTACTTTCTGTCAATGAAATGTACCGCTGCACACTTAATTTATAGGAAATGCTGGTGCCATTAGATGCTCTGGGCTGCCCGCGCTACCTATCCCCGCAGAAGCACTGTTGTTATTGATACCACACAGTCCTGAAGCAAAGAGGAGTTTCTCTAAATAAAAGCTGTGAGCAATGTAAGAGGGTTCCACACCGAAAAGATGTCTCCACCTGACTCTGGATTTGCTTAGTCAGTCTCCGATTCACTCTTCACGTACAGGATCCACTAAATCCACTCACAAACCCAGGGCGTTTCTGCAAACATTTGAGCAGGGCAGCGCTTTGCAGCTGCTTGATACCGTTTCCTGCTGATGAAGATCCCTCTGTTGAGACTTAAAACACTCATCTAAGCAGCCCCACAGTTGTCAACAGGCAACTTGAGAGAAGAAAAACTCTGAAAAAGAAAAAAAATTTAAAAACTAACACCCTCCCCCCTTTCTGCTTTTCTTGCATATTTATAATTCCTGTATTTATAATTTCTTGCTCATTTATAATTCCTGTCAGGGTCGTTCTGTTCTCTGAGCTTTGGTTAAGAAACATTCCTGATCCAGCCTGGTTTGAAATCAATCAGCGAGTCTCATTCCCAACCACCACGGTTAATTTTGGAAGACCTGTTGCTATGCCATAGTTAAGCTGCATTATGCTCTATCCCGTCGCTTAACATGCGAAACACGCCGTATCGCCCTCAAAAGTTTACCACATACTGTCTTTTTTAGAATTTGACATTTATGAGGTGTTTCAAGCAAAACAGTAATTTAGGCTCTAAGTGCTAAGTAATTAAAAATTAGTCTAGAAAAGCCCACGTTTTGAGTTTTGTGATTTTTTTTGGGGGGGGGGGGGGCGGGGATTTCTTCTACCTTGACAAGAACAAAACAGAGAAAGAGAAAACATGCAAATATTAAATGTTTGGTGACTTCTCGTGGCTCTGGGCTTGTTTTACTTGCTAACAGCAGCCTCCAAAATTCAAACTTCCAGCAGTCAACCAATAGAAAATAAAATTTCTTACAGTTTCTCCCATTCTTTGACATGAGAAACCATTTTAACCAGATCGAGAGAGAAGTCTAATGAGACCTGCTCATACAGGACCCTCACTAAGGCTCCCTGCCTCCAAAGACAAGGAGATTAAAATAACATCTGCAGGATTTGGGGAGTTTTTTAAATATAAAAAAATATTGGGGTGGAGGGGGCATCTGTCAGTGGTTTCTTGAAGACATCATGGAAGAATCACGGATTCACAGAATCACAGGGGTTTGAAGGGACCTCAAGAGATCATCAGGTCCAACCCCCCCTGCCAAAGCAGGTTCCCTAGGACAGAAGCAGGTTCCTTAGACAGAAACTGACTAGCAAATGGGTTTAATGGAAACCAAGAAATCCATTCATTTGCCAAGGCTTACGACTCCCATGGAGTGCCCAACCCGCCTGCCACATCCCTTTGATTTATAGCACCTCGACTCATGCCTGGGAACGGCTGGGTTCTTTCCACTCCTCTCCTGAAATAACTGAACAATAAAACCAACCAATGAAAACAAACAAACAACAAAAAAAGAAAAATCTCCCTTTTTTAAACAATAGTGACCTTTTCTCAAGAAAATAACATTTTTTATTAAAGTTTATTGTTTTTCCCAGGCTCCTGGTGACCAGGGAAGAAAAGGTCAAGTTCCCATTAAAGCATTTTTCATCTGAGCAGGACAGAGAGCTCAGCTCACTGAAGGTGAAGTCCCAGAGGTGACCACGACAACTGGCTGCCATGGGTGGTCCAGCCCTCTCCCTCCAGTCCCGGTGCCCGCCCCATCAGCCCCTGCCCACCTCCCCACTCTGATGCAGAGCACTCCCGCCTCTTGCTTTGGAAACGGCAACAGCAGGAGCCTTCACAGCTCACTGACCTGAGCCCTTGGAAAACAAGGGGAAAAAACAAGGGCAAAGAATACAGCAGCTTTGATGGAGCAGGAGGACAAGGATATTAGATTGCAGCAGAATTAGGATTAAAAATGACTGAACCTGTTTTGGCACACAACCTCACCCACAGCTATTGCTCCTGCAAAGTTATCTGTGGCTAATCTCTCTGTACCTTCCAGTAAAGTTTATTTATAGGCCTTCTTCCCCCCACCCCACTTTTTTTTTTCCACAATTATGAATTGCTGAGAGATAAATCAGTTGCAATGCAGGGAATTTGAACTGAAAGGGAATATGCCTGCTAGTATCCCATGGAAAATGAGTTTGTGGTGTCTGAAGCAGGAAATCTCCTGTTTGGCACCTCTGGATTATGAATGAGTTGCAGACCAATGTGCTTTGGCTGACAGGGGAGCCCCTTCTACTGCTACACAACCGCCTTTTAGGGTTATTAGGGGGAGGAAAAAGCTTATCAGTGCATTTTACACAATACCCAGAACTTTTGTATGGGAATGTCCTCTCTGGAGAACATGTTCTCATGACCCAAATCTCAGCATCAAGAGTACGTACCCAACCCAACAGGTTTATTTCCAAAGCCTGGAAGTATACAAGACATCAATGGAAAAAAAACATGGGTGTTTGCTTCATGCTGTCACAGTGTTCAACTTGCTTCCAATTAAACTTTCCATTTTAAGGAAAACTAGAATAGGGTTTAAATTCAACAGTGTCTCCAGAAAAAAGATTTATACTTCTTAGCTTCATATTTATCATGTCGATGGGTTAAAACAAATGAGCATTGTAACATTCTGTCACTGAATAAAATGTCATGCAAGTCAAATAACATTAAAATTTACAAATTTTTATTCCGAGAGAGAAGCTGTTAAACACAGCTAGGAAAAATAGTAAAGAAATCAAAACAATTGCATAGAGGAATATTTTTATTTGTTTCTTATTTGCTTTATTACATCAAGAATTTCCACCTCTTCTGTTTAACAGTCAAGGAAACAAAGACCCATCATCCAGCACCTTCAAAAATTACAACCCAACCTGTAAATACAAACTAAGCACTTGATATGATGTTGAGGTGTTTCTGTTTTCTACCTAATACTGTTTCATGCATTCATATGCTAATAAAGGTCAAGCGAGATGACCCTCCGTGCTACCCTCTACACTTTATCTGCCAGAGCTATAAAAGCCAGAGAAAATTGCTGCATTTATATAGTGAAAAGAGAAAGACCTCCAACATTGTAATGAAGTAGGGTATTTCTTCCCATGTATCCTGTCAGCAGCAGTTGTTTACCACAAATACATTTAGTCAGAACTGGATTTTTATGAGAAATCCTCATGTGTTACTAATCTTCTGCTGACATCAGACTGATTCCTCTGGATCTTTCATTGCTCCTGGTGAATCACCCAGCCCATAAAGAAAATTGCCTTGTCCTGCCTCTGATTTCCACGTTGATTTTTAGTGTGGCTTCAGGTATACGCAGCAGTTTGCCCTTGAGAAAAATCACCATAGTCATGGTAGCACAGTCTTCATCCTAAATTACCCCACATGACCATTGTACAGTGGACAAAATAAAATCAAAACTGGGAGGAATTCGTTCTTAAACACTTCCAGGCCAGAACAGCATTTTTATGTCAAACTTGAAAACCAGAACTGGATGTGAAATTAAGTACAAGATAGACCACAAAACCACCTATGAGAAGCAGACAGAAGTTTCTATTACGCTATCTGCGTATCCCTGCCTGTCCCAACCTTCCCTTCAGCCTCCCTAAAAGATTATTAAATCTTTTAAATAAAATTAGTCCTTCTCTATACTGCAAATACACCAGACCTTTTCCAGCCTTCTCAGTAGTCTGAGCTACATACCAAAAGAAAAACCCCTCTGTAGAGTCCCCCAAAGAACCCACAGGTAAAAAACAGCGGCTGACTAAAGCCACCTCTTCAGATCTCCTCATCCTTCAAAAGAGAAGAGCAAGGTCATGAGGATAGATGGATGGTTTGGCCAGGAAGCAGTGGACTTGGATTAGAAGTGCTATAGGGAAAAAGCTTTAATGAAAATCTTTACAATGCACAGAAAAGAATCTGAGATTGCCCTGTGGAAAGAAAGGCGATGGAAAATATGGATAGAGGGGCTGGGTTTAGGAGAGGAGTTTTCACTGTTTCACTGCATCATCTTTAGCTGAGATAAGCCTGGACTAGGAAATCTTGATGCATCCACAGACCAGGCTGGAGGAAGAGTTACTGTTACAGAGTAAATGGCACGTTCCTTTGGGCAGAGTTAGTAAACAGCAGTCTGCAGGGAAGCAGAAAAAAACCCCACCCCACCCTAAGCGCGCGTACTGCAAAGGGATTACAATAAAACCCCATGTAATGTTTCATGATCACACAGGGTGAGCCAACACCAATTAAAGGCCAAATTCTGCTTTGAAAGTGCAAGCTAGCCTCCCATTAACGGCAGCAGTGATAGAAGAGGCAAATTTTGGCCATGACCCCTTCTTTTATTAATGTCCTAGGCACCAGAGGCCAGATTTACAAAGGTATTTTTGGAGCTAAAATTGAATATGGGCCCATTGACTCAAACACGGGGATTTGCAGAAAATCCTTGCAGGTTGCCTGCCTGGTTTTAACCACAAACAAATGAATCACTAGAAAGGGTCCACAGAAAAAGAACTGCCACCATTGCCACCAGCACTGATAGCTTTGAGAAATTTAAATTAAGCTCCTCAATTCTAAGCACTGGAAGTTCTTTCTCTCTGTCATTTGTATGCACACACATGCAGTCCAATAAAGCACCCCCAAAATTAAAACACAGCTTTTAATTATTATTTTAAAGCACAAATTTTTAGAAAAATCCAGCATAGTACAGTAAAATTCCTTCATTATTTTCTCATCTTTTCAATTTACTCTGGAAAAAAGCACATCACATTAAGCTTTTTTCTCAGTAAGTTTTCTATACATCCATCATTCCATATTTTCTATACTTTCAACATAAAGTAGGAACTGCTCTTTTTTTAGGTATTTCAGGCTCTATAATCAAGCCAAATCTGAGCTTTTACAACATAATTATTCTGAACTGCTTCCTTCCTTTTTCATATGCATATATTGACTTAAGTTGCTTTTTGCATTTGAATTGGAGTAACTGGAATGGGAATTGAGCAAAACATTTAATTTTCTTAAATCAACAGATTCTTTATATTTTCAAAATGTGCTTCTGTTATTTTGGGGAAACAATGTGAGTACCCTCACTGACAGACCGGGTCTGGTAATTTCACTGTACAGCAGGCTAATCAGTGCCTCTTTAGTCTAGAAAACAACTTATCTTTTAAAATGCTGAATTATTTCTTTAAATTATGTGTTTTGTCACATCACCCTGGGTTGTGGGCTTGGTATTTGTTTTTTTTTCTGAAATGTCTCTCTCCTTTGAATGCTTTATGACCTGAATTGGTAAAATACAGATTATCTGTCTACAGTTGTCTGCTTCATCCTTCTCTTTATTTGCTATAGTCTACAGACCTTGAGATTCTGCATTTGACAGCAGACAATTGCCATTGTCCAAGCCACTTACTTACAGATAAAAAACCCCACTGTGGCTGTGGTAGGATCTTGAACTCAGGAACTAGAGGGGTTTTTGCATTTCTGAACTATTGTTCTTTGTTTTAAGGTTGTGCCTACAGTTCCCAACATCAAACTGCTCCCTTCTAGGTGTCAGGTGATGTGTAATGAAAACTGAAAGGGAACCTGAGAATAATAACTTGCTGGCTGGGGATTTCTTCCCCAGCTGTCATTTATGCCCACATCCATGCTTTCTTTTCTGCTTCCAAGTTAAATGTTTTAATTTTGACTGGGCTCATGCTGAAATTCAACGCAAAGCTATTTAAAATATTTAGGGTCTAATCTAACTCCTATTCAAGGAGATGGAAGGAAAGATTGATTAATTTGTCTAAGAGCCAGGTTCAGAATAGAAAATGTTCCTGTATTTCTGCTAAGACAAAGGCCAGAGCAATATGTCAAACCGCTACAGTCAGTCATGTCAGAAGCATTTCCCATGCGTGTCTTAATACCAATGAACCCAAAAGCCCTTTTCCAAGCAGCCACACCAGTCCCATCCCAAGCTCCCCCTCACTCCTCCCTGACCCAATCTCTCAAAGTCTTGTCCAGACTTTTTTCTAGTTACTTCCCTTGCGTTGGCTGCCCAGTTTACACTGGCTTTGCAGTGAAGCTGGCCAAGCCAGTCCTTTTTGTCTTGAGAAGAACAAGGTGGGACTTCTTTTTCATAAATGAATGTTACATGCACACTTATGACAGTCCTAGAGATTAACTGAAAAAAAATCTACTGTAAGGACTGAGCAGCAGTTCTCAAACAAACTTGCTTGGTTTTACTGCTACTGCTTTCTTTTTCCTTTGTCTTTTCTCTCTCACTCTCTCTGTCACCAGCACCAGCCATTTTCAGTCTTGACATCACACTGCAATTTAAGAAAGCTCTTGTTCTATAGTTTAAAAACTATTTTTATGACCATTGCTATTCAGATATATCTTCTTCCAGTCTTTGTGCTGTAGCTATTGAAGCAGGCAGGGATCTCAAAATGTCTGTGAAAAGTGCTTATTAAAATTGTTACACCTAAAAAAGACTTGCTAAGAAATCTTTTTACAGGTTTTGATGCCATGAAGCTTCCGTGATCTTCCTCCAAAATGTGCTGATTAGACAGACCAAAAAAACCCTACCTTGAGACAGCAAAGCAGACTTCACATCCCAGCAAAGAAGAAACTCAAAGCCTGAATCAGATTTACTAGGGTGTTTGTTGGTGGTATTGATGTAAAAATCCATGTCTTCAGTGAGATGAAAGATGGTAATGCAGACCCTTGAGTGAGAAACAGGCCAGCACTTGAGTCTTTTATTTTAAGCATTGACTTAAGGATTGTCCTGCACCACTCAAAAGCCAGCAGGACAGCCCAGCTCTCCATCAGGAGCCTGGGAGACCTTTCTTGCCACGCTGCAGTAGGGACACCTTTCCACAGCACAGGAGAGGTGTCCTTCGAGATACAACCGCAGAAAAGCTGTGTCCTGCATGAAAGATGTTAAGTTCTTTAGCAACCACCCTGTCACATGTTACGAGCTTGCAAATCACAAGTTTGCCAAGGATAATATGGAGCCAGACACCAGTGATGTAAGAGCAAGAAGCCAAGAGCACAAGCATTCCTCAGACATGGTCTTTCCACATTGCCCAAGGCCCAGGCAGCTCCTTTTTGTTCCCAACCCAAAAGACAGAACCTCGGAAAGGAAACAAAAAGATAGTAGACAGGACCTTGAAGAAGCATCTGCTTCCAGAACAAACCAAAGCATCTGGGGAAATCAGGGACAAGTGACCAGGCAGGTCTGAGTCCCTAACTGCTCTGTTATTGCTCTGCACGTGCTGGAGAAAACCCAGTGCTCATGCCTGCCTGTGGCACAGCATCCCCTGGGCTCCCACTGCAGCAGAACAGCTTTGTACGGGTCTTCAAAGCCTCATCTGAAACAGTTAAGCCTAACAGAGTATAATTTTATCAGTAACTCACACTGAGCTATTATTAATTACTTAATAAAGGGGGAATATTATCCATATTCTAAATCTTACACGAGTAAACAAGGAATATGAATGAGTGAGATCTATTCATCTCGATGAGCACACCTCTCCTGGAGAGTGTTACAAAGCCACAGGATCTCCCCAAGTTTCAGAATTTGCATTCCCACCTCTGAGTTAGATGAAAGACTTGCAAAGGCATATGTATCTAGATAGCTCCTTAATGACTCTGCCTCTCAGGGGGATTTTGTGCATCGCTTATTCAGGAGGAAAACAGCAATAGGTTGTGCCATGCACGCTTACCAATAATAACTGCTATTTAAACAGCTGCTTTCTTCTGGGGGAAAAAAAACAACAAAACAAAAAAAAACCAACAGAACAACAGCAAAAAAAACTTAACAGGCACCTACTATCAATCCTCAGAATGAGGGAAAGGTGCTTGTCTTCCAAAGACACAGGCAGGAAGCTGTGGAGTGGCAACTGAAACAATTTCCGTAGCCAAAGGCTGCATCTACATTGCAATTGAAAGAAAGATGTGGAGATAAATGGTTGGTGCTGAGGACCCGATGCCCGCATTATTGACAAACCAGGGAGCGTGGGGAGGGGGTGATTTGCTTCAGACAAGCTCTGGTCTGATGGACTGACTGACCATTAGCTGTGGGTTTCATCCTTGAGGAGACGAGTTGGTGGGCTCAGAGACTGCCCTGCAGTGCAAACCCAACGATGTTATTGCAGACAACTGGAAGAGCTATTTCAAAATGCATTCCCCATCTGAACAAAACCGCTCATGCAAATGCAGGATTCTTTACCCTGTTCCTCGGTACCTTTGAAAACGCTGAGAAAAGTCGTGCACAAAGGCACAACTCAAGGAGACGGAAGGTTGCACAGTCATTTCTCTTTTGCCCAAGCTTACACCTTTCATGCTGCTTTGATAATAAAGAGAGCGAAAGGCTGAGGCAGAGCTATTCAGCTGAGCTACACTCCATTGCCTGCTTCTGAAGAAAGACATTTCCAGCTTTTCTACCTCACCCATTGAGCACTCTAAGCCAGAACATTTTCCGTCATTTTGAAGTTGGTGGATTTGGGGTTTTTTTTTTATTTTCCCCTGCATTAATGAGATACTTTTCATTTTATTTCTCCCTGACAATTCAGCAGTTTTCTCAAGACAGCCACTCCACCTCGGGTTCCTTTAACACGCCTCTTTCTGCAGGGCAGACAAGGATAAGCCCCTACTTGGTAGGCAGCGTCCTTCCAGCAGATGCTGCCGCTGCAG
This sequence comes from Gallinula chloropus, assembly GCF_964237585.1. Lineage (NCBI taxonomy): Eukaryota > Metazoa > Chordata > Aves > Gruiformes > Rallidae > Gallinula > Gallinula chloropus. The sequence goes on along the minus strand of NC_140085.1, from coordinate 128,413,247 downwards.
TGCTGAGCACCTCTGGGAGCAACACCAAACTCCTCTTCACGGACCCCTGTGCCAAACTGGCACATTGATTTTGCTGCGCCAGAAGGAATGCTTCCAAAGCATCCACCCTGCAGCACTAACAGGGGGGTGCCCATTCTGGGGCAGGAACCATAACAAGGAAGGGCAGCACCTCAGCTTCTCTCTCTCTCTCTTTCAATTACTTTCAGTTCTTCATTTTGCACCTTTCTTAACCTGGGAATTATTTATTTAAAACAAAAAGCCCACACATGACTACTTCTCTTTTCCCAGGAGGGGAACATGCAGAGCAAAAGCTGGTTACAAGCCATTCCTATGCCGTGGGCACCCTGCAGCCACCCCTATACCCACACCCTGCCCCAAGCCTGTCCCCTTGCATCAGCAGCAAGTGGCTTCCTGACAGCTCTTTCCTTGGGAATTGCAGCTTGCTTCCAAAGATGTTGTGGCCTCAACCTCAGCCCCCCTTTGACGGGGCACCAGGTCTTCCCCCCACCCCCACCCCAGGATTGGGAAATGGCTCAGTTCTGGTTTTAACAATAAGCTGCTTGTCTAACAGGTCCCCAGGGGGCTGGGCACCTTCACAAAATGCCCTGGCTACATCACCAACATTTTTACACCTAGCTGGATTAGAAAGCTTAGTGGAGAGCACAGCAGTGTTGTTGTCTAGGAGTGAAAGGAATGGACACATTTGGCCCAGCTGTGAAAGGGGCAAAGGATTCACACGGCCCTGTGGCCACATTGTTCCATGATGCCAACCCAAAGTTCGTGAAGGTGTGGGGAACATCTCCACCGGCTTCACATGATCCCACCTCAGGATCCACCTTAGATCCAGCTTTACCATGCTTTAAAAAACCCTAAAAGCCATTGTATAGACCTGGACTGTTTCCGCTCCCTCGTGATACGCATGGTAGCAACACAGCAGAAATATCGTACATGCCCTTAATTTAGTCTCTGTAAAGCTCTCGTGTTATTGCTTAATGTAATCAATTACTGAGTAATCTAAACTGTGCCCACAAAATGAGCATAAATTGGCATCGAAGCTAGGACAATGCGGGCGGTGTTGTTAATTCCCAACCATCTATTGTAATCCTCTATTCACAGGAGAGAATTCTCTCCTGGTAAAATTTAAATGCTCTTTACACAATTGCCTGCTCTCCTTTGATGCAGAACAACAGGAAACATCTTTTAGCACTGAAATTACACAAAACATACTATGCACATAAGTACACAAGCAGAACAGAGCAAGCTATACAGATTGTGGACTCGTTTGCTTTAATGGATAAATGCCAGTTTCCAGGTGAAGTCCATATACAAAAGTACCTGACATTTATGCACATTCCTTCAGTACAGAAAACCCCCTTACGAATTGCTGAGAATTTCACTTTGCATAATTAGGAAATAAGCCACTCTTGCAGAAGACAAATAGCAAATGGGGATGGGGGGGTGAATTGCATCGCTTGTGAGCAAGGTAAGACAAGCAGCCCAGCAACCCTGCCCTCCGCTCAGCTCTATTTCCTCCGGGGAAAGGAGGGAGCCAGTGGTGTTGGGAAGATGACAGGACCACACTCCCTCACTCCCTCTTCCTCTCGCTCTCTCCAGTCTTTTCCTTCTCATGCTGCCGCATTCTTCCAAATGAAGAAGCTGTTTCCATGACACCAAACCCGTAATTTGAAGCATACATATAAACAGCCTAGGATTCTGATCACAGTGCACCATTTCATGTTTATTTTATCCTTTTCTGGCTCTGCTTCGGACAGGGACAGGCGACGCTTGCAAAGCTCAACTTTAACAGTTCCTGATTATAACCAGCAAGCAGCTCCACCTTTGCTGTTTTACAAATACCTTGACTTCATTCTCTATTCAACTTCTTGTTATGTTTAATAAACCTAAGAAGCAGGCTAGTTGATTAATCAGACTGCATTTTGTTTGTGGTTGGCCAGATCCATCTCCTTGGTGCTTTTTTCTTTGGCAAGGTCTTAGCTCACCACATCCTTTCTCCTCGCTGTTTCCATTTCCTCGAAAGCTATTTTTCAGTTGTTCTCTCCTTCTCTCCAGAAAGCTGTTTAATGGTCTTCTATCATGGCAATCATACAGTAAGGAACTACAAATGTAAATATCATCTTTTATTTATCTAGATATTTATCTATTTATCTAAACGGTCAATAAAAGAACATTCTTCTTGCAGACAAAATCTGTAAGAAAATACATGCCACTCTTGAACTGGGTAATGAACAGCACCATCATGGCAAAAAAGCCATTTTATTATTCACTTCCTTAACTGTGTCTACTTAATTACAGATTTGCTTCATTTCTTAAAGAAAGACTTTAGTCAAACCATCCTCCGATTGCGAGGCTGTAATGGCCTGAGTCCCAGCAGAACAGAAGTTGAAAGTAAAGATGGCAAAAGGATGAAGGTTTTGTGCACCCGCAGCATCCCCTCTCTCACCCAACGACGGCTACAAGTGAACTGCCGTGGCAGAAGCATCATGCAACGGCAATTAAGTATTATTCATAGCCTCAGCTTCATTAACAAGCCCGAGACACCTACAGTGTGTACACCCACACACACGCTGAGGCAGCGGCGAGGTTTTCAAAGCCTGCATTTGCCGAACACACCCATGCCCGTTGCTCGGCGCCCAGGAGGCAGCCGTCCGCGGGACGCGGCGCGCTCGGCTCGCTCCTCAAGCACAGCAGCTCGAGTCCCGCCGCTACCGGGTACGAAATACGCTGTGGCCTCCTATCTCCCACCTGGCATTCCCAAGTACGCAGGCAGGATGCAGGGAAAACGGCAAGGGGGCACGTTTCCACCCGGCCTTCATTGGTATGCTCACCGCGGAGGATCGGCTGGGGCCTCTGGGCCAGATGTTTCGCTGTCCTGGAAGACACGAAGCAGCAAAGAACAGCAGCCTTGGGAGCGGCATTTTAATTTGGAGGCCTGAAAACGGCTCCTGAAATCAGCAGGCAAAAGGCAGCGCTAAATAAATCAAGCAACTCACTGTCAGAGCGCAATGGGCACTGTGCTTTTTCCTGCCCACAGAGAATTGAGGAACCGTTTAGGTAGGAAAAGACCTTTAAGATCATCAAGCCCAACCCAACGTCTGGAAATTGCTGTGTGCAGAGGAGAGTGGGGAACGCTGTGGCTTTATGGGCAAGATAACGACCGACACAGTGCAAGCAGAGCGATAGATTAGATATTAGGGGGAAGTGATTAGATATTAGGGGGAAGTTTTTTACAGAAAGAGTGGTGAGGTGCTGGAACAGGCTGCCCAGAGAAGTAGTAGATTCCCCGTCCCTGGAGGTGTTCAAGGCCAGGTTGGATGGGGCCCTGGGCAATCCAGGCCTGGAGGTTGTTGTCCCTGCCTGTAGCAGGGGGGTTGGAGCTCTATGATCCTTGGGGTCCCTTCCAAGCCATGCCATTCTATGATTCTATGATTCTATGATTAGGGCCAGGATGTGGGGGAGTTTCAGAATTGGAACGATAAATTATTTTATTGGTATCTTTTCCCTGTCCAGGGGGGTATCTTTATAACATAGACTTTTCCCCCAAAGTCAGACCATTCCAAAGGCCAAGGAAGGCAGCAAGACTCCCTGCAGTGATGACACCGGCCATCCCACCAGGTAAAAAGTGCTGCATGTGGTGTGGGCAGGTGGCTGTATCACCTCTGAGGACATATCCACGGAGCCTCACAGGAAGCAGCAAAGATGAGTAACGCCTGAAATCCCATAAATAGCAGCAAACACTCAGGATGTAGAAATGTAAAACACAAAAACAACCAGCAAAGGCTAGGGGATGGCACCCAGAGCTGGAGGGGACGAGAGCACTAGGTGACCACTGAGGTACCTTCATACCTGTGCTACTCCCTCCTTCCACATAGCTACTTCAGCCAGGCACAATCTCCTCTCCAGCCCAGTCACCAAGAGCTGACAACAGCAGACAGTGTCCTCCAGTCCCAGCACTGCCATGGAAAGGCTAGTTCTTGCCACCAAGGGGCATCTCTGATTTTCTAAGATCTTCCCGAACACAGCACCTGCTTCCCTCTCCCAGTATGGTCCCTTCAACCCCAGGGGAAAAAAACTCACCAGGGTAGAGACGGTCTTGGGATGGAAGCACCAGACTCTCAGCCTCATCTCACCACCCCCTTACACTGGGGCTGTATGGTCCTCAGAGACTGTTTTTGAAGAGTGTCGGTTATGTACAATCTGGTGAGTCTTCATCAGCAGTGTCATTCTTTCCAGGCTGTTCATGTCAAGCTAAAGGCTGGTGGAGCCACTGACCCAGTAAACATCAATTTCTAAACATGACCAGCTCTGGGACACAATTGCAAGGACTTCTGGGCATTGCTACCCTATATATATTGACAACTGCTGGATTATTTGGCCACCGCTTTGTGGGAAGGCTAAAAGGAGAGGAAGGAGACTGCAGTATTCAGGACACTCACGTGAGACCGCAGAAGAGCCAGGCTCAAGCCTGCTCCACTACAGGTTTGCAAACTTCAAACAAGTGTTTTGGCCATCTGTCAGAGAGGGACAGCAGCAGGGGTCACACATCACAGGGATGGGGTGAAGATAAATACATGGTAGCACACATGAGTCTGCAGCAACAGGTGCTAAATGGTAGGAAAACCTCAAGAGAAGCAGAGGGTTTGGGGTTTGCAGCATCCCCACCCCTGCTTTACAAAAGGGGAACCTTACTATCAAGGAAATCTCAAGCAACAAGAGCATCAAACCTGGAGGGAAAAGTGTGACTCAAGCCACACTGAGGGGTCTGGATGGCAGGGTGTGTGCTCAGGGCTTCTTCATTGCTTGCAGAGGGCAGGAGAGTCTCTGCAGATAATTCGGGGTGTGACAAGGAAACAAGACAATGACACATTTGAAAATCAGCTGTAGGAAGGAGACAGGGTGACCAAGGAAGGACAGAGTTCCTTGCTGGATCACAGAGACAGGACACCACCAGAGACACATGATCTGATCTGCAGAAAAGGCCTTTTCTGTGGTGGGGCAGGGTTTATTAAGATGCTGCTGTTCTGTGTGTTATTCCAAGGGCTCCTCATGCATCTCTTTTAGTTAAATTATATTTTTTGCCTCTAATAAACTTGCTTATTAAGTCTCACCGCTACACCAAAGGAGTCATTTGGTTTAAATTTATATCTCTCTGTGTGCTTTCCACAGCCATTTCTCCTTTTACTTCTTCTCCCCCATCTGCCAGTCTTTTTTAATCTCTGTCTTTTGTGCGAGCCTTGTAGGGCAAGGATCATACCTACTTCTATTTTTGGAAACCACCTACAGGGAATAAATTATGGTGATTAAGTCCAGCAGAATTAGATTATAATGACTGCCAGACATGGAATAGTCACCATCAGATATCCTCAGAAGAAGATAAACTGTTTTTTGCCCTCAAGGAAGAAAGAAACGAGGAAGATGCACCAAGTCAGTATTAGGAAAGGGCCTCTACCTCTAATCTCTGGAAAAGTACATGGTGGATGCTGCCTGCAGTCGGGGAATCATGGAGAGAGCACCAGGCATTTGAGCTTTACCACAGAAAGGATATTATAATGTTAGTGACTGCTGAATTTAAAAATGAATCCTACTAAAGTTCCCATTTGAAGCTACGCTTATTCCCTTGCTCCAGGCTTTTTTTGGGGGGAGGGGTGGGTAAAAGGGGAGAAGAAAGCTTTGAATTAAATTTTCATTTTACACATTTCTGATATTTGAAATGTTTCAAAATGATTAATGTTCTACATTTGGTCTCAGACCAAATAGTGGCTAATCTAATATTATGTTTATGAAAAATTTGAAAAGATGAAAATACCATTTCCCATCTATTCCGACTAAAATCCATCCATTTATGTAATGGAAAAAATGGTTGAGTGTCCCAACATCAACGTAAGTGTGTGGCACAGGCCTCCTAGAGGAAGTTAAATAAGATTCCCATGTGAAAGAGCTCAGTTCAGTAGTTTTAAGGTGAAGGATGCTGAAGCTGAAGTAGCACATTTGACTCAGACACTTCAGGCTGCTTCAGTGTGATGCTCTAGAGGTAAGGCAGTTGAAGGAACAAGATGCAGACCAGATTACCCTGGCTTGCTCTTGACTGCTTTATGCTTTTTTCCTTTACTGGTGCCTCTAAATGTTTAAAGATGACCTGTGAGAAGAAAAAAAAAAACAAAAATAAAGCCTGCTTGTGCCCTTTCCTTGCTTCTTCTCGGTGTATTAAAGACAGCTTCAAGAGTTGAGAGTCTGTCTTGTTTGTTTTCTGCTGGCTTTTTGTACCAAGGATGCAAGTTTTGTTTCTAGAATGAGTGGCAGTTGTTTGTAACCCACCGACTCTGCTGCAGCTGCTGACCTCAGTCACCCAGCACCCAGAGCAGGGCTGAGTGTCTGCAGATATGAAAATTAAATTACTCTGGATATGTTTTGCCTCTTTGTCTCACCGATGCGACCACAATAATGGGGATTAACATACCCATACTTGTCTTCCTGTAAAGAGTATCAGTATAAATTGAAAAGCTTCACAGACTTCTACCATAGGGGTCTATTTCTGCAGCCTCTCTTCCCAGGTGGATGCTCCTGAGTTAAGGAACTAGTATCCCTGGAAGGGCTCTTCTTTCCAGTGACAAACCCCTCCTGACAGTGTAAGAGAAAACTAGAATACTCCAAATATTGTTCTCCATCACAATACATAGATGACATGATGGATGAAGCATCAGGAGTGGAAAACAGTAGACATTTTGGGTACATGCCACATCTTCCTTTAACTTGTTGCACCGTGAGCCTGCCTAGGGTGGTTCTTCTTCTTCCTCAGCAGCATCCCATCCCAGAGCAGCACTGCTCCTCTGCAATGCCATGCTCTGAAGGAACCCAGGGCAGAGAGGTAACCACCTGCAGTCCTCTCAGCTTAAAGAAGCTGCCAACATCTGCCTAAAACCTGATCTTTCTATACAAACATCACATACATCCCTTTTTAGTCAGGATTCACATTCTCTTGCATTCGTATTGCAAATTTTTTGTTGATATCAACCCCTTTGGGACTTCTGCGATGGTTGAAATAAAAAGAGAGGATTTGGGGCAGCAGCTGGCTGTTGAAACCAGGGGCCTTAAGCCCCAGAGTCCCCAAAAGGTCATCACCTTCCCCTGTGAATCTGTGACTGATGGCAGATATTAGCAACTCCTCAACCATACATAATAGACTTGGGTAAAGAAGCATTTCAGCACATCAGCCTCAGTAATTAGTGTCCTATAACACCTCCCTTACAGGACATATACAGAGAAGGAGGCAATAAAGGAGTTCAAAGAAATTAGCCTTTTTTCTTATACCTCCTCCTTAGGCTGGCTGACAACCCTCCGGTGGGATGGTTGAGCCTTTGGTCATCTATTGTTTTCTCACTCTTAAGGAAGAACTATATCTTTTGGCACTCGTGTAAGATGTTGTAGTCCTTCCCTTCGAGGTCTCTTGGTTGAAATAGCCCCCAGATGTTCCAACACGATCCCAGAATAGCTTTGTGTACACCTGGCAAAGCAGCTCATACAGCCAAACAGTTCGGATACCTCTGCCCATCAGTCCTGTCTCCAACACTACGTAGTGATGGGAAAGTCTCTGTGATACCTACAGGACATTCACCCAAAGATTTTTACCTTATTTGTTATTGTCAGGGTTGGTGAGGAATTTGGAGGAAAGCAACCAAACATGCAGAGTCCAATAAAGACTCCCTCATTTAATGACAACCTTGTACTGATCACAGATTCCTGAATCCCTCTGTTTGCTCTGTCTTAACCCATCTTCTGGCTCCATACCACCCCAGATGAAAAAAAGCCCATATTGGAATTGAGCAACGTATATAAGCAACCAACACATCTTACTACACCACCACGGTTGGCACATGTTTTGGGATAAGGAGGTGCAAGAAACATGACATACAATTGACAAGAAAGTGGCACCATCCCCACACAGTCCACACAGACACACTCCCTTTAGAAACAGGAATCCCTGAGATGCTATCGCACGGGGAACCTACAGCTCAGGCTCTGTAGCAAAACAGTGGGAAAATCTGTTTTCTCCAAGAAGCTGATAGAGTGTCACTCCCATATGGAGCTATTGAGCAACAGCTACCTATCTGGTGAGTGGCACCAACTGCATTTTTACACTATGAAACCATATGTCTTTTTAATTTAAAAAAAAAAAGTTGCCTGCTTGATGCTATTTATATTCATATTTCCTATGCAAATTTTAATAGCCAAACAGCAAACCAGTAGATAAAGAGATTTATAATAGAAATGCTGACAGACCTCTGACTATAGCATCCTCAGCTGCGGCATTATGACAACCTGTGTAGAAGTTTCTACGCCCACAGAAATTCAGTCCTAGCCCAGCTCTTGGGACTGCTGCATTCCACTTTTCAAAGCAAACATAACAATTATCTGGATACTGAAGGATAAACCCGGGCAAGTTACACCAACATTTTAATTAAAGCACATCTTGACAAAAGATCAAGAAGAGAACAGTGAGGTAGCATCCACAGAAAAAGTGTGGAGACAGCCCTGATGTATTTTCCAGTCGTAGAAAAAGGTAATTGGATGAAGTGAAGGGGAAACAAATTCAATGTGATAAATGTAATAGATATTTATTGCTACAAAGGATTAGCTGAAATTACCTTCAAGCACGAGCTTGATGCTAGATATGATAATTTGATAAGTCGAAACTGCCTTTCCCTTTCATATTATATCAACATCTTTTATTATGATGTACCATAAAGGGGGGGGGAAAAATCACATTACGGATTTGCTGGCCTGTGGGATAACCTTGAAATCGTGCTGCTGAATTTCTACATCTTTTTTTAGATCTCCAGGATGGGACCAAAATACCGCTGAAAGTACACGGAAGGCAGGGAAGAGCGCGGGTAAACACAGGAGTGTGACCTTCCCTCCGCCACCTCTGCTCATCGGGACTCAAGGCACCAACGGAAGGGAAGGAGGAAAAAAACCACACCCAGAAAGACTGCAAAACTTTCTCAGCCAGGAGCATTCCTTCTCAAATGAGAAAGTGTTGCTGCAAACTATCTCTCTATACATATTACTTGTGTGTAAATTTGGGTGACATACTCATTTCACAGCCCCACGAGTTCCTTGCCACAGGTTGTAATGAAGTGCTTTGCATTTGCCTTTGTAAATAGTAACTCCTGTGCTATCTATAGTAAATTAAGCAGAGAGGGATGGCACAATCACTACAAATACAGAACAAACGTGTGGTTTTTATAACTTCTGTCTTGTGACTACACTCTTCTGCTCTCTTTCAAGCAAAAACAACCCGTAAGTAGCAGTTTTGCCTGAGCAAGGAGTGTTACAAGCAAGTGTTGTAAACAGGGAGTGTTATAAAGAGTTGAGAACCTGTATTTTATCTGCAAAACAGACTTACTGACACCTATAGCCTTACAAGGTAATTGGATTCTTTCTAGACTGCAAGCTACGCTGAGGTGGGACCTGTGTCTGCAAGGCTGTTCCTGGCACAGTGGGGTTGCTACTACAATATTCATAACAAAGTGCATACATAGCCCAGAGGGTGGGACCTCCTTCTTGAACTGAAGAACCCACTGAACGAGTGTATGACGCTGTCAGGCACAGTCACTCCAATTTGTTCTAACTCAGTATTGACATTTTCCTCCATTATCCATCGCATCCATGAGATTTTAATGTAATTATTTCAGAGCATTGCTCAGCTCTCGTCTGCTCTTGGAAATTTACCAAAATAGCTACCATTATTCTGAGATGGTTTATTTCAATACAAATCCCAAAGCGGGCACTCTTATTCCAAAATAAGAGTTCCTGTTTCCAATTTAATTTAATCAAGTTCTAAAATATCCTCCTGGGAGTTTATTCTGGAATAGCTATTTCAGTACGTTTCCAAATGTAGGGAAGCCCAAAGTCAGGGATTGGAGAATGGAATTTGTCAAAGATATAACTCTGTTTCCACTTAAAAGAAATAAAATCCAAATGAAATAAGCTTAAGAAACCCATCCATTTCAGAAATACAAGCCCTTGCAGAGATCCTATTTCGGTAATAGCAGTTGCTTACCTCTGCACACGTTGATCTCAATTATTAATTCACATCTCAAATCCTCACCAGAGAAGCCACTCACAAACCTCCACCACCCCCTCTCTTTCATATAAACATCTACTGTCAAAGCAAAAGCAGAAGAGCAAAAAATAAGAGAGTTGGAAACTAAACCATGAAAATAATGTAGCTCAGGCAGGCTTCTGATCCTCAGGAAAGAAAACTGCCAAAATCTCCACTAGCTCAGCCAAAGGCTTCATGTCAGCTGTTAACTTTACACAATTTCAGATTCCAATGCTGAACTGCTGGGCAGTATACAAAACCTACAATAGGAAGACTCTAAGAGAAGTAAAGTGAAGTTGGTATGCCTATGCAGGAAAAGAGTCTCTGTTGCTTTTGCAAAACCAACTATACCTTTTAGTACACTGATGCCTAAACTGAAAAATGTCTAGAACACAAAACGGCACTTGGAGAAGAACTCGGTTTTCTACATTAGCAGAAACCTTCTGTGCAACTTAATTTCTTATACAGCCCTCCTAGAGTCTGTGGTATTAAGGAAATACTTGGTACTATTTCTCTAGGATTTCCACTATATTGCATACTATGGGCATTGAAACAAGCAAACAGACAAAACAAAACAAAAAAAAAAAAATCAGAGCTTCCTAATTCACTAAATGTAGACATTTGATCCAGTCAAATTATTTCTGTTACATCTGTCCCAAAGATGTTACTAAGATCCATGATCCATCCTTTGCGGATTTTGAAGGCTAGCAACAATACACCTTTTTTACTCTTTTTCTACTCAGCAGCCTAATGAGAGAATCCAAGGTTTTCTTATTTTCTTTAGAGTCCTTTTTGCAGTCTGACCATGCACAAAATGGGCACAGCAGCATTAACCAACACTGCTACCAGCAAGCATCCCATAGACCCAAAAAGTGTCGGACCTATCTTGCATCACATGGTTACCTTTGAAATCTATCCTGGGTACCACTGACACGTGGATCCCCTGTGCTTTCGCCTGTTTTCTCCTCTGGGATTTCCCAAAGCCTAGCCTAAGCTCCATGAGGGCATTCAAAGCAGCAGTGCTGTCCTTGTGAGCCAAGCGTCTCGCAGCCTGGCTTCACCCTGGGTCAAGAGTCACAGGCAGTGAGTGGGAGTTGGGGAAGGAGTGCCCTGCTTTGAACAGCGTCCCCTTGGCAAGCCAAACATGTGGAAAGGAACGCAGTACAAAGAGAAGCTTCATGTCCCTTCCCCACCCCTCAAAAACACACTAATGGCACCTGCAGGAGCAATGCCTCATGTCCACAAAGGGAACATGCCATGGACATGGCTCTCCCACTTCCACGGGCAAGATTTGTTGCTTTTTCCTCCAGCAGTGGTCATCCTCTCCCCCAAGATCCTGAGCTGTGCTTCACAGACAGAAGAGAGGCTTCAGCATGTCCTGAGCTGTACAGACCAGCTCTGTTTGAGATGGAGACAAAAGAAGAAAGGGCTACAAAAACTATAGCTTGCCCCCTGAACCCCCTGCGACCCTCTGTGATCAATCCCTTTGTTGGGCTGTCACCGCCCCTCCTTGGGATAACTTCCACCCAGAGTTACCACACTGCTTCATGGCATGCTCCTCACCTAAACGTCTCGGTGCCATCACCACCACGCCGAAGCTGTATGGGGCACAAAGAGCTGCAAAGTGAGGGAATATCCCCATCTAGCGTCCCTGAGTACCGCAGAGCATATCCTGCTCTTTTCCATCTCTCTCATCCCTGTCCAGCCATCCTCTCGCTGAGAAAGGAAGTTGGTGGGTTTTTCTTCTCACCCAAGGAGAGACTGAAAATTACCTCTGCCTGGCAGATGAGCCCTGTGCCAGCACTGGGCATGTGAACAGCTCGGCCAGCACATTAATTACACTTCCACAAGCCTAGTGCGAGCTTTCTCCTCAGCAGCAGCCGCTCCTTATTCCATCGCCCGCGGCCGAGCTCCGTGAGGCTTCGTTCTTGGCTCAGTTCTACTAATCTGACCACAAGGAACTGGCAAATTAGTTGTAGAGGGTAAATCAAAGGGGTTTGTGTGTGCCCCTTGCCTCCTGTTTTGCATGCAGTGCTTCCAGCTCACGACTGACTCCTCAGTTCTTCTAGAAAAAGCTCTCTGGCTACAGTGGTATGTTATTTGAGGGTGAAATGCATTAGCCTCTGTTTGCTCCAAATTTAATTCATCTATTTAAATAATTTAATACAGCATCCATCAGTATGAAAGCTGGGCAAATTGAATCCAAAGGATTTGAAGACACATAGATTAAATAAACTACCTTCAAATCCTGACTCTCAAATTATCACTGTCCCTGGATTAATTCTACCTTAATTAGACCAAATAATCTTCTCAAACTGATTAAATTAGTGAAATAAAGATGAAATAAACATAAAGCAAAAGCAAATGGAATATAAACAGCCAGAAAGCATAAGCCATAACACTGAGCCTTAAACCACACGCTGAAATTCATTCAGTTTAGGTTCTCATTAGAGTTCATAAAATCATGAGTGGCATGAAGGAGATGAATAAGGAATTTTCTTTCTCAAAATACAAGAACTAGAGGGGCATCACATGAAATCTTCAGTCAGGACTTTAAAACAAGCAAACGCAAGGGCTTCCTGACGGAGGGAATCATTAAATTGCCAAACTCATTGCCACAAAATGCCGCAGATGATGAAGGCATAAGGAGTTGACAAATTAACAGAGGAAAAGTACACTAAGAGTTATTAAATACTAAGATCAGAAAATCTTTAAGCCATAAACTGCTGAGGGGTGGGAGAGCATATTGGGGAAATATCACTCAATACTTTCCCTGCCGTTCCACCCTTTCCTTAATTATCAGCTACTGTCAGAAACAGGATACTGACCTGATGGCACTTTGGTCTAGCATAATGGGGCTATTCTTATAATCTGACAGGCCATGAATTGGACCTACTTTAAAATGTTGACACTGGCTTGAGAGTCTTATACCAGAGGGTGACAAAAGAGCATCCAAGCTAAACTCAGCTAATGGAGTCTAGGATAACAATTAGTCTCTCTGGCTTATCTAACTTGTGAGAGTTGTTCGTGTTGCAATTCCAGTTAATTGTCAAATCATTAAGCATTGCAAACGCTAAGGCAGACATTTTTCTATGGCAATGGCTCACAATGACAGCTAGTCAGCATGCTACAACAAAAAAGGCAACACTAGTCTAGAAAAGGTCTCAGGCAAACAGCTTCATCAGCCACAAGGAATTTTTTTGGGAGACGGGGAACTTAGACCTTCAAAAAAGACCCCATAATTTGGGGACAGGATCCAAATATTTTACATCTGTCTCACCTAGGTGGCTAGAAACCACATTCAACAAGTCCTTAAAGATTCTGGACAGTCCTTTGGAAGAAAGCATTATAGATGAGCACATCGTCCTTGCCCCATCTGGCTTGTAATGAACGTGCAGAGGTCAGGGTCAGGAAGACGTTTGCCCAAGCCAGCCCTCAGAAATGAGAGGCAGAGCGCGTCACCACTCCAGAAGACAGTGTAGGCCCAGCAGTAAATTCAAAGGGAGGTAAGGAATGGGCCTATTTTTATACCCTGGCAGTACGTGGTGTAGCCCCATGGCCCACCACTTAAAAAGGCAATGCCACCTGGCTGACTCATCTTGCCTTATTTGACCCCAATATCAAAATTTCAGAGCAGTAAAACATTGAGGCAGCTCAGTTTTAAGACAGCTAGCCTAGACAACACTGACAGGACAGTTGCTGGGCCTCAGAGATCTTGAATAAATACCTGGCGTGCTTTTTGCAGCCTGCACTGAGCTCCTTCTTAGCACGTACCTTGCCAGCTGTACCTGAGCTTGCTGAAGCTCAGACTTACAACCAGCACCAGTGAGGACTCATTCCATGACTGAGTGGCAACTGGTTAACCTATTTCAGTCAAGGAGAAAAAGATGTTCAATCCAGAGATGCCTCTGAGAGGAAGCAATCCATGCAGTGTTCCCTCAAACCACAGAACGGCCTGAGAAGCAGCGCAGCAGTTGATAATCAATATTGCCATACCCCAGGTCTCCCGCCAGAGCTGGATTATCACATCAGCTGTAATTTTCAGAAAAGTCAGCTCTTCATTTTTAGCTGCTGGGAAAATTTGCATATGGCAGGGAAAAAATCCCACCCTAGATCAATGCAGCCTGCAGGCCTGATTCAGCTCTCAATGCCTTCAACATAAAGACCCCCCAATGCTGTACCCAGACTGGAGTGCAGCCTTTGGAGTCACCTGGAAATGTAATAACCCTATGAGACCGTTTGGATACCAAAGCCACTCTCAGAGGCCAGGTGAGGACAGGCCCAGACCTCCACAAAGCACATGGAAGAAAGAAAGAGCAATTACCAGGAACACCGGAGTGAGCTCACTGCCTTTTCTATCCACATCAAGAGTCCTCAAAAGCCAAGCAGGCATTGGGACATGCAGGCAAATACAGGGTAAGTGCCTCACCACACTGCTGCATTTCACAGGGGTGGCAAAACAAGCTCCTTTTCCTCCCTCAGTTCCCTATGCAAGGTCTGTCCCCACCTTCTGCCATTATCTTGCCACAGCAGCAATACCCAAATACCCAGAGTCAGCAAAATATACCCACCCTGCTGACTGGTTAGGTATTGGAAGGAGTTGCCCAGGGAGGTGGTGGAGTCACCGTCCCACGGAGTGTTCAAGGAAAGCTTGGATGAGGTACTTAGGGACATGGTTTAGTTAGCAATATAAGGTAGGGGAACCTTTGGACTGGATGATCTTGGAGGTCTTTTCCAATCTTAATCATTCTGTGATCCTGTGACTGCCCTGAGCCAGGCCTCTCTGCATCTTCCTTTGGGTAACAATTCTCAGCTGTACTCACACATTTCCTCCACCAGACCAGGCATCGCTCTTCACTGGCAGTGACCTTTGTTCCTGAAACACCCTTCACAACCCTCATCGAAGGCTTCCCTCCACCAGTCACCATCCTGACCCATATTCACACAGCCTTAAAATGGCACAGCCTGGATCCATGCCAGCTTCAACAATGCAGATCCAAATGACTTCAAACCTCTCTTTTTTTCCTCCCTGCATTTTTCTGTCATTGCAATGCCACCCATCAAAGGGTAGAGTAGAAATAGTTAATCATATAGGCTTGGGATATGCATAAGCTGTGCTGTAAAGGTGCTAATAAATATATTTGAATTCAAAAGATATCTGAGAGCCTGAAAATAATACCTTATTAGTATGCTACATGTGTGTGCAAAGCAGCAGCCTGTTCTCTAAAATATTTGAACAAATAGTAGAATCAAAGCCTTTAGCTGTAAGAACTCATTAAAGTCAGTAATCTTTATCACTTTTCTCATTAGAATTATTAAATCCATTGATTTCCATATCACATCATTTTGGACCACTGCAAAAACACTGCACATATCAAATCTGCATTTCCATATGTTCACAACCACTCGTATCTATTTCTGGGTCCAGCCTCAGGTATCAGCGTCCCACTGTCGCCACACAACTTGTTTTTCCAGCATTACAGAAAAGTGTTGAACCTGGATCAGCATAGGAATCAAGCCCTCCATCTTCTGAATATGGACTGAGAGAACACAACAGAGGTTCATCTTCAACTTGGTTACCTTCATTCCTGAGAATTGACCTTTTCCTCAAATCGGCTTAATTTATATGAACTTCAGTTCCTGTCTTCAACATGCTTCTGGTTTGCAGGTTGTTTTCTCCTATTCTCCTTGTGCCTTGTATGAGCGACAGCCCTAACAGGACATATCCAACTGCACGTATGACTGAGGGCCCATTTTCAGGGATCAGGGACAGTTCTCCACAGGGGCATGGGAGAATAAGAACAATGGAGTAAGGCAGCATCATAAGTAAAAACTTAGACAAAACAAGTATACCCAAGCAACTAATGTGAGTTTCATTGTGGCTACTTTAATGTTCTTGTCTTCACCAGCTCGATACATCCATCGCATCCACCGCATTTACATCCCAGCTACAGGATATGGAAATGATTCTGCAAGATACAATTTGAACTAAAGTAATCATTTCTCTTAAATTTTGGTGCCTGAGGGGGAGAATAAATACTAGGCTATCTGAACTTAATGAGAGTGTTTTCAGTGACATGGGGAGGCATGGGATTTCAAACTGTTCTCTTTTTAAGCTGAATTTTGCCATGAAGACTGGATGAATGGGTTGTGCCACCCATTGTCACAGCACGCTGTGGGGACAAGGGGCATGACTGAATTTAAAAAAGCATTAGATGGGCACTGCCTCTAAATAGTCTTCATCCCCATTCAGTTCTCTAATGTACAAACTGGCACAGAGAAGCACTGCAATCATGTTTCTGTGAGCAAGGTGTTGCTCTTGTGGTAACTCGTCATGGTTAATCAGGTCTCAAACAGCAAACTCAGATGAGATGAAGGTTGCCCCCATGGGCTTCTGTGACATTTCTTGCACTTTTATTTGTACCTAAATAAGTAAAGCAAAGCAAAACAAATTCCCTTGGGCATATTCTATTGTCTTCATGAAATCCAGCTCCATTTGGGCTGTTCATCATCTGGTCTTCCAGGATCTTTAACAACATGAGTCAAGCTAAGCAATCCCTGCCAACCAGGATGAGTGGAAGATGCCTGCCCAATCACAGCACACATCACCACATCCCCATGCAGCTCCAGGAACTGCAGGAGGGCACAACTGACCAAGCCACATTGGACACAGAAGGAAAACACATCACTAACAACTCTACAGTCCAACACACTGGCTTTGCAAAGCCAACCTTTCCACCCAACATTGACCTGAACAACAAGGAGTTTATATCCATGTTGTATCCAGCACACTAGCTGGTTTAAGGATACCAAAACTAGAAATGTCTGTGACAAACACTTGTGCTTCTGCAGTCACGAAAGCTATAGTCAATTTAGAGGTCTAGAAAGTGAAGCTTCCAGTTCACCCTCATTTCACAGGAGCAAGGTGGTGCTCCAGTAAAGCATACAGCACATTTACATGAAAGTCAGTCACACACTAGATGGATAATATGAAGCACGTGCATCTCCTTGGTTCTCTAGGGATCAAAACATCTACTCCCTTTTTGTAAGGGTGGATCATGCTTATGGCAATTGTCTTTTCATTAGCTAACACTGAATCTGTCTTCCCTGATAGAAAAAAATCCAACAAATTCATTTTAAAACTTATGATGGAAAAAATTCCACTGCTCTTCTGCAGGACATTTAAACATTGCCTAATCATGTGCAAATCTCTAAAATTAACATTTGTCTAATGCTTGGCTCATCACTTTTTGAATTATTCACATAGTAAAAAAATATTTATTCTTTCTGTACTGTGTCCTTTGCATCACCTTTGGAGGGTATTCCACAAAGTCTGATTGTATGTATGTTCAAAACATTCTTGCATAAATCCTGCAGTGCAAAACACAAAACTCTTAAAACTTGCCCATGTACACATGGCCTTTCAAAGCTGAACTGCTTAAAAGCCCAGTAGAAATGCAGAACACTGAAGGCTTGCTCACCATCTTTGCATTTGTAAAGCTTTTCAGTTGACAACATTATTATAATTATTTTGCTGATGCTGTGTACTGATTATCACCTGTCCACCAAAGTTTCCATTTTGTGATTTTTAATGTTAAAGCTAGCAATTGTAGGGTTTCACCTGCCACAGATATCATGGAAGTCATTTGACACTTTGGGGTTCTTCTGTCCCTGCGTTTAGAGCACGTCAGCTTCACTATCGGCAGCTTCACCAGAGGGTTTAGCTTTGGTCCTTTCTAACCCAAACCAATCCATGATTCTTTTTTTAAGAAAATCTCTCAAGGGACTAAAAGCTATTGCTGTTAGGGGAGCTCAGTGGGTAACAGACACACCAGGCACTGTTCAGTGCTCAGTTCAGAGCGTGCATTGGGCATAACTGGAACTGGAAATAATTAGATGAGTATTTCAGTCCTGAACCATGCCTGTTCCTCTAATCCTCTCTGTTGCAACTGTATTTGCTGCTTAGTGATATGGGTTTTAATACCCAGTTCCTAATTAGTGTTATCAAGCACCTCTCTCTCAGTTCCATTATTCTGGATGAAATGTTAGGTCGAGTGTAACCCCCAGGTGAGCTTATATTACATTTTGCCTCCTGGTTTCTGTATGTGCTCTTGATGTTCCCCCTCAAGCAATGGCAGATTCCTTTTAAGCACTGAAATAGTTCAGCGGGTCCCCAGGGCATCCTGAAACACAGCGGGCATCACACAACAACTGTCACCACCCTGATTTGAGGAGATACTTAGGTATGACTGTGTGGCTGACAAAACTGAGTGATCAGCTTATTAGCTAGCAAAGGCCATCGGGGTTAGCTGGGAAAGAAAGTTAGGTTAAAAAAAAAAGACAACATAGTACAAATCATCCTTCTCTTAGTGTTCTTCCCACTCTTTCCATCCTCCTTCCTGACAAACACTTGGAAATTTAAAAAAAAAAAAAGTTCTCATTTCTGCTTCAACTTACATAAGCAAAACCCGGTAGTTCATGTCCACTGCAAATTATAAGCATGAAATATGTGACAACATGACATATTTACAAGGCTTAGAGGAGGCATTCAGATCATCAGGAGCCTTAACCACATGGGTTTTAATATGTGTTCCTAACTCTCACGGATATGATGAAAAGTGTTTTACTGCTGGCTGAGCAGTAATGGATTTGGAGCTGTTAGCTACAGCCCACAGGCAGCCTGAAAGGGTGAGCTAATGTGTATTTAATTTTGCTCTTTTGGTTTAGTTCTAGCACTGTACTGTCGGACCAGCGGTCTGGGGGTTAAACACTGCCGGAGTGTGAGGAGTCCATGAAACCCTCTGAAAAGGGGAAATTTAAAAAGAAGGGGATGGAAAACAGAAGACAAATAGGCAGGGAGAAGAAGTAGGAAAATTTTGGTGAAACAGCAGAAATAAAAGACAGTGGCAGAATAAGCCCCAAAAGGGAGTGTCTTGAATAAACATCCACAAGTCTTGCTGCTGGGAAAAGAGTGGGTGCTGCCAGGGCAGCATGTCTCTGAAAACTTCCCATTAATATCCGCAAACCGAGAGGCACCGGGGTTCCTCGTTTTGACCTCAACCCTGAAATAAGGGTTTGGGTACTGGATCCTCTCCTGCAGCAAGAGCAATCTTGAAAACATGGGGTTAGTCCCAGAAAGATCTGGGAGCTGCGTGGCCATTATATTTCAAGAGAAAAGAGGAGGAAATGCTTTTCAGGTGGCAAACTTAACATTAGCTACTTTGATATTTCACTGCTGACTTTCACCTCCAAGTTTTGCAGTGGCTGGCAGGATGTCGGCACAGGAGACAAGTAAAGGATGACAGCCCTGAGTGTGTACGGAAAAGCAGGACCATCTAAGGCTGGCAGGAGAGCTGCTACTGGCAGGAAAAGAGTCCAAGGAAGTAAAAGGCTAAAAAGGTAAGGGTTTCTAGGGAAGTCTTAGCTAAAAAGGTAAGACTCTTCTAGTGAAGGCTAGAAGATCTGAGCTGTGACAACCCTTCTGTAGCCCAGGAACACAACGCCCTTCCTTAGCTCCAGTGATGCACCTCAGGTACATCCCAGCTCATAAGGACCTGAAACCCAGACCCACATTCCCAGGGAGAGGAAGGATCCAACAAAACACAAGCAGAAACAGCCACTTCCCCCATCAACTGCATGGTGTCCTAAACTGAATGCACAAGCCAGCAGCTGGGCTAACACCAGTTCAGCTTACTGGTACCAACACAGGACAGCATGAACCAGCCACAGCCTCAACAGCACTTGGCATTAACAAATTGACTAACCACCAAAAAAAATCACAGTAGTTCGTTTTCATCCTTATAAATATTGTTACTAATGATTCCACGTGAGTTCGAAAGAGCCTTCACAGCTCCTAGCCTGCCAGGCCCTGAAGCAGGGTCAGCTCTGAGCAAACAGCAGATACATAACCCTCATTTTTAAGACTAAGCACATGACATCATTTTTTCATCAGCAGCAACAAGGACTCTCCCAACAGGCAACCTTTGAGAGTTGGCGGGAGTAGGTGG
This sequence comes from Gallinula chloropus, assembly GCF_964237585.1. Taxonomy (NCBI): domain Eukaryota; kingdom Metazoa; phylum Chordata; class Aves; order Gruiformes; family Rallidae; genus Gallinula; species Gallinula chloropus. Next base: position 128,393,120 of record NC_140085.1, on the reverse strand, counting down.
GAAGGAGGTGTGTGCTTTCAGAATCACAGAATGGCAGGGGTTGGAAGAGACCTCTGCAGATCATCTAGTCCAACCCCACCCTCGTCACATAAAAACATCCTCTGTCTTTACTGCTGGCCAGAACGTCACTATCTTTCCTGTGGGAAACCAAAGAAAGAAGAATCCACCGTCTTGGATTTGCAGCAAGCACCAGTTTAAATTGCAGTATCAAACATATGAGTTTTTACCTGGAGTGTAGATACAGAACCTGCAGTAAATTCATATTTAACAGGAATCTCAGGACATCAGAAACATGCTGCATGCTACAGGCTTTTTATAGAGTCTAAATACCAGCAAAGGTTTAATTTTACGTTCATACACCTATTGGTAATGGGACATTTTTGGAATGCACCCACAGACCAAAGCACCATAGCAGTTTATGCCAGGTGTGAGCAGGGTCCACAGCATCGGTGTGCTGCCCTCTGTCACAACAGAGCTGGGTGAGCAACCCTGCCTGCAGCTGCACACTGCTAGGACAAAGCTGCCTCCCATGCCAAATCAGCACATTTGGCTTGGGTACCATGATGGAGCTTTACAGTTGAAATCACAGACAAATCCAGAAGGGTTTAGTAGCTGGAGAGCAGGAGTTGAGCTGAGAAACTTTCTCCTCCTGCCAAATAAAGGTAGCAAATGGGTCCCAGGGAATAGAAGTCGAGGGTGCTGTATGAAAGAAATGCATATCACTGTCTTCTAAAATGAGGGCCCCAAAGGACTGGTTGTACCAATTAAATTAAATCAGCTCCATTGCCAATATTGCACTATTTCACAGTCATCTCTAGACAGTGTTATTGAAATTAAGAGCATCTTCTCTTAAATTATGCCAGTGTCGTCGTTCTGCCCCCAGCCAGGAGCTGAGCAACGCGCAGCAGCTCGCTCTGGGCAGGGGGGAAGGGGAAGGAAAGAAGGAAAAAAGCCCAAGGCAAATCTGTGGGTTGGAGTAAGGACAGTTTACTGGGACAGCAGAGAAAGAAATAACAATAACAGGATTTTCATAGCAAAAATATATTAAACTGGTACTACAGAATGCAGTTTCTCACCGAACCGCACAACTCAGGCTGTACAGCACAGAGCCGTCCTGGAACTGAACTGTCCCCAAAAACTGTGTGCCCTGGAGCCGTGCCCTCCCCCCTCCACCAGCCCCCCTTTATGCTGAGCATGACACAATTGGCATGGAATACTCTCTTTGGCCAGTTTGGGTCACCTGTCCTGGCTGTGTCCCCCCTCCCAGATCCCTGGGTGCCCCCCCCCCTTCTTGTTAGCAGGGCAATATGAACAACTGAAAAGTCCCTGACTGCTCAGCAACAGCTAAACCATCAGTGTGTTATCAGTACTGCTCTCATCCTAACTCCCAAACACGGAATTCCGCCAGCTGCTAGAAAGGAAGTTAACTCTATCCTAGCTGAAACCAGGACAGATGGTTCATAGTAAATTTTTAACAAATTAATAGAAACTGTTGCCAAAGTGAAATCAGAGCCTTGACAGCACACCATTGGCTGGCTTCATGCAAACCTGGAGAAAGCAACTTCTCAGCAACATACATAAAGTTATGAGCAAGGGTTTTGTTTCCTGCCAGAAGATTTATTATTGCCACTATTATTTCTAAAACTAATTTCTAAAGTGTTGTAAGACTTCACTTCAGTGTGGCTGGCTTTTTGCTTGAGTGATGAAAATCCGTTTGTCTGGATACTGAAAAGTTTTTGCTGACAAAAGATAGTGCGAACATACACCCTCTTAAGTTTGGAATAGTAAATGGTCAGTGAAGATCTAGCAGCTTCTAAACATTATTTTTTTAATCAACTTACTAATTCATATGACCAATCATTACATAGTATTTTTTTAAAACTTCTAGAAGATTTTTTTTTGTTATTATGAAAGAAAGAAACTCTTGAACAACGCTGAAGTCGGAGAATGGTTTTGGAAGGTGACATCATCCATCAGAAGCAAGAACATTCAGAATTAGTGTTCAAGTGCTCAGTCAGACTGACACAGATTTCCTGCAAAAAAGCAAACACACACAAACATCTGAGTTAAACTGCCTAGTGGGAATATCTACTGGACGGGGCTTTTTCCCCTGTAGTGGGGTTTTATTTTCACCTCATCTAAAGTAAGATCCACCCTTTGACTATTTTCCAGTATAATCATCTCCTGTCTATATGTAGGGAGCAATGAGGTGAGAGGGGGGAAACAAGGAGGGGAGAAACAAGATCATATGACATTTTTAGTCTTGACAGCACAGATGTATTTCTGTTGGAAAATTACTTCAGCTAACCTTGTTTGGTTTATTCATATACCTGGTTGAAATAACAATGTCAAACATAACTTTTTGCTGTTAAAAGCTCATAAAAACTCCAGCTGAGATACACAACTGTAAACTATGAAATTACCACTGCTCAACTAGAGGTTATCTGAGATGTTGTGAATGCCTTTGCACATACCCTCAGTCCAGTTTAGTACAAAGTGCAGTGGGTTGGATCGTTCCTACTCAGACAGTCTGACACAGCACCAACATTGAGGTAGAAATCACCACCCCCACACTCTGAACAGCTTCAACAAACAACTTTCAGTCTGAGAGCAAGCTAAGCAGTCACAGCTTCCTTGTTGAAAACCTTTTGAACCACTTCAACTCAGAATTTTGCATTTGTCTCATGAGGCTTTAAAGCTATTCCACTACACTACACATCTTCTAGAGCAGCCTATGGCCATGACCTGAGAAGATACCTCCTAGGCCTCCACTTGCATCTTTTTGTCAGGATTTATGGTCACTTCTCCATCCCTCTTATGAACAGGCAGAAATATCAGCCCCCAAACCACAGATCAGCAAAGATTCAGTCCCGATCCTTGGTGTCTACCAGACCTCAGTTCCATACCCAAAGGACTTTTTTGAAGCCACACTGGTACAACCCAAACCATTCTATGATTCTGTGACTTCTGTTAGCAGCTCCACCCTCTTGAACTATCCCTTGGGGACTTTTCCTCACATAGAAAAGTTGATAATGTCCTTATTTCAGTTGAGCATTCGTTAGCTTTCTATAAGCAGGCCACCGAGTGGGCAAGGAAGAACTGAAGAAGGGATGTATACCGAGAAGACATGATGCTCTTCTCTGGCAATGTGGAAAGACTGGCCCATCATAACATGCAGGAATAATAAATGTACCCTTAGCACTTTTCACTAGCTATGTGATCAATGTGTTTAGTGTACTGATGGATTTGAAAAGAAAGCACCAATACAGATACACAGCTTGTGTAGGTCAGGAAAAGGGCAACTGAGAAGAACTCTTTAACGCAGTAAGAAATTTGATTGAAAACAGAAGGAGTTTAAAAGCAGCCTACTATTTCTGACTTTTGCTACAGAAAAGTGAAATCTCAAGTAAAAAAAGAATGTCTTTTCATTAAAAACATTGGTGAACCAGAACTGGCAACTATCATTTGAGTGACTCACACTGCCCCTGCTGTAGGCCAAGCTTTGTGATCCAACTGCATGTCCCATCATGCCCAAAAACATCATTGCACCTCACTCATGAAAATCATTACTTCTGGGAAACCTGGCTTACAGGGAAGCATGGGGGCATGAGGAAAATAAATGATACATTCCTAAGGATTTGCCACAGCACTTCCAAAGCCAAAGGCATGGATTTTGGCTAGATTATCTCTGTTTTCAATGAAGAAAAGTACCTATTTCTGCCAAAATGCCATTGAAGTCTGAGTGATTATTTTATTGCATCTTAATGATTGAAAATGTTAACCTCCTCAAGTTTTGTGAATTAACCTCCTTAAACCATAGGAAACAATGTTTGACTAATCTTTCTTCTTACATTAAAAAGGAGAAAAATATGGTGCTATTCAACTTGACTAATTTTGCTAGACTTTCAAACCTAATAATAGCACTCTTCATAATTGATTTAGTCTTTCTCAATTCCACTTAAATTAGCTTTCTCCTTTAATTAAATCACAACATATTTTATGCCAAGAGAAAATTGGTCATTTTGAACTGCTGGTATAATTACAAAATATCACCACAATGCACAAGAGAATCCCAAGGTCTATAGTTATAAATAAGCTTAAGAGTTAATTTTATGCTTCTGTTTTCCCTACAATATTTACAGTGCATTTGCATTGCTGATATGTTTTACACTGCTATGTTTTATAGTGTTTTGCAGACAGCGCTGCAATTCTCAGCATGCAATAATAGGAATTAAATATTTATGGTCGTGTATAACTTCAATTCTCTCTGCAGTCTTCAGAGTTCCTCTTAGAAGTCAGAATTTGTCAGCTCAGAGCCTGCGCTGGCACCAGTGATGATTGTACTGGCACCACCTCGCCCTACAGCAAGCATTCTCTCTAGCCCCAGCTCATCCATAATTTCAAGGCATATCATTCCCATCTTCCTCACAGAAAAATATTATCAAAGTCAAAAATGTTGCCCTACTTTTCAAGCCTGAAGAAGACACAGTCTGCGAGCTAAAAATTTGCTTTGATCTCCATGCAGCTCACTCACGCCTCCGAGTGGGAGGTTTGATTCCACGCAGGACGTGTGCCACGTGGGATCGGGCCATGACTTCAGACTTCTCTTCACCTGACAACAGGTCACATAAAACACACAAGGAAAATATGTACAAGCACTCTCCGGGGTTTGAGGCTGCAGTGAAGGACTGAGAGAGCAGGTTTTCCGACACAGATGCTCTTCACAACGGGACAGGACCAAAAGTCTACCCAACCTCTTAGCAAAGCCAAAGCTGCAGTTGATGCACATGACAGTTGAGGCGAGCCTTTGTCTACCAGTGTCTGGCTCCCTCCTGGGTTCTGGGTCTCATCCTTAAAACTGATCCCAGTCATAGTAGACAGAAAAGGCACTGAAGAATTTAGATTACATGGGACAAGAAAATGAAGATGGCAGTTTCAAGGAGAGACATTAGCATTCAAGTCCAGTCCCCAGCAATCACAGGTACCATGGAGGACTACTGTTCTCTTCTATTCACCAGAAGCCACAAACCACTCCAGCAAGCTAACGTAACTCCAGGTGTATAGTAAAGAAAAGTAAAATCCATACAAGGGTTGTGTGCCTCGAGAAGTGGTCAGATAGATCAGGATCAGTACCAGTGTGAATGGCATTGGCAAGCCATCCCACACATTTATTCTGGAAATATAAAAATTAAATAAGAATTAAAAGTCAAGTGCTGCTATCATCTGTCAAAAATGTCTGGAGTTTTTATTTCTTTCATGGTTGCTTTAACTGACCACCTGTGCTGCTTTAAAAACAAGAACTGAAGTGCCATTATCTCCACCATACATGATTGAATGGACCAAATCTGCAGGCCCTTCCACAAAACTTTTGCCCTCTGCTATGTAAGTGATGTTATTTTATGAAGTTATTCTAATGACAATATGGTACTCTTACATTATGCTTCATTCCCTTTCAACAGGGCCTCAGAAGAGGGGGCTCATTTACAGTGTTCAAAAGCACTTGTATTTCCATATTGCCTGAACTTTTCTAATAGGAATTCTTACAAGACAGAATGCAACATGAATTATCTGTATCTGTATTCACTCATGAGCTTATAAACATTTGTGTCTATTCCCTTCTTGCTTTTCCTCCTTGTTGGGTTTGTTGTATTCTTCTCAACACAGTCTGTCGGGGAACTGGTAAATCATTTACATGAGTACATCTCGCCACTTCTAACCTTGAATGTAACCACCCAAAGAAAAAAAAGAGGTCAAGAAAGTCGGAATTCTGTACTGTATGTACTCTTGTAAATTGTTGCTAAATATTATTTCCATTTTTATCTAGCAGAAGTTAGGAAGGGACAGCAATGGTTTCTCTTGAAAATTACAAAAGCTTAACAAATTATGGAACTAGATTTATGCCTCCAGAGGACTATTCAAAATGCCCTAACCCCATGTGTCTCAGTATGAGGAGAGTTACATGCCTTCATGTTTGGACATCAGACCATTCCGTGAGAGCCTTTTCTGCAAGAACATTCAGGCTGTAACTCAAACACTCATTAAACAGAAGTGAGGAAACCCTGTTTATAACTGTGCACGTAGCCATAGAAAATTTTCCTTTGTACATATTTGCATACAATAATTTCAATTTTTTCATACATGTGGTTTGTATATGTGTGTGCTTCTATTTATATATAAACATAATAATACAAATATATTATTAATGACTCACAGCTAGAAAGCTGCTGCCTATTGTGGTGGTAACTGACTTAAGAAATCTCCTAAGGGGTGATGTCATTGCAATGGAACTGGACAAGTGAAGTGGACAATTGCCATGGACAACTCACTTCCTGTGGAGATCTATTGTCAATATAGCCCCTGGTCTGTTTCCATGGCAGACCTCTACTTGGGACTGTATCAGCTCGTCACATGAAAACATAGGTAAAGCCTTCAAAACATGTGAGGTCTGACAGCACTAAAGCGTCTCAAAATATTTTATGAAATATTAAACATTTTAATGAAGTATAACTGTGTGGTAGCTGAACTGTTTCAGCGGATGTTTGATGTTGTCATGTATGCATGCAGCTTTCTCTGTCAGTCCAAAAGTAACTTGAGTTTTAATAAACATTGGAAAATGAAAATGACTAATCAGAGGCAAAGGGAAAAGGTATCAACTTCTTTGCCTTTAGGTTCTACCACGATGACCACAAACAAGTAGCTGAATTCAGTCACTGGTCTTACACTTGAAATCACTTAGATGTCACCCAGGACGTGCCGATGCAGTAGGTGGAGATAAAAGTAAGGCAAAGAAAATCATTCAAGTCATAGTACATTGCTGCTATACATAAACAAAACATACAGGAAAAAGAAATCACATTAGCAAGAACACAGGGAGGAGACACAGTGCTTTTCCTGAAACATTGTCTAAACTTCTCCTCGCATCTTTTACAAGGTAGCACAATGGGGTTTAAGGCCAATGTTTATCACATATTGGCAATGTGGAGACATTGATTTTCTTCATTAAGTCAGAACTATAATCCATAAGACTGACAACAAAAGAACTCAGGGTACTTTGTCCAATTTTCAACTGGTTATCAACTTCTCCCTGCAAAGCTGCAGTAAGCAAAAAAATTAACTGACTCCTTCAATAACAGACCAAACTGATTTTCTATCAAAACCTAGAACATCTTTTTTTGGGAACACAGTGACAAATTTAACCAAGAAATTTATTTGTCTATGATCTACTCAGCATGTGACTTATTTAATATATTACTCTTTATCTGAAGGTAATTCAATTTAAGCGTTGCCAATAATCAAGTCTTTACTTATTGATCTCTATTTGGCTTATACCCAAAAATCCTAGTTGAGTTTCAGAGAGTCACAACTCTTCTAAAAACTTGTGCAAGTCTGTCTGGTGCTCGTTATAGAAAGGATAGCTTTGCTATAATCATTTAGCATTTTTAACATGAAGGAACTATTCAGGTTTAAAGCTTGGCACTGATTAATTGATGCAGGTGATTTGACAACAATTGTTACGTATAAACAACTGAGCATGGAACAAGGAGAGAAGGCCCTTGGTGCACTGGAATAGACGCTGTAAGGATTTCCACCTGCGGTGACACTGTTGAGTTGGGTCAGGTCGGTGCCATTGCAGACCAGGCACTTCACTGCAGGGGTGGTGACCAGACCAATCACTCTTACACAGCGTGGTTCATAGTGTTTAACATCCAACATCCTCTGCCTCACAGCTCAATTTGCTCCTACAGCCAGGACAAGATAGCAGCATTTCTCATGCAGTCAGAGACAACCTTCCTTCCCATGGGCAGGAGAGGTCTCCAGGATGGTCTGTGACACAAAGAGCCTCAAGTGCACCTTTCAGCTTAGGTGTCTTCCTGCAGCATGTCCAGAGAGTATTCAGGGAAGTATCTTTTGCTGCCTACTTTCTCCGACCTTACTCTCTCGCTCCAGTATCTACTCTTGGACAAAAGGGAGGTTACTTGTTTAGGTGGTCCCTGGACTGACACAGTATGTCTTTGCTTACATTAGGTAGGAACACTGGCTATAATTTAGCCAGATATCTAGAGTTCAGACAAAGAATGAGGTGACATCAGCTTGCCTAGATCCGTTTTTTACTCTTTATATATATATATATTCCAAGGAGTGCAAATAACTCACCGTTGTTAAGAAGTCAATAAAGTCTGTCATGTTCCTGCAAGTAAATGAATGACATTTAGACTTTCTACCATAGAAGTTTGACTGTCTGATTGATTTTACGCCGGAGAACTTAGTTTAGGCAAGCAACGCCACTAGTGTCTCATGCATCAATATAAGACAGACTTTCATTTGAGATCTCCTGAAAAACAGAGTGAAACTGTATTTCTGAACTCTTCAAGTATACTCAGACACTCAGATTGCACGACCTTGTGGGAAGCACTCTGAAAACTACTTATATCACCCAGGGAAGTGTAGCACAGAGCAAGACTGTACTTCCATATGCATGACCTCCTCTTTGCTATACACTTCTATATGGATGATAAAAGTTATCTCGGGAATGAAAGTACAGATTAAAAACTGTGGCCAAGATGTTCACAGAACAAGAGCATTAGTAGCAGAGCAGCACCTAGTAAAATTAACAAACTGTCTGCCATCAGAAATAAAAAACAGTGCAGAGACTCTTCACCTAGCAAACGTCCTGGGGAAATAAGGTGGACAGTGGCTGAAAAATTTGTTCAGACCTCAGGCACATCTGAACAAAACTGTCCCCAGCCACACCAGTGACTCCAGAAGTCCATGGAGAACCACATATTCCATCCTAGGGCCCAACCGTAGGTCTTACTCATCCTGGGGAAAGACTGCCCAATAGATTTTGGCCCACTCAATGCTAAATTGAAATCCCACATCCACAAACTGCAAAGAAGAACCTGGACCCTAGCTTGTAATAAAGACATGCTTAAATTCCTGGGAAGGCAGCCACAGGTAATCCCTTGGAAAGGACAGACCTGCGTAGGGAATGCCTTCATTGCTTGTTGGAGAGCAGTTTTGAAACTTGGTACTGTGATATAAAAGCAAAAATTTCAAAGAGCAAATCAACTTATTATTACAAATTCTAGTTATACCGGAAATTATAGACAATTTACTAACTTGCTGAACTCAAATTCTGCTCCTTAGCATTCCCGCAGTGACTGTCCTGCTACTTTCCTTAGCTGACTAACCTACAGTTAAATCCCACCATCTAATTTAATTCTGAATTTTCAGATTAATTTTATCTTTTCTTATCAATGTTATGTCATTTGACTGGTCTTTCTGACTTTGCTTATTAAGGAGAGAGCTTGACTGTGTTTTAAATGATGACAGCATTCTTCTTGGGACTATGAGCTGATAAGCAATGCTACCACTCATGTAACCTTTTTTTTTGTAGATACTAACCAAAGCAAAAACAATTTTATCTGAAGAGCACAAATATGTTCGAGGTGACCAACAAAGACAAAAGAATATCTTATTAACTTAAGTATTCTACAAAGGTAACACAGTAAGAGCGGGTTGACTGAAAGGCGTATCGGCCAATAAAGCAACAATCATAATTTTAAATCACTCAGGGAAAAAATATGTTTATCTGTGGCTGCTTTTAAGAGTGGAAATTAATTTATCCAAATTTCAGAGGGGAATAAACGACCTTTTGCCAGAGCCACCGTGGCAAAATCATAATTACTTTCCAACTTGTAGTACGGCAGCGAAATGCGAAATCCCACATGGCACGTGAATGCAGAGTCCCGTCAAACAGAGATCAAGGGGAGAATACAACCAATTCCAGCCCCTTTCAGCGCTATATTTATTTATAACTACTCTGATTTCAGAAAAAAAAAAAAAAAAAGAAAGAAAACAGAGCAGGCTGAATGTGCTAGCTCAAATCTGTGATAAGGTGCGCTGCTGCTTTTTGAATGAATCGCAAGTGGCAGGTCAGCTTTACCAGACAAGAAGGGTAGTCGCAAGCGCTAAATCTCAGGAAAGCACGGGTTATTATTGCCAGATCAATACATGATAAATAACAGTGTATCCCACACAGGCTGCATATCTTCAATCAGCCCTGCCAAACTATGCCTGTTGAAGCAGAGCTAAAAATGACACTGAAATTTTTCATGCGGCTTGTACTTCAGAGCGAATCCATTCAACCCGAGGAGACATAAAGCAGGAGCGGATCCTCTCAGAGAAACTGCTCTTATCTAGCAGCTGCATTCCTGCTTCGCCAGGGCTGAGGACATTTTTAATGCATCTAACCAGCAGTGTCACTCAGGCGTCCCTTCCCACAGAACTGAGTCCTAATTTGATGAGTACGCGGAACACAACATACAGAAGCGAATCACGACAGCTCTGTACCCTGTGCCCTGCTCATCTCTTCAGACACCTCCACTTTTGCTTTCAGCGACTAGTTTCCAAACTTTTCTGACAGATGAGTCACTACCCATCCACCTGTGCTTCTTTCAGCAGGAAAAAAAAATACCCTTGTGCAATTTCCGTGTACACAGAGGGACAGCAACGCAGCTGTTAAAAATGGCTGTCGCCGACAGGCTGCTGCTCGTGGAGAGCTTGGACCCAGTGTACAGATCCATGTGCCAGGCTCTCACAGGTCACAGCATCTGCAGGCCACCACCCAGAAACCCCCACATTTCAAATAGAGGCACAGGGCTGGCTCCCCTGGACTCACTGTGCAAGGATTTTCGGTGGTGAGAAAGGTTCACCCATTGCAGTGCTCTCAGAAAAAGGCTGAGGGCTCCAGTTAACCTAGTACCACTACGGACAATTATCTCAAACATCAGAAAAGGAAACTTCTAAGTACTTTTCCTGAACATGTGAAGGAACCATCTCCTAAATACCACCTTTCCTTTGAACCTCAGATTTTACACAGGTAGCATCTCCCTCCATGTCTACCCCACCCTGCCTGAGCCCGGGTTTCCCACCTGCATCCCCTCCCCTGTTTGCATCCTCCATTACCAATGTGATTCTGCTTAGGCTCATTTTAAAATGAAGCTCTTGTGTCAGTTCATTAAAGCATCTTGATCTAAACTTTTTCTCTTGAAAAAGTAAATGGCATCGAGCACATCTGCAATTTCTTGTACAAAGTATAATCTGAACTGAAATATACACCTCTAAGGATTTCCAGGCTGCTGCAGCTCCTTGTCATATTATGCTGACAGTGGCCCTATCGGCTAATTAAAGACTGTACCTTCCTTGAAAATTTATGGCTTTTTTTGCTCAGTTTTCTCAGGCACAAAGTTATGATTTTTTTTTTTTAGTAGCACCTGAATTTTTTTCTGGAAGGCATCTCCTCCAGATAGACATTCTGAAAACAGTAGCAATAATTTCTGACCTATTATGGGCAGATCAGCAGTACTAAACGATCTTTAAAGCACTTCTGTGGATGGTGCAAAATGTATAGAAGGTGTTACAGCCAGTTATTGACAAAATGATCTACCTTCTGGTGCCATTACACAGAACAGCCTAATATGCATAATTACAGTAATTATGTGGAGTATGGCACAAACAAAAACAAAATTATATGCTGCTTCACACTGGCACTCTATCAGCAAAATTCATTTTCACGTTTACAGTATTGCAAATATGGGCATTATTAAAGCAGAATTTGAACATAATTATGAGGACCAACTCCACATTAAATTGGTGTTTTTCATCTTCAGTAAGTTGTAGGTAGTTGCTTAGATGTCATTTTGATGGCACACCAAACCACCTTAAGTCTAACAATCTGTAAGACTATCTCTGCTTTTCTTTCAACAGTATCACTGAAAGTTAAATATTACAGCATCTGTAATCACCTGCTTCCTTCAAGCTAGCAATCCCTGCTTTACATGGCACAAAAGGCTGGCAGGAATTACCAGACCAGAAATCACAACTTTGGGACCAAACTAGTCCAAAAATCAGATCTTCAGGTTATTCTGAAAAGAAACAACCTTTCTGGTTTAGAAGCCAAAATATATGTTTTAATTTCCCATGTAAAAAGTAAAAAAACCCACATTCTAGAGAAAATACTGTGAGCCCTGCTATTACACCTCAATTACTCTTAATCAAAACAAAACCACAAATCCCAAGCTCTGAGACTTCCCACACCACACTAACAACCTGCTTGGACAGCACTGTCTCCAGAACATGCATCACTATGCTCTCTGATAATATTTCAAATCACAATTATTTTAAGCAGGTGGCTATATAAAAGGAGACCCCTTCTTGGGACACAAGACTGGGCTGACACTTCGGTCGGTACTGGGAGCCATACTGGACTTTTTCCCTCTGCCAGCCCCAGCAGCTGGGTAGGGCTCCGGGGCAAGGACAAGAGGGAGCTGAGGTTTTCTGGCAAGTATTTTAAGGGATAGTGTGGAGGGTACGTGGAAAAGACTCACCTGGCACCAGAGATAAGACACTGCTGTAGCTAAAAGAGTATCCAGAACCTGTCTAGACAAGCGGTAAGTGATTACAGCCCTGGCGCATGGTTGTGAGCAGTGAGTTATTGTTGGCACAAATACCTGCACTTGGAAACTCAGTAGGTGGAAGAGGAAGAATAAAGGGTGGCCCAGTTTAAAGCCTCCAAGGGAAGAAGTTTGATAGCAGCAGCAGTTAGAGCAGTATTTTTCACCTAACTATTTGGATACGAGCTCTTTTCACAAGTGGTTTCACCTTGTGATACTTGGGAGTGGGAAGGGGAAAGACAGACCATTGCAAGCAAGCTGCCAAGGAAAGCAGAATAATTCATTAAAGGGCGAAATTAGCAGAACTTTTTTCCACACTGGCACATATTAATGATGTCCTCCTTCTGGTCAGACTGGCTACCCTGGCAGACATTAAAGCCAAGACCACCAGGAAATGCAGAGCAAGGGAGAGTCAGCAAAAATCGCAGATGTGAGAGGAAACCCTGGAAGCCCTACCCCTGCTCAGCATGTCAGCGGGGACAGGGTGATGTCCCAGCTTGCCCAGGCTGATTAAGCGTGGGAGAGGAGACCTTGACACCAGCAGCCAGACTTCCTCAGCCACTGACCTGGCCTGAAGGCCTACAGGTCTGAAGAACCATATATGCAGAAAAGCACTGTTCCTTTCCAGACAGTCCTTCAGTCAGCTTTGGTTCTCATTTGAAGAGTGAAGGCTAAAATGCTAACATTTCTTTAGGAAACTAGGATCTTGGTGTCTGCATCTGTGCCTGCTTGTCTTTTGTTTGTATGTCTCTTCCCTAACCTTTTGTTGGCCCGTTGGCCAATTTTGATTTAATAAGACAAGCAAAAAGAAGTCTAAAAGATATTAAGTTCCTACGCATTTCCAGAAAATAAGGTGTGGGTGGAAGAGAAAGACCTCATTAATGCTGCCTGTAAGGGAAAGGCTGTTGAACAAACTCCCACCTCTTTAGAAACCAGATTGCACATGAGAGAGAGAGAAAGCAAGTAGTTATGAATATCTCAAGTGTGGGAAAGTCTTCACTGAGTCTTCACACCTTGGTAGGCTGCAGAGGACCCAGACACAAAGCCCAGAGCCACAGGAATCCAAACTTGATTTTTTCATATGTTTTGACATTCAGTCTTACCATTTGGGATAATTCAATCTTTTTTCGTTTCGTGACCTGAAATGAGAAAGGGACTGGGTGTGTTTGTGCTTGGGGTCTAGGTGTGCACATCTGTGAGCAAACATAAGGCTTCATACAAAAGTTTTCCTTTGAAACACACCTCAAATAACACACAAAATTACTCATGTATTTTTAACTGTCCTGAGCCCAGGGAATTGCTGATAATTGATGGCCATTGATAAAATTGATGTAGCCCTGGCCTAGTTGTGGCCTGTATTATGTGGGCAGCGAAACAGCTTACAGGAAAGGAAAGGGAGCATTTGATCAAATAGCAGCCAAATTCTTATCAACTTCTTCACCACTAATATGGTTTTAATTTTTATTTTGTTATATGTTATTGTGTTGCATTCTCTATGGTCTCTGAATGGATCTCCAGCAGGTACAGGGACTCAGGCCTTCACTTTTCTCGGCAGAAAATCTACAATTTCCCTCAAGTTCAAGCCTCAATTCTCACAATGCTACAGTACTCTGAATGTATGAAGGTCTTTGAGTTGTCATGTAGGAGCTACAGCAACCAGCTGGAGACAATGACCCAAAGCAGCTTTTCAAATATCTAGGGGTTTTATCTTACTTTTCTTTTAATCTTAATTTCTACAGAAGCAAATTAGCCTGAGTTTCTTCCTACCCACACCAAGTGGACAGTAACAGTCACATGATGCACAACCAAGAGACAGTCACTGGATTTCATGTTGGCCAAGAAGGAACTTTCCTAATGACCACTGATGAAGAGAGTCTGGAAAGTTTCTGCTGCCTCCCTTGTGACATGTAGAGGACAGGCCTTATAAGGAACGGCTGAGGGAACGGGAGTTGTTTAGCCTGAAGAAAAGAAGTCTAAGGGGAGACCTTATCCCTGTCTGCAACTACCTGAAAGGAAGTTGTAGCCAGGTGGGTGTTGGCCTCTTCTCCCAAGTAACAAGTGATAGGACAAGAGGAAATGGCCTCAAGTTGTGCAAAGGAAGGTTCAGATTGGATATTAGGAAAAATTTCTCCAATGAAAGGGTTGTCAAGCATTGGACCAGGCTGCCCATGGAAATGGTTGAGTCCCCATCCCTGGAGTTATTTAAAAGACATGTAGCTATGGTGCTTATGGACATGGTTTAGTCGTGGGCTTGGCAGTTCTAGGTTAGTGGCTGATGATCTTAAGGTCTTTTCCAACCTAAATGATTCTATGATCTGAAAACACTTGGAAAGCTGTCATTAGTATTTGCAAAACTCTGGCACAAATGAAGGTTGCTCTGAGTTCAAGTTGCTTATGGCCAAGGGACAAGCTTTCACAGTTTGTTTGGGTGGCAAGTTCATATATCGGGGATCATGGCCAGCCCCCAGGAGGAAAGTTGTCTGAAAGCTGCATGGCACTTTGGTTTTTCAGGAAAAGGGCAAAAAGCTAAGGATCTCAAGGAGCCCAGCTTGATTCAGTAGAGAGAAACCCTTTTTGGGATTTTCTTCAGCTGCCCCTACAGGACATCTGGGTTCTGTTCTCTGCTCTTGTTCCCATGAGAAGGTCCTAACCACTAAGTAAAAACATATTCTGGATTCACAAAATGTTAGATTGCTTGAGGGTGGAAGGAAAATCATCCAGCCCAACCCTGTGCTCAGAGTAGGGTCAACAAGAGATAGATGCTCAGGGCTGTGTCCAGTCAGGTTTTGAGTCTCCATCCTTGGAGACTCTACAACCTCCCTGGGAAACCTGTGCCATTGCTAGATCACCCTCACAGTAAAAAAAAAAAAAAAAAAAAAAACAACTTTAAATGGAATTTCCTGACATTTCAGTTTGTGCCCCTCATCCTGTCACTGGGCACCAAGAAGAATCTGTTTCCATCTTTTTTATACCTCCCATTAGGTTTTTAGACACATTAATGAGGTCCACCCTCAGCCTTCTCTTCTCCAGGTGGAGCATACCCAGCTCTCTCAGCCTGCCCTCATATGTCAGATACTCCAGCACCTTAATCATCTGCACAGCCCTTTCCTGAACTCTCTTCATTCGATCCATGTCTCTCTTGTACTGGGGAGCCCAGAGCTGGACCCAGTACTCCAGGTGTGGCCTCACCACTAATGAGCAGAGGGGAAGGATCACTTCCCTTGACTTGGTGTCAATATTTTGTCTGATGCAGCCCAGGACACCGCTGGCCTTCTTTGCACAAGGCCATGTTGCTGGCAAATGTTCGTGTTCAATCTGGTGTCCAGCAGCACCCCCAATTCCTTCACTGCAAACCTTCTTTCTAGCCAGTGTGCACTGGTACACCTGAGGCCCAGGGGCAGGGCCTGGCCTTCCCCTTTGCTGAACTTCATGAGGTTCCTGTCAGCAAGTAAACTCCAACCTAAGGTCCCTCCAAAGGGCAGCACAAACCTGTGGTGCATCAACCGCTGCTCCTGATTTTGTAGTGTCTGCAAACGGGCTACACTTGGATACAGATGCCCCCTTCTTGAAGCAATTCCAATTTCATCAGTCAATCATCTGAAAGCACTGGAAAAGTCTCTCTCAGTATTTACCTGTCTTTTAGCAGAAAAGCAGGAGTTCTGCCATGGGGCACTTTTCTTTGTAAAGTTCAACATTAAAAGAAGCAGTGCTACTATAAAACCTCTATCAACTGATTTAATAAAAGATGCCATCTCTCCCTAAAATGTCACATCTCTTATTAGACAAAAATGGTTGCTGTGAGTACTACTGCTATTGCTACTATAAAATTTCAATCTTCTTATTTGGGCTTTAAGGGTAGGTTTTATGGATGCTTTACCGGTAGTTAAAAATCCCCTGTCTCTTACCTCTGTGTACTTGAATAGATTGTCTCATATATTCTCTTAAATTATTATTAACCACATTTATGACCTGAAGATTTAAGCCTTCATTTGAGGGATCCATACAGAGAGTAAGGAAGTACACACTGTTGTAAGAGCACATTGCTGAGCTGTCTACTTCTTCCATTAATCATGGCACCAAAGGAAAGGTCTCCACCAACACAACTCCACCAGTTCTCACCAGGCAGCAATCTCCCTTTAACATCCAAAAGGCACTTCTTATATAACGACACCAGGTAATTAAATAAGCAGAGAAGTGTATGTCTATGGAGAAGCCTACAGAGATTGTTCAGTCCCAGGCACAAGTGTGAGAATTTTTTCCCCCCCTCTAATTAGTATTGAAGCTAATTTCCTCCTTAACTCTTTATCTTACTGCTCATTTGAATTTCTCAGAAGCACATTCATTCTGGGTCTAAGCAAAGCTGTGTTTCAAATGCTTGCACCTTTGCTGATGTTCGGATTAGATCTCCTTGTGGAGCAGAGTTCCCCGGGACAGCTCTGCTTAGCAGGACGCAGGGCTTGGTATTTGTGTGAATCAATCCAGACCATTTCAGGGTCACTTTTAGCAAAGGAAAGCCTGCCTGTTAAGACCAGATAAGAGTGAGGTCATTGATTTATTTTTTCTTCATTATCTGGCAAGGTTTCAGTGGAAGCCTAAACTCATTATCTCTGTGGAAATACAAACATAAGTTGGTCCCTTGAAGCAAGTTAATTTAGTTTGAAAACAGTTAGGGAGTTACCTTCTGAATTCAATTAGCTAATAACTCCTGATGGGTAAAGGTCACAGAAGATCAAGGCACCGTGCTGGTTTAAGTTAAATGCAATTCCAGTTAATATCAGAGCAGCTCTTTTCCTCTTCCAACTGAATCATGGCCACAGCTTCTGGCCACCAAATTCTCCATCAATAAGACCAACAAATTTATGCCGGAAAGGAACACCTTCAGGGATGAGAACAACAGCAGTACCTTGGTGCCACAGCTCCTTCATAGTCTTCCCTTTGTACAGGAAGGAAATCAGCAGGGTAAGACCTTGCCCCTTCCAACCACACAGGTTAAAGCCCCTCTACTCACCTATATTAATCAGAATATGGTGTACATCAAAATCCCAACCCCTCTCTGCAGCAAAGTTGCAGCCAAACACAGGATCCATCTCATATTCCCCAATGTAGAGACGTTTCTTACAAGGATTTCTGCCTGTGTTTCTGCAGAAGATACAACAGTTCTGGATCATTCATGGGCCACCATCCACAGAGCCCGTTTCAGGATGGGCTGGGAAAACATTTCCAACTTAATGGCCAAGTTAGAAAATAACACCACGATAGAATCACTGATAGGCTTGGTCACAGCATAATAACTGTTGGTATCGCTATAATGGAGGGGAAGTCAAACGGCACAAGGGCGGCACACTGTAATTGTTCTCTCAAGGAAACACCGGGCTCTGAACTACACTGGACAACCACGAGCTACAAGCAGCTCCCTCTTAGAGAAACAATTTTTCATGCTACAACCTGAAAGCAAATTTCTTACCAGCATTACCTCAGGTCATTAGCTGGATTGTAATTCTTGTGTTTTTCCAAACTGATTTCCACCTTAATTTCATTCTGAGCACCTGATTAAATTTACCCTCCCTGAAGAAGCAGACATTCAATTTAACTCCAGCTCGACATTATCCTCATACCAGAATACAGTTCTCGTGGTTGCACTTTTAGCTATAGAGTAATTTTGTTACGGTTTTAAAGTGGCATTCTCTAGCCAATGACAATATATTGGCTTGTTCCTGCCTGTCCGTGTTATACCCAGAAAACAGAACAATAAACTGTACAAAGCAAAAGGTGGAGCAGTAACTCTTCAGAGAACTACAAAACATTGAATTACGGGGCACGGAAAGCTGTGTGTACCATGATCAACACCCTTTACCTGTCCCCAAGTGATCCTTTTCAGCCCACCAAGATGCTCCACAGGCTAACATGTGAGGTGCAGCAGCTGTATTCATTTTACTTCCTTGTCCTACAAGGAACAAAACTCAACACCCAAAAGCACGGGTGTCTCTTTGGTTCATTACAGTAGTCCCTAGGGCTCTCCCTTCCTCAGGTGCCTGGATCAATATGACCTTCTGGATACTTCAAGCCTTGAGATCCTGTGGGTGCCCAGGGTATTTTATATGCCTTTCTCCCAGACTGATTCCTCATAAAAACATTATGAAGAAGAATTATATTGGACCAGATCAAAAGTCCATTTAGTCCAGCATCCCACGGCTGGCAGGAGCCAGCAGCAGATACCAAGGGAAACAAATTTAAGAAGGTGTCACCACGTAGGCATTCTCTCCACTCCTTCCTACCGGCATCCAGCAGCGTGCCACACGGGCACATCCCCCGGCAGGCATGTCATCTTGCTGCCTAATAACCCCTGATGGATTATTTTTTTTCCCATTAATTTACCTGATTGGTTTTGGGCCCATCTGACCTCCTGACACCAGGCGGATGCCGTGAGGCTGGTTGCAGTTTAATCACACACCGCAAGGACCAAGTCCTTTGGTGGTGTTTGCTTAAGCCACCACCTGGTAATTCCACCTGCTGTCCCTTGGTCTTGTTCTGGGAGAAACGCAAATAATCATTTGCTACTTATTTTCTCCGTGCCACTCATGATTTTAAAGACCGCTGTCGCATGCCTTTCCACCTTCTCTTTTCCACTCCAAAGAGTCTATTTAATCAATCTCAATTCAGAAGCCATTCTCTGTTTCTGAAAACCCCTGTCAGGTTTCTCTGTCCCTCTCGGGCTCTGCTATACCCCTTTTTTAGACAAGGAGACCAGGACAGTGCACAGTAATCAAGAGGTGAATGCACAGCCCAATTATTATTTTGTTTTCTGTGTCTTCCCAAGCAATTTCTGACAATCTATTTGCTTTTTTTTTTTTTTCTTTTGAGCATTGCTCTGCCCTCAGATAGCATTTCCTGGAATTACTGACAGCCACTCTGAGCTGCATTCCCTGAGTGGTAAAAGGTAGTTTAAAGCCCATCTTCAGTGCCATACAGTTGGGTTATTTTTTCCCATGTGCATTATTTTGTGCGTATTGGCACGGAGCGTGGGCTGCCGTTTTACTGCAGTGTCACTCGGTATCATGAGATTCTTCCATAGTTTTACATTTTCCTATCCTGAATAATTCAGTTAAAGAAACATCCAGCACGTTGCTATTTAGCACATTTTCCAGACCACTTATGAATACGCTAGACATGGCAGATCTTAGTGCAGATCCCTGCAGGATTCCACTTGTTATCTCCCACTGAAATACCTGACCATCTATTCCTACCTCTCACACTGGTTCCACAGGGGATCTTCCCTTTCATCCTGATACAGTTTTGCTTCTTAAGGGTCTTCCCACTGAGGAGCTTATCAAAAGCCTTTGGAAAATCTGAGCACAGCGTTCCAACCAAATCACCCTGACCCGCACGCGAGCCTGCGCTTCAGGCGAACCGCAGCGGTTTTCTCTCAGACGCCATTTCTCGTGGCAGAAACCACACAGCCATCTTTCCAAAGTCCTTTTTAAAGACTGCTGTCAAATTGACATTTTCCCTTTACGTGGTCCTTTAGTACAGTGGATCTGGGGCGGGGGGGAGGGGGCGGGGTGGGGGGGAAGGTAAGGGTGTGGGGGTTCCTGCTCTGCTACTGAAGGTCGGGCTGATGTTGCAATGACCAAAAGTCCCTCCAGCCCTCACCATGCAAATGAGGCTCTTCTGAACGACACCAAGCACCACTTCTTCTCCCAGAGATTCCCTGTTTAGTGACTTCAGCAAGCAGTCACTCATGCTGCTTACAATGGCAGTCTCCCTCCCCATCACAGTGCTTTCCCCACTAACACCCCTGGGTTTTTTCCTTCAGCTGCTCAGTTCTGTGTATTGGTTCCACTCCTTTAATGCCCAAATCAATCCTCGCTGAATAACCTTCCCCCCAGCAGCCAAACCTCTCCTGCAGCCAGACTGCACTTCCCTTGCATGCCCAGGACTTCCCAGAGCTTACCTAGAGGGCTGGGGATCTGCTTTGGTAGGGGTGAGGCTTCTGCCTTTGTCCTCTTCATTCAGCCACACCTGATGAACGTTACACAACAGAAATGTGCCTTACAAAGGGTTAATAAAACCCCAATTTGCAATTCATATGGTTTGCCCAGTGATGAAAATTTTGAACCCACACAACCATGCTAGCTCTTCCCTTTACAATTCTAGGTTATGGCTACTCAGCTAGAGCCTGAAACATTAAGTTAATGCCAGTGACAAAATTCCTCTAACAACATCTGGAGCTATCAACAGGTCTGGTAGTTACTCCAAATTTCCTTATTTTTATGTTAACAGGCTTATTTTATTCTTATTCCTTGTCAGATTTTTCCTTCAACACCTTGCAAAATATAATTGCTCAAGTTTCAGTGGCAACTTAGGTTTTCAGAATACAGCACAAGTTCTTAGAACTTTATACATGCAATCAGTAAAAAATCCACCAGGATCTTAGGCACTGCTTTGCATGTATGAGGTGCTATGTGTAAAAGAATTCAATCAGAAAATTCATTACAAAATGTGAGAAATGGCCCAGAACCTCCGGTCTAGTGGATGCAGAAGTTTATGAACTGGTGTAAAGGGAAAATTGTTTCCAGAAGGCATCAAACAGATAAGACAGCAGAGATTAAGACTTCCAGACAAGAAATCAGAAAACAGACCACACAGTGATGCCCCCAAATATGCCATTATAATTCAAGATGCCAATGCTCTAGTTAACAGGTGGATCTGTATCCACTCATGTGAAGCAAGACTGGGGATTAAAAATGTCCCTATCCCTGAAAACAGATATTATGGAATATGATAATGAAGTATTCTCCACTGAAGAGGTAAAACCTTTCAGTGGAAGAAAAATAACCCATTCCTGGCCCAGCTGTTCTGAAGTATTTAACCATGGCAGCTGGGTGTATGTGGCAGAGTAACACCAGACTCCTCCTGGTCATGCCCCAAATCCCCTTTTCTTCAACTGGCCTCTGAAAATGACCTTGACCCAGCTCCATCTTCCAGCAGCAGTTGCCTACTGGAGAAGGGAGGCTGGAAGGAGCTGCTGACCTCTCCTTCAGCCAACCCACAGCATAAAAAGGCTGTGGGCACAGCAGATGCTATGCAGCTGCTCAGAATTCCAGGCATTCTGCCTTACTGCCACTTTGCGTGAGAGCCAAGACCAAATCTGACCCAGGGCAAAAGGAGGAAACCTTCAGCCTATGCTGCACTTCTGCCTTCAGCTGCCCAATGGCTCACAATAACATGAAAACTCATTCTTCATTTAAAACAAATTACAGTTCTGGGGCTCCATGGAAGCACAGACATGTGAACCTTACCTGCACATGAGGACCCAGACAGCTCCAAAGATCTGCGAGTCTCTTATTATTATTCATAGAATCATAGAGTGCTTTGTGTTGAAAGGGACCTGAAAGATCATTTAGTTCCAGCCCCCTTGCCATGGGCAGGGACACCCTCCAATAGATCAGGTTGCCCAAAGCCATATCCAATGTGGCCTTAAACACTTCCAGGGATTGGGCTTCCACAGCTTCTCTGGGCAGCCTGTGCCAGGGCCTCACCACCCGCATAGTAAAGAATTTCTACCTAACATCTGACCTAACCCTGCCCTCTTTCAGCTTGAAGCCATTACCTCTTGTCCTGTCACTACACTCCCTGGTGAACAGTTCCTCTTCCCACATTACTGTAGGATCCCTTTAAGTATGGGTAGGCCATAATTAGGTCTCTCAGGACCCTTCTCTTCTCCAGGCTGAACAAGCCCAACTCTCGCAGCCCGTTTTCATAGGAGAGGTGCTCCAGCCCTGATGATCTTCATGACCCTTCTCTGGACTCGCTCCAACAGCTCCATGTCTTTCCTGTACTAGGAACTCCAGAGCTGGACAGAGTACTCCAGGTGAAGTTACTGTTACAGCTTCCCATCTCCCAACCTTTTAGCATCTGGATTTGGCAACACTGAACAAAAGCTCATGGCATGGGGCTCGTCACTTCCATTCTTCTAGGCGAGGGGCTATTAGGTACCACTGGGAGTGGAGAAAACGACATCCTCCCCTGGCCAGCCCAGAGGCAGACCACTGCTACCCAGCAAAGGTCATGCTCTGCAGTTGTGAGAACACTGCTGTCACCAACAGCAGGCTTCACACCAGACACATTCAGGCTAAAAGCAAAATCTTTACAGCTTCCAACAGACAGACAGCCTCTGTAGCTACAGACAGGGCAGGCTCGTGTTTTCTTTGAGTGGGTGCAGAAGGATTTAGCACATTTCTGACCAGGCCACATTTTCTCACATGGAGCCTGCTGCTTGTACTCTATTTGCCATTTTTCAAAAAAAAACCCCCAAAACCCTTGATGAGGAAGGACATACCCAGGGTTGCTGGTCTTTTCCATCCCTCCCTCCTGGAACAACAATCCTGCAATGGCTTTCCCGCCCTCACTACAGGCACCCAGGAGCACGGACATAGGAAAGTGGGTGTACTGAAGCATGAAGTGGTGCAGGATTATAATAAGCTACTGACCCTTAACAAATAATTTGGTAAATATAAACAGTGGTTACCTATGGTGACCTATTCAAACATGCCCAGGCGCCTGGCACAGCAAGCGGCTGATTTGCAAGGCGTAGAGCCGCTGCCTGGGGAGGAACCGAGCACGGAGCCCCGGGCACAGCCAAGTCTGTTCAGTGTCAATGCCAACTTGCCACTGATGTTTCTGGCTGTAGCCATGGTTTTCCAGTAAGCAAACTGGCCTTACGGGTAGTAAAAACGAAATCACCGAAGAGATTAATGAGCTGTTTTTTAAAATTAGTTATTCTTTGCTAAAGTTAGAGGCTCCAGTCTGTTGGTAACGTGGCTGCAGACTTGCCAGGACAAAAAAACGTTATGTCAGCCCTCTAAGAAATGGCAGCAAACGTGGCAAATGACCTTGAAGTCTGCTTTCCTACCGGATGATCAAGAGATATGGAATCTGACTTCTCTTTTTCTCTTTTTTTTTTTTAAAGTGCTGCTTGTTCCATTTCCATTAAAAATACCATCTGGCAGAAATCTTATCTCAGAAATCAACACCCAGGTCTAAGAGAGGAACTCTGCCCCACAAGCTATTCTGTGTTATCAGCTTTCTTAACTGGGAACTCCAGCTCGCTCAGCCAACTTTTCATAACAGCTATTTCAAAGCGTAGGCCTGGGGAATAATTCTATGTAACAGCTAGCTGTGCAGCAGGTCAACACTTATTTTATTTATCTCAGCAATACTTCTCATCTTCAAAATCCTGGAAAGTTTTGAAATCTTTTTAAAAATAGGGGCAATTATTTAGCAGCGCCTCCCACCCAGCGAATGGCAGAGACGACACAGATTTTGACAAGACTCCTGAGTGGCTCAGATGTACCCATCCCCATGTCGGGGGATGGTCTTTGCTGCCTTGAACCACATGGGGAGCAGCCCTCAGCATTAACAGGAACCATGCACGTGCCGAACTGCTCTTTTGTTTTCAGACTACCATTAATCAACCCATTCCCTTTTTCATCACTTTAGACTCCATACTGAAGAAAGCAGTCGGTGTATTTCGGTTTTCACCCTTGTGTTGTGATTTAAGTGTGTAAGTTGCATGCTGTGCTTTATTTTAGGCTTTGAGAGCAGCAGATGCAAGAAATTCAGCTGCATTCCACTGGGTTAGTATCTCCTCAACATTTTCCTCCATAGTTTGGTTCTGTAACAGCAAATGGGTTTGTAGGGTATAAGCATATAAATGCTTCACACATCAGTAGTTTACCTTAAGTGAACTATCTTGAGTATATATAGCGTCATGAAATCCTTTATGCTTTCACTTAGGAGTTTGTAAACTTGCAAGCTTTTCTAAACTTCTAGGAATGACACCTTTCTCAAGAAAAAGTAAGCATGGGATGATAAATAAAACCCTCAGCTATCAACAATGGTTTTTTTTTTTCCTTTAATTATGGGAAAACAACAGTACTCTATTTCTAGTTTAGATGTTGTAGATCAAATGCTGGCTCTTGCACAGAGGCACAGCTTCACAGGGTCCATTGGAAAGTTGATGATCCAGAGAAGGAGCTTTGACTCAAACAGGGGTTAGGTTAGTATTGACCTATATTAACGTATAGTTTACTACCAACACAACTTATATGCTAAATTAGACTACAGGAGCTAAACAAAGGAGACTCAAGACATACACCTGTGGTCTGGGCAACACAAATATTAGATCTATTTCACTTCCAATGACTAAGAAGTTTTGCTTTGCAAGGAAACCTCTAGGTCCCTCCATTAGCCCAAGCAGACAAGCTAAAACAGCTGAATCTCTGAAATGTATGCAAAATGGAATTGGGACATAATGCTACCACAACAAGCAAACAAAATTACAGTCTTGATTTATTTGCAGCAGTTCTAAACAGATCATGGAGATTTCTGAAGCAGCAGAGAAGAACAAGGGCCTGTACACTCATTTTATAAAAGTAGAAGTGATAGCTTTCTGGGCTGCAGAAAGCTGTGTGTAGCTAGCAAAAAAGGAAGCAGAAACAAAAATCCAATATTGGTCTCAGTACTCCATAGGAACCATGTTGAAACTTACCTTCTGTTACAAAAGTTCACCTCTTTCAACACAAGATTTATTGTCGTTTCTTTTCTTATTTCATCTTCCTTTTTAAGAGACTACTCTAGCATCCCCAGCATCTTCACTCTCAGAGGCGGAATAGGGAAAACTTCTTACTGAAAAATTATACAAGGTTGATTACCTTAATTGTTGTAACAAGTTCACAGGAACTGGAGTTGTTTATGAGTCTTGAATATAGATTTCACCTACATAAATGCATGCCCTATAACTGTGGACCTTGTACTTTAGGGAAAAAAAAAGAAAAACAATAAAAAGCACTTCTGGTAAGAGTTCCTCGGATTTTAGGAAATTTCAAGCACTTGGAGAATACAGAACTTCAATTTTCTTTAATCGGTATAACAGCATCTTACTGCCACCTAGTGAGCAATGGAAAAGCAACTAACATCAAGGTGCATGGCTATTGCTGCTCAAAAGCCATTTTTCCCTTTCACAAGTCCAAACAGAATAGACAAGCAAATTTACATATGGAACACTGCTAGACAGTAGATGATACGAAAAGCTTTTTAAGGAGAAACTGAAGAGGGGAAGGCAGGAGAGGAGCTGACAATTTTTAAGACGATATTATCCCAGTACCATGGGAAAACAGCTTCCTCTCCTCCACAGACTTTGATGTGATCACCCATGCTTCAGGTGGTAGGGGCTACTTTTTCGGCAACAACTAAACATTTCATTTCCCTCCACTTAGCCCATGTGCAAGGCAGCTAGCTCACCCATAAGCTCAAGCAAGGCTTTAGCAACCATCCCACCAAAGACAGCAACACCTGTCTCTCTTCCAGGTTAAGAGAATATGAAATTGGGTCACCATGGGGTTTCTTTCCATCCATGAGGCTGTGGCGCAGGTGCCTGCAAGTGCAGGACACAGCTTCATTTTTTGTCTGAGCTGAGGTGCCAAATTTTCCACCTTTTCCCAAAGGCTGACTGAGCTTCAGACTTAGAACAGAGCAGGCTAGTCTCAGTTCAGACCCAAGAAGACAGAACCAAAGAGGGGAACGAACGTGCAGGAGCCTGTGAACCCCTGTGAATGACCTTGATGGAGACCACTACATTTGACACGGTGGGGTCACTACTCTGCAGGTGAAGGTGTCTCTTGGTTGGGTTGGCAACACCACACAAAAATAGCTAGGTTATTTTGGCTGGCAAGCTCCTAGCTGTGACCGCCTCCGGGCACATTAACAGCATGCTGCCAAGGGCAGGTCCAGACCTCCCTTGTTTTGCCCGTGCAATACCTCAACTGTCCTTCACAGTACACTGCCTTGTAGAGGACAGCATATGTCTAACAGGTGCTGCTCAGCTTTGATTTTCTCTGTCCTCACTTGTTGGTTCAACTGCTCAAAAACTGTGCTAATGCTGAGAGACTTTTTGGGCACATCCTTTGAGTCGGTGCCTTATTAGGCCGAGAAGGTGGTTTCACAATATTTGCTTATATTCCCAAACTGGTAGATTCCAGCAGCACTTACAGAGGCAGAAGACAGACTTTAGGAACCAAAATCCCCCATCAGAAAGTGACTAGCAGTGTCGATCACCTTTTTTTCCACGCTCAGTCAAACACATTAATAACATGCTGGGTCCTGTTCCTATCACACAGGCCCCGCAGGGCTTCTGACACCGATGCCTCAAGAAGCAAAGGCAGCTGGAGAAGAAAGGGAAAGAAATGAAGCAGAACTTGTCTATGGTAGGTGTGTTTGCAGAGGAAAAACTTGAATTCATCTCCAAACACACGCATATTCCCCAAAGCCAGGATACAGGAATAAATCTTTCAATGACACCTCTACACTACCGAGTAGCAGATTTTAAGGTGTTTCCGCAGCCGTACGGCTTCAGCCAGCTGACGGTATCAGCAGCAGTTGGAAGCTAACTGCTTCAGGATGACGTTCCGCTCAAAGCAAATGGCACCACCCAGCACTTGGGGTACATGTTTGCTTCCAGGCCCCTCCCCAGCCAGCGTACACACAGCTGACCCCACCAGACTAACCTTACCAAGAGACAAAAGAGATGACGTCTCTAATTGGTAATTTTAGTTAGGGTCATCCTGACCCAATACCACTAGCAAACCCGATGTTTTCTACCCTCCTTTCTCCAGCAAAGTTTTTTTTACATTTACACTATAGCTTTTGTCACACATGCCAAGCAATATATTTGTTAAAATGTCCCTGTAAACCAGGACTTGGATAAAACCAACTGCTAGTTTCACCAGCACGATACTGAACATCTGCTCCATCTGTCCCAGAAAATGGCAACAGGCATCTTGCTACAGTATCAACTGCATTTGTTTTTTCCAATATATTTTTATATTAGGTCATTTACATGATAGTGAGGTATTTTATTACTGCAAGCAAGGACAGAACCTACATAACCATTTCTAAACCGCTTTGGTAACCTAAATCACTCCCTGCTTTGGTAACTTTGGTGCCACCATGGCAATGACACCCTGCCATGATCAAACCCTTTGCCAAAACTGCACCATCCTGGTGGGCCTGAATGTGGCACAACACGCAGGAACAAGGCTTGTAATGCGCTGCAGGAAAGGAAGGATTTAGGAGCTTTCCCTTTGCACATGGTAAACCCTACCAACTTCAGAAGAGCATACTGTTCCTCTGCTTACATATTAACAGCATCACTTAGTTTTGTCAATTTAAACACAAAAATCAGCATTCAGTTCTAAGTATGTAATCACTGAGCAAGGAAAGAAGGCTGCCCGTGTTCTCCATCTGGACACCGAAGAGTGATACATATTTGGATTTCATCTTGGATTTCATTTACTTTTATTTTTCATTTTTTAATCACTTGCACAAGTCTTGTTAGTACAGCAGCAGCCAGAAAGTGTTTCTTGTTGCTCTTTTGAACTCTGTTCCGTGCCTATATATATTTAATGATGTATGAAACTCAAATTAGTGCTATTTAACTAACATTAAATTCTGCAGATAAAAGCCATTTTTGTCCTTCAGCATTTTCTGCACTCACAAGAGGCCTGATTCTTTTCTAGATTTACTGCAGTGATTTTACTGGTTTTCTCTCTCATTTATAGGTATTTGGGAGTATCTTTCAACTGAGGGATGTCAGCGTTACGTGGAGTGCATACCTCTCAACTGCTCCTCTTTTTTTCAGCTTCATTATATGAGTGCTTTTCAAATAGCTGCCATTTCCTCTGGCTCAAAACACCAGCAAAAAGAGAAGAGTAGGGACAACCAACACAACTTTCTCTGTGAACTCGCAGAGGCTGTGACTGTCACTCTCCTTACAAGCAGCGAGAATGAGGAAAGCTCAGTATTGAATTCAGTACTACTAGAGTTGGATCATGTAGGACAGCAAAATCTGTCAACACATTTTAGCAAGCTCAAAAGTACGGCACGCCTGAATCTGAAATCAGTGGGAGTACAGAGATTGCTGAAGTGTTTTTTTCCACTGGAGCCAAGGTGCTTAACATGAACAGGTTGCCTAGAGGCATGGTGGAGATCCCATCCCTGGAGACATTCAAGGTCAGGCTGGATGGGGCTCTGAGCAACCTGATCTAGTGAAGATGGCCCTGCTTACTGCAGGGGGGTTGGACTAGATGACCTTTAAATTTCCCTTCCAACCTTACATGTTCTGTGATTCTATGAGCATACGTGTTTTGCTCATCCTCCCTTTAATGACAAGTCCTTGGTATGGGAGGGCAGTTAAACAGCAGCACTGAAAAGAATATCAGATTTTATCCTGTTTCCAACAGTTTAGGAAGTATAATCAGAGACTCACTGTGAAAAAACAGGACAAGCGATCTCATGTGCCATCAAGTCCATCATTCCCCCTGCAGACAGTCATTTAATACAATTTTTTATAATTTCACACAGGCTGATCAAGCCCAATAGCTATGTAGGTATTTTGCTTCCACAGCTGTCAGGGGGCTGTTCCAGAGCCTTACCCTTCTGATCCTCGGCAATCTTCAGTCCCTTCAGGTGGGCAAATGTGCTCAAGTAAGATTATTACTCTGACAGTAACAGTATGAATGGCATTTTACAAGCATGATATCTAACTTGTAGAACCCAGACTGGAACATAAACACAAACTTGACAAGAGGTAGGCAAGGAAAGGAACTCCTTCTGCAGAGGAGTTACAGCTTCAGGAGAAAGGAACACTAAAATTACAGGTTAAGAAATGCAAGCATGCCTCCAAGGTCTTGTTTTTCCCCATTCTGTAAATTTCATTTTGTTAAATACCTTTTAAAAGGGTGGATTCTGTTGTAGGAGATCAGAAAAATAGCAGGATTTGTTCAAGACACAATATACAATGACAATCCCTTTCTTCTTTAACAAAGCCTGTATTCTTTGAAAATAGCCCTGTGTATTTTCTTTTGGCTTTGATATTTAAGGGCCTGCTCTGCATCATTTTTAAAAGAGAGGAACTGTATTGTCCATTCTGGCATGGGCACCATGCTCTTCTGAAGGTCCATTTATCCCAAATCGTCTGCAGAGACAGAATGCAATGCAGATGTTCCTCTGATAAGAGCCTGACATCATCAGTCACTTTTTTACAGAACCACCAGTTTTCCCAGGGTATGGCATCCACAGAGCTCTGTGTGCAAATGGTCAATCATCCCATTTTTTACAAGAGAGAGCTCCAGCTCCCTCACATCTTAATTTTTAAGGATCCTGGTTATAATTTAACTGTCAGACTTGACAGACAACCTGAACCATCTCAGTGAAATAGGTATGCCTAGCATCACTTAGTTTGACCGGGCATTATGCTGCAGAGCCTTACATGGTGTTGTCACAGCCTACTGACTGTCTTCAAAATCTTGTTTGCTATTAAATGCACTGCTGAATTACCTTCTAGCTATGCTTACTTCTGACAAATATTTAACTACTTTATGATATGAACCAGTCCACTCAGCACTGAACAAATGACAAGGCAAACCGGTTCCAGGCAAACTGGAACCAAGACATCTGGGCTGCAAAGATGACCAGAAGGCTGGAGCACTTGTCCTGGGAAGACAGGCTGACTGAGAGAGTTGGGCTTGTTCAGCCTGGAGAAGAGGAGGCTCCAGGGAGCCTTTAGAGCATCCGTCCAGTCCATAAAGGAGGGCCACAAAAAAGTTGGAGAGGGACTGTTTACAAAGTGATGGGACAAGGGGTAATGGCTTTAAATCAAAAGAGGGTAGATAAAAGAGGGTAGATTTGTATTAGGTATTAGGAAGAAATCCTTCCCTGTGAGGGTGGTGGGGTTCTTGCACAGGTTGCCCAGAGAAGCTGTGGCTGCCCCCTCCCTGGCAGTGTCCAAGGCCAGGTTGGATGGGGTTTTGGGTGACCTGGTGTGGTAGAGGGTGTCCCTGCCCATGGCAGGGGGTT
Organism: Gallinula chloropus; assembly: GCF_964237585.1. Lineage (NCBI taxonomy): Eukaryota > Metazoa > Chordata > Aves > Gruiformes > Rallidae > Gallinula > Gallinula chloropus. The sequence continues at coordinate 128,362,752 of NC_140085.1, read as the reverse complement.
GGGACTATTTGGGCTTTGAGGTCCCTTCCAACCCAAACCAGTCTGGGATTCAGTGATTCTACGAATTAAAAGACACACAGTAGTCTCTTTTCTGTTTAACCGCACTCTCAAGGCAGCCACCGTGTGCACTACACGGGGCTCGCTCAGGAATTGCTGCCCAGGTGGCAACAAATCACGATTTCTGGCCTTTCTAGCTTTTTTCACCGTCTGCGTATTCATAAGGCCAGGAGGTACGAGCGGCCCTAGGCAAAGACTGGTGTGACCGCGAGTGATGAAATGGCCACAGAACCCAGGCGGCCACAGAGAGGAGCGATACCGGGCGGGAAATCTCGCCTATCAGCAGCGCGTTTCCTTCTGCTACCACACGCGGAATCCCTCTCCACCTCCACATGGCTTCTGCTTTTGTCTAGACATGTCCGTAATTTACCGGGGCTTAGAAAGGGCACAGGCTGAGAGCGGCCGGCACATGAGGCGGCGGCCCCGCCGGCACTGCCCGGGTCTCCACCGAAAGGCCTGGGGTGCGGCGGAGCCGGACAGGGCGGCAGCGCGGCGGCCTCCGCGCCCCCGTCTCGCCTCACGGAGCCGCCGCGGGGCGACGAGAGGGGCCGCGCCTGGAGCGGAACCCCGGGGGGACTGGCCGTGCGGATGGAAGCGTGTGCGAGCGGACGGGCCAAGCTCCTCCCCGCCACCGCCCCTCCGCTGCCGCGCCGCGGGGACGTGCACAGGCTCGGCGGGCCATGGAGGCGACTCGGCGGCGGCTGCGGGCGGGCGGCGGGTGGCGGGCCCGGCGCTGCGTGCTGCCGCTGCTGGTGCTGCTGGCGGCGGCGCTGGGAGGGGATGCGACAGACACGGAGGAACCGCGCCCGGGGCGGCAGCGCGGGGACGAGCAGTGCCACTACTACGCGGGGGGGCAGGTCTACCCCGGGGAGGCGGCTCGTGTGCCCGTCTCCGACCACTCGCTGCACCTCAGCCAGGCCAAGAGTAGGTGCCGGGCGGGGCTGGGGGCTGCCGAGGGAGCGCAGGGGCGGCGGGCGGGTAGGAGAGGCCCCTGGGCGGGAGGGAGGGGGTGCCGTTGGGGCACCCCTTTGTCGCGCTGCTACTGAAGGGCGGCCCGGAGCGGGAGGGGGAGGCTCCCGCAATGCACCTCCACTCGCTCCGCGGTGCGGGGGGAGCTGGGTCCACGCGTGGGGCCGTTAACGGACGCGGGGAGTGAGGGGGGGGAGGGGGGCGGCGGGCAGCGCCACGTCAGGCCGAGCGCCTGGGCCCTCCGCGGCGGGCGGGCTTGCGGCCCTCCCCCCCCGTACCTCCCTGCCGGGATCCCGCCGCTCTGCCCCGTCGGGGAGCGCTGAACACCCTGCGCGCTCGGTGATGAGACGTGCTGACCGGTCACCTCCCGTAGCGCCCACCGGGTGATGCCGGGCTTGGTCCGTCGCTTGCCTCCCCTTGTGCTGTGAATTCTTCATGGCAGACCTAGGTGCAAGCGAGAACAGAACAAGACATGTGCAACCGAATTGGTTTGGGGTTTCCTCCCTTTGTAATGTGAGTTGTTACCGCGTTTTAGCCCGGTTTTTTTAACCCAGAAGTGTCACCTTCATTTAACAATGGCTAAAGGTGCCACATCTGTCATTTAACTTCTCTTCCTTCTCCCCAGTAATCTGAAGGGCAGCTGGGGAGGATGTTTTGCTGCAAAGAGATTAGATTAGTGCTGTCGCCTTTTTGTGAGGAGTAGGATGGAAGCTCGACGTCACTTGAAGTTGAATGCTTGCTCTCAATTGAAAACAGTCCCATACTTACAAAAACTCAGTTAATAAATCAAAAAAAAAAAAAAATCTGGAGCTTGAAATGTGGCCAGAAAGAATTCATAGAATCATAGAGTGTGTTAGGTTGGAAGGGACCTTTAGAGGTCATCTAGTCCAACCCCCATGCAGTAAGCAGGGACATCTTCACTAGATCAGGTCGCTCAGAGCCCCATCCAGCCTGACCTTGAATGTCTTCAGGGATGGGGCCTCCACTACCTCTCTGGGCAACCTGTTCCAGTGATCCACCACCCTCATATTGAAGATTTTTTTACTAATACCAAACCTAAATCTTCCCTTTTCTAGTTTAAAACCATGACCCCTCCTCCTACTGCTGCATGCCCTCGTGAACAGTTCTTCCCCAGCTTTCTTATAGGCACCTTTCAGGTGCTGGAAGGCCGCTATAACGTCCCTCTGGGGCATTCATTCTATTCTCCAAGCTGAACAAGCCCAACTCTCTCAGCCTAAATTTGCAGCCAAAATTCCCCTAAATTCTGGTGAAAATTTGAGACAAGAAGATCATTTCTTAAAAAAAACATAAACTGAAATCACCAGTCATGCCTACTGACTCTCTGTTCACATAGTACCACATCCCTTGTGGGCTGTATCAGGCAAACCCAAAGCAGGCTGCCAGCCCACACAGGGGCACCGTCTGGTAATCTGGGGTATTTTTTTGCGGTCCTTGTTGTAAATGACTCAATAACTATTCACATTACTGTGAAAAGAGTACCCAGAAGAGCAGTTTTTAATATTTCAATTTCTGATAGGCAAAGTAAATACATTTAGTGCGTTTTAACTGGAAATTTTTTTTAAACACAACAGTCTACAAGTTACAGTTTGCTTAGGAGTTGTAAGGTACTAAACACGCGCTGCAGTTTTGGGCACTGGCCCCTACCCGTGTTGTAGCGTGTACCTTTTGTGGACTTAAACTCCAGGTAGCAGTGTGAATTGGAACCAATCTTAACGCTTCTGATTCCCAACAGCTATTTGTAACGAAGTGGTGAGGGTTCCTGAAAACCTGTGAAGCCTCTCCTTCAGGCCTGGCCGATCTTCAGCCGTGAGCTGAGCGCTACGCACACGTGGTTTCTTCAGTGTGCCCAGATACGGTTTGTGTGGCCTTGGTTCTCAGAGATTCACAGGGCTCACGTAGCAGCACACATCGGCCAAATTATTTACTTTCCATGTGTACTGAAGCCTTTGTTTCTTCATCGCTCTGTAACCCCTGCCAGCAGCCAACTTTTTAAAGGGGTAAGAAAGCTTCCTTCTCTAACTGTGTGCAGGAGGTGGTTTCTCAGGCGACAGGGAGCACGGTTGGCCTTGTGCACAGGCGAGGTAACGAACGAACAGCTTTGTTTGAACACGTGCCTCGTGTTCTGACTTTCGATTGAACGTTCTTTGTTTTTCAGTCTCCAAGCCAGCACCTTACTGGGAAGGAACAGCAGTCATTAATGGAGAGTTTAAAGAGCTGAAGTTAACAGATTATGAAGGAAAATATCTCGTCTTCTTCTTCTATCCTCTTGACTTGTAAGTAAGACCACTGTAGTCATACTGAGTGCAGCTACACTGGACTCAAGTTTCATTAGTATTTCTCTTTTTTTGGAGGTCTTGGGTTTTTGGGTTGGTAAGGGTTTGGGGGAGAAGAAAGGAGCAACAGAAGAAGGCATATTCTTTGCATTTGTGTTTTCATTGTGCGTTGGCAAAATTGCAGCACATTCTTTGTTCTTATAAGCACATCCACTGATTTGTGTCTCCACACACAGTAAAGAAAAACCCCTTCCAGTCTGTAGCAGTGTTTATGTTCTGTACCATGCTGTAAATGGCTGCTGTAAACAGAAGACAGCATCCCTGCTACATTTTTCAGACCCTAAGCAGGGCATTAAGAGATGGCATTTTCCCTTCAAGTTCTTCCCAGAACATTCGAGGAACATGTAACATTGTCCTCCTTTATCCAGAATGTGGTGACTTCACTGCTTGAGTGAAAACACCTCAGCTTTCTACCAGACAGTCCCATTCTTTTCCACAAAATGAAGAAAAAGAGGACAGAGATGCGTAACTACCTTAAGGTTAGAAAGGAAACAATGTGGCTCTTGGCCCTTAACTTTGAGGCCCTGGAAATTGTGATCTTTACCACTCTGTTTCTTCTGTAGTGGAAGAAGTTCAAGTCAAAATAGTTAAAATTTGCAGACATGCACAGTAACAAGAAATTGTAGTGTGTTCCTCTGAAAAAAATTTGGCGTATTGTGCTTAAATTCAGCCACTTAATATTCATAAAGTCTAACAGAAAGTCACTGTAAAAACACTTGTGTCCAGATTGTAAAATAACTGCAGGCTTATAATCTTCATTTGTAACTAAGCTAGAGTCTGATGCTGGAAGACTTATGAGCATTTTGGTTTAATACTTGAAGAAGCAATTAAAAAAACCCCCAAAAATAAATAAAAGCTGAAATTGTTTATGATGAAGCCATTTTAAATTAAACAGACAATTTACCAGATGTCTTATCAAATTCTGACCGTGTCTTGTTTTAAATCATCCAGTACCTTTGTATGTCCCACTGAGATAATCGCCTTCAGCGACAGGATTGAAGAATTCAGAGCAATAAACACCGAAGTTGTGGCATGTTCTGTGGACTCCAAGTTCACTCATTTAGCCTGGTATGTATCTTACCCTTGCCTTTCACTAAAAATTACCGGTGGGTTGATCTTAGCTGAAAAGCCATATCCCTGGATTTGTAGCCCTTGTAGGTGTATGATAACGTGTAAAGGTGTGATGCTTTTGATACAAATGTTTAAAGTACTTCCCAGTAGTAAAAATTCTTAACCCTAGAGTGCAAAAGTACCTTATTACCTTTGAAGCTTGTTAAATATGTACTGCTTGAAAAATAACGTGTCTCAGTCAAAAAAGACAAATACTTGAAATACAAAAGACGAAAAGAGAGAAGGATATAAGTATCTCTAAACACGTTACACCATCCCAGTTCACGAGGACATTAGTGTAAAGTGAAGATGAGTGATAAGAAAGAGGTCACTATTAATAGATGTGGCCAAACCCTGCAGAAGTTCTGCTGAACACTTTGCTCGAACCATAAATAGTATTTATCTCCCTTGTGTGCAGAACAAAGAGAAAGCCACTTGTGCTAAATCCTCCTGTCTGTATTGCTCAGGTTTGTTGCTTTTAACTTTGTGTAGGGAATAGAAGTCTGTATGAGAAGTACATCTGTATCTTATTTCTTTCAAAGGATTAATACTCCTCGAAAACAAGGGGGACTCGGACCTATGAAGATTCCGCTTCTTTCAGATTTGACACACCAAATTTCAAAGGATTACGGTGTATATCTGGAAGATCAAGGCCACACACTTAGGTATTTCACTTGGATACAGTTCATTTTGTTCTGCTAGAGTAGTACTTCCTGATTTGTATCTAAAGAAGCATTTAAAATTTTTGAGAGCAGTTTTTCCTTGAGGACTCATGCTGAGAGACAAAATATGTATTGAAGAACACAAAAAATTAGCCATAATAAGTCAGAGCAGGGTGGAGAATAATACCCTATCTAAGAGCAGCCATCAGCAGATACCTAGGGCTGGGCAGACACACAGAATACCCCGGATTTACCGTTACTCAGGGACATCCCAAGTCCAAGTGGAGTCAAGACTGAGGGTAACTAATGCCTCAAGAGGTCTATCTTTCATAAACTTGATTAGTTGCTTTTGCTGATCCCTGTAGGGTCACAGCATTTGCAGCTTTCTGTGGCAGGGCCTGCCAAAGCTTAGGTTTATGTTCTGCAAAGAACCATATGCTCACATGATCTGATACCCCAGGTAAAGAATAGCAGCTTAGTAGTATCCTAAGGTGGTGGGTATTGCATGGTGTTTGCAGGCATCGGATTCTTCCCACCCGACAGATGTAAAATAGTGTGTAAACACCAGACAGTAATTTGTTCTGTTTCCTAACACACAGTAAAATGTTTCCACAGAGGCCTTTTCATTATCGATGACAAGAGAATCCTGCGACAGATCACGATGAATGACCTTCCGGTCGGCAGATCCGTGGACGAAACACTTCGTTTAGTACAAGCATTCCAGTACACAGACAAGCACGGAGAAGGTGCTCTTTTCAGTGCTTTCATGTTGGAGAAGTTGCTCTTTTCAGTGCTTTCATGTTGAAGATCGTTTTACTTAGACTGGGAGCTCAATTTGTAACTTTTTGGAAGGAAGGTACTCTGTGAAGAGAGGCTGAAGGAACTGGGCTTGTTCAGCCTGGAGAAGAGAAGGCTGCGGGGGGACCTCATTGCAGCCTTCCAGTGCCTGAAGAGAGCATATAAACAGGAGGGGAATGAGCTTTTTAAAAGGGTAGATAATGGCAGGACAAGAGGGGATGGATTGAAGCTAAAGGAAGGAAGGTTTGGATTAGATACTAGGGGGAAGTTCTTTACAGAGAAAGTGGTGAGGTGCTGGAACAGGCTGCCCAGAGAGGTGGTGGATGCCCTGTCCCTGGAGGTGTTCAAGGCCAGGTTGGATGGGGCCCTGGGCAACCTTGTGCAGATCCAGGCCTGGAGGTTGGTGGCCCTGCCTGTGGCAGGGGGTTGGAACTCTATGAGCCTTGGGGTGCCTTCCAACCCAGACCATTCTATGATTCTGTGATACTCAGTAGCACTAGACATTAGTCTCGCGCAGTGGATGTGGTTTGATTGCCCAGCTACAAGATTCTGTGGTCATGGTACCTCCATAGGTTGTTTCTAGCATAGTAATTCACGTTTTGCTTCACATCCATGAGAATGCAGCAGATAAAGTGTCCCTTAGACTGAGTGTGAGGGCATTCTGTACCATCTGTCCCAAGCACAAAGCTGTACAAAACTCGTGCCCATGAACAATCAGACCAAGTATTTCAGTGCATTTTGGTGTTATGAAAATAATTGAGATGCCAACCATCCTGGAGGCCTCCAGGCCTGGAGGTTGGTGTCCCTGCCTGTGGCAGGGGGGTTGGAACTCTGTGATCCTTGGGGTCCGTTCCAACCCAGACCATTCTATGGTTCATAGAACAGGAAAAAAACATTCTCCACAATTCCCAATTTCATTTGTGATGTTTTGCCTAATGTGTTTTAAAGCAGTGTAACGTCCTACCTCACTGGGCTAAAGCCTCAGAGGGAGAGCTCTGAGTGGGTAAGAGCTGCGCCCCACCCCAGAATGTGTAACTACAGGTTGTCACAGGGCTCCCAGCCACGCTGCCTGTTAACTGCACACCATAACCCCTTCACTGCTGAGTATGGCGTCAAGTGAAATCGCTCACTCTCTTGGGGAACCTTTGAACTGGTCTCCCTGCTAACAAATTTCCCCTAGCATTGGTTTTAAAGACAGAAAGGTAGGTCTCTGTGTAGCCACCTGGATTTTATCGGGAAACTATTGTTTCTACTAGAATAGGTGTTTGTTCTCAGATACTGCTTGGCCAGTACTTTGTCTAGGAGGGCATGAGCATTAAACCAAGGCATAGACATCCATCCAGCTAAATGCCTCCATGTATTTAATAGTTGCTGATGTTTGCATGCAGTAGTAGTGTGCTGGTTTGCTTCAAGTTCAGAAAGAGAATATTAAGTGCACAGAAATAAATGTGTAAAAATACTTTTATTAACATTGTCCTTTTTTTCCTTCCAGTTTGCCCTGCTGGTTGGAAACCTGGCAGTGAAACAGTAAGTCACTGTTTGTATTTCAATGCATGTACTACTGGAAAACACTGAGCTATCATTGCCACTAAAGCCAAATCCACAATCTCTGCAGCTTTCAATGAAATGATGTGAGTAAACTCACATTATTCTAGTTACAGCTTTTGGGTTGCTACTGATTTCCTTAGGAGCTCCTTTCCCTCACACTGGACATACTCCAGTTCTTTCAAATTCCCTGTGTATGAACAAAACTCCTGAGCAACAGTGAGTTTGTGATCGAGAACTTTGTTCCTGGTGTAACACCTGATGAGAGGAAGTTGGAAGCTCTCAAGCCTGTCCTATCTTCTCAGCTGTGTGTCAGTATAAAGTCTTGCCTCTGTTGAGTCTGACTGTGGATCCCGGGCACTACCCAAAAAAAAAGAAACATGCAAGTTCCCAGGCAGCTGCAGTGCCTGGCAGAGCCCGAGTGCCACTGTCAGAACTCCAGCAGAGAGCACTGCTTGACCGTGCAACAGCTCTTCCTCCTTCGTTACTACTCGCCCACACGTGACCACCAGCAGAAGAGCCGGGGTTCAGATAAACGCCCCTCGAACTTGTTTGTGTTCTCTGGGCTTGCATCCAGCCTCGGCAGAGGGCTGAGGTGCCTTGTTCAGATGAGCTCACTGTCATGTATTTGAGCTTGCTTCTGGACTATCTGGTGGTGACAGAGTGTCATTGTTTAAGAGCCATCTCAGAAAAAAGGAGCTCCCAGCAGCCACTAAACGGAGGAGTGAGGATTGCAGTGGATAGTAAAAACAGTGGAATGCCAAAGCGTGTTTCTTTGCTGGATGTGAAGACTTCCCAGGGTGATATAAGATGAGGTGTCACCTATTCCAAGCTCACAGAAGAGCGTCTTAGTGAGGGAGGCTGGATATTAAAACTGTGAAAGGAATGAGGGCTGGCTGGCCTCACAGACGTATTTTGGCACTGAAGAGTTCTGCCCTCCATAACCACGCATTACCTAAATAGTACAACATTAACCTACTTTCTAAAAAGCATTCTTACAGTGCTGAGATTAACAGCTCCAATGCTGCCAGTTTAAAAATCTACACCAATACACAAGCTTTACCAATTACACCAATACACAACTCTTTCTCTTCTGTGCAAAAGATGCAGGTAATTTAAATAGCAAAGTAGTTCAAAAAGACTTTACTGAAGATGTTGCCATGCCTTCTAAATGTGTTTGATTTAATTAGATCAAACCAGAGGAAGCCATGAGAGTGTGGTGGCCAAGGGAAGAGCTGTAAGTAGATTCTAAGATTCTTGATTACAGACATTAATTTATTAAAATACATTGGTTTTGGGGTGAGCAACATAGATGTATGTGCTCCCAACTGTCAAAATTCTTCCTTTGGTAGCCTGCACTCTCTCTCTTCCCCCCGTTAGTTAAATCTTTCTGCAACAGCTGGTAGGCATCTTTAGAGGTAAATAGTAACCTATAATCAAGACAACCAATAAAGTACTCCTCGATACTCCTTGTGGGTTGGCTTTAGCATTGAGTTATGAAATGCTGTGTTCTTCTGGTCTTACAGCTTGTGTTTGCAGGGGGTTTTAGACTAACATTTTCCTTTTCTTTCTTGCACAGATAATTCCAGATCCAGCTGGAAAACTGAAGTATTTTGATAAACTAAACTGAAGTTTGCTTCTGTTGAATTCCATCGGTCACACTCGACTTCCAATTTTTGCCAATAAAATTTCATTAATTTTGTTACTTTCTTGAGTTTGACTCATACTTAACTGCAGTGGAGCACTAAAGGTCCTGCTGCTTAAGCAGGAGCCTGACCTGTGTGAAGCACAGGTACTTCGTTAGGTACCAGAGAGTATTCTCATGAAACAGGTTTTCCCTGTAAGCCCTGTCCAGATGCTTGGTCTTCCCAAAATGCCCTTCTCTTAGCATCTCTGCCTCATGACTCTGGCTATTGATCGGTTACTTAATTTCTGCACAAATCTTGTCCACTTGGTCACATTGTAGGAGCTACTAGTAGGCAACCACTCAGTTATGGTACATATTAGTCTGTAGTCCAGAGACAAGAGCCATTAACCTGAAGGCCAGAAATAAGTTACCGTTGCTAAATTAAATTTCCAGTCTATCCAAAGCTGGGAAACATTTTAAAACTACAAAGAACATGCCCTGTGCTACCTAATTGGTACAGCTGCCGTGGGAAGAACACAGCAGTGCCCATCCCTGTGATTCAGGAGCTGAGCTGGTCAGTTTTTCCATGCTGGTAAGATCAATTCCATTTCACAAGGTCTGAATTTTTTCCCTGACCCCACACTGTCACCAGACATCCACAGGGTCAGCACAGGGTCCTTAACCGGGGCTCTGAGGCTGAGGAGTACCTGTGGGCTTTCCCAAGAGGAGTGCCAGTGCGTCCAGTGATCACCAGAAACTTGCTCCTCACGTACATTGGTATCTTCTGTCAAGGGAAACAAATGCCTCCATGCAAGGTGCATGTCATGTTGTGTGCACTGGAGAGCCCTTTCCTAAGAATGTCTTGTCTTACCATCATAGAAGCATCAAGGGTGGATTCAAGACCATCAAAGTCCAACCATCAGCACTACACCACCGTAACCTCTAAACCATCTCTTGAAGTGCCACGTCTACCCATTTTTTTGATTCCACCACCACTCCTTCAGTGAAGAAATCTTTCCTAAAATCCAGTCTTTCTTCTCCCTCTTTTTAACATGGTGTCCCAGAGGCTGTGCAGGTGGTAAACCAACACCTGAAGTGAAGTTCAGCCCCAGAGAAGGCTTCCTCCTAGTTCCAATCTAGCACCACTCCATTACTACTCTTGGTTGGATCCCACACTTGTGAGAAGTTGCTTACCCTTCCCCCACCAGACCATACATTTCCCTTCCCTACACACAGACCCCTCATGACAGTGCTGCAGGGCCACACCAGCAGCTGCGTTTTCCTGTTCCCTGGTTTCTCCAGACCTCAGTGAGTACTGGGCAGCTCCCCAGACGAGTTGCCACAGGTGGAAAGCAGAGGCTTGACCTCTGCTTTAGCTCCGATGCCAGCAACGCCTAGCACATGCCTAGGGCAGAGTAAGCACAACTCCACCAAGCCCCAGCTTCCCAGTCCCTGCAAGGCCTGGGGAAAGGAGCAGCTCCTCATCCCATCTGGGGTGGTTAACAGAGGCCTGGTGGGACCAAAGCCAAACGCCAAAGGCTGGTCCCTATGCTGCTCCAGCCCATGGGGATCTCAAAGAGCAGAGACAGCACACAGAGAGGCAGTCACTTGCATTACTAGGATGTAAATCAGCTCCATGCGTTTTACCTGGGATTTTATTTACAGCCTTCAACAAGCCTGGAGCACCAAAAACATCAATACACAGAATGTTCAACTAACTCTGTTGAGGAATGCAGGCACAGCTACCACACAGATACACATAACCAGCCCGAGGCACAAAACAAGCCCAACGCTCGAGCCTGCCTAAGAAATAGCAGCACCAGGTGGTCATGAAGCTGCAATCTAAACTCAGCATTAGATACAATGGTAAAATGTTTTCATTCTGAAGGTGAGATCTGAGAAGAATTTCATCTCACACAAGGAGGTATACAGCCTCCTGCATAAATGATACCCTTGAACACAGATACCTGTTACCAGAAAGGGTAACAACTTAAGAGTTACCTTCTTGGAGTAAAAAACACATAAGCACATATTCTGTGGCCTTCTGTTTATTACTGTATATGTATTTCATATATCTTTTACATATGTATGTATATAGACACATTCTGTTTGCCTGTACATAGATTTCTTTAACTACTGTGATTGTGGTACATTAGCACAAACTCTGAAAACATACTAACTCTTCTAAGCATCTCCATTTGCAGGATTCATCTTCTTCCCTGTCACCAGAGTTTCTGAAGTCATGCCTTGCTCCCTACTCTACTGCCTCTCTCTCTCCTCTTCAATCCCCTCCAAAAGGCTGAATTTGGAAGATTATAAATTCACGTTTAAATACAGCTGAAAAGGCAGTAGAGGAAGAAGTTGGTACCCCCTGAACTTAGAAACGTTATACAGACGTGACCCAGGTAGAACCTCCAGGTCAATGGCAAAACCCTGCAGGTAGTCAGCAGTAACACACAGCTCTGAAACAGCTCCCAACACACCCTGCCTTCAGGCTTAGTCTTTAGAGCCAACAGTGACCCATGCAGCAAGGGGAGAAGCTGGGATAGAACTGCAGCTCTTTCTTTGCGTAGTAAATCAAGTATAGGCAGCTTCCAGAGTTTTACAGAGGAGAAAAACAGAAGATACAATATATATTCATAGTGTCATAACCATTAAAGAAGAAGATTATACCCTCAAGCAGCTGAGTCAGCACTGGAGTGTGGCTGAAGAGAGAAACTATGTCAGCACCGAGGAGCTTCCTACTGGTGCAGCACATTGATCTGATCCCACCCCGGTGCCCCCACCGGACAGCCAGCAAGTGGGGAAGCACGGGCAGCCAAGCCTCAGGGCGAATGGCAAGGCTGATGTAGAACGTGGGGGTTATCACAGTGCTCGCTCTCCTCACACGGACCACAAGCAGCTGGCAGGAGCCACGACCATCAGGCCACCCTAGCACCAAAGCACGCTGGTCCTGCTGGTGAATTTCTCAAACCTTCTCACTCAGAAATACAAGTTCAACCTGTTGCTTTATTTTATCAACCTGTTTCACACATCTGTGCCAGCCCACATTGTTTCTCCTTGCTGTTTCCTGAAGATTTTAAACCTGGCAGGGAAGCCAGAGTCTGTTCTTGTGTACTGAAAGACATCATATTTCACCCATTTAACCTGCAACTGAGCCCAACTACTCCTCTTCAGGTATCTTCATCAGACAGGGTATCAGTCCTAATTTGAAGGTACCAGAGGTCCAATTTTGATGCTGGTGACTAATCACCTTCCTTACTTCAGGATGTTGGACTTCATGGGCCAGACAATTTTAGTAATCTCCAGGATCTCCACTACATCAGAAGCACGTCAGTATCACATACCTTGTCCCTGCTGCCGTGGTGTCCCCTCTGTGGTGGGGAATGACTCTGTCCTCCACAGGCAAAGCTGACAACCGTGAAGGCTGTGCAATGCTCACTGCAGTCTACCAAGGAACCAAACAAATAATCCATCTGAGGAGGCTGTCCTCTACCTGAACCTCACCTGAGTGGGATGAACTTAGGAGCTGCTCAACAGAGATTCTCCGGACCCCTAACTCCAGCATCAAACACAACCGTTACCATCTGAGCAGCATTTCACCTTTACTGCTCCCAAGCCCTAACCACCCAAAACATTCTGCTCTATGATGCCATTTCCCAGTCCCACCCAATCTCACCAATCAGATCCCTGCTCTACAGGCCAAGAGAAATAGTTCATTAAGGAACTCACAATTATATATACTTTTTTTTTTTTTTTTTAAAGAAGTTGGAAGAGGCTGGCACGGACTGGCTGTACACAAGAAGAGACCATCTGGCTACCTCGTTTCATCACAAAAATCAGTCTCCTTCCAAGGGAACATGAAACTCACCAAAACAGAAGCTGCGACAACCCTGCAAAAGCCCAGCAGAGGGGAAACACCTGCTTTACGCTGTGCTCACACCAGTAGCTTCTGAGCTTAAGCTGCAGCCCAGATGCATGCATCCTTGTTCAAAAAACAGAGACAGACCTAAACCTAATTTACACAAGGCAGCACGTCATACAGCTTCGCCTGCACGTATTTACTCATTGCACACGTTCTTCTGATACAGCTTCTATCCCTTATCAAGAAAGCAAAAAGGAGAGCTACTAAGGGAAAGAAGGCAGGTGGTGACAAGACAGCGAAGGTCTGATGAGATCTCTGAGAGCAAAGAGCAGCTATCTGAAGCTTAAGATTGTATTTTTTCAGCCTTTTTTCCTAGCACTGGCTTGTAAAAGTAGATTTCAACAAATTTTAGCAGCAGAGAATAAAAAACCCAAATATATGCAAATACATAAATAGAACTAAAAGTCATTTGTGTTGTGGGGTTGGGGTTTGATTTAGGGTGCTTTTTTCAGTGTTGCAAGCACCTGTTTGTCAGCCATCCCTGGTGACAGCTCTTTCCAAGACAGCATGCTGCTACGCTGCTGGTGCGGCATTCGACGTGCATCAGATTTCTTTCATGGTGGCAGCAAAGTGTCGCTTCCCGTCTAAATACAGCATGGATTCTGAAATAGGGTGGAGAAGAGAGAGAACTGCATTAGTAACTTACTGCTACAGCAGCTGCACAGAGTGGTAAGTTTAAGAAGCAACCCACACTGTCACCAAAGCACAAGCTAAACATGGTTTGCCATGAAATCCTGCTGGCTTGTTCAAATGCCAACGGTTCACCGAGTAAAATGACAGATGTCCCAACAGAAAGCAAGCTGCCTTGTCCACAGAGCTGTGATGGCAATGCACTGATTGGATACTTGCCTCCGTAAGTTTTGGGGACAACCCGTGGGACCTCGTTTTCCGATACAAATGTAAAGTGGAAGATGTTGGTTGTCTGGTGCTCCCTGGTATCTGCATCATAAACTTCGCTGTGTACTCGAACCTGGATGTAGTTTTTTTCTGTGTAACAGACCTGTGCAGATAAGATAAAGAGTTACAGTTCATAACGTCTCACTGGCACTGAAAAACGGTGACAGGCTTCACTGTTCAACAAGACACGTCACACGCTCCCGTAACGCACTGTTCAGCACCAGCCATTAACAGTGGCTGCAGCAAAGGTAACTTCTCCTTTTCAAACAGAAATCCACTCCTACCTGTCCAGAAAGCAGTAATAAGGATCCAACCTCGACTGGCCTCTGAAACATGATATCGTCAACGGATACGATGAAAGGTCTGGAACCCCTGTGCAAGGAGAAGAAATTTCTTCTCAAGAACAACAGGAGTACTTGGAGAAATTGTACGTGTTTCATTGTCAGCACTTTCATGAAGGGTTACTAGAAATCAGATCTCTCCCTCAAACACAGGAAGTGCTAAAGCATTAGGTCATCACCCAAAACAAAAGTAACTGCAGGGAAACCTCTCACACATTAACATGCACACGCTCTAAGGACACATTATTGCATCGTTATTGTATCTTATGACTTACACTCGCTAGGCAGTCTTGATGCCATCACTGCTTGGACGTCAGCTTTCCAAGCACTGACACAAAATGTTTCACTTTGTATCAGTATTAAACTTAGGCATCCATCTTTGCTGGGTGATGACCTTGCTCACGCTTTCTGAGCACAAGCAGTTACTAGACACAGTTCAGAAACCACTCCTCTCGCGTACGGAACGAGAAGACACGTTTGTCTGACAGAATGCCTATTTTACATGGGTAGAAAGAAAACGTCTCTTCAAAGCCAACCTGAGTAGCTTGGTAGATAAAAGAAGAGAGAAAAAGGATGTATCTTCAATCTTCACACGCTTACTTGCTTAAAAAACAAGCTCCAAGATGCAGATCTCTTGGTAAATATAAACAGATGCTCTAAATAGAACAGTGCTGTGCACTAACAGTGCAAGATTCCACTAGACACCCAGGTCCTCTCTGCTCAGACCATCATTTGGATGGTTAGCTTAGCTTCCTGACCTCTGCATACACACACAGTGCTCTGGGCTACATAAATTCTGTGGGTCTGCAACTCACCCATAGCTGCAGGCAGTTGCCCATCCCAGCTCAAACGCCTTTCTCATGAGAAACCCCCCAAAGATCCTGTTGAAGATGTTCCGCTCCTGTATGGAGAAACGGGAATCAAACTGTTACATCACACACATTCTTCTCAAAGCGTTGTGCCACACTCCAGTTCACAGGGTTTAACAGAGCTCCCAGTGTCTGAATGTATCAACAGCACTGAGATACATATGCAGGAGTCCAAAAGGCCAAGGCAACTGCACTTCACAGGTGCTTATCTGATGCACTTGGCAAGGCAAGATAAAAACTCAAAACTGGGTCAGGAACCAGAACCCAAACTTACACACTGCTGTGTGTGTAGTCTGGTAAAAAAACAAAGTAAGTAAAAATCTTCTATTTTGCAGTGGCAATCAGTACAGAAGTACAAAAACGGCAAAAGAAACTAAGCTTTAAATACATCACAAAGACTGCAGGACTGAAAGAAAATAATGGACTGACTGATCTTACAAGACAATTCATAAGTTTCTGTAATTCATTAGGATTTTTCAAAATACCTGAGGATGGCAAATCTGTAGGCCTTTCAGCTTTGCATCTTCCATCCACACTGAATTGGGCGGTAATTTCCGACTCCGGAAACTTACTGTCCTTGGGAAGAGACAATAATGTTTTTATAGCCCACATCAGCAGAATTCAGCAAGCCAAAAATGCACAAAAAGCAAATGCAGACACATGCTAAAAATAAAAAAACCCACCCCACCAAAAAACCCCAAATTCCAAGAGCTGGGTCACTAAGTGCTGTTCCATCTGACCTCAAAGCCTTATCTGCAGCAATACTGTGATTTGTTCCTGCAGGAAGCCTACACTCCTGAGCTCTCTTCTACTCACGTTCAAGCTTATGTGAATGAACAAGCTTGAGAAGGGCACATGAAAGAAAGGATGAATCACAGCTACAAAGCACACACTTTGTCAGAGAACTCTTGCTCTGTTTTTTAAGTCATAATGGGAATTAAAAGCACCTATTGAGCTAAGAGAGTAATTCAGCATAAAACATGCAGATGGCTTGGTTTTCAAATCCAGACAGAATGCATATAAAAAGCTTCTGCTAATGTTAAGGTAAAGCACACCTCACTTGGGTAACAGTTTTGAAAATAACAATTGTATAATGCTTGCAAGTTATCTGCAAATACACCATTGCACTACTGTCATTAGGCACTGTTCTATCACTGTCAGCACTAGATGGTTTCACAAGTGTGTTTCACAAGGTTTCAAGTATAACAGAAGGGCGCCAACCAACAGTCTCTCTCAAATAACGTTGCCCAGTATTACATTTAAAGCACATTGCAATATGGCCAATTCCCACCCTCACAGGTTTTTTTCCTAGATACTGCAGCAGAAAAATCTTAGGTTGTCAAGTCACACCGCTGCAAAGCCATTCCATTCCCTTACCGGGTTAAACATCACCAACCTATCTCCTCAAGATTATCCCTAGCAGCTTGCTCAGCTTTTTGTACTGACACCTTTACTGCAGCTAATGCTCTTGAATGGCAGAGTCTCTTAAGAGGCACCGACATCACGTTAAATTTGGCACTTGGGTTTCAAATAAAATGCCCCAGAGTTTAAATCGCAAAACAGGAAAACAAGCTGTGTGCCTCTATTCCAGACTGCCCTCTTACAGAATCACAGAATCATAGGGGTTGGAAGGGACCTCCAGAGATCATTGAGTCCAAACTCCCTGCCAGAGCAGCTCCCTAGGACAGGTCACTCAGATAGGCGTCCAGACAGGTCTTGAATATCTCCAGAGAGGGAGACTCCACAGCCTCTCTGGGCAGCCTGTCCCAGGGCTCTGTCACCCTCACTGTGAAAAAGTTCTTCCACATGTTGGTGCAGAACTTCCTGTGCTCCAACTTGCAGCCATTGCCCCTTGTCCTGTCCCCACAGACCACTGAAAAGGGGCTGGCCATTTTCCCCTGCATCCCATACTTAAGATATTTATAAACATTAAGTTTATAAAAAGTTCTCCTCCAACCCTCCCCTTCTTGCCTCGTGTCCAAAGTATTTAGGAATATGTCATGAATGATGTTTCTTTCTTCTGCAGTGGGAGCCATCTTCAGTAAGGAGGCAGTGCTGAAATCGATCCTCTTCAGCTTGTTGGCTAAACATTTTTTAAAAAAAAGAAATTATATTAGTGTTCAGAGAAAAAGATAAAATTGGCTTGGCTCTGGAGATGTTAACCCGGAATCAGCTGTCTCTTTCCTTTTTTACTTTCTCCCTGCTAAGTTAAAAGCTGTAACTCCACAGTCCCATAGATTCAAACAGAAATTTGCCTTTTAGAATTGACTGCACTGAATTACAAGTAAGGCTTAAGTTTGCTGTCACCTCACCAATGTGATGAGGAGCCTTGATACATATAAATACCCACCCACCCCTTCTACAGAAATCTTTATGTACTCCCCTCAAAGAACAGAAACAAGTAACAGACAAGAAACCCTGCAGAACAATCTTTTCCTGGTTTTGCCACTGGTGCAAGAAGACAAATTTATGGTACAGCTTATTACCACAGGCCATGACGACTGAAATTAACCCTGCAAAGATCTTCTGTTCCATTTATTCCGTCTTTAATGTTTCTCTACTGCTCTGCTTTAAAATGCCAGCTTGAAATAAAAGAAGACAGAGCTACACCCTCATTCTTCTGCTCTCCCCCCTGTCCTTTGCGGAGTTTCTTTCCAAAAGGAACATGGGAAATCAGGCAGGCAAGGAGCTGTGATACACCCAGCAGACCCACCGTGGGGGCAATCCATCGGCCACACCTTTAGGAAAGCCTGTGCTGCGCTCAGATCTGAAGTGGGGCGAGCATCTTGGAAGCACAAAGGTCTAGAGGGGCGCATGACAGGAGTACCCTGTCTGTCAGTTCAGCTAAAGCGTTCCCATGAACACGATAGCAGGCTTTTAAACTCTTACACTATGAAACAGGATGAAACATTTCAAACTAGGAGCATTTCTAAGCAGCAGAACTTCTGAAGCCTACTTCCTTCCAGCTACTAAATTGAACCTGAAGCAGATGTGCATTACTACCAGGAAGCATGACATACATTCCCCTTGCTTGAAGATTTCTTCTTCCTCAGGGGTCTCAGGAACGAGTGGATTAACAAATGCTGGTCTAGGGACAGGAACGTTTTTTAAAGTTACAAACAATGTGAGAATTTGCCCTGAGAAAACACTGTAACTATCCCATGTTTGCTTATACACACATTACAAGATGAAAAGACAGAGACTTCAGGTTATGTGGGAGCTGCCAAGAGAATATCATACCAGCTTTAACCCTGAAGAGATGGTTAAGTGATCCGACCCTTATCCAGTATAACTGAGGGAGAGTCAGAGCCACAGATGGATGGCTCACAGAGCTGAAACTGCACCCACAGATCATAATGCCGACTGCTCAAGCAGAAAGCTGCTTAGAAACTCAGCAAATAAAGACATGATGGTCTCAGATTGTCTAAAAGAGATACACAAGACTTGAACGGTGCCATTCCTGCTCCTGGGATAGAAAGAGCACAGTGCTATAGACAGCAAGTGTTCTTATAATCTACGTGTTCCCAGGACAGGCTTATCAACTGCCAAAAGCTGTTTACCACACGTACTACTTATCAAAGAAGATATGAGGCTGCCTGTTTACTTTACTACACGAATACATTTACTCTAACCTAATTATGTAACATTTAATTATTTCTTTCAATGAGGTAAGGCAAATGCTTACCTTCAAGAGCCACTCTACCCCATAATTACCCAGTAATATTTTTCCAATTGCTATTTTTCCAATTACTATTTTTGCTGAACAGTTCACCTCTACCCCAAACCTCTACTTGGGCTGGTGACAAGAGGCATGCAGAAAGGACCTTTTCACTTGGAACAGACTCTTCTCTCCTGATGGGCTAAAGCTCTGGATTTTGGAGACACACCAGCTCCTTCTCCACCTCAGAGTTCATTCTCCCTCTCCTCGGCTCAGGACACATCTACATCAGCTCCTCTGCCTGCCCAAGCCCCAAGCTGCCAAGATGTGACTTTGCTATAGTCCAAAAGTCACACAAACCCATGTTTCTGTAGCACTACAACCAACCTAACACACCCTGTACCTCTCCAAAAGGTTTTTACCTCACACAGAATAAATACTCTGCTCCTATGGACAAAATGTTTCCCAATCACCAGCTGGCTTGAACAACAGCCACTGAAGTTTTTATCTATCTGCACAAGTCCATGGAGTCTTGTCCTTAGCCAATCTGCTAGTGCAGAATTACATCAGGTTTGAGGTAATGCTTTTGCAAAATAAGAATCATAAATATGAGTATATATGTATACACATATACATTTAAATGCATGCTAAAGGGTTCTACACATATAAATCTGAAGGAAACCAACCTAATAGCTACTTATAGTATTGTCAGGACTAAATAATCATGTCAAGCAAAATCCCCTCATTAAATATATCCCTCTTCATTCAGTACAGGTAATTCTTTAAACTAGTTAGAAACAAAACTGTTTATTACTTTTGCAGGCTGTACAAGAAAGAGGCAAGAAATACAACCATGTTTTTCTAGTGCTAGAAACACATAACCCAAAGCTGAAGCTGAGCATCCTGTTATTTTAATAACTAAACAGTTGCAAAGAGTGAAATGAGAAAAGTAATGTTAATTTTGGTTTTAATTTTTAATTCAATTTTAATTTACTTTTTCAGAACACTCATCAGTTCCACATTACTTAACCAAGTTTTAGGCTGTGTTCTTCTGATGACACCTACCGTGTCTATTAGGAAATTAATAACATTAATTCAAGAGCTATTTAACCACTGAGATTTAACATCATTTTTTTTTAGGGTGAGAAAGCAATTCATTCTGACAAGTAGTGTAGAACACAGGTGGGATTCTAGCCAACTCATTCATTTCTATGTTCACCAGAACAGAGGGAAAACTGCTAAAGAAAGGGTAAGATCCCAAGGCTACCAGCAGTCCAGTCCCCCCTATCAACTGACCGCTGAAATCAAGGCTGTGAAGCCTGCCCCAGCAAAGTAACACTTGCAAGCAGAGCAGACCCACTACGTGATTTATCTATCACCTGCCCTGCACAGTTTCTACACGTACACCGCGAGCTGCCACGTTCACTGCCTGTACCACAGCAGGAGTCTGAAGACCGTTTTCCTGTCGTACAAATTACCGTTTATTTTCCGGATCCCGGGCCACCATGACAAAGGTTGCATCCAACACGGGGCTGTAGTCGCCATCATGTAGCTGAGAGAGACAGGAAACCAGTGTATTCTTGAACAATAGAACTGTACAGGTGCTTAGCAAGCTATTCATTTAACATCAACTATGTGACCCCACTGTTAATGTCGTTCCCTTTGGCTTTCTGTCATCCCTTCCAAGATCTCTCGAACCGGTGGCACAAATTTAAACCCTGGTTTTGGGAATTCTGCATTGTAAACACTAAGCAGGGAATGCTTATTAGCTGGGAGTTTCATCTGGGGGGCGGGAGGAAATCAACACAGGCATTGTAAAAGGAACCACTTGCCCTCTATTCTGAGAAAGGCCAAAACCAAATTATTGCTGATGGCAGCACCAGGGATATTCCACATCGGAGAAACACAGAATCACAGATTCAGAGACATCACTTAAGGAGACAAAAACGAATCAAAGAACTGTCTATCTGAATTGCAGCCACTAACACCACTTCGGTGTCCATAGCATACCCGTCACTCTAACTAATTAAATTACTCAGTTAACTAATCAACTGACAGTAAATATACCATAGAAATGTTAAGTGTTTTTTAATTGAGTTATTAAAATTCCATCTGCTCCTGCACAGTGTAGCCTGGTGACACCCTTCATTTAATTTACTTTCCATTATTAAGTATTTAATACTTATTGCAATAATTACACCACGCAGTGGGTAAGATGAACACAAGAGGTACAGTTGAATACTGAATCTGAATACCAACAGTAAAAGTTACACATCTATAAAATGCAGTTTTTCAAAAGCAGGGAGAAACTTCTCTGTGACAATGCTGAGCCACCCACTTTCACTGTAGGAGTACTGTGTTCCCATTTAATTACAAAATGCTGGTTAAGAGAAATGTCTGTCTCCACAGAAAGATTAGCAACAGAGTATCTTGCTGCACCTAGAATACTGGAAGTCAATCTTGGTCTTGAAACACTTGGGCTGTTTCAAGTCCTTCAAAACCAGTTATTCTAAAAAACACAATTTAGACTGCTAATGTCATCACCCAGAACTCACCCCGAAGCACCTCATGACTGTGGTAGGATGGAGAGAAGTCATGGGAACTAACCTGCAGCATGTGCATCTTCACTTCCATTGAGGTCTTTCCAACCCAAGAAACATTGCCAGTGAATTTGATGTCGCAGTCTGGATATATAATCTTCTTGCACAAATCTACAAGACAAACATTAGAGGTTACTGGAGACATCTAATATTAGAAAGAATAGATGTCTAAAGCATTTTTCAGTTCTGAAAGTAGCAACACACACACACAGACAACCCAGAAAAGGCAACTACTCCAAGGGACCACGCTGCTAGCCTGCAGTTTCTGTCTCACCAGCCTTTCCGAGCCAGAAGAGGAGGAGGAAATCAGCACACAAGTGGCAGACAGATGGCAGACCCACAGAAGTCCTCTGCAGAACATGTGACACAAAAAAGGTCCAGCTCCACCAGAACAAACACTGGTCAGTAACGAAGCTAAGAAACACATGTGCCAAATTAAAACTAAGCACAGAAGTATAAAAAGCATGAAAGTCATATTTTGAAAGGAAATAAGAAATGCTGAAAAGCATCTATAAACCCCTCTTCCCTCTCCCTTCGACAAAACCCACAGCAATCAGAGTTCAAAGTCAAAAGAAGACAAAGCGAACTGAACAGGAGAGGGAAGAAGGTTTATAGGAGTACCAATGATGGGAAGGCAGTAGCTGCTGAAAGACTGAGACAAACAGATGAAGCCATTTCCCCTGATCAAATTGCCACTTACTGATTTTATCCACCAGAGCCGTGACTATTGATAAGGGAGACCTTGGCTGCATTTCCTGCTTGGTGTGGGTGTAGCAAATAAGAACTGTGGAGAGACCAAAGATGGGAGTCAGCTCTCTGTTTTCCTACACTTTAACAAAAACTTCAGTGGAGCAGATCAAAGCCTTTGTGAGGCATAAGAAGCACCCACAAAACTACAGTATTGTACTGCAGGAGTGCACACAACTTCCCCATTTTCATGTATGTAACTCACAGGGTTCTTATAAAGAAAACAGTGATTCAGTAGCTGTCTCAGCTATATGCATGTTTACTTACTACAAAGGGAAAGTTAGCTGAGCGCTTTAAATCAACCCACAGTTCCTCTACTTCCAATCCCACTTACTCTGTTCCCTTTAGCCCTGCAGCCCATGGCCTCAGAGCCTTCCTACCTCCTATTTTGATTCCACGCGGGTTGTCCAAGGATACACACTATCTGGAGACTTATTTTCAAATACTGAT
The DNA here is from genome assembly GCF_964237585.1 of Gallinula chloropus. NCBI lineage: Eukaryota > Metazoa > Chordata > Aves > Gruiformes > Rallidae > Gallinula > Gallinula chloropus. The sequence continues at coordinate 128,340,143 of NC_140085.1, read as the reverse complement.
CCCTTTAAAGAGGTGCAGATTAGATAAACTGTGCCTTACAGGCATAAAAGCATAGTCAGAGATATTTATCACACTGCAATTACTACTGGCCAAACCACTATTTAAATTAATTAGCGCTGCTCACAAGAGTTCATCCAAGTAAACAGACTCCTCAGCGCAATACAAGGCTGCCAAGATTGTTTCTCTAGAACTCAGATGATTTGCACTCAACACAGACGTCCATGAACAAAGTTTTGCACTTAATGAGATAAGAGAGAAAGGAGATCTCTGTCCTTCCAGGTTATACTGCCTTCTTTCCCTAAATGTACTGCAGTCACAATTCTAAACACTGCTATGCCTACCAACTCCAGCCATCAATATGATCAGTAAGGTCTGGATGGGGCAAAGACCAAAAACCTGGAGGTCAAGCTGACCTTTCTGTGGTGCATTTGCTGAGGTCACAGAATATACTGAGGGGAGGATGAAGTGGTACCATTTCCTGTGAAAACTGCTGACCACCATACTCAATATTGTGCCACAGGGGCAGAATCTCGATTAACTCAGAGCAGCACAACCCCAGTGGAAGTGACTGACGCCCAGTATGACTGCAAACAAGGCAAAGACATTCTGGGCTGCAACAGGAAAACAGCAAGATCTTCAGATTTCCAGGGAAAATAAGCAAAGCACAGGTGGAAAAACAGGCTCATCCCAGTGGACGGTAGACAACAGTTTTGAGTCTCCCTTTCTAATTCAGGATAGGTACCAAGGTTGCTATCTCCTACATTTCAGAAAGAAATAGGAATCCTCTAGCTATTTTGTCCATCTTTGATAGATATGTCAATTCTCTGCCTTACTCAATTTTGCCCATCTGGACCTACAGAAAACTCCTTTTCTGCCTCTTCCCCCCAAACCCAGATTTCTCTTCAGAACTTCCTCTGAATTATTTTTTGTCAAAAACCTCCACCAAAATGCTCCCAACCAGCTACAGAACTTTGACAACGAAAGAAGTCAACTGGTGGTATTTTAAGAGACAAGCATCACCAAGTTATATTAACCCAGCACTTATTTTAGCTACAAAAGTTGAAGACTTTAAACTTTTAAAGACCATGAATAAATGAAAATGAGAAAAAAATTAAGAAAGCTGACTCATGGAACAAGTGAGTTGCTTCTACCCTTAACATCAATTAGGAAACAGAACCCAAGAATCTATACCAAGTGCTTTTCATTTGTTCTCAATGGACACACTCTTCTCTTTCCATCTTATTCTCTCTTCTCCCCAAAGGGAAGATAAAAATATTTGCCCCTCGCTATCAGTTGGGGTCTGTGTGCTGTTTTGTGGGGTTTATTTAAGAGAAAAATAGTACATTTTAATTCGAAATAGCACACTCCACAGATTTTCTCCGATGTAATACTCAATGCAGACTCAATAAGTTGGGATCATTTCTTTGTAAATTATTCTTGTAGCTGATCCTTTCCAAACTTGGCTGAAGCTGAGCAATTTTCCTTCTGCCTGTCCTTTATCATCCTTTCAGTATCAGTACCTTTCTTTTTTTCCCTTCCTTTTCAAGAAGGCACACTGAAGGGATTCCTTCTCTAAGGTCACACTGTAACTGCACTCAACAGTACTCAAACTCTGCATTACCCGTGCATTCTTTACAAAAGCATGGATACATACCTCCTAAACTGTCAAGATCTTCAAGTATCCTTCCAAATCTGTAAGATACAGCATGGAGAGGGTTGACAATTAGCTACCTACCTCTACATCTACGGTAAATGAAGTTAACACTTTCCTGTACGTGTAAGACAGTTGCTTTGTTACCTTACACTGTTGTGAACATTCAGATACTTCTCTCTTATTTCAGGTTGACTTCCTAAAGGCAGAATAACTTCCAAGTAGCTATCTTTCATTCTCCTAGGAGGGAGATCTTCCTGCTTCTTAGCCAGTAAGGTATGAAGTGCTTTTCTTTCTTGCATTGCTTGTACGTGATCCCTGGCAAGGAAAAAAACAAAAGAAGTCCAAAGCAAAACTCTATCTGGAGCCTGACAACAGAACTGCAACTCTAGCTACAAGATGTGATGCTGAGGATTATCAAAATGAAAGCAGAAATGTAATTAAAAATAGCAAAACACAGTAAGCGTGCCTTGAAGGGAAAGTGAAATGCATATAATCAGATATGCATATCTGAAATGCACATAATCAGCATGATCACTGAAGAATACTTTTAAATAGTTTTGTGTGGCAAGCAGATACTTTGCACTAAAGAAATGAACAAAATTTATCTAATTTTGAATGCTACTGAAATGGTTCCCCTTGCAAAGAACAAATCAGACAATTTCAGGTGTGAGGTTTTGGGCATATCCATGTCTTCCATAGCTACACTATCACAACTCTTACTACGGTGGCAGTTCTAAAGGGCTGGCTGTCAACTTACAATCTGTCCCAAGAAGTAAAGCAGATGCATAGCACTGCTTAGTAATGATAGCAGAGAGAGAACGAATCTGCTAAGGCTTGCTAACATCCACAGGTGACTTCTTCCTTTACAGCATCAGCTCATACAGAATACGCTACATCAGCAAACTGAAAGAAAAGGAAAATTCATCTATTTCCCTCTCTCATCCTACCCAGCTGTCTTATGACCATACAGGGAAGTTATGGAAAGAAGCAATACGGAAAAGAGAGCGTTACCCTTCCAGAGCTGCTTTTCCAGCACCACCAAGTCAGAGGGGTTGCACCTCTCACAAGGGAGTAAGGGCCAACTTAATGTCACCTTTCTTTTTTTTTCTGATCTACCACACTGGTTGCTTGCACAGGTATCTCCAAGAGGGAACACACCTGCCCAACGTTCACTCTTACCTGTTCCTCCAAAGTCCCCTCCCCTTAAACGTACAACCTGACTGAACTGAACAAAGCAAGTATTATTTCCTAATATCCCCAGAATCAGTAACAAAGCATTTAAAACCAAAGGGTTACACATGCAGCAGTTCCAGTATGAAGCCAAAGAATGTGCAGAACTATGGATTCGTCTCATAGAGGAAGAGAAGGCATGAAACACTTCAGTAACCAAACTTAAATTTTAAGCTTGTGGACATGTGCCATTCATCCAGTACCACATGCTGCACTGATGAGATCTGAGTGTCGCTGTGCTTAACAAAACTAATATTAAAAAAAAAAAAAAAGAAACAACAGAAAAAAACCTTTTCACCAAAAAGAAAATTTAAGTTTTGACTCTGGATGAGTTTTGGGTGCTAGTCATTTAAGATTAAGACCTTTTTGGCTTGAGTTTTATTTCTGGGAGAAGAGGGGTGCAAAGCAGTCATGCTTCAACATACATATATTCCCTCTTTTCTGTTTAATAATTTTGGGGAAAACATGACTGATCCATGATAAAAAAGAGTGACATTCTAGCAGAAAACTTCAGTTAGTTTTTTTGTTTGCTTTAAATATGGTTTACTTCATGAGGCCAACATGACTACTGGCAGAACGTAGAGAAAAACTAGAAAGGTAACAACCTCCTCCAGAGAACTGTTAATGTTTGAAGTTATGCCACTGCATGGGAACAGAATATACTAGATGAGTAAGGAAAGATGCAGTGTCTGAGACAAAGCACCTTTATGCTTTTTAACAGATCTCTTTTCAAGGTCTTTCAGTGAAAGGTTTAAGAGAAATTAATCAGAGAATAAAGCAGAAATTTATCAAAAATACGCAGAAACCAAACAATAGAAATTCATCTATATTCTGTTTTCACCAGTCCCATCCTGGCTCCTCTGAGGTCAGCAGCAGAACTCCTCTTGACTTCAGCTTCAGAATGTACTCTTCAATACACAGAAATATTAGGCTCAAAGCAGTCACATTTCCCATGGGATAAATACTGTTACAGACCAGCCATACAGTAACAATACTTCACCTGAGTATTCACTACAACCTGCCCTAAGCACTCTAAGAAGTCACATTACTTATTTCTGAAATGGCCACAACTCTATCTATACTACAACTAGCAATGAGCAGATTAATAGTTTTAACTACAATTCAAATACAAAACTTGAACAAATATATAAGTAAGGTATTTCTTTCTATTACAAAATGTGACTGGCCTTTACAAGAAGAGAAATCATGAAGCAGAGTTTCCTTGCATTTCTTCTCTCTCCCAGCATTCCAATGTCCCTCCCTAGTTCCCATCTCAGCACTCCTATCAAGCTATGCTATCAAGCTTTGTCCTCTTCTGTCATTCTGTGGTCTAACTTGATTAAAGCACTGGCTGTTCAGTCTCCATGCCTATCTACTCTTTGTGGCTCCATTTTAAAAGTGTGAATGCTCAAAGACTAAGATCCATATCCTCCAGGCGACCCCCACATCAAACCCACCCTTCTCAAGCACTCAGCTCTGGGCTCCTTGGCCTTACTTCTCCATGGCAGTTGAAGCATACGGTACTCCACTAACCATTTCTGCTGTATTTTACAAAGCACAAGAGCCCTACCTATCTAAGAGAAACACTGCTGTGGTGGTCCTGGCTTTGGTCTGCTCTCCTGGAGTCGGGGGGAGGGCAGTGGGGGAAGCAAAACGGATGGAAGATCAGACCTGACCAGACCCCTCTCAAATCTCAATCCTTGAATGACATTTCCATATGGCATGCTCCCTCCCCAGCCAGTCTGGGCTGCAGGAAGGGCTTTTTTAAAAATCTACTTCTTAGAGCCCTTTTCAGCTGACCTAACAAAAACGTTAACGGTAGGAGGATTACAGTCAGTTCTGGCTTATTCAGTGTAATGAAGGGGGAGGAAGGTAACCTGCATGAAGCCAAAACATCAAACTGCATGTAAACTAATCTACAGTTAAGTAACAGAGGAGCAAAGAAATGCCCGACATGCTCCTGATTACGGAGACACAAACCTCAAGCTGTCAATTTTCCAAACAACATGGGTGCTGCCAGGCCGATTGTAATGCAGCCTGCTTCGTGCTGAACCAGCTCTTGCCTCTGAACCCAGCACAGGACAAACCCACTGCTTGAGTAATCCACCAACAGGTAAGTCCAAAGGTAACAGCACCATAACATTTCCAGTCAGACTCTACAGCTCTTGAACTTCCATCTGACTCAAAACTAACAGGAGAATCTTGTGAGCAGCAAGCTCATGTATTTTGTTCCTTTGCTGCTCAAGATCTTCTGGCAGAAAAAGTCTCAGAAGTTTGTGATCCACAAAGTAACAATTCAGAGACCTTGCTTGTGCTACTTTTTAGCTGGATCTTTTTCCTTCCCCAGTCAGCAAGCTAACATTGTTAACTTCCACCACCACAACGCTGAGCTCTCTCTGGGTTTCACAAACAAAGCAAAATACATTTAATGCACACTGTACCTCCAGTTGGTAGATGCTCCCACTATATCCCTCAATCTGCTCCGCACTGGAAAAAAAAAAATCAAAGCAAAAGAAGCTTAGTTCTGGAAGAGATGCATGGGAGGCTGCCTGGTGCTGAAAGGCACAATCCTCATCCCAGAACAGGAAAATTAAGCAAATTCATGCAAATAGCAGCCCAGAAACAAAGGTTTAGCCAAATTCACAGATGCTGTTAGTAGGCATATCACAATAATGGGTTGAGTAACATGATTCTGTAGCTTACTGTGTGCAGCCAACAAAGAAGGCATCTCAAGTGTTTGTTAATGCAATCAAACACCTGTGATGCTAATTAACAACTGAAACAGTGGTTCAAGATCAGATTGAGGAATTTTGATGTGAAAATATTTCAGCCTAAACACAAACAAACTGTGGCAATTAACACAGATCAGAAAGTCATAAAGAACATGAAAAGGAATGGTACAGCTGGGAGACAGGAAACAAGGGGAGTACTTTTTAAATAGTCCTACACTAGCAGGGTTTGATAGCGTAAATTTTATCAGCCTCAAAGAACACAGTGGCAGGACACTGGAGACAGGCCTACAAAACTGATTCTGGCACTGTTAGCACTATCAGAGTTAATATTAGTTCTGCACATGTTTTCTTCCTAAATCTCATGAATGATCTGCATAAGCAGTGTTCCTACTCTTTCCTCAGATGCGGCTTTTAAGTGTCCCATCAAACCTATCAAATGCCTCCATCGCTGGCAGGCAGGTGAATGTATGCTACCTGGAAACACCTGACAACAAGCAGCAATTCCCAAGCTCAGAACAGAAGCTGGGAATTGTATAGTAGGGATTCCTTGCTTATTTACAAAGATTTTTTTATACAAGGGGGCTCAAATGTTAGGACAAAATAGTTAGGGGCACATCAAGGAAAGGCTGCCAAAAAAATTCAAAGTTGCATGAGCAGCCCTCAAAGAAAGAGGCTGGTGACTCACAAACTGATCCTTCATTACACATCATCCAGCTTGGCATCTTTCAAGATGTCCTGTGAACCCTGGGGCGAGCAGAGCCTGAATCCCAGGTACTCAAATCACACACGCCTCTGTCAGCCAGATGCACTCAGCTCTGCCCCCACACCGTCACTTCAGTTTCTGCTGCTTTCCTGCCCAAGCCCCCACACCACCACCACCTCCCCACAGCTGTCACCACAACACCCTGAACTTCCCCTTTCTCATTCCTTCTCCTCCAACACCCTCAGCTCCCATCCCTGCACTCCCAGCCTGCTCCTGCACTGTCTGCCTGTCTACAAGCTCCAGCATGACCTGTGGTTAGCCCAGAGGCAGGCAAGGGGCTGCCAGCCAGCATATACATCCCACATCCCAGTCACTTGCCAGCTGACAGCAAACACCACAGTCCATGGCTGACCCCAGCACTGGCACCTTAACAAACCTCCGATTTGGAAGCCAGTTTTCAAAAAGCTTGTGGAAACACGGTTCTCTTTGAGACTTGTGCTCATCTATTTTGGCTGACATCGAGCAACACAAGGCTCTGGAAGAAGAGGGGGACAAGAAGATAGGCAGACAGTGACAAAATAGATTGCTTAGGGCTCATTTCTTTAGGAAATTAGGCTAAAAAGACGCTTTGAAATTAGAAGAGTTCCACTACTGATTCTAAGAACAAATTTCAGTGAAAGAAACTGATTGAAAAATCAGTTGATTTTATTTTCTTTTAAAGGGGAAAAGGTCTGATTGTTTTTTTCTTAATCAGCAGGGAGCTTGTTTACAGAATAGGTACTACTTTCCTGTTACTCACACGCCACCTGTGAAGCTGCCATAGCATGCATTGGACCAACACAGTGTTAGCAAAAACACTGTTACAGCTTCTAGAACACAAAACCTCGATTTTCCAACAGTGTGCAGGCTGTGCTGGGATGGAGGAGGAAATAAAAAGCACTTTGTCTAAATTAAGTTCATCTTCTTTTTCATCTTGAGAGAGGTAAAAAACTCTGAAAAAAAAATCTTGAATCCAAACCTGCAAACATGTGTATATGCTGTTAGTCCCATTTAATACTTCTGATTTCAATTTTAGACATACAAGTAAACATTTGCCAGGCTGAGATCACATAATTTTAACAATGAAAGCAAAAAAAGTGTAAAAGTGTTTCTAAAATGTTGCCAAGCTAGAGCTAGTCCATTTTACAGGGTCATAAGTACATAGTTTTTCTCTTTTTCTCCCCCCTGGAAAAACTTTATTGTTCTTCTAGGTATCAGTTAACTTACAACAAAAATCTAAGTACGTAATTAAGCAAAAAAATCCATAAACCCTCTTTTCTTATTTGGCAAATGTCTTAAACGTGCAAAAAGTGAATGGGGTCTATCCACCATTATCATGTTGCCTATTTCACAGTATCTCCTAAGCTGTCATCAGTGGATCATTAATGCCAGAGCAGCAGGGCCGGAGTTTATCTGCACTGTGGTGTGCACTGGATGAGGCCACTGCATTCATCTCTGCCAATGAGACCTGTGGCTCCTTGTGCCCAGCGTCCCCAGGCCGTATCCAGGTTCGGGGAGACCACTGAGATGTGTTTTACCCCCAGTTTTGGTATAGACCTGGGTCTGGAGCAGCGAAAGATGCAGATTCACGGGTCTAAAATGAAGCTAAGTGCTGCAGGAGCTGCTACATGAAGAGATTTTGCATCCCACAAGCCCCTGGGAAGCGTGTTAGCTGGCACACCACCAGAAACAGTGTGCCCACAGAGACCTAGTACAACACCACGGCCAGGAGTGAGGTCAGAGGCATTCACCCGAGGCAAAGAGGCTGTAAGCAAGCCGGCACAGAAGAGTAACAGTCGTTTTCCCTGGCCGCTGAAGTAAGGAAAAACAGTAGCTGAGGAAGTTTAGTCTTCTAGCAAATATTAAAATATGACCAGATTACCACTACACACCGTTATTCACATGAATGGGTAAGTGCCCTGTGGAGCGGAAAACACAGATTAGATTAACAATTAAAAAGAAACTATGGGAATTACACTTATTATGGGGTTACCTGGTTATTCTACCTCCTTGAGGTCCACTTACACACCGCTTCCTTCATTTTAGTAAGCAACTGCAGGCAACCTGACCTTGCCTGATTTACAGTCAGCATCTGTGTGTTCCCAACTGAGTCAGTCCTTCCCATCAAAGCCAGCTTCCCAGTCCCTTTGCCTACTGGCTCTGTGACTATCTGCTTGCAGTGGAATCTCAGTCCGCTTTTCTAACTCAGTGCCACCATGTGCTGCTGACAAACGCTACTAACTTCAGAAAGAATATCTGGAGGATTGTTTCAGGAAGTGGGATAAGAGTTACCTCAGAGGAAACTTCCAAAGTGCTGCTTGCCTTTGGGAGTGCCACAGAAGAAGTGAGGGCACTTGTAACTGGCACCCAAAGCTAAGAGTGTTTAGTGTTTTGTGAACACCTGTATACCAACTTAAAGGAAACCAGTTTAAGTATCAGCAAAAGTTTGCACAATGTTATTTAAATGTTACAACTTTGGAACAGAATCTTTACAGTTATTGCAGTCCAAGAAATACCAGCATTCGTTGGAAACAATCAGAGGCAAGGCCAGGGTGGCCTCACTGCTTCACTATTTTTACTGGCCTTCGAGGTGGTATCATTATAAAAATATCCAAATGGAAGAACAGGGTAATATTTGTGATTAAGCAATACCCTGTATCCTTGTTTCTTTCCATTAAAAAAAAAGCCTAACAAACAATAACCCTCCTTTTCTCTTTTACTGGCTGACCTGGGATTTCTATGTAGAGAACAATGTGTAAAAGACAATCTCAGAAACAAGGAGAACTCCATGAAGGAATTATTTGTAGCTGTTTCCAGCTCTTTTCCTCCTCTCTTTTCTCAGTACATGGGATTAGATTGCAAGAAGAAAAAAATAACAGCTTCTAAACCAGGAACATTAGAGTTTATTACTGTTAAGAGTGCCCAAATCATCTTTCAACACAAAGCCCTATTGACAAGGGCATGCTCACAAGCTGGTGCAGCTGATCTGATTAAAAGATTTATCTAAATTTATAAAACTAAGAGTACTGGAACATTAAAAGTTCTGCAAGATATTATTTGCACTCAGTTCCTCCATTTGTTGGCCATCCTCTCCAGTCACTGTAGAAGCTATCTGTACTATGCTCTCTCTCCAGAGCCAACTGGAGAAGCAGTTGTCCCTCTAGACAGGAATCACATGCTCTTCCAAGACTAAAGACCCAGATGAGCCCCTAAATCCACAACTTCAATGATTATAGATACTTGATGCCATTAATTTCCAAACACATGCAGTGATTTTCTGCTCCTTCTTAAACACTTACGCTATGAACTAACAGTCAAGGGCATGTCCGTTACCCAAACCATACCAACACATGAAGGGTCACACCTAAAAGAATAAACTCCTCAGAAACATTTCTAAATCTTCCAAAGTATAGCCAAGTTTTTTACCTTCAGACATGTCAGGAAGCACTGAGGAGCCACTGGTGCCAGAAGTGAGTGTCCTAGCCAGAACAGAAGGAAGCTTCCTCATGGTGCACAACCTACGAGCAGAGAATTTAGAGTCATTAAACCTAATAGCATTAAAATAACTTGGATTTTATTTTTGGAATGGCACTGGTTACTTTAGAAACCCCACTTCTTATTTTTAGCCAGTCGCTATCAGTACAGCAGTTCAAGCCAGCTGAAATTCCACCTGATACCTCTCCATATCTTAAAACAGGAAGAATGGTTTGCCAGGGTAATTGTTCTCAACAACTACACAGAAGCCCTGTGTCAAACAACTTAGGCCTAACATCAGCTTTTACCCTGTAGATATCTTAGCACAGAGAGGGGCTTTGTGCACCTCAGAAATCATCCATGACCCTAACCATACGCTTCTCCTGCACTTGGCTGGTGTGAATAGCTGTGGAAGATAAGACTATCCCAGGAAGCATATCACAACAAGGCACTCTCCAACAGTCCCATTCAGCTCAACCTGGTCTTCTCCACATCTCATCATTGCTGCAACTCACAACAAGCCTAAAGCGCAGGATATAATCTGCTTAGCTGTTCAGCATGAAAGGACTACCATGAAACCCTTCAAAGAATGTTAATCCACCCAGCAATTCTCTAAGTGTTCAAACCAGGTAGTAGCCAGCACGACTCTTCTAGGCAAGCAGAACTGTGGTAACACAAAAACACACAGAGGGTAAGCAGGAGTGAAACTCCTCGAGGTAGTTCGCAGCGCTATCCTGACAAGGCACACGGGCTGCCTGTCCTTTTCCTTCAGCTGAGGTGGGTGTTTCACCTCAAAAAGAGAGACACATCCCCAGGCGCGGGGGCAGAAAAGTAAGGCCGTGTATACACATCTACACATACATCTATCATATACAGGCAAGCTTCCTCTGCCTGCAGGTACAGCAGGATTACTTAAGGGAGTAAAAGGTGACACACAGAAACTCCCCCTCAGATGCCAGCAGAGTCTCTCGTGTGCCCACGACTACGTGAAGGGTGACGGGGAAAACGCTGGACCCGGTGCTGCTCCCGGCCTCGACCCGTGTCTCCCGGCACAGCCCGCAAACGAATTCCCGCCCGGCCCAGCCCGCAGCCCCGCCGGACACGGCCAGGCGCCATCACCCGAAGCCCCATACTGCCGGAAGCTTTAGGGCACCGCGCCCTGGCATCGCCCCGCCGACCAATGCACCAAGTCCCGCGCACGGGCGAGGGCACGGCAGCCCCGCGGCGAGGGTCGTGTCGCCGCACCCCGCCCGGGCAGGGCGGCGGCAGCGGCCCGTAGTCCTCCTGCCCCACCTCCCCGGCCCCGCCGCGCAGCGGGGCCCGCCGCGGGGGGAACCACCGCCTCCACCCCTCAGGGAGCGGCGCCTCTCCCGGCCGGCCCTTACCCCCCGGCCCCGCCGCGGGCAGCCTTACCGGGTGGCCAGCATGGTGCTCGCCGCGCCGCCACTGGGACCGGGGCCGGGACCGTCAGCGGGACCGTGACTCGCCCAGCGCCTGCGGGGCCACGCCTGCCCCAGGCACGCGGTCCTCCAGCACCATAGACTCGCGGCTCGCCCGGCACAGAAAGTGCGCGGCCCTTCCACCGCGATGCTCTACGTGCTCCCCACACGCAGGGCCGCTCGGATCCGTCTCTCCTCGCCCTTCCCGCCCCGGGGCGGCTCCGGGGCCGCTGCGCGGTACCGCTAGGCCCCGGCCGCCTGCCAGGCACCGCGACTTCCACACCGGGGCGGGCCGGCGGTCCCTCCGTCCCTCTCTGCCCCGCGCGGCGCGGTCGCTCGCAGGGGCGGGGATGGAGGCCGCCGGCGACCGTTTGGCGCCGGGCGGGCCCCGGCAGAGCGGGTAGGCCCAGGGACCGGCGTGGGACTCGCTCTTCATTAACACCGCGATTTTTGTAGTTATCTATTTATAACGCTGTGTTGGGTCTGGCTGGTCCCCACAGCAGCCTTCACAGCGCTGTGCTGTTTGTCCATAGCCAGCGAGGTGTTGGTGACACACCGGTGTCGTGGCTGCTGCCAGGCAGCACTGGCACACACCAAGGCTGGTCTGTCCAACTTCCCCCTCAGCAGTAGCCTGGGGATGGGCAAGGTCTTGGGAGGCGACACAGCCAGGACAGCTGGCCCCACTGATCAAAGGGGTATTCCATACTGTATGGGGCCTGCTTTGCCATAAAAGCTGAGAGAAAGGGACAGGGGTGCAGGGGGGGCATTCATTGTTTACATTTGCCTTCTGGAGCAATTGCTATGCCTACTGAAGCCCTGCTTCACAGGAAACGGCCAGACATCACCTGCTGATGGGAAGTAAAGAATAACTCTCTTGCTTTTCTTTTGCTTCCACACACAACCTTTTGGTTTTATTAAACTGCCTCTATCTTGACCCACAGGAGCTTTCTTTGTGGGTTTTTTTTTTTTCTTTCAGTCTGTTTTTTCTGCTCTCCCTGTCCTTCTGAGGAGGGGAGTGATAGAACAGCTTGGCCTCCAGCCAGGGGCAGCCCACCACAGTCCTTTTTGACATCCAGTGTGGGGCATGAGGAATTTGAGATAAGGATGGTAATTGGGAGAGGTAATGGGCAAAACATGGACAGAATGTAGCTGGAGACTGGAATGATTGTGGAGAATTTCTGTCATCCTCATTGTGAAGGGATAAGGGGTGGATTGTGTGTGTGTGAATTGTCCACTGTCATTCAGTGCTGTGATGATGTTATTTTGAATCTGGTGTGGGGAATTCTTTTTTGTTGTTGTCAATGTGACTGAAGTTTGTGATGAATGTGGATTTTAATGAGGCATGGAGTTTGCATAGCAAAGTTTTGGTATCATGGGGCTACTGGGGTGGCTTCTGTGAAAAGCTGCCAGAAGCTTTCCCCATATCCAGTGGAGCCAATACCAGCTGGCTCCAAGATGGACCTACCACTGACCAATGCTGAGCCCATCATCAATGGTAGTAGTGCGTCTGGGGTAAGAAAGTTAAGAAGGGGAAAAAAAATCTCGCTGTGCAACACAAATACCAATTGCAGCTTAGAGAGGAGTGAGAATATGTGAGAGGAACAACTCTGCAGACACCAAGGTCAGTGAAGAAGGAGAGGCATGAGGTGCTCCAGGCACCAGAGCAGAGATTCCCCTGCAGCCCCTGGAGGTTGATGGTGTAGCAGATACCCACCTGCAACCCCTGAAGGACCCCGTGCTGGAGCAGGTGGATGCCCCAAAAATAGGCTGTGACCCTGTGGGAAACCCACACTGGAGCCAGCTCCTGGCAGGACCTGCAGCCTGTGGAGAGAGGAGGCCAGGCTGGAGCAGGTTTCCTGGCAGGATTTGTAGCCCCATGGGAGACCCACACTGGAGCAGCTCTCGAAGAACTGCAGCCTGTGGAAAGGACTCATGTTGGAGTTCATGGAGGACTGTCTCTCGCGAGAGGGACCCCGGGCTGGAGCACTGTAAGGGTGTGAGGCGTCCTCCCCCTGAGAAGGAAGGAGCAGCAGAGACAAGGTGCGATAAACTGACCACAACCCCCATTCCCCGCCCCCGTGTGCTGCTCTGGGGGAGGGGAAAGAAATTGGGAGTGAAGGTACACCCAAGAAGAGAGGGCTCCGGGGATGGCTTTTTTTAAGATTTGGTTTTATTTCTCATTACTCTCCCTTGATGAGTAATATATCTAATTAGTTTCCCCGAGTTGAGTCTGTGCTGCCCGTGACAGTAACGGTTGGGTGATCTCTCCCTGCCCTTATCTCGACCCGGGAGCCTTCCATTGTATTTCCTTCCCCCTGCCCAGCTGAGGCGGGCAGTGACAGGGCGGCTCTGAGGGGGCACCTGGCCAAATGCCGGGACCAGCCCACCACAATTACCCCATTTCTCTCCCTGCCTGGAAGAGGGCAGGGGCCGGTGCCGCGGCACCGGGCCGAGACCCCGCAGGCCGCTCCCCGAGCCGGCGGGCCCGCAGCGGGCTATGAGCAACCGGGACGCGGGGAGGGGGGGCACAGGGCCGGGGCACAGGGCCTTTCTCCCCTGTCCGGTCACTTGGTGGCACTGTTAGGGAAGGTAATTGAGGAATTCATCTGTCTTTAGAGGAGAAAGTCGGGAGCGTGATTGCAAAGCTGCTCGTTCATCCGGTCACGGGGAAAAAAGATGTGGGAACCTGGCGAGGGGTGCGCGCTGAGGGTTCGAAACGCGAGGTGCTGCCAAAAAAACCGTCTCAGGACAGAGCAAAAGGCTTTGCCAAGGAGGACAAAATAGTCCTGGTGACATGTAAAAGTGCCTGCTCATCGAGTGAACCCCCATCAGTTTAAAATAAAACTTCATATTCCCTGTGTTTCTCTTGAGAGCCTGAGATGCTGCACCCCAGAACTCCAATTTAAGTATTTGCACAGGGCCGGAGCCAGAGGGACTTCTGCTGTACCCACAACACAAAGTTACAAAATTGAGGCCTAGCCTCAGTACCCCTTCCCCCAACATTCCTTTCTATAACTTTTATACCCCAAATTATCTGCATATATCATGTAGGTGATTTGTGGATGCAGGCAGGTAACTGGTTATGTCTAAGTCCCAAATTAATCAAACTGCATAATTACAAATGACAGATGAGACGTATCGGTTAACAGGAGCAGGGTCCTGATGACCTAAAATACGTCTTCAAAGATAATAGTGCAAAATTGTTGTGCTTTGATACCCAGCATATGGAAATTCACATAGTTTTATTATATCAAACTCTTAATTTTGCATTTGCCCTGAATTCTTAGGGGTGCTACTGCAATACTTGTTTACTATCCTGTACTAATCTGATAGAAATTGCTATTTATTTTTTTCCTCTGTACAGCCTATTGCTGATTAACTGTAAGTTGCTTGGAAAAAAAAATCCGGAAGCAACTGTGACCTCATGGCAATGCAAGTTCTGAGTATTAGAAAGAAATGATTCAGTTGCAGATGCAAAAAGAATCCTGAACGATGTCCAAAGACTAATCTGGAGAAATCACAGGTCAACACTGAATATTAATTGCATTTTCTGTCTTTTGCTTCAGAGATGTGCCAGGAGATACAATTTTGAGATACCGTTTGGATTCCTGGAGAACATTTAATAGCCTAATCAAAAATTATTAACCCACTGCATCTTAATGTGGAGTAAGCAGTTCTTCTCCTTCCTTCTTTTGTTTATTGTAAGCAAAACCTTCGAGGCATGAGAGGGGCATTCATACAGGAATTCAAGGAATCTTCCAAGCGAAGGAGGAAATCAAAAATTAAGATACGAGAAGAGAGTTTGATTAGTTGAACAGTAAAAAAAGAAGACTGCTGCCCACTTTGGGCCTTTCTGCCCAGCCTCCAAAAAAATAGGACATTCAGAAATTTAGATGCAAATAAAAATGTTATGAGGACACGTGTCCAGCCCAGGTCCCATAACTCCCTGAATAAATCCTTCCATTGCATTGCCGTGAAAGGATCTTGAGGAACCAGTGTGGCCATTTTGATACTAGACAGGACCTCTATTTCTGGAGAGGATGTGGGGAAAACGTGCCTCAGTACGATATGCAGTGTTTTATTGGTACCAGTTCCTGTTGCATGCTAAAAAAGAAAGCGCTGCTTGCTATTTTGCACAAAGTTTTCTATCTCTCCACTCACAAGTAAGATTTAGGGAGGAGATAAAATGAGAACAGGACGAACAATGCGTGTGGTCTTCTTAGATAATTCTAACAATTCATACCCCACCAACACTGAAGCACCAACTCTCCTGATGGAAATGCAAATGGATTCACTGTCAGCAGGGTCTGCATGGAAGAAGCTGCTGGACAGTAAGAGAGGAAGAGTGGGCTAACCCAGACTTCAGCGTGTATTTTGCTATGATAGGTTATTTCAACGTTGGGTTACCTTGAACATGTTTCCTTACCATTTTCCAGCAAATACATTTGCATAATTTTTAAAACTCGATCCATTTCAGGTTTCCTTTTTGCTACTCATCCCCGCCAGGAGAAGCGCAGATAAATGGGCTTACCACTCAAGGGTAAAATCCAAGCCCTATGCAAGTCATTAGAGATATGACCACTGACCTCAGCTACATCAAAGCTGTGGAACCTGCTCAAAGATGAACAGACCTGAGACGAAAGGAAGAAGCTGCTGCTAAAGTACAAGGCACATCAATCCAATTCAGCCACAAAAGATCTATAACCTCTTCAGAAAATATTCTTACCATTGCTATTAATGTTACTTATTCTGAAAAAAAACCCTCTAGTAATATATAAATAAATAATTACAGTGTAGTCTCTGAGAACTAGGTATCTTAAATATATATATATATATACCCACACACTTTTGTAATTATTCTCTGCATTTCCTGTTGGTTCATGAAACTATTTTTGATACTTTGGGATTTTTTTTGAGTATTTTTCTTCTGCCTTGCGAATTTGAAAGCAAACTCCAGTGAACCATATTCACTGAGGTATTATAATATCACCGTATTTCTAATGAAGTTAAAGTGGGCCTTTCAAAACCAGGCAAATGGTTTTTTGCTGAAACTTCAGCTTCTAAAATCATATGACTTTCCTGACTTGAGAATGAAAGAAACCACGCACTTTCTGCTCTTACACAACAGCAGGTTTCCTGACAGCATGACTTCCTCATTGTGAAATACAAAACAAAAAAGAGTTGACACAACACAGTATTCCCCATTTCTGATCCTAGTCAGATCATTTCTAGAGACTGAAAAACATGTATACTTATTAAATCTATGTGGTTAGGCTGAGCCTGTTCTTTGCTAGTTGATTCAGGTTCTGTCTCCCTGCCAAAAGCCCTGTTCTGAAGGTTTTCCAGATCCGTAACTCCTGAAACGAATGTTAACAGCCAGTGGCTGTTGCTTTGTGTTCTGGAAATCTTTCTGTTCTTTTTGGGCATCTCTGGTTCTGCCCCCATTAGAGGGTAAACTGAGGCAGTTAGGGTGTTTGCATAAATCCTAAATTACTCTTCCAAGGACCCTAGGCCCTTTGTCAAAGTGTACCAAAGGATTTTCTTGGCTAACACCAGCTACCAGAGCGCACACTTCTTTATGCAGTTCTCTTGTGGTTATCATGTTCCACACTGAACCTTCTACCTAACTGAAGGTGAACCTTGTAGGAGGCTGGATATGCTGAACAATAAGAGTGCAACTGTTTCTGAGAGGATTTGGGAAATCCAGGAATCTGGGTTTTAAGGATCAGTGCTCGTCAGCAGTAGCATGACGTGTCATCCCATATCCCAATCAACCTTAAATCAATTAAGAAAAATGTAACTTAGGTAGCTTACAGTACCTAAGTATGGACATGGGCGTGATAGTTGCAGTTTATAGAAGAGGGTGAAAAGAAAACCTGGGTGGCCTAGCTGGTAGGTCGGTAAACCCACATCTAGCTCAGGATGCAGCTGTCGGCCTGCAGCTTGGGTCTTGTAGGCCATGTTCAGAGGAGGAATTGGGCTGGGGTAATTCCTCCATCTCTTCATACTCCAAAGCCATTTTGGGGAACTTATTCAAATGGGATTTGTTCCGCCATGGCCGCCTCTCTCCCCTCAGGGACACAGGTGCCTGGCAGGAAGGTGCCTCCGCCGCCACCCTCATGGCAGAACCCTCCTGCTTTGAAAACATTCCAGTCCTCCCTGCTTATCCCAGCGCTACCCTTTCCTCTCCAGTCGTGCTGGCACCCCGGGTTGGTTACTGGGCACGTCACGGGGGGAAAACAGCACAAGCCCAAAACGAAACTTTCATGTTTGGAGCCTTTTCCCATCAGGACGTCCCTGCCCAGGGCCGCACATTGCTACCAGGCTCCCCTTCCGCCACGCACGGTGTGATGCCGACCACTACGTAGTCTGTTAAGCAACTACACAGGCGGTTTCGGTTCCCCGTCCCTCGGTAAAAACCACTGCGGGCGACCTAGGCGGTGCCGGGGACCCTAAGATGGAGCCGCGGCGCTCAGCACCCCTCCAGACAGAACCCCTCCAGACGCCCGCAGCCCCAACGGGCGCGAGGGCAGACTACCCGCCATCAGCTGCGTGACACCCCTCACTCCCGCCCTCCCCCCCCCGCCCCCCTCCTCGCCAAGGGAGGCGGGGCGGGGCCTAACCCGGTCGCGAGCAGCCCGATCACAGCTAGGGGGCGCCACGGCGCGGGTCGGGCGGGCAGTGGTTGGGGGGGGCAGTCACGAGACAGCCCGCACCAGCTGTTGCTGGCAGGCTGAGGCCAGATTCCGGGGAGGGGCGCCATCATTGGCTGAGGGTGAGCACCACAGGCGCTCCCATTGGCCCGCGTCAGGGGAGAGGCGGAGCGCGGGCGTCTATAAATGAGGATCGCGGAGCGTTCGCCTCGCGTATTTCGACTCGGAGCTAGGTCGGAACTGGTGGGGAAGTCGCCTGTCTGCTCATCGCCGCCGGGACATGCTCGCAGCCTGACTGACCGCAGGTGGCCGCCGCGCCCGGGACACGAATGAAGAAGCAGTTGCTCCTCCTGTTCACGCATCGGGGACTCGTCAGCCGAGGGGGCCGCAGGGGGAAGCGCCGTCGAAAATGGCCTCGTTCAGTATCCGCGCCGCGCGTCCTGAGGACTGCCCCGACCTGCTGCGACTGATTAAGGTGAGGGGAGGGGGGCAGTGGGCGGCGAGGCGGGTCGTTCCGTCCCGTCCCTGATGGGGAGGGGGCTCGGCGGGACCGGAGGGGTTCCTCGGACACTTGTTTCTCCCGTGCTGGGCGGCCGGGTTTGGGGCAGATCGGCTGCCTTCGGCGGGGCGGGGAGGGAGGGGGGGCACCTCAGCCCGTCCGTCTGAGGGAAAAACAAGCTCTTGCGCAATGCCGGGGGGGTGAGGGGAGAGGAGGAAGGGCCAATAGGGAAGCGGCTGCGGGCAGAGCGCGCTGCCATGCCGACACGGCTTTTTTTTTCCAGGAACTGGCCAAGTACGAGGACATGGAGGATCAAGTGGTGCTGACTGAGAAAGGTATAAAAGCGGCCCTGCTCACCGCCGGGTTGGCGGCCGGGTGATGGTATCCGTAGCTCAGGTTGCCCTTTGCTGTGTCTTCCTAGAACTGCTAGAGGATGGCTTTGGCGAGCACCCTTTCTACCATTGTCTGGTTGCGGAGGTGCCAAAAGAACAGTGGTCACCTGAAGGTGAGGCTTCCCGATACTTGGCTCTAGATGCTAAATGATGCATCCGATGCTTAATGCTGTTGGTTATACGTAGAACGTTCCACCAGTGGACTGGGGTAGGAGGAACAGGTTAACTGTTAAATGCAGTAACATATAGTGATACTCTGCTGAAGTAGTTGCTAATCCTGGAGGCGTGGGAAGATCAGGTATAACTATGTACTTGACTCCAATTAATTAAATGGCTTTTCTTGTTTGACCCTGACTTACCTTTATGTAATCCTGTTGAATCACATTTTTTTCTTTAATTTGTCCCCAATCTTCAGGTTACAGTCTCTAGCTTCGCCATGTACATGGCCCTTCTGTGTACATGGATGGGCGGGGAGGTAACTAAAAGATCCGTTACACAATAAAGTAGATGATCATAATATGAGGTAAGGTCTACAGGGACAAGTGCTATTCCCAAACCTTTACCAAAGACACAGTAGTTCAGAAACCTGTTCGCACGCTTCTCTTACAGTATGTGCAGAGTGTTAGGGCAGACAACTAAAATACTCCAGGTGTAGGTTTGAGTGGGTTTCACTTCCCTGTTAAGCCACAGAATTGTAATACAAGCTGCAGATTTACTTACCTTGACTTTATGGTGCTGAAGGTCAAGAAACAGCATGGTGCTCTCAGTGGAAGCCCCAGCTGAGGTGCTGGAAATGCTGATATAAAGGTGGCCTGTGAGCATGCCTTCCCACAGCACAGTTACTGAGGGACAGACATTGAAAGATCTGTGTTCTCTGCTGTTCAATAGACTTATTCTGCTCGCTAAGGAGGCAGAAGTGGAGCAGTTGCCTAAATTGTGAGCTGCTGTGTAAAGTTCTTGTATACCAGAATGGAAATACTGATCAGTAGGGAATGTGTTTGTAGAAAAAAAGCCTTGTGTTCAGCACTTACTCTGAAATCCTCAGAAGTATTGTCACAGTCTGGCAAGGGCAGGCTTCATTCTGCTAGGTTGACACAAGTCCGTAAGAATCCGTATTTTCAGTTGTGTGCTTGCTTGTAAAACTTGGTTCTTAATTCTAACCTAATAGCAAAGGTCTGCATGTCACAGAGAATATGTATGTTTAAACATGCATGTAAGAATAGATATTTCTGCCTTTGAAATCCAGGCTAGCTAAACTTAAGGCTTTTGTTTCAGAACACTGCATTGTGGGCTTTGCCATGTATTACTTCACGTACGATCCATGGATTGGAAAACTGCTGTATCTGGAAGATTTTTATGTGATGGCTGAGTACAGAGGTATGTATTGCAGAACTAGATGAGTTGCATCCTGTAGGGCTTCTCTGACAAAACCACACAAGAAACTTAAGTTTGTTTTGTTTTTGTGGTTTGGTTTTTTTAGGACTTGGCATTGGATCAGAAATTCTGAAGAACTTGAGTCAGGTATGTGTAAGTGAGAAGTCTGTGGACAAGCAGGAGTGAGGACGCGTGGCAGGGCAGTGTTATTGCTCTTTTAACTGCATGAGAGCTGCTCCTTTGGCACTACTCACAGGGAGATAAGAGGATGCTAGATGGCATAAAACATTGTCTGGAGTCTGTGAAATAGTGACAAATGCTGAAGTGACCGCCAAGAGTGAACTTGATGACTTCAGTGATGCAGTCACCAAATTTTGGGGGTGATGCAGTCAGTCAAATTTTGGGGGTTGAACTCCTTATTTCTTGAGGTCTACCCTTCCAACCCCTACAGTTCTGTGATTCAGTTGCTGAGTAGTCTGACCAGTTCTCTGTAGGCTTATCTGTGGTGGTTGTGTGAAAGGTCTCGCTGCCCGTCCCTGCAGGTCGCTGTGAAGTGCCGCTGCAGCAGCATGCACTTCCTGGTTGCGGAGTGGAATGAACCATCCATCAGGTTCTACAAGAGAAGGGGTGCCGCCGACCTGTCCACCGAGGAGGGGTGGAGGCTCTTCAAAATCGACAAAGAGTATCTTTTGAAGATGGCAACAGAAGAGTGAGAGAGGATTCCAGCTAATAAATTCTCCCAGCGAATGCATGTGCTCTCTGAATAAACTCCTTTGCTTTTTGGTGTACAGTCTGTAGTAGAATAAAAGTAGTGTGGATGCTAATAATGAAAATGCTATGCAGGTGTGGCCATAGAGTAATCCCTACTCCCTGATCCAAACGGAGTTCAGGCATCTGTGAAGTACCAGTACGTGCTCCTGTGTGCGTCCTTTACCAGTGTGGGCTTGTAATCTTTGTATATGGAAACTTCATTCTTGTAAGTGTCAATCAAATGTGTACAATGTACACACTGGTAGGGTTTGTTTTAATTATTGCCTTTTGTAAAAATAAACAGTGTTTTCACTTCATGGCAACAGTAGTGACTTTAATTCTCACACACACTTTTCAGTTAGGTAACATGCAAATTAACAAAAACCTCCCGAATTCACTCCCAACACCTCCATGAGTAAAGCATGGTTTCTGGTGGTTCTGGAAAGGTGGAAGAGTGTACTTGAGCATGACCCAGGGTGAAGTTCTGTGTGCCTGTGTTGGAGCTGAGCAGTTGGAGGGGCTCCAGATGAGTCTCTTCTCTGGGTGCTGCTGCGTGTCCCGTCTGGTCAATGTTATGTGACAGTGAATGTGTTACAGTTGGCTCACACTTGAAGTCTTCCAAGTGGGCAGCTTGTCTTAGCTCTAGAAAGCAGCTCTAGAGAAGTTGGTGCTTGTGGCATTGTCTCCTTGGAACTGCCAGGTAACTGCAGAGCACCTTGGCCAGGAGGGTGTAGCCAGGAAGAGGTGGCTGGCTGGCTGTAGTTCAAAGCCTAAAGCACATAAATAACTACGGTTGTGAGCAGGGGAAAGTACCTTTCACAAACCACAAAAAAGCCCTTCCTCTTGTCAATCTTGCCTCCTGGTAATCTGCATTTAGGTATGGGATCTTAACAGAGCTGTATGGAGTGTTTTGTGGGCTTCAGTGCTGTGGAGTTGGGAGCAGGGGTCTGAGCTGCCTGAAACGAAGTGGTGAAAAGCTCTGATCCTCGGTGTTTAAACCCTTGTGCAGGAGTCTGTGCAACCAGCGCTGCTCCTCTGCTGCTTATGATCAGCTTGGGAGTGAACTTGCTGCGTCTGCCTGTCTCAGGTTGCTGGTGGAAGCCGGCACATGCAAGTTTCACACAGAGCTCCTCTTGCTCTGTAACAGCCCTGCAATACGAGGCTTGTTTTGGCCAGTGCTGCTTCCCCATCCAAGGCAGGGAAGAGACTGACCTGCCTTGTAATGTGCCCTGGTTTAAATTAGGTTTTAAACTGGTTTTGGTTGCTGCATAAATCATGCCAGC
The DNA here is from genome assembly GCF_964237585.1 of Gallinula chloropus. Lineage (NCBI taxonomy): Eukaryota > Metazoa > Chordata > Aves > Gruiformes > Rallidae > Gallinula > Gallinula chloropus. The sequence continues at coordinate 128,317,921 of NC_140085.1, read as the reverse complement.
TGGAAGATGTCTCCTCATCATAGAGAGGAGTGGGCAATGAGTACTTCAACCACGTGTAACCTTAACCTAACTTTAAGGATGAGATGTCCTTCTGCCTAGCACCAGCAGCAGGCTGTGCAGGGCGTTTAGCACAAAACACTGGTTTGGTTTTGGTTTTTGCTAAGGGGTTGGCAGCAGTGTGCCAGCTCTGACCAGGTGTGAGATAGGGCTCAGCTGTTGCCTTGGGAATGAGAAAGCCAGTAAGAAGCACAGGAGCTCTTGGAGGAGAGCAGGAGGTACCATATGCCCAAGTGGTTGGACAAACACGGGCTGGACTGAGCCCAGAATCTGGTGCAGAAATAACCCTGAGGTAGCAGATCAGGTTCTGCATAAAGAAATCATCATTTCTGGATGCTCCCCATGTCTGTCCAGCACCTCAGCTGTGAGACCGCCCATAACCACGTGCAGGAGCTTAAGGCTCAAATTCCTTCCCTGCCCAAGGGGAACAGAAATCCCTGTTTCTCACTGGACAGGAGATGAACTGCAGGGCTCCAAACTGCCCTACTTGCTCTTGCTGAGCTTGTACTCACTGCTGTAGTTCTGCAGGCCAAAGGAGGTGAGAATAAGCCCACATGATGAAGCAGCCCTATAACCAGAACTGGAGGCAGTATGGGAAGGGTGAGATGGTCTCCAGCAGCTCTCGCTGAGTGTCAGGGTGGCGTATCTTCTCATCAGTGAAGCTGTGCTAACTGCACTGGTAGCTCAGTGAGCTGCAGGAACCTACTGGTGCATCTCAGTCGTAGTGGAATCTGTCCTGGAGTTATTGGTAGTTCTTTTGGCTCGGTGTATCCGTCCAGAAGGTAATTGCTAGTAGAGCTGTTTAAGAATGTTTTTGTTTTCACATTAACAGTTCATTAGATATCTAGGACAGCCCTGCTTAAATCTCAGGCCCCAGACTTCTGGAGCACAATAAGGCTATCAAAGCTGCATGACTGAATGGAACAAGCTAACTAATTAGGCATTATAATTAGGAAAGCAAGCAGCTTAGTCAAAATTTCAATCAATTTAAAAGTGTTTACCGTGTCTTGTTCATCATCTGCCCGGACAGTTTACCAGTGCATTTTCTAAATGAATCCTGCTGAAACAGATCCTGAGCGAGCCACAGAAAGCAGGTGAAGCAGTGCAAAACAAGGAGGCCCTTTCTAGCCGACTGTGATAATTTAAAACACTCACCCATGAAAAGAAAGAAAATGGACTAACCTTTCAGATGTGACTTTCACTGAGATCCTACCAAGATAAGAGGTAGGGCTTTTAAAACCATCAGAAACATTCTGGCAGTAAGAGTCTCCAGGAGAGTAACGTGGTAATGCCAGGGCTCAAGGAAAGACCAACTTTTAACTCCGGCAACAACTTTTTCCTGAGCTACTGGAGGACCACAGTGATCCTGTAACTACAATCGAGATGTACAGCTGAGTATTCTCCATGGGTTTAGACATGGAGAAACCTCACCCAGCTTGATTTTCTCAGGTTTTGGTATAATGATCACACCACCAGGCAGCAGTGGGGAGGTGTGACCGGGGCTAAGCAATACCAGTAGGCTTTGACCTGGTCACCCGTATCACAGCAGTGGGAATCCATCACAGCACACGCACAGGGCTTGTGTGGGCCCTGCAGGTACGGAAGTGTCACCCCATTTCCTCACTGCAGCATGCCTGCCTCTGGGGAAGAGTTAGAGAGCAGGTGTTACCGACAGTGCTGATAGCATCTCATCTCCCGGGAGGTGAGGTGCAAAGATCCTCCTTGCTCTCACCCTCAAGCTCATGACTCGGGAAGGGAAGGTCTCCGCAGGCCAAGCCAGTCAGCCGAAGACTTTGCGACTGCAGTGTTCCCACCTTCCCATCGTGTGGGGACAGAAAAGTCACCTCCGACAAATTTGTGGCCCGAGGATGCAGCAGGGGGCTGTACCCAGCTGCAAGAAGGAGCGAAGGGCTCACCGCCCCCTCTCCGCTTGGTGTTTTCCTGCTCGAAGGCTCCCACACAATGATCCGAGCCGTAGCCATAGCGACAGCATGGGAAGAGGCTTTTTTTGCCTACATAATTTGAGTTAAAACACAATATATGCGAGAAAAACAACCCTTCCCCCTCCTCTCTTCTGTTAAAGAGCCTGTGCTCTCAATGTAATTCAAAAAGCCAAGGCAAACTTCTCCCCCAGCAAGCGTGGCAGCGCTTTAATGCATCCCTGCACACTGGTGTTTTGTTTTGGGAGAAGGGCCACCTTGGAGCCTGGCCATCGGAACAGAGACTGAAAACACCAGCCTAGGTATGGAGCAGGGACTCGGGAAACCACTGCGCAATTTGCAGAGCGTAACCCTGAGCGAGACGTCAGCAGGGAGACATGCCTGGTGCCTCCCTCCCTTTGAAATGAGGGGAAGGTTTGTTTCCTTCAGGTGGCAGAAGTTTCCCCCATGTCAGCGCTCGCACTCCGGGCCTTTCCCTCCACACACCTTAGGGGAGCAAAAGCGGAACAGGAGTGCGCACCCAGGGGCACGGCGCCGGCGGGCAGCAGCGCCGATGGACCCGGCAGCCGTTTGCCTGGGTTTAACTAACTCACCTCACCTACCAGGCTCGGCTTTGCCCAGGTGTTCTGCTCGCCTCGGCAGGATTGCTTGAACCCTTTCGGTTGGGTTTTGCTTTGTTTTTTGGAAACGTGGGTTTCAGAGAAGCAGCCACAGTTTAACTAAAGGCAAAACAACAAACAACTAACTAGTGTGCCTGCCACTAATGTTTAACCTCAGGGCAAGCTCAAAGCTGGACAGAACTTCTCCATCCAGGCGCGGCTCCCTCCCAGGACTCTCCTTTCTCCCCTCAAAGCCTGCTTAACTTTTTTTGCTGTCGAGCAAATCCTTGCTAAGCACATCCTTGATGGAAGGCTTTAGAGCCCAGCCCATCAGGAGCTCCGACTAGTCCCCATAGGGAGCTTATGGAGGAGAGGGTGTAAGACTGAAGGTGGTGGACGTGGGCTCTGGGGTAGGAGCACAGCCCAACCCCAGTGCAGCACTGCCAAGTGCACTTCTCCTCTTCCTCAGGCCTCGCCCTACCGTGCCCTGACATTTTCTGCAGTCAGAAAGGCTGCTGTGGTTGGTAACAGACTAAAGCATGGGTATACACCTTCACTGAAAAAGGGAGGGGGAAAATTCCATCTTCAAACCAGTTTCAGTTTCATTTCACAGATTTACTGGAGGCCAGAGACAAGAGGTAAAAAGCCCCAGGGAAAAATTAGTTCTCGAGGATGAAAAACAAACATCAGTTGCATAAACTCCTCCAAGTTAAATAGTTTTGTTTGTTTGCATTTGGACCTTTGAGTGTTTCTGATATTTGCACAGCAGCTGTGACCTGGTCACGTTCACTCAAGCGAAAAGGCATCTCCGTTTTCTTGAGCTTTGTCTCCCTTCTCCACCAAAACAGATTAAAAAGAATGTCATCTCCTGAACATTTGCCATACAGCATGGTGAGGTGGCTTAACGTCTTCCAAAACAGCTCCTAGGAGCCCACTGTGAAGGGAAGAGACACAGACCTCTGAAATTCCTACTAGAAACCTTCCTTCACCTAGAGAAAGAGGCATGAGGAAGACAGTAGCTTTCCACATGAAAGCCTCTCTGTGTTCCAAGCAACCTGGTATATTTGAGTTGGTGTTTTCTAAACACACTGGTAAAAGTGCAGGATGAGATTTTACAAGGCTGACTGCTATAAATACGCACCCGGATACCACCACAAAGATACCTTTGAACAGTCTTCCTCTAATTGCTCTCATGATGAGCAAACTCCAGTCTGGGCTCTTCACAATCTCCCTGAACTTTCACGTTTGACCCGTTTCAGTCACCAACACAGAAACCCCATGGCACAGTTTGTACGGGAGGAAACAAAAGGACTCCTAGTTTTTGTCCAGTCTCACGCCTTTGGCAATCAGTTCATATGGCAGAACTTGGGTGGGGGTTTTTTCCCCACAGGCAACTTCCCACCACGGGCTAACACCAATGCACAAGAACATTTCCAACCACACAGCCTGGATACAGTTTAGCTACAGCTCCAGGCAAGTGGGGCTTTTTTTCTTCCCCTACCCAACCCTCCATCCCCCTCCCCACCCCCCGTTTTTTCAGTGTCAATGAAGGATGGAGACCTACACTCCCCACCCCAATAGCTCATAACCTCTGTACAGGGCTGTTGATCTGGGGCAGAAAGTGTAAAGGAAAACAGAGGCAGGTGGAGAGGCCTGCGGCAGTGAAGGGATGCCAGGCCCAGGGGCGGATCTCGTAGGCTGCCCCAGGGAGCCATGCACTCCACGGAGGGAGTGGCATCAAGGGAAATAGTTTGGGCTTTTTTTTTTTTCCTTCCAGATAAATGTAATCAGAAGAAACTGTTTTTTCACAAAACCAGAAATCTCAAGAGGTAAATTCCTGGGATACATTAATATTTTCTGGATTATTTTTACCTCCCGTCGGTCTCATTAGCCGTAACTCAGTGGATTAGCAAGCCTTGGATTTAGTGGGGCAGGAGCAGGAATTACTTGCTGCTGAAGAGCAATGGGTAGAGCTGGCAGAGGCAGCAACAAGGGCTAGCATCAAAGAACATTACATTAACCTAATTTTACACAAAACTAGCTAAAAATTCAAGGGATAATGCTGTTCCTTAGCCTGGCAAGGAAACACACCCATTTCATGTAGCTATGTGTCTCTGAAAGCTGGAAGACTGTAAATAAGACAGATAAACAAAGTCCACTGCATTACAAAGTACAGCTGGTCCAAATGACGATGAAGACAAGGTTAAAGAGTCCCAGAAGGAAAAAAAAAAAAAGAAAACCTTTTGATAAGCAGATACTCAGGACTTATAGGCATCAGTTGACTATTTTCTCAGTACAGGGAAGTAATAAAATGATCCTGCATTTCCATGACGAGTTTGCCATCACCAAGATTTGACTGAAATTTGATTACAGAAGCCCTGCAGGGAGTCATGTCCTCAGGAAACCTTGCATGTGAGAGGAAGCTGTGCAACGGCCAGAATCCCACAGCTTCTTCTCTTGCCATTTGGGCTTGATGTCAACAAGCTAGTACTTTCTGCTGTTAAAAGCCAAAGCACTTCTCACCCTTGCAGTTCAACACACTCAGACATCCCTGCTTCACTCGCAGGCAGGACCAGGTTTGCCTGTATAAACCCATAGCCACCTGCCTCTCCAGTACAGGCCAGGCAGCTGGAGCTTCCCTTACTCACGTGTCTGTCTGGTTTTCAGCTAAAGTGCTTTCTGGAATAAGCACAGGACTGGAAAGGCCAAAGGTCCTCTTAGCACAGGTCTAAAAGCAGGAAGGGTTTGTGAGGTATAGAGAAGGATGTGAACATCATCTCCTGTTCTTTCTTTGAGAAGCTGTCCAGCCTTCGGTATCCAAGAAACAATGGTCCTTTCATTTAAAATTCAAAGCATCTTCTGTTTGTAAAGAACATAAGACAAATGTAAATCTGCCTTAAGCCATGTGCAGCTTGCAACAAAAGGGTTAAAAGCACAAATATGGCATGGTCTGTGCTGGGTTGCTCTGTGCACTTCATAGCCCCAGTGTCGTGGGGACAGTGGCTCTTGCAGCTTGGTCCTTCCGTTTCATAATCTTTTTTAAGTTCAACCATGGTGGCCTTAACTTTAAGCAGCTCCAAACCACACCTACATCCTTTCTCAAACTCATCACAGGCACTGCTGTCGGTGTTTCAGAGGAGCTTCTGTGGGAGATGGCTCAGGATCGAGGGGCATGGCGGTGGCCGTGAAGAGCTGGGAACTCTCAACCCTTTGGAGCAACAAGCACTTGCCCTGCACCGAAGGACCTGGGGAGAGCAGGATGCCCTGGGAAATGATCACAGACAACAACTCCAAGCATCAAAGTCTCATTGCATTGTCCCTGGTGCTACCACAGCCAGCCCAACCTGCTGGGCTGCAGCGTGAGGAACATCTTCTGCAGGCTCAGCACCTGCTGACACAACATGCAGATGAATGCAGCTCCCAGGCGAAGCCAAAACAGCATCCCTTTCCAATGAGGCTGAGCACCAGCAGTCTCGTGACACAGTGACCAGTATTTGGGAAGAGCCTGATTCAGGCCAAGATGGCTTCTCTGCAGCAGGGCTGAGCTGTGGCAGATGATATTTAGCACCTCCTGGGATGTGAAAAAAGGACTCAAGGCCATGGGGTGGGAGCAGGAGAAACCTGTAGAGAAATGCAGAAAAACACAGGGAGCAGACATGGGTTCTTCCCTCCTCAAGTCTGACCAGTGGAGAGGCCCAAGCACACCAAGGGCAGGCAGGAGCTGGGCAGCTGGTCAGCCCTGCTGCCAGGACCCCTCAGCGGCCATTTTATACCATGACGCAGAGGAAGCTCACACTTCTCCTCCTCCAGACAAGGAAGTGTGTGGTCTGAAGAGACTTTCATTCTTGATGGTGATAGGCAAAGGCAGTGTTATGGAGCCACTGGGCACCACCTGGGTACCTGCCTCACAACCGTGCTCCCTGCCACACCGGGTAAAACACACCCCAAGTTTTTTAAGTGAAGAAATACAGCACCCTGCAGCACAACAGCAGCTTTTCCCACAAGCAGCTTTTTGCAACACAGCTGACACAAAACATAAACACTATTTCCAGAGACCCTTTTACTGAAACCCTGAAAAGTCAGCCAGCCACCACCTTGGCCAGGTAGCTGCCAACCACCAGGGCCTGCACACACACATTTTGGGAGGGCACTGGGGTGTCCCTGGTGCCAGGCGAATATGGCCAGGAGGGTGTTCAGGGCTGCCCTTGAATCAGCCAACACCCGCCAACAACCTCCATGGACATCCAACAGAGCTGCCACCGTTGACTAAATCCTCTCTTCTTCACGGTAGTTTATTAAATTGCAGAACCTCATCATTAGGAGTGACCTGAATAATGGGTTGGTGAGCACAGGTACATGAGCTCCTCTTGTTTTGCTCCATTAAACCTGTAGGTAACATGTCTGTCTCCTGTAACTCCCTTCACACCAGCAGTAAACTGCACATGAGAAAAGCAAATGCAACGCCGATCTCTTCACAAATAAATCCTCCTATCCTTCAAACACATCCCTCTTCTGCAAGGCACGCTGTAACACCCTTTCAACCTGGATTTGGCTGCAGGGTGCCAAAAAACACTGCAAGGCTGCTGTTGCCAGGCTTTCAGGGACAGCTGCCCGGATCTGCAGCGTGTCCCATGAGGGAGGAGAGGCCACTGCTCTGCTAGCACGGGGAGACAACCTGCACGCACCCACGTCAACACTGGGCAATGTGCCATGGCCCCCTGCACCATGTGTTTAGGAATAACGGCTCAGGGGGCACCAGGAGTCCTCCAGACATGCCGGCACAGAGCCATGCCCCCTGTACTGGGTCAGATGAGGCAATGGGGCCAGTACAGCCATCACAACTAAAAATTAACCTGGCTCAAAACCTTGATGTTTAAAACAAATTATACTAAAAAACAAAGGAAAAAAAAGTGAGCTTATTGTTCTTCAGCACTCAAAATAATAATTGACCAGGTTTTAAGGAGACACCATCTCGAAATCAGGAATAAAAGCTGCTAGCAGTAACCATACATGAGAAGGAGCTAGAGGAATCTACAAGGAGAAACCTTGAAAGCAGGGGCGATGAGCTGTCAGAATTCCTCAAGGAAATTACTGAGGCAAGAGAAAAATGTTGGGAAGACCTCAGCAGAGCCCCCAGGGCCAGGGAGGTGCTCCAGGCAAAGCCAGGAACATCCAACAGAGAGGTCACAAAACGCAGCAAGAGGAGAAAGGAGGAGAAAACAAGCTGGTGCAGAGAATTAAGTCAACAGTTGGGTATGGAAATATTACAGCATCTTCTGCCTGGGACCCCAGGGCTGAGTTCCCATGGATATGGGCAGAAAGGGTCCTTCTTTTCCAGCTGTTCCCAGCTGGCCAGTGTTGAGCTCTCTGCTCCAGCAGCATCCCTCCGGAGCTGGCAGGTGAGCCGGGTGCTGCACAGGACGCCCCTCGGCCTTCCTGCAGGCAGAGCCGTTTTACAGCTGCGGGGGAAGAGCCCTGAGCTCATGTGCAAGGAAAACTGTTCCCCTCACGCCTTTCACTCAGCAAGGAAAACACAAACATCCTGGAAATCCTGCAGGATTACCAATTTAAATTACCACCCCACACCTCCTTAATGTTTACCATTTTATTCATGGCAGTTTTGCCTAGGACTGGTGCCTAGAGTTTATTCATGGGAGTTAACCCTGTAGCCATCCAGGACAAAAGACAGGCTCCAAGCACAGCATGTTCTTAGCTCAGAGACGCGTGGCCTGAGGTACATAACGTTCTGCACACCCAGGTCACACCCGAGCTCACCCACTGGGCACCTAAAATCACTTGGGTATTTCTGCTCCCACAGTTCTGTTACTTCTGGTGTGAGTCACTGCCTGGCACTGAGGGTGCTTGTCTATCAGCCCTTCTCTCGCACCCCTCCAACAAGAGTCCACATGGCAGGGTAACCTCATCCACAGGCAGGGAAACAGTGTAAAGGCTATAATGCTATAAAGCAAGCAAGGAAATTAAGAGAAGGGCTGTGGGAGTAAAAGAGGATGTGCTCACACTGACATTGCACTACCTCTTCTTTTCCACAAGCAAAGGCTTCTTCCCCTTTACTGTTTTCCTCTTGGTCAAAACATGTTTGCTGATTTTAGCATCTGTGTATTTTGCTCGCTGGTACAAGGATAGATCGCGCTGATCTTACTCCACCAAGGCAAAAGTACAGCCAAAGGCTGTTTGGCCCCTGGGACGTGTCCTTGTACAGTTGGATGCTGTGTGAAAGCTGCAGAACGGCAGAGGCCTCCAGTACTGTGTATGAATTGGCTCAGCTCGCTGTTGGCAGGGATGGGGGGAGAGCTGAGCAGATGCACATTTTCTTCCTCCATCACCCGGTAACAGCCCGTTGCTGTCCCGTGAACCTGGGGGTGAGGAGCGCAGGAAGGGCAAACACAACAGACAGTGGTGCCTCACACATTCCCCACTGACCCACAGAGGCGAAAATAAGTCCTGTGCTGCTCGGGGCCGCTGAGTTTTCCCCAGCACCTTCATTCCCTTCAGCATAGGAAGGGTTGCACCCAGCCCCGAGCCTGCCCGGGCTTGCTGGAGAGGCTGCCGCTGCGTCAGTGCCGTGCGTGGCACCGCACCGGGCACCGAGGCTGAGTCACTTGCGGCTCCTGATGCCATTCCTCATCCCTGGCAGGATATGGACAATGTGTCAAGCCTGGCACACGACGGTAAACATACCCTTTTGGGCTGGCTCCGGTGCTTTTAGCAGCCTGGCTTAGTTTGGGCAGTTTGTAAGCGATGCTTTTGGGACAGAAGAGCAGAAAAGGCGGTGGGGACGGGCTCCCCCAGGAACACAGAGATGCCTGCAACGTGCTGCGCTGAATAACAAACCTCTGTGGGGCTTTTTTGGTGGAATGCCACAGTATCACAGAGCCCTGCTTTGAACTCAGGTTACCTTTATGATTCACGGCATGAATGAGCACTTAGTGGGTGCATACAAGAGCGCTGTACGAATCAGGAAACGGCTCTTTCAGGTCTCCTTACAAAAGGAAGTGAGTCTGAGGCTTGCTAAATTTACAGAGAGGCCGCTGGTGAATTTAATCTAGGGCAGGGGATGGGGGGGAAGGGAAGAATCCCTTTTCTTTCACTGTAGGTTGATAAACTTCACTCCAGGCTTTTCTGTACACAGTTTTTAACAGCCAAAAAGGAAGTAAAGGGGCAGCCTGCCCATGACCCTTAGCTGGGGTGTGCGTACAGCCACCAACACTTCTGGCTTCGTGCTTCAGCATCCTCCCCATTGCTTTCCTGTGCCCCTCGGGTAAAGCTGTGAGTTGGCACCAAGGGAGCACCACCACACACCTCTGCTCGGGGTGTCTGTCCTTCCTCCTCTGGGCCCTCCCCACCCCCCTCACCCCCCTCCAGCTGGCTGCCGGCAGAGCGGGGGCACAGCGGGCTCGCAGGGTCACAAAGGCACCTCAGCACCCCAAGCCAAGAGCTGGATGTGGCTCACTTTCGGCTCGGAGGAGCAATTCTGCTGCTTCAAGGCCACGGGTGCTGCGCCCTGGAGTCAAACGAAGGTATTTCAGGTTAGGGCAAGTGCCAGGAGATCTGGATGCAGTGGGCTTGAGGACACCCTACGTTTTGAATTATTTCGGTACTGGGGGCGGTATGGGTCACGTCATGGTGGCCAACGAAGGAAAAAGTGAGGTTTTTCCTCTTGAGGTTATTCTTTTACCCAGGCAGGTGGCTGCTGATCTCACAGCTCAGCTTAACGCAGAGACTGAGCAAGCCTCTGATGCAAGACAACGCACTCACATGCAGCCCTGCAGCGCTCCCCTGCCAGCTGCCCTCCTTGGGTAGGAAGGACCGATGAACCCACCAGCAACAGCATGGTTGCTGACCAAGACCCAGGCACTCCAACTACATGTAAAGTACATCTGGTTGCTTTAGTGTCTGTCAGAATTAATTCTTGAGTCCTGGCAGGTTTACACTCACACTGTACACAAAAAGAGAAGCTCCCTGACCAAGCTGTCCCACTGCCCCCACTGCTGTTTTCACGGTGGGCATGAAGATGCTGGGGTTGTGACTTCGAGCACAGCTCGAGCTACTGCATGGCTATTCCCAGGCACACAGTAGCAAGTCACCCAGGATCTGTCTTCCCCTCCAGGAGATCCAGCAAAGTTTACCAGTAATGAGATCAGGCCCCAGTAACCGGGCTTGGTGATGGAGCTGGGTTACCTGCCACAGCTGGATGCAGCCCATATGACTGGCTGGCTTTGTGTCAGTAGATTTAGACCTTTAAGTGCACTCCAAAAAAAAAGGCCAGGAGGAGTCAAGCAGCTTAGTATGGCACAGACACTGCAGCTCCATTTCCCATGCAGAAAGGTAATTTGAGAGGAAGAAGCCAGCTGTGAGACATCCCAAGCCCACCTTTGATTTCTCAGCTTTCAACACCACTGCAATGGCTACCAGTAACCCCAGCCTGAAAATGCACTGGTGAGAGCAGCATTCTGGTAGAGTCCATGAACTTCAAGACAAGATGAAAGTCCAGACTAGTCTTTGACCAGAGGTGGCCAATAATGAATTTCACTGAGATGAAATGGGAGAAAAGAACACAGTTGCATCACTACACCAATGTTGCTTCCAGAGAAACCTTGAGAAAGCCATCAGCTCAGGTCAATCCAAGAACCACACACAGTCAAAAAATACCAGAATCAGCTAAATAGGACAGAGGAGTGTTACACAATTAGTAACTTTTTTTTTCTTTCCCTGCTGACACAGCTTCTGCTTTGTAGCTAAGACACTGTTACCAAAGGTTTTCCTTGTAAACAAGAAGCTTTTGTACCCGTCAAAACCACTCGACAGTGGGGTTGACCTAACCAGCTGCCAGGCCACCCAGGTGCACCCCTGCTTTGAGATGCTACACCCAGGAAGGCCCAATGGGAAGTCACGCAGGCCTCCCCAGCACCCCTGAAGAGCCAAAATGCTTTCTGTCAATAGCAGTTTATAAGGAGTTTGGGATTTAGAGGAAGTTATGGAAATAACCTTTGCCAAACAAAAGAGAAAAGAGAAACACATGCAGCTGAAGGCTGTATTTGTTCTGAAGCAAAGGTGCTCACAGTGAGATGTGCAGAGCTCCCTGGAGAAGAACCTGGGGGTGCTGGTTGACAGCCAGCTGAATATGAGCCAGCAGTGTGTCCAGGTGGCCAGGAAGGCCAATGGCATCTTGGCCTGTATCAGAAGCAGTGTGGCCAGCCGGAGTAGGGAAGTGATTGTGCCCCTGTACTCAGCCCTGGTGAGGCTGCATCTTGAGTCCCGTGTTCAGTTTTGGGCCCTTCACTGCAGGAAGGACATTGAGATGCTGGAGCACATCCAGAGGAGGGTGACGAAGCTGGTGAAGGGTCTGGAGCACAAGTCCTGTGAGGAGCAGCTGAGAGAGCTGGGGCTTCTTAGTCTTGAGAAAAAGAGGCTGAGGGGAGACCTTATTGCTCTCTATAACTATCTGCAAGGTGGTTGGAGAGATGTTGGGGTTGGTCTCTGACAATAGGACAAGAGGAAATGGTTTCAAATTGCACCAGGAGACTTAGGTTGGATGTCAGGAAGAATTTCTTCACCGAAAGGGTTGTCAGGCATTGGAACAGGCTGCCCGAGGAGGTGGTGGAGTCACCATCCCTGTGTGTAGATGAAGTGCTTAAGGACATGATCTAGAGCTGGGCTAGTCAGGGTTAGGCTGTGGTTGGACTCGATGATCTTAAGGGTCTCTTCCAACCCAGGTGAAAAAAAAATCATTTTTTCCTATAACCTTCCTGCCGAGGCTACTGAATGGAGCAGCAGCCAGACCCTTCAGCTCCCAGGGATTTTGCTTCTCTAGGTCTACAATACGATTCCCTCTGTATCAAGCCTGGCTGTTCGCTGCACTGCAGTCACATACAGGCTCTTCGAAGGCGACAGATGCAGCGAAGAATGCTCCAAATCATTTCAGATCCCACCTCAGCTACGAAGCCTGTGCCTGGGGCATCCTATGGTTAGAGCACTGCCTCTAACCCTGACTTTTGCAAGGAACACTTGTGGCAAAACAATGTGTTTTGACTCAAGGCTGCAGGATTGTGCACATATACCCGAGCTAACAGGAGTGCTTCAGGTTGGTGACGCTTCCTGTGGCAAAGGCGAGGCTGCACTGCCTGCTTTTACTCGGGCAGCAGAGACACTGCCCACAGGAATTCCCATCCCAGCGTGCAGGGCTGGACCCCAAGGACCATAGAGCTTCAATCCCCTGCCACAGGCAGCTATGAAATTTGGCTGGGGAGTGTATCACCTCTACCTTATGCTGTAACCCCCGCAGGCAGGATCTGGCAAAGGAGAATAGGTGCGCACACCAGTGAGCTCCACGCCTCTGGGTACGTGTGCGTACAGAATCACTCAGAATCACTGGGTTGGAAAAGACCTTGGAGATCAAGTCCAACCGTTCCTGTCCTGTACTAAACCATATCCCTGAGTACCTCATCTACCCATCTTTTAAATACATCCAGGGGCAGCGACTCAACCCCCTCCCTGGGAAGCCTTTTGGTAAAGCACTTTTCCCTGAACTTTGTCTAATCTGAACCTGCCCTGGTGCAGCTTGAGCCCATTCCCCCTCGGCCTGTCACGTGGGCAGAGATCAACGCTTCCAAAGGAATAAAGGCAGGACACACACTAACAATTTAAAATTATTTCTACCTTCTCCCAAAATTCTCTATAAGGATTCAATTGCAGTATTTCTCTTCACTTCTTCAATGGATTCCACAAATAAGGAAAGAGATCTATACACAAATTTCAGGACTAAGTTGCATTTTTGCCTCTTTCCCCATACATATATATATAAAAATAGTGGTCAGCTGCTCTCCTGTTGCTCATTAGAAGAGTCTGTGCCAAGCAAGTGGAATGTTTATGATCTCTTGTGCTCTCACCAGCATGAAACTTCTGGGTTTGTTAATTTATTTCCTGTACTTGTGAAAAACAGAAGACATAGGGAAAGGAGTTCAGTTAAGGCTGTTGCTCACACTTGGGACCCATCTCCTTCTCATGTGTGGCTGCAGGTGCTCCAAGGCAGTCATTTCCTGACAGCTGAAAAAGCCTTCTGGTCTGATGTCTATCTGCTGGGCTGTCTTTAAGCAGCAGCATAAATACGCAGCGCGAAGATGCAGATCAAGGACAAAGCTTTTCAGCCCAGGGAGACTTATTTTAACACACACACACACATAGATATGTAAACAGAGCTGAAAAGCTGCTGTGTTTGAGTTGGGATTAGCTAACGAAACAGGGCGGACGCGGCGAGTTTCACTTTGCTCTCAAAGAGGGTAAAAAGCAGCAGAACAGCTAATAACTGCATCGGGAGGAATGAGGAAATCACTTCTCAGGGGAGGCTGGGGGTGAAAACACCTGACTTATCGAGTAACCACATTCCTAAATGCTGATGTGGCACCTATCAAGTATGACTGAAAGCCAACACAAGTACAGGTGTCTCAGTCTGTACTCCTACCCCGGTGGTAACCGTCTTATGTGGGGCAGCAGAACACGCCAGCCGAGGGCCCTCTCTAAAGGAAGAAACCAAACTCCGCTGGCATTGCAGGAGTGGTGTAAGCACAGTCACAGCTGTGACTGACACTTCCCTTCCACTATTGACAGAAGCACTGCTTTGACCCTCTCAAGCCTGTTTGAACTACGTCAGCAAATTTAAAGTGAAAAACAAAACACCACACCCCCACTCCCACACACCCTCCTCCCCCTCCCCCGACCCCAAACCCTGTGCAACAGCTCCGCTGCCTTTGCTAAATCAACATCCTTCTTTACCAGCCTCAAAGAGTCATAAAAGCCTGCTGGCAGAGAGCTTTTCTGCCTGAAGCAACCACATGCCTTATGCCTGTATTTAATAAAAAATAAAATAATAAGAAAAAAAAAGCTGGCCTGTTTTGTAATGCCCACACTGCCTGGTATTCCTGTAACCAAGTTTGGTTTTCTCCACCAGTCCATGGAACATGCTCAGCCAGAATACCTCACCAAGTAATAACAAAGATGTTTAAAAGCACTTCAAATCCAATTTGCTTTCTATTTTCTTCCCTGTTCTTTTGAGAAAGTGAATGTATGGTACGAGCACAGGTTTAAAGTCCATCCTTGTCCCATTTCTCATATTCACTGATTAATTTAGGAGCACTTAAGACTCAGCCACAGAGCTTTAAACACTCCAAGCTACTTGGATTACAGGGACTTGTGGAGCATCATGCCCTAAGGGACAGACTCATGGCAGTGGCAACAAGCACTGAAAGGGTTTTATTGTGCAACAATGTCAACATGCTGGAAATCCTTTTGTATTTACCTTCTTTTAAAAATTTTTTTTCCCCACTCCCCTCCCCTGGCTGGGAATAAGGAAACAGCCCAGTTATTCTATAGCTGGTTCCCACCACCAAAACGTTCTGGTTCCCACTGAGCTGTGCATTCAAGCAAAAAACAAGAACAAACATTAACAGCTCCATTCCCATCCATCTACTAGACAGGAACTCACAGATGCTTCATTATGTACCTCCCGCTGGCTCTGATGAGGCAGAAGATTTGTATGGAAAGGAAGGGGAGAACTCAGACAAAACACAAGAGTCATTGTAATTGTTCTCATTCGGAATTCTATTAGCTAATGTCAGCCAAAACACCCTGCTACTTTAAGTTTTCCCTCACCCTTAAAAAAATATGGACATTGTCAACAGCGACTGGAAAGCCTTCCAGGGGCTGTGCAATGTCACCTACCTGAGATTAAAGAACATAAGAAAAAGGGGAGGAGGGTGAAAAAAAACAAGTCAGGATCATTTTGTGTAACTGGAATTTTATTTTATATATAAATAATAACAAGAGACTGAGGAATCTTGAGACTTGCTACTTGCAATGCTGATCCTGCAACGGGACAAGCGCGGGCAGACTGGAGTCCCACTGCAGAACGGAGGACACGGTCTGGAGACTGACCCAAAACACGTAGTGTCCTTTCACAGGTGCCACACCAGAAGCCCAAGCAGCACAGCATCAGTCTTTCCTGAGGCAGAAGGCAGATTAGTCACATTCAAAATCATAATGGATTCACAGATGGTTCTCCTCTCGCTTGGGAAATTGCTGCTCATACCTATATTTTTATTCACCTATAGCCAAAGAAAGGGGCCAGAGCATAAGGGAGGGAGGGAAGAAGGCAGGGTTATGGTGTCAAGGCACTCTCCCTTCTCAAGGTGCAGTTAAAGCTCTTTTCCTTTGATGTGGCAAGCAGATCAAAATCTATTTGAGGAACATTCTCAATACCAATTTACTCCTAGTAAAGCCATTTAACTCTCCCTATCACTGACATTACAGCACCAATGTCTGTGCCAGAAAACTCAATTCTCATAGTTGAGCTGTATGGAAATAGAGAGAGAGGGCAGCAACAGAACACCATCTGCAATAGTGTGTAATAAAACAACTTTCTTAAATAGAATTCTTTTTAATTTGCACCAGTTGCCTTTTCTCCTAATCTCACTTACTCTGCTGTAAAACTAGGGTAATTAACTCAGAGAAATTAAACTGCATAAATACAGAGCCTGAGGAGAGTGAAGATGAGAGATGCTGTCTTCATGGAAAAACACAGAGCCACGTCACTGCTGTGCAACTCTCCAGCTGAATAAAATCAACGCTGGCCTCTCCCTCGACGGGAGGGGGGTTGAGCTGGACTTTACATATAGTTATTGATGACAAACATACTGTAATAAAGGAGGTGTGATGCTGCCAGTTTTTGGAATGGAGAAATATGTTACCATCTCCAAGGCAGAGTGATTTTGTCCTTGGCTGAGCATTGACAATGCAGAGGCCCCCATTGTGGCAAATCGTTATCAAGAAAATGAGGTTGTGTTTACTGCAGTAACCCAGGAGCACCGCCAAGTGCTGGGAAGTACAGTGAGACTTTCAGGACGGATCTCGTTCAGAATAAACAAATAACATCTTTTCAAAGATCACAGCAGTGTTCTCCAGCCTTTGGGATCACCCAAATCCAACAAAACATCTGGGCTGGGGCAGGGAGTTAAATGTCTGGATTTGATTTTAAGCAGAAGTATCGCATCGCCACCCCCGCGGAGCAGCTGAAATCCCACAGGGAACTGAACTTTCACCATCTGGTTGCTCCAGGTCAAAAACCCAAGTGGTTCCATTTACCCATCTCCCCCAGCAACAGCACGTGCCAAGGCAAGCAGGTTTTGAAACCAGAAGCACCCAGGTACTTTGAAGACCTGAGCAATTATCTGCCCTCTTTCAAAAGACAGGCAGGAGGACGCCTGACACAGCAGCTGTTAGTGAGGTTTCCTTCAAAACCTACTTATATAGCAGGAGTCTATTTATGAGTGGAATCCTGAAGACAAAGGGTCTGGCCATCAGCTTTAATGTAAGTCTTCCTGACAGCTTTGTTCCTGTCCTTCCACCCACCCTCTCTCCTTAAAAAGAAAACATGCCTTCAGCAAAAGGCACTAACGTTTCAGAAAGTGAAACAGAATTTACATACACACAGTGAGAAATGCTAAAAAGAATCCCACCCACAAGCTATTTACAGGTTTCTGTTTGTTATGAACTACAATATTTGTACACTGTCCCACACACATATAAACATCAGTCCAATTTTCTTGACTTTTTATCATTTACTCATTGTGTCCTAGTTCACTGCAAGCACAACAGGTCAGTGAATTGCAGAGCAGCTTTTCCTCTTCTTGGTTCTCCTGTGTATCTTTACTCAGAACAAAAGTGTTCTTTTTTAATTTTACATGGCTAGTTTGTATAAAATACTGAGAAAACAGGTTCTTAAAGACTTTACATTCATATGTCTGAAGCAGGCACTGATGCACTCAGTAAATCAGCCAGCCAGCACACCTTTCTGCACTTGTGAGCATTAGCTACACCCATTAAAGAAATACATTAAGGGGAAGGTGACCCTAGTTTTGCTTTTCCAGCTGGCCATGTGGCAGTGGAATGCTGCTGCTCAGCAGAAGTGTACATCCCACCACAGGTGCAAACATTTGTGACTTGGGATGATGCACACAAGAAAAAAATGGGTGCTGTTTCCTACACCCAGGCTGGGTATTTACACAGGTGGCAATTAGGAGAAAAAGAGAAAGTTACCAGTAAGTGGAACACTGCAAACAAAAATAATGAGGAGTCCTGCCAATGCTAGGATGGCTTTCTGGTGAAAAGTAAGTCTTTGGCACAATGTGAACATAATAAAGGGCAAAGACAGGCAGCTAGAGAACACGCTCAGAAGAGACATCCTGTATGGACTGACCACAGAGCAGACGTTATCTGGTACCCTGTACTAAATGATGTCCAATTACATTGTCGCTAATCAGCCCCAGATACAGAGTGATCTTTGTCCTGTGCAACAGCACCACTTTAAAACAGAGTGAGATGGTGGTTTTGTTTTGCTTTTCTAGAAACTGTAACAATCAGGGGACTTGCTTGAGTTTAGAAAGCAACCCAGTGGCCAGGTCAGAAACAGAACTGGTGCCTCCACTGGAGTTTCTGGCACAGAGAACTGGGAAATGCTGCATCTGTTCCCTCCCTGGCTCGTTCCCAACTGATGAAGCACATCTCATTAGGGAGGTGCACCAACAGGAAAGGTCAGGCACACCACAGACCGTTACAGGCTGTAAGATAACACCCTAACCTGGCGCTGACACATCTTTAGAGAAAGCCTGTCAGTAGGGAACAGGTTTCTTTCCCCTCCTTCGTACCCCCACAGATGTGACAAAGGCAGCAAAAGAGGGTTTTGGTTCGGGAGGCAGACATGAGGAGGAGAGAAGGAAAATAAAACAAGGCAAAAAAGCAAAAAATTATGATACATTAACAAGGTCTTTCTAAATTCACTTAGAACTCTTGGAGGAGATGTATGTTTACTTGCTGTGCTCTGAAGGTGAAGATTTTAGGTAAGTGAAATGGTGTTAAGGAGCATGCATATTCTTGACAAATGCTAAGATGAATAAAATTATTACCTGCCTTCCCCTCATTCTTTGTTAATATGAAGAAGAAAACTAAAAGTCAAGCTTACAAATGTTCAGCTTTTCCAGCTTATTGTGCTGCCGTAGCCACATACTGTTACAGAATCCCAGACTGGTTTGGTTGGAAGGGACCTCAAAGCTCATCTTGCCTCACCCCCCTGCCATGGGCAGGGACACCCTCCACCAGTGCAGGTTGCCCAAAGCTCCATCCAACCTGGCTTTGGACACTGCCAGGGAGGGGGCAGCCACAGCTGCTCTGGGCAGCCTGTTCCAGGGCCTCACAGGGAAGAATTTCTTCCTAATGTCTAAACTAAATCTGCCCTCCTCCTGCTTAAGGCCATTCCCCCATGTCCTATCACCACCTGCCTTTGTATTTATCCTTTACCTGTTTGATGCCAAGTGGTCTGGTGTTCTATTTCTGGGTTCGCTCTTCATTTGAAGCTGCGTGGATTTCCAGGGGCTTGTCACTATCTGCATCACCCTTGAGGAGAAAAAAATATGGACAAAATTTCAATTGAGGCAATCCATGATTAATGTTTTGCTAGAACAGAAGCCCTCTTCAAAACCTGAAACAAAAACTTCTTGCAAAATCAAGTGGTTGATGAGAGGAATTCGGTGTAATAGACTCAAGTATGATCTTCTCCCAAACGGTTTTTAGATTTTCGTCTTCCTGTAGTTAGCTGAGCAATTAAAGGATCTGAAAGAACAAGTAATTCAACAGAAATGTTTTAATTGACTCATTTTGCCCTCACTAATGACAGAGGATGAATTCCCCCAGACTAGTTGCTCTTTTGCATTCTCTGGATTCTGCGTGGATTGATACAATGGGTCTCTTTTAGGACACGCATCCTGTGAGAGAGCGTTCTCACACTTTCCCCCAAATAAATGATAGAAATCAAAGAACATTTGTTACAGTGTCCAGTCTGTTTGCCAAGTGTGCTGGAACAAACAGGCAATTGATTATAGTTTTAATTAGATATCGATTAACAAAGTACCGCAAGGGCCACACACACGGGTAGGGGACCCGAGCGCACGGCATACGAGGAGGGCAGGCTGAGCCACAGGGGTCTGCCCAGCCTGGGGAGACCAGGCAGAGGGGGAACCTAATTGCTATCCACAGTTCCTTAATGGACACCTACAGATCTGGGAGGTTCACACTGAAAGGACACAGGGTAAATGTATCACACCACCAATCAAGCACTGGAGGAGGCTTTCCAGAGAACTTCCTGAGTTTTCATCCCTGGAAATGTTCGGCACTTGGCTGCACAAGGCTTGATCCACCAAATCTAACTTGGAAGCCGTCTCAGCTTTGAGCAGGGGGTGGGTGGGATGAAATGATCAAAGGCAGCACCCAGACTCAATTATTCTTAAATTATATGTGTGAAAATTAAACGGCATTTTATTTTTATTCTAAAAACGTATTTTTGCCAATATGACTTAAATGCAGTGGGAAAATGTAACAAAAGTGGCCAGATCAGACAGGAAAACAAACATTTCATGGGATGGGTCAAATTTTATGTCCCAACACAAATGAAATACTATGGATAAGGCACAGAGTCTATTAAACCCTGAATAGGCTGTTTTGGAGATATGGACTCGACACACCAAGATTCAATTACGAAGACAATTCTTAATTTCCCCATTCAAAACACACCTAGCAAGACCTTTAAAAGGCAGTTCTTTCTTTCAAGAACCCATTTTGTTTTGGTCACTACCCCGGATATTTCACAGTACAGGAAATCACATCCACAAACCACACCCATTTCAAAATAATGATTCTACTCCGTAATTTTCCTGTACAGGAACTTGTAAGTTATGCCAGTTTACTACAATTTATAATGTACAATCTGACTCACAGTGAGGCATCTCAAGGATTACTCAATCCTGAACAAATGAACTAAAAATAAGTTGTTCACAGAGAGTTTGTATTCTTCCACTTACTTGTTTTAACTAGCAAAAAGCAAGCATCATCTAGGTAAGCAGCACACACACATACAAGGAAATGGGGATCTTGCTCAGTTCCTTTGTTGCTGTGAGCTCAGTAGGTCTCATTACAGGAGTCGTCCTCACTAGCTCCATTAAGTCAGAGTTATTTAATTCAAGCCAATCCACTGCTCAACTGTCATCCCTCAAACAAACTCATTTGCTGAATTAGCAATTAAGAAGTTCTTTTCGCTCTATCAACTGGACGTGCCCACCACATAAACAGTGAACCTGAGTGAGACTGACCCAGCAGCAATATGGGTGGCCAGCAAAGGGCATCCTTTGAACTGGCACAGGACATGAACACAGTGTTACAACCAAGTGCCAAGGCTCTCTAGTCGCACTCAAAGCCAGATTAGAAGCAAGAAACACGCTTAGATCAGTGACCCAGAAGACAGGCTGCCCCCCTGTGCCACGATGCCTCCTCATAATTAGAAGCAGGCGCGTATTCAGAGTCAGAGAATCTCCCCAGTTGGAAGGGACCCACAGGGACCATCGAGCCCAACTCCTGGCTCCACACAGGGCCAGCCCTAACCAAGGTGCTCTGTTTCCTGGCTGAACACAGCCACTCCGTAACACATCCACACGGCCCGTGGGGTTCACGCACCAGAGCTCCATCCCCAGCGGAAGGGAAAGTGTTTTGCAGCACCCTTACACATTTGACAGTGTCAGCCAAAACGTGACAGACAAGAAACCTCTACCCCATTCGTTGGGAAAATGTTCAAGACAGTGGGATTCCCTGGGATTTAAAAAAATAATCATTATTTGAAATGGAAAAAATTATTTGAGCTAAGGAGACTCTACACAATGCTCTTGGTAAGGTTTCACCCCAACTTATCTCAGGGTATCTAACAGAGGCACACTGAGGCCTACATTTTAAATGACAAACTTCAAAAACCCACAATGATTTCTCTGACGAATCTTCCTCCCACACAGAGCAAAATGCCCAAACCAACCTATCCTAATGTAAAAAAACCCAAAACAACCCAACCCACAAACGTGGGGTGGCTTTTTCTCCTTGCATTACAGCCTAGTCTGAGGCAGACATTAGCTTCCACTGCTCCCTCAGATGGCCAGGCCCTTTTACACTGGCAACTGTAACTCCAAAGGTAGGTAGGTATTCATCTTTTATACTTCTGTAAAACTCTTAAAAGCTAGAAACTCTTTTGGGCACCCAAAAAAAAAAAACAACCCAAAACCTAAACAAAATCAACCCACAAACAAAAAAAAAAAATCCAACCCAAACTAAAAACAGCAGCTGCAAAAGTAAAACAAAGGCTCTCTCAGGCTTACAGATTAATAATTTACCTTTTCTTCCATCCTCTTTTGTTTGCAATGTTTTGCTTAGGATAAAGAGAACTTCCTGCTTTATCTTATTCATCCTCTCCTAATCAGTCAATAAATTACTCTCCTTTTAGTTGAGCTTGAACTTAAGTCTCAGAAATATGAAGTACATTAAAAAGTTACCCTAAAAAGAAGTCCAACTTTTTGTGGAGCAGATTCTGTCTTTCCCACCTCTAGCACATTTCAATTCACCACTGCCCATACTGAGGATCCAATCCAAAAGAAGCAATAACTTCTGCAAGTTTCACTCTGCTGTTGTTCCTACTACCAAACACAAAAAGGAGACCCTATGACAGCAAACAGAATTTTTGTTAGAAGCAGGAGTTTCTCTCTTAGTTCAGATGACCAGACTTTTCCCTGTAGGACGAGAAGCTGCCTGAGACAAGTCTTACAAGCGGTTGCTGTAGAAAGCAGTTCTCTCAGCTGCTTACGTTGTGTTTTAAGGATGCTCAATACATACATGACTTAAAAACTCTCCTCTTAAAATGCAGTTTAATGTTTGCTACGGTTACAATCTGTGATGCTGATGGTAAAGCTCCCCAGTCAAAACAGTGACACAACGACTTCCACCAGAGCTTTCAGGTGAAGAAAGCTGCCACAATCTCCCTGATGCTTGTTCTGAGCAAGTGCAGGAAACCAGCACCCAAAACGGAGCTGCCTTTGCACTTGGAAGCACTGTGCCACTAGCTAGCACTTAAGGAAATACCCAGAGACAGCTATTTAATATTTATATGTTTTTATTTGTGCAATAAATATATATCTTAAGGTTAAATAAATATATATTCTGTATTATTATTGGTAAGGCAGCAATAGTGTCTATGAACAGACCAGGCAGGAATGAAAACCTAACAATAAGCCACAAGAGTTTCTCTCAACCTCTGAAGCTGTTTCAACAGTCAAGTGACAGACAGAAGAGAGAGAAGAAAAAAGAAAAAAATCAACCCCCCCAAACCACTACAAGCCCAGAGGCAAGAGGAGGAAGGGCAAAAAGGCTGTACTTCATGAAAATAAACATCTAATGAGTTGACAAACAGGCCCCATTTGTTAGAAACTTCCAGGTGGTAGGTACTGACCTGCGGCTCTGAAATACTGATCTTCAAGCTGTTTCTGTAAAGAAGTTACAATCCTTTGTACAGAAAACCTTGTCTAGAATCCTATGTCTACGCTGTTGCTCAAAATCCTCAAGCTGCTCCGGTTCATCCATCCCTCTGCCCTAAGGACAGGTATTAAAGGTGATAAACTCCATCAGCATTAAACAGAGATTGCTGGGGGGGAGGAGGGAAAAAGAAAAAGCAGCAATTCACTAGGCACTGGATGTCAAAAAAGCATAGAAGAAAAAATGCAGAAAGAGATGATTTTGAAAGATCTATGTTATTACTGTGCAGAGGGACCAGTTACTCACAAAGACTAACTGAAGGCAGAGCAGGGTATTAGCCTTCATAATTACAAAACCCCAGTAATGAAAGTTTGATGCTGCCTAAGGCTACTCAAAAGGGTTTCTGATGCATCACTCTAAAATACTGCGTAAAGGCATCAGTTGTTATGATTCTTGCAGACTAAGTTTAAGATAAGCAAGGTTTGAGGGATGGATCTTCCACTTCACTATTCCTTCCCCGTAGGATTTACAACCTGATAATGTAAACGTTGACACCAATACCACTGATCTTTGAGGAATCACTCCTTGTGAACGAGGATCTCTCCAGGAAGGAAAAGATCTTCAGAAGCTAGAACCCTTAAAATACTCCTTACTCCTCAACAAGATGGTTACATTTCCTCTACCACCTCATCTACTTGGGGGAAGAAGTATTAGAATTAACTTCTGTGTATTTTATCTTCATACAAAGTGGACGAGTAACCACTCCTTTTGTCCCTCATTAGGGAAATGTTTCACCCTTCTGGAAATAAACCCCCTGAGCACTGATTTTTCCTTATGGTACTTGTGTAGTTTTAGCAGAGGGCTTTCACCCTGACATCCCCAAGGGCTGGCTCCTGCAACAAGCCAGCTTCAGGATACCAGGAATGCTGTACTGTAAACAGCATATTCAAAACCTTATCAGGCAGACTTGTTATGTGGAGGGGCTCCAGCCACAGTGTTTTGAAATGTAGCCACAGAAGGTCCTGGAATTCATCTTTCTTGGCAGAACTTGGGATTTCAGCTGATATGACCTCAGTCTGGCGCAGGTTTTTGTTTCATAAAACCTTCAGAAAGTTAACATACCACATCTATTGCAGTGACACATTGCTGCACAAACATGAAGCTCTGCACAGCTGCGGCACCTATGGCTCCCAAACAAATCATGAGCAACATAAATTAACAGGAGCCAAGAAGAGCCACCCGTATCTTGCTTGAGTATTTGCAAGAGTCCTTTGTGTAACAACAGGAAAATGCCAGAGCCAATGTCACAAACAACAAAATAACAGATTTTGCTCTGGCACAGTTTCACAGAATGGGTTACATCTGCTGCAACAGCAACTCAGGAATAACAGTTCTATTTGCCTTCACTAGTTAAGGAATATATTTGCCTAAGCTGCCTAGTGCAACAATAGGAAATAAATGCTTAAAACCAACTCCATTCTTTTGCAGGGCTGTCAAATTAAGCCAGAAGTCCCAGAATCTATCCTAGAATGCTCTGCCAATTTTACTACATGACAGTTAGAAGCATTTATTTTCTTCCATGACACTTCTGCATTAGTAAAAGCAGCAATAAAAATGAAGCTTTTATTCATAACAAATTCTTTACTGGAAAGGTTGATGCTGATTTGGTGGATCTAGTAATCTGTATGAACAAAGACAACTTTTTTGCACTAGTACAACCACACAGCATTAGAGACAGGCTGAAATAGTTTTTCCAGGGTAAACTTCACTTCTCAAATTTCGTGTTAGTGACACACTGGGGCTTATAGGTATTAAGAAAAAAAAAGTGGAAAAAAAAAAGTAGATTTCCAACATTAACTGTGACTGACCACATCCTGATAAAACATGATAATACCATCCTAAAACAACCCCCAAACAACAAACTCAAAAACCCAAGAAACCTAAGCCACCCCTGTCCACCAAATAATTCTTAATTATGTATTTTATAGGGCTTCAGCAAAAAGAAATTTCAGAGCATACCTCCTCCACTAGAAATAAGTTTCAGTCCACATTCCAGTGACTCTGAAAGCATGTGACTTTTTATAACCCCTGTTCAGTTTTTCTAGACATCAGGCAACAACTCCCTCTCTAACACCTTCAGAGGACAAAGAAACAATGAGGCTATGTAAGCCAGTGGGAAGAGATCATCTGGATCATGAACATGTGAAATGGAGGCCATTTCATCAAGCACATAGTGCTGCTTCATTTCAGTCATGGCATTCCTGCATCTTGCCTAACCCATGAAGTTACATGGCCCCAGTTATCTCTATCCCATCAACAAGCTGAGCTTTAGGAGGAAACCATTCAATGGCATTTTGCTCCTTTGTACAAACGACCCTTTTTGGCAACTAAGGGGTGAGACTTAAAGACAGTGCAAGGAGGAAGAGCAAGAAGTGTGTTTACTTAGTGGTCTCTGCAATTCTGCATGTTGTTTGGTTTTCTGCTGAGGTAGCAAGTGCTTGAATAAGCTTTATAAGAAGATGAAAGTTTCGAAAGTTTTTGCCTTCCAGTAACAACCACGTTTCCTTTGAAAGCCTGGGACACAATAAAAGAAAAAGGTCAGCTTATTTTTACTGATGCCTTTGGTTTGTCTCTCTGCAGTATTTTAATGTTGCCTGTTTTTGGAGATGCTGCTTGTCAGTCGAGCTGTTAGGAAGTTGCAGCACGATCAACTAACCTTTGTTGATTCAAAGAGCTACCTGTACAAGTGCATTTACTGGAGCACCTATGGCCAGCATAGGACAAATATCCACTGATCAAAGCCTCCACGCACCTGAGGCTGACAGAACACGAGAGCATTTCTCCAACCCAGCTTGTCTGGAACTAGCCCCACGCCTAGACCTACCTAGGGAACTCGGACCCACATCTGCAATCTATTCATGTGCAACTGCCTCTCCAAAACATCTCTCTCTCAGTGGTTATCCTCCCCTTTACACCTTTGGCCTCCAGGCTGAAAATACCATGTTGGATCAGACTTCTGGTTTACAACCCAGAAGATATAGGTTGTTGTCCTAGTATGAACTGTCACCACTTGTGAGCTATGGCTCAATCAGGAGGAGCACAGTAAAAGACTTTCTGCTGGTTCAAAGTCGTTTTCAAACCACCCATTGGGTTTTGCCAGGCTACATTAAACAACTAAAATAATAGATGGGAAACAGCTAGGGCAGCAGTTTGTATCAACAGAACAAGCACAGTTGCTTAGGAATGAGGAATCAAAGATGCAGTGAGATTACATGTGAGTTTAAAACCTCGTTACACACCCAAATGAGTATTTCTTTATGTAGCAGTTCAAAAAGTTACCTAAAAACCTTACAGACTCTCCCTGGCACACACTTAATCAAATTGCAGAGTTCTCCAGTCTCTCACACACTCCTTCCCTCGGCCATCTCCATATACTGCCTAGGCAGCAGTTTGCTTATCTGTGTCAGAGAGGTACAACTACAAAGAGAATTTGCCTCTGTGAGGTAACAAACGTCCAGTAGATAAAAAACCAGAACCATAAATAAGATACTTAACTCCAGAAGCTTCAGGCAGGTTATAAATTATGATCAAGATGTTGCACAATGTAATGATTCATTAAAACAAGTTCCCATTTTTTTCACAAGTCTGTGTTAATCTTCAACTAATATCACTAATGAGTCATGCCACTCTCATTTTGAAAGCTGTTAGTGTTTTGCTGTATTTGAAGCAGCAGAACAGAATCTTATTTCTGACTTTTTCTGGGGAGTATTTATAAATAATTGCCCTAACATAATGATGTCACTGTGTACTACTCCATTGGACATTACTATTCAGTCACAACATTTTGTAGAAGCAAACAATTACTGATACAGAAAATGAAAACCCTAATTTACAACTGGAGTGAATTATATGTTTGACCAACATACACACAAAGTTTAAATACTGTGTCCAGTTCTGGGTTCCCCAGTACAAAGGAGACATGGACACACTGGATAGAGTCCAGTGAAGGGCCACAAAGATGATAAGGGGACTGGAGCATCTCTCCTAGAGGAGCAGTCTAGGAGAGATGGGTCTTTTCAGCCTGGAGAAGGCTCAGCACGGATCTTATTAATGTATAAAAAAAACAGGAGACAGGGTGCACAGAGGACAGAGCCAGGCTTTTCTCAGTGGTGTCCAGTGGGAGGACCAGAGGCAATGGGCACAAAATGAACACAGGAGGCTCCCTCTGGACATCATCTGGACACTTTTTCACTTTGTCCCTTCCAACCTCATCCAGTCCATAGTTTTATATAGAAATATATAGATTATATATACACACACAAATACATAAATCTAATACAAAATCTGAATATGCACTGCTTTAACACACTAAACCTATATGAAAATAGTTAGATACCAACTGGGCACAGGAACAGGCTCCCCAGGGAAGTGGTCACAGCACTGAGCTTGACTGAGTTCAAGAAGTGTCTGGACGACGCGCTCAGTCCCATGCTCTGGCTTGTCTGTCCCTGTGTGGAGGAGGAGTTGGACCCAATGGTCCTTGTGGGTCCCGTCCAACTCAGGAGATTCTGTGATTCTATGAGCACTGAATAATATGACCCTCATTCTGTAGGGGGAATAAGGACTGATGCTCCATTCTCAGATTAAAAGTAAGGATGCAGACGTTCACTTAGCTATATTAGCAACCTTAATCCAAACATGCTGCTTTAAAGAAACCTCAGTGCTTGCCTGACTCTGGAAAACAAAGCCACTATATCAGCATTTGCTCAGTCATCAGATGCCGGCACCTCTAAGGCAAGACATCCATCTGCTTCACGTTAACGCAGAACAGACACACACAAAAGAAGGGGAGGGACAACTTAGAATAACATCAGTGCTTATTTTTCTGTTCTACAAGTAAAAAAAAAATAAATTACATATGTCACTGTTATTCTGACCCCTCCTACAGTGTTTCAGTGCTTAACAACCAGAAGTCTAAGCAGCAGAAACTTTCAGCAATGACTGTGCTTGATACTTTATCAAGATGCCCAGTTCAAAGCAGATTGAAAAGGAACTCTGTTTTTACTGTCAGTCTTCTGGATGAGAACTGAATAAACCAAAGGGTCTTAAAATAGGGCTGTAAGTATGAAAACCACACAGCTAGTTATCTATCGCTAAACCCCTAAGAACTGCATATCCCTATAAACTGCTGGCTTTATGAAGAGATAGCAGTGTTTACTGGAGCAGCACACAATGACATCTTCATGCTAGAGCAAATATTCATGAACATTCAAAGGAAAACACAAAAAGAATAATCTGAAACATGATTCTGTTTTCTCTTTTTCATATGTAATGGAAAAAAAAAGTTATTTCAGATTTTGAAGGTGGAGCTTGTCAAGCTAAATTACTTTTTTAAAAAGTTTGTTTTCTGAAATAATCTAGACTGTAAGAGCCTCAATCTCTAGCATTCCAATCAAGATACTCCCACTTTTCCTATTAAACACTCAGTAGTTTATAAAGAAAACTTCCAAACAGCATTTCTGGAAGTTTAACATGAAATAAGCTTAATATTTCTCCACAGCTTAGAAAGACAGAATGAAATCTTTGTCTTGAGAAATAAAAGCTGAGTCAGAGTGAAAATAACTACTATTGTTCATATATTCATCGCCTGAGAAATGCAGTGATAAATTCAGATATTAAGTTCCTCAAGCTTCTTACCTTATCGCTTTTTTTCCCTGATTTCTTCTTTTTAGGATTATCCTTCCAAAGAGATTCTACAGCAATATATCCCTGAAGACTCCAGTCATACAGGTGCGTACCAGCAACCTTTGAAACAAAAGATATTAGGAAGCATAAACTTCACCTGGGAAAAATATTTTGCTTCTTGTTTAAGTGGAATAGGTCTCAAAACATGAGATCTTTAACATTTTACCATTCAAGATTAGAGTGTACACCATTAATAAATGTCTTGGGAGGGGGAAAGAAAAAAAGACAACACAAAGAACAAGAGAAGCTAACTTGCTAAAAAACTGTTTGAAAACACATCTATATAAAAAGGGGTGGAATGAAACATGAAACAATGTGGCCCCTGAAACAATTCTGGTTTTCCTAGTATTTGATGTTCAATGAGTTTGACGTAAGCAAATTATTTCTCTATTATATGTGACAATACCATTTTTAAAGACAAACCCCCCTACTTAGTGAGTCACTATTTCACAACTCTACAGTTTCACCACTCTGACAGAAGTGTAGGAGTACACCCCTTTGTTCCTTTCAGTTTGCTGTTTAGAAGAAAGGCCTAATTTCCTGATGGGTGGCCGTAAGGAGTAACCAGCTGTCCGCTCTCAACACGCGAGGCAGCGAGGAAGGACGGTGCTTGCTGTATTACACCAACGGGTCACTTTGCATCAGGAAAAATCCCTCAGAGTAATAAATGAGCATCTCCCTTCCCTTACACAATGTGGAACTGTAATATTCATACCATCCTTTAAAACTCAAGAATGTCAGGTTTTTACAGCTACAGGCTCAGGTCAGCACTCGCTTTCATATCACTACCAGTTTTCTTACAAATAAAGAATGGCAAAACCAGGCAGTTTGCCCAACTAGACAGCTACTAAAATAAAAAACCCAAACCCTCGTGAAATCAAGGAAAAAGAAGGTATCACTCTATCTCCCACAGGGGGCAAAGCTGGAAAACCAAATCTATGAGAACAGGGCAAAACATAAATTATATTTCTGAAACAGTTTCTGGGAGAGTTTTTAAAGTTTCTTCCAGTCTCCAACAGGCTGCTGAGTCTCCCCTTGTACTCCATACAGATTTTTGGCATCCACACCTTCCTGCATCAAGGAGCCCTACTGCTGGGTGAAGAACCATTTCCTTTTGCTTGCCTGAACAAAACTAACTACACCAGTTACGTACCCCTATGGCAAGGGATCTGCTGCTGGGCCGATACCTTGCTACTGCCTAACAGGAAAAACTATTTAATAATTAGGACTAAAAGAAATCAAACCCAAATCAGCAACTACATTTCGCAACTAAATCCAAAACACAGGCTGTTTTAAGTACAAAGAGCTAGCGTATTTGCCACCACATTTGACAGTTACAATTGTACTTTAGTTTTAAACCAGTCAGTAAGATGCATGGAGTTTTCTCTGTATTTGAGGATCAGCAGAAAAAAAGCACGCTGACTGCTCCAGGGATGTTAAATCCCCCAAATCCCTCAATTCAAACGTTACAGGTAGAGAGTTATCTTCTTTTTCAGTATCGGGACTGCTGTTCAATCTCAAGTACTTCAGCAAACTAATTTTGAAAGTCAGATGGGCCTGTGGCTCATCTGGTAAGATGGTGTCATCAGTTGTGCAAGCAGTACAAACCCACCAGGACTAAAAGAGAACCACAATAAGATGAGGGGGTTTTGCCTGTGATGGCACTGAGGACGCAGCTTTCAACATAAAATGAGAAGCGACAACTATCCATAACCCATTTGTTGTTCCTGCTTAAAAATGCTCCATTAAAATACTTTAAAAAACTCTAAAGACCTAAAAGGACAAAATATAAAATATTCTTAATAGAGGAGTGATATGATTAAGTGAATTATGAAGTTCACTAAACAAGAATATTGCTGGAGTAGCTACATAGCAACCCAGGTAGGTTAGTCCACCAGAGTCAACTGATGTTTCAACACTGCACACACCTCCCCAGAGTTCACGTGGGTTGAAAAATACAGTTCTAGACGACTGTAAGCTGCCAGCTACAGGACTGACAGGAACACAGCCAAGAAATTTTTATAACCACCCAAAGCATCCTGTCATGAACACAGCACTAGAGTCATGTGTTAGGCTTGCAGTTTATACCTCTCTTTCTCATGAAGCAGTTGAAGAGGAAGCAGGTGGGTACTGCAGTTGCCACCACCATCCCAGGGAGGGGCAGTTCCAACCAGGAAAAGTAAAAGGAACAATGCTACTACACACAGTTCATTCAGTTATTCAAAGTGTTCATTCCAACATTCACACAAAGAGTTCCTTTCAAAGAGGGGCAAGTTTTCCCATTCAGTCATGTGGAATTCTTAGTTCCTAGAAGATAACAATTTCCAGCTTGTTTGTGTTATTATACTACAACACACCAGAGCACCATCTCTTTTCAGTGCAAGCCTGAAGTAAGTTTGTATGCTACAATTAGAACAAAGTAAGTTTGTATGCTACAATTAGAACAAACAAGTTCAAAAGTCCAATTGAGTGGTTCTCCACAGGGACCCTGAAATAATTTGGAAGTGACCCTGGGCCAAATACACTCGTACCAGGCACTACTGGGGTAGAACCAGCAGCCTCCAAGGACCAATGCAAATGTAAACAAGCTCCCATCTTTCAATTCCACACAGAACCATACGCATGTAATACTGACTATGCCATAGGTTATAGGCCAAGGTTACAGAGCAGAAGTATGGTTGGCAGTTCGTTACCTACATCGCACACCGAGGAACTGAGCTGAGAATCTGCTGGCTTTTCTACATTTCTATTGTTAACAAAAGTCATTTTCACAATTTCACAAGCAATTCATTCCGCTGTAAACATGGATCAAGTGACCTCAACTCCTTCCTTTCAACCTCCAGTTCCTGCAATCGTGCCACAGTCTCAGCTGCACCAGTACAACTGTTTATGCCTTACGGGCTGAACTGGGCAGGGTACAGCTTCAAAACACATTGAAATAATTTAGTTTGCTGTCAAAGAAACAAACTCATATATTGGGAAGCTTTTCTGTCTTTCAAGAAGGTAGTAAGCATAACACTACTTCAGGAAATTTGATAAGGTCTAATAACAAGGAACAATAGTAAATTCTAACGCTACGGGACTGTTTAACGTTCACAATGTAAAGATTTTTTCCAGATGGAAGACAAGCCACAGTAAATTCAAAATATTTTGAATGTATTATGACTAGCTAGAAAGCAATGGAGTTTCAAAACACTAGTTAAGGTTCCAGGAGAACAAACTAAATTTTAATATTAAATTTAGCTCCCTTACTATATACAGTCTGACCAGTTGTTCAAAATCATAAAAATTAAAGTAATACTAGCAGTGAGGAAATAAATCCCCTACAAATTTTGTGATTTATTAAAATGATTACAAAAGCAGGGGGGGTGGGGGAGGGAAGTCTGTATTTCTCCCATCTCCAGTTAGATGAACAGCATCTGAAAACTACCTATCACCAAGGACAGAACACTACTGCTATAACCTCCCTTAGAAACTCATAAATGTTAATTAAAGTTTCCTTCCTGAAACATGCATAAAGTGTTGCACCTCAACCATGTATATATTTTGCTGTGTTTCTTTGCATCTCTCCAGTGGATATGGATTGAAAGGAGCCCTGAGGAGACGGACTTGGGGGTGTTGGTTGATGAGAAGCTCAACACAAGCCGGCAATGTGCACTTGCAGCCCAGAAAGCCAACCGTGTCCCAGGCTGCATCAAAACCTGTGTGACCAGCAGGTTGAGGGAGGTGATTCTGCTCTGGTGAGACCACACCTGTAGTACTGTGTCCAGCTCTGGGGCCCCCAGTACAGGAAAGACATGGAGCTGTTGAAGCAAGTTCAGAGGAGGCCAAAGAAGATGACCCAGAGGGCTGTAGCACCTCTCCTATGAAGAGGCTGAGAGTTGGGCTTGTTCAGCCTGGAGAAGAGAAGGCTCCAGGGAGACTTTGAGCAGCCTTCCGGTACCCAAAGGGGCCTACAGAAAAGCTGGGGAGGAACTGGTTACAAGCACAGGTGGTGACAGGGCAAGGGGTAATGGCTCAACATAAGGAAGAAATCCTTCCCTAGAGGGTGGTGAGGCCCTGGCACAGGCTGCCCAGAGAAGCTGTGGCTGCCCCCTCCCTGGCAGTGTCCAAGGCCAGGTTGGATGGGGCTTTGGGCAACCTGATCTAGGGGAGGGTGTCCCTGCCCATGGCAGGGGGTTGAGACTAGATGGACTTTGAGGTCACTCCCAATGCAAACCAGTCTGTCTTCTATCTAATGGGGAAAAAAACAAACCCCACAACACCCAAAATTTATTTAGTCTTTTTAATTATGGTCAAATCTGGAATTTTACCAAATTAAGTAACTATACCACTGTAAATGAAAAAGCAATGATGAAGTAGTCAAATATGGAAGAAAAATAAAGATAACATAATATAAAGAACAAATAAATAAATAATTTAAAGTTTATGTTCCAGAATATTTCCTATCCCATTCTATTAACTCGGCAAGTGAGCTCTGGACTGTCAGCATCCCGTTCTAGGCTAACAGAAATATTTTGAAGGGTCTATGAACCATTTCAAAATAATTACTAGAGAGGAAAGTGCTTCCAGTTTCAGATTAAAGCATTAAAATTATGGATGGTAAAATCTGTTATGCTTAAAACTTTGCTTTTTTTTAAGAAACTAAAAGTTCAAGAGAGAGTTGAAGAATCAAACCAGTATCTAGGATACGACTCTCTCCACAGAAGTTTCCAAACTCATACACCTCGTGTCCTGACCAAGTCAACAAAGCGAAACCCATTCCAATCAAGTGTCGGGCTCATGGGCTCTTCTCAGATTTTCCATTACAGTCAAACTAAGGACTGTGAATTAATCAAAGGGCAATCAAGCACTTCAAAGGTTTTGTAAGATAAACAAGGTATTGTGAAGCTGTTAGTAGCAAATCCATAGTTAAGGCTGAATTGAGCTTCTTCAAAAACAATAACATCAGTTTGAACACCATTCAAACACTTCCCACTTCACTGTTCAGAAAGCAACCAGAATTTCAATACACACTTTCCAACAGAAACATCTATGGTTCTTACATTTTGATGGCTTTTTTTTCCTGCCACTTGCATAATTTTCACTCTCTGAGAATAAGTCAGCTAAACTAACTGTATTTAGAGCATCTGAATTCTGGAAGCACTAAAAAAATATCAGGGTATCACCATGCTGGCAGAGTTCAAACACAGCAGTTTTGACACTCCCTAAGTCAAAGACCTTTAAATTTTCAAAGAACATCATGTGTTCTGAAGAATACCATATTTTCATCCTGACATCTGTGTCATTTACTAGTCACCCACAACTAGATAGCCAGTTTATCAAAGCTTGAAATGTAAATAATTTCTGTCAGACTAAAATATGTGCACTGTAAGTGGTTAAAAACTGGTATTGAAAAGGAATGTGTGGGAGAACTGAGCTACCTGCCAGCACAATGAAGTGTGGACAGCAAGGCACATGAACAGACATCAGTAACCAATTGTCTGGTCTCTTCAGTTCTTTCTTTCACAGGAAACCCACTGAAGCAACCTTAAGTTAACTTTAACATGCTTCTTATGTCTGAAACAATAAATGCATAAACAGGAAAGGCACCCACTAAGCAGAAGGATTCTTACTGTGCATGCTCTCTTCCTTAAAAATCTCCAACAAGAAGAGTAAAACTTCAGTAATTGTATTTGTCTCACCATGTTCTTATGATTTCTCTAAAAAAATCTCCTTTTTTCTTAGAACTGTAAGTAAACATGCAAACTGCACTTACTAGGCATATTTGCATTAATTTATAATTACTTGAGGTTAGAGATTCAGAAAGGAACTTATGTTCCTCAAACTGAAGACACTACTGCAGATGTTAGGAAGAAAAAAGTCACTGAAATAAACACTATCTTGCCACCTTTTGGCTCAGACTCCATGTTCTTTGACAAAATAACTATCATTTTAAGTGCTTTTAAAAATAGATTACTTGAAGGTAGCAGGCAACAATCAAAGTAAAAAGGCACTTCTCCAAAGAAATATGTCATCACTGACCTTTGCAATAGAAACCGCTTGCTGAGGGTAATACATGGAGGCACCAATACCCATGAGACCTGCAGGGTACACTAACTTCTTTATTTTTGAGCCTGTTTCATAACAAGAAAAAACAAAAAAAAACAACCCCCCAAAACATTGTTAGAGTATATAAGACAGCTGAATGGCCCTACCCTCTAATTTATAATCAAAACAATTTTGTTAAATACAGTTTAGCATATTTTCTGTTCAGTGCTAACAGTTTCTTAAGAAACATGATTACCCTGATCAGTAACTTTTCTTTTAACCTTTTGAAGAGAATATTTCTGTTAACATCTTTCCATAGTGAAAATAACCTTACAACTATACTTACTGTAGTAATAGATAATTTATTTCGGTATGGAATGATGAAGTAAAAGCCACAGCTAAGAGATATTGAGGAGAATTATACCAACTTACACTCTTTCCTAAACTAGAAGTAAAAACTTGGGCAAAGAAAGATTAGGACAGCATTCTTCTGATACATCAACAGAACAAGAGGCATTCCAATACAAACTTTCTAAGTTACCTTGACTCAGAAATACTGTTTCTTCCACAACTGCTCTTACAAGTAATTTTTCTCGATCCACTACAGCAATTTGCAAGGCAGCTGAAAAGACTTGTGAAGTGCTTATGATTAAGCTATATGCCCATTGCTCAGTCCCCAGCTAAATTTTTAACATCTTGATCAGGCTGAACTCTCTATTATACAAGGTTAAAATAACATAACTGCCTGAAAAGTTCATCATCTAATCACAGCTGGCCACAGGTTGCACATCCTGGCTGGCCAGTGACAACACACGTCAGTCAGTCAGTCAGTCAGTCAGTCAGTCAGTCAGTCAGTCAGTCAGTCAGTCAGTCAGTCACAGGGCTTGCTGCGCGGTTCATCCAGTCAGGAAGGAGCACACAAGGGAACAGATAATGGAGAAAAGCAAGCAGTACAGGAGACTAAAAGGTCACTGAACAGACATACAGGAGACAAGACACAGTAGTTCTGTTTCTCATAGAACAGCCTGTTCTATATGCAAAGCCACAGGTCCTTCTAAAAAAGGAATAATGAATTTTGAAGGGGAAGTGCATCTTGGAAGTGTTTCATGTTACCACTAACGTATGCTCATGATGAGGTAAGAAATTTAGCATGAAACAAGACACATTCATAAAGGGACGCTGCTAGTCTGGTGGAAGAGGGACCTGGGTATCATTAGGTCCAAGAAAGTACAGAAAGGGCAAGCTTTACAACCAGAAAAATTGTTGTAATTTCTAGGAATGGCAAAATCTTCCTTAGTGATAGCTTATCAGTGGGCATACAGTATCACTTTAGGAGTAAATATAATAGCTGAAGATATTAATTCCTGCAGCAGGCTGCTACCTGCTGAAGATACCCATTAGAGAGTAGTGCAGGAATACTCCCACGTGCATTCCAGTACTACTCAACAAGGTTAGAACAAACTATCTGCAACGGCATTTTAAACCAAGTTGGATGGCTGCACAATATTCACATGACTTAAACTCTGAAAGCAGTACTTTCCACACAGTGGGCAGCTGTTTCTTCAGGCATTATGGTCAGACAGAGAAGATTTCATCTGTACCTTCCAGGGGGACTGAAGGAGGAAGGGATAAAAAGAGGAAATTTGGGTCTAACTTTCTGTAGCATCAAAATTAAGAGGCACTTCCTCCTGCAGTGTGAATGCTTTCTGGAAATAATGGTCAGTATTGTAAGCCAGAAGCAGACAAAAAAAGTTTTAAATTTATGGCTCCCATCCTGAAAGATTCAAAGATCAGACATTTGTATTATGAGGGATTTTAATTTTTATTAAACTTAGGACCCTCTAATCTTTCAGGTCCAGCCCCAAGACTGCACTTCTTCCTCAACTTTTCTAAGGTTGTAAAGGAAGCAGGAATTCAAAGACAAAGAACTTCAAATGGATGCAGTTGGAGACCTTGGTTTTAATTTTTGAAACAAGCGCTGCGTTCCTCATCTTCACTGGAAAAGTAATTATCTTGAGGAGCAGGTATGTAAGTGCATACATTCACAGAAGGCTTCCTATTTCTACACAGTCAAGCACACACTTCTAGAGTTTGTTCAACTAATACAGGCCCACAAAGTGGCATTTTCATCCAAAGCCAATCCAATCCTCATGAGTATTTACAGTTCTGTTACCTACAATTTTTTCTCTTGTGTTACTTCATTTCACTGTGTTAGGAATCTCTCAATACAAACACAAAACACCTTTCACAATTACCATTTCTTAAGATAATATTTATTTCTATGAAAGCAGAAACATATTGGTTTCTTCAACCAGTGTGATGAAATGAGGCATATCACATTTCTACAGCACAAAATGTGCCTGTATCTATAGCACACCCAGAGTTCACAGGTACTTCTGCCCAGTATCACCACTTGCAGCAGCTCTGTGCCTGGACACACAATACCTCAAATGAACCTGAATATCCAACTAATTCTACACAGGATCATAGTTCAGGAACCTCTGCATTTTGTTTGCTTGTAGGTAGTTTGTTGTTCCTCTGTAGTTTTCTACAGTAACATACGTGATCAAGAACTTAAGCAATTAAAAAGATTTGTTAGGCTAAAAAAAGCCACTTTCCTACTTTTCTTGTAATAAGCTAGAACTAGAAAAGATCAAAGACTAGGTTCCAGTAACAAATACAGCATTCATAAGCAATAATTGATAGTTATTACAGACCTTTTACATGGAATTTCTTTCTACTGTAGAAACATGCTCGTGCAGTTCAGTCAGATCTCACGTCACAATTAAAAATTAGTATCAAAAAAGACCCACAAAAAATTACTTATCCCAAATGACAACATAAGCAGTTCAAAAGGTTCCCACTTACCTCTAGCAAGAAACAATCCAACAATTCCTGCAAAACCTATCACACCAAGCCTTGGATAAAATCCAGCAGGGGGGTTTTGGAGAAATCCACAGCCCTCTGAAAAGAAGCCAGAACAAAGTGCTTTAATGCGATGTGAAAGTGTTTTTGTGATAAGGAATCATCAACACATGCTGGCAATTGTTAGAAAACATAAAGAGTTATC
This sequence comes from Gallinula chloropus, assembly GCF_964237585.1. NCBI lineage: Eukaryota > Metazoa > Chordata > Aves > Gruiformes > Rallidae > Gallinula > Gallinula chloropus. The sequence continues at coordinate 128,280,077 of NC_140085.1, read as the reverse complement.
AAAACACATTTAACTATCATGCACATTTTAGATCCTCTGGCATAAAATTCAAAGCCTTTGGGATCTTCTCTAGTGACACATGAATGAAAGTGAACATCCTATTGTATTTCCCAATTTTCAAAGAAGCTTTTGCCTTTGCTCCTGGGCCATCTGTTTTGTTTTGCTTTGCTCTTTTGCACCTAGATTACATCTTTTTCAAATTAGGGAATGGATTCTTAACGTTTACATGTTATCAAGAATTAATTTCAGTAAAACACTGTACAAAAAACAAATCACAGAACAAAGGAAAGACACAGCATAAACAAAGCTCGCTCCAAGATGGGGAGTCCAATGAGGGAATGGAAAACTATGGAAAATCTTCCATACAAAGGTGTTCAAAAGATTGAGACTGTCAAGTACGAGATATGTGGCATCTGAGATGAGCCCTAGATGGCATCCATGCTCAGTCCTGATAAGCTGCAGTATAAAATGCTTACAAAACCAAAAATAAATGGCAGGTTTTTTTGAATACTTAAAAAATTTCTAGCATATCCAAGGAAGTAAATCAAAATAAAAAGGCTAAACGTTGCAAATAAAAGACCTAACACTTGCAACAAGTAATAAACATTGCAGGAAGTTTCAGTTACTAGGCTGGGTCAAGCAAATACCAACTGGGAGTAAGTTGTGAGGCCTTTTTTTCCTTCTTTTCCTGCATAAGTGTCATTTTAGTGGCAGTGGTCAGCATAGAGGGAGGTCTTGGATTTTAATTGTTTAGAAATGTAGTGTCACAATGACCTACAAAGGAAATTTAAACAGGTATACGGTGCAAATAAAGTAGTCTTAAATGAATTAAAAATTATATATATATAATGATGCTTAACAGGACTCCCTTTTAACAGAAGGGATCCTGCATTTTAAATTGCTAGTTAAGAAAACTAAACTGATTTACCTCTACCATGCTCAACAGCTTTTTCTAATTTGGGTTTAGCTTTGGCATAAAGATCCTAAAAAAAGAAAAGAAAACAACAGTAAATAGATACCAAGTAAGTAAAATATTAACTACAGATTGTGACTGACCTGACAAAGAAAGAAAGAAAAAAAAAAAATGGGGGGGTTGGGTCCCTAAAATAGCTTCATTTTATTCCTACTTGTACCCTTCACTTACAAGGCTATGCTTACTCAGCATTACATTTGGTGTAACATGCAGCTGATTCTCAAAGCAGTCTTTGGACACAGATGAAATATAACAACTCACAACACAGAAATCGACTTCAATATTTCACTGGGTTCCTGATCAAGTAGTTGAAACTTGGGATTACCTCAAATTTCTCAGCATATGTAGGTATTGCAAAAGTACTGGAGTAGATGCAAAGGAAGCTAATAAAACACTGTAAAAATACACCTCCCTAGCACTCTGCAGGGGTACATGACTCACTCTGCAAGGTGACAGATTCTACTTTCCAAGAGACTATCTTAGACTAACAGAAGCGTGATGCTGAGGCCACTTGGAAAATGAGATGCCCACAGGGTACTGCATCAACCCCACAAACTAGTCCTAGGCTTTTTCCTCAGACTGAAAATATGTAGGAAGTAGAAGATTTCACACTGCCTTTTATCATAGCAGAAAAAAAAATAAATCTCAATAAGAGCAACCCTGCTAATTGCTATTACACTAATTATCCTTCAGAGACACAGCGTGAGACTGCCTATCAATTAGGGGACAAATTCATAAAGATGTATGCCCAAAGCTAAAGGAGAGAATTGTCTCACAATACCACTGGAGCTGGATGTGAAGAAGTGAAAGTGTTTGTTTAAGATACTGCATGGGAGATAACATCTTTAGAACTTTAATCTCATCACTTGACATGAAAAAAAGAAGGGTTTAGCATGTGACACAGAACTTAACTCTAAATGGGTTCTGGTCTTATTAAAAGCCAATGGAAAAAAAAAAAAAGGCCACACTCTAGAGCCCAGAGACTCAGTCAGCCTGATCTTCTGTCACAGCTCACACATAACTGGCTCATTTCCACATCTGTGCTCTGAACTGACTTCCCACTATGCTTAGACAAGGAATTTTGAAAAACCAAAATGGATATATGAACAAAACCAGTTTTATTTCCATTACCCTGGGTTAAGTTTTTACTTTGAAAGACAACTGAGAGACACCTAAAATGTTCTTTTCTTTAATGTAGTGGGAGTTGGGGGGGGCGGTGGGCAGGAAAGAGTAAAACCAAAACTGTCTACAGCTACAGTTAAGGAAGGCAAGGTGACCCCAAAGCCATAGAGTTTATATGCCCACTTCATGAAATGAGTCAGTAAACCACTGCCAGGAAATGGCTGGTTGTGTGAGCAGACAGGCACATCTTATGTAAATGATCACCACGCAGACAAAAAATGAAGCGAGCAGGAGGACGACAGGCCGGTGAGACGTAAAGCACTGCCCAAGGCTTACCTGGGTCAGTCCTACCAGGCAACTGGCCTTGCCTCACACTTCTTTCTCAGTTATGGTTACTGCAGGCAGCTAAACAGAACCTCCACGTGTGCAGGAGGTCTAACTATGCTCTGGGATATGCCCCCTTCTTCAAAACTGAAGTCAGAACTCCTGCTGCACTTCAGAAATACATCAGTAGACCAACTAACCCTGAGTATTTCTGCAGAAATGTTTCAGTGCTGCCAAAGGTTAGTACCACAGCAGAGAAGGGCATCCTGGTCTGAACATCTCAGCTTTCTATGCACAACTGGGAGAACAGCCCACAGCTTAAGAGGAGGACCGGTAACAGCCAGAGCGCATAGCAGAGGATCACCTAAAGTTGCCATGGGGCAGCAGATGACAAGGATGCTCGTGCTTCAAAAGCCTCAACACCTGCTGTGTCAAGAAAGCCATCACCTGACTGTGCAATCTAATAATTTAGATTGACTACAAAGATCTTGGCTTTCCTTTATGCTTTGAAGACTATTTTTTTTCATTTAATGAATATTTAGCATGTATGTTATCAGGCAGCACATTTATAAGAAAGTTTTGGAGTAAGGTCTGGGGGCTTGGTTTGCCACTACTAGTGACCTGTGATTTTCTCTCTTCCAGAAAGCCATGTTCCTTCCCTAAGCACTCCAGTTAAACAAACACTTAGTTTTCTGCAAAGGTGCTTTGTGTCACAGTTGCAGTGAGGACAACTCTGTATCCCTGCCCCAAACCCACTGATATTTTATGGCATTCTCCTTGAGACTGGAAAATGAAAGTTTAATCACTCTCCTGTTTTCCTCAGGACAGTACCAAATCCAGATATCCCTAGATACCTTTAAGCTTAGAGTCTATTTCAGATAGCAATTCTGTGCTTAAGTTAATTTTTCTTTTAATTTTGTCAGAAAGATACAAAATGTGGGGAAAAGGCAGGGGTTTAGTTCAACAAGTGAATAGAAAGAAACAAATACTTTTGTGTGAGGAGGGGGTAAACAATTTGACCTGAACTGTGGAAAATTGTAAGTAACACAGTATTTTTGGAAAAATGCTTGCACAGCTCTTAACTTTTACTTTGCTATCTATGAATTCTGTGTCTAAACAAAACCACCCCAGCTCAACCCTTACTACTGCCCCACTACAAGATGCAATATAACCCCCTTATACCTGACACCAGGCTGTGTATGGCTCCATGACATGCCGCAAATGTGAAACCCCCTCTTCCAACTGGGTTTGTGGATTCTCCACATATTTAGTCTCACGAGCTGGAGAGGTGTAGAGTGACAGCTGCAAATATTAGCAAACAAGAGGTTAAAAACAAAGGTGTAATTGTGTAAGTAGGTCTTCAGGGCATGGACAGTCTAACCAGAGAACACCTAACATGGGGCTTAATACATAAACAATGCATAATAAAAATTCAGGCACAGCTGTGAGACGACCATTATGAGCAAAGCTTAATTATATATTACGATGAACATGACTTCTAATTGCTATGCAATTCATCCATAGCTGCTATATGATCCAAGTCACAGGTTATAAATTAATATTAAGATAGTTTAATGAGAACACAGAACATAATTGTGAAAAATGTTTCTGGTCTTAATCAGCACTTCTGGTTTCCAGTTAACATATTAAATGTATTAGAACTCTGAAATCACAATCGATCATTTTCTATATTTGCACAAGCCATCATTAAAGAGTCTCAGTTGTTTCTGACAAAGGTGACATCCAATACAAATTTGCCTGTTTGGTACTGAACAGGAAAATGGTAAGATGTCCCAATGTTGCCATCATTACCCACATAAGCCACTGTCAGCGTTAATAGCACCATGAGGTTGAGCAAATAGGAACTCTAACATCCACCTGAAAAGCGATGGGCATCTTCACATAACAAATACTAAATCACCCTATTTAGGGTTTAACATCACCGTTTATTTATTGCAATTAACTAAACATATTTAAAACTGTACTCCATTTAAAAAAAAAACCTGTCTATGCTGTTGAAGATGAAAAAAGTCTAGATCAAAACAAGACCTGTTATGTTTCCCAGCAGTTATAAACTATACTGTTTATGAAAAAAGAGCTCCTATTTTATACATTTATACTACTATTTAGTAGCTTACTATAAGTGATGTTTCTGTGTATTGTTGCACCGAAGTGTAGCTAGCCCTCTTTCCAAGGCAAACCGGAAACCAACTTTGTATCTATTGTGATTTAAACCAAAACTGATAACATAACAAAATATATGATACGGAATTTGTCAGCTAATCCAGTAACTCGTGCAGCAGTTTCCCGTAACACTTTGAAAGACAAGCACTTTAAGTCTCATTTCCCAAGGAAATCCACTCACCCCTGGCAATCACAGTCACAATCAGTTTAACTTTGATCCTGTTAGTCAGCCTAACAGCTATGTCTGGCACAAGGACACAAGCCTTGGAGACACGGCAATTCCCATGCATTTTATGAAACTAGGCAGCTGACAGAGTAGCCATCCAAACTAGCATACCCTCTGAATGCTAAGGGCAGCCAAAACTCCACAGCTTGCACATTCTGCTTTGCTGAAGCTGATGGGCAAGCCAATTAATTATTCAGCACACATGTAACTTCAAACTGCTGCCTCATTACTGACTCATGCCAGCAGTGGCGTAGGGCACGCAGTGGCCCAAGCCAAGGTTCCTTCCCTGGGGTGAAGCCAAGGGGACTGCCTCAGCTATTGATCCTCTCCTGAGGACCTGCCCATGCAGACACATCCAAAAGACCTAAGTATACACAATAAACAGTTGAATTCATTTTAATTCTTACTACTCACGTAACAACACTTTACTTTGGGTTGAAGTACTTAAAATGTTTAAACTCTACAAACTGTCATGGATATAAGGCTGTACTTCCAAATCATAGAAGTTGGAAGGGGCCTCAAGAGATCTTTGGGTCCAACCCCCCTGCCAAAGCAGCTCCCTAGCTCACGTTGCACAGATAGGCGTCCAGACAGGTCTTGAATATCTCCAGAGATGGAAACTCCAGCACCTCCCTGGGCAGCCTATTCCAGGGCTCTGTCACCCTCACTGTGAAACAGTTCTTCTGCATGTTGGTGTGGAACTTCCAATGCTCCAACTTGCAGCCATTGCCCCTTGTCCTGTCTCCACAAACTTGTTTTTATTTTAAAATGTTGGAAACCGTTAAAAGCCTTGTTGTGGTTTTGTATGGCAAAGTTCTGGTGGAGGAGGGGAGGCTATAGGGGTGACTTCTGCAAGAAGCAGCCAGAAGCTCTCTGCAGGCCCCACAAAATTAACACCATCTGGCTCAAGGCTAGAGTTGTTGCTGACCAAGGCCGAGACCATCAGCAACAGTCACAGCGCCTCTGGGAATCACATTTAGGAGAAAAACCCACAAGAATCTGCTTTTTTCCCCCCAGAGAAGGGAGTGAGAAACTGTGCAGGCACCAAGGTCAGGGAAGGTGGAAGGAGGAGGTCCCCCAGGTGCTGGAGAATGAAATGCCCCTGCAGCCCGTGAAGAAACCCATGGTGGAGCAGGTGACCCCTCAGAGCCCACGAAAAAGGCCGAGACCCCACCTGCAGCCTGTAGAAAGAGGCTCCACGCTGGAGCAGGTGGAGACATGCAGAAGGCAGTATGATCAACATTGGAGCAAGCTCCTGGCAGGACCTGCAGCCCATAGACAGTCCCACACCACAGCAGGTTTGCTGGGGGATTTGTGACCCCATGGAGGACCAGGCTGGAGCAGTCTGGGCATGAGAGACTGAGAGACATTCTATGATTTATGACTGTGCCCCATAGCAGTGACCCACGCTGGGGCAGCTGGGGAAGAGCTGAAGCCCTGTGGGAAAGGACTCACACTGGAGAAGTTCATGGAGGACTGTCTGCCGTGGGTGTGACCCCACAGTGCAGCAGGAGAAGGGTGTGAGGAATGCCCTCCCTCCCGCCATGAAAGTTAAGTCCACAAAGAAAGGAGGGGTGGGGGAATGTGTTTTAAGGTTTGCTTTTGCTTCTCATTATCCAACTCTGGTTTCTCTCTGTGTGTAGTGTAGTATAATAAATTTGATTTTCTTTTTAATCTCATGTTGAGTCTGTTGTGCCCGTGATGCTGATTGCGGAATGGTCTCTTCTCTCGACTCCTGAGCCTCTTAATGGATATATTCTCCCCTGCCCAGCTGAAAAGGGAAGTGACAGACTGACTTTCGTGGGCATCTGGTCCCCAGCCGGGGTCAAACCACCACAAGCCTATGTAACAATGCTGCTGAGTTACCAGTTGGATAACAGTTGTTTTAAAACTCTACTTGTGATATAACCAAGACATCTGTAACATCTTTGAGAAAAAAAATAAAGTAGTAGGTTTTCATTATCACTACTTATTGTGTTTGTCACTGTTTAGATTTGAATCTGTAAAGAAAGGAAAACTGACAAAATTCTGTAGGCAATTACTTTGGCTTCAAAACAGTGTCAGACAAAAATTTTGCCTGTAAAAAAAAAAAAAGTATTTTTAGAAATAAAAAATTCTGATTTGCTGTTTTACTAGAGAACAGATAGGAATTTTTATTTGTCAACAATACTTGTAATAAGAAAATACCTGGTTAAAAAAAAAAAAAAAAAAAAAGAAAAAAATTCAGAGTATTTTATTTGAAACATGACCAGAAGTAAATGTGCAAACAGGAAAAGGCAAGTTCTGAATAAAGAACAGAAGGCTTTAATGTAGGAAAAAGATCTTCCACACAAACAAGCCTGATGCTATCAAGGAGAGGACAAAAACATCACTCAGGTAAAGGAAGCAAAAACATATTGACATTAGTGAAAACAGAGAAGTAAGTTTAAAGGCAAGAATACAAAGGGTGTATCTAAGTGCTTTTGTGCATCAAAATATAACATTTTACAGAATCCCATAGATATTTCGTTATAGGTAGAAGAACACTAAGGCACTAATCATACTCACCTCCTCAATTTTCAGCAACTCCTTTTTGGAAGTCTCCTTTTCTGAAGAGGAAGCATAAACCTGGACAGAGAGCAAGCTCAGGCTGACAGGGGTGGCCCCCAGCTGAATTACCTAGAAACATTATAGGAAGAGATGCAAATCATTATGTTCAAACAAAGTGGCAACACATTTGGACACATCCATTTAGATGGTGTTTACGTCCCCATGTACCTCCATTTTTCCATAGTCAGCACCAAAAAGTTCAGTATCTTATTTCTAGTTATCACCTGCATCTTGATTTAGGAAGGGGAAAAAAATAAAGGAAAAAGAAAAGAAATAAACCAGAAAAAGACCTACAGTTGAAAGTGTTAGAATGTAATCACTGCTTGCAAAGAATTTTAGGAGTGTCTCCTACTTTTCTGTGAGAAACATGAACTACAGTGCATTGTGACCGGTACTCGTCTGGTTCTGAATTCTTCGGATTCAACCCAGTCACGCAGCACAACCACTATGAGTAAGGCAAACACAACTTCTCCTGTATTCAGGACCTACACTAAATTGTGGTTCTTAACAGGAGAGACTGCTTTAATTTTAAAAAACGGGAGATAAAAATATTAGCTGTCTAGCCAACCAGGAAAGCACAGAGAGCACCTTCCCACAAATGCCCATCCTTAGCAACAGCCACATTTAACTCCAGCAACGGCAGTTCCAATGGGAAACCTTTCAACATCTCACATTCCTGCTGCTGCTCAGCTAAACACACAGCGCTCCAACAGCCTACAGTCTGCTCTATCAGGTCACAACAGAAGTGGATCCACCAGTCTCAGGCCACCAAGCTGGAGCAGTCTGGCTCTGCCTGAGGCACCGGCTCCTAGAAAGTCCTGCTGCTCACCTTGCCCTAGCTTGGGCGGCCGGGCGCTTCCACCACGAGGCAATTCACCTCGCCAACGTGGCAAGAGATCAGTCCTGAAAAAGAAGCGGAGAGCTTTGTGCAGGGTTAGTACGTTGAACCCGTCCATGAAGCAGCCTGACAAGCACCAGAGGAACTGTGTGGCCAGGGAAGAGGGGATGAAAAAGGAGAAGGCAGCAGCAAGCCCTCTTCCTTTTCAGGAACAGTGAGGGGACACAACACTGACCCAGCTGCTTGTGGAACTGAAGCCTTGGTCAAACCAATACATCCCTCATGCCACTGTGATGGCAACTGACCTGGCAGTAGGACAATTACTCCAAAACTGTTAGAAAATAGCTTTAAAATGATCCAGACCCCTTGCTTATTGCATACAGATCAGTGTTTGCAGCTTCAATTTCTTCCACTGCTTTGCAGATGGAGAATTTATTAAATTTAACCAAGAGACTCTTCAAACTTAAAACTGGACAAGCTTCTGAAAGATGTTAATTTACATGTAGAGAAACAGCCCACAAGAACTAGGTCACAGGATTGCTTTTCAGAAACACAGAAGGGATCTGATGGATCAGAAGGCATGGAAAAACTTGCTTAAAATGGAAGTTTTTCTGTTTGTATTTATGGACTCATTATTACAGTACTATAATGAAACACCACAATGAGTGGATCAGCTGTTTCACAGCCAAGGAACAGACATGAAGAGTGGCTAATAATGTTTGCTTAAACAAGGACTTTTCACAAGCTTTTGTTAGCCAAGATAAAATCACAAACATCACCAACCATTAATAGCTGTAGAAAAAGGGTAGATGAGGTACTTAGGGATATGGTTTAGCATAGGACAGGAACGGTTGGACTTGATGATCTTAAAGGTCTTTTCCAACCTTGTGACTCTGCGATTCTGTGATATATTTCCTCATTCTTTTCTTTTTTTCATGGCAAAACTGTTCTGCCACTGAAGAGACAAAAGTCTGAAATGCATTTTCATTCTGAAAAATATCCTTTCAGTAAAATATTACTTCCTGTGATTTTTAGAACATTGAAGAATGGAACACACAGCTAGGAAAGAAAGACATGGAGACAATCCATTCACTTTCCTCAAAGCAGTTTCTACTTTATTTAAAATACAGCTACTGGTTACCTGACCAGTCGTATACTCTGTGCAAGTATTTCAGGTAAGCCTAAAGTTCAATCAAGTCTAAAATGACAGATACCTTTAGTAGGGCAACTACTAACCCAATGGCACATACTACACATAGAAGTTGTTAACAGCAGAGGGGGCTTTTGAAATAAGCCTTGAAAAAAACACAACTTGAGAGTCAGAGACAAGTGTCTAAAACTTAATACCCGAATATGTCAAGAGTTTGTTACACAAACACACATGCATAGTTTTTACATCTTCTATTTAACACTTCTACCAGTGTCCTTTGCAGTAAAAAAAAAATCCAAAACACAAAAGAAAACAACAGCAACATCAAAAAATTACTTTAATTAAGGTAGAATTCATTACTGATAAACTCTGTAGAAAAAATAAATCCAGTCTGCTGTGTTAGAAAACAGGTGGTTGTTTTGTCTGCTATTCAACACCATTTATATTGTTCAGAAATTATCTAAATGTCACCAGGAAAACCAGTAAATCCAAACTAAATACTTGAGATTTATATAAAAAGATGCATGCAAACAGCAGAGCTCAAGGATGGAACCACCTTGGTTTCACAAACCATAATCAGTGATGACAGAACTACTCATACTGAAAACTTAGTATGAAAACACTGAAGTGCAGACATTTTCCAAAAGTTTCATATTTACATCTTAAACAAAACAAAATTAACCACTGAAAGGGCAAGAGGACTGTCTCCTTAAATGTGCTGTTCAAATACTACAATTGTCTTCTATATCAGCTAAGTTTCTGGGAGAGATACCACTGGTACTTAAGAACCATTCAGATGCACAAACCAAAAGGTTTATTTGGTAGTACCAAAGAGCAACCGTCCTACTTTCTGTGTCCAAAATTCACTTTAGGATCTCATTTCTTAATTTCATATTAATCACCCATTACTAAATGTGGTTATTAGTAAAACACTTTGATTGAGTTGTACCTTCAGCCTGCCTGTCTGACAGCTATTCTGTTGACACCAAGAAGTAGAGCTGACATTCTGCTCTCTAGATAATATTCTGTATCGACTTCATAAGTTAAAATAAAACACCACAAACTAAGTTTATTCCCTCCTCTAGCTGAAGCGCTCCACTTTATCTGTAGACACCAGAAAAAACATAAATTCTATCTGAAAGCTGGAGGATTAAAAAAGACTATCACACTTCATCTTCCACAGAGAAAGGCAGTAAAGCATGAGAAAGTTTTTAATTCTTAACTAATCCCATATTAGTTCTCAATACAAATGACAGGGGTGGAAGCTAAAGATTAACTGGAACTTTTTTTCCTCTTGTCTCTGGTTTCTCAGCTCACTTGTTACTGTTACAGTTAGCCTGTCAAAACTGGGGAAAGGAACAATGAAATAAAAGTACTTTGTGAAGGCTGGTATTTGCCCTAATGTATGAAGCGGCTTCGTTTTACTCCTCTTCTTCCATTCCTTCCCCTATCTCCCATGATAAAAATGAAAAAAACCCTAAACTCTCAGGCACAGATCTCAAGGACAAGTAGCCACCTTCTCCTGCTCTTAGAGGCAACAAACTAGGTTGGCACTGGAATCAATGGTTGAATAAAAGTAGTAACATATAGCAACTAGAGAGGATACAAAAAAAAGGGCTGAGAAGATGACTAGGGGCCTAGAACGTCTCTACTACGAAGAAAGACTGAGGGACTTGGGACTTTTTAGCCTAGAGAAGACTGAGGGGGATATTGCCAATGGTTATGAATACTCGAGGGGTGGTTGTCAAGAAGACAAAGTCAGTCTTTTTTCAGTGGTGCCCAGGGACAAGACAAGAAGCAATGGACATAAACGTGAACATGGGAAGTTCCACCTAAACATGAGGAGCAACTTCTTTACTGTGAGGGTGGCAGAGCACTGGGTCAGGCTGCCTAGAGATGTTGTGGAGTCTCCCTTTCTGGAGACATTACAAATCCACCTGGACTCATTCCTGTGCAACCTGCTCTAAGTCATCCTGCTTTAGCAGGGGGGTTGGGCTAGATGATCTCCAGAGGTCCCTTCCAAGCCCTACCCTTGTGTGATTACGCACAGTAATACCTCAGCTCACAGGTTTGTATGTGACAATTCAGCATCGCGTATGGAATGCCCAAGGACTCTGAGGTAAAGTCCTTACAGAAGAATTCCAGCAGTTGCCCTAACATTAACGTACAAACTAAATTATGGTGCTGTGACAAGACAGCTGTGATGGGCTCTCAGTTTATCAACGAATCTCTATATATTATCAGTATCTGACAAGTTTTTAAAAATCCCTCCAGCTTCCGGACTGGTCATGCCAACCACTGACTGAAACACACACCTTGCTGTTAGCCTGAGGGCCCCTGTGGGGCTCCTCTTACGAGAGATACGAGCCTGACACGTCTGACACATACCCAACTGAAGCCCAGAGCACGCACACTTCAGCCCTTTCCGCTGGCCACCAACAAGAGGCAGAGATTTAGGGACAACAAGGACTCCCCCAACCACAGGAGCCCAAACTCCGCACTACCACTCCCTCGGCACTGCCGAACCTACACAGCAGCTTCCAGCAGCGAACGTGGGGGCCCGTGTGTTTCTTGTCACACGCCATGGGCAGGTCACGCGGGTTGGAAACGTTAAGAGAGGGGTGATGCGGCTGCACCGGCGCCTATGACGAGACACCTCACAGGCAGCTGGCACCACAGGCCGCGGTTTGGGAGAACTGCGGCTCCAGCGCGAAAACAACCCCAAGAACACCTCCCGCCGCCAACCCCCCCTAATTCTCCGGGAGCCACGCCAGGGCCTTCGCTACCGCGCCCCGCCAGCTGGGCCGCAAGCCCCTGCTTTCAAACGGGAAGCGGGAGGGACGGGGCCCGTCCCGGGTCCGAGCACTGTCCAGCCGCCAGCCGCAGCTCGGGGCCCGGCCGGCCGCGCTCCCGGGCCGCCCCCTGCCGGCCTCGCCCCGCCGCCGCACCGGCCAAGGACACCCGCAGAGCGACGGGCCCGGCGGCACCGCGGCCGATCCGACGCCTCCGGAGGAGCGAGGGAGCCCAGCCGCGAGGCCCTGGGCAGGGCCAGCGGCGCGGCCGGAAGGAAAGGGCCTCCGCCTGCCCGCCCGGGGCGGCACGGGGAGCCCTGCCAACGGAGCGGGGCCGCGGAGAGGCGGGCGGGAAACACCCGCAGCCACGAGCGGGAGACAACGATTCCCTCACCTTGAGCATGACGCTGCCGAGCGGGCGATAGGCAACCACCCCGTCGCTGCGCTATGACGTCAAAAAGAGCTACCCGCCGAGGAGGCGGGGCCGCTTGACACAGACCCCGCGGGCCGCGCGGTAACCTGGCAACGCCGAAGGGGGCGGGGCTTTGCCCCCATCCCCCTCCCCCCGTGGTCCCGCCCGTCACCCGCCTCCTCGTGTTACTGCCGCCGATGTCACCGCTCCGGCGGCGCCGGCGCATGAGGAAGGAGAGGAAGGATTCACAGGCTCACAGAGTCGTAGGGGCTGGAGGGAATGTCAAGAGACCTTCGGGTCCCACCCCCCTGCCAAAGCAGGTTCCCTAGGACAGGTGGCACAGGGAGGCATCCAGACGGGTCTTGAATATCTCCAGAGAAGGAGCCTCCACACCCCCCCTGGGCAGCCTGTCCCAGGGCTCTGTCACCCTCACTGTGAAAAAGCTCTTCTGCATGTTGGTGTGGAACTTCCTGTGCTCCAACTTGCAGCCATTGCCCCTTGTCCTGTCCCCACAGACCACTGAAAAGGGGCTGGCTGATTCCCCTTGTGTCCCACACTGCAGATATTTATAAACATTGATCAGATCCCCTCTCAGTCTTTCCCAAGGCTGAGCAGCCCCAGTGAATGAGGCAAGAGCAGAAGGGGCGATAGCGTACGGTCACGCCAAGGTGAAGGAGGTGCAATGGCTTGCTCGGACTAGGTGAGGAGGTGGTTTCTGTAGCTTGTACCACGACACGCCACGCAAGCACCACAACACGCCATGCAAGCACCACAACACGCCGTGCAAGCGCCACGACATGCCATGCCAGCACGCGTGTGTGTGCCAGGGGAACGTGTCCCACATGTTTTGAATTCTTTTTTTACATTTGGGCTTGCTTTGGGCTTGGATCTCAGCTTGAACGGGTGCTGGCTGAGGCTCGGTCATTGGCAATGACATGCCAGCTACCTGCAGCGTGGAAAGATCTCTTCAGGGCTGACTCATTTAAAGCCACAACTGAAGTCTGTTCTTCAGACCTGCGAGCGCAGCTCAGTGTGTCACCTCGGAGCTATAAAAAAGGCATTCGGATATTCAGAGATCAGTGCCATTAGAGTTCGGGTGGGGATGGAGTAAGGAGGTCAAGACAGGGTTCCAGGCCTTTTTTCTAATCTCAAAATATTAAATTAAACCAAATAAAACTACACCCTTCTCTGTGTCTCAGCACTCCCTGGTGGTATCTCCAGCAGTGAACTGGACAGGAGCGAGGTCTTTCCCACTGACACCTGCCATGAGGTGTGTATGTCCCCCATAGGCACCCAGTGCTGTGCCACCTCAGTGGCAGCAGAACATCACAGATAACTAAATTCCAGCTGGATAAGATGAAGTGAGGCAATATTCCATTCTGATTTAAATCTGTTCTCGTGCTGTTAGCTAATTAACTGATGCTTTGCTGTTTCTGATTTGCTGGTCAGGAGTTTCCGTGCCTTTCATCGTGTTTCAGGTCTTTAGCAACATTCAGGGCTGAGACAGCAAGTACATCAGCAGAGGAAAAATAAATCCGTCAAATGAGGTGCCTTACTGAACTCATGTATCATTGCTTTCTGAGCAGTTCCTCTTGTTCATTATTTCTAACATTTTGTTGGGCATTTATCCTTGTACTTAAAATCTTGGTCATGTAACAGACTTCAAAAACAACCCAGTGCCTTCAGTGCTGTTAAGTTTAGGCAGCCATGAAAAATTACCTCAAAGCTTAAGATGCAAAGATACCCCAAAGCATTTGTCTGTATCTGTTGCTCAGGTTAACTGTTCCATATGGAAAATGCAGGTTCTGTGAGCTGTGCCATCACAGCTCTGTTGGGAGGCCACTCCGTCAGGTCTAGGGGGGAGGAGGGGGTTCAGGGTGCCTAATTTTTGAAACCTCACAGGAACCTTTTCTGCCAGGGCATGGACCAGATGTAGGCTCAGCAAGAGGGTTCAGAGCACCCAGACTCCACTCTGATGTTCACTCTGTCATCACCTCCTCCTCCCCAACATGGGGAGAGAAACCTACCTCCTAATTTAAGCATGTAAGTAAGAACACCAAGAAAATAACATGGATTTTCTCTGTATGAGTTAGGTCATTGTTGTTCATCCCCTTGCAAATCACAGTAATTTCATATAGTTACTATTGCTTTTGGAATATGAAGAATAGCATCCTGTTAGTCCTGGAAAACGTTATCTTTTTTATTTTTAATGTAAAAAAGTAAAGCACTTGAAGAATACAGTAGCAAATAATTCATTGGGGGGGTATCGTGGAAAGACAAACATGGTACACACCCTTAAATCTTAAGTTTTCCTTGCAATACTAATTTTTGTTGCTCCTCCTTAAAGAAAATTCCCATGTTTCTTTATTGCTGTCTCTTTATAGACCTCACAGAACCAGCTAGAGCAGGAACAAGTGTTTCCCAGACTAACGGGGATGTTTAACCACTGCATTGTAGAACTGGGCGATGCTTCTCAACAAGCTGTCTGTAAAATCAGCGAACAGTCCTTCTTGTCTGGTGGCACATCAGATTACCACTGTCAGGAGCCACCTGAGGTGAAGTAAGACGACTTCAGGATTGCACCTTTTCTTCTTAAAGCTTTATTGTGCTATTTCACAGGCAGCAGCTGATGCTCGCAAGTTACGGGGATATTGGAAATGCCATGAGCCAACAGTACAGGATGAGCTGCAGTATCAAATGCACAAGGCAATGGATGAAAAATGTTGCTACGACGACTGTCCAGTTCTGGGCTCCTCACCATGAGAAGGACACTGAGGTCCTTGAATGAGTCCAGAGAAGGGCAACCAGGCTGGTGAAGGGGCTGGAGGGCAAATCCTATGAGGAGCGGCTGAGTGAGCTGGGGGTGTTTAGCCTGGAGAAGAGGAGGCTGAGGGGAGACCTTATCACCACCTACAACTACCTGACAGGAGGTTGTAGACAGGTGGGCGATGGTCTCTTCAGCCAAGTGACAGGTGACAGGACAAGGGGAAATGGCACAAAGCTGCACCAGGGCAGGGTCAGATCAGATGTTAGAAAAAAAATTTTTACTGAAAGAGTTGTTGGGGCCTGGAACAGGCTGCC
The DNA here is from genome assembly GCF_964237585.1 of Gallinula chloropus. Taxonomy (NCBI): domain Eukaryota; kingdom Metazoa; phylum Chordata; class Aves; order Gruiformes; family Rallidae; genus Gallinula; species Gallinula chloropus. Next base: position 128,264,386 of record NC_140085.1, on the reverse strand, counting down.
CAGGGAGGGGGCTGAGTCACCTTCCCTGGATGTGTTTAAAAAAAGTGTTGATGAGGTACTTAGGGATATGGTTTAGCATAGGATGGGAATGGTTGGACTTGATGATCTTAAAAGTCTTTTCCAACCATGTGATTCTGTGATTCTGTGAACGAAAGACTACAGACAGGCACATAGGGAACATTTTCCAGTATTTTATTACAGGTTTGGTTCTCTCTTTAGCAAGGTTCCCTCTTTAGCAAGGAAGCACTGTAGCTAAAGCCTCCGTAAGCCTGTGATGGGTGAAGAATGCTGATGGGCCCCTCTCCCCTTGGCACTGTGCATCGAGCAGTTGTCCGTATCTGTGGAGAACAAGCAGTCAGGGGGCGGCAAAGGGTTGTGGAAAAATGATTTTGCAGCATTTAATGGCAGCGTTGCGAGAGCGTGACGGGGTTGTTTGCGAAGCAGTCACACTTCTTGATGCATTTTATTCATCATCCTCAGAGCATTAAGAGACAGAAAATGCTCACAGCTCAAATCGAGAGGCGTGAGGGCTTTGTGATGAAGCGTGGTGCCCGCTCTGGCCAGTCCTCAAGCACAGCTCGAGCCCAGGCTGTGGGTGGGACCGGCTGCTTGCCAGTCTCACAGAGGACAGGCATAAGGGTGTTTCAAGCATGTCCTCTTCTTAAATTTGGTCCATGAAGAGTAAAGAAAATCCCACTTGTTTCTGGACATACAACGGCGTGTAAGATACAAACACGTATTTTTTGTGATCATTTTCTGTTCATTGACTACACAGCAGTTGCATAACACAGACATAAATATCTGAAGAACAGTTTCATAAAATTTTTTAAACCAATTTTATCTGCTCCAGCATCTTCAGTGCATTTTTCTCCTTAATGGGGAAGTTAATGTCTAGAGTCACTGATAGGACTGATTAAAAAGAATGGGAAAATGTTTATTGAGAAGAATGGTATGTATTAGATCTCAGGTAGGTGTATTTTTCTCTTACAGTCTACTGGTAACCTGGAGGAAAGCCCTGCATACTTTGGTGGCAGGAATAATAACTGCTGGAAAGCATTGGCTCTGTGAAATTTCCGCGGGGACAATGAGAGTATATGTCATAACGGATTATGCACAGTCCAAAACATTGTCAGACAGCCTTAAAAAGGAGCTGAAGTTTCTGCTGCTGAGGACATAGAATAAAGACCATTGGCATGATCAACTCCTGGCTGTTTCTAATGCAAGAACTTAGACCAAGTTCCAATTTTATTTTGCATGCCTGTGTTTTTCCCTTTCCTTGGTAACTGGTTTTTCTAAATACTTGTGAAATAAATATTTCCTTTGGAAAGCTGCAGCTTGAAAGGCCTGAACATGCTGCCATAGATCATAAACTAATGTCAGCCCAGGCAGCAATACAATCTGTAATCCGTTGCCTTACTATTAATCAGAACCATCATCACAGAATGGCATGGGTTGCAAGGGACCCCAAGGATCATAGAGTTCCAACCCCCTTCCACAGGCCGGGCCAATGACCTTCAGGCCTGGATCTACACAAGGTTGCCCAGGGCCACATCCAACCTGGCCTTCAACACCTCCAGGGATGGGGCATCCACCACGTCTCTGGGCAGCCTGTTCCAGCACCTCACCACTCTCTGTAAAGATCTAATCTAAACCTTCCCTCCTTTAGTTTTAATCCATTCCCCCTTGTCCTGCCATTGTCTACCCTTTTGAAAAGTTGATTCCCCTCCTGTTTATATGCTCCCTTTAGGTACTGGAAAGCTGTAATTTTGTATTAGATTGCTTACTTACAGTTTGGTTTTTGTTTGTTGGGTTTTTTTTTTTGTCAGGAAATTAAGAACACTCCATTACTAGCAATAAAATGACAGTTGTGTGCCACATGTGTTTATAGGTACGGTAGAAAAATAATTGATTTGTTGCACATTCCTGTTAAAATGTGAGCTTCTAATTCCTGCCTGTTACATGTCAGTGCAGTTACCTACTCACACTGATCACTGGAAAATGTTACAGTCCCGAAGGGTGGTTTATTTTGACGGCCTCCTTCATGACAGCTCATTTTATACTTTAAAAAAATCCCCAAACAACAAAACCACCTTTTTCCATGTAACCTTTTATTCACTAAAATGCATTTTTTTAATACCATGACTTACCACTACAGTTTTACCAGCCTGTTTTATAATTTCTTTTTCAGGCCTTTATAAAATAAACTGCTTTTCTGCTTCAAGGGCCCCAATAAACAGAACTTGCAGGTGCCAAGCAGCCTCACCCCGCGCCGTGAGCCCGGCTTTCCCAGTGCTCCGCACAAAGCGCAGTCAGAGGTGATGTGTCCGGCCCACCACTTTTCTGAGCCGGTCTCCAAAGTGCACAGTCCATTTCTCACATTCCCATCACTTTTAGCACATCTTTGTTAAGCAGCACAGGGGGTGCAATGGTGGACCTTTCTCAGTCTGTTTATGAGGGGAGTGCAGTTCGCACACGGGTAAGAATGAGTCTTTCTTCATTCTACTTCATTCACTTCCTGACTTTGGAGAGGAAAAAAAAAGGAGGGGGTGTGTGGTGTGGGTGGAACAGATTTTTGTATTTAACAATACTGTTTCATTTGGAGTGGAACTTCGCTTGTGCTTCTGTTTTTCATAGTTAAAGTGGGTCACTTTTGCCCTGTTTGACAGGTGGGAAGTCACGCATTCGGAAAGTAAGCTGCCTGCTAAGGACAGCTGCCACCACGGAGCATTTCGGGCTTTCCCACCCACCTACCTGGAATGGCAGTAAAATGCAAAGGCATTACTGTGTTCACCTCTGGGGTAAACCAATACTTGAATCTCAGCAGGTGCTGTCTCATCAGCTTTGTCACGTTCTGACAGCATCCGAAATACGTTCAGTGCTTTCCAAGGAAAAAGAATGTATTTTAACAGGGGACAGGTAGGAAAGAGCAACATATAGGATGTAGCATGTGGCAGTAGGACAAGGGGTGATGGTTTTAAACTAGAAAAAGGTAGATTTGGGTTGGATATTAGGAGAAAGTTCTTTACTATGAGGGTGGTAGATCACTGGAACAGGTTGCCCAGAGAGGTAGTGCAGGCCCCACCCCTGGAGATACTCAAAACCAGGCTTGATGGGGCTCTGAGCAACCTGATGTAGTGAAGATGTCCCTGCTTACTGCAGGGGAGTTAGACTAGATGACCTCTAAAGGTCCCTTCTGACCTAACACATTCTATGCTTCTACTCTATATCATGCAAGAAAACCAGCCCAGTGTAATCCAACTGAATATAGCTTCACTTCTGCTGTCACCATGGTTAAACACCCCAACGTTTATCCCTAGTTCAAGCCCTTGCCTTCTCACTGCAGCTGTCAGTAGCTCTAGTTCCACGTTTTTCAATTCCTCCCTTCCAGCATCGACAAATAATCCTTCTGTGTAACAAGCTGTTGATAAAACCAGCAGAGATGTCAACTAACGCCTGGTGTAGCAACCCTCTTGTAAAGCACAGATAAATGCTACTAGCAACAGTGAGAACACAACACACCTTTTTGATGCCCTTAAGCACCCGCTACAACAAAGTCCAAATCCTTTCAAAATTCACCTGCAACTCCAATTCAATCAAGCTGGATACAGGTTGGAAACTGAGGATAAAAGGTGAAAGGTCTTGCATCTGCAGCCGGTCTGTATTCAGCACATCAAATCTTTTTACCTTCAAAATTATTTTCACCGTAATCCTTAATTTCTTAGCAAGATGGTGTCAGTATCTTTACCTCATTTGCCGATACATGTACTGGCATCAGTATCTTCATGAAAATATATATATATTAAATGTGGTACCTTATTTACCTGAATGACAGTTTCTTGGTCCAAATTAAAGGCACACATTCCTTCTTTGGCTGTGCTGCCTTTTTAATCACTAACAATAAGATGCTGATTTCACTTCATTGCTCCAACTGACTTACTTGTAGAATTATAATTTTGGGAGGGTTTTAATATCTGTTTTACTTTCTATTATGACACATGATGTAGCTGTCCCATGAATGAGAAGTAGAATTATACAGTTACTGCATTTTAATGTTTCTAACAGTATCCACACGCACTGGTAAGAGGGACAGAGAGAGGAGTTAGTGAGGTCTGTGGGACTTACCACCAACACAGCAAGTGCCACATCTTGCGTGTCACAAGTTACTGAGGGACAGGCAAAGATTTGGGCCCTTGAGCAGCAAAGCCTGTACTTAGGTTGTTGGTTAGCTCTCAGCTTAAGCTCCATCTTGCTTCCCCGTTAAGCCCCTGGGATGGAGCTTAAAGCCTTACAGGGTCCCAGGGACCCAAAGAGCAGCAGACCCTTTGGCAGGGGTGTGTTGTGCCGCTTGGACAGGAAAGGAGACAGAGCTGAGCAGCAACGTGAAGAACCATCTGGATTTCTTCACTGATGCTGCCACCATCGTTTGATGTAATAGAGAAGTGTAAGGTAAACACTTTATTCTATTTTTCAAAGGCAGTATTTGGTTTCATGGCTTTATTTATTCAGGGTAAAACAACACCCTTTTTGAGAGAAAAAGCCTGTATGTGGCTCTTCAATATTTTTCTTTTATAGATCTTCACTTCCATACAATTCATCAGTCACCTCTTCATTTGACTTTACTGGCCCACTCCAGCATCCATGTGGCCAACACGCTGCTCTTCAGAGCTCACTGGGAGCCAGCAAAAACGAAGAGGGCCTATTTGATCCAGAGAGAATGAGCACTTTGAGGCAAACTGGAAGCAAGACATCCTTTTCAGGACACAACTCCGTGTTTCTGCAGAAAGAGTACATATTAGCTTAGTACATATTAGCAGTCCCTTGCTCTTTGCTGGTGGGGCAGTTGTTGAGGCTGATTTCACACTCCTCTGTTCCTTTGCCTCACGTTCATCAAGAGTCATCACACCTGGTACCTGCAACTACTGCTTCCACTTTGGCAGTATTTTCCACAGAGGAGTAGCATCTGTCCCTCCACCCATTCAATCCCGAAACACGCTTAGGAAACCTTAGGACATGTTTCAGGGCTTCTTCCACAATCACTGATTAAAACCATCATCTAGGTAGCTTCCCTGGGTGAACACTGGCACTCTCATATCTTTACCATATGTTATCACTGGCTACTTCTTACAATGTGAAGCCATATATGGCTTTGCCCCCTGGAGCTGTGGTACAGCTGGCATAAGTGCAGCCTCGGGTGTAGGAACCAAAGGGTCAGAGGGTAGTGATGCACAGACTGACACTATCTTTACTTCTAGCCACTTCACCTCTAGCACAGCATTTGAAACTACCTCTTTAGTCCTGTAGATCAGTGTAACATGGTGCCAGCACAGATAAACCACAACACATTAGCAGTTTTATAAATGAGAAAACCGACGCATTTCTCAAGCCTGGTTTAATAGGTCCTCAACTCCTGTAGGCATGTGACAGCGCATGGCGTTACACAGGTACAGAAACTGGATGTTACAAACAGGAGTGACTTTGCTGAACATGAAGGAATGGCAATTTCCCAAGCTGAAAATCCTAAGGATGGACTTATTGTTACAGAGGAATGGGAATATGAAGCAGGTAAATTGCACGCCCCATCCCAGGCATTATCTCTGGAGGATACCAGAGAATTTCCATGCTCAGATGACACATAAATCTTCCAAAGTTGAGGCACTGGAAAACTTCTAGCCTTTCTAGTCACTTTAATGCATTCTTCCCTGCTTCGAACAAGGCTGTAAGTCTGAAAGCATGGCTTTCTACACCCGTTTAACAAGTTCAGCAAAACATACAAACTTAATTACAAGTTTTACCATGGGAAAAATAAAAATCTCCACACCGCAAAGCTAGGACAAAACTAAAACTGAGCAACCGTGCTCATTTTGTGAGGTTCATAACTCATGCAAAGCACAGCTGCCTGATTAGTTGGGTGGTAACAATTTTGTGCTGAGATTTCTTTGGTTGGGGTATTCATATTCAGTTTCTTTAACTTCTGTAGAGGTTTGCCTCCCTCCCCTTGTTTTCAGAGAACAGGGCCAAGCCAAAATCCAGCTCTTTTGGAAAACAGCTAAAACACTTCCAGTTAAGTTGTTAATTGGATGAGCTCCCAACTTCAAGACCATGAGAAGTCATTAAGTTAAAAGCAGCAGTTTGGTTAATTACCATCACTTTTTTTTTTTTTCTGACTACGTAATTCTTTTCAGTATTTTGGAAAACCTGTCAGGAGAAACAGCAAAGGAAGAATTATTACTTCACAGCAATTCTTCCTGGTTGCAATAAATGAACTGTGAATCAAGAGAAGAAACATATATAAAGGTTTTGCACTCAGCGGTATCTTCTGAAACTAATTTTTCATGTTTTCAGTTTCATTACAGAAAGTTAAAATAAGTTCTTGGTATCAAGTTGCCACCTGTGTAAGGTAATTAAATCTTTGCAGAACTACCTGTAAGAGACAGAGGAAGAAGTGAAAGCACATGTGACAGGAGGCAAATCCCATGGAACATCTTCAGCCAGTCAAGGACACCCAAGTGACTAGAGCTTCATCCTAGGAGTAAACCAGCCATGAGCTGCAAGGTGACAGCAGAGCAGTTTCTTGCTTTCCAGGAGTGAAAGGAAAGGCGATCACTACCCCGACACAGGGGAACGTGCTTAGGCCATGCCAGGCATTGACATCACTGTTACCACCACAATCCCAATCCCATGCATTTTGTATGACTTTGGCAATCTGGGAAGGCAAACACAAGAGGAATACACTGAGCACCTTGGAATTCCTCCTCCGAGACTATAGAAGATAAACATGGGGGAAATACTTGGTTTCAGGTAGCATTATGCAATTCTTCTGACTACAATAATAATAAAAGAGATGGTAAAAGCAGAACGTCCCATCAGTAGTACTCAGATACGCACAGACAGACCCACAGCACACACAGTTCACCACAGGAGATGAAGATTCTCACCTAAAGAAAGAATATCATTGGTGTCATGCAAAATTATGAGCCACGTTAAAAAAAAAAGGCACAAAACCCCAACACCAATACTGTGAACATGCCCCAAGACATACTGAAATGGGTGTTGGAAAGGAAGCTGCCACCTTAAGCCAAAGACATACCTGCCTAGCAAAATTCAACAGTGCAATAAAAGGGCTAACCATTAAAACCACCCACCTCATTAGAAAACTATTTATTTTTATTTATTTTTCAGTGCCACTCACTGAGCACCATTTATCCGTAACACAGGGGAGCTCCTACCAAGGGTAACAGCACCAGGAGACGCACCTGACAGACATCAGAATCAGATACAGGGCAGAAAGAGTAATTTTTTTGAGGTCATCAAGTACTAGGTAGCATCACTCTAGAAGGCTCGGTGCTCAGTACGGGATGCTTACTGCCAGTGTCCATTCCAATGGGTAGATGACTGGAGAGTCACTGTGTACTTAAACAGAGATCGTCAGGAGGTTGATTTTTGCTGGCAAATGTTGCCTACAGCACCTGTCAGTGCCACTGAAGCACTGAATGTAAATTGGAAAGTGTTAATGAAAACAAGAAATGAAAGCTGTCTTTGCACACACTCCTTACCCTCTCCATCGAAGGAGCAAACATTTTGTGCATGCCAAGTAAATTGCCCTGGAGAAGGTGGCACTGGGATTAAAATATGACGTGGAAATACCAAGACTTGACTGGCTGAAGGCTGGGTGGGGGATCACGTGTCCATGAGCATGTTATGAACTCTAAAGGTACAGAACTAACACATAATCTGTGCAACACCCAAACCTGGTTTTCCCTTCCACAGTATGAGGCTGATGGAATCAGAAAACAAACAAAACAAACCCCCCAATCTGTAACAAAGGGGGAACAGCTCTTGAAATTAAGAATTTCAAATCAACAAGAGTAGGTAATTTATAGCAAAGAATCTGGAAGAAATTAACTGAAAAAACCCTTTGCCAAAGTCACATTAATTTCCTATCACAGAAGGGAACACAGATGACTGAACTACTGCCAGAAAATAATCCCACATATTCAAAAATAAAAAGTGAGTTTGGTATGAGCCAATTAAAACGAGAGAGGTCTTCTTAGCGAAATAACAGAACCATTGTTTGGGACTCCTGATCAGCTCCAGAGGTGCTAACAAGTAGTCAAGTCGGCCAGCATAGCACCACGGAAGAAAGGTATTGCCAAAAATACAACCTAGCTCACAGAGAAGGGAAATAAAGGAGGTGAATGAAAATAATAAGTAACATCTACAGTGTGAAAATATTGCTGCCATCTTCTCTTCCACTGTGTCAGTCTAATTTGGTCTCCTTTAGTACCGAAGAAGGGAACACACCACGTTTGAGAGAGGCCCTTCCTCCTGGGACACATCCCATGGGGTTCAGCAGAAATGCATCCCCAGCGTTCTCCTGCAGGAAAAAATCAAGTTTCCAAAAAGGGGTGGTGGGAGGGAGTTACTTCACAGAAATAAAGTTTTAAGCGATTTTAGGTATTGAAATAAAACTCAAAAGCTATTTTAGAACTCAATATTAAAAAAAAAAACCCAAAACACACCAAAAATGCAACAAATCACCAGTTATTTTCAAGCATTCTTGACAGTAGTCTTTAAACCAGGGGCTTTCATCTGACAGCAAGAGAGCTGCTGAGAAGCAGTGGCAGAGGAAAGGAAAACCGTGGCAAGGGACTGACAAAGGCGGCTTTTATAAGATCACAACCCCCTGTTTATACACCTTTCCCCTCTCCACACACACATTGGTATCCCAAGGTTTTTGTGACATTGTGAGGACGAAACAAAGTCTCCCCTTCCCGCTACGGGAAGCGTACAGTGGCAGTGCTCGGACTTTGGGCACGGGGAGGCCCAGGTGTGTGATAAATGCCCTAGATCCTGTGCACCTGACAGTGGGAGACGGTCTCTTCTCCTGGCCACTGACCACCACCAGATTTATGCCTGGACACCGAGTTGCAAATGTAAGGAAGTCAACTGGGAACAGGTATTTCAAGCTTGGAATGCAGAGTAGACAGGTGAAGTCACTGCAACAATTAGAATTGGGCAGAGGATAAAAAGCACAGCTGGAAGTATGAGTTCAGTGCTGCATAAAGACACGCAGCTTTTCTTGTTGGGAAAAGCTTCAGCACATTATGAATCACATCAGCGCAACATTTTTGAAGAGCTGCTTAACTGAGTGAACTCTGAAGTCCTGTAGGAAATATTCCAGGTCCAGTCTGTTTTAAGGAGTACAAAGTTTACACAAGAGTGTTTAAAGATTAAAAATATTTTATTTACACTTTTCTTTATACACATTTTATACATTTTTTTTCAGTTTAAAAACCAAACAGAGCGCTTATGCAAGTCTGAGCATACTGTGTCCATAGCTAGGGAGAAATACCTTCTGCCAAAAAGAAAGGACAAGGGGAAAAAAAAAGGCTTTAAAAGTTATAAAGAGGCAATACTTAAATAATTCAGAGAAGTTTATAGCAGCCCCAGGGTAGTCATTAGACACTTAATCTACATGTACATACGAGGTCATATATATATATATATATATATATAAAATTTTAATTTTCTAGAGGAAAAGTATTCCAAATTGCTAGCACAAACACAGCACAGCTTGAAAATAACTCTTCCTGGGAAGTTATCAAATACATTCTTCTCAATACAGTCTGACACTGTACACTGGAATCAAGTGGGATACCATAGTGAAATCGCAATCTCCAGCATATAATGTCTTTGAAAGAGATCTATAAAAATAACAATATATAGGGAAAAAATATTTAGAATAAAACCATAGCTCGCTCTTCTTGTTGCCTGTTCCCAGAACTGACATAAAAGTTAGGTGGGTCTCACTGAGGTAATAGACATTCCCTAAGCGTAGCTAACTTTGCAGTCCTACATAACACTGTTTTCCAGACTTCCAATACGGTTTTCCACCAGAGCCATAAATAAAAACTACCATCTGCAAATACAAGTGGTTTTCCCCTAGCTACTAGCTTAATATTAATCCAAAGATATTTGAAATTCATATTTGCAAGTTATTTTTAAAAGACCATATAAACATTAATTGAAATTTGGCAAGTGAAAGAAAAAAAAAATTGCAGAGGGAAAGCCAGGAAAGCTGTGCTCAAAACAAATCTTTTTCTTGCCACCTGCCACGTATGTTTTATGAAGTTTACCCACAGGAATGGAAATTTTATAGTTACCAAATTTCAGAAATAGAATGCAGATGCAAAAGTAGTCATTAGCATTTATTTTAAGCAGCTTCAGATTGTTTTACAAACATTAAAGTCTCAAAGTGGTCTGGGACAGCACCAAGCTTTGTTTTAACCAGGCTACAAGTGCTTTGTGGTTACGTTCTCTCCCACCCCACTTCAGCAAAGTCCTGCCGCGTGTGATGGGCTGTGCTTCCCGTGACTTCACCAGCTATGTTGTTATTAACGGAAGGAGGGCAGGGTGGATGTTTTCTTTGAAGCCCCCAACCCCAAAGACACTTAAGCACAAGTTTAATAACATTTGTGGTTTCAAGCTTTAAGTACCCTAACAGGTTTGTGTTTTCTTTATGTTGGACTGTTCACATATGTGATGTACCCATTTGAAGTGTTAAAAGAATCAGGGGCCCAAGTACTTTTTTAAGGAAAAATACATTAAAAGGGCAAAATACCTCTACAAACATGACCACTTCTAAAAAGACTTTGTCGTATAAATGCTGATGCAAGCCTGAAGTTTATTTTTAAATAGCCATTAGCCATCTCCCCAGAATGCTCACCCTCCTTTTGCAAAAGGATGGACATAATGAGCTAAGCACTGGTTTTCTTTTTAAACCGATTTGAATTTGTACCTGCTGGATTTTATCCTTTGCTTCCTGAGTGTCAAGTGAAGCTTTGTCCCTGATTCAAGTAGTCACCGTATTAGCAGCACAAAACAACGCAGCACTTGGGGTTCGTAAGGCAGGAGGTCCTCAAGAAAAAAAATGGCTGCACATCTCAGAGAGCAGAGAAATAGGGAAGTCACAACCCCTCAGAGCTCACGCCAGCAGGACCGCTATCATACCGCAGAAAGTAGGGCAGCAAAAGAAAGGAACATGAGTGCAGGTTGCCAGGTAGCTCGTGTGCTGCCACTGGCCCCTCTCGCTAGCAAAGCTTTCTAAAACAGCTTTGCAAAAAAAAAAAATCAAGTACTGCCTTTCTTCAGCTCAATCTGTGAGGAAAGAAACAAAAATCCACAGTGTTTTTTGCCACCTAATACCTCCCACTATGAGACTACTACCAGCACTCCGTGAGGAACAACGAGCTAATAGTTTCCTTACGTGGTACTTTGGGGAAACAACCAAACAAAAAAATCATCTGTCCCCTAAGAACAGACATAGCAGCATGTGGAATGAGAACAGGCAGTGTCTGACCCCTTGACAGGAGCACTATGCCTTTTGTCCCTTCATTTGAGAACAAACATTTCCTCTTGGAGCTAGTTGCTAAATTAAGACATGCAGCTGATACGTTTCTTGTTATAAATGTAAAAAACCACAAACAAACCCCTCAAACCCTAGACTGTAACTCACTATGTCCACCTTTTCAAGAAAAGGCAAGTGTGCTTGCTGTTTAAAAATTTAACACATGAACTGCTTTAAGTATGCAGGTGAGATTGGGTTTGCTGGTATTCCATTAGATTGGGGTGGGATTAGAAGAAGAAAGCCTCCCAAACTTACCAAAAGACAGTTACTTACCTTTTCCTTGACAACTGAAGGGGCATTTAAGTGTTTTTAAAACTCCTATTAATCTCATCACAATACTCAAAATTTCATAGTAATAGGCAATTAGCCACTTCAGTTTTGTTTTTATTTCAAGACTCAATTATCTGGAGCTAAATACTAAAAGCAAACACAAACAAAAACTTTCAATAAAAAAAAAAATCCCTCTGATATATACAGCAACAAAAGTAACCACCTTCCACTGCAATGGGAAAGAGAACATAACCTAGCTTTATATTCTGTGTTTGAAACAATAAAAAGCATGATAGAAATGTAAATTAACAAAATATTCTTGCATACCCACACACGTTCTAAACCCAAGCAAATTCCAATCATTCCTAATGTTGGAAAGGTTACATCCAGCTTTCTCAACAGAGGCACAACTTCCCAGATCAAGTTAGAATTTAACAAAACTATTACTATTACAAACCTGAACGAGATCTTTCAGAACTGGGCACCTGAAGATAGATATGGACTCAACAGAGAGCACCTAGAGATCACCTGGTTCTTCGTGTTTCAAGCGGCAGTACTCACCGGTGAACTTACTGGCAGCTGCGTAGTGCACACAACTTCCGAAGCTGCTTGTATACAGACTTAAAGACACATGGGGTTGAGACACACCCATCCTCACTGTTATTTTTAGTCAAGTCTTGGATGTGTTTCTTCACTACACCTGAATCACAGGAGACCAGATACCCAGAACCATGTCCGTTCCCCAGACTGGCCCTAGATACACATGCCCATGACAGCCTACTCCAGCAGCACTAGTTTTCGCTGCCCATAAACTTACCGAGAAATGAGCTGGTGACAAAAACAATAAAACAATTTTCAACCCCCCCCTTTGTTTTCTTCTTGTGCCCCAATTTTCCATGACCTACATGCAGTAGAAACTTTTTACTTTCACACAGCCAGCACCTACTGGAGTCACGTTAATCTCTGCACCCATGCAGGGTGATGTATGCACAAGCCTCACAGTGACACTGAGGTTTTAGTGTAAGCCACGCTGGCTTTAAGTTAAGCTATTTAGAAAGTAAATTAGATTTCTTATTCAGTAAACTAAATTTTGATTACAATAGAGACAGAAATTTAACTGCAAACTAGTTTGCATCAGAAGGCTGAATCAGTTTTTGGTCCAGTCACTACTGTTGTAAGCTACTTCTCACCACAGCTATGATGGCATGCGTTCTCTCTGTCAAAACATGAAGAAAATAGTCTATCAATAAATCATCTCCAATTTAAAAATAATAATAAAACCCACCAACTTGCCATACAGCTCCAAATTCTGACATCTCAGCCAAGAATGTAATTACTACAAAAAAATCAACCTATAAGTATGAAGAGTTTTACATCTTGTTTTAACTTTTACCATTTATTTCATACTTAGTTTAGGCAAGCAGGGGTGATTTTAGCATAGGAAATTTAGGGTGATTTTGGTCCCTTTGTAAGTGCATTCTTTCAAACTCCCTGAGTACTGTACATTCCTTTTCTACAGTGATTTCTGACTGGAAGATGCTGAAGGAAGTGGTTTTGCATGGCTGCATATAGAGTCAAGTCTATTGCTTAGAGCGAAACAGAGCAGCCTAAGATTTTACACAAGACACAGGTGCGTGTTTCAGCATTTTGCTCCTACACATCTGAACCAAGTGTGAGCCTTCAACTTCTCCAAATCCCTCCTAGAAATGGCTAGTTTCACATCATTAAATATCATCAGAATGTAATTACTGTTACTAGTTAGGTCTTGGCAGGTAATTCTTACCAACCTACTATCAGTAATATCTGCAAGTTAATAGAGTGGAGTTATTGGAAGCCCTCCTGGACCACACCTCTCAGTTCAGGCACTCCGAGGTCAGCAGCTCTAGTCGTGTAGGTGTCTTCGTAAAAGCAAGTGGTACTACCCATCCATCCAACCACCTAACTCCACGCTTTCAAAACACAGTAGTTCATAGCAGTCAATAATTAAAGTAACAGCAATATTATACCACTTCGAGTACAAACAAAATCCTCGTACTGAAGTACAAGTTCAAGCAGAGTACTGAGAATAAACTATAGTTTATCCAGTTCTAAAAATAACTCTGGGTCAAAGCAGCACTGAGCATTTGCTTATTGACATTTTCCATTTTCATAAAAAAGAGGACTGGGCAGCAGATTCAAACATAAAAGAAACTCAAGTAAGATGTGTTTTAAGAAATAATTTATAAAATAAAGAATTATCAACAGTTCACTACGGAGCATTGATATAAAGAGTTTGAAGTTAGTGACTCAATCAGTATACACTAAAGATACTTTGATACCAAATGAGGCCTCCAGTTATTTAAGAACGTTGAATTATTTAGCTCATTAAAGGATAGCACTATACCTTAAATTTAACAGCTATGGCTGAATCTGTGCACTAGTTGAAATATGACATTGTAACTGCACATAAAAAGATGGACTTATATATAATTTTTACAGTGTATGAGTGTGTGTGCATTTATTATTTACTCACCAACAAACACAACGCAGACAATAGAAGGCAGCATAGAAATAGTGTTTTCAATAGAAAAATGTTTCATTTTCAATTTGGTAGAAAATGCGTATTTTGCATTTTGGCAGACTTACTGGTACTACTATACAAAACCAGGAAAAAGGGCATGCAAAGGGGTTAAGACCATTCTTCAACATATATAAGGGAAAACAAAAACACCCAGCAGATTTGAGAATACTCTGCGACTAATGGGAAAACCATCCAAAAGACAACATAAAATACAGAAAAGTTTTGTTCTTTAAAGCCTGGTCGTACCCTAGTACAGATGGCAAGCTTTATTTTTGATGATCAATAAGAAAAATGAAAGACAAGTCTCTCCTCCTTCCACAAATGTTTTGTTAAACTCAACTGATCTCAGAAGCATAGTGTAAAATGAACATGAAAAAAAAAGAAAGAAAAAAAAGAAGGTATTGTGGACATGTTACCAAAAAAATAATACACTCAAAAATATATTTTTCTTTCCCCTACTTACAATTATGTTTGTTAAAAAAACCCCAAAGCTTTTACAGTATCAGACCAACTATTGGCTTTTCTAATAAACTCGGTAAGTACTCTGCCTGTACATCCTGTTTCCCTTAAGTGTTTAGCAGTTGTTCTTACACACAAGGTAACAAACGTCTCTGGAGGATTCAACTGGTCTGTGGTTTTTAACAGATTCGGTTTAGCTTTTGTTTTGTGTCATTGAGTCGTTCAACTCTGTTTCAGCTGCATCGTCTAACGTGCTCCAAAACATACTCTGGAAAGTGCAAGCTGCAGACTTGTAAGCCATCCAGCTTGCATGGCATCCTTGGATATTCGTCTTCTTTCCATTTGTTCTCCTCTGGATCAAAGGTGAGAATGGAATCGCTGTAATGACCATTGTAACAAAGGCCTCCAAGAACCATTATCTGTTTGTCCAGAACAGCTACACCGTGACCACTCCTACCAATTGGCATAGACGCCAATATAGTCCATTGATCAGTATCTGGGTCATAAACCTCCGTAGAAGGACATCCTTGAGATTCAAAGGAGGCCCTCAGGATCACACAGACACCACCAAAGACATAAAGCTTACCATTATAGGAAATCATTTTGTGAAAGCATCTTGCATAATTCATTTTGCATTTGTTCTCCCAACAGTTAGTGACCACTTGAGTTCTCCTTGTTCGCTGCTCCACTGTCCCTTCTTTACTGGGATCAAACACACACACTTGCTTAGAAGTTGACGACGAAGTGATTCCACCAGTGATATATAACTTCTTACCAAGCACAGTCCCTTCGTGTCCGTATTTATTGACCGGGTAGGGATCCACAAACTCCCATTTATCTTCAGTAATATCATACCGTTCGGTTGAGTAAAAGGTCTCGTCCCTGGTTCTCCCAGCCACTGCATACACATACCTCCCAATAACTCCAACAGCAAACTCAGAACGTGGAACAGACATGTCTGCCATTCGTAACCAAGTGTTCTGTCTTGGGTCATATCTAAACACTTTGGATGAAGCATGAAACTCACCATCTGGCCCCAGTTCTTCCCCACCTAACAGGAACACAAAGTTATTCACAATGGCAAGGCAGTCTGGTCGCAAAGGTACTTGAGGACCCTCTAGTTCCCACCAGACCCTCGGTTTGTGCAAGAGAAGAATTTTACTGTTTACCATACTGTGTCCTATCATTCCTCTAAATACTGCAGTCTGGGGTTTGGCAGAACGAATTTTGTTCGATTTCATTTCCATCAAAGGCTGTTGGTGAACGCTATGAAAGTAATTCATGGCTTGGTCAACCTCATGTCGCAGCTGCCGGGAGTATCGATAAAACTCTGATGTTTTTACCTATGAATACATTTAAAAGATATTAAAATTCTGACTGAAACAATCCAGAAAACCTAAATGACTATGTGTCAGTAGAAGATTATTTTACTTAGTTTCATTCAGGCAATCTTGAGAGCAATTGAATTTGTGCATGGAGGGTTAAGCTAATACACTGTTATCCAAAATGCAGAGGCAATTTAGTGATTAACAGCAGTGACTAACATTTTCAGCAGAATACTCACATGCAGAACTTAAGCCAGAATTAGGCACAACTGAAACCCCAAAGCCTCAAAATAATTATTCCTTCTCCCAAAAAAGAGCCTGCTCACCTTCTGCTCAAGCCACTAAGAGCCTAAATAAAACCGTGCTGTTTTGTAAAACATTCTACACAAGCATTCTGCGTTTACAAAGGTCTGCTCTAGTCTCATCTCTGCTGAATTCTCACAGCCAAGCTCAAGCTGGTATTCCCAAGTGCTAGGCTGTGCTCTGCAGGGCTATTTAATTGGGGTGGGAAGGAAAGGTACCCAACCCTCTTCCTTCAGAACACGTGATGTTCACCCTAACCACTCATCATGACGCTTGCCGTATGGTTTCTGCTCTGCGAGTCTCCAGCTGTTAACAAATGCCTTTAACATGAGGGAAACATCTCAATCTATAATCCTTTGGCTGTGCATTTATTTAGTAAGTTGCAGAGGTAGGTTTGAGCTTCCCAGGTGAGAGTTACAGCCTCTGAAGTACCACATACTAGTGAAGTGCTCCTTCTCGGTGCTCTCTCGATTTGAAAACAGCTATCCCTGCTCAGTTTTCTTGGAGGTGGAGGCAAAGGAGAAATTGTAAGAATTTACTTTTCCAGGACCCTTCCTACTATATCTCAGCTAATTTAAGCTCCTGAGACTGGCCCCGAGAATTCCTGAACATTTTAAGTAACCTAGCTCCAGGAAGCCCTCAGGTCACCATGTGATTCTCTTCAAAGAGGATTTACTCTCCCTGTACTGTCCGGTTTAACATAGCATTCTGAATTACACTTCTAAACCAAATAAAAACTTGCTAGATATTGCCAGATCCATAAATCCTCTACCAGATGATCCTAAGTCCCAGTTTCTTTCACGTAAAGCTGGATTGCTTTCAAACACTCCAAATGCCTTTAGCTCCCGCCAGCTCCAGAAAGAGAAGCAGTTCTCTGAAGAAATGTCAGGCCACTCTGAAATTCCAAAGCGACCATAAGTTACCATCAGAAGCCACTATTTTGCAGGATCTGTTTCCCCCACCTCCTCCTATTCCCTGTCCCAAGGGACAAAAGTCTGTACCACTACTTACCTAAGGGGCTGTGGTGTAAATTCTCACACAGACAAAAAGCAGTCTGGAAACTGAAGTTCTTTACACCTTGTGAATAAAGTAGCTGCTCGTTGCACAAACATGTACTATTCCAATTTTGTTAGCTTTCTGTCAATCATTTCTGTTCTTGCTACACTAATTAAGACATTCTGCTGTCAGATAAATATTTTTTTAATTCTTTTGAACTGTTATTGAAGCACAGGTCTTATGAGGAGCGGCTGAGGGAGCCTGGAGAAATGGAGGCTGAGGGGAGACTTTATGGCTCTCTACAGCTCCCTGAAAGGAGGTTGCAGCCAGGTCAGGTTTGGTCTCTTCTCCCAAGTGAGGAGAGCACATGGCCTCAAGTAGTGCCATGGGAGTTTTAGATTGAATATTAGGAAAAATTTCTTCACTGAAAGAGTTGTCAGGCACTGGAACTGGCTGCTCAGGGAGGTGGTGGTGTCACCATCCCTGGAGGTGTTCAAAAAACATGTAGATGTGGCAGTCTAGGATGTGGTGTGGTTGACATGATGGTATTGGACAGACAGTTGGATGTGATGATCTTAGAGATTTCTTCCAACCTTAAAGATTCTGTGATTCTATGACATGATTCACACAGATTTTGAGACTGTTTTATGCACCAGATTTTTAAAAACTCCTGAATACTAACCTACCATTGTAAAAAAAAAAAAAAAAAAAAAAGCACTGTATAGGTCAAGAGTTACAGTGATCTGATATTTTTATTTACACTTTTTCCAATTGAAGTTGAATTTCTCAAAATAAAGTGGGGAAAAAAAAAGAGGATGGTCACATGCAGATTGCATGTATTATTTCTGGGACAATATACAACTTCTTTCTACCATTTTTACTGGGGTTAATGATGGAACAAACAGGTTTACTTAGGTATAGTGCTTCTACAATACCCACAGTGAGCCCAACTCTTCTAGGGAATAACAGATCTATTTTCTTATTGCAAATAAAGAATGTATCACACGTACACAGGAGATGTGTTTATGTAGCATTTGTTAGAATATATCTTGCCTGACAAGACTGAACAGAAATTCCAGAAAATATGCTGCAGGAGGGGTTGTATGAAGAAACACAGCACAGGAAAAGAGTGAAACATAGAAAGCCTTAAAGATTACAAAAAATGAAAGAGGAAGTTAGAATAAAGACAAATCACGGGTGAGTTACTTTATCCTTAGAAGTGACTTTCAAACTGTTAACCAAACCAATTATCTCATGCATTCCCAAACCAGAGCTATCATCTTTTGAATTTAACAGAAAGATAAATTATTCTTGTTACACCTATATGCATTTCAAATTTTCTTGGATGATTATGGGAGACACAACAGGATCAACATGCTTACAACGTGAAGCGTGCCAGAACAGCCTGACAGAGATGGAAAATGCATTTTTTTTCTTTCCCCCTCAACATTTACAACTCTGTCTTTAGATCTAGAAATTGAAATGCCAGCCAGAAGCTAGAATTAAAATAAACCTTATATATCCTCACCACTCCTTCACATAACTTAAATCTCACCCCACAAGAGCATACAAAAGGCAACAAGGAATATCTCTAATTTCAGAGACAGAATCTCAAGACCAGGGAACTGATGTTAGTAGTTTACTACTACTTATCTTGACAAAGGCACCAACACCAAAGCAAAGCCTCAATCTCTTTCCTTGAGCCAGAAATACATCAAGAAACAAATGCAACTACCAGTTACATACAATTCTTTCAGACTGAGGTTTGTGGGGAAGCTGCCTATGAGCACAATCTTGAAGAGATGAACATGAAAATACGTAAGAATTAGGAATTATTACAACACCAGGAGCAAAAAAAAAGACTACAAAAACCAAAACCCACAAAAAACCAAACCCAAGTGATAAGACTATATAAATTCTGGGAACAGAAGGTAGCTGGATGCTTCCTAGACTTCACTATTGAGGAAAAATACCTGTGCTTCTGGCTTTCCACCTTTCACCAGCACAATCTCTGCCACGCTGGAACTGTACATCTCAGATGTACCACGCTCAAACGGTGGTCTGTGGTGAATGCCAGGATATGCCTGTATCAAAGCACAGACTGCTCATGCTTGCTTGATGCAAACGAAGACAAAAGAAATGTAGGTCAGTTTACCCACTTCCACACACTCACTGTGTGACATCTTCTAGAATCACTTGGAAGTCCTGTTTAGCCCATAGTAAGGAAAACACTCCAAACACCTACACTTCTGAATAATGTTACAACACTTTTAATTACTTGTATTATCAAAGAAGAGAAGCAAGCAGTCAAATTTAGGCATTTAGGTATTAAGACACATCTGTGGATACATTTTAGTTTTAGTAGATTAAAGAACATGTCCCTCAGCAAACCTTTTGTGGGAACTGCTGTCTGACACCCAATGTGCACTGCAGGAAATCCTTCAGCATTCAAAAGTAGACTGCTGCCATTACCCATAAGTAGAAACAAGGAGTTGATCAAGAAATGTCTAAGTGCTTACCAACTGACAAATTTTCCTGTTAAGTTCAAATGAAGAAACTCTAGAAGGAATATGCATCTTATTACCAACATGCTCAAATAGGGAGAACACTCACAAGTTTCTGCAAAATATCTGAAACAGATGAAAATGTACACTAGCCATGATGAACTTTGAAGTTAAACAAATCTTCCTTCTTAAGAATGCATAATCAATTCTGAATTGATTAATATATATAAATGCTTCATAGCATTTTTAAAGTTTAAAGAAAGACAATTATGCTATTACCTGTGCAACCTGTCCTAGGGAACCTGCTTTGGCAGGGTGTTTGGACTCTATGATCTCTGGAGATCCCTTCCAACCCCTACAATTCTGTGAATCTGTGAACCTTTCCAAAGGGTCTCAAGTAAGTTGGATTTCCTCACCAACCCTCATCTTATTGTAAAAAAAAAAAAAAAAAAAAAAAAAAAAAAAAAAAAGGAACTTAATCCAAGTGCTAAGACTTTGGTCATGACTTTTTACATTCTTTCTCTTCAGTTTTCTGGACAAAAGTCTTCTTACAGAGGTAGTCCCTGGTCACAGCATTAATGCAAGAGCTCCGCAAAGAACTCTCCTAAGAACTACCTCACTGGATCATCCATTAGCTACAGTGGGTCCCAGTTGGACTTTCAGCTACATAGACAGTACTAAAAAACCAAACATATCATTTCATTAACAATGATAAAAAAATACTAAAATATCCACTTCTCACCCCCTAGGTACTCAATACCAAAACTATCAAGACTTCACCAAAATCAACACCATTCCTCCAGCTCCAAACGGAAGCTTCTTCATTTTGCATCAGTGAAATGCTCAGTAAAAACAGCTGGCTTTTCAAATGAATGCAGCCATTAATCACTGCCTGGTTTTTTTCTGCTTTTCTAGCTGCAGTAGCTATGCAAGTTTCAGAATTTTCCATCTATATTCTATGAAAAAGTAAAGGCTAAAGTCTAAGTCATTTGTTTTTAATTTGAAAAGTGATTCCCATGATTTTTTCACCATATTCCCTCCCCCTTAAAAAAATTAAGCAAATTAATAAGCTGCAGGAAGAACAATTAAATGCAAGGTAGATGTTCTGTAACATGAGCATGATTTTGGTACAGAGTTTGGCTTTGGTTTGGTTTTTACTCAGATGCCATTTACAGCTATTGCTATATTTGTATTTTTGTTCTTGGGCTCTTAGGAGAAAATGTTAGAAAACATAAAGGCTACTTTTGAAGTGTACATATTAAAACACTGTTAGTTGTATACCTGGTAGCTAAATCCTAACACATTATTATACAGGATAAGTATAAGCTTGGTTCTTCCTCTAGAACCGGTAAAAACCCACAGAAAAATCTGGACATCTTATAATGTGGCTATGATCTCCAGCCACAGAATCAAAGAAACATTTCAAAGGTTATAAAATTATGCTTAAGTTTCCCAAAACTTGACATTTTTGCACATGAGATGCACTCAAACTTTATTAGGAATGTAGAAGGTATGCTACACCTTTTCACTGAATAATGATGGCATTTGTATCAGAATTATATAGAGAAAATTCTTCCTTTTACTTGAAAAAAAGATATTTTTCAAGAGATTAAGCTGAATCAACACTAAAGATTCATCAATCCTACTAACTAGGATCCTTCTTATTTCACACCTACCTATCTCTGTCCATATTCTAAGCACAGTTATAAGTCTGTCAAACACACATTATAAAAATGTTAACACTTACTCCAAACCAAAATTCAGTCAAATAGAGAAAAAGTCACAGGTATGTCTCTAAACCAGCAGCAACCACAACTACTTTGCAACCAAATATTAGTATACATAGTGTTAGACAAGATGCTGCACTTAATTTTCCCTTTTTCTAACATGGGTCGTTTCTTACGCCCCATGGCCAGCACAAAAACTGGTCAGTAGCAGTATAGGGCTTCAAAGGGCTATTCTGGAAGTGCTACAAATCACTTACTGAGCCTGCTTTGGCAGGGAGGTTGGACCTGATGATCTCTTGAGGTCCCTTCCAACCCCTCTGATTCTGTGATTCTATGATGATACTGCTTTTTCAGCCTAACCATATAAAGACAAGACAACACAGCCTCCCTGCAGCAAGGACAATGCCCTCAATTTGAGTATTTTGTTGTTCCTTTTCAGAAATTGGCAAGAAAAATTATCACAATCAAGCTGGAATCCAACTAAAATCTAATCTCTAATTGAGCCCAGCACATAATACCACTAGCAAATCTGCCCAAGTTAGTAATAGGCTTTAGACAAAAATATCATCTGCAGCACCTATTTAATGAGGGCCCCACTAACCTCATCCACTAGACACTTCTTATTGCAAGCTTTAGCATACAAAGTTGTAAAAGGAGGAACATATGAGTTACTAGACATGGAGGTACATGAGGAAAAAAAAAAAAAGATAAATTCAACACATTTATCAAACGTAAGTCATGACAACATAAAATTGCAATGACATCTTCTCAAAAGCTCCTATATTCCAGGAACAGGAAAACATATACTCAAAGATAATGTGCTATTCATCCTACCTCTAAAGCAGAAGTAGATGCATGTAGTAACTGGTTAGTAAGTTTCTGGTTTAAGCTGGGAATTTATCCATACAGCCCTACAGACTGGGCTTTAAAACACCCAACACAACTTCTCCATTTTAAGGACAGAGGATTTAAAACAACAATCTAAGTAGTACACAGAAATTAAATGAAGCTTAAATAATGTATGAAGGGAAATCATGACATGATTGCCTACAATAACAGAGAGATGAACTCAGTGACCTAAGAGAAATGCCCTCTATCTTCAAGACTTATGGAGCAGTGGATACATTTCAAATAAAGGAAAACATTGCATGAATAGTGGGACTTGTGCTTTTCCCCATATACTTTGCCTTTATTTTCTAACTATTCCTCAAATCCTCACTCCATTTACCTCTCTATTTTCTGCCATACATCTACATCTATTCCAAGGACTGAGGAACAAAAAGAGGATCTATTCATACTTCAGAAGCAGTTCTTTCAGGACACTTCAGAGTAAGCAAGCAGGCTGCACCTTCACTCTAAACATGTATCAGCCTCAAGGAATAAATCTAGAATTGCTCATCAATTCCTTTTAAAAAGGACAAGCCATCCCACTCAGACTGTAAATCTTTTTTTTTAAGTACGTAAGAAATAGAATGGCTTAAGAAGCTAAAAGTATCTTTACTTGCAAAGTTATGTAAGTTATTTATATACTACAATGACAGGCATCTTAGAAATGCGTGTTAGAAAGATTACATAAGAGTACATATGACAAGTCAGCCAGCGTATAGTGAATACTGAGTTTGCTGAACCGTGAGAGTCAACCTCTGGTTGTATTTGGTACATTCACATAGGCACTTCGTATGTGCTGGCTTCAGAAAAAGGGTGAATTCTGTTTGTGGATCTCCAAAAAAGCTGTTTTACCAACACTTTCCCCTCTTCTACACAAAGGAAATGTTTTCCTCTGGTTACTGCCACAACAACAGACATGCTCTTTCTTTTATTAAAACAACAACAAAAAAAGCATGGTCTGTATTTTGATGTTGGCTCCAACTGCAGTTGCCCTTTGTCACTTGTCATGCTGGATTACTCAACGCTCTCTAGCTGGGGCAAAACACAAATACATTCCTAACTTCAGCAGCAAATGCCATACTTAGCTAACTGTGCTTCCCTCCGAACCCACACTGGCTTCTCCCTGTTCCCACATGCACTTAATGGAAAAGGTATCCACAGATCAAGATTTTACATGTGGGTACATAAACTGGATGCCCAAAACAACTTCCTTCTCTCCTTAAGTTGTACCCCTTCTGGCCACCTGGTAGCCAGCAAGATGAAACATGAGAAGCAGTGTAGGCAGGATTTATACTGCTGATACCAAAACAAGCACTAGAAGTGGTATCGGAATGTAGTGCTGAAGACCCCCGTACCCTTTTCACCTGCACCTCCAGAAGCTGAACTGAAGACAGCTCGATGCTTGAACTTGTATGCCAAACACCTGAGGAGCTGAAACGGACTCTTTCACATGCCTTACCCTACTAGACTGACCTCAAGAACACTTCAGGAAAGCTGACTGGCTTCACGCTGAAGGGCTTAAATGATGTCATAATGAGGTTAATGTGTTACTGAAAACAAGACACTACACAGTATCTTGCAGAGTTCAGTTCTTACTAGCTGGAAAAGTTTTAACCCAATGTAAACATTACGTAACTGTTCTAAAAGATCTTTAGGTATTTATTTTGTTTATATCTACAGACTAATATAGGACTATAAAGATATTTTATGTTTTATTACTTCCTCTACACAATTCACACAGGCAAAACCCCAAAATATCACTAGTCTCTGAAGTAATTAATAGCTCCGTAATTTAAAATACAATTACTGCTTAAAAGATCCAGTAGCCCTTGGAACCACCAAGAACAGTATGTTATCTGTATATTCACTAGATACCAAAGTAAAAATATATGGGAAATTAATTTGTAAAAGAAGCCCAATAAAAACACAGGGCCTTAATTCCTATTAATTCACTGACAGGTGAAAAATACACATGTAGCCTGTCTTATGACACAATTAACATTATTAAAACAAACCAGCACAGTTTAAGTAATTCCTAACCTAAATACTCTTATTGCTATGAGCCTGTGAAAGAGCTGCTTACAGAGTTTTGTAATTCTCTTCTATTGAAGAGACTTGCAGGAACTAGAAGCCAACACTTTTTGTCTATGCTTCAACGAAATAGTAGAAAAAGCAAGTTCTATGTATTAAGAGGTTGAAAGAGAGTGTTCAGTTGAATTTTAGATCACATTTTACAAAGATTCCTCTGATAAGAGAAAATAATTACATTTCACACCATCAATAAATTTTAATTGTATTATGTGCCTTGTGTAGAACCAAATGTATGCATAACTTTGCAGGATCAGGACTTAACTTCCAACTGCTGTGTAACTGCACAAGCTCTGAAAGTACAACAACAAAACCACCCTGCAGATTTAACAGCGGATGCTAGTTTTCATTTGTAAATAAAAAAAATCTGTACTTAAACCACGCAAAATCTACAGTCACTACATTTTATATTGATAACAATTGCCATAAGCCCTACATACTGCACACAGCTATAAAACCTCTAGAAAGCAAGGAGCAACTTGTAGAAAACAGCATCAACAACTGAAATAAAACTTAATGCAAGTGACCTGATTTTAAAATGCCCTTTCCATCTGAATTCAATTAAAAACAATGCATTGCAAACCTACCTGTTCTTCAGCCACTGTACATACTATTGTCTAACAGTCAGGTGACAATACTTTTAGATGTTTGTCTTCTGTGAGTTTATTAGAAAAATATATGCTATCTTTTTGTTCCTCCTAATAGGTTTGGCTCTTACCTATTTAATGGCATGCTGCCCTAGCTAAATGATGAATCCTGTCTATTGCTTTTCAAATGCACCAACCTTCTCAAAAACACTGGATGGTGTCATCAAACAAAACCTGATGTTCTGAATGATGGTGTCCGTATGCCTCCAGCGTCTTCGATCATGCCGCAGCCAGGCCTGAACAGCTTCATACAGCTCTATCTCTGGAAACCTGCTCAGGTGATCGTTATCCAAGTAGGACATGAGCTTCTCAAAGCTCAGATATGAAAGGAAGTCAGGTCTGGACATGAGTGGCACAAAATTCTCTAGCAGAAAGGAGTCCAATTTTTCCCTGACTCCTTCGATGTTTACACCAAAATCATCCAGAAGTCTCATAATCTCTGCACAGTTTTCTAAGCAGATTTTAGCTAAGAGAAAAGAGCAGCAAAATTTTACCACCTCTATAAGCTGGACATACATGGCGGCCTGAAGGATTTCATGAACAGTGTTCATACTCAGTTCAATAGTTCCATAGTACATGAATTGGAGTACATGACTGAAGCCTGTAGCTGTCAGACCTTTCAAATGGATTTTGTCCTGATCTCGTTCTCGCATATCAGCTGTGAACATAATCCTGAAGTAATCACTCTGGGTGGCAAGCAGTGCTTTATGGGCCTGAAATTGGTGGTCTTCAATGACAAGTGTGACATCAAGAAGCAATCCCTCCTCATACAGTGCTCTGAATCCAGCAGAGACACTGGTGTCATGGATGGAGGAGCTAAACCCTTCCACGTCCCCTGCCATGAATCACCTAGGGGGAAGAGAAAATAAATAAATAAAAATAAAAATAAATTGTATTTTCTAATAACATATCACAAGCCCTTCCTGACCAGATAAATCCTAACTGAGACTGCTTTTATTAAGAGTCTTCACCATCCTTTTAATTTTCTCTTCAGCTGAAAATCAACTTAAGAAACAACATAAACCCACAAACTTTAAATATTTCTCCCCCCTCCCCCATATTCTTATTTTAATCAAGGGGTAATGAACAAGAATAATTATGCACACTGCCAAAGTTATTCCTCACTCCAAGCTACTTAGTGGTCAGATAATGAATATGCAATGTTAAAAAGGTTGCCATGGTTTTCTTCCTATCTCCCCCTCAATCCTTTCTAAAGAATTTAACTCAGGGAAGCAATAAAACACCCACTCTTGAATATCAAAGGTTTCAGAAAGGAAGCAAAACTTTCTTAACTTCAGAAACAAACTCCAGTAAATCTCTACAAGGTATAATGTAAAAAAATTTTTTAAAGAAAAAAGAAAAAAAAGAAAAAATGCAACCCCAAAAAAACCAACTCCACAAACCCCAGAACTTGGTATCTTTAAAAACATGTCTATTTACTCAAAAGTTATTGATAGGAAACAGCATTTTCAGAAATAGTATTTAAGTTTGTTTGTCTCACTTCTCCTGTAACATAGTCCCTTCCCCCTGCCTTGTTTCTTACTATAGTGATTAAGTGATGAGATGTATACTAGTAAGATATATATATATTAAGGCAACAGGAAGTACTGACAAGACTAGGTCACAATAAATAATATGCTCCTTACTAGGTTTAGTGAAGCTTAATTGCTTATCAGGTATTTGAACATTTGCAGATAGTGTTACTTATGTGCAAGCTATATTCAAACTGTAAATAAGTCTGTAAAGACTCACAGGATCCTACCCTGTTAATAAATTCAATAAAAATTTATATCAAAATCTGTTGAATATTCTGGAATTTTTCACAATCTTACTCAGCTTCCTTTGGTTTAGATGGGATGAAGTTGCACAAGGCAGCTTGAACTAGACTAACAATTTATCACAGCCAAAGGGCAACAGCACACTCTGTTCTCTGTCATTCTGGGGTCTGAGCTCTTGCTGCCTACTTTGAGCCACTTCTGGGGCTCACTGGACAACTCTTGAAAGCCAATTCAACTCATAAACCTGACAGAAAACTAAACCAAGGCCAGGGGGACAGGACATGGCCACCCACCCCATCCCCCAAATGTCACAAACACGCCCACCACTTAGCACACACAAATCCTCAAAACCAGTATCAGTGAGCTAACTTCTGACTTAACACTGCAGGGGGAAAGGCACAAGAACCAATCTGATAGAGAGGGCAGAACACATGTGAGCAGCAACAGGGAAGGAGAGTAACATCTTCCCCCTTTGGCATTAATCTGCTACTAGAATTGGGTCAACTTTTTTTGTTTCACTTTATCCCACCTTAGAATTACACCACAACATTCATCCACTTATTACCTGTGCATTTAACTCTGAATTTTCTTTAATAATTAAGGTTAATAACATTTTGGTACTGATAACGTACGTGAAAAGCTAAGTAACACAAACACATTTAGAAAAACTGATAATGTCAACGTTACAGAACTTCACAGCAGTATATGGACCCAGAAGTGACTCTAGTTTGGCCCAGGTTTCACAACTTCAGAGAGCAGTTACCATGTCATTCCCGCTTCTGCAAACGCCACATCCTGACTGCTACCATTTTAACTGGAATGTATTCTATTAGTCTGCATTGACAGGTAATCATCCCTTCTCCTTAATTCATCAGCACACATCCTGGAAAACAAGACTGGAGATACTATGTCTATGCAACATGGAGATACTCTTTGTCTATGCAAAACTAAAATGGCGAGTGGGTTGTTTCTTGCCACCACTCCCAAGCTGCTGAAGCCTGCTGACAGGTTCTGTGCACAACAGAGTTAATGCTGGGAGTGTTCAGGAAAATTAAAGCCTTAAGACTAAATTCCAATTCCTGAAAGTAAGAGCAGTAGCAAGGGAACAAAGCTGACAACCCAATTGCTTTGTCGCCAGTATCCATGATAGCACACTCCCCTCAATGTCACTGAGGACAGAGAGAAAATGCAAACTGCTCTGGAGTTTGTCAGCCCCTTATTCCTGAGCACAGCACACATGCCTACCAGAAAGAAAAATTATCATTAAATGCTTGTCTTAGCTGTTCCTAATTCTTACATAAAAGCAGCAAAAGAAAGGATAAGTTCACCCTTACCACCTCAGAAAGAGGCAACAAACTGGCAAGGAAGCGTGACATCTGACTTTTCAATATGGTCCTTTTTATTTGGATGTCCAATATTAAAAACAAAAGAGTAAACCCTAATGTTAATTTCTTTTTTCTTTCAATAGAACACTAGTAACTCCCCTTCCCCCATCTCAAGTTCTCTGATATTTAGCAAGAATCATTTCAGTCTTTCCCGTTTAAGAGATTTAATGGTCCCTTGCTTTTAAATTGGCTGCCCATTTTAATTAAATATACAGCAACTTAAACCAACAAGAAGTTACTAGGACGCTCCAACACTACAACTGTATAAACTACATTTCTTTAGGAGACCAGCCAAGACACAGGGCTCAGCTTCAATTCTAAGATCAGTAAAAAAGACAGAAGAGCACAGTTTGGAATTTGCAAGTGGGTAACAGGAACAGAAAACGCAACAATATATTTTTTGGGGAAAAAAAAAACCCACTCAGAAATGAAGCAACATGTACGAAATATGCAACAAAGCAACAAATAATGGAATCTCCCATCACACAGGTAGTGATGTCACAGAAGGTATTTCTTCAAAGCAATACATACTGCATGTGTGAAGACAGAAGAACCGTACCAGTAAGCTACAAACACATCCTAGGGTCTTTCCCTTTAACTTGAGAAAAGCAATTACATTCTAGATATTCTGCAAATAAAATGACAGAAGTTAACTTTTACATAGGATGGCTTTAAAAGGCCTCTTTCATTACCCTCAAAGAAGCAAAAAGAAAAGCTGGCAAGTGAGGAGACAAACGGTATGGGGTAAATGCACTAAATCCAGAGGAGCACCTACAGTGTTCCTCATCAGGATCAAAAGCAAAATAATACACAAACCCCAAAACCCAGTATCTGCGAGAGTTCCGGCCAGCCGGCTGTAGGTGGCCCTGCTGAGTAGGGGCGTTGAGCCAGCTGACCTCCAGAGGTCTCTTCCAACCTCAATCAGCCCGTGATTCTGTGAGCAGGTTGCTTTTACACAGAGACTGCACCATTTTTTAAACTGTATTTGTTTGCTACCATCCTTTCAATTCTGATTAAATAGCAGTAAGACAAACACACACACAACAACAATTATATACAAGCTACCATCCTTCCAATGTTAAATCCATAAAAAAAATAATGTGGTAGGAAACAGCAAAGTACATTAACGCCACAACCCCACCCTGCATTTAGGGAACACCTTTAAGTGTTTTCACATCTCCCTAAAACTGGAAATTCTGTAGAACTATATTTAAACCATAAGTCAGCAGCAAGACTTTACAATGGTAACAGAGTGGTCACCACTCTGAAATTATTATTTCAGAATGTTTTCAAAATCGGGGAGGGTGGGGGTTAAGTCACTTACTTAATCCTTCTTCTCAAGTCCCTGATTATATTATTTTTAGTAAATCTACGTTTTCAATCTCAAAATATTTTTCCTCCCCAACATCAGACTGCACTTACTGGATTATTTAAGTAGAGACAAAACCATAAGACTCCCTCCATTACACCATCTAAAGAAGCTTCAGAATTCTACGAGTGAAAAGCAAAAGACTACTTGTCTTCCTGCATTAAATAAAAGGAGTAAGCGCCCATTTTGGCACAAAGCCATATACATTATCAGCACATATATTTCTCTTTACAACATAAAAATGTATTGGCCAGCACAGATATCTGGAAACTTGATAGTTAAACGTATATTTTGACCAGCTGGTAAAAATATTCATTTCTGTAGCTAATACCCTCAGTCAGAAGCAAACAGCAATGTGGTAGTTCAAATATTAAAAAAGCAATACAAAATATTCTCAAATGAAGTCATTTTTCTAAAGCAGAGCTATGCCATTCCTCCCACACACAGACTTGCAATCTTAGATGTAATTCTATGCACTATTCAAATGCCACAGCTTATTTCCCAGAGGACAATAACATAACGATCTTTTTTATCATATTTTCAATAAAAATGCAAAATTCAAAGTTAGATTTTCTTCAACCATGCAAATCACAATAGCACACTTAATCCCAAGGCAGGCACGTAGCCTACAGTGGTCTGTAAGAAAACTGGAACAAAAAAAATTTCAATGCATAAACAATAAAGAGGGGAAGAAGAAAATATCTAAGTTGACATTCTGCATTGTTCTGTGCATACTAGAGCTGATCAGTATAATGCAGCGCAGGAAGGAAGGTTCTCTGTTGAAAAGCCAAAAGAGAAATATGCTTAACCTTATTAGCTTTTTCTAACATTTCTTCCTCTTTTAGCTCACAATGCATTACAGAGCCTACTCTGCCGTGACTGTAAAAGCACTTACTTGGAACACTGATTTCTCATCTTTATTCCGCAGCTGTAATAAAAGTCTGAAAACCCTGTTCCAGACTGCTTTTTCTTGCTAAACAAGGAAAACCTTCTTTCCTCAGGGTGTCTGAGGCTCTCAGTCACAGGCAGAAGAAATGGAGTCTAAACGCAGAGGCTACTGAAAAGGAAGTTATGGAATACCTGCTTTTACATCATGCTCTGCTTGATTTAAAAAAATCTGTCCAGAAGCAGGACTTCCTGAAAAAGGGTTCTTTAAATAAGCATGCTTAAGTGATATATAAGCTTATACACACCTTCTGGAATAGAAATCTATTGTTCTAGGAAAGTATTGACAATACCAACTCTAGCACACCAGATGAAAGGCAGACTTCTGCTTTCCTTTACCGATGTTCCTTAATTCATTTGAGATGCTGAGACAGAGCCAGCAAGTTCCTTTGCTTACAGATTTCAAAGTACTGCTCATTCTACCTACCCCATGTTCTGAGGAAGCACCTATGTGAACACAGCCAAACAAGTTTTCACATAATAAAACACTGCATCTAGAAGTTACCTGAACATTTCAGATTTCACCAGACATACAGAACCATACTTTGGTTACACAAAGCACTGAAACAGATCATTGGAATTTAAGCTCTGTTTTATCTATCCCATTCCTTTCATCCATCAAATGCATGTATTTAAATGCAAATTTTAAAACCATTACATATGCTTTATTTAGCGAGGTGCATAGCAAAGACTGCCTTGAGCAGAATTCTTTGACCTTAACTTTGTTAAAACAGACACTTCGTTGCACAAAGACGACCCTTCTCCACAGTCAAATGTTATACGCATGTATGAAAATACAATACACACAGGCATCAGCAGACGTCAGCAAAACATTCACAACTGCACATTTGGCACAAAAAACTGGGTCTCTGAACACAGTGTACTGCAATGAGAATGCCTTGAGTGTTTAAATACACAGTTACACAGTATAAATAATTTATCTCCAAAATAAAACCTTTGTTTACACGCTTTGACACTAGTGCCATTAAACCCTGTTCAAGCTACCATTTTTCATCATAATTCCCCACTAACAGCAAGAGAAGGAACAAAGTAGAAGCGACACAGATCAACAACCAGTAGATACCAAAACTTTCCATTGTTACAACAATTGCAAATGTCAGAAACAAAGAAACACATCAAGTTTGTATGCGTTTTATCCAAAATCTTTTATAATTAACATGCTACCTACAGGAAACAATTCACATTAAACACCTCTGTAGGTTCACGTTAAAGACCACTTAATCTGTGCTGAGAATGCCCAAACCCCTGGTTTATATTAGAAGCTTACCAATCGCTGCCAGTCAGAGGAACCCGACTGCCAGAAATCTAGACTAGGGTCCACACTGCATGAAGCGTTTCTTAGGGGTATGCATCTGACCACGACAGCTCTTCTTACAATCTCTACCCACATTGCTATCTCTGAGTGATCTGCATCAGTTTGTAACAACAATAGCAATATTTATAATGCATCAGCTGTCTCTGAGGTCATTATGGCTATGCTAGAAGCATTATGAGAACTAGTTAATGCCAAACACACTAAAACTCAGTGGGATTGTGTCTCAGCTCAGTGTGGTTAGATGGCACTCTCCAAGTATGCTAGAACCCCGCTGAGTAGCCTTCAGCTACCTTCACAGAGTACAGCACTAGGAGAGAGCATTCTGTTCCGTTTTCTTTCTGAGAAACTTCTCACTCAAGCAGATGCAAGCATTCATGATGGATAGGTTTCTCATCTCACATTACTCTGTTCCTAAAAACTTATACTATAAACCAATTTCGTCTTTCTGTACAGAAGAATCCAAAATACAAGTGCACACACAGAAGATCAGAACCATTTTGGCTTAAAATACTGTTGAAGAGTATAGTTTTAACGTATGTTCAATTTAGATGAATGCTAATTGGTTATATGTCAGAAATTTCCCAGTATACAACAATAGCCACCAGAGAATAACACTTGCTCCCCAGCTCAGCCCTTAAAACAAGTTTCAGGATGACTATCAAAAGGATTCTAATGAAAGTACATGCTTGACAAACATTTTAAGACTGCCAGACATATGCATCAGCAGTAATTACCTGACCAGTTTAACTGAATCTAAACTCCGATTCTGCCTCATGAATTAACATCAGTGAGACAGACATTAGTTTCTCATCATATTAGCCCATTACGTGGATGATGCAACTGTACTTCCAGACACTAAATTGGCTTAAGCCATTTGGCTACAAGATCTTTGCATCGCTACACCTGTACAGGAACACATGTTCCTAAAAACAGAACAAGCTCAGCTCAGTGCTCTTGCAATTAAATTTACTGATACTAGAACAGGTGCCCAGTATAATATTTTTAATGTATCCATAAGAATGAGAATTAACTAGAAAAACTTGTATCGCTATTACCTAATACTTAAATGATGGTAGTATCGTAAAACTACAGATTTGTCACTGCTCTCAAAGTGGACAGGATTCCATATACCATGTTCCACCAACACGTATGTTTGTGGCTTCTACAGTAATTTCTCCAAATGTAAGAAAAAATTATTAATAAATTTCTCATTTTGAACTTATCAAGAAAATAAGAGTGTGTTTTATGCAGAAAAGTAGTTAAGTATTTCTTAACAACAAAAACCTAATTCTATTTTTATGTACCAAAGTGTCTGGATTCCTGTTACGTACATTTTTAGTATAATAAAAAGGTATTAAGTTACAAGTAGCATTCATAGTAATAAAATTAAATTTAATCTTAATTAAAAATGCTAAACTAGTCCCTACAATTCTCCTTTTATTATCTGTATATTTATTGACAACTTAGTTAATACTTACAAGCATCTTCTGAGACAATTCAATTAATGAGACTGTGTCTTTTTTTCAAGACACAAGCTTTTGGCTTCACTGCCACATGTCAAGCTCATCTGTCAGAAAGACAGAAATCTCAATCACATTAAATTTCTACAAATTTTCCCCCCAAATGGCAGCTAAATAAATGAAAAACATCTGTTGTCTCCAGTCTGAGCTCAACAGTTATCCGTTCTGTTTTGCCTGCTGAAAGGCTAATCAACACTTGTAGATCCAAACCTGCCATAGGGTATAATTAAGGAAAGTGAAAGGAGATGAGTGACAGTGGGAAAGTTTATAGGACATGTGGTAGAAATTAAACGGTGGCTAGGTGTTGGAAGGGAAAGACAGAAAGTATGCTGGCACACGATGGTATGCTGAGGGCATCCGAGTTCGAACTAGGGCAACTGTGGTGGAAGAGCTGGGTCGTTATCATAGGGACAAGTATACACAACAAAGAAGTCAACAGGAAGCCAGACTTCAGCAGTTCTGCCCTTCTATCCAGTAATAGTATTACGGTTCCCCTAGTCTTCTAAAGGAGAGAAAAAACCCCAACCAAATAAAATAAACAAGCACACCCCAACAACTTGAAATTTTTAAGCTGCATTTAAGTATTTAGCAAATATGTCAAAGCTCCAGTACTGCTCCTCAGCAGCAGCCTGCTCGTGCTCACGGTTACTTGTTTCTCCCCCAACGTGGAAGAACGCAAAATGACCATTTTCGGGGGACGAACTCGGATGACCTACTTCAGCTTGCCTACCCGACGCGTACAGCAGCACTCAGCCGTGAGCCATAGCTCGCAGGCCGAGCTCCCCGACGAACGGGGCAGGCAAGCTGGGAGTTAAGAGACGTGCAACCAGAGCAGCTTGCAGCTCCCGGCTCGGGGCCGCGACCCACGGCCGCACGGGCAGGCAAGCTTCTCACGGCACCCGCCTGGAGCGGCCCGGCCATGCCCGCCACTTCTGCTACAGCGAGCCTCCCGCCGCCGCCACCCCCATCCCCGGCGCCCGCGGGCACCCAGTCCGCCACCCCCGCCTGCCTCGACCGACGGAGCCGGAGGGAGGAGTGTGTCTGAAGGCCAGGAGGGGGCCCGGGCCGCGCTTGGTGGGGGAGGCAGCTGCGGGAAGCACCTACCTCTCGGCAGCGGCGGCGCTGAAGACGCGACTCCTCCCGCTGGACCGGCGGAGAGGGGGGCCTCTGTGTAACATAAAGCCGGGGGCGGCGGGGGCGGCGGCGGAGGGAGGCGCCGGGGGGCTGAAGAGAGGGGCAATGGCTGAGGCAAAGCCGGGAGGAGGAGGCGGAGGAAGGGGGGGATTCTGGGCTCCCTCCTCCCCGCGGTCCGTGCTCAGGGGGAGGTGGGGAGCCGCCCCCCGCCGCGCCGCCCGGGTACCGGCGCTCCCGGCTCTGCCCGGCCTGGCCTCACCCCCAGGGTCCCTGCCGCTCCCGCCCGCACCCCCGCCGCTCACACTTGTTTACCTTCTGCGCTGCCTAGCACGGCCGCAGGCGCCATCTTCCCCCACGACAGGCACCCCGCGCCGGCCGTCACTTCCGCCGCCACCTGCGGGCCCGGCGGAGCGCGGGGGGAGCGGGGGAGCGCGCCCAGGGCGGCAAACAGCCACCGGCCCGGCTCGGCCCCGCTCGCCGACCCGCGCCCGGCGGTGTGTCCTCTCCCACTGGCACCTCCCTGCCCCTCGCTGTGTCAGCCAGATGCCGGGCCGGCCCCGGCACCCACCGGCGGCCGCGGGGAGACCGGGCGTGCCCCTGGAAGAGAAGCCCCTTACCGGAGCCTAACGGAGGCCGCGCATGGCTGGGGTTTGGGGAAGCAGCACCACCGACCATTCTCTGCCTCTGGCTCAGGA
Source organism: Gallinula chloropus (assembly GCF_964237585.1). Lineage (NCBI taxonomy): Eukaryota > Metazoa > Chordata > Aves > Gruiformes > Rallidae > Gallinula > Gallinula chloropus. Next base: position 128,229,050 of record NC_140085.1, on the reverse strand, counting down.
GGACGCTCATCCACAACTCTCTGCTTTCGGTAGCTTTGAGTGTGTGCTGTTCCCTTCCACCCCTCCGTCGGGTCCTGCTGCGGACCCCGGCCCCTTTCCTCAGGGCCCCTGCAGCTCTCAGCTTCCTCAGGCAGCAGCCCCGCAAGGAGGTTGAGCTGAAACTCGCCCCGAGCAATAGCAACCCCTGTCAGGAGCTTGCTGAACTCCTCCCCTGACACCTGGGCAGCTGCAGGTGCCACCGGCTGGTCCCAGTTCTCCCTGGCTACAGGCAGCCTTGCCAGCCGGCGTGGGAACCAGGTCACCAGAGCTCAAGGGGTCAGAGCCACGGGCCGCATGCGCCCAGTATAGCTGCCCTCACGCAACAAGCTCACAGGGAACGGCAGCCCAGCATGGGATGAACAAGGCATTGATTGCCTTAGCACAAACATCTATCTTGCCTTTGCCTGGGAAACTGCAACTTTACTGTTAGGAGGTGAACTAAAGTATGTGGACCTTTGGTTTTCCGCTGCCACCCCCAAGTCCTTTTGCTACCTGCTACAGACCTCCTCATCACCTTCTCTGTCACTCACTGCTCTAAATAGCAGGCTGCAGGCTGCCATTCTCTCCCCATTTATTGCCTTTCCCATCCCCTCCGCTGCCTATTTTCAGTCTCTCATTACCACCCCCACCCCATTCTTGATTTATAAAACAAGAGTGTACCTCCTCTATAGCTGCCACCCCCAAGTCTTTCCCACCTTTCACAGCTTCACACAATGAACCAGCTATTGCATGCGCTGCTTCACAAAAGACTTCCCACTGCTATTCCCACTCTGCCCTCCTACTGCTCCCTCACAGCCTACTTACTCCACACTACAATCAACGAGCTCCCATTCACTCCTTCATCCCAACGGCCTGTTCTCTCTACTCAGAAAACTTCATACAATTCCACCTCATCCACTTTCTCATGCAGTAAAATTGCCCCGTCTCCCCAAGCCACTGTTCAAATCCTGTTACTCACGCGCTTATGATGAAACCACCAACCTTTATGTATTGACTTTGCCACAAGAGCTACCAATCTTGCTGCCTAAGTCTCAAAGGAAAGGTATTCTCTCCCTTATCCATAGGTTGTTTCTTCTGCAGCACCAAGAACGTCATACCCACCCACATCTCATGCTTCAAAACACTGTAGTAGAAACTAAGCTTCTCATACACAGAAACAACAGAACCAAAACTTGATGCATCCTTCTACCCTCTTGAAACTTTTGACCTTCATAGGTCAGGGAGAGTGGAAAAATCTAGGTGTCTCTTGATTTTACCTGACTGTCATTTTGCTGTTTGCAGTTCGAGGCAAGCTGAAGCATAAGATGATCTTCGGGTCTCTCCTACACGCTGCCACAGATGACCTCAAGCCTAGCAAAAAAAAAAAAAAAGAAAAAAAAAAGCCCAACAGCTTTAACACACTTACACTCAACATTTAAGAACACTCCCCATCTCCTTCTCTAGGGGGTCTACAGGAAAGATGGGAGAGAAACTCTTTATCTGGCAGTGTACTACTCTAGGACAAGCGGCAATAGCCTTAAGCAGGAGGAGGGCAGATTTAGGTTAGACATTAGGAGGAAATTTGTCCCTGTGAGGGGGGTGAGGCCCTGGCACAGGCTGCCCAGAGAAGCTGTGGCTGCCCCCACCCTGGCAGTGTCCAAGGCCAGGCTGGATGGGGCTTTGGGTAACTTGGTCAGGTGGAGAGTGACCCTGCCCATGGCAAGGGGGTGGAACTAGATGGGCTTTGAGGTCCCTTCCAAACCAAACACCTCAATTCTACTTTCTTAAATAAGACACACTTAAATTTGGGCCTTCAGCCATGACCAGCACTATCAACACTACCTTAGTTAACATTAATTTACATAGAGGTTTGGGCAAACTCCTCTGATTGAGGCATCTGCACGAAGTCAGTTAGTAAGTAATTCCCACTGGCTTAAATGAGACTATTGCAACGAATAAAGCTCTGGACATACATCTCTGAGTTGCATTAACAGATTATTTACCATTTTGTTTGAATCATTTTTAAACGTGTAATATACTTGACAACTCCTAGAGTATTTTTTTTTTACCTGCTTTAATTAGCCACTTGCTGCCTTTTAAGACTTTTCTGGTTTTTCATCGTACTACAAATATTCCCAAATACAATGACTCAGAGTAACCCGATGATCTCAGAATATGTTAAATGCCTAATCCCACCGTTAAAATAGGAGCAACAGTTTGTGTGGTTTTTCAGATTCCTGACAGGGTTCTTGGCGAGGACTAAATCCTTTCTCAAGGCTGCTGCAAATGTGACAAAAACTGTTTCTGTAATTTTACACTGCACTGCATTTTTGCATAATTTAAACAGCTAAGTAACTACAGTCTCCAGTATTTTCAGTTCATTTTCATAAAAGGGTGATTACACATGCTGGGACGTAGAGGCAACTACAACCAAGTATTGCATCATGTTCCCACTGCACTTCACGTATCTCAGTCATAAGCATCTATTGTTTTTCTCAGAAGTGAGCTATTTTATAAAAATTTGAAAACATCATGTGGCCAGATGAAAGATTAGATAAGAAAATTTACTTTCCAGACCAATATGCAAAATTATTGGGTTGCGAGACAAAATAAATGTTGCCATTGCCAACGCCATTGCAGGCACTGTAAGGTTTCTCACCACATTCTCATATTCATTCCTTCAAAGGACAAGTGCTGGCAACCTATCTGTTCTAGGTATATGCAGCAGAACTCAGCTGCCTAACTCTTGTGTCAGGAAAGAATGGTAACAGTAGTAGTCACAGAAGTGGGAGGCTACAGGATTTGTTAAACCAGACATACCAGTTTCGTACAGGCTTCCTTCATCGCATCTCAATGACACAGCTATGAGCTCCAAACCTGGGGTGGGGTTTTTTTTTTGACCAGAGCAGTTAGCCAGGCAAAATCTGGGAATCATGACATTCTCCATCAGGGAAAGCCACTGCTAATGAATGTGCATGTATTTGACACAATTGGTTACTTACATCAAAACCTGTTTCTCTCATCATAGAAGAAATCCTATTAGTAGCAATATTCCTTTAAGAAGTTTCTGTGAAGGAGAAGTCAATTCAATTTCCTACAAGGGAGGACTGTGAATTTGGTCTTCGGTCTCCATTGAACCTCTAAGCTGACTCTCATCACCAGCTTGGGGATTTTCATTCAATTTTTAAAGCCCTTATGCCATATCCAACTCAAAACCAACACAGTTTGGTGCGGTTTTTCGCTGCTTGGTACAAAAGATTCAAGCTGTTGGTATCTTGGGGTAGGGTCTTACATCCAGATGGTTCCCCTAACACTGAGCACTCAGCCTACAAAAAAAAGGTTGAAGTTCAGAATTTTATCAGGCTGATGGCCAGCAAAGATTACCACCATATGCAGGATACTTCACTGTTCAAGCAAATAAGCCAATCAGACACCTAATTAGATGTACTCCCTTGTACATATAAGCATACCTCGCTTCAATTTTACCCCCATCCTCTATTCTACACTACACTGCCCCAAATAACCCAGTTAAATACGCGCAAAACGAACGCGGGACTAATCCTTTCAGGTGTCTCTTTGAACCTCCCCAAGGCCCCCGCCCCAACCTCCCTACCGGAGCAAGGCCGGTACTTTACACGCGGAGCGCAGGCAGCACCAACAGCCGCGGGCCCAGCCGGCCTGGCGCCGAGACAAAAGCCAACCCCCTTCCCACAGAAACACTCCAAAAAGCGCCGACTGCCCGGGCGCTTCTCTCAGCAGCGGCTACTGAAAACTGGGAGACCACCTACCCTCACACAGCCCCTACCGGGACGCTTTAACCAGCCACCCCCCGCCCCCCTCAGCCCACAACCGTTACCCGAAGACAGGCGCGGGGCGCACGCGCGGGGCGCCTTGCCGCCGCCGCGGCCCCTCCCCGCGCATGCGCACGCGTCCCCGCCGGCACCGGCTCACGCGGAGCAGTCCCTGCGGCAGGCCCGGTTGCATCACCCGGCGCGAGGGCGACGGAGGAGGGGGGGGGGGTCCTTCTTGGGGCTGCCCGGCGCCGCGCCTGAGCCGTTCCCGCCTCGCGGCGGGCCTGGCGTCGGCACCCCGCGACCTAGCGCGGCGGGTCCGCGAAGCGGGCGCCTGTCCCTGGGGCGGCGTGTGCCGGGCAGCGCGCCGGCGGCGTAGAGCGGAGCCTGGGGTCAGGCGGCCGCGGGAGTCTCCTCTCTTCCTCTTCAGGCCAAGATGGCGGGGGATGAGGCGGGAGTGACTCTGGGGCAGCCGCACCTCAGCCGGCAGGATCTCGCCACCTTGGTGAGAGCCGCCCGCGGGGCGCCCAGGGCACGGGGGCACCGAGGAGCAGCGGATGCGGGCGCCGGGGCAGGGGGCTGGGGTCGGCGGGCGGGACGTTGGAGGGGGGAAGGGAGGGTGCTGTGGCGGCGGCCCTCGGAAGCGGAGGGGACCCGTGCCTCCCTCCAGGCCCTGTCGTGGCCGGTGAGGTCTGAGGGATGGCGGGAGGTGGCGGTGCTTCCGGGAGCCGGGGCTGAGGGCTCGGGGCAGAGCGGCGGCCCTGGGAGCAGCTCGGGCTGGTCGCTGCAGGTTTGGGTTGCCGGGATGAGGCGCTTGGCTTCCTGGCGAGGCGAGCCCCAGGCTCGGCGGGCTGGCGGCCCGGCCTTGCGAGCGCAGCTCTTGCGAGACAGCGCTGGAGACGTGCGGCTTTCTCCTTGTGAGGGCTGCCCTGCTCAGTGCTCTTAAAGGCTCTTCTCCGAACTGGATCCGTCAAGTGTCTCTCTGCTTCACCGGCGGGTTGGGTGGGTTGGGTGCCCGTCCTCTTTTGGCTGGTCTTAAAGAAAATGTGCTTCGCTACCAGGAAAATCAGTTGCAATGCTCTCTGCTTTGGTAGTCGTGCCTATTAAATGGCTCACTTATTGCATGTTATGCGCTGATAAAACCAGTTGAAAACTGTATTGCTGCTTCCCTGGTGTTCAGGAAAACTAGAAGAGCTTATTTGTCGTTACGGTAGTAATGTTTGATATTCTTGGGGCTTGAGCATAAGAATTGTTCGTGCACTGTGGCTAAGCGTGTTGATATTCCGCGCTGAGGCACGTTAGTAATTCCAGAAAGTTTCTTTACTTCCTTTCATTGTGGCGTTTGCCAGTCAGAAGGAGCACAGATAGGCCTCGTTGGGGGGGGTCAGAGGAAGTTACCTTTAAAGCCTATTCTGTACTTTTTCAGTTGGCCCTTGTATGCTGACTGGAGCTTATAGCCGAACGTTTTACCTCAAGACTGCTATAAGGCTAAAAATTGCGCGTGTACACAATTATGTGCACCGGGAACAAGCGTGTTGATGACAGACTGTGCAGCGTATTTGCCTGCTTGTCACCCTACTAGATGGTGCCCTCTGGAGGCCACGTTCCCGTCGTTGGCGTCAGTGGGCGTCGTCACTTAAAGTTAGATGTATAGGAAATATAAATGTAATTGCCTGTGGCAGGTGGGGGAAAAAAGCTTGAAAGGGGTGAAAAAACTTGTTTGGTGTTCAACATGAACTTTTTATTAATGTAATATTTGAGAAGGGAGCGTGTTTACATTTTATTATTCCTCACAGAACCTATGTAACTGTAAATGATGCATGATATAATGTAAATTAGTGTGTGTGTGTTATTTGTTTCTTAGAAAAATATTTATGCCCTGTCCTGCACTGAGGACTCTTTTGGCATTGTGACTCTTTGAACTGAGCAGCTCATCCATATGAATTCAGTGCAGGATGGAAACTGTAAACGGTTTCAAAAATAGTACAGAGGAATGTTTCAGGGGATTTCAACAATTGTCCAGTACTTGGACAAACAGCTTAAAAAAACCCCAAAATAACCCTTTCAGTTATCTTTTTCATTGTATGGAATGTGTTCATAAGGGTTTGGATTTGCCAGGTGCTATCGATAGATTCATGCAACGGTCTATTTAGGCCAGCAGAAATAATAGTCAGCAATAATGTTATTTGAGGAAAAAGTAGCCTTAGAAAAATAATCCATGTCACTAATGAAATATGTGGATCTACTGACTCCAAAGTGGTAGCTGTAATTATATATAAACTGTAATGGAACCTTATACCAATTAAACAACTCTTTATTGACAAACTTTTGTTTGTAAAACATAGGTGCAGTTCATGGTGTAGCCTATGAGAAGTTAATTTGATTTTGCCTGTTATACGTAATTAAAGTATGGGAGTAGGTAAGGGGGTTTTTTGTATGTTAGAGCTTCTTTTGAGGTGGTTGTTTTGTTTACTTCCATCTCGAACACCTTGTAGCCTACACCAATTTATGAACAGTGTTTAGATTTTTGACCTATACTGGTTTGCAAGCAGGATTTTGTTTAACTTTTGTCCTATTTTACATACCAAAAAGATGGGAATTAACATACAGGATTATTTAAATGAGCTTGGATTTTGCTGAATAGAATTACCAGATAGATTTTTAAAGAAAATACATGTACTACTCTCAAATATTTAAACACAAGATGAATAAATTCTAAAATCTTCTTTACACAGGATGTTACCAAGTTGACGCCTCTTTCACCAGAAGTCATCAGCAGACAAGCAACTATTAATATAGGTAAAACCAAACTTCTAAAAAAGGGGTGTGTTAATATGACTCTGGTACTCATGAAGTAGCATATGGTACCTATGTGGAAACAGTTGAAAGACATTGATACTGAAACAGACAGGGATGCAGTGTTTTTATTACAGATCTTAACAAGGTGCAGAGAGACTTGCCAGACTCTTAACTTGAAAAGCACTGGTTTTACATCAAGAATATTGTTGAATGAAAGTGGGGAATAGTTGCTAAAACAAAGTCTTTTTTACCTTAAAGTTAAGCATTGAAAGGAGTTTAATGGAAATGCAAAGATCTGACCATTGGGAGCTCACTTTAGGATCTTGTTTGTTTAAGCAAAAGCGATTACAAAACCTGTGTATGCATCTGATGGGAGCTCTGGACTTAATGGCCATAGAGAGTTTGGGGTAATTATGTGTTGATCATAATGGAACATTGCACAGAATTAAAAAATGGCTTATTGACAAACATTTGCTTTTAAAACATAGGTACAATTGGCCATGTAGCCCATGGGAAGTCAACAGTAGTCAAAGCTATATCTGGAGTTCATACTGTCAGATTTAAAAATGAACTGGAAAGAAATATCACAATCAAGCTGGGTTATGCTAATGCAAAGGTGAGTCATTACTATAAATCTAGCAAATATGTTGCTAATAAGTTTCATGATGGATGTAAGCTTATAAATAACTTAAGCCTTGATTGATTGAACTTTTCATCAACTTTTAAAAATTATTTACAGATTTACAAGCTGGATGACCCAAGCTGTTCCCGGCCAGAGTGTTACCGATCCTGTGGAAGTAGCACCCCAGATGAGTTCCCTACAGATATTCCTGGCACCAAAGGGAACTTTAAACTAGTCAGGTAACTGCTGTAAAAGGAGTGGTATAAATTGTGTTTACTTAATTTACATAACAGTAAATAGTCAGGACTGAGCTGCAAGCTGGATGTATTTGTTAGGGCAGACTATGTGTTTGTAGATGCTGGGCACCCCTCGTTTATGGTATCACCTAAACTGCCTTGTTTTTATTAGCTGTGATGCACAGTCCGTGGTAGAGCACAACTGTGTCTTCTGTCCTCAGGGATTTGCAGGATTCCGAAGTGGAATTTTTCCTGCTCTATAACACAAGTACATTTTAAAGCCATTAAAATGAGAACTAACGGGGGGCCTCACAAACAGGGGCATCTTTAAAATTCCTTTCTGGAAGGTGACCTTTGTTTAACTTTTTCTCCCTAGAGGCAGAAAAGTTTTCAAGGTTCTTGAAATGAACATATGAAAGCCGGATGCCTAATGCGAGATCAAGCCTGTAGCTGGGGGCCAGTTGTTCTTCCTTTACTTCATTTCCAGTAAAGCAGAGCACGGTCATTACGCAAGCGTCAGAACCACAGCAGTTGTGACTTGGGCCTTCACAGTGATTGCTCAAATGTCAGCAGTCACAAGGGCTGTTGTACGACGAGATTCCCAGTTCATGCTTATGTGTAAAATACACATAGGGCTCTAATCATCACGTATTTCCTTCCTTTCCAGGAATTCCCAGTAAAGCCCTTGTTCTAACAGTAACTCCTGTTGGAGCGTGACAGTCGTGCAGCCGTCATTAAGCTGTTGGTTGAAAGCTGTGGATTGTTTATCTTACAGTAGATTTTTAACATTGTCAGCAAAGCAGCAAATTAGTCCCTTGCTTTTTGGCAGCACGCTACCAGGAAATGAGGATCCTTCAATGAGTAGGTTCAGGCAAGAATGCAGCATGTCAGCTGTTACAGTCTGCACAATAAAATCATAAGGTTGGAACTAAAAGCTCTAACGCTGTCTATGTAGATAGAACTTTGAAGAGAAGTACAATTATAACCCTACTTAATTAAAGGAGCGTAACGAAAGAATGTATGCAATTAAAGAAACATCATTTTTTAATATTGGAGAATGGGAGACATCTTTTTAAAAGGAGATAAAAGAGAAGTCTTGTGTGGTGTGTTGGTTTTGGTTTATTCTGGTGCATTTAAATCTGGTTTAATTTACAAGGAAATCTGTGAAATATTAAAGCAATACCTGATATGGATATATGGTATCAAATCTTAAAACTCAGAAAAAGTATTCAGTAGCCATTCAGTAGTCTTTGTGCTCTTTTAGAACTTTTTTGAAAATACTTTTAAGATATTACTTCTCAGCATCTGTCTTGAAATGTTTGCTTTTCTCTCTATTTTAGGGACAAATTTAACTTTTGTGTCTGCCTAGCCACTCACATAAAACAGTCAGATAAATTGTTGATAATTGGCTTTTGGACTTCTTTTTAACCTTCTTCTACAACAGGCATGTCTCTTTTGTGGATTGTCCTGGCCATGATATTTTGATGGCTACTATGTTGAACGGTGCAGCAGTAATGGACGCAGCTTTACTGTTGATAGGTAATGATTGCTACACAAAAGCAGAGCTCTATCTTTTCATATCATGAAGCAACTTTTATATGGGTTTTCAAATTTACTGGGGCAGGGTGACTGATTAAAACAAGGGAATGTTCTTGAGATGTGTTTAAGAAAATAAAGTGATGCTACAATGAAAATGTCCCCTAACAAGCTACTTTTTTTAAACATCACTGTATATGCTCATTAGTCTGGTAGCTGTCCCAATTTATCGAAGATTCATTAGGTAAGATGAAACTTTGTAGTGGTATAATACTTACTGTGCAATTTATGTAGCTTTATGGAAATATATTAATTACAGGTACATTTTGAGTTTCTCTGCAGTTTTAGTTTGCTTTAAATATGCAGTCTTTGCTGCACAGGAGAGTCCACAAACATAAGTACAAACAATAAACCCAGATGAGTAAGAGAAAAATCAAGGTGCAGGAGATTTATTTTGATTCAGACAATCTGATGCCTAAAGGATGGAATAAGTCAAGTAGAAGCAAGTTAGCTGTCAATATCTGTGGAAATTTTAGATGTGTTTCTACTGGGAGCGATAGAATGGGGGAGCCTCTCTGGCAGCCTCCCATCTGTCATGTATTGTGTGGATGCTACAGCCAGCAGTTCTGGGGAAGCGTGGGTGCATATTAACTTGGATGCTTTACATATAGCTTATTGAGAGGTGACTGTCCTTATAAAAAAAGATAAAATAGAAAATAGATGTCCTACTGTAGGTGTTTTGTCTGTCTTTGTTTCTATATTGTGGTACCTTTTCTTATTTCAGCTGGTAATGAGTCATGCCCTCAACCCCAGACCTCAGAACATCTTGCTGCTATAGAAATCATGAAACTGAAACACATTTTGATTCTACAGAATAAGATTGATTTAGTGAAGGAGAGCCAGGCTAAAGAACAGTATGAACAGATTCTTGCATTTGTACAAGGTAGGTTTTCAACAGCTGAAGTACAGTGGTGGAAATTCTTCAGTGTTGGGACGTGGACGAACTGGGTTTCTATATGTTCATAGAAAAGCTGCTCTTATTTGAACAGTGCCACTGCATGTAGCCTGTTAATCTGATAAACAGACCTTTGGAGTTGTGCTTCTTGGCAGTTTCAGACTGCTTGTGTACAGTATGGCTGTTGGTCAGAGCTTTTGGTGTAAAACTAATAGCGATAGCTCTTGCCTACTAGCATTCACTGAATTTGTGGTTTCTTCTTGGATTGTACTTTGAGTTTCATCTTTCCCAGGAGCTTCCACCATTTTCCCTGCTTATCTGCTTTAGGTGGAGTATATGAAAAGCTGCAAAGCTAGATTGTCACCTTCAAAAGTAGCAATAGGTTTCTCTTTTCACTCAGAATTGTTGCCTTACGTAAGCTGTTTGTAACAGCTATGTCCCAGTGATTTGACATGTAAATTTGGAATTCTTTCAGAAAACTAGAGTTATCACAAGAAACATAGATGTAATTAAAACTAATACTTAACAAGCCGCAATAACTGTGTAAATCTACCCATAAAATTAGGATTTTTCTAAGATATGTATCTGTATTGCAGCAATTCCAAACCACAGATTGTTAGATTGATAGGAATTTTAGTCAAAGTGAAATCTGGCCGTGAAATTGATACTGATACATCAAATACTAAGATATCTGATTTCTCTGAGGAAATTATCTTAAGGATATTCTGAGCACAATGTAAGGAGTGAATTCTGCCTTACAGCAGCAGATTCTCTTGCACGATGTTCAGAGAGCAACTGTAAAACTCCTCAGTACACAGTGACCCAGCGGCAACATGACTGCCTTGAAAAGTGGGTCTGGCAGGTTTGTGTTGAAGGATAAATGCTCTGGTACTCAGTGTTTTGGGAAATACATAGCAAATGTACCTTGGAATTCATTATTACTTTTAGCAATGACAGAAGACTTGTTCATGTTGCTGTAATCACTGTGTGAAGGCTTGATGTTGAACTTGATCCTGGTGTAGGTACAGTGGCAGAAGGCGCTCCGATAATTCCCATCTCCGCACAGCTGAAATACAACATTGAGGTGGTTTGCGAGTACATAGTGAAGAAAATCCCAGTCCCCTTGCGAGACTTCACCTCTGAACCCAGGCTTATTGGTATGTAAATGCTGAGGTCGGGGCTCTCCTGGGGCATCATCCACTACCTGTATCTACACCTGGAATAGCATCTTGCTGAATGCTCTAAAGAGGTAGATTCAAGAGGAATATTTAGTGTGCTCTTACTTTCAAACCTGCCTATTTTCTGAGCACTGTATTGTTTGTTCATAGCTAATTGCTATAATTAAATCTCTGAGGTAATTGGTCGCTTTTGTACATAACTTTGCATGTATTTTATATGTATGACAGCACTAAAATGCAGTAAAGATTAAAAACTTACCCATGCCTTAAAACATCCCTATACTTGCTATGAATTTGATTCACCAAAGTATTGTAGAACTGTTGAATTTGAAAATTAAATTATTTCCATTAAAATCTTGCAGGCAGCATGGTTAGATTTTTTGTTAGTCATGTGTCCCAAAAGTCAAAGGTTTTGTCAAGTGTATTTTGAAATTAATTTCCACTACAATGAATCAATTTATTTGCTTTGTTTTCCCCATGCAAAATAAGGGAGACCTACAGAGCATTTGTTCAGAATGCATAAAAATGGACGTTGAAACAGGGTTACAATTGGCATGGTGAATATTGAAGGGGCTTTTAAAATATACTTCATTGTTGCATTCTTTCACAGAAACTGATATTTAATTTAAATTTTGCTGTGCAGAAACCATTAAACAAACCATTTCTCTATGAGGAGCTTAAATGGTTTTGAGAACAAAATCAAGTGTATACTTAAAAAATCAGAATAAAGTATTGATTATATTTTAGTGTTATCCCTGAATTAGATTTTATAAAATTTAGAAATATGTGTATACCTTATTAAGAATAGGGAAGCGAAGTTGGTAAAGACAGACACTAAGTCCTTTCAAAACTGATCTTAAATGTAAACTCCATTATGATTTGTTTTTTTCAGTAATTAGATCTTTTGATGTCAACAAGCCTGGCTGTGAAGTTGATGACCTTAAGGGGGGTGTAGCTGGTGGCAGTATTCTAAAGGGTGTTTTAAAGGTAACAGTGTCTCTTCCTTGTCTGTAGATTTGTATTGATTGTAACATGTAGAGTTTTTGCATGCTTAGAACAAAATTAATCTATATAATTGAATGTTTTTAAAACTAGAATACAGTCAGATGGCACCCATCCATTCTGTCTGGACCTCCTTTCTACCTCCCTGTTTTTTAAATTTTTTTACACGTATTTTTTGTTAGCACAATCTTAACTTTTTCTAATAATGGTACTGCTTTCATTGCTTACAAAAATGGAGGGAGTGATATTTTTTTCAGTCCTACCATTCATAGTTGCTGAATTACTGAGGGTAAAGAGGGGAGCAGAAGAACTTGTAAAGGTACCTCTGAAGTGCATGTGGGTTCCCACAGGTCCATCTTCCCCATTTAAGTATTATGTGTATTTTGATTTTATTTCCATTGGGGAACTTTAAAAGTTGCTCTGATAGACTGAAAAGCAAACTACATCTTTGAACATTTATACACTTTTTATTTTCTCTGTCTTGCAGTTTAATGATGCTGATCAGTTACATTGATTGTATGAATTCCATTTTTCTCAGTGCTGTAACATTTCTAAATGAAATTTCATTTAAAAATAATCTAAGATTTAAATACTGGAATTCAAGCTGATAAATATGCTTGACTAAAGCAGTTTTGTAAATTGTATTGAAGAGACAATCAACTGTTATGTGGGCTGTAAGATACAGAGCTTTCAGCATTGTTCAGTTTGCAGTAAACAGTGCAACAGAAGCCCTAGAAGTTGTGTAGTAGCCCAGACCCATATACTTGTATAAACAGTAGGTCTTGGGATAAGTAGGTCTTATTTGTGACTAGTAGTTACCTTTATGTTCCTGTGCAACAGCCAGTTAATCACTTTTTTGCTTTTGTAATTAGGTGGGTCAGGAGATTGAGGTCCGGCCGGGCATTGTGTCCAAGGACAGTGAAGGGAAACTCATGTGCAAGCCCATCTTTTCCAAAATTGTGTCGCTCTTTGCCGAACACAACGATCTGCAATATGCTGCTCCAGGAGGTCTTATAGGTAAGAACATTCTCCCATGAAAAGATTTACTTCTTCGTTCTTACTGGAAACACTTGGGTTCACTCAACAATTAATTCAGTGTTGTAAACAAAAAGGCTGTGAGCAATTTCAGGTAATTAATATATGTAAAGAGAGACAATATGGGTGTGAAGATGAGATACTAAATACTTTTTCAAACTCTCACTGGCCATCATGAATGGTACTGGCTTTAACAGTGGAATATTTTTTCATCTGTTTAGACAGAGCTCACAGTCTTGCTGACACTCTTAAAGTGTAGTCCAGGTAGTGGGGAATTCCCAGCACATTCTCAGCGCGTTGTATTTAAATCTCCTTCAAATATTTTAATAACGTGAATGCACCATCTGCCTTTCAGTTACCCCATGTGACTTTCCTGTGTTGTAGGTGTTGGGACTAAGATCGATCCGACTTTGTGTCGGGCCGACCGAATGGTCGGCCAGGTTCTTGGTGCCGTTGGAGCGCTGCCAGAAATATTTACAGAGCTGGAAATCTCCTACTTCCTGCTGAGGCGACTACTAGGTGTGCGCACCGAAGGAGACAAGAAAGCTGCAAAGGTCTGTTCCCCCCACCCCTTTTTTTTGTTTTTTTTCCTGATTTCTCTTCCTGTGCCAAGTTTTTAATTACTTATTTTTTACTGATTGATCTTACCTAGTAATTCTGTCACCCTGTAAATATAGACCTGTCACCAAACTTACCTGCTTTTTAAATATTGTAGAGGAATGCTTTTCAGAGGAGTGGGAATTCTTATCAGAGTAGTTTCAAGTAGCATTAAGTATTTATTTGTGTGTCCTGGAGTTAAGTATTCGTCAAAGCATACTCATAGTTGTTTTCCTTTCCTACTAGCCTAATCATCTGTGCAACGATTAGTTTGCTACTCTTACTGATCTGCTTCCTACTTACCAGCTTTTTGTTGATTCTGGTGCTGAAGAACTTTTTAAAGCTAAGTGTTTCTGATACACTGAAATTAAAGAAACTGAGCTTGATGCATGGCACAGCCTCATGGTCTGTGGTTGGTTTTACACAAACCAAATAAAAAGATGGTAGATTTCCCCATTAGCATTAAAATCTATAAACTGTTTCACAAAACCCTCTCCTTGTCCAGTAAAATTAATTAATTGAGAAATCATTTTGATGCATGTAGGCATAAGGGAAACGAGACTATCCAGATTATTATTAAGGTATTAACACTCCTGTTTGTAGCAATGTCCGAGACTGTTTTCACTCTTCTTACAGTATGTGCAATAGTAAGTTTTACAGAAAATGCAGAGAAATCCTGAGAGAGTGTATCATGCCAAGAACCTGGAGTACTACATGCACAACATATTTATGTCTTTGTCTTTTCACCTATAAACTTCATCCACTGACACTGTTGTGCAAGGTTTGTGTGTGGGGACACTTACAGTTTTTGCATTTCTCAGCTATATCTTTTATTTTTTGGTAGCAAGGTAATGGAAGATACTCAATATTGCCTGTGGAATTCCTTTTTAATGATAAAGCTTACGTTTCAGAGTTTTGTATGTCATTCTCCAGGTGCAAAAATTATCAAAGAATGAAGTTTTAATGGTAAACATAGGATCCTTATCTACTGGAGGGAGAGTCAGTGCTGTAAAGGCTGATTTGGGGAAGATTGTGCTCACCAACCCAGTCTGCACAGAAGTGGGAGAGAAAATAGCCCTGAGTCGAAGAGTTGAGAAACACTGGCGGTAAGTTGGTGCCAGATTGGTAGGGTACCCTGTTACATTGTTAACAAAAAATACATGGTTCTGATTTTGCTCTCGAATAGGTAAGCACATAGCTGTTTTTAAAGTTCCTCTGGATTCTCCTAGCATGTTGACACCGTATTGTGGGATGTTTCATTTCTGGTCTCTTCTAACAGCAGCATTATAGTGGGTAGATGTCGATAACTTAGTAGACAAGGAAACATCTGAGGCTTATGGTTTGTTGCCAAAACATCCATGCTATGATTGAGCTAACAGTAGGCTGTCTCAGCAGTACAGTTGGAAAATTCCAGGGATTCTAAGAAAAAGCCTGTCTTATACCCACCTAAGTCAGTTGTGTTCCACCTGTGGACTTCTAGTGCAACCTTGAAGTCATAGCAGGGGAATGGAGAAGGGTCATTCTACACTTCAGATGTTTTATGTACTATGAGCAGAGAGGAAATAAGAAGGTATCAGCCAGAATGACCTGTTCTGATCACAACTATAAAATGGCTGGATCCACAGAAGCATCTGAAAGCTGAAAATGATGAGGAGAATGTGTTGATGATTCACGTAAAGCTTGATGCTGTACTTCTCTTTAGATAATTACGCACACCACACCTATTAAGTGTTCCATAAGACTGCATGAGTACCATAAGAACATAAGGGTATTTAGATTCAGTGACTCTGCATAGCTCTTGTAGTGTGATGAGAAAGCTTAAGGGAATGTTGCTGTTCGTACAGGAAGCCCCTGCTGTACAAAAAACCAAGCTTTAAATATTTGTGGATGTGTGTGTCTTTCTCAGGTCAACAGGAAAGTGTAGATAAGAATTCAGTGCTTGCTGTCTCAGAGCTAGCTGAGAAATTAGGAAAGAGAGAATTCCCTGGAAAAAAAAAAACCCACCAAGGAATATAAAATGTCTCTTGAACAGGAGGGGGAAAAAATAAGACGAGGGCCCATGTTAAGACAGGGAAAGCAGAAGGAAGAGGAGGAACTATTTATATTGGAAACTTTTTTCTGAGCTACAGACTGACAACCTGTGTGAATTTTAATGCGAATTCTGTTGCTTCTCTAGATTACTTCCCACTTGAAAAACATGAGCAGTTTTTTTTTAAAAAAGCTCACTTGTCTCTCATTTATGGGGTGGACAAGTAGTGGCAGCCTGCTGTGAAGATCCTGTTATTAAAAAGTTGCCTTCTGTGCTAGACTAAAAGGACAAGGGGACAGCATAAGGAAATGGAAAGTTGAGAAAAGGGAGAGGAGGCAAACTGGAAAGAGCAGCTTAATAAAATCCAGTTGGAGTAAAGATAATGTACGGTTGGTACTGTGAAAAGGAACTGGTAGCCTGAGGCAGTGGAGTGCTGAAAAGATGGAAGAAAGTGGGAAAGCAAGAGATGAATCAGAGCTATGAAGTAGAAAGTAAATATATAGAAGCATATATGTTAATAAGCAAGCAAACAGGATACACTAGTGATTCCAAGGAACAATGAAGTCAGAGGTGGACTAGTGACAAACTATGGATGTGCTCCTGAAAAGTGGGAAGTGTCCAGAGACAGGCTCTGCTGCTTAGCAGAATAAATTGAGGTGCATGTGTGGTTCCTGTATATCTCCTTGCCAGAAACTGGAAGCATTTTAAAGACAGTTGTTTTAGTAACATGGGCTCCTGCTGATTGTGGAAATGGGTCTGGTCTTACTGTCTTTTAAAAAGTGCGTTTTTCTGAGGCAGCTGTGGTGTATAAAAGGGAACTTAATGTTACTGAACTTACCTGAGAGCTGAGTTACCTTTATAGGTTACATGTTTGTTGAGAGTTACAGCTCTATTTATAATCTTTGCTGTTGCCTTGCCTGAGTTTTGACATTTTCATTTCCATTTGAAAGCAGCGCTGCGCTGCCAGCATAGGTGAAAGAGAACAAGCTGGGAATAGATTTACAGTCTACCAGTGTAACATAAGTTACAGGATTTTCAGGTTTTGTGTTTCCTGTTCAAAGGTACATATGTAGCTGAATTCAGACATACAAATGTTCTCCCTCACTCATCCTTTTTTACTGTATTTCCACTAACCAAACCAGTCTTAGGTCTTGCAGGGTGTTTTGGGTGCAGGGAGGTGGAGAAAATTCAGACTGTGAGAACTGAAGGCATAAGAATAACAGAAGGATGATTTGTCCTTGTTATTTCTGATGACTGTTAAAAGTAATATAAACTGTTTTTCTCTTTGCAGTCTAATTGGTTGGGGTCAAATCAGAAGAGGAGTGACAATCAAGCCAACTGTTGATGATGACTGAAGAACAAAGGAATGTGTTTCATCTTTAAAGATGATGTACTGGGCTCTATTTTGGAGGGGGTATATTTTCCCAGTGAAATTGGAAGCTGTGCAGATACTATCGTTGAGTTGCATGGCTGTCCTTGTACATTTGATTGAACTTTACCCTCCTACTAAAATACTAGACACTATCACCATTAAAAGTGTAAAAGAATTGGCATAGAAGTGGGTTGGATTATCCACATTTTAATAGAAATTAATTGTACATGTCCCATGGCATGTCTAACTTAGGTCATTTTGTGTTCCAGACATACCTGTTGAGTATCAGTCAGGTCAGCCCCGGTGTAACACACAAACCATGAATCTGGTATTGAAATAAAATATTGCTTATTTTCATTAATTCAAATATTTTTTTCTGAGTAACAAAAGACTGTGGTGATTGTTCAACCAGTAAAAGAATTAAAAGTCAAAACCTCAAACTCTGCTTAAAGACTAGTACCCTTTGTGCACAACATCTTCTTTTGGTTAGACAGCTGTTTACAGTAAAAAGCTTTCTTCCTTAATGTCTTAGGTTCTGACTTTAGAATTCTAGCTGGATTACACTTTGTAATTAGGATTGTGATGCTGACTCACTTAAAGTTGTCATTTCCAATATTATAAAGGGGTTTTGTTAAAACCCCAAAGAACAACTGCAAGTAAACTGGATCTGAACTGGCAATACTGGGTTTTTTACATTATTCTAGGATAGATTTATCCCCCCCCCCAAAAAAAAAGTTATTAACTTGAAACTGGGGTTTTATATAGTGGAACTCTGTATGAGGGGCCTGAGAGCTCTTTATACAGAAGGATTAAACTGCTTATTTTGAGGTTATACTGAGCAAATATCAGCTATGATCTTGAACTCTAAAATATCTGGAAAAGGCTGCAGGAGGGAATGATTAGGGTGGTGGGGTTCTGAATAAGGAAAAAGGTGTAACCACTTTTGCTTAGCTAGCCTGAATCTGAGAGAAAACAGAATGTAATAAATTTGCTGTAGGGTGCTAATACTTTCATCTGCGTAGGTGTAACTTCTTTGTTTGTAATAATGTACATAGTTCTAGGTATTTTATATACTAGAGCATTTAGCAAGTCGTGCTACTTTCCATATTTTTATACAAAGTACTGTGTTCTTTCTCAAAGCCTGGTTTCAGTCATGTTGAATATCTTCAAGGGCATTCTAAAGGTAAATACCATTTCACTCCTGAAAACAGACTTTGATGAAGCAGTGAAAGTTTTGTTCCTGATTTTGCATTGTATTTATGGAATAATACTTATTTCATCTACATTCCTCTACTCAGTTTCTCCATTTGTAAAGTACTACTACCTCGCATGGTGTTGAGAGTAAACACAATTTTGTATAGTGCTTCTCCTCCTGGGAGCAAGAGTCAGCTGTAATTCTTCCTGATTCTCCTAGTACTTGGCTAGGGCACATTCTTGAAAGCGTCTGTTTCAAAGACTGCATCTTCCATGCTGTGAAAGCCTGTGTCTGTAACTCTGAACTCTCAAAACCTGGGTAAACGTGTCTTACCCAGTTTGGGAGTGTGAGGGTGAGCTGGGAGGAGAAGGGGAGCTACCCCAGCGTGCCAGGACGACACCACCACCAGGGTGACATCTAGTCAGAAAGAGTTCTGAGTGCACTGACTGGGCTAACGATACCAATGTGCTGAAATGCTTCTGAGGAACTGGTTAAGCACCTGTAGGCATTCTCAGGCATCTGGGTATTTTGGAGATCGAGCCTCAATCTCTTGATCTGCAGTTTTAAAAGGTGCCTCCATCTTTCCAAAGTGTTTCATGTACTCCTTCACTTGGGTAGGTAATAAATGCAAAGTACTGGTATCATCCTAGTACTAGGGTTAGTAGGCAGCCTTGCATCCTTACAGCTAAGTAGCCATAGGTCATTACCTAATTTAGGTGTAAAATATGATTAGATACTGCTGTCTGAGCTTTATTAGGTAGGTATATATTAGCAGTGACATTAAAAAATGCCTTATGAAAGCGTCTTGGTTTTTGAAATATTAAGTAATTGTTTTGCTGACAGCATGCAGAGGAGCTGGTGGGAATGAGAGAGAATAGAGACAGTGAAGTGGTGAATTTTGCTTCTGTCCCATTTCTGCATCATCCTTTTGCAGTGGCTCTT
This sequence comes from Gallinula chloropus, assembly GCF_964237585.1. Taxonomy (NCBI): domain Eukaryota; kingdom Metazoa; phylum Chordata; class Aves; order Gruiformes; family Rallidae; genus Gallinula; species Gallinula chloropus. The sequence continues at coordinate 128,209,743 of NC_140085.1, read as the reverse complement.
CCAGTCTGGGCCAGGTTGTTGGAGTGTTTTTATCAGCTGCAGCCCTTTCCCAAGTCCCAAGGCAGTTTCCTGTATTTTGAACTGGTCTCCACTCCTGCTGGTGGACTTGGGTTCGTTCTTGTGTGTGTACACTGTGCCGTGCAGAAGAGTGGCCTGGGAGCGGGGTGGTTGTTAGAGAACCACATGTCTGGCCTGAAGTCTTCTTTCTGATCCTTCCCCAGAGAAGGAAGGTTAGGACATGTCTAGGTAGTCTGAGGTGTGAGCTGTGATTTACACATGACATAAACAATGTCCTGTATATCCTATCACACTAGGGGTGAAAGGCAGGTAAAATGCAAGGTTCAATTTTGCCACCAAAATGTTCTATTTCCTCTAAGTGGAAAGCTTCAGCTCTGCCAACAAGAGTCAGGAATCACAGGAATAGCTCCAAGGCTTCAGTGAACACATGAAGCACGGGACGCTGCAGCCCCAGAGAGCCACCTATGGACAGTGTAAGCACAAAGGTACTGTGTGCCATGGGTCTGTATCCACCCACTCTGCACTGGCTGAATGCAGAGCTTTAGAGGAATGAGGGGAGGGAAAGAGAGAACCTTGCAAAGCTGAGGAAGTTGAAAACCACTTAGATTTTCTTGGCCAGAATGAAAATGATAACAAATGACTTGCAAGCTCTCATTTTAACAAGAATTTGTTTGAGCAATGATTTGATATTTTTTAGTTCAGATTTAGCTGCCTGAATGTCAGTGTGCAGTTGTGTTTCAAAGGGGTTGGCTAGCCAGGGCGCAAGCGTGGAATGAGCAATCGTGGCATAGCCTGTGTGCTGGAGCAGTAGCTGGAGGCAGTAGGGCATCAGGGATGGCACTGGTACCTATGTTTACATAACTGAGCCTCTTCAGTCATCTGTCAGAACTTGGGAATTGATTTTAGGAGGGTGCTGTGTAGTGGTACCTCCTTGCTCCGGGGAAGAAAGTGCATCGCCTCATAAAATATTTTGCAGAAGACTTCTGGTGTCTAAGCAAGCTACCCAACCAGTGTATGTTAACTGAGCTGCTGCTGGTTCTGTATTAAATCTAACAAGGCACACTGGCTTGCCTGTCACCCTGAGGTTTGGAGGTAACACTTTTTGCCTGGTTAGCTCAAATTAAACAGGCTGCATAGGGAAGAGTTCTCCGTTATGTTTACCTGTATCACAAACATGGTACTGCCCTGCAAACTGTGCTCAGTTAAATTCAGGTGGGTTGCCAAGTTCAAGTACAAGAGATCAGATTGTCAGAAATCAGAGGGGGACAAAACTGGAACGTAGTGCTTCACCTTCATGTTTTGTAAATGCTAAAGGGGTGACGTTTTCTTTGCTTGATCTTATGCATGGAAATGAGGTTATTAATAAAAGTGGATACTGGGGTCACATCTCTCCTCCATAGTGAGGGCTCCCACCTCTCTTCCACATCCTGATGTCCTCGCCTCTCAGGTGCTGTGGCTGGATCTTAATCCTCTGAACTCATGGGACCTGCAAGAAGTATTGGGATGCTACAGGGGTTTGGAGGGCTGGTACTCAGAATTGTGATGCTAATTATCTCCTGTTGGGAACTCCACTTACTCTGAGGTGGAATGAACACACAGAGGAGAGCATGTTCAGTTTCTTTTCTCCCTTTTCACACTAGTTCAGTGACAATGAAAGGTGAAATTGATCCTGTGTCTTTCCAGTGCCCTGTTCCAAGTTTGTTCCATGTTCTCTTCCATTCAGATCTTGCTGCAGAACAGACAGTAGTATTACCCATCACCTTATATTTGCCATAAAGAAAGATGTAGGAAAAATGCATTTACTGGAATTTTTGAAAAGAAGGTCAGCAGCCTTAGTAATTCCTATAGAAACATGAACCTGCTGCCATAGAGAAATGTCAGTTTAATGATAACTCTGATCATACAGCTGCTTTAAAGGAGCAGAAGTCTGGGTTCTGTTCAAGCTTAGGCCTTTCCTGCTCCTGGAGGCTTGTTCTACCCACCTGGTGCATCAGCTCCAGTGCTTGTCTGGTGCCCAGTGAGTCAGATCAGGGAACGGATTTGAAAAACTTTTTTTTTTTTTTTTTTAAATGAGCAAATGTGCTGTGGTTTTGCATGGCTGGGTTCTGGTGGAGAAGGGGGCTGCAGGGGTGGCTTCTGCAAGAAGCAGCCAGAAGCTCTCTGCAGGCCCCACAGAGCAAACACCAGCCGGCTCAAAGCCGGAGTCATTGCTGACCAAGGCCAAGCCCATCAGGGATGGTCACAGCGCCTCTGGGAATCACATTTAGGAGAAAAAAAATTGCAAGTGGATGCTTTTTGCCCCCAGAGAAGGGAGTAAGAAGATGTAAGGAACTGTGCAGGCACCAAGGCCAGGGAAGAATAAGAGGGGGGAGGCACGCCAGCCGCCAGAGAGACGATTTCCCTGCAGGCCATGGAGAAGACCCATGATGGAGTGGGTGTCCCCTCGCAGCCGATGGATAATGATGGGAAGCAGAGACCGCACACCAGAGCAGGTGGAGGCGTACAGAAGGCACTGTGACCTGTGTTGGATCAAGCTCCTGCAGCCTGTGGATAGAGGCCCTCACTGCAGCAGGTTCTCTTGGGAGACTTGTGACCCCATGGAGGACCAGGCTGGAGCAGTCTGGGCCTAAGAGACATTCTATGATTTATGACTGCACCCCATAGCAGTGACCCACGCTGGGACAGCTGGTGAAGAGCTGAAGCCCCATGGGAAAGGACTCATGTTGGAGAAGTTTGTGAAGGACTGTCTCCCGTGGGTGGGACCCCACAGTGAAGCAGGGGAAGGGTGTGAGGAATGCTCCCTTCCACCCCCTCCACTAAGAAGGAAAACAGCTCATGAGGAACTGACCGAAACCCTCATTCCCCCATTCCCTGCCCCTCTCCATGCCACAATGTGGGAGAAGAAGGGAGCAAAATCATGACTAAAGTGAAGTCTGCTAAGAAGGGAGGGGTGGGGAGAGGAGCTTTAAGATCTGGTCGCACTTCTCATTACCTGACTCTGGTCACTGGGTGTGCAGGGCAGTGTCATAAATTAGAGAGTTTCTTTCCTTTATTCTGTGCTGAGTCTGTTGTGCCCGTGACACTGATTGCGGAATGATCTCTCCCTGTCCTGTTCTCAACTCCTGAGCCTCTCCATATGTATTTTCTCCCCTGTCCAGCTGAAGGACAGTGATAGAGCAGCTCTGGTGGGCATCTGATCTCCAGCCAGTGTCAAACCATCACAGAGAAGCAGATGAAAGTCTTCTGTTGGCAGCTTGGATTTAAAATGAAGTTTCTGTCAGAAGGTTTCAGGTGACAGGGAATGGGGGAAATCCGAAGGGTGGACAATACCCTTCATGTTTCCTCAGATACCTAATGTAACTTAAAACTTTGTGCGTATGACTTTGTTTTATCTTCATTAAACTAATAATACATCCCAGCCTATGTGCATGTATCAGTGCTGTAGATCTGTTAATTGACACTGACAATGCAGTTCGAGCTGGGATTCCATAACTGTAATATTGTAATTCCATGTGGTAAAAACGTCAAGCCAATAATGGATGAAATAAACCCCAAATATCTTTCTTTTTTCTTTCCCCAAGTTCCAGCAGTTTCCCCTGCTTCGTTATTTTTAGGATTTACTCTGGTGAGCTGATTAAAGGAAGGAGGCAGCTTTACCTGAGAGTATGTATGGAGTATCTGGATTCTGGCTGGCTGTATAACAAGGAGGGTTATATGAAGAGGACGTTCCGCAGCATTTTGATGCTGCTGTTAACACCCTAGGTTGGCTTTCAAAGCCCTGGTTTAATGAAAACGTAGGGAGAAAGACATTATCCTCATTTCCTACTGAAGTTTTCTCTAGGGCATTAGTACATATGTTACACTATTGCATATATATGCCACCCCCTCACAAGAAAATGGTCTGTGAATGGCTGTGCAGAAACTGAAGAGTGTAAAGGTACCATCTGGAAAAGAGATACAGCTAAAAGCTTGTATTTGTGCATAATGCTTACTGAAGTAAGAAACAGCTACGCTGAGAAAGATACAATCTTAAAAGCATAGGTGGGTAGTCCTACGCTCAACAAAAATGCAGGATGATGGTTTATTTTGTTGCATTGTACACCTTAAAAATAAGAGGGTTTAGGAAGTTAGTTTATAATCATACCTATAAAGTCAAAAATATGTGGCTGATGTAACTAACCACCTTGGCTCTAACATGCAGGACTAGTTCCTAACAATTTAAAGTCTACATAATCACCAACCCCCTGTGGTTATATGGTGATGTATAAAGCTTGTTGTAGGAGTTAAATACGCCTAATGGTGGAGCAGGTAGCTATCTGGATGAGAGGATGGTTTCGTAGTTCATTTGTCAGAGTGCTCTCCTCTCTCTCATGAGGTCTTTTCAGGGATCTCCTTTGAACTAGCCAAAATAAAAAGTGCAGTGGGGGAAAAGGCGGGGTTGGTTAGTGGTGCTGCTAGTTTCGCTGTCACTACGTGAGCCTCTGTCTCACCCTGTTTTCCTGGCTGAGGCACTGAGTGGTTCTGAACAGCACAGGAGGTTTGACCAACCCTATAGTATTTTGTGTTGGTTCAAGTTGAACTGAAGCATTGTTAAAGGATACAATGCTGACTGAAGGCATTGCCGTGCCAGGCTGCGTTGCTTCAATATTTAAGGCGGCAGCGCGCTGTAATACATCATGTAATCATGCATCACGCTTCCTTAACGCAAGTAAGCAGATCATCTGGAGCCGTGGTCAAGGCGCTGTGTCAGTAATCGTTTCTGAGACTTCAGGATGCTTTTGGGAAATGCCACTTCCAGCCAATTCTCAGGTTTTGCTCTGAAGGGCTGGAGCATCACTTTTCAATTAACAACTCTGCTGATTCTGTTCCAGTGGACGCAAAAGCCAAAAGCATTTTGAGACGGCGTGCCTGTGGCACAGCCACCTGCAGAAGGTCCTTCTCCCTCACTGCTGGAAAAGGAGGTTCTACCGTTTTTCCATACTGAGTCATCTTGACAGTCGCCTCCTCAGCACTGCCTACGTGTAAGGTTTAAACTTCTGGCCCGTCCTGTTTGCATGTTGGTTTCCCCCACCCCAGCAACAAGCCCCGGCTACGCACGGCCCTGCCGCGCCGGGTCACTTCTCACCGCAAGGTTGTGGCTGAACATTCACGAAGCTTCCAACAGCTGCCTTCCCTTTGCTGTAACCACCACTAGAAGACCAGACCTTGCACGAACAGCGGGTTTCCGGAGCCCATCACCTCCCGCCCATACGATGGCGCTTGTGCATGCGGGATGACATCCAGTTGCCTCTTCACTGCAATCCCCAGGCTCGGTGTGGCTCGGCAGCCCCTCTGTCGCCAGGATTATTTTGGCACAGCTGCCTTAATAGCTGATGCTCACTGACCATGATGTTAACATCACGAATGTGCTCTGGCTTTGCGTTGCTGCTCTTGTTGCTGTAAAGCTGCATCTGTATGTGCGCATCTCTTTTCCCAGACATCTCCAGTCCGTCTGTCCGGCACACTGAAAGCTCTCGTTTCACACCTTTCCAGACTAAACCCAGGCTGAATAAACATTGCAGAGAGTTTTTGGTATGCAGTGAATACTATTTCAGCTGTAACAGCAAAAAACCCTGCGTAAGGGATACAAGTACATAAATTAAGTTCTCCTCCTTCCTTCCCTTGAAAGGATTAAATTACAAACACATCTCCTGACGTGGGCAGCATGCAATGAGGAAGGAATAGGCAAGAGAGTTTTGGTGACAAAGGACAGGAATCTTGTTGAAGGAAATGACCTCAAACATTGAAATAAACACATATTCTTCAACATCTTCTATAAACCACAAAGGACTGGAACACCATACTCAAGCATGGTTGAAAATCATGCAAATACTTCCATTGAAATAATATTAATTATATTATATGTATTATACTATGATGATATATGATATATAGTGTGTTGAGGAAGGCTTTGTTAAGACATTGCAGGGTGTGCACTTCAAGAACACCAACTTTTCAGTACAAGCAGTTGCTTTCTAAAGCCTAGTACCCTTTTTCTAGTATTTCTGTACATTTGCAAAAAAAACCAACCCACCTTCACAAATGAAGTCTCATGCTCCACAACCCTAAGGATTCGAATTAATCGGGGCACCAGCGCTCCTTTATTGCCCCTTTATGGACATCCGTAAAGGAACCTAACACACTAGACAGGGTTCATTATCTTATTTAGAAAGCCTCTTCCCCTGCCAAACATTACATAATTCCAGGTTTAGTTATTTCAGTGTATTTAGCTGATGATGAAGACCTGAAAAGCATTTCCTCCTGCAAATGTGCCCTCAGAGTTTTCTGATTTGTTTTTCTTCCTGCTTTTGCTTATTCATCTGTTCAACCATGTAATCTAAGATGAATCTCAAAACGTTTCATTTTCAACCTAGTCCTAACTACTACATGTACAGAATTAAGTCACAGATTTTGCATGTTTCCATTAAAGAAGCTTCCTTTATCTTGGTGACTAGTGTTGGGCATACAGAATCACAGAATCACAAGGTTGGAAAAGACCTTTAAGATCACTGAGTCCAATCAATCCCATCCTATGCTAAACCATATCCCTAAGTACCTCATCTACCCTTTTATTAAACACATCCAGGGAAGGTGACTCAGCCCCCTCCCTGGGCAGCCTGTTCCAGGCCCTGACAACTCCTTCAGTGAAGAATTTTTTCCTAACATCCAATCTGACCCTGCCCTGGTGCAGCTTTGTGCCATTCCCCCTTGACCTGTCACCTATCACTTAGCTGAAGAGACCATCTTCCACCTCTCTACAGCCCCCCTTCAGGTAGCTGTAGGTGGTGATAAGGTCTCCCCTCAGCCTCCTCTTCTCCAGGCTAAACATCCCCAGCTCCCTCAGCCGTTCCTCATAGGATTTGCCCTCCAGCCCCTTCACCAGTCTGGTTGCCCGTCTCTGGACTCGTTCAAGGACCTTGATGTCCTCCTTATGGTGAGGAGCCCAGAAGTAGCGTACTTTTTCTTTACTACCTTTAGCTGGCTACAGACAAAAGGCTGTTGATTACATAAACTTCAGCAAAGAAGTATTTTTTCTTTCTGGAAGTTGTTTCCCATTTATTCCTTTGGCAGTAACTGTATACAACGTAACCCTTACTTTCCACCAAGAGGTACGAGCGCATTCATTAGTCCCTTTGCAGCAGTCATGAGCACTCTTCGTATGGTTTTGGCATCTTGCCTCTTACCTGGTAGCCTGATAATACATGTGTTAAACATGCTGAGGCAGTGAATGCCAGTACAGCCCTGCAAACCACGTAGGTGTACACAGATTGTCCAGTTACTACCAGTGGGACCATCGTGCATGTAAAGTTAAGCTTGTGTTTTATGTCTTCTGGAAGCGGTGATCTTAAATGCCTTCCATTTTCCTGACGGCTTTAAACCTTCCTTTACACTACTTACCACTTCATGCTGCTGCTACTCTCCCAGTTTGTGTGTTCACACTGGGAAGTTCTTTTTGTGGTTATAGCTCCACATGTGTCTTTGAAAAGATTCTGAACCTTATGGGGAAGTGTCTGTTCTGACACGTGACGTCACCAAAAAGCGGGCTCTCGGTACAGACTGATGAAAATCTGTTGCACATATTAAGCAGATTGCAAGTTCCTGTCTGTTTAAGTAGACCTCAGAGTCTACATTCTCTGGTCAGGGGAGAACAGGGAGAGATGAAGGGGCTCCTTCAAAAAAACCATTTACTTTTAGGGGTTTAGATTTCATTTCTGCTTTGCTTCCTACTTGTGCTCCATTCTTGAGTCCTGTTGGTGCAACCCTGTAGAGCAGCTTCAAGTCACAGCACGTGTTTTTATGTAAAGATTAGAAAATTGGTTTTATCTGTGCTGGGAAACTTGGTTTTCCTTTTTATATAGGACTTTTCACTTGAGGGTTGCAAAGTAGCCTTACGGCACCCCCAGAGCACGGGGAATGTAGCTACAGAAGAGAGTTGCTGGGAAGAGACCAAGCACACCGCTTCAAACAGACCAACACAACCTAAAAATCAGCACTGTCCTCATTGCTACTGCAGGACCAGACTTTAAAGTCTCACTGAAAAGAGGTTTTGTCCCTTGATGTCACGATGAGGTTTGTAACGCTCTGCTGTCTTGTTAAACTGTTTATTAGTGAAACAGGGAGGGGCTGGCACAGCCCCTATTTCAAAATACAATTCTCCAGTAGTCACTGAAGCAGATAGCCCTCGGGGCCATCTACAACTCTTTTAGCCAAGAAGAGAAAATAGAAATGCCTTTTCACTCTGCGAATCTTCTCTGGCCTTTCTTTGTCAGCATCTGTCAGTGCTGGCTTCCAGCAACATATTGGGGTCAATATCCCCTCCTTATTTCAGGTTTGGTACTTGTACTCACCAGCAACTCTGCCCCTGCACTCGGCATTGGTGAGGCCGCCTCAAGTACTGTGTCCAGTTCTGGGCTCCTCACCATAGGAAGGACACTGAGGTCCTTGAACGAGTCCAGAGAAGGGCAACCAAGCTGGTTAAAGGGGCTGGAGGGCAAATCCTATGAGGAGCGGCTGAGGGAGCTGGGGATATTTAGCCTGGAGAAGAGGAGGCTGAGGGGAGACCTTATCACCACCAACAACTACCTGACAGGAGGTTGTATAGAGGTGGGCGATGGTCTCTTCAGCCAGGTGACAGGAGAGAAGACAAGGGAAGACGACACAAAGCTGTGCCAGGGCAGGGTCAGATTGGATGTTAGAAAAAAAATTTTTACTGAAGGAGTTGTCAGGGCCTGGAACAGGCTGCCCAGGGAAGGGGCTGAGTCACCTTCCCTGGATGTGTTTAAAAAAAGGGTAGATGAGGTACTTAGGGATATGGTTTAGTTTAGGATGGGAACGGTTGCACTCAATGATCTTAAAGGTCTTTTCCAACCTTGTGATTCTGTGATTCTGCAGCCAATATCTCTGATCTAGAGACAAATAAGGCAAATGAAATGCAACCTTACATAATTATAGGGTGAATCTTCGCTTTTTCAGTTTGTTTACCTTTGCTACCCCTAAAACAACAAGAGTTTCAACCAAGAGGATGCTAATAGGAGTTGTAGAATACCAAAATAACCTCCCTACCCAATGAAAAGTTCCTTGCAGAGCACTTAATAAGGAAGTTCTAGAAAGAAAAGTGCCCATGAAACCCTACCTTTAACAACTAAGTAAAGTATTAAGAAGTCTACAGAATATTTGCAAAGCAAGGTATTTCAAAGATTTTAATGCAGCCAAAGAACTTGTCAGCTCTCCAGAGGATGCCAGGGACCCCGCTCAACACAAGGGCCTCCCTGCTGTTTAAATGTAAGATCTTTTTCAAACTTCTTCTTTTTGTAGCTTTTAAATTTCTTTTTTTTTTTTTTTAATAAGGGAAAAAATCTGCATGTTGATCTCATGCAGTTGAAAAAAAACTGTGCCTGGAATCTTCCCAAAAAATTCAGTTTAAGGCCAACACCCCTTATGGAAAATTTCAGTCTTGTGAAAGCTGGAAAACTAAAACTCCTATTATACAAAATGTCAAGAGAGCTTCAAAATAGGTGACACTGCGCTGCACATCACTGCTAGTATTTTTAAATAGAAAGGGTATCTCTAGAGACACGCTGCTCTAAGAGTTTCACATTGACCCTACAACATTTCCATGGATTTAATGCTATTAGGTCAGTTAAGACTTCCTGACTTTGTATAAGACCACCACAGGAAAGATGGTTGGTATCTGGACCCTCCTCTGATCTTCCCCCACAACTACTTTGCACAGCACAGCACAGGCAGACGATCATGAGCTCATTGAATTCCAGCCAGCCAAGGGGTTCTTTACATTGGATGCAGTTCCCTAAGACACACGGTAAGACTAGAATAAACCCCATGTCAGCCAGTCATCAAGATAGTACATCCAACCCCATTTTTAAATTACACTTCTTTCCTTAGTAGGAACCATTAGGTCTGTCTGAATCTGAACCCATTTCTCAGACCTCAGGCAACACTTACACATAGGATACTCTCAGTTCATGTTTCACCATTCAGCCTGTGCATTTCCTGCTCATTTGCTATTCAACATCCCATCCTCACCACAAGGAACTTCCTCCTCCTGAACGTGCTGCCACGCTTCTTTCATCAGTTTCCTCTTATTTTATTTTTGGTTTATTTGATAAGCATTTTTAATGGCAATTTCTTCCAAAGAATTTTGTGTGCCAACCCACGATTGTTCAGGTCAATCTTTGCTTCAGGTCAGACATTGCTTCCTTCAGTGCAGCCGCTTTTCTCACCCAGTGAAAGTACTTCTGACATTTTCATTCACTCCAGCCGTTGGCTGCCCGTACGCACGGACAGTTCCCTGGGCATCACAACTTTGGCTGTGAGTTTGTCCTAGATTTAGAGTCTAAATTCAACCACGCTGCTGAATACAACAGGAAGACACTTCTGGTCTTAGAGGTGATTACTGAGCTATACCACGGGGTGGCACTTTTGTCCCCAGACTCCATAGGCTGAAGCAGTTCGTGGCTTCATGCTGCCTGTGTTGGTATGGGCTGGAAGGTGCCCGTCTCAGTGGCCCTGCCATTTGTTTTGACAAATATCAGGCCAGATGTTAGCCAAAGTCCAGTCTCTGTGGCAGCCTGGGCACCTTCCCAGCCCACCTTGTGCCTTCCAAGCTTTGTTTCCCTGAAGCTGTGTGATGCTTCCTACCAATGCCAAGCCAGCTCTCTCTTCAGGGAGCACTCTGAAGGCCAGAGGTGACTCCGAAACTATGGACAGATGGCTCAAAGCCCTTTCACAGCCTCCTGGGGAAGGGTAAGGGCAACACACCAAGCCACAGCATTCAGCTGGTGCTCAAGCTGCATAGTGAGGATACTGCCTGGTGGGAGAAGGTCATGCAGCCAATCCAGGGCTCTCAGTTGCTGAAGCTAGCAGATACGGCAGGTGGCTTCCCCAGAGTTCCGTGCTGGCTTTATCCCACCTTTAATGAGGCAGATAACTAACAGAGCCACCTGGAGAACAAGGAAGCATCTACTTGGGAGCTGCCCGTGACCAATTCAGTACCCATTGAACTGTTTGAACTGTGCCTTGGGAAAGGAACCTGAGGTTATAAAGCGCTTGCCTGTAGATGACATGTATAGTGAGATATAGGCTTGTGATGCCCTGCCCACATGAAAGATCACTCACACCTCCCATTCCCCTGTCCAGTAGGAATGCCAAGCCCTGACTCCTTGTAACAACACTTGACACCTTGGAGTACCTTCTGTCCTTCTTCTCTTTCTGCACCTGCCCTGTGCTGTGATTACTCTGAATTTGAAGATGTTGGCTCCTTGGCCATGGTATGATTTGACACTTCCTACTGTGGACGAAACATCCTGTCAATCCCAGATGACTTGAGCTGCCTTCACTTCTCTGTAGGCAGTTTCAAGGGACTTCATCCACTCAGATTTTGTGGGTGACAATGTGCCTGTCACAGCAGGCAGCAAGAACCAGCAGTGCTTTGGGACATTCCAGCAGCAGCTGTTTTCTTGCCAGGTTTTTGCCCCAAGTGGCAGAAGTTAAAGAACCTCCTCTTCAGACCCAGTTTGGGCATGGTAGCTGAGATCAAACAGTTTCTGATGTATTTCCTTCTGGAGGCTGCAGCCCATTCTTCACCAGGTGTTCCCAGGCCCTGCACGAAAATCCTTGAGACTGTCCAGCCTAGGACATTTTTGCTGAAGGATCAAGTGGTTGGCAGGAGATAATGAAGGGCTGGTGATAGCAAGCTGGTGGGAGTTACTTGCTTGCGGTGGCCACAGAGATTCTTTCCTCAGGCAGCCAGTACACAGGAACAGGGTCTGCCAGTAAAAGGCTTGGCAATATTTAGAAATACAATGTTGTAGTATCTAAGACCAGAGAGAGGGGAGAAACAGGAACTCGTGGCTGAGTGCAAACACTAGAGCATGGACACTAGAGGAGTCCACAGAACTAAGTGCCCCCACAGGTCTGTGTTGTATAATCACAGTAGTTTAACTAATAAACGCAAATGAATGTCTGGACAAATCTTTAGGAATTCAGAACAGCCCTATGGAGACTACAAAAAGAGGGAAGACTGCTTACTACAGGGTAACTAGACCTGTGTGTGTCTTGACAAAGGAATGGTTTGAAACTATTCTTCAACCGAAAGCATCAGAATACTGGAAGATGTGACTTCAAGACATTCTTTTCTCCTAGATACCTGTACTTCCTTCCACTTCTGAAAGGGCAGGGGGAGATTTGCCACAGACAACCTAGTATGACTTTATCTGTCATAGAAGCTGTTACGTTTCACACCCTCCTTTGTGAACTAATGGACTTTGACGTGGGATGCCAGAAAGCCATCCCATCTTAAGCTGAAGGCATCAAGGGCAGGACAACCCATTCCATCCCTTGTGTTTTGCTTGTGGATGATCACCTTTTACCATCTGGACAGTCAACTATAAGTTTTTTAATTGAATCCACCTTGTTTAAACTTCCAGCTATCCATTTCAGTGTTACGTCTTTCTCTAGACTAAGATGACTTCCCATTACTGGGAAAGCACTATGTCATTCACATAATCTCTTGGGTTTTTTGTTCCTATTGTTATTAAACAGCTAGAGGCTTTTTAAGCCCCCAAATCCTGTCATGATTCTCTGTGGCCTCTCCAGTTTGTGGTCTGTTTAAAAAAAAGGGACCCAGCAGATAGTAACTGTCCTTATTTCTACTGTCCACTCCCCTGTGCCCTTTTCTGTCCCATGGGCACACCAGACTCTTTTTGAAGCATCTTGTAATTGTGCCTCTTTAATCATATTCCAAAATCCCTGCTTTCCAGGATTCAGTACTCCCTTCCAGGCACACGATTTCCATTCATTAATCCTAGATACACAATTTTGCACATGGAAACATTAAGATGTAATTTATCTAAGTGGTTTCATTGACAAAGTAATCTGGTCTGTGTGACTGTTGTGCATTACTTATTTCCTCATCATCCATCCTTTGTCACTCCAGTGATGTGGCTGCAAATCACATTGGTGGCGATACCGTGATGACTTCTAGACCGGGCATGGAAGCGTTGGGCCGGGTCCTGTAACTCAGGCTCCACTTCGGTGACCAACCAGCTGTTTGGTTATTGTTGTCACGTTACTTATTTCCTTGGCTCTGTCAGCCCATCAGCTTTTAAGCCATTTAATGCATTACACTGAAACTACCTGAGACTCACTGGCGTGTAGTATGAAGCACATTCCCCAAGCTTACTCCATCCCCACGATTAATTTTGTGCTGAAGCTTCCCACCTACTCCAATAACGAAGCTCGGTGTGCTTGCCAGGATCTGTTTTCCTCGAGCCACGCTTACTGGTGTCAGTTCTGTTGCTGCCCTTTCATTCTTTATCAAAGCAATCCCAGGCTTTCCGTTATTTTGCTGAGGATTGACTTTAACATAATGGGCTGGCTTATTAGTACCTGACTCATCCTCCTCAGACAAACGGGAACTGGCTCTGAAATCACTCTTTCCGAAACGGCTCAAGCCTTTTGAGATTTACATTTATTACTGTAAATGGACCAGCCACCTCCCCTGCTGACACAGGCAGGCAGGACTGGTTTCTAGTACCTAAAGGGAGCTTATAAACAGGAGGGGAATCAACTTTTTAAAAGGGCAGGCAATGGCAGGACAAGGGGGAATGGATTGAAGCTGAAGGAGGGAAGATTTAGATTAGATATGAAGGGGAAGTTCTTTACAGAGTGGTAAGGTGCTGGAACAGGCTGCCCAGAGAGGTGGTGGATGCCCCATCCCTGGAGGTGTTCAAGGCCAGGTTGGATGGGGCCCTGGGCAGCCTTGTGTAGATCCAGGCCTTGAAGGTTGGTGTCCCTGCCTGTGGCAGGGGGTTGGAGCTCTATGATCCTTGGGGTCCCTTCCAACCCATGCTATTCTATGATTCTGTGATTTTGAGGCATGTCCCACTCTACATTTTCCTCCACTCATACCTTCTCACTAGGCATTTTCTACTGATTATTGTCCAGAAACTGCCTACAAGATCTCATAGATTTTTAGCCTGACAGGGGTTTTTTGTTAGGTTCACTTTTAAGACCCCGGGGTTACCTGGACCTGCATATTAAATGGTATCAACAGAATGACTGGTTATCCCTCATACTTCCTTCACTTTGGGTTGTATTTCTACAAGGATTCAGTGTAGCTGTCCCAAGGAACACACAAAAATGGCCCTAGTAGAGTTGTAGCTTGTACCTCTGAGCACCACTCTGGCTGACACACACTATGCCACGCTCCTTTCCTCCCAAGCACAGTAGTGCTCATAGAGGAATGGACCTTCCTGGCAGAGCTACCCCAGCAGAAGTCTGCAATTTAAGCCTCTCTGAGCTCTCTGTAGCCTGAGCACTGCTGTATTTAATCTTCCTGAACTACATTTTGGTGGTTTTGTCTCACAGAAAACAGAAGCATTTACCCCACCACCCTCCTTTTTCACCTAGATTTGCTAAAACCTCTTGCTACTAACACAGTACAAAGCTCTCCGTCCTCTCCAGCCCTTGTCAGGGGCAGTTTTCATGGTGGTACAAGTGGTAGGAAAACAGAGACTACTAAATACTCAGGTGTTTGGGTTCTTTGGAAACACACACGTGTTTAAAATGCATGTAGTCTCTGACACATATCATGGGCTGCTTGGATTAATAGCTGGGATGTTACAGAAGTAATCAATTCTTCCTGGAAGTCACGGATGGTTTAGTGGACAGTGGTGTTACAAGCACTGCCTCAGAATCACAGGCACAAGTTTTCACATCAAACTACACCAAACACCTGAACCTGTGTAGTTAAGTTTCAGAGCTAGTTTCACTGCCACCTAAAATGAAATGGTGTTTTTCCCCAACTCTACAGCTAGGAAGTAAACCTTTGTACCACTGGTAGGAGCAATCTTGTTAGTCCTCCTTTGTTATTGCTTCTTTAATCAAATGATTGCAGGTAAGTATTGGTGCATGTGCTGTATTTTTAATAACTACAAGTTATGGAAGACTTCAGATCCTTGGATTTGTTTTTCTTTTTTCATACACACAAGCATTACACAGAAGCTAGGAGACAGAAAAAAATAACTTGCAGAATTTCCATGAAAATCTATTAACAGAAGACTATTCTGGGAGAAATCAGAACATGCCCCACATGCTTCCTTTCCTACCCAGACTCTTAATTTCTGTCCATCACAGTGGCTGGAAAAACACGAATGTATCACTTAGCAGGCTCAGAATGTTTACTGTACAGTGAAGTAACCTTGATTCAACTCAAAATGGCCATTTATCAACAGTTGATGGGTTTGTCAAGGTTGAAAAATTGCCACATGTAACTGGATGATAAAATAACTCTTTTATTGTAGATCAAGAGGCAAACACATCTTTACCTACAGGCCTTCAAACCAGTCAACACAAAGCTGACAACTCTCAACATAGCATTACTTCCTCCCTGTGAGGCTGCCCAGAGAAGCTGTGGCTGCCCCCTTGCTTGCAGTGTCCAAGGCCAGGTTGGATGGGGCTTTGGGCAACCTGATCTAGGGGAGGGTGCCCCTGCCCATGGCAGAGGAGTGAGACTAGATGGGGTTTGAGGTCCTTTCCAACCCAAACCAGTCTGTGACTGCCCAGAGATGTGGTGGAGGCCCCATCCCTGCAGATATTAAAGGTCAGGCTTGATGGGGCCTTGAGTGACCTGATCTAGTGAAGATGTCCCTGCTCACTGCAGAGGGGTTGGACTCGATGACCTTTAAAGGTCCCTTCCAACCTAACATATTATTCTATGATTCTGTGATTCTAACCTGGGCTGTCAGCAACAGAGCAGCTAGAGAAATCTGGCAGTGTTCCTTGGCACAGTGGCACTTGCTAAGCATGTTGCCAATACCTGGAAAAGAATCTAAATAAGACACAGGACAATCAGGAAGGAAGTGTGACTAAAAATGACTCTTTACTAATTTTTACAATTTATTCACATGGAAATTATCTGTGAGATGGATGCAAACATTATCAGCCATACTGATTTACAGTCATACCCATTTTTCATGATGTGAAGGACACATTAGCTTCTTAAGATTACTTATATGGAACCTGATCATACATAATAGCAAGTGTGATCATTAGGTGTCCAGGAAAGAAATTACCAGCATGTACATTCAGAACTAACTCCCTGACTGCTAAAGAAGAGTAGTTTAAGAGGACATTCAGCAAAAGCCACTGGCTTCATCTTTTGTCAAATAAAAGTTAAAGGATAAAGTCAGATGGAGCATGGTACCTACCACTGAGTGATGCTGAAACAAGCTCTAGGGAAATAAACAAACACTGGACCACAGGTAAAATTAAGAGTCAGAAGGCAAGGGTTCTGTTCATGGGACTGCTATAAATGTTTATAGACAAAACTGCATTTTGTCTCTGACCCAACCTAATCACTGATTAAGGTCAGAAATCCTACTGGTTATTTTTACCATTTGCCTTTTTCACTCCAAAAGTGCAAGTTAGGAAAACATTTGTGCAAATAAGATAACCTGTGTTGTTATGGTGCAACCATGCCTGTTCTATCTGCAGTTTTCAAGTGCGTTCTGCCCTCAGACTCCTCAGTTAGCTGTGAGAGCAGAAAGAGATGTGGGTATCAGTTGTAAACACGGCTTCCTTTCTGGCACCTCCATTGATGGGAGTTACCCTGTTCCTGATCATACCAGGGTGTTTGTGGCCTTCTGGAAATCATAGTGGCTGGGGGACAACATTTAGGTGATGGCTGCATCAGGACAAAATGTCTGTGATGACTCAAAAGCTGCTACCTGGCTCCTGGGTAGTAAAGAACAAGAGGTGGAACAGTTACAGAGAGATGGGGTAAATGGCCAACCAGTAAGAAGGTAAGATTTAGGTCTTCACAAGGCATCTAGCCTTTTGCCTTTCAATGGCATTACAGCTCTTCCGAGGTCTTCCCCTGCAATGACCTAACATTTGGATACGCTGAATCTTTGAGGGTAACGTGCCCTACATTCTGGGCTTCAGTTCCCTATGTGGATGACAGACTGATTAAAATGTCTCTGGAACCAAAGACCTTATAGGATGACCTGCTGTACTATACTACACTTCTCTATACACTTCACATTTTTTGGAAAACTTGGCTTAAAAGTCGTAGCATCATTTAAGTCGGAAAATACCTCTGCGGATCATCTAGTCCAAGCCTCCTGCTCAGAGCAGGGTCAGCTACAGCAGGTTCTCAGGGCTGTGTCCAGCCTGAGATTTTACTTGGATTTTAAGTGTTTCCAAAGATGGAGACTCCACCGTCTCTCCAGAAAATCTGCTCTACTGTTTGAACAAACAGTAATATTTTGTTCTTCTGTTTCAACTGAATTTCCAGTTTGTGGCCCTGGCCCCCATCCTGTCGCTCACCGAGAGGAATGCTGTCTTTACTTGCCCCACTGCAGAGGTGTTTTTACACAAGAAGATCCTTCTCTTCTCTAGGCTGAACAGTCCCTGCTCTCTCAGCCTCTCCTCCCTTGTACATCCAATGCTCCAGTCCTGTAACTATTTTAGTGGCCTGGCTCCTGTAAAAGCACTGTATAATACAGGTTTGTTAAGGACATGTTCCAACCAAGGTCCTTATCAAAGTATAACTTAAACCAACAAATAATTTGACCATTTTTTACTATTCTATATTAGAGCTACCTTGTTGTTGATCATGAATTCACCATAAATTTTTTCTCCTCTCAGCCCTTTGGCCTCTTCTGTCTGCATAAGAATATTTATTTAATACTATTTTACCTTAACATTGCATGTATAGCCAAGCTCAGCAGTTCTTTTTAAGGTAAATATTTCAGGACCCTCTTCTGCAATACAGGTCTGGGATGGCTCTGCGAAAGCTTAACTACAACCATCACAGAATTAAATAAAAGGAATGCATTTTGGAAGTATTATGGCTCCTCTTCTGGCTCCTCACTGAAATAAACTACAAGCATTGTCCAAGCTACTTCTTAAGCCTGTGTGCTAAGACAGGCAGGACAAGTGTGTGAAATTAAGGCTGAGTCAAAGCTGAACCCAAAGGCTCATTCGTAATATAAACAGTGTGTGTATGCTGTTCATGGCCAGATAAGTCATATCTGTATCACTTGATAAGCGCAACAGCTATTTCCTTCCAGTTTACTTAACTGGTAGAAATAACACATAAAGTAGCCTCCTCAAGCCCTGACCTTGAAATTACACAAGAACTCAAACCAAACTGAATGCACCTCCTCATCTTCATTAGGTTCCTCAGGGTACCCAAAATACTTTAGGATGCATCCTTCATAGATTGACAGCCATTCCTTTAAAAAAGAGAAGAATTCTTATTAGCTTTCAGGGCAAGGACGACAAAAGACTGCTAACCAACTGGCTTTGGCAGCACATCATTTCCAAACTTCTACCGCCGACAAAAGGGGTGTCGTCGTGTGTCCCTGTTCCCCCCGCCATGTACTGCTGTTCCCGGGGGGGTAAGGAGGGGGGAGCAGCGCGGCCCGGGCGCGGCGGCAGCAGCAGCCCCTTACATAAGTGCCAGCGGCGGCGGGGAGCGCCGTCCCGTCACGCGTGGAAGGGCCGCCTTCTACGCGTAAACTCGGGGCTCCGGTTGCACCCGCTGCTGCCCCGGCACCGAGCCCCGTCTCTTCGTCGCTGCCGTTACCCGCAGTAATTCCCGCTTGTGGCCGCTCCCCGCGCTGGGGTGACTCAAGGCCGCACCAGCCCCGGCCCGAGGCCGGCGTCCGCCCCAGCGCGGAGCTCCCGCACCCTAAAATTCCAACCCCCACCCCGTCCCCCGGCGCGCAGACGCGAGTTAAACACGCCCGCGGGAGCGCGGAGCCTGCCGGCCCAAGCCGAGTCCGGCCTGGCCCGCAGGCCTGGCGGCCGGCGCCGCGGGATGGCGGCAGCGGGAGGTGGAGGGCGGGGGAGGCTCGCCCGGGCGGCGCCAGAATGGAGGGGCCGGGAGGGGAGAGGAGGGGGGGGTCCCCGGGGCAGCCGCTTCGTTTCGGGGGCGCACGCCGAGCCCCGAGTGGCGCTTCGCGGCCGAGCTGCGGCGGAGGCGGCGGCAGGAGGAGCCGCAGGGAGCCGAGCGCCGCCGCGCCGCGCCTCCCCCCCCCCCCCACCTTCGCCGCCGCCACCACCACCGCCCTCCCTACCCGCGCCGGCTCGCCTCGCCCGGCAGCGGCCCCCGGCCCGCCCGGCGGCCCCGGCCCCGGCGGGTGGCTGGCCCGAGGCAGCGGGCAGCGGCGGCGGTGCGCTCCCTTCCGCCTTTTCCTGGGTCTCTCTCGGGCAGTGACGTGACGTGCTGACGGCGGGCCCGGCCCGGGGAGCTTGGCCGCTTCCACTCAGCTCCGAGCTCGGCCCCTCCCTCCCCTCCCGCCCGCCCGCCCCGCCGCAGCCGCCGCCGCCGCCGCGCTCGGCCCAGTCGCGCTGAGAGAGGCCGCGCCGAGGCGAGCGCCGCCGCCCGCCACCCGCACGGTAAGCAGCCCCGGGGCTGGGCCCCGCCGCCCGGCCCGGCCCGGGCCTTCCCCTGCCCGCACCAGGCCGCAGCGCAGGCCCCGAGGAGGCCGCAGCTAGGCCGCGCCAGGGCTCCGGCAAAAGAGCGGGCCGCAAGGCCTGGGTCGGCGGGTTTCACGCTCCTGGCACGGCCCTGGGCAGCGGGGGGGGCGGCGTGAGGGGAGTGGAAGCTAGGGGGGGTGATTGCGGGCCCAGGGGGAGGCGGGTGAGGTTGGTGCCAGGCCCCGGGCCCGGCCGAGGGGGGTTCGGAGAGTGTCTGGAGGAGGAGACAAAATGGCGGCGGCGCGGGGGGGGGGAGGCGGAGGGCGCCGGGCGCCATCTTGAATTAATCGCTCGCCATAGCCTGTGCCTCCGCGCAGGCCGGGCCGGAGGGGGGAGCCCCTGGCCCCGCTCATCGCAGTGCCGGGCTGCGGGCTCCGGAGAGGGAGAGCCCGTAGCCTCCCCACCCCCGCTTCTATCCCCCCTCTCCCCCCGCCTCTCCCTCCTCCTCTTAGCCTCGGCGCCTGCCAGCCAGCAAGTCGCAGGGGAGCTCGGCGCTTTCCGGCCCGTGGCGGCTTCCTGTGCGGCCGCGCCGGGGCTGCCAGCCGTACCCCCTTCTGCTGCGGCACCCGGAGCCCCAGCCCCGCCATCTCATCTATCCTATCCGGACGGCAATTTGGACAGCGCTGGCTGGGCAGCGGTGTGAGGTTCGCCCTCAGCCTCGGTACCCAGACGCCCGGGTGCGGAGACGCGGGGCCCCCCAACCCCCTTGAGCCCCCCCCTTGGTTGGTGCTGGCTGCTCTTCCTTCCCTCGGGCTATCCCGACTCTTGCGGAGGCCCCCGGCTGAGGGGAAGGAGTTTCAAAGGGGCGTCCGAGAGTGGTTATTTCCCTAATTTAGGTTTCGTTGCGAATTGGCTTAGGTATTGTCTGACGCAGAACATCCCCATGAAATGTGGAGGGGGAAAAAAAAAAATTACCGGTTTCTGCAAATACCCACGCCATTGAGCTACAACAAAGAGAAAAAGGCTTAAGTTTTTTTACAAAATGATAAGCAAGCCAGCAGTGCTGATTCTCCTGCCCAAACTGAGGGAGATGCATCAAGAAATAAACGGCTAAATTATTACACCGTCACATTTGTGACATAGTTTTTATTCTTCATTTATCCACCTCATAATCGTGGGAGTTAGATCTGCGATAAAAAAATAGATGCTTTAGGAGTTCTCTTTTTTTTTTTTACCCTTTCGTGTGTGTGATCGAGAGCGTGTGTGTGCATTGCATTCCCCATAAGTGGGTCACAGGGAGAGTTGTGACACTGGAGCAGTAGTGCAGACTCAACCCACGGTGGTCTCATAGCCACAGCGAAGCTTCGGGTAGCTCGGGGCTCTCTAACCCAATTGGGACATGCGAGGCGTGCTGCAATTCTTAATGTGATGGAGCAAGGCACCATGGGAACTCGGTTATGGTTGTACACTAAGTCATCTCGGCGTGGGTAGGGGCTGGAGCTTGGATGTGGGGTATTTTTGCTGTTACGCCTTAGGTTTTTTTTCTGGAAAGGGTTAGAGTTTTGCTGCTGGTGTTTGGTTTATGCCCCGACCCCAAATAAGATGAATTGTTCTTTCCTTAGGAGGAGACAAAGGACTACCTTACATATTTCTTTTCATAAAGATGGTTTCCTCCTTTCCTCTTTCTTTCTATTTTCCCATTTTCTTCCCTTTTTTTTCCCCTTATTTTGGTGAGAGCAGAGAAATGTGACAGCTTCTATGGCATATTAGAGCTCTTCTCACAAAATCCTAAAGTTGCTCTTTTAAAATGTTGCAGCTCGTCTTTCTTTATTTCACCTTGATTATCTTGCTAGACCTATGAAGTCAAAGATTTGTGATGTGGAAAGACTTTTGCGGTGACTGTGTTGCTTTTCTTGACTGATTATACTCAGGAACAGATTTATGGAAAATTTCCAGTTCTGTGAAGTTATTTTATTGCTAATTTATTCCATTAATATAATTTCTATTTGTCCTTTCACTTTGAAAATAGTGCCTTGGCTTTCATAGAATGAAAACCAGCCAAGACTCTGAAAAATTAGATAAAATAATTTCTAAGAACTAACTTTACGAACAGGATTAGGTGCGTTTCAGAGTTGTATTAATTCTCGATCCATGTGAAGCTGATGTAGACCCAAGCCAAGTGAAAGATGTAGATGTATAGTTCTTTTCAGAAATACAAACACTGGTTTTAAACTCCTAGGCGTTTCCTGTTGTAGTGGTAGGAGAGCAGTTCCCAATTTGAAGGAAGAACCACCTAGATTTGGGTGTTTCAAAGGAGTAAGTGGAGGGAAACAGCTTAGTGCCTCCTTCTTTTCTTTGAGGGTTTTGGGTTCCCAAACGAACTGAAAATTGATTCTCTCTGCTTTGGTGCCAGAACATGCTCCTGAGGTAAATGTTGGCTGGAGTATTTTGAAAGAACTGAGAAGACTTTCTGCCCTTCTTGAAGTCTGGCAGGAAAATGAACTGCTGTAATTGCTTCTTAGCCTTATGGTACCACAGAGCTTAGGGTGCTTGCCAAAGAATCTGAAAGTGCTCGGTGTGGTGCTCGCAACTAGAAGCTCTGGTGTTTCTCATGTCACAGAACAGCGTTCTCATCACAGAGCTGCTGGGTGGTACAGAGCTGTGTGGCATACCTTTCTTTCTCTGGCTGAATCTCAGGCCCATGTGCTGCCCCACTCGCTGCTCAGAGGAAGATCTAAGCAGGGAGAAAGAGTATATTTCTCACCTTCTGGGTAGAATGCTCAAAACGTGAGATTTCAGGACAGTTTTAGGGGTTTGTGGTTGAGTTGTTGGGAGTTTTTTTCCTACCCATGATGCCTTTTTGGACTGCAGGTTTTGATGTAGGCACTTTGACCTTTTTAGTTTAATTAAGTCCTGGTTCAAAAGCCTGCGTAGGCTTCTGGTCCTCTTTCTGCAGCAAATTTCGGGGGAGGTGGGCTCTGTGCCCTCGTGGGGCACTTCTGGAGTCTGTGCGGTCCTGCACAAGATGGGTGTTTGTGCACACGAATTCGTTGGTTGGGTCTGGGTGCAAAAGCGTGTTGTGAGAAACCTTAGTTATTAAGAAACTCATTCAGTGAGAGAGCTGGGTTGTTTTTGCTTCTTGGGAACAAGTACCAAAGCATATCTTATCTTTTCTTAGGCTCAGTCTTGAAAAACCCAGGTGCCCAGAAAGCTTCTTCAGTTTGTGTAGGAGCCTCGTTTGCAGCATGTTAGCGCCTCTGTAGGTGAAAAGAGCTCACCGGTAGAGAAGAGGCCGTGCTGTTGCACAAGAGCCTGCAGTTGAAGGTCTCATGGGCTGTCACTGCTGGTGGCAGCGCCTTTATAAAACTGCACCGTCATGAACACCACAGAGGCTCGTTTGTTTTAGCATCTGTTGCCTGGAATTTGAGCAGCAGTGAGAGCATCAGCGAAGAGATGGCGTTGGGCGGCTCCTTTGGGAAGCCGGGAAGGAGTGGTGACAGCCTCTGAAGTCTCATGGGTGAAGAGGGTAGACAGATGATGGAGAACCTCACTCGCAGGGACAGTGAGGAATTTGGGGAGAGGACAGGATAGAGAAAGTACGTGCATGAATCATACATTGGAATTTGTGGTGGAGTGGTGGTCAGGTGTGTGATGAAAGCAGGAAGAGGAGAAAACAAATGCCAATTCTTCCAGTAGCTAGTGGTGAACTGGCACTTCGAGCTGGTTGGTTCCCTGTCAGTCAGAGGCTAATATCTATGATAATACAGCCCTCAAAAGCACAAGCAGAAACAGCGTCTTGAGTCTTCCCAGAGAGCTGGACAGAGAGAGCTGGCTCCTTTGGTGTGTGTGGCCTGAGGAGAGTAGCAGTTTTATTTCCATCAACCCTTAATCCCTCCCACCACCTCCTCCTCCTAAAAAAAAAAAAATCTCTGAATTGCTGATACAATCTTTGCTACAAATTGATGAGCAGCATGGCTTGGTGTGAATGAAGGGAGTATGCTGTAGTTATAAGCTGGAGAGATGAAATGAGTGGGTGAGGAGTTAATGAACATAATATAGGTACAGGAATACAGGAAGTTGGAGAAGCAGCAGCAGAAAAGAAGAAACTAAGCACTGAAGACAACACAGAAGTTGACAAGATGAATAGGAAGCACATTTGCAATAGATTGGCTTAGGTGTATACTGAATAGATGGAAGTAATGTATGAATAATTCTTGCTTAAAGGACTGCATGAAACTTCAGTGTTTTGTGGCATGGCAGAAGTTGATTGCCATCAGTCAAGCTATGTATGTCTTGTATCTGGGGCTGAGGAACACTTTCCTTCTGCTCTTTATTGTGAAGAAAGCGTCTGTGTGAAGAGCCGTTCCTCTCAGTGGTGGGTGCTCTGACAGAGATGCGTGACAGTCAGGATAATTGTGAAGTGATTTATGTCCAGCTGGACACCACAATGTTTTGTTAGCACAGCTGTCTTTAAAATGCAGGGGCCTTCTAGCTGAACATCACACAAATATGGGACCCCTTGGGAAACTATTAGGCTGCTGCTGCTTTTCTTCTAGTTCAATTTTTGGCAATCTTGCTTCTTCAACTTGTAGAAATAAATTTTCTGATATGTAAATTAGGTGGTTAGCTGTGAAAGGTTGAGCTAGAAAAATGTGCAGTCTAGAAAATGCTTGCTGCAGTTTATGTTTCAGAGTAGTTATTTTTTTTTCTTCTGTATAGCCGTTTCCTCCATGAAGACTTAGTGTAAATGGTAGTTGATGTCACTTGGAGAGGTTATGATTCTTCTAGAAACCTTCTTTTAGTGCTTTCTCTTGGTCTTTTGTGAAAGTATCACAGGAATGAGGAGATTTCTGCCTGTCACTCTGAAAAATGTTTGGAGGAAGGAGAATGGCATCTTCCACTCAAGCAGAAGCGTCATCGTTCTGTTGCTTCTTGCTGGTTGTGCACTTAGGAAACTAGTTGGGTTTAGTGCAAGGGAGCAGTACCAGTTTACATTAGATCCCATTTTACCCGACTATGTTTGCCTGATTATAATGCCTGCATGTAACCAGCAAAACTCTGATTGCTGTTTCAGATTTTAGTCAGTACTTCAACTTGGTCACTGCTTCTTTTGTTAAGAAGATTCAAATCTGAAGTTGTTATTATCCACTGAAGAAATGTCATTCTGTTCAAAGAAATTTGGTAGAATGCAACATTTGGTAGTTTTTGAGAACTTCTGATATTTTTGAATACAGAAGCAAATAGGTACTTTGTCTTGAGGCAGGAGGGGTTTTTAGGTATTGCCACACCTGGGGTTTTAAAACGTGCAGTGTTACGTTCTGGGAGCAGCTCACATTGACGATTTCAGTTCCCAGAGTGACTTAAGATTAACTTCCTCCTGACTGCCTAAGTATGAACACAGGGGACATGAAAAGCAGTGTGCATTTCATATTATTAGCTCTCTACCTTTAATTTACCTCACTGAGCTTTATTGATTTGACAATTCTGTATTCCCCACTACCAAAAAAAAACCCCAAAACCAACCAACAAACTTGAGTGTATGCTTTGTCTAGGGTTTTTCTTTGTAAGATTACAAGGAAATCACATTTTCATATCCCCTTACCAGCTGCTTTTGTGTTTGTGGAGCTGTAGGGTTTTGAGAAATGGACCTGGAGTGTTGGAGCT
This sequence comes from Gallinula chloropus, assembly GCF_964237585.1. Taxonomy (NCBI): domain Eukaryota; kingdom Metazoa; phylum Chordata; class Aves; order Gruiformes; family Rallidae; genus Gallinula; species Gallinula chloropus. The sequence continues at coordinate 128,184,573 of NC_140085.1, read as the reverse complement.
TGCCCCTTTCTAGTTCAGACGCTGGGTGTTTGGTGTTCTAGAGTAGTATTTCTGGAATCCCAGACAGGTACCTTGAGTGAAACCCGGTTCATCTTAATGTCAGGAGGTGTTACCTGTTAAATTCCATGTGCTGAAAATGTCCACTTTCGAGTGCACAGAGGCAGCCTTCATAGTGTAATACAAATTAAATAACCTTTCTTCTTTACCTTCTACAGACACTGTGACTGATGAGAGTTAAAGGCCATGGATGAAGATGGGCTTGAATTGCAGCCACATGAGCCAAATGCATTTTTTGATCCAACAGGTCTGTCAAGAGATAAAATACATATATGAGTGCTCACGTTAGATGCTGTTGACTGTCATTTGTTTTGTCTTTGCCTAAAAGTGCTGTGCTGCATCAGTGCTTTTGTATAGACTAGTCACTTTCAGTTTTTGGTTGGCTTTATTACTCAGAGTCATATGAATGAGCTACTGTTCTGTTAAGTAGTTGTTTGGATATTGGGAAAGAATCTCAAAATTGGTAAACTTTTCTGGGAAAGAAAATGTTTGTGTTAATGATGTTAACACCTACTGAGGCCTTGCTTTATCATATACCTGCCTGTCTTAATTGCTCATGGGTTTTTATACCTGCGTTACCAAATTGCAGTGCAGTGTACAAGTTGAAGTAAAACAGAAGTAATTACTGAAATTAACCACTTCACCCGAGTGTAGTTTTACAATTTAACTGCTGTTTTAATTATGTTTTTCAGGAGCTGATGCAGGACATATGGATGGAGATCAGATTGTTGTGCAAGTACAGGAAACAGTATTTGTTTCAGATGTAGTCGACTCTGATATAACCGTGCATAATTTTGTTCCTGATGATCCAGATTCTGTAGTAATCCAAGATGTCATCGAGGATGTTGTTATCGAGGATGTTCAGTGCCCAGATATCATGGAGGAGCCAGATGTATCTGAAACTGTCATTATTCCTGAACAAGTGCTGGACACAGACGTAGCTGAAGAAGTTTCTTTGGCTCATTGCACTGTCCCAGATGATGTTTTAGCTTCTGACATAACAGCAGAAGCGATGTCTATACCAGAACATGTGCTGACGAGCGAGTCAATGCATGTACCTGAAGTTGGACATGTAGAACATGTAGTTCATGATAACGTTGAAGAAGCAGATATTGTCACCGATACTCTGGGAACAGATGTTGTGTCAGAAGAAGTCTTGGTGGCAGACTGTGCATCGGAGGCCGTCATCGATGCCAATGGAATACCTGTGGAACACCAAGACGAGAAGGGCAACTGTGAAGATTACCTTATGATTTCCTGTAAGTGTCTGGGCAAAGCCACAGAAATTCTTATGACATGGGCCTGGGTGGTGCTTGAAATAGCTGAGGGAGGGTTCGCAGCAGTACAAAACCCAGTATTGTTTACACCAGTGTGGGTCTCACAAATGTACTCAGGTGGAGTGTGCACCGGCTGAAAATTCTGGTGAAGCTAATGGGGAGGAGTACTGGCAAACACATGTCTGACTAGCAGTTGTTCCTGTAGCATTTTGTAGCATACGAACAAAAGAGTAAGAATTCAAGGAAATTATATGCTATATATTTAGTAAGAACTGAAAGAAAATAAATGTGACATTGTTTGAAAGCAGATGTATATGCAGTTTACTAAGATTACTGCCAAGAGATTAAGAAAACAAACAAACAAAAATGATTTCGTGGAAAAAGAAAGTGAAAAAACCCATGGGTTTTTGGAAATCCAAAGGACAATTTGTTGTCCTTGTCTTGGGTTTTTTTGTTAAGCCTCCGCCCCTGACACCCCATTTATAGTTAGATACAGGCAACAATATGGTTTCCTTTGTTGCTAGGATGTGTTTTCTTCTCTTGATTAAGCAAAGGACCGAGGTATGCTGCTAACAAAAAGAGTTGCTATTGCTGCTCATAGCTGAGAAGCAACCGTGAATATCTTAATCTCCCTTAGGAACAGTGGCACAATCCATTTGAATCATATTTCAAAAGACTTAAAGCAGGGGGTGGAGAAAACCAGAGCATATCATCAATCCTTTTTCTACCGAGGATATCCATTTGTGTGAACTAGAGCTTATTCTTAAGCATGTTACTTATGATAATGCTTGCTCAGGGCAGCACCTAGGAACATCAGAGTCACTGCTGAACATTTGTTTGTCGTAGAAATAGAAAAGCTTTGGTAGGCTGGTTTGTTTAATTGCCAGTTCAGGCACTACAATTTTGTCTGACGTTAAAAGACTCCATTGCTGAGGCATACTTCATGCTTTGCTTCAGTTACTTTTTTTTTTTTCTTTTCTTTTTTCCCCCTTTTTTTCACCTTGTTTTTTTTTTTCTTTGGGCCCTTTTTTGAAATGTGTAATAACTTGTTTTAATTTTATATTCTGTACTTACGGATTTTAATGTTGCTTCTCCTTACCTAGGATCACTGCATTTCTTAATTTATCATCTCTTGAGTTCCTTGAGTAACCTTGTGCAGCCATGTTTTGAGTTTATATGAGGTACAGTTAATTCTCTATTATCTGGGAAAACAATGAAATGGGATAATGCAAAATACAGATAACACAAAATACTGTGAAATTGACCCGCGAGATCTTACTGAGGTGAAATAGATGAGGGACGCTGCTCATGGCAGTACTATTTATCCAAGCTAATAAATGCACTTCCTACATTATGGTACAGAGAATCTTTCTGATTCTGGACCCAAGTTGAAAGCAGCTCAAATGCTTCTGCACCTGCAGCATAGTTAAGGAACCAAGTGGGTAACCCACCTATGGATAATTAAGGCCTGACTGCGCAAAGACTCTGGTGGTGATCCTTACCTGTTTCTCATTCCTGAATGTAGCTCTTTAAAATGCTGTTGCTCCTGTCTCTCTGCTCACCCTGCCCCTGCAGGCTGTCATCCTGCAGCAGGGGCGGCAGAGTGAGGCCTCCGGGCTGTTGTTGTAGGAACGCTTTGCAAACTGTGTGTAAATTCAAGTGAGAGGGGCGGGGGTGATACCTATCCCATTCAACCATTCTCAGTGGCTGAATGAGGACAGAATGTCTTGTTAGATGCCATATTGCATGGTCCCTAAAACACCACCCAGCTGAGAAGTCTTTTCAGATGTGGCAGTCCTCCAGAGGTGGTTACTAGCTGAAAACACAGGGATGTAATTGATGGTTGTGCTGGGAGTATTCGCCATTCTCAGTCCTGCCTTTCTGCCTCTTGGTAGTTTTGCAATATATTTTGTTGAGATTCAGAACTTTAAATGTCAGCATTTAAAACAATGGTTATGCTACAACACACGAATCCTTTCTGCTTGTGTTTAAAAGGGTACATATCCTCTACAGTTCATTTTCAAGGGAAGTTCCCAATTGCCACCTACTGTGCTTAAAGCCTGCATAACGAGTTCTTCTGGTTGTGAAGTCAGAGCCTAGTGCTCTTCTATCAAGTAAAAACTTATCTTACCAAATAGTCCCTTCATTGTATGAAAAACATTTGATTTTGAGTGTATATATCTATGCTGTTTATGTTTATTGATGTTGACTGTCCTTGTTGCACTTAGGTGTTTTTTAAAAGGTAGTAACATCAGCCTAGTTTCTGATTTTTCATCCTAACCTGTAAATCTGTGCTTGTTTCTGGCAAACCTTCCTGAACTGCTAGGGCAGATGTTGGACTGTAATTTTGTCTGCCATTACACTATGCAAATGCAGCTGCTTCCCAGATCTGGTAGCTAGACTGTGTTCATTCTGTGACTTTGCTTCAATGAACTCCTTGTTTTAATATTTAATTTCCCATTTAGATGTAATTTAGTTTCTGCATTGATAAGCCTTTGGTCTTTTTCACGTGCAAGATGGTGTTTCTTGGCACAGCTTGTCAGATCACTTACCTTTTGATGTACTCACTATTTTTCTTGGATACTTTGTCTTTGCACTCAAGCTTCTTTTTTGATCTGTGGTCAATTTGGGGCATTTACAGTAGAGCAGAATCAGATACTCATTCAACAAAGAATGCAAACTGCTACTGGTAAGTAGCTTGAAGAAGATTCAGGGAGGTTTGATAAATGAGTTTTTCTTTCACATATGCTGTAAGAAGCCAGCTCATGAGTTTGGTTAGGAAAGGATAAATTGAGTTCTGTCTCACACTGGGACTACTTATTTGGTAGCAAATGTTAAGGCTTGGAAAATAATTTCTCTGTAAGTGAAAGGGTAATCGTGAGATTGCTGTTTGTCAAAACGATAACGCTCCCCCCCCTCCCCCGGGCATTTACTAAACCAAGGCAGATAGCACCTTACCTCTGGCCATGAGGTAGAAATTAATGTTTTTCTTACATTTGGCAAAGTAGGACACATCCTCTGGCATGAAGTCGTTTCATCAGACAAAAAGTTGCACTCTGATACACACATATAAAATCGGAATAAAACACTGAGGCACGGAGGAGGAGATACTGGAGAAAGAGAGGGTAGCTTTACATCGAGTTTGTAAAGACAGGGGCTGCGCTGTGTCCATCCATATGCTTACTCTGCTCTGAGTAAAGTCTGTAATTTGTTGTGTCTGAATGAACACTTGCGATTACAGGAGTCAGATCCCCACCTACTTAAAGAGGGAGAATGATGATTGATTGCATCTTCCCAGAGGTGTAGATGAAATTTAACTTTACTCATCCTTGCTGGAAGCTTAAATTGAAGTAAGTGGATCTGACCAACAAAGCCATAAAGTTCATGCCCTCGTTAGGGTCATCCAGTAGACTTCCAGTCAAGAAATCAAAATGCTTTTATTTGCCTTTTTAGCATGAATAGATACCTTCTCCTTTTTCCCTTGAGGGTCTTAAATATGCAGGAAACCATGTTTTTCTTCCTGTGAGGTAGAAGTTGCTGCTGTGCCTTTGCCTGGCAGCTGGAATGATACCCATGGTTGTTGCAGCTCAGGAGGTCGCTGTGAGGGAGATGAGAGCTGTCCTGAGCTGAGTGATGCCTCACAGCTTAGTCTTGTTTGTGTGCTGGGGAGGGCAGGACCAGAAGTGCCAGGGTACCAGTTTGGAGCTCAGGAACTTCTCTTCTGCCAGGCTGCTGCCCTGGGGAAGCTTCAGGTGCATAGGGTATATATACTGGTGCTCGTGTGTGAGGGCAATGGCATTAAAATCAAAATAGAACAGATTTCTGTTTTCTCAACAAGTTAGAAAACCAGCTTTGCCATTTAAGAAATAACTGGATGATAAAAATAACACAGTCAGTGGACTAGGAATTCTCTGCTATCGAGTGAAGTACAAGCAAAATGTTTCTATCCCAGATAACTGAACAAAGTCTGTCTGGGGACCAGCATGCTTTTAATCTGTTTTAGGGAAAACAGGATAGTTCATAGTGGCCTTTTTCATTAAGAATGATTAAATAGGGTTGTTTATTTTGTAAGCAGGCAAGTATCCCATGATACACATGTTTTTTTAGCAGTGAAGAGAATCATTTGGGAACATAAAGGCTGGAAAAAAATAGATTATTCTTGTGTAATTGCTCCATAGGTGGATTTTGAGGCTGGTGTAGAGACAGACATTTTCTTAGAGTGCTTGTAAGAGTTGTCTTAGTTTGTTGTTTAGCAGTGAGCTAAAATACTTAAAAAAGATGGAAAGTTTCTTAGTGTCTAAGTGAATTTTATTTTTTACAACCCTTTTATTTTCCTCATTTAATGCCATGTAAAGCAGAAACAGCAGGAAAAAATAAATGTAGAAGCTTATGGAAGCCATTAAAAAAAATACAGACCGTTACAGATGCTTGGATTTTTCTAATTAGGAATAAAAGACTGCAAGGCTGCAAAGTCTGTATCTGCTGATCCATTAAATATTGGATATAAAACCCTAAACCAACTTCTTTGGTAAAGTGCATGTGTCACAGTTAAACAAAAAACGTACCGTTTAAGCAAATGCAGGATCTGGGGCTAGCATTTATACTTCTGTGTGGGGAAACTGGCCTCAGCTGGGGCTTAAATACTGTTTTTATTATCAGTGCCCAGGAGCTTGTTTCTGTCTGTCCCAAAAATACCACTGGACATGTTTTAATAGGAGGGTCAAATACAGGAGATAATTATTGGTTGTATATTGTAGTTTATGACATTATGTGTGTGGGGGGGGGTTATTAGATGTAATGTTTTTGGAGACAAATGCTGTCATCCTGATAGAACACATCAAACAATGTGGTACTAATGCTGCCTGCATCTTTCATTTCTTTGCTTTACTCTGTATTCCTTTTTTTTATATGTTGGTCTCTTTTTGCTGATTTCCTTGTAACGTAAATGGTAACTCCGGGTTTTAGATATGCTACTTTTTCATGTTGGGTGACACCTTTCTCACCTGCTTGTACTTCTAATAAAAAATCAAGTGTTATATTTATATGGAAGTAATTACTGCAATTTGGAGAAATGCATACTTTTTTTATTAGTTGTTTCTTACAGCTCATAGTATGCAAAGAGCAGGAGCCTCTCATCAGTGAAGTCTGAAAGAACATCAGCAGACCAGCCATAGGATGCATTCTTGCAATTTATGTAAAACAAGGTCGGGTCTAATAATTTTTCTCCTTTTTTTTTAACTTGGAGAATTGGTCTAAATCCACTTGTTAACTGAAGGAGACCTACCAGCTAATAGAGGGGGGAAAATAATATATTTGAAGTTTTTTTAGTGTCAGTTAATATCTAATTAAACAGAGGCACAAGGTGTGGCAGTATTGGAATAATGCTGGTCTGAACTTTTTTCTAGCATGTGACTCAAGATTAGTAACTGCCCAGCATGGCTACTTGAAAGGAAGTGGTCTCTTATAAGCTTAACTAATACTTTCAAGTACTTTGGGGGTTGGGTTTTTTTTGGGTGTTTTTCTTTTTTTGTAATTGCAAAGAGGAACAATGTGAAAGAAGATCAGTCATGCGTGGTATTATGTGTGATCCCTTGATGGGCTGTGAATTCAGATGAAAAATTCAAACATCATCAGACTTCCAACTTCAAACATTGATCAGTCAAGTATTTATGAATATCATTTTCTCTGATTGTGAGGCAGGTATGTGGAGAATGCAGAAACATAGGGAAAGTGTTAAATAGAAATCAAATTTCACAAATGCTGCCAGAGCATCAATGAATCAGTAGAGATAAATGCTTATGTAGCCTTAGGACAAAATACCACGGAGATGGTACGTGGCAGGATACATGCCCATTCTCTTTCACCTTGTTTGTCTCTTCTGATTCTTACCTTTTTTTTTTTCCCTACCTTTTTCTTTCCCACCCTACTTTTCTTCTTGTTACCTGTATGCTACTTTACTGCAAATACTGTTACTTTCCAAACTCTTCAGGGACCTGGTTTTTCAAGTATTACTACCTGCCAAGAGTGACTTTCTTTGAAAAGTTGGCGTAATACTCCTGTGCAGTAGTTTCCTTACAGTTTAATGGTGCTGTTAAAAATATTTAAACCAGTTATGTTTTTTTGAAACACTTTTGAATATAGAGGAAAACCAGGGATAAGTAAGTTCTAAAACGATTGATTTTTAATTTTTTTTTAGATGTGGTGTTTAAAGATGAGTTTGAACCTTGGAGAATTTATTTTGAAGAGTAAATGGAGTATATTGTTAAGATCTGGAATTCTTCAGTTGTGTGAAAGTTGTCAATGGGCGCTTCCATACATGTATGGAAGTAAAAAACCTCTGTTTTGGGTAACAGAAGCCAGCCTGTTTCACATGATGCATGGGGGGTTTGTTTTCTCTCTGATTGCTTCAGCCGTAATTTTCCTTCCTTGAGTACGTTCCAGCCTGAGTTGAGCTTGGTGGCAGCCTTCCCCTTTGGCTGCGGTGGTGCAAAATCAGTCTACGCTGGTTTGAAAGCCTTCCAAGTACACGTGCGTGGCGCTGGGAACAGCCAAGTTAAAGGAGAACAACTGCGTCGGTCTCGCGTAGGAGCAAGAGCAAGCTCTGCTTTTGTCAGAGCTCCAGTGGCGGTTGGTGCTTCGTGCCTGTGCCAGAGAATTTAGGGGAGTCTGCTCAGGGCTGTGGAGCTGTGGTGTTAACCTGATTCAAAAGAACAACCCAGGGTTTTTACTTCTGAAGCCATTTGGCGTTTCAGCTGCAAGATGTTACCTTGTCCTGTGATGCACAATCATTTTTTAAACGTGGTGCTGCTTGAAACATGCTGCAGGGTGGCTGTCGGTGATGAACTTGGCATAAGAGTGTTTAATGTTTTTTCTGCTGCTCTTCTGGTGAGGGGAGAGAGACCAATTCATTTTAGCACTTCATAATTTAATATTCGTCCTATTTCTTGGCAAATAATGTAACCTGATTGAGAAATTGTACTTAAATACAGTTGCATGTGATACATGAGACACAACACGTACTAGTTTATCTAATTTAAGGGCTAATTTATTGACTTCACAGCCGGAAAAGAATAGTAATGATGTTTTGAACTTTTTTTTTTAAAGTAGATCTTAAAGTAAGTGGAAGAGTTGCAGTTACTGAGTAGTAAAGCTATGGTTTAGCTATGGGGGTAGTTTAATGAATGCCAGCAAAATGAGCATACTTTATTAAGTATTTGTATGTTCAAGGTATGGGAGTTAAAAATTCTACAGCATTTATGGGACAGTTCTTGCACTTCTTGTAGTATGAATTTCATGTCCTGGTGTTGTGAGTGGAAGGTGAGCGTGGCTCTGAGGGAGCCCTGTCCGCCTCTCCTTTACGAGCAGTGAAGTCACAGATGGCAGAAGTACGCCATCGCGTTACGAACTCTTAAGTAGTCTCCACACTCAAGAAACTTCTGTGGCTTCAGTAGTTGGGAGATCTCTGAACCAGTCTTGAGATGCTGGATTGGGTTTTTGTGAACGCATGCTTAGCCTTTTTTTTTTTCTTGAAAACCCCACGCTTGGTAAAGTAAGATGGGGTGTGTGTGTGCGCGCGCCAGCGTAGAGTGTGGCTCAGGAATCCGAAATGTGTTCTCACAAAGCTGGCTGCCAGCCATGTTTACGTGGGAGGCCAAGGCAAGTTCTGGCAACTCAGACTGACGTGTGTTGTCGGTGCACTTCTGAAGAGGGAGGGAGGAGAATCTGTGAGATAATAGTAAGGACACTGGGCTACCACATAGAACGCGGTGCCAGTCCCTCTCAGCCAGTTGAATAGGTTCACCCCTGCCGTAGCGACAGGGCAGGCTCCGACACCGTGCTCGGTCCCTCAGCTGTTGAGTGGATTCGAACCATGGAGGGGATTCTTCCTGTACCTTTCATTTAGGCTTCCTTTCTAGTTGGCTGAAGAAGCATCATCAGTCACCCTGTTTTGCAAGGAGCCAGGTCTGACTGGCCAAAATCGTACCACTTAGAGACATGGGTGAGCAACAGATAACGCAGATAGCGCTTTTGGAAAAGAAACAGTTAGTAACTGCTTTCACCTTCACAACTAATAAGTTAAAAACTGAGAGTAAGTGAAATTATGCCACAGAGTAAGTAGTAACATGCAGGTTTTTCCTACCACCATCTTGCTGCAGAGCATTATTTCCCTATTAGTACTGTTTGCTGTGGTGCTCATGCTTCTAGTCGTGTCACTGCAGCACTTGCAGTTCCCCCCTTAACTTACAAGATACAGTTTGAATTTATTTATGTGTTTATTGTCAGTGTTTTCAAGGATATGAAAACACATATTTATGGGTAGGTTCTTCATGACAGTGTAATCGTAATCTGCTTCCAAATTTGAGTAATACTGTAATAAAAGTCTTTCGTATATGTCTGTCTCTGTGTGACTGAATAATTGTATTAACTTGTTTTTCTAGTGGATGATGCTGGTAAGATAGAGCACGAAGGTTCTGCTGAAATTGCCATGGAAGCAGAGTCAGAAAACGGCTCTTGTAAAGTGGATGGCATTTGTCCAGAAGTCATCAAGGTGTATATATTCAAAGCAGATCCTGGAGAAGATGATTTAGGTAAAATATGCTGATTTGAGAATATTCCAACCTGACATCTGAAACTTTACCTAAGTAGAGACTGTGGTCATCTGTAAAGAGCTGTGGGTGTAAATGTTAGAGAGTTACAAACTTTCAGTTTTCTGTGGTTTAGCAATGAATTTGAACAAAGTGTGATTAAAATATTTTGCTCTGGCCTTCCTAATTAGGGGGCACGGTGGACATTGTGGAGAGCGAGCCAGAGAATGACCACGCAGTTGGATTACTTGATCAAAATACCAGTATTCGTATTCCAAGGGAGAAAATGGTTTACATGACTGTAAATGACTCTCAGCACGAAGATGAAGACTTAAGTAAGTAGGTGGCTTTCATCTGGGAGCAGGGATTTTCACTTTGAACCGTGCAGTGTTTCTATTCAATTTTTCTTCTTTTTCTCTTAGACGTTGCAGAAATAGCTGATGAGGTTTATATGGAAGTCATTGTAGGAGAGGAGGATGCAGCAGTGGCCCATGAACAGCAAATTGATGACTCTGAAATCAAAACTTTCATGCCTATAGCTTGGGCAGCAGCTTATGGTAGGTGATACTCACCTAACTCTTCCTGGTGACACCATCTGTAGCAGACTGCATGGGATTGGGTTTTTTTGAGGGACGTGGAATATTTGTGCTTTTGTGTTTGTTTTTAAAGTTTTAGTTTAAGAATGGTGCCTTGGCATAATGAGCCTTAAAATTAAAAAGAGAATTAGAGAGAAGCTGTAAGGCAGGCTGCTGCTTATTCTTATTTTAACAGGTATTTTCCTTCATATTTTCACATTGTAGAAGGGGAAGGACACAGGCTTTCAGCTGAAAATACGCATCACAAGTACATCTGTCCTTCACAGTTTTAGGACTCAGTAAGAGCTGGCTTGGGAATAGAACTGAGTATTTTTATGTTTGGGGCGGGGAGGGAGGGAAGCAGATGGGAATATGTAAGATTCAGTGTAATACTGGAAGAAAACACTGACCTCTAGCTTGATTTAAATGCTTTCTGGAAGGAACATAGAAATACGTGATTTTGCTAATGGATATAATTAAATATTTGATTTTACTAATGGAGATAATTAATTGATTAACAAAAAAAAAATAATAAATCTGGAGGGAGACGTCTTAAAATTATATCAGAATCTGGGAAATATTTCCAGCCTGCAGAACCATCTTTCTTGAATGTTGGTGTCTGAGCATCAGCCGGTGCACAAACTGATATCCAAAGCTTTGTAAGCTGGTAGGCCAAAATACCATCTTAGAAGTGTTTCTTGGTTGCCCCCTTCTCCTTCTAAACAAACTTTGAGTTAACAAAGCAGAAGAAATAGTGGAGTGGAGGGCAAACCTTGGGTTATGTGTCTGCGTGGTGTGGATGGGGGTGATGGCGCCGGCAGACAGATGGCAGGGCAGTGTAGAGAGCGCGCTAGGGACTGGAGTCCCAGACGTAAGTTAAGGGAGGGCCAGAGTGACAGATAACAGCCTGTGTTAAAGATGTCTTAAGAGATGGATGGTAGTGCACCCAGAGCCTTATCTTGGGCTGTATGCTGGTGAGCAGTGTCACTGGGGATGAAAATGCAAGAGCCAGGTTGAGTGAGAATTAAAGATGAAATTAAGTGACATTCAGTGATTTTTCAAGAAGGAGGAGAAAATTTAACAGAGTGCATTAAGAGCAGAGAGATGGAATTGAAAGGAGAATTTGAGAATTTGGAAAACAGTGGAGTCATTGCATTGTCAGCAGTAAGCAACCTAACGTGCAAGGTAAGAGTTGACAGGGAAGGGAAGAGACACTGAAGTGTGAAGGCATGAAAATGGCAGAGGTGACTTGTCATCTGCACCTTTCAGAACTCTTCCCCACTTCAGGAGGGTTTAGGAGCTGACAGCAATGGCATCTTAAAATGTTAAATTTGTTTTGTTGCTGTATTGTAGCAAAGCCGAGTCCCACCAGGCTTTGTGTGCCAGCAAGTTTTTGCAGTGTTATTTTAGTACTAGGCAGAAGCTGGAGGCCCAGTTTGTGTTACGCTTTAGAAGGCCGCCTCCTGCACCCCTAGCAAACTGTGTAAGGTGCAAACCCGAGCAAAGTGTGTAAGGTGTGAAATGGGCTTGTGTTTTCAGAGTTTGCCACACTTAAGCCAGCGAATGGGTCGGAACCCTCAGGCTCCGAGTCTTCTTACATTGGTCATGAATATTCATTTTGCCGTTCTACAAAGGGAGCAGCTATTGAGCAACTCTCACTTTCTTCCACTTCAGTCTTCCCTTCTTATTTGTGTGCTCTGCTTTCACTAGGAACTGTTGCCTTCTGTTGATTCAAGTAAATACTTAATGGCAAAATTTGTTATTAAAATTTACTGATGCCCTCAAATCACCAGTGTTAAACTGACTGCCAGTAAATACCTTCCTGAATATATAGATATATTTACTTGTCATTTTCATTGTTTTACATCCAGTGCTGCAATTTGTGTATTAAACACGAAGCTCTGTAAGGCAAAGGCTGTTCCCTTCTTTCTGTTACACAAAACCCAGCATGCTCTTTGTTCCCAGTAGAGAGAATTTGTAAGTGCTAAAGCATCGGGTGTGCAAATAGTAAGTAGCGTGCTCGGCGTGCGAGTCACTGGCTGTTCAGGACCATTCTTTGATCGCAGTTCCAGTTCTGGAGCGTGGTGTGTGAGGAACTCCAGTCAGGTGAATTCAGGTGTCCAGAAGTGAATGGGAGCTCACACGTGAATGCATTTCAGGACTGTGAAGAAAATCAAGCACAGTAAATTCTGTGACGTGCTGTTGTTTACTCATGTTAAACATGTTGGGCATAATTACTGAACAAATAAATGCAAAAAAACCCCAAACCCCTGCATTTAAAGGAGAGCTCTTTGTGAAGTGGAAAACTGTTAATTCCTGTTAACTGTGCACTCCTGTAAAACTAGTTTGACACAGCCCATGCTTTCATGTTCGTAATACCAAACAGAATGCCGTAGTTACACACAGAGACATTTTCCAGCTCATCCTGTACATTATTACCATTTGATTACATGTCCAGATAATAGTTTATAGTCTCTTTTTCTTATAATTACAGAGTTTGTTCCTTGAATAATCTTCAGAGTGATGACAGTAGGTAACTTTTTCACTTGTCTTCTTAGGTAATAATAACGATGGCATCGAAAGTCGGAATGGCACTGCAAGTGCTCTTTTGCACATAGATGAGTCAGCTGGACTTGGGAGACTGGCTAAGCAAAAACCAAAGAAGAAGAGGAGGCCCGAGTCCCGGCAGTATCAGACAGGTGAGTGTCTGGTGGCCACCAGCAGAGTGGTTCCTCTCTGTGCTTCTCCATTAACAGATGTGCTTTGCTGGTGGGGTGTGCCATGGCGTGTAAAAAACAGTGCGTCTTTCAGGAGTTGTTTGGTTGACAGCACTTCTACCTCATAAATGAGTGCATATTGTATTCTAAAGTTCTTAAATGCATACTCGGTTTGGATTGCAGGGGGGAGCTTTTAGAGGAAACCATCTCTGATATAGGAAGAAAAATGGTATCACAGCCAAAGGTTAAAATCCTTTCAACTTGCCACACAAATTTTCATGTGCAGTGTAACTTATTTAAAGGTGATGTTAGATAAACGGTGTTCTGTCATAGTAAGTTTTAAAAACCCTTTTTATCTTCATTGAAAACTATAGACAATACATTTCATTACATCAGTTCAGTAAGTAACCAGAAAATCTGCAGGTTAGGTGTTGCAGTTGGTAGTGCAGTGCTTTAGCTGTGAGGTAAATTGCCTTGATGTTCATGCCAGTGTGGGTGCTTGCATCTGTAAGAACAGATGTGCTGGTCTGGCATGATTTGGTTTCTTCTGTTGCTGTGTTAGGGTCTGAGCGATTTGTTTGGTCTGATAAACTTGAAAACGCACAGGACTGTTCTCTTCGGTAGCCTTGCTGTAAATTGTACTGAAAGTTTCGTTCCAAATTGTGACTTAACTGTAGGAGTTCTGTTTTGTCTAGCGCTGAATTAGTAAACCAGGCAAATTTTAATCTCAGAGTTTGCTTTTTCTGGTTCCAGCTACCCAGTCAGTCCTCCTCCTAAAACATTTTTAGAAGAGAGCGCTTTTTAGCATGCCTAGACAAATTCAGGGTAAACAAATCATGCTGATGGATGAGTGCAAGTTCAGTTCCAAAGCTTTGAGGCGTCCCAGTGTGAAGTGTGTTCTCACTGGTTTCCTGCTTGATACCTCCTCAGCCTGTAATTGTGACAGATGGCACAAGGAGGAGGTGTTAGTTTGGGGGCATGTGAATTGTAGTCAGCAGTAGGTGATTAAACTGCCAGATCAAACTTCATCTATGGGGTTTGTGGAACATCATAGACCGTGCGTGTGCTGCGCTCGCTGCCTAATGCTCGGTCTTGGCGAGTCGGCTGCTGTTCTTTGCACCGGCGTCACTTCCTGCGCAGTTCTAATGCGCAAACTGGGTCAGGATTCTTCAGAGCAGAGTTACTCGAGGTGAAGAACAGCTGGTTGATTCTTCTGTTGTCTCCATCAAAAACCAGCATTTGCTTTCGCCTGGTAATGAAAATGAAGGGAAATAATAATTTCCCCAAATTTCTTCTACCTAAGCCGGTTACAAGCTTGTTTGTTGTATAGTGTAGTGTGTGTGCCCAACTCTAATCTTTCTTAACAGTTTGGCTTATTGTTAAGGTTGAACTACGACATCCATTGAAGTGTAGTAATACTGTTGTGTAATACTGACGAAGGGTTTTCTGTTGTTTTTTTTCCCAGCAATAATCATTGGCCCCGATGGTCATCCGCTGACAGTCTACCCCTGCATGATTTGTGGAAAGAAATTTAAATCCAGAGGTTTCTTGAAGAGACACATGAAAAACCACCCGGAGCACCTTCTTACCAAGAAGAAATACAGATGCACAGACTGTGATTACACTACGAATAAAAAAATAAGTTTACATAACCACTTGGAGAGTCATAAGCTGACCAACAAAACAGAAAAGCTTATTGAGTGCGATGAGTGTGGGAAAAGCTTCTCTCACGCCGGAACTTTATTCACTCACAAGATGGTGCACAGGGACAAAGGAGTTAATAAAATGCACAAGTGCAAATTCTGCGACTACGAGACAGCAGAGCAAGGATTGCTGAGTCACCACCTTCTAGCTGTCCACAGCAAGAACTTTCCTCATATTTGCGTGGAGTGTGGCAAGGGATTCCGCCACCCGTCGGAGCTGAAGAAGCACATGCGGATCCACACTGGTGAGAAGCCCTACCAGTGCCAATACTGCGAGTACCGGTCGGCCGACTCCTCCAACTTGAAAACTCACGTAAAGACTAAACACAGTAAGGAGACGCCACTCAAGTGCGATATTTGTTTCCAGACTTTTTCAGATACCAAAGAGCTACAGCAGCATACTCTTATGCACCAGGAAAGCAAAACACACCAGTGTTTGCATTGTGACCATAAGAGCTCAAACTCGAGCGACCTGAAACGACACATAATTTCGGTCCACACAAAAGACTACCCCCACAAGTGTGACATGTGTGACAAAGGCTTTCATAGGCCTTCGGAACTGAAAAAACACGTGGCGGCTCACAAGGGTAAAAAGTTGCACCAATGCAGACATTGTGACTTTAAGATCGCAGATCCGTTCATTCTGAGCCGCCACATACTCTCAGTCCACACAAAGGATCTTCCCTTCAGGTGCAAGAGATGTAGAAAGGGCTTTCGGCAGCAGAACGAGCTGAAAAAACACATGAAAACACACAGTGGCAGGAAAGTGTATCAGTGTGAGTACTGTGAGTATAGCACTACAGACGCCTCAGGCTTCAAACGGCATGTTATTTCCATTCACACAAAAGACTACCCTCACCGGTGTGAGTATTGCAAGAAAGGCTTCCGAAGGCCTTCAGAGAAGAACCAGCACATTATGCGGCATCATAAAGATGTTGGGCTGCCTTAAAGTCTCTTTCACAGACTTAACGGCTGGAATTAGAAAGGAATTTTGCCTTCCGGGCAGATAGCTTATTTTAAAGCCAATCACCTGCGATCACACACACACACACACACACATATACAAAAAAAAAACCCAACAAAAAAAACCCCAACCATACTGTGCATTTGATTTGTTGCTGTATAAAAATAGGATTATTGCTTCTAGTTGACTTTTATACCTTTTGTTCAATAGCGTGTTCTGAATTCTATTCAGTTTGTTTAATAAATGAAGAAAAGATGGCAACAATAAAAGTTGCATTTAATAAAGTAAACCCTGTCTCTTACTGAATTTTTCAACCGTAATAGTTTATTTAAGTCTATTTATCTTACTGACCTCGTTGATACTCACAGTGTCCATGTTAATGCAGTTTTGTCGTGAATTTTGAAACTAGAACATTTCTCTTTGATACCGATTGTCAGAGGTGTGTATACGATGGCGAATTGTGATGTTGAAGATGAAGTCGCTCGGGCCCTCCTGACTGTCTCGTTTTGCCTATACAGACTTTGTGGCAGGTTAAACTTTTGTCCGTTTGAGGAGTCACATGTCTTAACTTCATTGTGGGATAAAAAAAAACCCAACCTATTCTGCGTTCTAATTCAGGTTTTGGGAGAGAAATGCTTCGGGGTGTTTGTTACCTCCCTTTGGCCGGTTTGAAACTTGGCTCAAATACTCTGTTCATTGTTCTGTGCTTCTGTGTCTTTGAAAGGTTTTGCCTGTTACAAAATGAATTTGTTTTGCTGGGTTTTGGGGTTATTTTTATTCCCAATTTACTGCTGTCTTGATGTTGGAAACGTAAAATACTGTTGTTCCGTTGGCAGAGTTAATCGATCACGACTGTCTGTCCGTGCCGGTAAACGTACCTCAAGCTCAGTGCTTTTATGTATATTAGTGTTCCTGCGAAAGAACCGTTCGTGGTTCGGGTCACATTTTTATTGTGAGTTGTTTTCCAATAAAATTTAAGACCAAGAGGTGCCTGGATTTTGGAAACGAGGTCTTTACAGGGAGAGCTCCAGAAGGGGGATGGCGTGGAGCAGGATGAGGAGTTCAGAGGTGTTGTACCGTAGATCTCCTTAGCGAGAAAGGGAGCTTCCCATAGCAGCGGAGCCCGTTCCTAAACGGAATGTTTCTCGTGCGCCATGGGTGGCTGCGCTAAGCTGCTGCTTGTTAATTAGTGCAGTATCCAGAATTAACCCAGTTCGTTTAATCTGTTTATAAACAGCTGGGAGAACATGACAATTATTACACGCAGTTCTGCCACCTGAAGACTGTTACAGAATAGCGCCGTATCGCTCGCTCGCTAATCGCAGTGCAGACGCACCGGGCGTGAAGCTGCGTACCCTAAGGGCAGCCATAGAGTGAAAATCCCAAACCTTTCAGTAGCTACATGTCAGCTTCTAGGGCCCGGCCCCACTCCCCTTGCTCTGATTCCCGCCAAAGCCACTGCTTGGCGGTGGGAATGGTGGATTGCAGAATTTGGACCCAGCTGCTTGTCAGCTTAGCGCAGGGATTTGTAACCAGGGGCCACTAGTGGAAAGGCTTCAGAGCCCAGCCTGGTGTTGACTTTTGTGTGTTGGCTGGCAAACTTTATATGGAACAGGAGTTTTAGCAATGATTTCAGGTCCGGGGTGATGGCAGGACAAAGGTTTCCTTTCAGATGTGCATCTCGTTGTGTTACCTGAGCCCTGCTCCTGCCGCTTTGCCCTTCTGTTCCGCTGGAAGCCAAAATGCTGGTGTTTGGTTTGCAGCTGGGGAGAGCTGGATGCCGTGTTTTGCCACCTTTGTTGTGCAGCGTTGGGTTGGTTTGTGGTTCGTTGGTTGGTTTTGGGTTTTGTTTTGTTTCTTTCGATGCCTGCTTGACAGTGCCCCCCGATTTGTCCAAGTGTGCTCTTGTGTTCCCTGTCAGCTCGCGGGCCGGGAGCCTTCAGTGTGCGGCGCCGAGGGGCGCAGCACTGTGCCTTCCTCTCAACCCCCGGTGAAGCCGCGTGGATTTTCTGCACAGCCGCAGCCGGCTGGCTGTCACCTGCCCATTGCCAAAGCAGGTGCAGGAAAGCCCAGTAGGGATTGTCCATCCCCGGCCCGCAGAGCACCCTCCTGCCACTTATCCCCCCACCTCCTCCTCTGCGTTTTCGAACTGGAAGCCTGAAAAGTGTGCAAAATCTCCGCAAACTCCCATAGCATCGCCGAGGATCTTAGCCATTTGGAACTTTATTTTTTTAAATAAGCTGAAAGACAAAAAGAACACAATTTTACATGTTTTCTTTCTCTCTGCATAGCCTGGAATCATACACACTTTTGTTTTTCTTTTTTTGTTTCTTTTTTGTTTTGTTTTTTTAAAGCACAAATGTTGAAACTTTTTTTTTTAAAAAAAATAAGGGTTTGGTCAAGTGGATTTTGTAAAATGTATTTGTCTGTATAAAGAGCAAATGAAATTATAGTTGTTAATGTACTGACATTAGTTACAGGTTAGTTTTAATTCTTAAATAATTTGCTTAGCAAATGCTATAAAATGGATGTTTCAGTTTAATGTTTAAAAAAAAAAGGTACAGATTTTTACAAGGACATAATATAAATTATTGTTCTGTAGAAAAATACCCTGTTAAATATTGTATACGTCCTTCCCTCTGTACACTTTGTAAAAAAGGCAAAAGGAAAAAAACGAAGTACATAGAAACATATAGGGATGTGTGACATTATTGTAATGGTGTACTTGATAATAACGTGAAAAAAAATAAAATTCAAGATATTTTCCTGTTAACAAAACGCTTTAGTCTATTTGATGCCGGCGCTGACCTCCGGCGGCGTTCCGAGGGACCGACGCGGTGTGGTCGCCGCGGTGTGGTCACCTCCAGCCCAAGGGCACTTTTCGCTGCTTTTCCTGTTCCCCCTTTTCCAGCTCGGGGTGCGGGCGATGCCCCATCCCTCCTTTGGTTGAAGGGTACCTTCGGGAGAGCCTGCAGGACCCCAGGGCGGGGCTGGCAGGTCTTGGAGATCCACCTCAGTGCCTGGGTTTGTACTAAAGGATCCGCCTCTGCTCAAATTCTTACAGCACCTTAGTGTTTTCACAGAAATCACAGAAATCAGAATTATCAAGGTTGGAAAAGACCTAAAAGATCATCCAGTCCAACCATTCACCTATTACTACTAGCTCCCACTAAACCATGTCCCTCAATACAACGTCCAGTCTTTCCTTGAACACCCCCAGGGTCGGTGACTCCACCACCTCCCTGGGCAGTGCATTCCAGTGCCTGACTACCCTTTCAGAGAAGTAGTGCTTCCTAATGTTCAGCCTGAACCTCCCCTGCCGGGGTTTTCCTGCGAGGTGGTCACCTACTAAGGGCTGCTACGCTGTCCCCATCCCCCCTCCCCCAAACCTTGGGTCAAATGAGGTGTAACACTGCCGTGGAATCTAAATAAAATGTGTTTCCCAGTTGCCCCCTCTTTTGGAATGTGAGCCCCTCTGGGTGCCGTGGTGGGATCTCAGCTCCCTTCCCCTGCGCTCAGAGGCAGAGAGACACCAGGGCCAGGTCTCTGCTCTTCTCCAGCCATTGCTCCTCGCAGCGGGGCTGGTGCTGCGCGGCGGTGGGGACGGAGGGGGCTTCAGCTGGTTTCCCTGCTTTCCCCACTGCTCTCCTGGTGCTTCAGCTGGGTCAAGTCGAGCTGCGCGAGCGGGAGCTGGTTTGGTAACCAGCTCATCAGGCACAGGGCGTCCTGCCTGAACGGTGCGTGTCAATGGGTTGCCCACACACCCCCACCCCCGCCCATAACCTAAAGACAGAAGTGCTGTGGGGCTGTGCTCCTGCCTGAGGAGGGAGGAGGTGAAACGTGGAGGGGGGGTCTGCTGGCCCTGAAACCCTCAGGAGGTTCACTCCCATCAGTATACTTTCACCAGACACCTTTAGGAAATGCTGACTCGTTCACTCCTTGTCTTGGGTCACCCTGCATCCAGACAGGCGTTGGGCAACCCTTCCTATTATAAGAGCCTGGCCCACCAAGTTGCCAGCAATCTGGGCTGGATTTGATCTGTTTTCTTGTTTTCTCCATCTACCTGATGTTCCTCAACCACTCAGTATGAAACGGTACACTGAGTACCAGAGATGCTCAGGGCACTGCAGAATAAACATCCCTATTTCTGGTTGCTCTGAGGAATAGCCAAGAGGTGTTACCAGCTCTTCTGGCTCACACAGTAGCAAATCACAGAATCACAGGACATTGAGAGTTTGAAAGGGACCTCGAAAGTTCACCTAGTCCAACCCCCTTGCCAGAGCAGGATCACCTAGATTAGGTCACACAGGAACATGTCCAGGTGGAGTTTGAATGTCTCCAGGGAAGGAGACTCCACAGCCCCTCTGGACAGTCTGTCCCAGTGCTCTGTCACACTCAGAGTGAAGAAGTTCCTCCTTATATTCACATGGAACTTCCTGTGCTCCAGCCTGCACCCCCTTGTCCTATTGCTGACCATCACTGAGAAGAGCCTGGCTCCACTGCCCCTTTACATTAATGAGGTTGCTCCTCAGTCTCCTCTCCTCCAAACTAAAGAGGCCTAGCTCCCTCAGCCAAAATCCCACCCTCCTCTTGGATCTAACCCACTTCCTTCCTCATGGATTTCCTTAGGTGTGAATGCCTCGCTGCCTTACTGCCTGCAGTCCCTGTGGGCGATGACCCCCTTGCTGGGACAAGGCAGTCAAGGCACCCACAGCAATGGGGCAGGAGAGCCTGGATGGCAACCCAGGAGTTCTTCTCTGGTTTGCTGGCTTATTAAAGGTAGTAGTTAAATAATCTGTCATTAATAGGCAGCGCAATGAATAGGTTGACAATGATGACAGGTAGAAAACTGAGCGAGGAGTGGCTCACTGGAACCAATAAGCAGGTCAGCAGAGTGGTCAGGAGCAAAGAGGCAGCTGTCAGTGTAGATCAAAAGCGGCCACACCAAAAACCTCCTTCCAGAAGGAGGAGTTTGAAGGGAGGGTTCTCCTGGTTGCCTTGAGCGAGAATGCAGAAAAGGTGAGTATTTCAGTAGTTTTCTCTTTTCTAAAAGTAGCAGGAGTGTTGAACGAGGCTGGCTTGGTTAGTTTTTTTCCCCCAGACCTGTGGGAACCAGGAGTGCCATTTATTAACTCCTAGAGGCAATGAGCGCTACAAAATAGCCAAGCATAGGTGGTTCAGAGGCCACACAGCACGCAGGGCTCCCATGGGAAGCCCACCGATTCCTTAAAATGCCACTGGCTTCGCCCATTGAGGTGACTGTCTCCTCTTGCCTCCTGGCTGGAAGGGGGGGCCTGTCCATGCCCTGCGATGCCAGTGCCCCTGTGCTGGCTGAGGCACCCGAGTGAGCCTCCTGGACTCTCTTTTGAGGAACCAAGTGCTTGAAATCAGGGTTTGGGTTGAAAAACTTATGCTACATAATCAAAGCCCCAAAACGGGTCACCAGAGAGCACAAGCCCTGAGGAGGGCACTTCCAACAGGGCCCACAGAGATGCCCGTGCCTCAGGCAACAGCCACACAAAGCCCTTGTTCTGACCTTTTTAAACTGAAGGCTGGCAGGTTGGCTGGAAGCTCTGAGGACAACCTGCAAGTATGGTGCTGTGGGTCTGAAAGCCCTGCCTCCTGCTATTTAGACTTCTTGGTCTCAGTGGCTCACATCCAGCCACCCAAAGCCACCTGTGACCGCCTTGGGATTGCCTGGGGGACCCACACCCAGCGGTGCCCAGAGCATCTCCCACAGCACTTGGAGCCCACAGAGGGGTGGTGACGTCATCCAGAGATGTTTCCCACTTGCACCCTTGGAAGCAAACAGGGATGGAAAGACACTTTTGTGCCATGCAAACAGACAGTACAGAACTGGTTTTTCTTCTGCATTGGCACGAACCAAGAGTTGTGAGGCTGATACTGTAAAGTTAGCTTTAAGGAGACCTGGGACGTGTTTTGCCTGACACAGCTTGGGAAAACAAGGAATGCTGGGATCGTATCCATTTGAAAGGATGAATCATAACTAACAAGTGCTCACAGGTACAGGAGCTGGGATGTTACAGCAGGTTAGGTGACTGGCAGAAGCAGAGAGTGCTTAGAATAAAGAAGTGGTTGCAACAGAGAAAATTCATATACTACATATTTAGTCTACTTTTAATGTCATTTGGAATTGGGAATGCCATATTGCTTGTCTGTCATGGACCTACTAAGAGAATACCTCCGTTCCTGTACTCATTAGGCTTTTGACATGGTGCTTTTGCTAGGAAGCCCCTGCCAAGGAGCAGTGTGAATCCTCTACAGGCATCCAGAGCAACGCTCACTCTCCATCAGACCCGCCCGGCTTCTTGGCAGCAGCACCCAAAGCTGTCACCTCACCAGTATCCCAGTAAACCTAGGGTAGGTGCAGGGAGAAAACACCCCACCACCCTGTGCTGCCACACAACACACCTCTCTGTAGTACAACATACACCTTGCAAAGCCATGCCGGCTGGCTGGAGTGGTGACACAGCCTCATGGCAGCTGTGGAGCAAGGGGAGCCCGTCCTTCCTCTTTTTGGAGCAGTTCTGGGACTTGGGGCTGTCACCACAAGTTCAGATGCTTCACGTGTGCGGGCTGAGAGCCAGGGAAGCACCAGGAAAAGCTGGCTGCTGCAGAGAAGCAAACTGCCTGCACTCCAGGTGCCCCATGCCAGAATTTCCATGCAAGCCTAAAAAGGGCCACTGAAGGAAGGCAGGATCGGCTCCTGTCCACAGCAGGAGGGGGGATGGAGCTCTGCTGCTGAGGCCAGGCAGCTCTCACCTGCAAACATGGGCCAAAACCTGCCCCGTAATGTGACACGAAGTGCCCGCTCTGGCCAGGCTGGCAAGTAGGATCCCTATTTGGCCACCTTCCCAGGAGTCCAAATCGCTTGTGCTGGGCTGTGGGGCCTCCTGATGGCTGTGCACAGGGAAGGAGCTAATCCTCTCCTCTGGCTCTGGCTGGAGGGAGGGACAGATGTTTGCCCTGCAAGAGTGGCTGAGGAGCAACTCCTTTTCTCACTACATGTCCCTTTTTGTAGTTGAGAGCTTTGGAAATGAGCTTTTGACAGCCAAATGCAGCCCAACTACCTGTTTGGTCACTTAAGGCCGGGGGTGAGGGGGTGGGGGAAGGTTGGGGGGGGGGGGGGGTGGGAGGGTGGCGTGGTGTCAGCTGCAGAAAGGACTGGCTAAAAAGTGATTTCCTTCCTGCTGAAGGGAGACACTGAGGCTGGGAAGGGGACACCAGCAGCTCAGCACTGGCTGTGTTGCATCTCCCAGTGCCCCTGGCTTCTCTGAGAGGGGAAGGACTTGCTTTACCATCTCTGTTCAAATCAGTACAAGTGGGAGAAGGTAAGGGATGTCCTTCACACACACCCACACACCCACACACACACCCACACACCCCTGAAATAGATCAGTGCTTGAGAGGTAAATATATCTAGCAAGTGATGTCTGTTCAATGTGCCCCAGGTCTCACTTAAAACAAAACTAACTTGATCTTGAATCTGAAACTTGAAAACAAGCCCAGATTATAGAGGAGCTTCTTGGAGGAGAGCTTCAATTACCTAAAAAATAGCCTTTCCGCCCCCTTTCTGTGTATTTCTTTATTTATTTGTTTTTAAAGACTGTAAAATGAGCTGTAATGCCTACAACAGGTAATATACAGCTAGTCCCAAAGGCCCTGCCTGCATTAACCAGAGGCTGGATCGCTAGATCTTTCGGACCTGCAGAGGAAGAGAGTCAATGCTGAGGTCACCACATCCACCCTTTTGTTGTCTCGGTGGGTTTTGGGCAGTGTGGCTGCCCAGGGCTGCTCCCGGGCTGCGTGGTCGCTCCTGCGGGGCCAAGGACACTGTTTCAACCCTACTGTGCACCCCCTGGCCGAGCACGTCCCTTCGTCCCTTCCCCACAGAGAAGCTTTTCTTTCTTCCCTGTCACAGGATGAAGTAAATTCCCATATCCAGAGGCCCCATCAGACTTGCTGGTGCTCGGCTCCTTGGCACTAAGCGGCTTGGGAACCTGAACTCGGTGGTCCCGTTAGCGGCACCAGCAGTGGGGAGCTGTAGGAGTCCTGTTCCCTCTTGGGGGTGCCCGGCTCAAGGGACAGAGATCACAGGGGGTTCTTTTCAGTTTTGGCTGGCTTGGCCAACATCGGGTTCAGGCCTCCTGACTGACCCAAGCGTGGCACAGTGGAGGCTGCCTCAGAGTGTGGTGGCCTTGGCAGCAGAGGCCGGATGGACCGCCAAACCCAGCCTCAACTAACCCAGCCCCAGCGCTCGGACAGCTCTGGGGAGAGGTGTCTGCAGAGGAGGAGAAGCCTGCCGATTTCCCAGCTTGGGGACGGTGGTTGCGCCCCGCCATGCTCCCGCTGCTGGGAGCCCGTCCATTGGAGCTGCCGGGAGGGAAGAGGCGGAAGGGGCGCGGAGCGGGAGCTGCCCGGCTGGCACTGGAAAGCCTCCGCAGGCAAAGCTTCCCCTTCCCTGCCCTTCTCTGCTCTGCCCTCCGCACCTCTCGCCGGCTTCCTGGCACCAGCCCCGCTGCCACGGCGCCTTTCCACGGCAAAAGTGGACTGTCTGCCTGAGGCCACAACGATCCGCGCCGGGCGGGACGAGCGGCCAGGGTTTGGGGAGGAGGGCAGCCCCGCCGGGGTGCCCTAACGCCTGCCGCGCTGGCTCCTGAGCTCCCGAGGCCTCCCCGCCTCAGCGTTCGGGGCCGCCGGATCCAGCCACCCCCCCCCAGCCACCCTCCCTGCCCCGCCGCGGGGCCGCGGGCCCCGTCGCTAGGTGGCGATGCCGGCTAAGGCCGGCCGGCCGCCGCAGGCCTCCCGCCGCCGTGTCCCACGGGTGCCCAGTCTCCCTCCCTCCCTCCCTTCCTCCCTCCCTCCCTCTCGGCCCGGCCTCGGCTCCGCGGCGAGGGTCGTTGTTAGAGCCGCCGTCACCCGGCAGCTTGGGGGAGCCCCTCAGGAAAGCCCTCATTCCCTAGGGCTGCCAGACCCGATGGCGGCTCGGATGAGAGACACAGCCCGGCAGAGGTGCGACCCCGTGGGGGACAGGGCTGCGCGCCCCTCCGGGCATTACCTGCCGTATTCCCAGGGGGGAGCCCAACGAGCGTCTCCGCACCGGCAATGTGGGGGGATGGACCTTACCCCACACCTCCTGCTCAGGCTCTGTGCAGCTGGTGTCCTGTTGACCTCCCCACCCCCCAGCAGGACACCCACCCCATGGGCCACGGCAGTGAGTGAGGGGATCAGGATCCTGTCCCGTGGGAAAAAACCCTCCCATCAGAGCTGCCGGCTCACAGGCAAAGGCTGTTGATTCACAGAATCACAGAATCGCAAGGGTTGGAAGACACCTCCAGAGATCATTGAGTCCATCCCCCTGCCAAAGCAGGTTCCTTAGGACATATTGCACAGGTCCAAATGAGTCTCAAATATCTCCAGAGAAGGAGACTCCACCACCTCCCTGGGCAGCCTGTGCCAGGGCTCTGTCACCCTCACTGTGAAAAAGTTCTTCCGCATGTTGGTGCGGAACTTCCTGTGCTCCAACTTGCAGCCATTGCCCCTTGTCCTGTCTCCACAGACCACTGAAAAGGGGCTGGCTGATTCCCCCTGTGTCCCACACTTCAGGTATTTATAAACATTGATCAGATCCCCTCTCAGTCTTCTTTTCTCAAGGCTGAACAGCCCCAGTTCATTCAGCCTTTCCTCATAGGGGAGATGCTCCAGTCCTTTAATCATCTTCTCTAGACTCTCTCCAGGAGATCCCTGTCCTTTTTATAACAGGGAATCCAGAACTGGACACAATACTCCTGGTGGGGCCTGAGCAGGGGAGAGTAGACAGGGAGGCTCACCTCCTTTGACCTGCTGGCCATACTCCTCCTGATGCACCCCAGGATCCCATTGGCTCTCTTAGCCACCAGGGCACACTGCTGGCTCATGGCCAACCTGTCATCTACCAGGACCCCCAGGTCCTTCTCCACAGAGCTCTTCTCCAGCAGGCCATCCCCAGCCTGTACTGACACAAGCAGTTATTCCTCCCCAGGTGCAAGACTCTACACTTGCTTTTGTTGAACTTCATCTGGTTTCTCCCTGCCCAGCTCTCCAGCCTGTCCAGGTCTCTCTAGATGGCAGCGCAGTGTTCCTGTGTGTCAGCCACTCCTCCCAGCTTTGTATCATCGGCACTTGCTGAGGGTGGATGCTGTTCCCTCATCAAGTTCGTCAATGAAGTTATTAAACAGGACTGGACCCAACACCGAGCCCTGGGGAACACCGCTAGTCACATGTCTCCAGTCAGACTCTGCTCCATTGATCACCACCCTCTGAACTCTGCTTGACATCCAGTTCTCAACCCACCTCACCATCCACTCATCTATCCCATGCTCTCTCAGCTTTGCTATCAGGATGTCATGGGAGACAGTATCGAAAGCCTTGCTGAAGTCAAGATAGATGACATCCACTGCTCTCCCTCCATCTACCCAGACAGTGATGACATCATAGAAGGCTACGAGGTTGGTCTAGCACGATTTCAGTGCAAAGCAAGGATGGGATTACACATCTTCTCCGTCATAGAGGCAAAGACCCGCCACATAGCTAATGTTGTCACAGTGAGTACTGAAAGAATCAATGATTCACCACTGGATTTTGTCTTCCCCCACTCCTTCCACCTTTTGCTTTAATAAACTGGTCTGGAGCCAACTGCAACATCAGGTTAGTAACGACTTTAAGCACCATTTATGCTGCTAGCGCGGCAATTTAAATTGTCACTTTCTATTAAAAGGTCTGACTCCAGATGGTTTTAGCTGAAAGCATCGGCACTGACAGTGCAATTAAAGAAAGAAACCCTTTTCTGGGGATGTCAGCACAAACACATTTTAAATAAGGGTTCAGAAGCACCTTGCTAATTTAAACTACGGTATAGCTTTCTACTGAAGAATAATACCTGCTGCAGGGATTTTTTCCTGTGCCCTGTGATGGTTTTCATTGTCACTGTACAACAATGTAAAGGAGGGGTGGGCCAAAGGGGTCCTGCAGCCTTTGCATACCTCTTCACAATAACACATGGGCAGTGTGGCATAAGCAAACCCCATACTTTCTCAGCAGATACCCATGAAAAGATACTCAGGATGATCCTGAAGGACTCCAATTTCCATACTTGCTTCCTCCAGGCAGTATGTAAGAACAAATCCCTTTGCTGGGCACCTTCATCTCTGGTTATCTTTCAGAAACGTACCACATGTGGCCTGCCTTGCATGTGTCACTCTCCTTTCATCTACACATCTCATGTCCTTTATAAAGCACTTTGCTTTGCAAGAGAAGAGACTCCACCTGTATTGCAGCACATCTCTAAGAGTTGCACCCAGTCCCTGAACTGGCTGCAAACCCCCACTTCTTGCAAGCTCTGTGCAGCAGCTGCAGTGCCTGTGCCAGGCTGGCCAACCAACAACTCCTTCCCTACCTGCTCCGTCTCAACTTCACCTTCTGTCCAGGTCTGGCCCTTTCCTTCTGCGCTGGGCACAGGCTGGTCCTCCTTTAGCAAACACCTTTGGGCTGTTGATCTTCAACTCTGCCCTGAAAGTTATGCTGTTTACCTTCTGATACCAAATACAAATCCTCTTGTATGTAAGAGGGGAGAAGATGGAAGAAGTGGGTAACAACCTAAATAGCATTAATGTGCTAGCACATCCATTAATATTACCTAGCATGAGTCTTACAAATCACAGTGTCATAAAAACATGTTTGCTCAACTTGGGTTGGTTTCCCTCATTCCTATGGAAGAGGCAGCCTGACAGCACGGCCTTTTTAGTCTTCTAAAAGAGCCACTAGACATCAGACAGAGTAACCCCACCACCATCTTCTGTCTCTGTGACTCTAAATAAGAAGTTGAAAAACACCCCAACAGCTTTAATGGTCTGTTTTTTTATTTTAATGGCTTTAAAGCTTCTCCAGTACATCAGAGTGCCCCTTATGTTACAACTATGGTGTCTCTGAAGTTTATTACATCTGCTGGAAGTAAATGTGTAATAACATTTGGGCTCCCCCTGCTCCATTCTCAGTTGCTACAGTTATTGCTCTGAAGGACAGTGAGACACATCTTGAGAGAAGTATCCCTAGGATGGTTATGGAAATGATTTTTATGTCTACACAATTACACTTCCAGCTACAGAGCACTCCACAATTTACCACTTTACTGCAAAGAAAAAAATGGATTGATTTATGGCTGACCTGTACAGAAATAATCTGAAAGGGAATAGGATCGAAAGTCATTTTCTTGACAGAATTATGAATATTATTCTGCTTCATTTCTTTTTAAGAAAGGGAGAACAAGAGAAAAAATATACTGGTATTCGGAGGAGAAATGAAAGAAAGGTTCTGCATAGCTGCAGAGGAAGAAGGGGATTTGGGGTACATATGGGATTTTTTACTTAATAATTTTGACATCACGAAAGCGGCGTATTTGTTCAAATGGAAACATGGAACAACCCCATTTTCCAGTTTCAGTGGAGATCTTGCTTTGTTCAGAGCCTGCGTGCTGCCTCTCCCCAACATTTGTCTTCTAGCAAGTTTTTCCATCTTCAACCTTACTTTCAAACACCTCCATTTTCCAGAGCTTAAAAAACCCCCTTTTTTTTCTCTCTCTCTTTTTTTTCTTCTAAATACCAAAAGACTTTTATGAGATAGATAGATAGATAGATAGATAGATAGATAGATAGATAGATAGATAGATAGATAGATAGAAGAAATAATGTCCTGTTCAGGTCCAATTTTGGATTAGAAAATACAGAGATTTTGGAAATGCAACGAGACAGAAGCACTCTTCAAGGACTACTAGCACACACGGGATGGCTATGGGAGTGTGAAATGCCAAGATGCTCACATATTAGTCAAAGCAGGTGAGGGGGAAATTAAATAAATCTTCAAAAAAAAAAAAAAGCTGCCTTCTTCATTCTGCAAATATCTACATGGGGCTGAAACTAGGAGGCAGAGTGTGATAATACTGTATGAAGTGGGGCACTACTTTTGATAGCACCTCAGTAGCACCAGGCGCTGCCCCTTTGCTGGGCAGGGTAGGGACACCACCATTTACATGGTAGTACATGAGAAAATCGGGACCAGGTTTCCCAAGGAGAACTTTTAGTGACGTTTTGTGCAACTGTTCCTTGGGTTTCACTGGGGTTAGGTGGAGCAAGCACCTCTGTCCGCATTTCTGCTCCCCAGAAGAGCCTCCATGGCCTCTCCACTGGGGAGAAGTAAGTGAGGCCTCTGATGCGGGGCCCTCAGAGCCAGATACTGGAAGTTAAAAGAGGATGAAGAGGAGGAGAAGGGGTTTCCTGGCAGTTTGTGCCTTTCCCCATGCATGCTCGAACTAGCCAGGAGTGCCAGGGTGCCAAATGCCCCAGCTCCATCCCATCCCTCCCCACCCCGTTCCCACTGCCACTGGATGATGATCACAGTGATGATGGATCACTGTGAGAAGTAACAATCACCGTGATAAGGGTGATGATCACGACGATGCCTTTCCGGGAGGTAGTCCAGCCTTGCCTGCATGTACCTGGTGGCCTCCATGTCTGTAAGGCCTGGAGGCAGAGGTGTCTCTGTTCCACCTCTGCTACAGCAGAAATGTACCTGTGGTTCCACCTTGGCTTCCTGGAGTAACGTCTCCTTCAGCTGAGGGGCCAGGGCAGAGCCCTGTGGCCTGGCTGTGGGTTTAAGGGCATCTGTAATTCCATCCTGGCTCTGCCAGGTTCACACAGAGGAGTTTTCCCTTTGCCCAGGTTTAATCCCACTGGGGTGGACAGGGGTGGACGTGTTGCTCGCTCTGGTTTTGAGCCTCTCCGCCCTTTACGGAGCACCTTTCATTTTGGGAGTTGACCCAGGTTACTCAACCGATAGGAAATATTTGTTCATGGGCTCTTGGTGCAATGAAGTAACACTCCCAAAGAAGCAGCCAGCCAAGATTGTACAATTAATGGCTTTACAATGATTCTGTCAGAACAACCCTGAGTGCAGGGAGTGGTTGTGTCCTGTAATGCCCAAGGACCCTGCCAAAGTTAAAGCAAGTCAGTAGCTGCAGGTAGGCAGTCTAAGGGTGCCCTTTTTTCCCTCCTAGCCCTTCTGTGTTAAATGGGGTCAACTGCCCACCTTCCTCATCCTCCATGAGAAAATGCTGTCCAACCATGCTCATGCTCAGGGAGTTTGTTTTCCCAACACATTCTCAAACAGAAATTAATTGCCCTTACATCACTATTTTAGCCCAGGATAAAAAAGAAAGGACAGAAAGAACAACATAAGCTGTCTAGACATTGTCTACAGCTTTTTACTCTCTTCTGTCCTCTGGTGGGGCAAGTGTCCCTGTGGTCTCCAGAGCAGCCTGGGTGTTTGGGACCTTTAGGTGCTGTGGCTTGGTCTGGCATTCCCGCTGTGGGAAGGGACTTCCTTTGGGCTCTTGTGCCATCAGCCACCCTTTGATCACCCCAACAGACAGGAACCCCCCTCATCTTTGCTCTCGTTTTTCAGTTCAGAAGATCAGCTCAAGCAGGCGTTTGGTTTTCCCTCAGGTGGCAGGGGTGCCCCGGGCTTCCCCTGCCCTCTCCTTCCTTGGGACAGGCTGTGCTGCTGTGCCCAGTGCTGGGGCTCTCCCCTCTCCCCGTCCAGCTGCTGCTAGATGTTTTGGCAGGCTGGCTGGCCCAGGCTCCTGGGCTCAGTTGCCATCAGAAGCTTTGCTTCGCTTTAAGGGGTGACTCTCTACAGAAATCCTGCTCAGACCTAAGGAAACAGCATGAGTCGCACATCTCAGGCCTGTCCCCTGCCCTTCTCCTCCTATCTCCCCTCTTTCCCATGAGATACTGATGGGGTTTCCCTCATTTTTTGGATCCCCTTCCCCTCTGAAGTCCTTGGAGGGGTGTGGGGCGGGTCACTTTGGCTTTAGAGCTTTGCCACTGAGGTTGTATCAAATACATAAAGAATAATGTGAGCCATTTCTCATGGCTTTTTCAGGCACATGGGAAGACCCCGACAGCGCAGCTTTACCTGTTGACCAGGATGCAGCTGATGCAGAGGTAAGGACATCACGGCACTGTAAAATCTTTTGAGCATGCAAAACACTCATGAATCAGGAAATTCCCATGCTTTATAAAGAAGCATCTAGAAGCTGGAATATTCCAGGGATGCAGTTGAGCATGTAAAGTAGTTGGTGGGTATACATTACAGTATATATACAAGGAGACCCTGGGAGAAATGGCACAATTCAGCCTGGAGAAGACTCAGTGGGATCTTTTCCATGTATAAAAACACCTGAATTGTATTTTGATATGGTGGTGGTGGTGGTGGGGTGTGTGTGTGTATATAATGTGCATGTGTCTATATATATATATTTAACACCAGATGATATTTATCAGGGAGTAAAGATTATGGAGCCAAACCCTTCTCAGTGGTGCCCAGTGACAGGACAAGAGGCAACGAGTGCAAAGTGAAACACAGGAGGTTCTACTGAACACAAGAAGACAGTTCTTTAGTGTGAAGTCTATCAAGCCTTGGCACAGGTTGCCCAGAGAGAGGGCTGTGGAGTCTGCACCCATAGAGAAACTAAAACACAGCTGGGCATAGTAACCTGCCCTTGCTGAGCCTGCCCTGAGCAGGAGGTCAGACTAGCACCTCTCCAGAGGTGCCATCCCTCCTCAGTCGGCCTGTGGCTCCGTGTAATCCAGCATGACATCATGGTGGTTCTCTAAGTCAACATCACTTGCTGTTGCTTGGGAGTCCTGCCCATGGGTGAGAGGGGTGGACAGAGAATTGGCAGCGGAGCCCAGCTGAGATGAGAGATGGTCTCCACTGGCGTGTGAAGGCAGTGAGCTGCTCAGGTGCAGGCCTATCTTTAACCTTGTGACATGGTTGCTGACTTTGCTGCATCACGGCTTCTCAGGGACACTCTCAGTTCCATGCAGTTTTACACAGGTCAGTAATTTTCCAGTGGGATAGAAACAGCTTCCACAAAGGCCACTACAGGCAGTGGGAACTGCAGGCAGAAAGCAAGCAGAGGCAAGGAAACACCCCTTCTTCCAGAACTGCAGGAACCAGAAGCACGTGAATGCGTTTGGAAACCATACCAACTGGAACAACGCTGTGCTTCATGTCTTGCTATTTTTAAACACCAGAGGAATTATACCCGACTTATAAAAGGGGAGCAGGTTTGTCAGGTGTTGCAAAAATAGCCTGAGAATCATTAAAAATCGTGATATTGGCTTGAATACATTTTCTTCCCAATTGTGAGCTTACTGGGCTAAGCTGTTTCAGGCCTGGTTACCGGAATGATGCAATTTAAAGTGATACACACCTCTTAGTGTATTATGCTGGTGGGGTTTTGGTTGGTTTTGCTTTGTGGTTGTGGGGTGGGTTGGTTTTTTTTTAATATTTAGGATATAGATCACATTTTCAATTTTTTTTTTCTGATAAAAATATCTTTTAAAAATGGACCTCTGTTTTGAGGGAAAGCTGAGATTCCCGAAGAAAATGAGGCTTGAAGAAAAATACCAAGCATTAGGAAGTTCCCATCCTTTCTAGAGAGATAACAGTGTGGCTTTCTGCAAGCATTTCACTGAATTAGCTTTACCAAGGCGAATGCTTTCAGCCATAGCAAATTCCAAGCAGTTGTTGTCAAATGTTTATGTAAATTGCTTTCAGGCCATGCAAATGTTTGCGCTGCAGAAATCGGGCCCTAAGTACTACCTGTCAGTCAGGAGAGAGAATGATTTGCCATCAGGAGCCTCAAAGACCTCCCCCTCTCCAAATACACTGCTCAGGGTTCTGGTGGAACTTACGCAGCTCCGTGCTTCCACTTACAAAGTCAGAATGAATTGCTGGGGAGTAAATATTGGAGGAGCCATAAACTGCCTGCGTAGAATCGGGGGGCAGAGGCAAAAGAAACAAAGGGCATCAGAGAAATTTATTCTCTGAAAATTATTACGTGGGAATGACAGTTCTGAAACAGGACGGATACCGCATTATTCAGCTGTCAGCGAGGGCTGGAAGATGCTGGGGGAGCTGTGATAGTCGCTATCAGAAGGTGCTAGTCAGCTTGTCAGATGCGAGGAAAGAGGAAATTGGTGGCAAGAGGAGATAATAGAAGAGGCAAGTGGAGGTAAATCAGAAAGACGTTAGACTAAGGGAGAGCTAACAGATGCTGCCATGGGAACTGCCAAGCAAGAGTAGGAAAGCCTGCTCGGGTCTCAGATAGACCACACACCCTGCCACTTGCACATTAACATGAACAGCTTCTCCTGTAGAACAGAGGGATAGTCTAATAAAATAACAAGAAGATGTGGGGAAGAGAAAAGGAAGCTACCAGGAATGTAAGCAGTACCTGAAAGTATTTAGTGAATTCTTCAAACTCAGGGGAAAGCTGTGTGGAAAAGGTTTCTCTAGGGGCTAGCCTATAGCATGTTAAAATTGCTGCTGCCTTCTGAATGTCCCTACAGTTAAAAAGATGCTTGAGGTTACTGTATTTGAGCCACACATTTTCTTGGGGAAGCAAATGTATCACTGGCATGCTGCTCTCTCAGATCTGAAAGTTCCTCGCATCCCAAAGTGTTCATGGTTTTTTTTCTCAGCTTACTCAAGGTGGGCTAATAAAATTGTCTCTTTCTACAAATTCTGCCTGATCAGCGTGTAAACCACGTGCTTTTCTTTCTCTTTCCTTCTTATTTTTAAAAACTATCTCTTTTTATAATGATCTTTGTCCCCTCAGGAACTGCATGTCCTGAGATGCAGTGATGACATTTAAGAGGAATATGTAACATCTGGTTTGAAACTGGTTCAAGAAATAAAAAATATTTCTTTAAGAAAAGAAGCCAGCAGTGCAACTCCTAGCTACTCTAAAGCCTCTCCTTCCTTCCTGAAACAGATGCTGATGACATTCACCTTCATAAAATGTGTTCATAAATATTAACATGTTTGTCTGGGAGAACTATCCTGGGGCAGGCACTAGAAGAGGCTTTGGTGATACTAAAACAAGGTGGACATCTGGGACATGCTGCTGCAGCTGTCCTTAGTCATGCAGAAACACCACAGAGATCAGCTTGCTAACTACAGAGTAGCCTGAAAGCAGGGGAGCTTCGGAGAGATGTGGCTGTTCTAAATCTCAGCTGCCGGCAGTCGGGTGAGAGGCCAAAGCAAGTCCTGCACCCTCAAGGTCCCAGCCCTCACCAGCCACATTGCACCCATTTCCCCTTCTGCTCTGCAGAACGGGGTGCTGCATTGTGTTGGGGTAATGTCCTCCCCTCAGGTTACAAGCCTGCCTGTGGCCAGCTGGTGCCACTTTGCTGCCATGTCCACCATACATGGCCAAGCACCAGCAGTTGGATTGGGATGGGCTGACTGGCTGGGTCTGGGCACACTGAGCCCACACTCATGGAAGCTGCAGAAGCAGAACGTGCCAAGTTGTACCCTACCCAAAGACAAGTCAGCCCAATGGATCTTTTTTGCTCCAGTCTCCCAGCAGGCCAGACATGGGCCTTCTGGAAATGCAGGAGTATCACAATTCTGACATCCAGCGCAGGAATTTCGATCAGAGCTTGAAAGACATAATCAGGAACTCCAGAGATGTCTGCTGGCAGATACTACTTTCGTTTCCTTACGGAAGGGCAGGGTTTGAGCTTCACCCAATGAAATGGGCATTGAGCTTCTGCTCAGGAAACCCCTCCAGAGTAAAGCCAGATGTGATATTCTGAAAGTCCTGCTCTGCGGTCCTCTGGCTTTGCAAACCGGAGCCCTAACTCACAGTCACCCGGGAAACGAGCCTGTGTCTCAGTGCAGGATGCCTCTGGTGTGTGCCTACGTCCCACGTGTGTATTTACTCCAGATGGAAGAGGATGACAAATTAACACTTTGAACTAAGTAGGATGAATGTGTGCGAGGAGTGGAAGAAAACTGCAGTCAGATAAAATCCAGAGATGCAGAGAGTTGATGACAATACTCATTACACCGATTCCGCTTCAAATTGCTTTTCATTTCTGGCAGGTCTCTGCCAATTTGCTTAATGTGTGATTTTCCATATCAATGCATCACGAGAGTTACTGCT
Source organism: Gallinula chloropus (assembly GCF_964237585.1). NCBI lineage: Eukaryota > Metazoa > Chordata > Aves > Gruiformes > Rallidae > Gallinula > Gallinula chloropus. The sequence goes on along the minus strand of NC_140085.1, from coordinate 128,149,623 downwards.
GTCAGGAGTATGTCAGTGTTGCTTAGGCAGAGCTGCAGTAGGAGAAGCTGGTGTTTTTGTAGCGTATTTGTTTAAAGCATCAGAAACAAAATCACGGCTATCATGTCCCCTTCAATGGTTTGAGAGGGCAGAAGTGCACAGGAAACCAAACTTCTGAATACAAATATATGCTCATTGCAGTGATGCTGTTTGTTTTAGTTCTTAGGGCTGGTTTGAGCCTATTCTTTCAATTATTTGGTGGTAAGTTTTTGTACTACTTCGGACTCCATTTTGCCCTTCGGACAGTCACAGATTTCTAGCTGTATCCCCTGACAGCTGCTAAGATGATGTGACAGCTGCTCGTAGCATTTGAATATTTATAGCCATTTGTGGTTCATTATGCTCAAGGAGGGAGCTGACCTGAACCCGCCTTTTGGCTAATACCAACATCAGACAGTCCAATCACGCAGCCCCTCTCTGTAAGCCAGGCCTTTGGCCCTACGCTCTGGAATAAACCCCACCAGTTCTGCCCAGCACAGCTAAACGCCTGAATCCAGGGGCTGTGCCAGTCACTGAAAGATGATGCCTTCCCAAAACCAGAACTCATCAGAAGAATTCACCTGTCAAGGCGCAGGGTGACCACAAAACACTTTGATGCCCGTGTCCCTTTTGCAGCCATCGCTGGGTGGCTGCCTCTGCCACCGCCCTGCCGGCCAGTGCAGTGTGGCCACTGCACAGACAGAAAAGACTCTGGCAGGTGGCTCGACTTTTACAAGGGGGTGAAAGAAACCCTTGCTGAAACCAGAAGGGACACGGCAGCTGCTGTGAACCCCCTTCACTGCATTCACAAGACCCGTATTCTGGTTCAGATGCAAAGTGGAAACAAAGCATTCAACTTTTAAGAGAACAATGTCATACATAAACCCTAAGAAGGGTGCAGGTGATGCGTTATCAAGGCAATACTAACGAGAAGTGACACAAGAAATGGCCACCTCCCTTGGGAAGAACTCTGTAGCGTTCTCTGATGGCCCCCCCCACCCCCCCCCCACCCCTCCCCAGCAGCCTGAAGGGGGTTTCATAGGGCTTTTTTCTTCTGATTTACCCTGACCTGGTGTCATGGTGGATGAGAAACTTAACATCAGCCAGCAGTGTGCTCTTGCAGCTCAGAAGGCCAATGGTATCCTGGGCTCCATCAGAAGAGGGGTGGCAGCAGGGACAGGAAGGTGATTGTCCCTCTCTACTCTGCCCTCATGAGGCCCCATCTGGAGTTCTGTGTCCAGATCTGGGGGCCCCAATACAAGAAAGATGTGAAACTGTTGGAGAGGGTTCAGAGGAGGCCACAAGGATGATTAGAGGGCTGGAGCACCTCTCCTACGAAGAGAGGCTGAGGGAGCTGGGCTTGTTCAGCCTGGAGAAGAGAAGGCTGCAGTGGGACCTCTTTGCAGCCTTCCAGTGACTGAAGGGAGCATATAAACAGGAGGGGAATCAGCTTTTTAAAAGGGTAGACAATGGCAGGAGAAGAGGGGATGGACTAAAGCTAAAGGAGGGAAGGTTTAGATTAGATATTAGGGGGAAGTTCTTTACAGAGAGAGTGGTGAGGTGCTGGAACAGGCTGCCCAGAGAGGATGTCCCATCCCTGAAGGTGTTCAAGGCCAGGTTGGATGGGGCCCTGGGCAACCTTGTGTAGATCCAGGCCTGGAGGTTGGTGTCCCTGCCTGTGGCAGGGGGTTGGAACTCTATGATCCTTGGGATCCCTTTCAACCCAGACCATTCTGTGATTCTATGGTCACCCAGTTACTCCTGTCCAGTTATGGCATTTGCCTGAAGCCCAACTTGCAGTTTTCATGTGCAGAGTGTCTCTTTCAGCTATTTCAAACACGTCCCTAGTGCTTATTTGAAGGGTTTTACTTCTCCTTTCCAGCCAAACTGTACTCCGGACAGTCTTGCTTCTCTACCAGAATCTCTTCACTGCTCCTGTTGGCTCTGTTTGTTTAGGAACTGCAGGACAAAAATTGGTAATTGAGTGGCATTTGAAGGATGCTTGTGGACTTCTTTCATCTTCACAGCTCAGTGCAAACTCAGACATTGCCAATGGCTTTTCAGTGTGTTTTTAAAACCACGAACTTCCCACTGCACGTAGGGACAGCTGTAGACTTGAGGTAGCTTTCAAATAACATCAAACTGAAAAAAAAATATGAGGTTGTTTTTTTATTTTTTTTTCTTCTTACTGTAGCTTTCTTAATCTAATTTCTATTAATTATTCACAGGAAAAACCTTAGGAGTGCATACCCAGACAGAAAGAGGAAGAAACAGGTAACATAAGGACACAACCCAAGCTCCCCAGCCTTCACTTGTAACATCACTTGCAACCTGACCTTCTGAATTACATTTACACAAAGGTAAAAACACACTTCCAGGCTGCATCAGTGCTTTTATAGACAGCCAGCCCAGGATTTTGCCCATGCCCAGGCTACCGGGACAGGCAGTCACTGCTGTGGTGGCTAAAACCCATTCTGACAGCGTTCTGCATTGACAGATGCATGCCCTTTTCTCCTTGTGTGCTAGTGGGTGGTCTCCTCTAGTTTTGGAGGGTGTTCTTGTTTGGCTTTTTCCTATCATATTACAGTTTTACTGTTGTGTGCACATGTGCTGGGGTTTTGGGTTGGGTTTTTTTATTCCCTTCCCAGTAACAGCAAGCCAGAAAGAGCAGAAACCCTCTCTGTCATGTTACGACCTGTGGGAAGAAATGCAAGATGTGTCTTGCCCAGCGCCTCGCTGTTAGGGGAAAAAGCAGGCTTACTCTTTAGCAGCAGTGTGCCTGAGATGCCATCTTAACATCAGCAACTTCTAGAGTCCCCCAGTTTCCCCTCCAGAAACCAGCTGATATAGAGCACAGCCATATTGATTCTACACACCTTCCTCCATGCAGATGCCCTCTGGTTTTGTTAAGGTCTGCTGTCCCGAATTAAGCTGAAAAGCAGAAGCTTCCATAAACGACCCAGCCAACCAATCTGTGTGTCATTTTGAAGCCCTGCAACTTTGATTTCCACCACTCTGCCATTTTAACGAGTTTCAAAACATTTCAGGTTTCGACGTTGGCTTTGGGCAGCTGCTGCAGAGCACTTCACGTGGGAAACGCCAGACTGTTTCCACATAAACCCAAGTGAAAGAACAGTGTCCTGTCAGTAAGTGTTTAAAAATCACCCCTCTTGTCAGAAACTCCAGTTCATACGAGCTGGCATTTTGGTACAAAGCCGCCTCAAAATCTTTGACAGCCCTCCTCTACAAGTTGGGGATTACAAATCAAAAAGGGGAAGGAAAAAAATCTACAGAAATTCACCCAAGGGAAAGAACTTCTTAATCCTAATCTATGCCTTTTGATGCTGAAGATCCGTGCGGTTTGTCTTTGCCCATCAGTGCCCTCCGACAGATAGGAGATGCTCACAAAGTGGCACTTACTCGGTCCTCAAGACGTATTTGTCTTACTGCTCATCAACAGTCCTTTGGGGAAAAACTTCTCACCCTTGCTGGAAAGCTCTGCAATCAAATATATGTACTTTATCACAGCGATGGCAGAGAAAATGCACCACCTGCCTCTATTCTCCCTCAGGATGCTGATTGTTGGCTGCCCCCCCTTACCACCAATTTGGGGTCCTAATTTTATAAGCTTCTGTCAGCTCTTTGTTCCACTATGAAGTACTCTGAATTTCCTTTCTGTTGTTCTACTGCCACATCCAATTGCTCCCAAGTTCCTTTAAAAAGGTAAGACAGGGCAAATAATTACTTGTATATGGAAGAAAGTATAACAGTATGTTATGAAAGTAATACTTTGATTCTGCCTCTTTATATTTCTTTCCTATATTGACTGCCAAAAACTGATTTGCTACCTTGGAGGTGGGTGAGATAAAATCAAACTGGTTAGCTTCAGATTTAATGAAAGCCTCTCTTTTCTCTTTTATCGCTTCTCTGCTGGTAAGTCTTTGTCTAAGCTTTCCTCTTAAAAACACAAATGTAAAGCTTCTGGCACACCTGATATTCTTTTTCATGTAGAAATTTGTCCATCTGAATAGGCATGAAAATGATGATTTAGTTTTGTTATCTTAATCTATCTCATTGAAGTCACCATATTTCTTTATTTTTACAGTCACTGCCAGGATCCAAGTAATGGGCAAACCCCATTAGTAATTTGTTTAAGTGATAGAGGTCTTACTTCTCCAACATGAACGAGCCTCCTTTGCTGAAACAGGTAGCTTATTACTGGCAGTAGGTGAAAAGTCCACTGCTTTACAGGGCTGGGCATCCAAAGTTGAGAGAAATGTGTCGTCCTGTCCTGTGGCACTGAAAACTGTTGGTTTATTTTTCTAATACAACGGGGTTTTTGTCAGCTTGAACTCAGTTGAACATATTTCCCCCTGTGAAAAACCTTTGACTGTTATTTCCCATCTGCACTGCTGCTGCTGCTGCTGTCTGACAGACTTGCCCACGACCAAAATACGTTAGCCTATCCTATACATCCTTTGAGCTAGCCAGCCTGCAGGATCTCCTGCTGCCATCAGGATCTCTGCCTGTAGGCCTGGCCCACCAAGATAGGACAGTGGGGCTGTGTCACCTTCTGAAGGGCAGTGTGCCTCCCTCAGGGAGAAGCCACAGATGGCATCAGCTCCTCCGGACCACGTGCCACAGGGGCCATGGTTACAACAGGCATCCCATTCAGCAGAGCTCAGAGGGACCAGTTGTTGCTGCCTTGAGGCAGGCAAGAATTAAAGTAATGATAAACATGGCAGAAAGATAAACATCTGCAGTGCTGCTCTTTGAAATAAAAGCCCACTGGATGGATCTGAGAATTAATCCTTAACCTCTGAACTCCAACCTGTTAATTTGCTATAAGCTTGAGACACAGAATTCTCTCAGGCTGCAGTATTTGCTCCAAACTGGTGCTGCTGGTGGACTAAAATATGATTGTCAAATCCAAAGTTGTTACTGTGTGGATTCCTCAAGGAATTCTTAGGCCAAAGCAGACTCTGGGTTTCTTTTACACACGGTAAAACAGCCATGCATTTTGTCACCCCTACACTTAGCATACAGATTCCTTTAACAAACCTGCCTTGTTCCAAAAAGGGATCCACAGGAAAGGTAGTTTTATTTTTAGCTTTAAAGGAATGCAAGGAACTGGCAACCAAGATAGCAGCAGATGGGAATCCTGTTGTCTCTGCTCAGGAAGAACCTTCAAAGGCCTTGGGCCATCTTTCCATCTCAACAAATCCTACTTTGAGCTTTTTGTCACATTTCAGAATATATGATCCCCTTCAAATAGTTTGATAAAAGAAAATCAAGCAAACTGAGTAGAAAATGCACAGTGCATTAAGGCTATTTCCCCCTCTGCTAGCAACTGTTTCTTCAGGGTGAGTAAAGACAATTCCAAATAGAAAATAAACTGGAATGATGTTTCAAGAATTTTGCCTGTACCCTTCTGCAGCTGAGCAGCTGAAGATGTGCTGGACAGAGGATGCTCTGGGCAGATACCACATTCTAACAGCCAGTTACTGCCACATCCCTCCCAGTGAAATTGTAAAGGTCTCCTCTTCATCTTTCAATGCAGTGAAAACAATGACAGCAACACCGAGGAGGGCTCAAAGTAGGTGGTTTGGTCTGCAACCAAGCCCTCCAGGCAGTAACAGAACAGGCAGGCAGTGGCCATCTCAGTCTCGCTCCAAAATCTTGCCACACTGGAAGGGATGTGTCTTTTCTCAATCGAGTACCTGCTGGTGTTAGCCACTGAGCAGCTCAGCTCTCCTCTGCATCCCGGTGTTCTTGCTGGCAGCATTTCAGTGCCCAGCCTGTCCTTCCTGTAAAACCTTTGGGAATCCTGTGAAAACTGCAAGATGGTGGGGTTTACCACAAGGGCCCATGGTGCCTGTGAATGTCCCACAGTCCCTGAATTCCCCGCCTCCCCTCAGTTTGTTCATGTTTCTGGAATGCCATCTTGATGAACGGAGGCCTCCACATATATTTTAGCCATTTTGTGTCTTCCCTTCTTTATCCAACAATTCTGGGCATTCCTTTGCATTTTTTCCCATGCTAGTTCCTCAGCTGTCAGTCCTGAGAACTACTCACCATGGCCCTGAGACCTTTTTCCTGAGTAGCAACAGACAATTATTGCATAAGTAGCCAGGGCTGCCCTCCTCCTGGGCCACCAAACTCCATGAATTTCATTACTTAATCCCTTTTCCTGGAAACTGCTGAAAAGGCTCAGGTTGAAGAAAGCTCCTTCCAACAGGTTAAATTATGTGGGGAAGCAGCAAATCTCTTGGCGTCTTCCTACCCTTGGTGTGCTCTCCTTGATGGTGCAGCTTTTCACCTCCCTGCAGCCAAGACTATTGGGAAGTCTTTGGTGCAGGCCTCAGTGGAAAGTCCCTTGAACTTTGCCACATCGACCAAGCAACTCTCTGCTTCCACAGATCTCTGCACCCAGGGCCGCTCCGACCGGACTGGGATGAAGGCAGATGTGGTGCCGGGGAATCCCACGCTCCTGTGCAAGACCCGACGTCGGGTGCCCCGATACCCTGAAGGAAGGGGTCCGGGTGCAGCAGGGTCCCTAACGTCCCCATGGGCCTCTCCATAGAGCCCAGACGCGGCTCCTCGCAGATGAAGAGAGGAGCGCGGTGGGCGGCTTGTCCCCCCGGGGCTCGGCACTGCCCAGCCCCCGGTGCCCAGGGCCGCTGGGCACCAGGCGGCAGCGCAGAGGCCGGGCCCTGCGAGCCTCCCGCCCGGCCCCGGCTCCCGGGCTAATAATTAACCGCCCCTCGGCCGCCCCGAGCAACCGGGCTGCGCATCGCAGCTCCCGCGCTCGTCAGGAACCGGCGGGCCGACACTCGACCCCCCCCCCCCCGCCGCTGCCGCCCGTCCCCCGTCCCCTCGGCACTGCCAGGGCACCGCGGCGGGGTCCGGCGGCCGCACGGCCATGGAGGGCGAGGCGAACGGGACCCTCGATCCGTCCTGCAGCGCCAGCGAGCCGCCCTACTCGCATGAACTTCTTCAGAGTAAGTGCGGCTGTCCGCCCGGGCCGGGCAGAGCGGGGGAGGCGTGAGGGGAAGCGGGGAGGGGGCTGCCCGCTGCCAGGCGGACCCGCCCGTTTACGGCCCTCAGCACCCACCGGCGGCGGCTGCCTCCGCCTCTGCCCCTCTGCCTGCCCCGCCGCCGTTCCTCCCCGCCAGTGCCGGCGGCACTCCGCCTGGCAGGGCGCCGAGCGTCTTCGGCTTCGAGAGCGGGGGAGCGGACAGCACGGCCCTGGCCCAGCGCTGCGGGCGGGGGTGTGAGAGAGAACGGGGTCGGGACGGGTTGGGGGGGGGGGGCGAGGGGACGGGTGGGCGGCGAGGCCTCCCGGTTCGTGCCGAGCCGAGCAGCGGCCGAGCCTGTCACAGGCTCGCCTCTGGTCTCAGGCTCCTCGCGGTGAGACCTGGGGTGCGGAGATGTGGAGCGCAGCCAAGCCTGGAAGCCTTGGGGTTTTCTGCAGCAGGCTGGACTCGGGAGGCTGGGCAGTGGCTCACCTGTGCGAGCACTGCTACCTTTGGGCAGGCTGCGGCCACAGCGGCATTGGTACCCGCAATGGCCAGGAACTTCCCAATCAAACGTGACTCCACTGCAGGGCTTCCTTCTGTCTCTTGAAGCAGCTTTCTTGGAAGAAAATCCACCTCAAACACCAGCTGTGGGTAAACGTTGATACCCATGCACAACGCCAAGGGAGAATAAAAAAGAATTTGGGGAAGGCATGGAGTTTTATCTCAGGCTAGATGTATCAGGGGCTTCTATCCTGTTCCTGTGCCCCACAAACTTCCCCCAAGCTCTAAGAAGTTTGCATGCCTAAGGGAGTTATACCCAAACATGCCTATGAACATTCAACAGAAGCACAGAACTAATAACCAGTGAAAACATTTTTGCTTGTAGACTGCCCAGAAAAGTTCCTGGAATATGTATGTGCTGTGTTTGTTTATATTATGTATTTGTTTACATCCTGTTACATATTTACATTCGTCTAAGGTAATTTGTCTTGGAACTCCACCTTTCTGAAGGGGATTTTTGCATAATGCTTTGAGAACATGAAGGCATATTCCTCTCATTGCTGTCCCTGCATCCTGGGAAGCTGTAGTCATAAACTTGATTCGTCCTGTGGAGTCAATGGTCCATCTGTGTAGCTGAGGATGAGTGCAAGTCTTTGCAGGAATAGGGCTAAGAAGCCCCTCAGAGATGGTGTCTGGAATGCTTATGAAATAACTCAGAACTTTTTGTTTTCTTCTCTCTCTCTGCAGGTCTTGACCTACCAGGGAGGTTTCTCTTTGCAATGTTGACTCTGATGACACTAATTGCCAATCTGGTGTTTTTAGAGGAAGCAGTCTACATCTACAGGAAAACCCCCTCCTCCAAAAGATCGATCATAATTTGGATTAATGCTGCGGCTCCAGTAGGTTATCATGGAAAAGAGATAAAGTTGAATGTTGACAATAGGGTTTCCTTGAAAATCCCCATGAACCTGCTTTATCTCTGCCTTTCGTACAACCCTCCTCCCTTTCTCCATAGGTGATCGCTACTACTTCATGCATTGGCATGTGGATTCCTCGCTCCACGATGTTTACAGATTTCACAGCAGCAGTGTGAGTATCCTGCTTGTTCCTAGACGGTTGCCCCAAACCCTGAATTTCTTCCCTTTAAACATCTGCTGCTCTTGGTAAACACAGTCATTTTGTAAATTTAACAATTTAGTAATTTTTGGTTTGAGTTGAAATCTCCTGGCAGCTCTTTTCTGGGAGGTGGAAAATGCTAAAGCAGCTCCCAGGGCTACAGTCCCCTAGTGTGGGAACCTCAGTATGGAAGATCTGTGACTCGCATGTAATTGATCCCTCAGATTGACAGCGGCTTTGAAGCAGCAGCCTTTCTTTCCCCTCTCTGCGTGTCATGTGGGATGAGACTCTGACCTGTGGCTTCTCTGCGCTTCGGCTAATGATGCGCCACGGAGGCCTGTTATTAATGGTGGCAAGTGAACCTCCCATGAGCGTGTCAGTGTGAGAATGTGCCGTGGCTGTCCTGATAAAAGCACTTGCTGTGAGAGCCTCACAGCTCCGACACGCACGGGGCAAGAACAGAGAAACGTGGTCCTTGCTTGCTGGAGGTGATGGCTCAGCGCTGGTAGGCAGAGCCAGGCTGGGGGGGGCATCGTGGCCTTGGGCACTCCACAGGAGATTTGACAGTGATTTTGGAACCCGCCGCGGGACAGTATCACAGACTCTTCTGAATAGCCTCACCCTTTGTTGTGTTGCACTCACTAAGAGAGTAGAGTGAAAAAGGAGGGAAAACACAGTAGTAGGGAACACTGTGAGTGTGGAGCAGTTCCTGCAGGTTACAAAAAACTTCCAAGGATCCACTGCTGTCATACTTTAAGCCTATCTGAATCCACCCTCCTCCCTTGCCCAAGCTGCAGGTTTCTGTCTTGTGTCTGCAATCACTCACAGTCTCCAGCTGCACAGCGAGCTCCTCTAAGGAGGCTGTGAAGCTGAAGAGGACCTCTTTTATTTGGTAGGGTTGGATTTCAGTTAATCAGTTCCCTAAGCCAGTTTGGGACAGGGGGGAAAGGGAGGTTGCACAATCTAGTTCCTGGGAAGAGTTGAGAAAGTGCAGCTGGCGAAGGAGGGAGAGGTGGGCTTGCAGCGGTCAGTGCTTGCATCAGCTTTGGCTGTGGAGGAATCTCACCCCAACTGGGCCATCACATTTGATGAGAGCATACATGTACAAGGCTAGCCACGTTTGTTGTTGGCTTTGGGTTCTGGTTTTTAGACGAGGAAGAAGACTTCTAAAAGTTCTGGCCAGTCAGGGCTAGGTAACTGATGGAAAAATATGACCATTAATGGCTTGGGCCAGAAAATCCCGTGCTGTAATACTGACTGCAGCTGCCCTATGCCTCAGTTTATCCCTCTTTTGGTGAGACCAGGGCAGTTCTGATCCTCCAAGGTGATGGAAAGCAGGTTTTTCACAGCGACTGCTAGAATTTTTGTTGGCTGTAGAGTGCAAGCTGTTAAAGCCCTGGGCAGAAGGTGGCACTGGCCTGCGCGGGCGTACCAGAGGCACACAGGGAAATTCAAGCTGGCATTTTCTTCCTCTCCTAGATTTTTTGCTGTAGTTATCCACAAGTTCCTGCTGATGATGATCAAGGAGTGTGGAGGTCAAAAGCTGCTTCTCCAGAGGTTTGAAAACGATCGCTTCAAGATCAGCACCGGTCCCTGCTGCTGCTGCTGCCTTTGCCTCCCTCAAGTGCGCATCACTAGGTGAGTTGCCCTTTAAGATTTCCCAGCTGGAAAATGGCTGCTGGAATTCAGCCAACTTGGCAAGGTCGGGCTTACTGCTAAGGGCCTCCCTGCTTCCCGAAAGTCAGTCTCAAGCTGTCTCTTTTAAACAGTGCCATCACTCTGGGGCTGCACACCCACACTCGAGTTTATTTTGGTTTTGTAATGCAGAATTTTGCATGAGAGTCGAGAGCGTGAGCTCTCTCAGTTTAACCCAGCACAGTGTTCCCACTCACAGTCATGTTGAGCGCTGTGGTATCTCCCCAACTAATCCCACTCTCGTCCAAGAAACCGTTTCCGTAGTAAGCAGTGGTGTGTGGGAGGAGGAATTTCTACTCCAGAAAACCTAGTAATTGAGGTTTCAGTTTCTTTTCATTCTAGAAGGGAAGCAATGTCTCCAATTTGGGTATTTTTCACCAGCAGTATTGTCAAATTGAGGCTGTCTTGAAAGAACATTTCTCTTACTTTGATGAAATCGAAATGTTTCATTCTGAGTTTGACTTTTAAAACTGCTTCAGATTAAAACAGTTTTCAGAAAAAAGAATAGACATAATTCCTGGAAAACTTTAATCTCAAAGGAATGGAATTGTCTGGTGAGGCGAAAGCAAATATATTCTTCTAGAAAACTTAGTATTCAGGCACTTTGGAGAAAGTGGGGTGAGGATGGAGAGCTGCATCTATGGGATGCAAACCCAGCCTCCTGTGAGCACTGCCTGGCAGGGCTCCTCCTCTGCCTGCTGTCACCCTGTCATTGACATGCTGCTCCACTGCCTTGAAGCCTCATGGATTTCCCAGGGCTTTCCTGCTGGCACCGGGGATGAGAATGTTTCTCTCATCACCAGCAAAAGCTGAAGGACTGAATGTGCAAGCCAGAGACTTTCCTAGGAGAGCCTGGCCACGAGTGTCAGAGGGACCTTACAGACTTTGCAGTCTGGTTACATGACAGTGGCAAACAGAATGCAACAGAACCAATTTGTGATCCTGTTGCAAAAAAAAAGCTTCATTTTTATTGTAATAACTCAAGCTGCCTTATTTGGTATTAGAATTTAAACTCTCATTTTTTTATTATAATGGAATACCAGTAATTATTTACATGGAGGGCCCACCCAGAGGAACAGCTAGTAAGCCAACTGAAAAGTCTACCTACCAAAATGGATGTAAAATCAGCAGCTACTGCTATGGAACTAAATGACTCCTGCTTATTTTCATGGGCATTGGTTCAGGTTTGTTGGAGCAATCAGAGCTGAAGAAATGCCACGGACAGGCATGCTGTGCTACAGACCTATTGTGTCACCAGTATATTTGTTTTCCTTTCTGTGTCTGTCACCCTCTGTACAGGCTGTGTGGTAGCTGGGAGCTTGAGGGAGGATCCTGCGCCCTCCTGTTGATCAGTGCAGCGACAGCTTTCCCAGGATGACATTAGCTAACATTGGCTCCTTCGGGAGGTGGGGAGTGCCTGCCGCTGCCGGGAGGAAGGAAGGACAGCTGTCTGTTTAAAAGAAAGACTTTTTTGCTCTACAGTGGGCTTAGGGCTCCCTCTCGGGCATCTGTAGCACTGCCAAACCCATCTGCTGTCTCTGCTGCTGAGTTTTAGCCCTTTTCCCACTAAAGGGTAGAATTATTACTACTTTTTTTTAAAACATGAGCAAGCTATGCCAGAAAAAGGTCAGTCTCTCATTCCTCCCTTATAGGTATCTTCTGGGGAAAAAAGGAGCTGCTCCAAGGGAGGGATTAATTCTCTGACAAAGCCATATTCTGTCAAGCAGCCCTGGGAAGCTAACAGGGGACAGGAGGCAGATGAGGCCAAGTAACAAACCATGTTGTGGGGAGAGATGTGACAGAAGAGATCTGATGGTTAAGACAGACCTGTATCAACAAGGAAGACAACTCCTGGTGTTTCAGTGACTTTACTGTTTGTCATACTATTCTTTAAAGCCCTTAGGGAATAATAAATGTTTGAAAAGGCACATGTACTAGAGGGCTGGCCAGTTGTAGGCCCTTCCACATGTGTTTGTGCTGTTCATAACCCCCTGGTTATTAGTTATATTAATTGAGCAATGCCTGTAATTCCTGGTTCGTGGCTATATCCTGTAACATAGTAAATGCAGCCTGTTGTCTGTTGATGCATCTCTGATGTGGTCTCAAGGGCCTGAGGAGCTGCAGTGAAGACACCATTGACAGTGTGGGAAATGCACAGTGGCAGGCCAAAACGTGAGCCAGCCAGAGCAGCCACAGCCGGTCCTGTGAGGGCTGAAGGAGAGTTCAGCTCAGTCAGCTTGCACATCCTCTCTTTGCAAGTGCATCTGCACCTTTCCTGGTGACCTTTGATGTTGCCTGGGCAGGTTACTGCATATGGGCTGTGTTCTGGGCACATACTCACAGCAGTTAGGAAATCCTGAGCTGTCCCGCTGGCAGGGTGCAGTTGGCCAAGCGGAAGATAGTTCCTTTCTCCTGCTAGAGCAGAGAGGAGCAAAACCAGATGCTTATGTGGTAGTATTCATGATACATTGGCCTTTCACCTAGGTCTGGATAATTCTTTTTCTTGCTCTACCACAAGACTAAGAAGTGTCTGAGGAGGAAGTCTAAATTGGTTTCATCAGAGAACTTAGTGTGGCATCAGGGGAAGAGCAAGTGGCATTGTTGTTCAGAAACCAGTTGTGCTGCTACTGGCTCTCTGGTTAGCTTCAGGACAGAAAGAGGCACCTCGTTTTGCCCAGCTTTGGTTGGTAATTGCTGCAGAACAGGAAAAGTACTATTTTTGTAGAGACTTTACTAAATAAACACTGGGTAATTCTTGGAAAGATTTGCTACTTTTGAAGCTGTTCCTCCCCAGATATTAGCCACGGGCTACAGGATGGGAAAAGTTTTGCAGTTGACTGTGCAAAAAATGTTATTAAGGTTGCTAATAAGTTTTTTTTGTTGTGGTTTTTTTTTTTGGCCAGGCGAACCCTCTTCTTGCTGAAGTTGGGCACCTTTCAGTTTGCCTTCCTTCGACCCGTTCTCATGTTTTTGTCAATAGTACTTTGGACTAATGGCAATTACACCCTTTACAATGTAAGTAACTATTTTTATCAGAAATGGTCCACCACAAATTCCATAAATTTTAGGATTGATATTAGTATCTCAGCCTACAACTAAACTGTGAAATCTGGGAGCACTTCCAAGTGAGCCCTTACTATATTCTTTTGAGATCCTGAAGCATGCTTCCTCCAGACACTTCATTTCCTGACTTCTCTTGGAAAGAAACTGGGCATCAGGGTGGGTTGGGCATCAGATTATGCTCTGACATGTTTCCAGCTTGTATGGTTAGAATAGCAGGACTGCGAGTTGCCGTGTGCGGTGCACCTACCCTGTGCTTTCTAAGGTGCAGCCTTAAGAAACAGATGTAGGTACTGGTATGTAGACAGGAATCCTAATTCTATGGAGTTTTTTTCTGCAAATCATGGTGTTTTCTCTAGCTGTGCAAAGTAGAAAAGATGGTACTGTACTTCTGCTTTGTGCCATGTAAGCTGCAAAGTGAGAGAGGACTCTGTGCCTGCTAAACATCTGCACCTCTCGGATGTCATACCTTCTTGTTGTTCTTTCATGGTGGCAAAATAAGCGATGCCTCTGAGCTGCCGTGCTGAGTGTGCTCTCATGAGCTGCTGAGCCTTCCCAAGTGCTGCTGGGGTCAGACTGAGGGGTTGTGTCAGTCCCCTGACCTTTCCAGGCTGAACAGATCCACATGTCTGTGCCCGCTGGTGGCAGCACTGTGGTCACACTCCAGTTGGCGCAGCGCAGGTTCCCCGTGCCGACCCCAGCAGCTTTCATGGAGATAGAAATGAGCGTTTTAACATCTGCATCACCCAGCTTGCAGCTTCTTCCTGGAAACAGCAACATGCACTGTAGAGTTTTATAGGTATGCCTGTTTGTTTTGCTTCTCAGTTATCTCTCAAAGGAGCTGCAATATGGATAAGCTGCTTCGTTGGTGTCCTCACCATTATTGCGCTATGGCCAGTTGGAATCATGTTTCAACAAGTCAGGACTCTTCTTGTCTGTAAGAATATCATCCCAAAGTTTGCTCTTTATCAGGTGAGAAGTTTTAATATTTCTGATAATAATTTCTCTTAACTGCTGGTGTAACACTGTGTCTCTGGTCCTTGGTCCTTTGTTGAAAAGTTACAGTATTTTTTTGCCCATTGCATGCACCATGCAAGGCATATTTTTTACCCAAATGAAGCTGCATCCCTTTGAGGCACTCCCCTTGGCTTGAGCCAGTTTACCTCTAGTCCCTCAGGAGTGCTGGAGATGTGAAAGCCACGTAAAATCCATTTGTCTTTAGGCAACTGAAATCGAAACAGCACCTTCTGAGGGGCTTGAAGGAAGCTCTGTAGATGCAGTCTCCTGAATGTTAAAATGCTGGGACATACTTTCAAAAACTAGGAGAAGATGTGGAGTGTTGTGTGGGTGGCTGTTGTTTGAAATGTTTCAACATGTCACAAAGTTCTGTTTTGACAATATTTCTCTTGGCCATCCTGCACTTCAGAGTTAGATAATACTGACAGTCCTGGCTGGGATTCATTAAGTGGTAAGGAACAGAATCAGATAAGTTAGACTCAAAAACCCTGGGGACAGGACCACCTTCTTCTACACCGCCTTGAAGAGAGTCCAGCAGAATCCTTGGCTGTGCATCCTTCTTGAACAGAACACAGAGAAAGGCTGGTGCACTCAAGTCTCTGTTAAGTAAATTATTAAACATTTATACGTGCAATAAACAGGATAGTCACACTTGCAGAGCTGAGTGTTCCCAGGTTTAAGGCATCAAAGTCTCTTAATGCAAAGGTTTATACTCAGGCACTTACACCAGCAGCTAGAGAGACACTTCACTATCTCCCAAGGCAGCAAAGGTCTAGCTTGGCAAGTAGCAGGTAATGTGGTGCATAAGTGATTGGTGCTGAAGCCAGACTGTGAGGAGTCCTTCATCCCTTCTGGGAAAGAAGCCAGTCCCATATAATATGGAGACCACCACACCTCCCTGCTGGGGCAAAAAGAGGAGAGAGCAGAAAAAACGTTCTTTGAGTCCTTCCTTCACTAGGGGACACCATAAGAGTCCTTCCTTCACTAAGGGACACCATAAGCTGATGGGTTAAATTAATGGGAAGGTTTTAAAACGTTGCCTATCACTCAGAGCTTGGCATTGTTTAAAATTCCATCTGGGGGCTCTGTCTGTGTTGCACCTCCTAAAGGAAGGGCTGAGGACAAACATTTTGCAAACAGGTTTAATTTAAAACTCACATTCAGACCAATATCATCCTCAGCTAAAGAGAAATTTGGCAGAATGGCAGGCGGGCTGCTGGTAGATGGGAGGAGAGAGAGGAGGAGAAAGGAGGCAAAAGAGAGTCTCTTATAAAAGCAGAATTGTTGTGTGAACTATAAATCTTTTCTTGGTAGCTAAGGGATCTGTTTTCTCTTTCTGGGGCAGTTCATCCTCATTCTGAACCACTTGCAGACAGCCATTATCAACATCTTGGCTAAGCAAAGAATTATTCCCTGTGCACCACCACTCTCCTCGTCAGCAAGAGGATCGTGTAAGTTCTTTGGGGATCAGTGTTGTTTAGTTATGAAGGTGCCAGTTCAGCGTTGCTGACTGCAGTATCTGGTGTTTTCCCAAAATACTAATTTACTGGGGTCACATACGTTTTGGAGAATCGCTGCTTTTTGCAGAGAAAAACTTGATAATGGAGGAGTTGGAGACAAGAAATCAACATGCAATTATCATCATCAATACGGGCTGGGGGATGATGTGATAGAGAGCAGCCCTGCAGAGAAGGACTTAGGGGAGCTGGCGGATGAGAAGCTCAACATGAGCCAACAGTGTGCGCTCGCAGCCCAGAAGGACAACCATATCCTGGGCTGCATCAAAAGGAGCGTGGCCAGCAGGGCAAGGGAGGTGATTCTGCCCCACTACTCCTCTTTTGTGAGACCCCACCTGGGGTACTGTGTCCAGTTCTGGAGTTCCCAACATAAGAAGGACATGGAACTGTTGAAATTGGTCCAGAGGAGAGGGCCACTAAGATGATTAGAGGGCTGGAGCACCTCTCTTATGACGACAGATTGAGACAGTTGGGGTTGTTCAATTTGGAGATGTGAAGGCTCTGAGTAGATCTTATAGCAGCCTTCCAGTACCTGAAGAGGCCTACAAGAAAGCTGGGGAGGGACTTTTTAGAGGGGCATGTAGTGATAGGATGAGGGGGAGTGGTTTTAAATTGGAAGGGGGTAGATTTCGACTGGATATTAGGAAGAAATTCTTCACTATGAGGGTGGTGAGGCACTGGAGCAGGTTGCCCAGGGAGGTGGTGGATGTCCCCTCCCTGGAAGGTTCAAGGCCAGGTTGGATGGGGCTTTGGGCAACCTGGTCTAGTGAGGGCGTCCCTGCCCATGGCAGGGGGGTTGGAATTTGATGACCTTTAAGGTCCATTCCAATCCAAACTCTTCTATGATTCTATAATTACTGTTAAACCTCTTGCATTTTGATTGCATAACTTGCTGCGTGCTTATTGACAGGCAACACTGTAGTTCTGTACCTGATTGTGCTGCCTGGCATGAGAGACACTCTGCTATGGGGACAGGGCAGGGCAAAAGTTTGTTCCTTTTACACAGGTGAAAATTAAGAAGTCAGGTTTTCACTTTGTGTCTGATTAACATTTCCCCCTTTTTTTGGATCTTTTCTTTGCTTCCTTTTTCTTTTTTTTCTTTTTCCTGGGGGGGAGCAGATATGACCCAGCAGCTCCTCATCATGGAAATGTTCCTGATAACCCTAATCTCAAGGGTGGTCTATCGGAGAAGATACGATGACCTGGAGCCTCCGGAGTGTACAGCTGAAGCAGCTGAGGACGACAAGCAGATTCCTAAGGTTATCGTCAACGGTGCAGTTAGTGGAGATGGACTGCCGCGGGTTTAGAACCCCTCTCTGCTCCTGGTGGGAAGGAGTGGGAAGCTCAGCTTCAGGACTGTGTATATTCTTGCACCACAAATAGCCACTGTTGGAACAACTTCTGACAGAAATGCCTGTGAGCCACGGCACTGAAAGGACCACTAGTGGAAAGATAACCCTGTTTGCCCCAGTGATACACACGTGGAGTGTTTTCAAACCACGTGATTTAGTAAGATTTCATCGCATGTACTCTTAGGTTGTTATGGACCACTTGATGGCAGCCAGACTGTCTGACAATCTGGTTTTATTTTATTTTTATGTTTTAGCTATTAGAATGGCTATTATTTACAGTTAATCCAGAGTCATTCTTGTTCGACTCATTTGACTTTTAAAAATCTTCCTTCACCTTGGATTGCTGTCATAAGTCCAACAGAGCCTTTTCCCATCCTTCCTCCCTTCATATTTATTAGCTCTCACTCTATGCAACAAGCTCACTGTAGCTAATTCTGAGCAGTAGATACATTTGCATAGGTTTGTTCTGAAATCACCAAACCTGCCTGGGCTCTCCACCTACAGGAATTAGGATCTCTTCAGGGCAAGACTTCTTAACATTCCTCAGCAGTTCACTTCCTAACTTGGTAAATACACAGTTGCTCTTCATAAATACGTCACTGGCAGATGTTCTTCCTGGAGATGGCAGGTTCTCTGTCACAGACCTGGAAAAAGAAAGTAGGAGATCGAGTCTGGGATGTCTTCTGCAGCTGGCTTGTGACGTTACGTGGTTCTTTGGGGCTCTGCTTGTAAAATGGCAATAGTGATACTCAGCATCCTTGTGCTGACAGTGTCTGTGGGGATAAGAGTGATTGAAAGGAGTATTGGGGTGCTGGTTGACAGCCAGCTGGACATGAGCCAGCAGTGTGCCCAGGTGGCCAAGAAGGCCAAGGGCACCCTGGCCTGTAACAGAAACAGTGTGGCCAGCAGGATCATGTCCCTGTACTCAGCTCTGGTGAGGCTGCACCTCGAGTGCTGTGTTCAGTTTTGGGCCTCTCACCATAAGAAGGACATTGAGGTGCTGGAGCGAGTCCAGAGAAGGGCAACCAGGCTGGGGAAGGGGCTGGAGGACAGGTCTTACAAGGAGCAGCTGAGGGAGCTGGGGCTGTTCAGCCTGGAGAAAAGGAGGCTGAGGGGAGACCATATGGCTCTCTACAACTCCCTGAAAACAGGTTGTAGCCAGGTGGATGTTGGTCTCTTCTCCCAAGTGACTAGTGATAGGAAAAGAGGAAATGGCCTCAAGTTGTGCCAAGGGAGGTTCAGATGGGATATTAGGAAAAATTTCTTCACTGAAAGGGTCAAGCACTGGACCAGGCTGCCACGGGAGTCACCATCCCTAGAGGAATTTAAAAGACTGTAGCTGTGGTGTTTAGTGTTGGACTTGGCAGTGTTAATGATTGGACTTCATGTTTTTAAATGTCTTTTCCAACCTAAATGATTCTATGATTCTGTGGAATCTCTTTCAAAAAACAGTTACCTCCTCAGCTTCTTCACCCCAAATCTGACCTGCCCAGGCATCCAGTAGAACTTCAAGTATTACTGGATCTTTTAAATGCACACCCATTGCTCTGTTTTGCATAAAGGTCTTTCTTGCCTTTTTTTTTAATTTTTTTTTTTTTTTTTTACTTTTTGCAAATGATGGTGATGTTCTTGGAGAAACCTCATTGCTTTGGTTTAGCTCACTAGAACTTATAAAATGATACTGTGTTCAGGAAGCATTTGGCTACTGTGTTTCATGGAATGGGAGGTGCAGTGCTGTGTGCCAGCACTGGTCTATCCTTGTGTAGTCTGATCCCTAGAAGTATATACCCAGCCCACACAGCAGGAATGCTTATTCCATGTGTAGGCTGGGAAGATGTTTCATGTTGGAAAAGATGTTAATAACATCTTTTACATATAATGTATCAAATGTAACCTATCATCAGACCAAAGCTGGGCAGATAAAATCATAGGACAGTTTGGATTGGAAGGGACCTTTAAAGGTCATCTAGTCTGTCCAGTCCCCCTGCAATGAGCCGGAACATCTTCAACTAGACCAGGTTGCTCAGAGCCCCTTCCGACCTGGCTCTGAGTGTTTCCAGCAATCTACCACCTTTCTGGGCAACCTGTGCCAGTGCCTCACCACCTTCACTGTAAACAATTTCTTCTTAATATTTAATCTGAATCTGCCCTCCTTCAGTTAAAGACATTACTCCTGGTCCTGTCACCACCTGCCCTTGTAACCAGTCCCTCCCCAGCTTTCCTGCAGGTTCCTTCAGGTACTGGAAGGCTGCTATAAGGTATCCCTGGACCCTTCTCTTCTCCAGGCTGAACAAATCCAACCCTTTCAGCCTCTGATCATCTTTGTAGCCCTCTGGACTTGCTCCACCAGATAGTGGGGATTTGGTTTTACTTTACAAGGAATTAAAAAAATGCTTTTATTTTGGGAGTTGGTGGAAAATTAAACATTCTGAAAACAGCTAGTGAACCATCTGGAAGTAGAAAAGGAGGCTGAATTAAAGTGTTTTATTCTTTCTGATTGAGGTAAGAAATCATATTTTCTTTAACAACAGAAGGATTCTATTAGAGTAGAAAAGGGGAACTCTTTTTGTTTTGAAATGATTGAAACAAATTGTATATTTAATTTTTTTCTAAGTGGGCAGTCTGGGACATTAACACAGATTCTTGAACTCCTTAATGTGAGCGAGTCTGCACTTTTCCCTTGAAAAATAATTTGGGCAAGAATTTTCACTCTGCACTAGAGTGTGCCAGTGGAATGCACTGGGATCAGCTACCACAGCCTTCACAGGGGAGAATCTTCTTAATGTATCTTCACATTGGGGCTATTAGCACATTCCTAACGTTGCTTTCTGTCCGTGCCATGTAGGCTGCGGGTACTTTGTCGGCCGGCAGAGCAGTACTTAATTTAATAGTGGCATTGGGGGTGGTTGGCCATGAGTCCGAGCAGCTTGAGAAATGGAAAATAAACTGCTCCCCGTTGGTGAGGAATGGTTATGAATTGCTGTGGAAAAGGCTTTAATTACTAGAGCAGAGGAGACAAAGGAGCGGCGCTGGAAGATGTTTTCCGTAGCGGTTCTGCGTGGGGCACGCCTCAGTGGGGGGGATCTGTGGCACGGCACAGCAGATCCGTGCGCCGCAGCGAGGCCAGCGCGTTCAGAAGCAGCTGGAGTGTATGGAGAAGTGGTGGTCTCCGTGGGTCCCGCAGAGGCAGCTGCTGGGGCACAGCAGGAGTCTTTACCCATCACTGTCGGTCTGGTTATGCGCCGTGTTCTCAGACATGCCTGTTAAATCCAGCTTGTAAACATGGGCCTGGGCCTGATGTGGCCACGGGTGTGGCAGCTGGTCGGCCTTTGGGCAGATACTTCGCATTTATTGTCATTCTCGTCTGACGTATTTCAGCAATAAAATGTACCCTGGTGATTGTCAAACAGACTTGGATTCGGCAGCAAAGATGGTTCTTTTTACTGCTCATGGCCGTGGAGGCCTCATGCCAGAAATCACCTGCTTGCTCCCATCCTATGCTAAACCATATCCCTAAGTACCTCATCTACCCTTTTATTAAACACATCCAGGGAAGGTGACTCAACCCCCTCCCTGGGCAGCCTGTTCCAGGCCCTGACAACTCCTTCAGTAAAACAATTTTTCCTTACATCCAATCTGACCCTGCCCTGGTGCAGCTTTGTGCCGTTTCCCCTTGTCCTATCACCTGTCACTTGGCTGAAGAGACCATCGCCCACCTGTCTACAACCTCCCTTCAGGTAGTTGTAGGCAGTGATAAGGTCTCCCCTCAGCCTCCTCTTCTCCAGGCTAAACATCCCCAGCTCCCTCAGCCGCTCCTCATAGGAGTTGCCCTCCAGCCCCTTCACCAGCCTGGTTGCCCTTCTCTGGACTCACTCGAGGACCTAAATGTCCTTCCTATGGTGAGGAGCCCAGAACTGGACACAGTACTTGAGGTGTGGCCTCACACACAGTACTCAAGGTGGAAGTTACTGTTAGGTTTGGGGGTTTGGGGTTTTTTGAGCTTTTTAAATTAAGACTTTCTGCCTTGCCTCTGGCTCAGCCCCAGAACTGTAGCCTCCCTAATCGTGGTGCAGTGTCCAGCTAGATGGCCAGGGGCAGCAGCAGGCCTGTGGTGCAGTGCATCCCTTTAGGTGCTCTTGAAATGAACCCACTGCAAATCCCAGCCTCCAGGTTGGACCTCAGGCAACTCTGAGTGTGGAAAAACAAAACAGAAAGCCAGAAATTCCTCCAGTCTCAGTTCTGATAAGGATCCCTTTCAGGTCAATGAAAAAAACCCCTTGTTATCGATTATGTGTTTGTGGTTAAAGCATTTGAAAACATTTAACAAGAGCTGGAAGATAAATTTCACAGCTCATTTTATACAATTGCTATAAAGTGATGAGTGTTGATGTGAACACATAACGTTCATGCTATATTTGCTCTGGATTTTTGTGTGAGGAAAGGTGAAGTTAATTTTGCCAGCTCCTTATGTGACAATAAAAGGCACCGACACCATTAAATAGAAAGACGAGGGTACATAGAGAGGAGGGATCCAAGGCTAAGGGAGTTTAAACATTTGGAAACAATTAATGAGAACAGAGGGGGAAAAAAATGAGTCACCTGTTTTAGGTGGCCATGTGCTAAAGATGCAAGTGTGAAGGTGAACACTGACCATGAAGCCTTCTGGAGCGTCACATGAAGGTATGCAGCAAGGAGAACGACCACTAGCACCTTGTAATGTTGCCAGGAGTAGGTTGGCAAACAAAACCTACTCAGCACTTTTCCATTTGTCATCAAGCAATTATCTTTAAAACAACACTAACTAAATCCCTCCTGTTCCAGAGGGCCACTGTGCAGGCTCCAGTTGGCAATGGAACCTTGAAGAGGTGTCCCTCAGCAGATCTCCTGACATCAGCAAGCTGTCACTCCCTACAGAGGACAGGGCACAGAGTATTTAAATGCATGGTTTGTGTTCCACCTGTGTCAGCAGCAATGGCAGCCTGACTTCATACCCAAAGAATTAATTTCAGGTGTTAGGAGGGTCCTCTGCTGATTTACACCTTTCAGTCCCATATCCCCCGCTCCAATTTTCCTGTCAATTCCTGCATCCTCACGCTTGCCTCTGCCTTGTTCTTCCTGCTCAAGAGAAAAAAACCAAACAACAACGTGGAGCGCTTCTCAGGGAAGAGACACAAGGGTCCAGGCTCATGTCCACAGAGCCTGGGCAGCCAAACAACAGAGTCTTCTTTGTCTGCAGCGTCTGTTTCCAAAGAGAAAAATACTACTGCTAGAACAGGTCTGTTGCAACACCACTTACCTGTTCAGTACGGTTCCACTTGGGCGCCCCGCTGCCCTAAGGAACCCCTGGCTACCCCTGCCAGTCTGAACGCCGATGCTTTCACTGACAGGACAGTTCCCGAGTCCCATTGCACCTCCCTCGCTCCCAGGTCAAATGGATCGCTGGGTGTAAGGCACAGTTTGAGGGCTGGAGAGCACACTCAGTGTTTTACCCCTTTAGATCTCTTTAGAAGTGTTGACTAGGTAGGTTCTAACAGTTGCCCGGACTCGGGTGACCAAGGCCATCTTTGTTTTAGCAAAGGGGAACTCAGGCAGAGAAGCCTGGAGAACTTGTCCAAACCACAAAATTCCTTAAAGGGAATTTCCTATAAGCTAGGATTGGGCTGCAGGAGTTATCCAGTCTCACTCCCTGCTCTGAAAAATACTGCCTCAAACATGGTACGATCACAAATGAAGCTAAAAGAGCCTGAGCTAAGTCATGGTTAGGGGAGTTAGGTCCTGGTCAGATTGGTGTGTCCACCAGAACAGTGAGATGAGCTGCTCTCAGGTTTCGTAGCCTCGCTGGAGGAAGAGATCTCCAGGTCAGAGCACCTCTTGGTAGGTTGTGGAACTGGCATGAGTTGGTCACTATAAATCCCCCGAGATCACTGTGCAGCCTTAGTATTAGATACCCACAAACTCTTCATGCTCAACTTCTCTTAATTACAGTTCCTACTAAAAAGCGTCTACATAAAGACAATCAAAACAGCACAGTTAAAGAGCTCAGAACTCGATTTTTGCCATTTCTCAATTCTTGTTACCCTTTCTTTACTGCTGAAAAGCTTGTTACACCTAAGCTGATGCCACTTGCTGCCAAATAAGGAAGCAGTTGGTGTGCCAGTCATGCTTGAAGGCCCAGGTGCTCCGTGACATACCCAAGGCAGCTTGAAGTCTCTTAAGGTTTTCTTGTTCTTCAAACAAAGGGAAGAGAAGGGAAGGGAGAAGGAGAAGACCCTACTGTGGAAAGTGCACTGAAAAGCAGAAAGATTTTATTGAATATTTTTTCCATTTTTGTGGGAGAAATCAGAATTCCATTTTGGCAATATGTTGAATGTTTTTGGTTGGTTCAAGGGAGAGAGAAGAACCATCAAGAGAAGAGCCAACACAGATAGGCCTGATCATCTTTAATGCCTGACTGCCCAGCACCCATTATGCAGACAGGGTCAGAGCACACGTAGAAAGCTAACAGCAGAATAACATTACATTTGTTCCCTTTAATGCAGTTTAGCAGCTGAAAGCGTCAGCTTTCCCTCTAGAGATTCAGGCATTGGATCAGAGATGTCTTCTGGGATCTAAGGCACAGTTTTGATAGAGGCCAAAATTGGTTCAGACATCTAAGAGAACTGCTGAGCTGTGAGAATGTGCTGCAGGATGTTCTGCAGAGCAGAGCCCTGAGAAGAAAGGTAAGACTGCTGGCAGAGGGGAGAGTGTTGACAGAGGGATAACTAGCAGCTCAAGGGGTCTTGAAGAGAAAAAACAACGTGAAAAACATAAAAAAATCCTACAGAAACAAACTCAAGTGGCCCAAGGATGGCATCAACCATCAACCTGTTCCAAGCAGCAGCAGCAAAGCCAGCCCCTCTTGACCAAAGGCTGCACAACCAGCAGCCACTCCTTGGGTGCTTTACCAGGGGTGGTGAGCACCTTAACTTGTGAGCTCTGCCTGCCTGTTGTGTATAGACCAATAAATCAGAAGCTTTACTCTGTCGAGCTCTGAAATCCATTTCACAGAGGCTTGGTACATAGCAAGAGGCACCCAAATACACTGACCCCTGGGGGGAAGGTTACAAGAGAAGGGAGAAGGATTCAGTATGGGCAGTGCCTCCTCCTGTATCACCCCTTTGCAAATCACTGCCTTAAGAACCAAAGGAGGAGCTAGAAATAACACAGAAATGACATCTGAATTAATCCTTTACTGCAAGTTACTGAAGAAGGTGAGTTTCTACACCTCCTTGTAACCTTGCCATCCACAGCCAGCAAAGGGTGTGAGCTAATTGTTAAATTCAGTTCAACAAGTTCCTCATTAGGGGGAAATTACCTGAGTTTGAAATCTGCTAATTTTCCAATCAGGGTGAGTGTTTGCACTTGTGATTTGGAAATAATTAACACATGGTATAACATCAAAACCTATGTAAAGGCTAATGGTAGCAGGACTAATTTCCTTGGCATGAAAATGGCATGCTCAGTTTCCCCAAAGCTCTACTGCAATATCACCAGTATCTGCTGGTGCAGGGGGGTGGAATGTTCTAGCATTTATCTGGATAGATTCTCAACAGGGGTGTACTTTTTTAATGTCAATTTTGGAAACCAGAACTGTTATTTTTTCAAGGTTAGAAGAGTTTTAATTTTTTTTTAATTATTATTACTATTTTGAAAGGTGCTGTATTTCTTTCTTCTTATTATTAATGCAGACTTTCCCAGAATGGCTTGCTAGGTTGTCTCTGAAAGGAGAGCATAAACTCTCATTTTTAGGCTAGGGCCTTAGCCTGAGGTCTGCAAGCTTCTGACCCCTAAGGGCATTCCTAGGAAAATGAATGCCCTGTGGTAGCTGGAAAGAAAGTTTGTCTAGGTAGGGCAATGCATTAGGAAAGCATGTGAGAAACAAAGGCAAAGTTGGAAAACCCAAACTAATTTTCTGCCTTAAATTTTCAGCTATTAATACAATTCTGATCATCACCACTTAACTGTATTATCAGGTAATACTAGCTGGTCTGAACCAGGTATTATTTCCAGAACATGAGGCTACCCTTATAATTTAGAAGGTGGCACTAGTAGAAGCCAGTGCATTTGTGACCTCTCACCTCCAAGCTCACAAGGGAGAGGAGCGATTTCTTCTCTGGAGTCAGCTCCACCCAAGGGTGGGAGTGTTGACAAGATGGGTGTGACTTGACACCCGTGGACAAGGAGAAGAGCTGTCTCCACGTGAGCAGGCAGCCCGCAGCACAGCGCAGGAACATTAAGTATATTATCTGGAACAGTGGCTAGTCCAGAGGTGGCTGGGTTTCGGCCACAGGCACAGTGACACAGGGCCTGGTGTGTGAGCTCTGCTTGCCCACAATTCACATGGAAGGAGGGGGGGCTCTTTGCTGCCTTTTAGCCCCTAAGGGCTCCCCTAAGTGGAGCCTCTTGTAAAAAAAGCGAGCCAGTGAGTGCAGGGTAGCTTTAAATGGCATCTGATCTACCATCGTTCCATCAAGCAGCCTCCTTGCTGCAGCCTGCGGTGCCCTGGGTGGGAAAGGTGGCTCTGTCTTCTCCCACATCCACGGATATCTATGGCAACTGTTTGCACTGAGATAGGAGCTGTGTTTCAGGTACCTGTGAGTCAGCGCTCCGGAATTCTCTTACTGGGTTAATCTCTCTGACTTGGGTAACCTGTTTTGAACACTTCCAGTGTCTTAATTGTTTGGGGCTTTCTCTTCTCCCTGTGGTTTTGGATGAACACAAATGGAACTTGTGTTTCTTCCCTCCCAGAAGCAGCACTTGTGATTTGTCTGTGTGCCCATCAAGCCAGAAACACTACTCACAGGGCGAGGGGGGCTGCAGTTTCCACACAGGCTGCTGATGACTGTTTCTTGGTCAGTTTTGCTATTTATAGCTCATTGATCGTGAATGACTGTTGCTTCTGAAATCCTGGATTGTGGTTCTCTCATCCTTTTTTCTGTTGCTGTGCTCCTGTTCACCTGCCTATTTTTGTTCATGAATTCAGCTGCTCCTACTTCTGTGCTTCAGGAGAAATTGTTCACGTCTGAATTGGTTGCTTTGGTTCTAGGCAACGTTTCCTATGTCAGATTCCCAGAGCCATGAGAGCATCTTCCTTTTCCCTCTCTTACATGGAGCATTGCCCCCTCGCTGCTCAGATGTAATGTGAACAAGAGAGCATAAGCAAGGGAGCCTGAGGGACTAATGTATTATAATTCATGGGTTTGCTCTAAAATGATTGTTTATTTTTCTGAAGCTATTTATTTTCCCCATGTGCCTTATCTTTTACTTCCAAAAAGGATCAGGCTTCAAGCTCTGGTCAAATAACCCTTGTTTCATAAGGAATATGTTGGCCATTTCACTCTGGTTCTTACTGAGCAGTTATTGTGTCACAGAAGACACACCTGGCAACTGGGGGATGATTCTGTCTGTGGTGCCAGCTGCCCCGGGAGTTGCTGAGGAACCCACACCCCACGAGCAAGGAAGATCAAAGCCTTTAGGTCATCTGCCAGACTGAGTCCTGCCTGTTGCCTGCCTGTGGATGATGTTAAGGAGATAAAGCTCAACCAACTGTTTCTTCCTTTCTTATCCTTTTAGTTATGTGTTGCTTTCTACTAGGCAACCTCTTCCCCACTCCCTCCTCCCTTTGAAATTCTCTTCTTGGGGGCCTAAAGATGGTATCTTGGGGAGAACCTCCCACCTGCAGACCATTTTGGGGGTAACAGTCCCTACCACTGCAATGGGAGGTGCTGGGCAAACTCCCCTGGTGAGATGCTACCTTGTTTGGCTGCCTGCTGAGGACCCCAGGCACCTCTGAGCCCTCAGGTAAGTGTCTGTGAGGTTATGATGGGCTTTGCTGTCAGTATAGTTATGCATCAGAAAATCAGCCGGCTCCTGGAAGCTAGTATTAGTCTCTTAACAATAGTAATTAATTAAATGTTAGTTGGTCTCTTACCAGCAAACTGTGGAAGTCAAATGTAAATTACTTTCAGCAGTACTGGGGAAAAAAAATAATTAAAAGAATTACTAACTCTGTGATTCTCCCAGTGTGCATGTGCACACGCATGTCCTGCCTTGCACGGATTGAACTGAGTGACGGGCAAAACTGGTATCAAAGCAACGTGAACTAACTGCTGAGCACACCAAATAAAGGCTTTTGGGAGCCCTATCCAACATTAAAAACTACTTGACTATAATTGTTACACCAAAATTTCCCAATCATCCTGAGGGCTGTCAAGCCATTCTCTGTTTCTAAAGTAAATTGACCTGCTGTTAGAGGCTGGCCCAGCAGACAGCATCCCTTTGAAGGTAACAGGCAGGGGAGTGCTTTGTTCAGGTCCTCCAACTTCTGAGCACCCAAGGAGCTTGTGGAAGAACCCAGGGCTCAGGTTAGCCTTGCTTCTGCGTTGTGGTGCCCTCAGCTACAGCTTCTTGGGTAAAACTGTGTTTGTGAATCCCTTGCAAAGAAATTAATTGAAATTGTTCATGTAATGATTGTAATGGAATTTCGAATTGCTTTTGTATCATTAAAGAAGGGACAATGCTGGTATTGTACCAACATCCCCAACACTGGTTTTAGCCTCTCTCTCCCTCAAGGAAGAGAATGCTGATAAATGCAGAGAGATTAAAAGGGCTTAATTTGGTTTTATCATTCTTAATTTTCTAGACTTAAACCCACCCTTTGAATGGCTCCTTTTGAAGAAGCAATCCGATTCCTTTATTAGTTTAATAGGATTTGGCTAATATTACTGACCGTACTCATCCTCAAGCTGGATTTCCACTGATAGTCTGAACAGAATTCCCTGCTAAGGCAAATCTGCTCTGTAAGCAGTTGCAGCTGCCTGAGACACAACTTGCTACCCGTGCTCTCCCTCCACAGGAGTAACCAGTCTTTGTAGAAAACCTTTCCTTACTACAGAGGTAGGACAACTGTAACAAAGTGCCAGTTTTCTTAAAAATTGTGTGGGTTTTCTTTAAAATTGTGATGAGTTACTTCTAGATTTCCTTATCTTCTGCCTGTGCTGTTCTGCCACCTGAAGCTGCGAAAAGAACCCCTGTAACTGTCTCACACTGGAAGATTTGTGGTGAGATGCAGTTAGTAAAATT
Organism: Gallinula chloropus; assembly: GCF_964237585.1. NCBI lineage: Eukaryota > Metazoa > Chordata > Aves > Gruiformes > Rallidae > Gallinula > Gallinula chloropus. Next base: position 128,121,207 of record NC_140085.1, on the reverse strand, counting down.
GGACTGACCATCTCCTCCCTCCCCCATCCCCCAAATTCTTTCTGCTATTCTAAGCAAGCTACAGGCTGACTGCCTGGCAATGTGCAACAGCTACCCTCACCCCTGAGCCAGCCCAGGGGGTTTCTCTGTCTTTTTTTCCCGATCACTAATTATCACTGATAATGGCAAGCATGTACCACATGGTGCTTTCCCTGTCTCTGGCATCTTTCCGCTTGTCCTGTATCGCAGGCAGAAGAACACCCATGTTTGTAGTCTGTATAGTCCCCTATGTTTTTTCTTTTTACTTGTGAACATAATTCTCAGAATTATGGAAAAAAGAAGTTAAGCATCCCCCCATGAGGCATTGTGCTAATTGAGAACATCGTTAGTTCCCCTGATATGTAACATCTGCTCTGTTCTCACTGAGCAGGTCCCCTGAGACAAGCCTGCCTGGTCTAGTGTTTGCTTGGTGGCCCCACACGTCATAAGGAGCTAAGTGCAGTTACCTTGATCACATCTTCGCAGGTAACGTGTTTTGCTTTTGAAACACGCGTGTGCAGAAGTGGCTGAGGGCAAGGGAAGGAAGGGGAAGCGTGGGCGGAGGAGGGGTGGCTGCCAGGGATGGCGGCAGTAATTCTCCAGCAGCAGCAGAGGTTCCAGTACGCTGTCACTGGGGCAGCGAAGGGGCTGGGGTTGATACCCGTGCTACCATGGGAAATAATTTATTGCTATTCTCCAGTCCCTCCGGGGGCTTTAGTGCCAGATGTACCTTGAGAAGGAGCTTCATTCTGCTCGTGAAGTCAAAGTCCCTGGGGTAACTCCCCGCTCTGGTTAGGAAGGGCGGAGGAGGATCTGATAATCTGCCAAAATCATAGTGTGCCACCCTCCTGCTCCCCCGTGGTTTCACAGCCGAGGCACTGAGGAAGCACCCACGCGTAGGGCTGCTGTGTCACAGGTCAGCCGGACCTATTGCGTGATCAGTGGCTGCGCTGAAGAGCAAGCCGCTGAGCCCGCTCCCTCTCCCTTCCTCCAAGATCCGGGGAGCCAGAAGGGGAGACTCCAGCGGCCTGGAGCAGCACCCCGCGTAACATCTGTGAGGCGCAGGCGTCCTGTGGAGCAGCGAAGCGAGCAGCAGCAGGCGGCCCGCAGGCCTCCGGTCTGACCCAGCGCGCTGCCCGGCCCCGCGCCCCTCAGTCACTAGATGGCACGCTTCGACAGCTCACCGCGTCCCCGCTCCGCCTCGCCGGGCCCGCCGGGCACCGCTTCCCGCCCTCTCCTCCTCCTGCGGACTTTCGTCTTGTCGCTGCGGGTCCCTGCCCGCCCGCCTGCCTCGGCACGCTCACCGAGGACGAGGCAAGGCCCCGTGTCCCTGCCTTCGGGCATGCTTCGGGTAGCCTTGCCGTCCGTCCTTTCGAAGGTCGGCCCATTTTTGAGGGCTGTCTGCACAAAGCGAGGTGAACCCGGCTTGTCACACCGCTGCGAGGTTTGGGGCATCTGGGATTGGTTTTAGGAGAAATACCCGCTGGATTCCGTTTTGAATGAATGGTATATCCCTAGAGAAGAGAAGGCTGGGGGGGGGGGGGGGGCTCATTGCAGTGTTCCAGTACCTGAAGGCAGCTTATAAACAGGAGGGGAATCAACTTTTCAGAAGGGTAGACAATGGCAGGACAAGGGGAAATGGATTGAAGCTAAAGGAGGGAAGGTTTAGATTAGATATTAGGGGGAAGTTCTTTACAGAGAGAGTGGTGAGGTGCAGGAACAGGCTGCCCAGAGAGGTGGTGGATGCCCCATCCCTGGAGGTGTTCAAGGCCAGGTTGGATGGGGCCCTGGGCAGCCTTGTGTAGATCCAGGTTTGGAGGCTGGTGTCCCTGCCTGTGGCAAGCAGTTGGAACTTTATCATCCTTGCGGTCCCTTCCAACCCAGACCATTCTATGATCCCTTCCATCACTTGAGTCACATTCCCCAAAATATTTAGGAGTACCAGTTGTTGTCACTGCTACCAGTAGCATGAGCAGTAGGAATCAAAACTGGTTTACCTTCTAAGCATGCCTGTAGAGGGGAAAAAAAAAAAAAGCCAATTGAACCAGGTGACTGGCAGCAGTTTGTCATCCCTGCTCAGGTCCTACTGTACCAGCCCTGCCAGGTGGCACTGCTTCTCCTCTGCCTCTGCACTGCAAAATTCACAAATGCAGCAAAGGTACTCCTGTTGCACCTCTAGCTCTGGTGTTCAGTCCTGCCGACATATGACCTAGTATGGTCCACGAAGCTACCTACATGTTCAGGTGGCTCCTGAACCCTGCCTTCCAAGTGGAGGCACTGGCGTGGGGACCTTGGTTCTCTGCCTTGTGTTGAACTCCACCCCATGCCCAGCACAAAGCAGGTAACTCCTGGAGGATGCATTTTAAATGTGTCTGCACCAATGTTTCAAACTGGATTAGCATTTGTAAAACAAGTCTCCTCATTGTGTTTCTAACATTTTGGGCTCTGCCTAGTGCTGATCTCTAAGCACTAGAGCAGGATGCATTTGGGGGGGGGGGTGCTCAAGGTTGAGATGTGCTCTACCCTTTAGCAGCTGCCAGCAGGCTTTCAGCCCACAGGGCCAGCCTAGAGCTGGGCCAAAGTGTGCATAATGGCAACACCAAGTCCTCAAAACAAACCATTGCACTGCACAGATTTTATGGAGTCATACAGTCATAGAGTGGTTTGGGTTGAAAGGGACTGCAAAGATCAACCCTATGGTGCCACACTACCTGCCAAATGTGGGTGGAGAAACTGTTCCTGACACTTAATGTGAAATTTCCCCCGTTTTTTTTTTTGTGAGCAGCCTTTGAATCTGTCCCTCACCTATCCCTGTACTGTATGTTGCTTCCTTCAAATAAAAGAGAATTTTTCCACCATTTAGTGAGAACATGCTCACTGTGCAGTGTTTTCCTTTCTTTGCCCCTGTATGAAGTACCAGCCATGAATGTCTCAGGGATTTGTTCTGCAGTGTTGATGGGCATGATAGCAGGCACAGGAAATGTCCTGTTTCACACAGAGAAGTAACATAACTCACTGCCCTGCCCCACAGTCTGTGGTGCCTAGGGGTTGGAGCATTTAAAGGCACGCTACAATTTGCCATCTGCGAGGATTCAGTTATATGGGGTGGCTGTTTTCACCTAATCATTCTGCTTTGGAATAGGATGTATGAAATCCAAGCTCAATGTGCCCTCTAGTGAAAGCCTAGTCCTGCTTGTGGTTGGAGGCACAGTCAGAATTCAATGTCCTAGTTTATTCTCCCTTTCACTGTGGCTAGAGAGAGCCTGCTGATTCTTCATCCCTTGACAGCAACCCCTTCTGTTAGACACCATTGCGATCTGGCGATTCATGTTACCCATCTCCATTTCAGTTTGTGGCATGTGGTAACTTCAGGCCTTGAAGTCTTACTGCGTGGCCAGAAGAAATGAAGCAGGGGCAGAGGGAGGAGAGGAAGAGAGCCAGGACTAGCACTCACGCCTGCAACCTTTGCTCAATGTATCATTCTTGTTGGGCACCCTCTACTATGCCAAATGACTGCAAGGTTTAAAACCATATTTGTATCAACCGATGCATACATAGCTACAACAAACAGGTTACTCAAGTATTAATGTTATTTAAGCACAGGCTACTCAGTCCTTACTAGTATTACTGGCCAGGCAGGCAGCTGTTGGTCAGGGGAGGAAGTTTTAATCTCCCCCCATTACTCTCCAGCTAATTATTGCTGCCTCCACAAGTTCCCTTCTGCCCATGTATTTACTTTCCTGCAGCTTTACACCTGGACAGCAACTTCTTAAGCCATACTCAGCTGTGCCATGGCAAAAGCAAGCCTTGGGTCACGGGCAGCTGAACATCTGGGCTGCTGTTTAGTGTTTGAAAGTTAGCTGCATGTTCCATCAGAACGAAGGTCTCTCTGTTGCAACACCCAGAATGGTGTCACACTGGTCATTAACAGTGGGGTTTTCTCAGTTGTGATTCGGGCAGGTTAGACTACTGGCCCTCCAGATATTTTGCTACTATAGTGAAGAATCACAGAATGTTAGGGGTTGGAAGGGACCTTGAAAGATCATCTAGTCCAACGCCCCTGCCAGAGCAGGATCACCTAGGTTAGGTCACACAGGAAGGTGTCCAGGCGGGGTTTGAATGTCTCCAGAGAAGGAGACTCCACAGCCCCTCTGGGCAGCCTGTGCCAGGGCTCTGTCACCCTCAGAGTGAAAAAGTCTTTTCTTATGTTCACATGGAACCTCCTGTGCTCCAGCTTGCACCCGTTGCCCCTTGTCCTATCACTGGACGTCGCTGAAGTTCAGGCTAGACAGTTTATCTTAACATTAATGACAGAGTCCTTGAAATAACCACTGGTTATATCACAGAAAGTCTTCCACGTGAACAAAGCAGTTTTGTTTTCTGAAAAAAAAATAATCTTCTAGTAATAGAGGATGTCCCACAGGCTCAGACAAACTGTCCTGGTGGTTGCTTTAATACCTTAAGAAGGACCGAGTGCACCAAAACGCTTTCAGCAAGACGTGCTGGTTTTGAAATAGGCTGTAAAAGATCTGAACAACACATTTTGTGGTAGAGTCTTTTGTAGAGGACAAAGAGAATATTAGAACCCACTGCCTGAAAGTTCAGATCTGCAGGAAGAAGACCAAGGTTTTTGGATGGCAGAGCGGAACTCCTCCAGGTATCTGATAACAGAAAGCAGCACTTACTTATCAGAAGCCGCACACGCGGAGAATGAAGAATGTGATCTTGGTGGGGCAGCTGGAAAAAAAAAACCCTCTTTGATTTGCCAGTTAATCAGAATGTACTGCAGAGAAATCAATATAAGGATAATCTCATTTGCTATTTATTTCTGGCTGATATTTTCACAGGCTTTGAAATGTGCATTTCATCAGTCATCTACTCTGAAGAGGACCGGCATGAATTTCAACACTTCTGCTATTTTTTGCCTACAAAATATTCAAAATTGTTTCTGCAGAAGCTATGGGCAGCAGTGGGGGACATATATTTAAAGAAATTTGGAACAATAGATCACTAGAGATTAAAATAAAAATGGAAATGACATTCTGGATGCAGGGGGCAAATAAGTATTGCATTTACCATCCTTCAGCACTTCGCATGTACGGACTACTCCTGAGTAGCTGCGTCTTGGAAATTTTGGAAGCCTGCTTGTCTTTTGAAGCCTACGAAAAATGCAGATTCAAGCCCTTCATTTTATGCTAATGTAAACAGGTGAAGGAGAATACCAGTTTGTTGGAACAAGGGAATTAGCATGTGAATGGGGAGTATGGGATTTCTCCCTCTTGAAAAGGCAGTTTTCAAAGTAGAAACTAGAACTTCAATCTCTGACTGTGATTTTTCTCTTTTCATTTCCCCAGATCGTGTGACTTGTAGTGCATTAACAGCCTTCCAGCCTGTCCCCCCACTTGCAGGTGCTGTCATTTTAACTAAGCCATCATCTACAAATCTAACCATCAACAACCCAACTTGGTTTCTCTCCCCGCTTCCTAAACTGTTCCTTTGGATCTCAGTTTCAGGTTTCAGGACTGACAGTTATAAAAAATATTTACAAAGAAAGAACCTGACTGGGAGACCAGCCCGGACTCCCTCCTTCCTCATCAAAACCATTTTTCTCAGAGGACTGCATCATCAGCCTCAGAGGAGAGGTTTGCCTTTGGTGCCAATGTATACTCCTTGCAAACAAAACAAGCTAGCAGCAGCATGTCGCTGAGTAAGCAACAATGCAGTGATGCAGGAGAATTAGTGCCTACTAAAGGGAAAAGACTTGTGGAGATAACTTCAGGAATGTTTTGGACACAGGCAGCCATCCACATGTCTAAAACCACGCAGCTCAGACAAAGCAGTCACATACTGTGACATGCCAAACCACCTTCAGCAGAGACCAAGACGTTCGTTGCTCCCACGAGGTAAAGACACAGGCATCTCTGCTGTGAATGGAGTTACCCAATGAAAGCCAGTTTTTGCTTTCTGAGCTCCTCTCCTCTGTCTCCGCCTCCTCCATTGCCCCAAATTAGTCAAGGTAACCTGCCCTGCATCTCAAACACCTGCTCGCGGTTGTGCGCCGGTGTGTGTGTGTTCGCTCTCCTTCATTGCATTTTATTTGCCTTTGATTAATGATTAAAGCAAAACTAAACCACTGTAGCTGATTTTAAGTGCCTCCTTTAGCAGAAATGGAGCTTGCAGTAAGTCTGCTCCAGTGGCATGAGCAGTCCTGCCTCTGCCAGCGCCAGAGCCGGGCACCTCAGGGGTGTACAGTGCACAGCACCGCTCTCCAGCCGAGTCCTGCAAACACGACTTGGTGTGATGCTCTCTGCTGCACCCAGCCCCTTGTACCTGTGAATGCATTCACACGACTTTGAGAACAACATTTTACTTGGCAAAAACATGGAGATGTTTCAGGTTTATCTGCTTATTTGTTTGGGGCAATCCCGGTAGCCTTAGGAAGGAACGCTAGTCTGAGCTTTGTACAGTGACTGGATGTTCCCACTGCAGTGGCTGAAATCGGTCCCTGCTGCGCTGCCGGCTGGAAAGGTGGCAGGAGATGCAGCTGTAATATGCCACTTTAAAGGCTGTAAAGCTCTTGTTTCTCCTGGCGATGCCAATGTTTGCCTTCCTGACTAAGTGACTGACGCGTTGATGCAATAGCTGCTTTGCTCCACAGGGGGAACATAAGACCCTCAATAAAACAAGTGTTTATAGTCACAAGATTACAAAGGTTGTTTGTTTTCGTTGGTTTTTGAAAAGGATGTGTACTTGTCTTCATTGCCCTACTGGGCAGTAGAAGTTTTCCAATCAGTTCAGTGGAAATCTTGATTGGTGTAGCTCTGGCAGGGTTGACAATTTGTAATGAGCTGTAATGTCTTCCAAAAGGATTTAGCATAAGGCACCTGTAATCTGCTTGAGAGAAGGCAATTTAAGGGGTAGCTGGTGGGGAAAAACTGTACCAGTTTTCATTTCAGGTTGCCCCACCCGTCCTTTGAAACCAGGAACTGGTGTCATGTTCCCAAATCTGCCTTACACTGTGTGCTGATTTAGATGAAGCCGTGTCCGTCCCCACCACCCCCTCCCCACCTGATGGTTGAACCAGAAAGCTACTGCTATAATTGAAATCAGGCTGTCCTTAAAGATGAGATACTTTGATATGACAGGGAAAATCTCATGCTGAAAGGAGTGGCTCTGCTTTTACCTGGGTTCCTTCACAGCCCTGGAGAGGATCTGTAAGTTCTTTAGGTGAGGAGTGGGGGAAGCAGGAGCACTTCTCTGCCTCACAGATTTACCTCCCTAATGTTGGGCTTGTGCCCTCAGTGGGGCAGGTTTAATAGGACACGCAAAAAAAAAAAGGGAAGATAATAATAATAATAACAATAACAAATATTAATAATGTATTGTCGTGGTTTTGCCCCAGCCGAGAGCAGAGCACCACACAGCTGCTTGTTCTTTAAAAGGGGGTGGGGGGAAAGTTGAGGGAGGGGGAGAGGGAAGGAGGAGAAACATCAGTGTGTTATCAGCACTGCTCTCATCCTAACTCCCAAACCAGAAACATATATACACAAAACAAGCAATGAACAGCACAATTTCTCTCCCCCCAAAGTCAATGGTATGTGAGAACCCCAACTGCCATGCAAGACCCCCAAATTACCCAGGCTCAAAATCAGATGGAATTGCAAAGTCCGCCCGTCTGCAGGCAGCGCTCCATGACAACTCCAGGCTGGCTTATCTAGAGCTATTAACTGCCAGGTGCCCTTTGATTCTTAAGCCTGAGCATTGCCAAGGCAGCCAAGTGACTTTCGGCTGGGGCCAGGCCACTGATTCTTTCCCAGGTCTGTCTCACCTTCCTACTTTCCTTGAAATTGTTTACCAAGAGATATCTTAAGCTGTTTTTCTACATCGTGAAATGTTATTCTTAGGAGGTCCTTTTGGTTTGTTCTGCGTGGCAAGGCTGAATGCTGTGCTGTATGGAGCTGAATGGTTGAAGTGTGCTTTTCTCCCACGTCCTGCAAGCGCACGTGCTCATAGAGAAGTGCCTCATGTTTGTCTTTGTCTCTGTCTGAACCCACATCCACCATAACGATCGAATGGAATGTCTGTGTTTTACTGTAAAGAAGCTTCTGTGATATCTGCATAGAGGGCCAGGAGGCTGCTTTGGCAAAACATTTTAATAAAAAGCATTTGTCAAAAATTGAGACGTTGAAAGAAAGAATTAAATTTAAACAAATTCCTTGCTTAAATTTGGAATTTTAATGGCAGGCAATGGACTGAGACTGTACATAAATACAATTTACAGAAAAATTCTCAATACTGAGTAACAAGAAATATGAAAAGCAGCTTCATAATTCCTATTCTATAATCACAGCATAGTTGGTTGGAAGGGACCTCTGGAAGTCATCTGGTCCAAGCCCCTGCTCAAGTGGGGCTCCCTCTAACTGGTTGCCCCAAACTATGTCCAGATGGCTTTTAAAGATGGAGACTCGATAACCCCTCCGGGCAGCCTGTGCTATGGCTCCGTCACCCTCGCAGTGAAAAAGTGTTTCCTGATGTTCAAAGGGAACTTCCTGTGTTCCAGTTTGTGCCCATTGCCTCTGGTCCTGCCACTGGGCACCACTGAGAAGATCCTGATTCCATCCTCTATGGGCCCTGTCTCTTGGTATTTAAAAGCATCACTAAGATCCCCTGGAGCTTTCCCTTTTCCAGGCTGAACAGGCCCAGCTCTCTTAGCCTGTTCTTATAGGAGAGAAGCCCCAGTTCCTTCATCATCTTTGTGGCCCTTCATTGGACTGCCTCCCTCCAATATGCTTGTGTCTCTCTTGTACTGGGGAGAGCTGGACACAGTACTTCAGGTGTGGCCTCCCCAGTGCTGAGTACAATGGAAGGATCACCTCCCTCAACCTGCTGTCCATGCTGGCAATAATCATAACAACTGAAATATTTTTTCACAAATAAAATTATTAAGAAGGATGAAACTAAATTATTCTGTAGAAGAGAACCATTTTACATTTAGGCTTTCTGATAAATTAGTGAACTCAAGCCTATAACATGAGAAATGCAACAATGATCCTCTTAATACATGAGATGTGATTTGGAAGGATGATGTAGTTTGGATGAAAACAACAGGAAACTATCTTAGGAGTGGTGTGCATTGCCTAATGTTTCTACAGTCAGAATCTGATACTCTGCTGACCATCACTGCAGCACATCTAAAACATTCCATATGCATAGTAGCCACATATTTGGTCTTTGTCACCTATAAGATGTCTGTGAGAAGGAAAGGGGATCGTTTCACTGGTACAGTAAGGCATTTATTTGGTATTGAGAACAGCATGGCCAGTGGGTTGATGGGGGTGATTCTGCCCCTCTACTCTGCTCTTGTGAGACCCCGCCTGGAGTTCTGTGTCCAGCACTGGGGTCCCTAGTACAAGACAGACATGGAGCTGTCGGAGCGAGTCCAGAGAAGGGCCACGAAGATGATCAGGGGACTGGAGCACCTCTCCTGTGAAGACAGGCTGTGAGAATTGGTCTTGTTCAGTGTGGAGAAGAGGAGGATCTGGGGAGACCTAATTATGGCCTACCCATACTTAACGGGGTCCTACAGGAAAGTGGGAGAGGGATTGATCACCAGGGAGTGTAGTGACAGGACATGGTGCAATGGCTTCAAGCCGAAAGAGGGCAGGGTTAGGTTACACATTAGGAAGAAATTCTTTACTATGAGGGTGGTGAGGCCCTGTCACAGTTTGCCCAAAGAGGCTGTGGAAGCAGGGGTTGTAGAAGCCCCATCTCTGGAGGCGTTTAAGGCCAGGTTGGATGGGACTTTGGGCAACCGAAAGACTTTGGTCTAGTGAGGGTGTAAAAATGTAAAAATACAAACTACAATAAACAAATCAAAGACTAATCTTAACAGGTGACAAATTCTACAACAGGTCTAAGGGTGACAAGCTGGTAAATACCATACCATGATAACCTGCAAGTCAGGAGACAAAAGCAAAACGTGAGAAAATATAGCCTTACACCTAGTATTGTTATCCTCCACTTCACTGTGCCTAGCTCTGAATGATTATTTTTCATGTTTCACCTTTCACTTATGTGCATTAAAAAAGGATAGTGGGGTTGACACTAGTCCCCTCATGTTCTCTTCTGAGTGATGAGAAATATGAAGCAAAGGACAATTTCTTCCAGCAACTCCCTCCAGCACTGCTTTACCTCATGTGATTGCTCATGCAAGGCTGGCTGGATGTTTTCTGTAAAGAAGTCCAGCTCATATTCGACATTGTATCTTACCTGATCTTCTGATCTTCTATGATTCTATGATCTGGAAACATAGGATTTAATAGTTGTGCTGTAGCATAAACAAGACACAGCCCCTGTGAGCTACGGGTTACAGATATCTAAGCCCACTTATACTGTAGCTTCAGTCATGACTGTGCCTGATGAACCTTTTCTTTCCTTTCCCCTGACATAGAAAAGCCATCTTGTATCTTATTCAGTATGCGCGCACCAACATCAAACCACCAGCCAATATTGGTCAGGCGGTTAAGGGCTGGTGAACGTCTATGGCACACAACTGAAAATGGCTTCTAAAGGCAAGTATTCATCAACCTTAATAATAACAATGGTCTGTGCTTTTCATTCTGCTTTTCGGTGTAGCGATCACACACCACTCCCAGTTTCAGCCAAGAAGAAAAGCATTAAAACTACATGGATGGGGAAAGGTTATTAAACAGCCGACATTGTCATGTTTGGTATTTAGTTGCTTAATGAAGTCTGAAGATGACCTCGGACCATCAGTAATTCCACTCTTATCCATGTCCACATCTATATCTAATCTTTTAAAGCTAATCCAGGCTACAACAAATGTGTAGACCTGAGTGATGGTGCAATATGGAGAAAGTAAGACTTCCAGGTAGTCAGGTCTCTGCATAGAATCTATTTTTTTTGCCTGAGGAATAGCATTTTATTACTCCTGTTATCTCAAAACACACATCTACAAGCAAACACTGAAGCAGAAGTTTCATTTCCTCCCTGAAGCGCTCAGGCTGTGCTTTCCCACTGACCATCAGAATAATTTTCCAAACTAGCTGCATACTATATTTGGTTGGTAGAACAACTGAAAAAAGTATTTTGTTTGTTTCTCTTGTTAAGTTACAGTATTTTCCAGTCATCTTCTTCGAAGAGGAAATTCTGCCAAATGCTATTCCTGGAAAAGCCACCCACTATTGACAGCAGGCCTTGAAGCCTGAATTGAGGCCTACTACATTAACAAACATTGAATGCACAGAGAGGCCAACTGAACAGAATGCACTTACTTCCCCCACAGACTATGTATATAAAGACAAATTAAAACGTTGCAGGATTCCTCTTTGGAACTGGTCTTGAGCCCCACTGGAGGCACAGATCTGAGCAACCACATCTGCGTCTTGATATGACTCCTCACTGTTAATAGGAACTGGAAACTAGGATTGTGATGCAAGAATGGTTGTACAGTATGTATCAGAAAAGCCTCTTTCTAACCCCAAACTAGTGCTATTAGAACCCCAACAGGGCTTCTTGTATTAGTGGGAGACACAATCTTCCTTGTAATGGTTCTTTCCTTTCTCCTTGCCAAACCTCATCTGCCAGAAGTTATGCTTAAGACTACTTTGTTAAGTTGCAGTAAACAGACATCATCACTGTATTGGCCCATTTGCTCATCTAGAACAGCCTATGAGTTTGAAGACTATTGCAGAAAATAAAATTAATTATTTCTTACTGTTTACAATAAAGAGGAACTCCAGAATCTGGCAAAAAGCGGTATCAGCTAAAGGTGAAAAAGTCTATTTGAAGTTCAGGATGTCACAAAAAGGTTAAAGATTGTGTTTAACTTGTGCTGTGTAAACCAGTTCAGTTTCTTTACTGTGCACTTCCAAATCCATAATAAATAAAATGAATAAATACATGAAAATGGGAACAATTAAAGCTTAGTGGTTGAATAAATCATCAAAAGTGGTTTTAACAGAGAAACTGAAGAAGCTACAGTTATTGGTTTAGACTTCCCATGGGCTGAAGTTTAGATTAAAACCCCTGCCAAATCATGTGTAAATCTATAAAGTGAAAAAGCCCGATGAACTCTGGGTTAATAAAACATATCAGGTCAGACAAATCTGATACCCAAACCCGCTCTAATTGCATGTGTGTTATGTAAAGGCATCCTAGTGCATGTAATGCTTATTGATTTCAGGAAAGCACTTATGACACTGAATTATAAAACTTTTAGCATTTGGTGCATGAGATGCAAGGAAATATCCTAATGGGGCAAAAAGGAGACTGATCGATGTGGAGGAACAAAGTGATGTATCGCTGCACTTTCATTGGACAGAACTGTTAGTGGAACAACAGAAGTTCTCCTCAGTACAAGGTGGGAAGACACGTTTGCCAAGGTCTGGGAGAGGAGGCAATCAGACAATGCATCTGTGCTTCCCTAAAATGCCTTTTTTTTTTTTTGAGAGAGAGAGAGAGGGGAAAATGGTTGATAATTCATTACAAAGGGTGCATTTAGACTCAGAATTTTTTATTACTTTGTTTCTTGGCACAAGGGTAACACTGGAAAGTGCAGCTCAGGAGTTGGACTTACTCTCTGAAAGGTTTTTAACATTCAAAGCCCCACAATGACAAACATGACAGCTCTTCTTCTCAGTTGTTTCTGGAACTGAACTCCTAGACTATTTTCTTTAAAGAATCACATTAAATGGGTGAATTCTCAGAGAAAAATGTTCTGATGTTTCCATAAAACCCATGACGCTTCCTGGAACCTTTAGTTCTCACGTCATGGGTTGCATTCCCACATGTAATGACCACATTTACTTTAAACTCATGCCTTTTAAGTGCTATCAATCTTCTGACCATTATGAGTAAAAGCCTATCCCAACTTACCCATCTGAGTGTATAAATATTAGGAAGAGATAAGTCTTTAAAAGTATAAACAGGTCTTTTTTAAGTTTAGGAAAGCTTCCTGAAGAAACCTCATCCCGTTCTAGCTCTATGTGTTCCCAATGTGGCTTTACACAACCCACTACATGAATCTACCCTTGAAAGAACGTAATGGCAGGTGGGAAAATACAGAGGTGTTATCGAGAAAAATTAGTACTATGAACAGGAGGAATGTGTGTGAAACGTCACGCTGCCCTATACCAGTTTTTCCCGTTCTGTGCTCTTTTATTTCTGTCATCATGTAAAAAGTACTTCGGGACTATAATTCTCTGTGTGAATTTCCCCCAAATAACTGTTATTGGTTACTGTTATTGTTAGTGTTTCAATTGTATTATACCCATTCTCAACGAGTGCTTCTGAACTTTAAGATACAGAGGTTACAATAACTCCAATATAGAGGCTTTTTTTTTGTTAAAAAATTACTATGAATTCCACAAAGTCAATGTGTCTAGCAAACACTAATAACCATGTTTTCTTGGTTCACGGTTTAACATTCCTTTTTCCCTCCTCTGACATCCATACAAAGAAGTTCATTATGCTGAATCCCCTGCAGCTAGTTTATAGACCTACCAAGTATTCTGCAGTGAGGAAAAAAACAAGCTTTGCTAAGGAGATTATGGCTCTGCTGCTTTAACAATCTAGAATGTTTTCTGCAAATAAATCTTAATTGGACAAAACATTAAATGCAAAAGCTTTGCTCCCTGAAAAATGAAGTCTACATAATACAAAGGTCTGGAAAGAGCAAGATCTGAAAATGTAACACAATTCTGATAGCCAGGTTGTCTGGGTGGAGTTTTGCTACAAATTTCTATAGGAATAGGAGTGAATCTCCAGTCATAACCAAACAATAAGAAAGCTGAAACTTAGGGAAGCCTTTCTTTTCCAGTATACTTAATTTTTTGCCCACAAGTCATACAACTGTTCTTTATTCATCCCTGCAGCTCCACTGAATTCAAGAATATAGACGATTTACATGCATAGAGGAGGAGCCTGTAGCAGCAGAGGCTCAAATATGTATGCTCTGCCATCGGGGGACACTCCCTCCCCATCTTATCCAAAGGCTGGTTTTTTTAATAACAGGCACTGAAGTCAGTGGGAGGCTGTTGGCACTTAAAACTTTTAAGGGTAGGAAACGCCAAAAAAGCTTTAGGTTATGTAAATATGCTCTGCATCAAATTCCATGTTTTAGGGAATCTCTCTGCACCAAGACCCATCTTGCCTCTCAAAGTCTGCGTGGTTTGTGAGCCAGAAGCATTGATTTCACAACTCCAGCACAAGAAAAGTAATTAAGACAAGATTGACTACTCGGATTCAATGACCTATCTCCTCCCATCACAGTGATGACCCAACAAAAACTCATTTGATGTGTCACGAAGGCTGGGGCTCCTTGAGAGCTCCCCAGGAGGGGGCAGGTAGGGACAGTTGGGCTGGGTGGTGCCAGGACACCCCCAGCTTCTCTGGTCCTCAGCGCAGGGTTCTGGCAGGTGTCAATACCAAGACCCCAATTCACTCACAGGTGCTGAGGTTTCTGATTGCCTGCATGCCCAACATTTTTTAACTGAACAGGGACTGAGATGCTCTGGCTACCAAAGGGCATGGTAAAGCTGGGGCATTTTTGATCCCTAGTCCTCTTCTAGTTATTCTGGAATTTAACTGGAAAGTATGCAAATAATACCCTTCATAAAAGGGAGATGCTAAGCACTTACAAAATTCAGGAGTTAGGTAGATAACTGTGCTGTAATTACCTTTTCCTAAGAGGCAAGTCCTTTCTTCCCTGGACTTTGTATCATTTAAACAAAAACTCACGGAGACACCCACAGAATGAGCTGCAGGAAGCATTTGTCTTATGTGAGTATGGGAACAGTTTTCAGGGAATTAGATCTATTGGTTACATCATCAGTTCTCCCACATTGAAAGAAGCTTCCAAGAGTCCATTTGATGAGAAGACTGTGGCTCTGTCTTCCAGTGACTTTGCCCATGTCTTCATTATGGTTTTATTCTGTATCAGCATAGACAAAAACGATTCCAACTGTCACACGGCCCTATTACTATAGGTTTAAATAGTGCCCCCCAAAGTGATGCTGTGACAATGTTTATATTGCCACAAAGATTTTGTGTTTAGAAAGATAACTCTGTAGGTAACTGTTGCCTTGCTATTTTTTTGAGGTGGAAGTGAAATCAGACCAGGATTGCTTAAAAATGTGAAAGGTATATAAAACCAAGTGTCTCAAAACTTGGCAATGTGTCATTTTTTTGAAGCTGCTAATTTCATCTTAATTTGGGGAAATACTGTTCTGTCTTTAACTCAAAATGGTAACTATTTTCCTAGAGATGATCCCACAGCTCATTTCAGTTATGCTATAGATAAATCAAAATCAAATCCTGAAGTGTGCGTAACAAAAGTTTTAAAACACTTTTCCTCATCTGCCAAAAAAAGCTTCAGAATTACAGGAGGCGCTTCTTTTTGTCAGCCTTGATTACATGACATGCCTCTTCAAGGCAGTCATTTCTAGAACCTGCAATTGAAATGATTTTAAAACGTTTTCCTGCTATTAGAAGTTATTTTGTACATTAGGTCAGGATTTCTCAATCTCAACTCCTGCAAGGACAATCACGATAGGAAGGATGGAGAGAGGCTTTCAGTAACTGAAGAGTACCTGTTTCTTGTGTGAGTCAGTTATAAATTAGAGTAATATCTTGTACGCACTGAAATTTATATTGAATTCATCCGAGAAAAAAAAAAATAAAGCAATTTGTGACCAGTTATTTGTCATAAATGTACCTAAACTATATTGTAGCAAAGCAGGAAAAAAAAAAAGACAGTGATTCCATTCAATGGTGCATTTGAGCTCTCAAGCACCCGGCTTCACTTTTGATTTTAGCAATCAAGATTAATTTCAATTGTATTTTGGTTCTTTCTCAGATAAAAATGGATTTTTTTCAGGAAATTTTAGGTATTTGAGACTTGATGGCCGTTGGACGTGGCCTGTCTTCACAGGGCACAGAGAGGTCAGAGATTTGGCAGGGCTGCAGCTGCACTAGGCCTCGTGTTACGGTACGGTGGTCTTCCACCTTTCAACCTCGTTCTCTCCATTGCTCGGCGCTTGTTGAGGCACCCCCTCCTTCAGTCGTTTAGCTCGGCCCTCCCCCCTTCCCGCCCACGGAGCCGGGATCAGCCCCAGCTCCCTGTCAGGCACCCTCCTCGCGCCGCCCCTCGCGGCGATACGCCTGCGCGCCAGGGCGCCCCGGCCGTTGAGGAAAGGCGGCTGACGAGGGGCACGCGCGTCGCTCGTGCTCGCTCCTGTCCCGCACCGCCCCTCCCTCCCTCCCTCCGCCGACGTGCGCGTGCGCCGGGCTGGGCGGGAGCGCGCTCGGCGGGGCGGCTCCCTTCGCTCGCCCCTCCCGCCGGGCCGGGCTTGGCCGGGCCGGGTTTGGGCTGCAGAGGGCGACAGGCTGGCCGCTCCCCTGGCATGAGCGCGGGTGGCTGTGCCGCCGCCGCCTTAGCGCCCTAGTGCCGCTGCCGGGAAAGGGAGCGGAGCGGCGGAGAGGAGCCGGGCGGACCGCGCCGCGCCATGCGGCTGTGCGGGGCGCTGCTGAAGAGCCCCATCCCCAAGCAGATCGAGTACTACTCCCGCTTCTCCCCCTCGCCCCTCTCCATCAAGCAGTTCCTCGACTTCGGTGAGTGGCGGGGGCGCCCGCCGTCCCCCTCCCCGTTACACCCCCCTTCCCCCCCCCCCCCCCCCCCCTTCCCCACGCCGCTGCGGTAGCGGGGTGAGGCGGCAGGTGTGCGGGGCTCACCCCGGCTCTCCCGCCGCGCAGGAGCGGCGAGGGCCCTTTCGGGGCGGGCTGGACCCGGGGGGAAGCGGCGGCTGAGGCCGGCGCTTAGGCCTCGTCTCCTCAGCGAGCATCTGGGCGATGGGGCCCGGCCCTGCGTGCGGCCTGGGGAGCCCGGGGTGCGCAGTCACGGGGGTGGGCAGGCTGCCGCGGTGGAGCCGGCCCGGCCTGGCCTGGGGGCGGCACCCCCACCCCGGGAGGCCTCGCAGGCTGACGGGGGCCGTCGTGTGCGAGGCGGGCGCCTGCGGTGGCAGCCAGCTGTGCGTGGTCGTCGTCGGCCAGCGGTGGGCCCCGCCGCTGCTCGCTGCCGGGCCGCCTCGGCCTGCTGGGGCGAGGTGCCGGCAGGCTGGAGGGGCAGGGCAGGCTTGCCTTTCGCTCCTCGCCCTGTTCCCCGGCAGCGAGTTCCCAGGGGAAGGCTGTCAAAATAAGGGTTTCGGACTTGAGATTTTGGGAGCGCAGTGAGGGAAGGAGAGAGCACGGTACTGATCTTGAACGCAAAAATGTTGATCTGCTGTGCAGCAGTTGGCTCAGCTAAGCCTCAGGTATGAACTGTGACAGTACTCTTGTAGGAGACCTGTTATGGAACATTCATGTGCTTTAGGAAGCATTGCTGATGAATAAACAGCTTTTTTATTTTCAGAAGCACTGGAGTGAAACCCAGGAATGACTTGTATTGCTATTAGGAACCTGACATTTTGATCTAGATAACAATAAACTTCTCATATCTATGTTGGACGGAGGTTGTTTGGCTCCTGCTCTCTGACACAAGTGTTGTTTAGGTTTTATTATCCTATGACTGTTGCTGGTAGAATAAATACAAGGGCCGTGTGTAACACCATGAAGGTTAATGGTGTTCCTTCATTCCAGTGCTATACTAAAGGTACAAGAAGACAAGAATGAGGGGGCGGTGTTAAGCCAGAGAGTGATTAAAAGTGGGAACACTTGCAGCTTCATGCAAGTGAAAGAATGTTGCAATCATAAAGAGTGAGCACTGGGCTTGTTACCCTGACCAGGTTTCTAGCACTCTTAAAAGAACCAAATCATCACACCTTATCCTACCTTCTGTTAAAAGAGACTTGTGCTTTCCTTCTCTGGTCTCTGCTAATGCGAGTCTTGTCTCACTTCCCTACCTCATCTGTGTTTCCCCTACTCTAGTAGTTTGTGCTCCTTACATATGCTGACACTAAACAAATAATCTCACCATTGTCTGAGAGTTCAGTTTGTAAATTGTTGATGGGAAGTATAAATATTTGTGAGGTTTCTCATATAGAGAAAAGAGGCATAAAAATATCAGTCTTTGCTTGAATGAGTTGGTTGTTCTGGCAAAATTTTGCTTTTTGGTAAGAATTTTTACTGTTCTGCCTTGTCCCTTCATTGCTGCTTGGATTTGGACATTTTTTTTAAACCTTGTAGTATCTGTATTGCTTTATGGCTTGAAAAGTGTTTCTCAATTCTCCAAGAAGAAACAGTTTTATGTTTTGTTTTTTTTTATTTTAAGCCTGGTTTATGTTAGTGGAAATGAACGGAGTAAGAACGGTATGTTACAGCCTGGCCAGCCTTGTGCTTTGGATGTGCTCCAGTCTGTTGTCACTGAATGTGTGTCTATGGAATCTTATGTACGTGTAGGCTATATATTTAAGTGTATTTGTATCTTAAGGCTGTCAGGAAACAACATAGTTAATCTTTGACATTTAAAACCTCTGAAGAAAAGAAATGCCTATGGTTTAGGCTTCTAAGATCACTAGGAGTTACTAAGATTAGCAGTCTTATGTATCATCAGCCTTGCTAAAACTATCAGCTTGATCTTAATACGCCTTATGGGCCACTTAACATCTCCACTTACTTTCTCTTTAGTACCTGTGTTTACTTAGGAAGCCTTGAGTAGGAAGATTACAGTTGAAACAAATAGTTTAAAAATGATGCAGTTAACTTGTGTGATCCTAGGTGTTGATGGCTTTGGGTAATTTCAAGTTCCCTTGCAGACTACAGAGGCCTAGAGGAAAAATTGACAACAAAATGTGAGGTGTTGGTGCAAAAATTCTAGTGGGGCTGTGGAGTCTCTATTCCTTTCCACTGATAGTTTTAAAATCAACATCGTTAATTTCTTTCTCAGGTAGTTGAATGTAGTTAACTAAACCACTATCAAAGACAGTTGAGCTATTTAACCTATCCCATTGGCACTAAAAACCTGTGAAGCAAATCAGAAAACAGTACTTAATGGAGTGATTCCTAGTTGGCTTTTACAGCTGAGTCCTATTTGTGTCTACATATCGTATTAAGCCAAATGTGATTTAGTTTCTGTGGAGCTTGCAAGCTGTCTTTGTAGCTGCTGCAACTGTGTGAGAGGTTACTGTGTCATGGGCTTGGGACCTCTGTGTTGCAATGTGTAAGTGCTCTGACTGTCTCTGCTGCTATTTTTTTCCCCTGTGTGTTCACTTTCTGTTCACACACTCTCCTTCCTTGAATACTGTTGATTCAGTTTCTTTCTTACAAGAATCTTAGGAAATGTGCTTTGTGTGATCTAATTCCTTTGCAAAAGAATGATCTTCTATAAGTGTGTTTTAATATAAACAAGTTTTGACCTTGTTTAATGTTAGCAGGTCATTCTAGTTTTATCCAGGCCTCTGTGATTATTCTGGTTTGGAAAAAGACAAAAACAAGCCCAAAACCCAGCCCACTGGATTCAGCTGGGGAAGTTATTTTGGTAGATTTTCAAGTTCAGGCGTTAGTATCATGCAGTCTGCTATAATTACTGAAATACCTCTTCAGAAATAAACCTGTAAGTAGGGATGTAGTTCAGGTACATGAATGTCATATGCTTTGGGGGCTAGACTGGGGATTTTGTGCCAGCTTTGATACAGCAGCTCAATTTAGATTTGCTTCAGCTGGGTAAGGTGGGCCTTAAAGTATCACAGGCTAATCCGAAATACCAAGTGATCTTCAGCAGCAGCTACATACAAAAAGACTTGACCTCATTCTGCTCGCACTGCCACCTGGCTTGATAAGGGCCGGGCAAAACCCTTACAGTCATGCTGATGCTGAACCGTGTCTGAGCTACCAAGCTCCATTCAGCTGCTCAGTTTGGGTCGTGTTGGGGTACCCTGGTTGGCAGGAAGGATCTTAGTGAACATTTCATGAAACGGATGGTTGTACTGAAGAGGTTACAGATAAAATAATTAAGCTCCAATGAATCCTGCTCAAAAGAATCTGTTGTGTGTTAGCACTATGCCATGAAGGTATGTATGCCAGTGTACTGAAGGTGTGCCAGGTATACCGATGTGATATATGTTGCTGTGGCTCAGATGATGAAGCACCTGATGAGCACTTCTGTCAAAAACATATACAGTGTGATTTTGGAGCTTGTTTACTACTAAACCTGCTGTGGCCAATTGCATATAGCTATACTCTAGCCTTTTCTAAGTCCAAACCAAATGCTTTGGATGAATTTTGCAGCTGCGAGGTTAAACTTTGCTTTTGGTTAGGTCTTTGTATAGGTAAAACTGATCAAAATGGCACTTATCCCTCCTTATTTGTCATATGTTAAGTGTTCATATGCCATATACTTACTAAGAAGTTTGGACAAAGAAGTTATGTATATACTTATGAGAAAATAGTGAATCATAGTGAATTCTTCTTGTGGAATGTGACTTAGGAGATCCCGATTTTGTAGGTTATAATCAAAATATTTGTGGCAACTGCTACAGCTACTGGCATTGAAAAAATATCCCAAAGGTTGTAATTTAGTAATCTTACTGTACTGTGAACAGCAGAGCATACAGCAGATAATCACAGTGAGCACACACACTCTGGGAACTGTTGTGTCCTGGGGCGTATCTGGAGGAAAAGATGAGCAATGGATCCTCCCGCTTTTTAAATATAATTTTTGGTATGAAATAGTTTAGTTTGTGGTACCGATTAAACTTACCTGTCTTGAGGAAACATCTTCTCTTCCAAGACTCATATAAAGAGTAAACCAGGTATTGGCACTGCTGACAGCCAGTGTCAGTTGATGTGCAGTGTTAGATCAGGTTTCGGCAGGAGTGTTTGTGTTGTGTGTTGTCCTGTTGGCATCAGCACTGGAACTGAAAACATGCCATTGAGAAGGCAGCCAGCAGGCACAATTTGAGCAACAAGATGTGAGGATGGGAAAGTAAAGGTTGAAAGCAGCTTTGTATCTCCAGACATCTTTATTAATCTTCTGGTGGCAGATGACTATCAGAAGCTTTTTTTTTGTTTACACAAAAAGATGTTAGAAGCTGCATGGATTTTTCTTAACACAACTTGGTGGAGAGACTGTGTGTCAAAGACCCTGACAAAGTTTAGGGCTACAAGGTACCATTAAATAATTACCTGCTGTTTATTGCAGGCAGCTGTGTGTTTTTTCCTACTGCTGCCTGTTCATTGACCTTAACACTGTACGCTTGATTAAGGTGCATCTCTGAAAAACATTTCCTTTTACAGTGAATGCTAACTGCTCAGTCAGATCACAAAGATGGATGCTGGTCAGACATTATGGTCTCTTATTGTCATCTGGCTGGCTTCAGCTTCCAACCAGCAATTTTGTTATAGCTTTCATTGGAAGGCTAAGATCCCTTAATGCTTGGAATTTTTTCGCTATATTTGTACGTTGTGATGGAGTGTTTTGTCTTGATTTTGTGAAGCTGAATGCATTCATTAATTGAGGTATTTCAAGCCTTAGGAATATACCACAGAATTATATTTTTTTGGCTTTTCCAGGATTTTCAGTATTATTTTCAAATGTCTCTGTTAGAGCTTTAAATAGAATCCCGATGGGAGTTTTGCCTAACATTGGAATAGAATCATTTTACTGCTGTTTTGTGTTTACCTTGGAAGTCTAGCCTTTTGTCACAAATGTGTGGGCTGGATGGTCTGTCTGGTTTTGTTCTTGAGTTACTTGGGGTTACTGCTTTTCTGTACTCAGTCCTCCGTTCTCTAGATCTGAGCACAGATAAAGTTTGCATTTCATGATATAAAAAACGGGGTTTCTTTGGGCTGTAGCACGTCAAGTAGCTGGAAGCCTTTGTTCGATGCAACTTGTTATTTATAACTTGTTACTATTTACAACTCTGCCTGTCTCTGGCAGGCAGTGATGTTCCAGTGCTATATATAATATTGACAGGTTTTATAAAGCCTAATATTGATTGTTGTGAAGGTCTGGGAGAGTCATTGTGGTTAGATAACTTTGTTCAGCAGTCACTATTGGACTGTGATAACGATAGAGAGATTTGTGTGTGTGTGAGCACTGTCTAATGGATCATGGTGCATTTAATTTAGAGAATTATCTTTATCAGTCACTTCTGGAGGCTGATTCAGGGATTAAATATAGTTGTTTGATAGATGTTCCCCCCCCCCCCCCGAAAAAGGTTTGTTTTCAAATGTTATGCTGCTTGTTAAATCTTCATTAGTGCAGTTGTGCAGAGGTCTCAAAAAGTTACTTTTGGTGGAAATTTGTAACCATTTCCGTTATGCAATAAAGGAATGCTTAATTTCTATAAGTAACTGATATAGCACAGATTCTAAATTCAGTATTTTAATATATAGTACAAATTCCATAACTTGCTGTGGTTGGTTCAGCTGGATCACCAGGGCAGCAGAATTTGTATTAGGTGTTAGGCTAAGCCTTGTGAATTCTGCCTTCACTAGGTGATTTGACTGGCCACTTGGTACCTGTAAGCATAGGCTAGTAATCTACAAGTGAGCATCCTCCAACTGATGGGATCAATTGTGTTTTGTTTCCCTAACTGGCAGAGAATGTCTTAGTCTGCGCTTTGTTTGTCTTTGGACTGACCAGAGGTGCTGCTGGGTGCAGGCCTCTGCCTGCAGGCCATCAGAAAGGGAGGTGATGTCATGTTGCATAAAAATGTGTGTGATGAAGCTGATGCGGTGTTGAAGCAGACAGCTGAATGTCTTTTGGTTAAAGAAAGAAGACAAGAAAGCCTTATCTGTGTGATGCAATAAACAACGTTTTGGCTTTTTGTTTCTGTGATTTTGGTTTTTAGGTGCTTTTTTTTTTAGCAAGTGACAAGTGATAGAGAATACATCTTGGCTGAAATTGGAATCTTGAAAAAAGTACCTTCTGGAAGGACAAAAATATAGCATTTGTAGTTCTGAAAGATCTAAGAATGATTGGGACACCTTTTTTTCTAGGAAGTGATAGAAACTGATAGAATTATCCAAATTTCGTCTGAAGAAGGTTAATAATGAAGCACTTGAAAATTTGAAACTTAAATTAACTTTTTATGAAAACTACCATAAATTGATAGCATTCCTTTCCTTTGGGAATGGAAGAAAAGCCAGCCAGTGATTTTAAAGTGGTGCAACTTTTACACGCTAAGGAAGTAGGTAAGTAGTTGTCCCTGAGCCATAGAGAATCTAAAATGGTCTGTCAGCTTTTGAAAGGGAAATTCTGATGCAGGCAAAAGATAAGAGAGCAATAGAACAATATTAGGAATTCCAGAAATACCATTTATCAAAAAAAGAATCATATGAAAACTGGAAGCAAAGAAATATATCCTGGGTTGCAGTACCAGTAACAGCTAAGGTAAAAACTAAGGGCATAGAAAAGCAGAGAAAAAAGTAATTGAGGAGAGCATTGAAGTATAGCATTTACTTGCTTAAAGTGAACTGCATAATGATAAAGGCTACTGAATTAATTTGTGCTTTGATTTCAGAAAAAAAGATAAAAAATCTTAAAGACAATCGTGCTCCTCCGTCCCTGCTATGAATTTTGGAGAGGTTGAAATGTGCCTAGATCCCTCTGGCCTAGTGGGTGCCAGTAGAAGTTAAGCCAGTGCTGTGTGTTGTGAGCAGCTGACTGCTTTCTTCTGCAGGTGGGAGCATCTGGTGCAGCACAGCTGTTGCTTACTGGCTTTGTGGAAATAACCCATGGTGATGGCCCAGGGCGGTGGGAAGTGGGCAAATGTACTACTTGTCCTTCAAAGAAAAGGAAGAGGAGGACACTAGAATAAGTCAGTTTGGCTGAAGCAGCTGAAAAAAAACCCGATTGAGGTAATGAAGTAATACATGGATAAGCACCAAGAGAGAATAGGGTGGTTGAGACACAATCACTTGTTTTGAGGCAGTCTGATTTCCAGGTTAATTTGATGTTTGCTGAGGCAGTAGCAGTGAGTGCTGCACCGAAGTTTCTATGAGCTTTTTGGCACAGTCCTATGTGGGATTCTTAATAAAATAAACCAAACCCAAAAATACGGAATAACTTTAAGTTGAGATTGCTAGATGGATGTGTAGCATTCTGGTGGGCTGACCCAGTTCAGCAGCTGAGCACCCACGCAGGTGCTTGTTCCCCTTGCCCCCACCCCCATTGGGATGGGGGAGAGAATGGTAAGACCAAAAGTGAGAGAACTCGTGAGCTGAGACAAAGACAGTTTAAGGAAGGAAAGAAGAAGAGAAACAAGTGATGCAAAGGCAGTCACTCATCTGACACAACCAGGCTGATGCCCAGTCAGTCTCAGTGTAATGGCTGCCTTGAGAGACAGAGCTGCCATGTTGGGCATGATGTCATGTAATGTGGGGCCAACCCTTTGTCCAGCTTAGGGTAGCTGTGCTGGCTCTGTCCCCAGGTGCAGGAGAAAGAGAAAGCAGTCACGCTGTTCGAGTACTGTTCAGCAAGAGTCAAAACACGGGTGTGTTATCAGTACTTTCAGTCACAAATCTGAAGCCTTGTGGGTTGCTGTGAGGAAAGCTGACTCCATCCCAGTCAGACTCAGTACACATGTTTTGAAAACCATGTCGTGCGTACTCTGTTTCACAGCCAGTCATTGATCTTCACAGTACTGTTCTGCAGAGTGAGTAGTATTTCTCCAGTTCCCCCGTGGTCCAAAACAATATAATCTGTAATAGAATTGGACTTAGATTTAAGAATTGTTTTATCTAATTCCCTAGTTACTGTATCAAAGCACCTTTTCTTGATGGTGATTATCCCTAATATATTAGTGTTTTTTTAAAAAAGCTACATTATCCCCAGAATTGCTGAAGTATTTTACAGGCTGCTACTTACCCTTTAAAAAAATGTTTATGATTTTGTGTGTGTGTTCCTGGAGTTAAATGTTTTTTTTTTTCTTGGAAAAGTAGGGTGAAAGGACAGATTAGGGCACTGAACTGTGACTCTGAGATACACTAATTGTCTTCTTTTTCTGACAGTCTGTGTTGTAAGAGACTACTTTGACATGGTATTATAAATACTTTAACTGACATCCTTAAATAATATTTATGCAGATTTTAATATTTTTCAGAATTAGGTTTAAGACTGTAAATAGAGAAAGCAGCAAGGCTTTAAAAGTTACTGACCTGGTTCCTGCAGGGAGCATACGAACAGGAGGGGAATCAGCTTTTCAGAAGGGCAGATAATGGCAGAACAAGGGGGAATAGATTGAAGCTAAAGGAGTGAAGGTTTAGATTATATATGAGGGGGAAGTTCTTTACAGAGAGAGTGGTGAGGTGCAGGAACAGGCTGCCCAGAGACGTAGTGGATGCCCCATCCCTGAAGGTGTTCAAGGCCAGGTTGGATGAGGCCCTGGGCAGCCTTGTGTAGATCCAGGTTTGGAGGTTGGTGTCCCTGCCTGTGGCAGGGGGGTTGGAGCTCTATGATCCTTGGGGTCCCTTCCAACCCAGACCATTCTATGATTCCGGTCAGGACAGAGTTAATTTCCGTAAGGAGCCGGCACAAGTGAGCTGAGCTGGCCGGGGTGGAGGGAATTCCGTACCACGTGACGTCATGCCCCCCCCTCCCTCCCCCCTCCCGAAAAAGGAGAGCTACGCAGGGAGGGGCGGCGCTGCCCTCGCCCCGCCGTGTGCCTGAGTCTGCCCGTCCTGCCCGGTCCGTCCCTCCGGGGGATGGAGGGAGGAGCGAGCGGTGCTTGGCAGCCCGCGGGGCTGAACCGCGACAGATACAACATTATGCTAAAAAAATACTTTACGTTTTTACTGATCCTTCTTCGAGTCCTGGTTTTGCTTTTCTTAAAGGTTTAATGGACTGGATAAATATATCTAAACCCTGATAACTAGCAGTGGCATAGAGGAATCCTCATCTCTTTTTGTAATGCTGTGTTATCATTAAAAGCATTTTGTGACAAGAGGGTTACAGTCTAATACGTTTCACCTCGTTGATACCCGAGGGAAGCTGGACCGTGTGATGCTGGCAGTGGTTTTATGTAATTTGTATTAACTGTGGGCACCTTTGCTCATAAACAATTTTATTTATGCTGGAAATCTGGCGTATCGTTCTCTTAGTCATGTTGACAGGGGCTAAGGGGTAAAGCAGAGATTTGTATTTTTCTGGCATAGTTGGTGGGAATTACGGATGCCTGCCTGAAATGGTAGGGAGGAAGTTGTCGAAGATGTGAGAGCTTAGGGACAGTGTTAAAAATTTGGGATATCTACTTAAAACCTTCAGTGTGAAATAGATCTTCACCTTTTATGTGAGGAAAAGGTGATTATATGTTCAAAGGAGCAAAATTCAGTATTTTCTGCTGTTTATTGTAACAGAATCTGATCAGAGTGAAACGAATGGGGAATGAAGTTTCTTTGGCTTGGTGTTTTAAGCCTTGTCTACATTTTATAAAGCTTTAAATTTATCTTAAAATTTAAAGCTTTAAATATAAAATAAATAAAAAAATTATAAAACTTTAAATTTGTTTTAAAATATAAAGCTTTCATTATCTTTCATAGGTTTTGCAAAGCCCTGTCTCTTACAAATACAACAAAACCCTGGATGCTTTTTGTGGGATTGATATTTTTAGTGGTTGGTGAGTTAAATACCAGGAGAGTATGCTAAAAGTATCTCTCCTGTTGGGGAATAGGAATGCTTTTGGAGTTGGGGTTGATTGGGGGTATTTTTGGTTTGTTGCTTTTGTTGGGTTTTCTTGGTAGCCACAATTCTGGGGCTGTGCAACCATAGTTTGTTTTCCTTTTAGTATATAGCAGCAAATTATTAGTTTTATCCTTTGTTCAGTCTGCTCTGATGTCTTGATCTTTGTGTGTTGTTTTGAAGATTTCTCCACCCTTCTATTTGAGGACTCTTTTTTGAGTTTGCCTGATCTAAAAAGTAGAAGCTCAAGAGAAGAGGGTAGATATGGTCAATCATGTGACTTTGATCATCATCATCTGTGAAGGACTACTACTGTAGTTTGTTCTCAGAGGGGTATTTCATGAATGTGGGAGTCTGGCAACTGCACTGGGAGCATTTAGTAATGTTCTGGAGGAACCAGAGCCCATGGTCTCATGCCCTCCTCTGCAGCAAAAGCTGAGGTTTGTGTACAGCCTTCTGTATGCAGCTAATCCTTTTCTAATCTGAATCTTGGGCAGCGTGGTATTGCTCTGGCAATTTGTAGAATTTGCCAGAATTGAATCAGGGTCTGCTGCATGTGTGTGAATAGCCTCTGCATCATTTCTGCCTCTTGTTGCAGGACCCAGAACAAATGTTTTCTCTAGGTCCTGCTGTCTAACTTCTGTCACTGCAGTGGAAGGAATGGAAAAGGTGCTGATTCAGAGGGAGCACTGTGCTCGATGTTCATTCCTTCCATTTTTTTTTTTACCCTACATGCTACACAGGCGTATGATCCATAGGGCCTGAGTGTGCCTTGTTACCATTGTGTTTATTTTCCATTTCTTAGCACTGTGGGGTAAAAGGGGGAAAACAAGAACAGGGAAGTGATGAGTAAATGTTCAGATGAGTTGAATCCCAGAGAGAGGAAAATAATTAGTAGAGAAAATGGTCTGGAAATAGAACTCTGCTCTCTGAATTTCCTTGGGATTGAAAGTTCACCAGTAATGATAATGATGTATATAACCCTTAAACATTCCACTTTTAATCTCCTCCCATCTGATGATATTGCATTTAGAAGACCTAATGTGTTCAAGTCTGCTTTTGTGACCTGCTTTACCTCAAAGCTTCTGGATCATGTTTCTTTTATGCATTTTCTTATCTTTTATCCCCCCCCCCTCCCCCCACCGATACCTAATTGAACAAATGGCACGGTTTATTTTTTGGTGGAAATGTCTAACACCTTTTCACACAAAAAAAATTATTTTAATATTAGATGCCACCTTCTGAGTGAACTATCTTAATGTCTTACCATTTTATTTAAGTAAGTTTACTTATTCTCAAACTTGAGCAAGGACAGGCAAACCAGTTCAAGTGTGTCATGCTTCACTGCATAAACAAACCCATTGTCATTTAGAGAGTTTCTCTGCTGCATTTGCAATAGTCACAGAACTGTTTGTGGAGGTACCATTCCCACTGTATTGTTACAAACCCTGACTTGTTTCTATTGTGTGAGGCTGTCATATGAAAGGTTGTCCATGGAGTATTCTTCACTGACCCTAGTTTGATGTAAAGTCCAGGAAATCACTCCTTAGGTCCCTGCCTGACTGATAAATCTCCTTTTTGCTATGTTGAAATCAATCGGTTACATTGATTTATACTTAAAAGAATCTCTCTCTGTGTCTGGGTGAACTGCAGATTTGAAGGTGGCAGAGGAGAGGCCATGAATGTTCTTTTCTGTATTTTTGTCTCGGGTGACTGACTAGCTCAGTTGGGTAAGATCATAGAAACTCCTGAGCTGGAAGGGACCCATAAGGATCATCAAGTCCAACTCCTGTCTCCACGCAGGGTCAGCCAAGTTATTGTTGAGAAGACTGAAGATGGTAGAGCATTTATTGAATAACCTTTCTTAAAGATTTTTCAAGACCTACTGTGGTGACACTTGATGTTTCTTTTGGGCTTCATGATGAGTACGCATGTAATAATTTGAAATAATCTGAAGATCACTTCCAGCACAACCACTTTGCGTTTTACTGCCATGTTTATGTTGAAGTAACTTCCTTTGTAACTATTGTATAACTTAATTTGCACAGTCCATGCTGCATCTTTACTAACTCTCCAACTTCAGAGTTTTCACTTTTTGCTTGTTTTCCTCTGTGTGGAATTGCACTGCTTTTGTTTGGCAGATGATGAAGATATGTGGTGACCACCTTCTTCCTCTTGGGTCGTGAAAGAATTAAGGCTACAAAGAATGTTAGGCAATGTTCAATCTAATCTCTACTTCAGTGACTGAATCAAATAGCTTAATGTAATTTTGGGCAGCAGTCTAACTTCACTAGTAAGAGATGTCAAAAAAGCAAAGCAGGTTGCTGTCTTTCACAATTGTCCTGGTTCTGGCTGGGCCAGAGTTAACATCCCCAAGCAGCCAGCACATGTGAGCTGAGTTAGCCCTGGGCTGTTTTCCACACCACCTGACATCACTCCCCTATAAAAGGGGCTCGTTGGGGAGGGGTGTTCCTGGGTTCTTCCAGGGCAGTCTGAGTGTGGCTGGGGCATTGGGTTGGTCTTCACCTTGTGCAGTACTCAGTTATCCTAGGGGTAAGTGTTACCTGGTGTAAGTGAAATTTGCATCAGGCTGTTATTGTTCCCCTTTCACTGTGATTTTGTCAGTAAACTGTCCTTATCCCAACCCAGGAGGCTCTGACTAACCTCTGGGAGTCAGTGAGTGGCATGTGGTGCTCAGCCACTGGTTGGGGCTGAACCACCACAACAATGTGTACCGTTTCTATCAAAACCAGTCAACTATATTGACAGTCAACTCCCAAGATTTGGAATAGATGATCCTTATGGGTCCCTTCCAACTCAGTATATTCTGTGAGTCTATTAATTTTCTGCAGCTTGAGCCTAAAACTTGTTTGGTCCTTGATGGACTACATCACTGCTGCCTCCTCTGGTGAGCTGTACGGCTTTGAAGTGTGTTGCTGTATTCTTTATTCTTTATCTATTCTCCTCAGGTAAATCTGGTCATATTAATTCTTTTGTTACAGACTGTTTTACTGTTGTGGTCATTTGGATTTCTGCTTGGTCCATATACCTTTTCTGAAGATGCTCAGAAACTGTTGTAATCCTACAGTTATTTTACCAGCATTCAGTAGAGTGGGTTATTTTACATGTGTTTCTCCTTAATCCTCCTTGGCCAAATTCTGGGTTAAGATGTAAGAAAGTAGGTATGATCTGGGAATTTCTTAAACTGCTTAAATTTATAACTTTCACTAAGAAGAGTGAAAAATCTAAGATACTGTAGTGTCTTGACCCTGAATTAAAACCTAGGCCCTTGGTAACCAGAATTACTTTGTAGGGTTATTTTTCATTGTGAAGAGTAGTTCAGGGCTGCTTTGTTCCCTGCACCAGAGTAGACCTAGAGCAAACAGCAGTATGATGTTTGGGCTGGTTTTTGTGCTGCCTTAATGTCATAGTCCTCATTAAAGGAAAACTGTATCAGCACCTAATTTGAGAGTTTGGTCTGTAGATCTCTTCTACTTAAAACAATGGAGCTGAATAATTGTTCAAATGAAATCAAGTATTGTTGTATTATAAACACTGGGAAATAAATCCTATATGAAACATATCTTGTGAGGTCTTGGCTTTCTGGATGAGTGTTTCAGTTTGAGTAGGGTCTTCCAATATTTCCATCTAAATTTTTTCAAAAGCATACTTTTAAAAAGAATTTCAGTTTTGTGTGTGATTCCCCACAATCCAGGAGGGTAGAGGGAGCTCTCTGCCCCATATGTGTGTTTGTCTTTTGTAAATGTGAGGGAAACAAAACTGATGCAGACCACTGTAATGTTGTTCTTTGGCTGTTCTGCCTGCATTAAACATTATCAAGTTGGGCAGAAGGAGTTTTAATGAAGTATAATTAATTCTAGAGATTACTCACATGCTTAACAGGCCAAATTTGCAATGCCTGCAATCTATCTGCCCTTCCTTTGCAAGGGTACTGACAGAATATTGTGTAATTTTCCTGTGGCACTGTCAGTGTCTTTTCTTCACAAAAAACAACACTGAACTTGTGAAAGCTGCAATAATTGCATTTCCGATACATTTGGATGTCTGACAGTTTATGTACCTCAGAAAGTAAAATCTTTGAGATGAGAACAATTATTTCTGATGGATTTGTATTCTTCATACTGGGTGTTTTCCTTAATTTTTATTTTTTCCATTAATGTGTTCAGGACTAGCTAAAATACGCAATGAAGTTCTGTTGGCTTTTGAAAGGCTCTGAAGATTTGGACTGTTATTCTGTGTTCTCACAAGTAGCAAGATATCAGAGGGTGATCTATTACACAGCTTACCGAAACATATCCCATAGATACGTAGCTAGAAACAGTTCAAGGAACAGGATTCAGGATTTTCGGTAAGCAGGAGAGGATCCAAGACTAACTTGATGTGGTTTCTTGGGCGTTCTCTCTTTTCTGGTGTTTCCAGTCTCTCATACATGGCATTGGAAACTTCCAAGTCCTGCTTCCCTTGATGTTACTTTTATGGGCATAACGTAGCATGTGGGCTGATCCACAGATGAGGTGCTGATATTGGCAACCTATGCAGCTGCCAATTCCAGGAAATAAGCTTTTAGCTATTTTTCTTGAAATTAAAATCTTCCACCACTTCTGACTTGCAGAAGATTTTCAGTGTCTTGAAATATCATTCAAGTTTTTATCTGCTTTAAAACCTCTTTTAAGAAATCCCCAAACAACCAGAACACCCCACCTGCTTTAAAATCTTCTAAAATATTTTACTTTTAAGCATGAAGATGACAAAGTGAAAAATTCTGTTGTTACTCCTTTGTTACTAGTGCTTGAAATCTAAGCTTAAGTATTTCACAACTAAGAAGAGAGAGATCATAATCATTACTGAGTCTGAAGAAAGTACTATGTTATTTCAGCAGATCAGTCTTCATTTAAAGAAAACTTATTGATGTTTGTATTAAAACATCCTTTAGGATGAACTGGTTACCTAGTCTTTATTCAAGTAACTCAGCATGAATAGAAAAGTTATGCAGAAATCCTTAGCTATTAAGGTGTAATATTGTAATGGAAGCACATCCAGCATTCAGAGAAAGTTGAATCTAAAACTTTGGAAAAGTCTTCGGTGGTGGTTTAGATGTTTGGTTTATGTCAACATATTCATTTTACTTAGAAAAACATAGACAAAAAAAGAAACCTTAGTAATTGTTAACACTTACTAATGATTAGTGGACTGAAAAAGTGAAGGCAAAGGCCTTGCTGTGGGTTTAACATCAAGGTGAAAATGTTGTATGGGTAATCTTAATAGAAACTTTTCTTTCTCTATCAGTATAGATTCTGTTTTGTCAGTAGTTGAACAGTGAGGTCCTGCTTCCCTACTTTGGAGCTCAGGGTCTGTTGGTGGGAGGATGGCTGTTTTGGGGTGGACGTTGCATTTTTTTGTTTCTCTTAAGTCTTTAGTGGTTTTTCTATTTAGAGCCTGTCTCTGGAAGAAAATTATGTATAGCATTTGATCAGTAGTTGAACTGATGTCTGTAGAACTACTCAAGACAGTAGATCTGCAAATTTAAATATGCCAGTGATCTTCAAACTGCTTTTTCTGACTGGCCTCTTCCACAGTATTCCTGCACAGTGATTCATAGGCAAGAAATCATGACTCCTCATAGTTAAATTATATGAAATTAACTTTAATTTTTAACAAGACAGCATAAAGCTGTATTTGCAATGTATTGCTTCAGAATATAAAAGCAGTGAGCCTTCTATTAGTAATTTATAACAAAAGCTGTACACTAATAATGCCACGTTAGCATTCTACTTCCATGTCATTACATTCTGCCTTGAGGTCTGCTGGTGCCATAGGTCTTCAGTGCACCATAATTAAACAGTGTTCTGACACAACACCCTTTGTTTCTGGAAATAAAACTAAACAGAGTCCTTGGTACCTCTGCAGTGTAGCCTGCAGTAAGGCATGGGATTGTTGTGTGCTTTCCTTTTGAATGCATAAAAAAGGTAAGCAGGCTGTGTTTGTGTTGATGATGAGCTTCTTGGGGGCTGCAGTGCAAATCAAGGAGACATTATTCTCAAATTTCACTTTCACTTTAACCCCGAGAGAATGACTTCAAATGCCCTTGAACTGAAATGGATGGATTTAACCTGGCTTTAGCTTATGGTGTTTAAGATGCAAACCTGATCCTGGCAATGTGTATTGATGCAGTTGGAGTGATAACAAAATCA
Source organism: Gallinula chloropus (assembly GCF_964237585.1). Classification (NCBI taxonomy): domain Eukaryota; kingdom Metazoa; phylum Chordata; class Aves; order Gruiformes; family Rallidae; genus Gallinula; species Gallinula chloropus. The sequence continues at coordinate 128,088,342 of NC_140085.1, read as the reverse complement.
GGAAACAATGCTGTGTGTTTTGAAACAAGATGTAATAAAGCAACCATGAAGCCAACCTATGTAAAAATTATATCTGACTGTAGGCTAAACCTGGAAAAGTGGCATAACAGCTTGCTTACAGCGCTGTTTCTGGAAAGATCTCTAGAACTTAGACTCTCTTCTGTATGATACACTGAGAAAACACCTAACTTGCATCCTCAGATTTTATTTTTTGTGCTCGGTAGGATGTCCCTCCTCTTGACAAATGTGGTTGTACAGGCGTTGCTGTGAGGAACAGCAGCCAAGGAGCAACTGTGAGGACACAGTCTGCTTTCTGTTTCCAAAGCTGAAGGATACCTGATTATCACTGATCCCAGCAAATGTTTTTTTTCTCTGTCTGTGTGCACACTACTTGTCAAGCAGATAACTGGCCTTACACTGGAAGCTATAGCCAGTCTTTGGAGGCTCTCAGATTAAATTCAGTACCCCATAGCAGAGATAATATTCTGACTGTGTGCCCCAAACTAATAAGGGATACTGAAGCTGTGGTGAGGAAAGCTTTCAGCTTGGACAGGCTTGAAGCACAAGTTCTGTTCCTTTCCCCACCCTGCATGTGCAGAGGGACCCTAAAGGGCTCCGTACCAGAAATGTAAGAGCAAAGCAACTCCTTAAAAAGATAGTTTTGAACTGCTGGGGTGAGGCAGATTGAATAGAGATGTGCCTTTGCTCCCTTGAGGAGAGGAAGTGGGTCTCCTCTGTCAGTCCTTCTTTGCTGTCTAGCAGCTTTTCTTGTCTGCCTTGCACACCCTGTGTTGGTGAAGGGCCTCCATGCCCTTTCACACACTGCCTCAGGCTGCGGATTCTCATTCACCCTTTCCTCGTTCTCTGTCTAGGCTGTCCTTAATGCCTTTTGTTTTTTCTTGCCTAGAAAATAACCAAACCTGCTCTCAGTCCCTCTTGGGAAGAAACAGGCGCCATCTTGGTTCCTGAGGGGATTTTCCAGCCCCAAAGTTGTAGGGTGAGATAATGGGAGAGTCTTTTCTGCTGTCCAGCCACAGTCTTCTTGAAGACCTACTACTATATACAAATAAGCGGCTTTATTACTCTGTTGTAGGTGAATCGGTGTCTAACTTCTTCAAAGGGTTGAACTCTGAAATTGCTGCTGTGCTTCACAGAAAACAGCAACATAATGTCGTTTCCTTTGTCTGGTTTTGATAGGATGTGTGTATTTGTAATTGAAGATGTGGAAATGCAGATAAGGGAAACAAGCACGAACGTTTGTAGGGAGAACAATAATAGAATTGCTGACACTAATAGAATTTAATGATCCACTGATTGATGATACCTAAATGAGCAAGAAAAAAGGGAAATCCTAATCCTTCTCCCCAAGCTTGTGTTAGGTTGTGAGCTAATCTATCAATGCATGTTATGTATGCAAAGAAGGTGAAAACTCTGCTGTTCAGCTGATTATAATGGGACTGTCTTAAAAAGTAGCACCTTGATTGTGCTGGTTGCATTGTACTTGAGTTTTTCAAATTGCAGATGTCAGTGATTATGTGTCTAGTAGTGCTTTTAACACTTTCTGGTTTGCTTGAACATAATTTATAGGGTTTTTATATTATGCCTTCACTCAAATTTTACAGGTGATTGTACTGGCTAGCATCACAAAAGTTATTTGCTGTCTCACTATAGATGAAAGCACAATACTGTCCATTACAAGCGAAACATGGGGGTTTTCTTAAATTTATTTTCATTTACCTGGATCTTTAGAAATTAGTTATGGTGCAGAGTTAGCCCTCACTTTTGAAATAGAGCAGAAAAGGATGTGAAATTAGGCTTAATCTTTCATCTGAACTATTTGGGCAAGAGTCTTAACGTCTCATACTTTAAAGTATTTGTAATTAAAGTTTTATAGGCATCTCCAGTTTAGCTTAAAAATACTATTAGTCATGTCAGCCTTCAGGTTTTTGTAGGGCAGCTCCAGATTATTATCACTGTTCCAATTAGGTCTGCAGCTATGTATTATTTTTCTGTTGCATTCCTTTTATCTGCTTTCTGAGCACTCTTTTTTGTGTGTGTGCATGTGTGGATTTTTCCCCCCAATATTTTCAAAATACTGTGCTGGCTAAGAATTGAGTAGTTTTGAAGGGCTTGTCACATGAAATGTCAGGCAGCTATTGCCATTCTGGTTTGTCCCTTTGTTTTCACTCCTTACCCTCTGTTACCTGTGTGCTATTTTTTAAAAGCTCACTTTAGTAGAAAAGTCATACCAATAAAAGCTGGTATTTCATGGGTTTTATTTCCAGCTAATATCAAGTCTTTGGTATTTGATTTTTTTTTTATATGGGGAGATTTTTATAGGATTTTTAATTCTAGGAGACATGATGAAAAGATGTGAAATCAGGAAGAATGTCAGATAAAAGGAGTTAAGCTCTAGGAAGGTAAAAGTGTATATGTCTTTGGAGCGAGAGGTAGGGGAAGGTACTGAAACAAATTATTTAACTGCTTTTATTTTGGTAAGTGATTAACTTTTTAATCTTCTAGCATTGGGAAGTCCAAAATTTAATCTACTGCAATGGACATGTTTATTTCCTTCCTTCTAACAGGTCGTGACAATGCATGTGAGAAGACTTCATACATGTTCCTGCGGAAAGAACTTCCCGTGCGACTAGCGAACACCATGAGAGAAGTCAACTTGCTGCCTGATAACTTACTTAACAGGCCTTCAGTTGGGCTAGTACAGAGTTGGTAAGTTTAATAAGAAAAGTGGATTGAAAAATTAGTGTAAAACTAACATTGTGTATGTGGCTTTACTTGCAGCTTGGCTTTTTTTGGTCTGTTTTCTGCCTTGAATTGTTGACAACATGTGTTCCTTGTCTAAAGTTTCATTTTCTTCTGTCTAATGTTAAGTAAATACACTAATATGGATCTTTGGGATAAGGACTTTTAAGTTAGTCTTGTAAATTAGCAAAAGTGTGCTGCTGTCTCCCAGATAATTGGCATGTCAGTAACTCCTATGAGCAAGCTTTAAAAATATTCCTTACTGTACTTCCCCCATGACTTCTTGAAGTAGTTATTCTTTCTTACTCTTTTCAAAAATCCTGAAAGAAAATTTAAACATTGTCTGTTTTTATTGCTAAACCTTTAAAAACGTAACATGATATTCAGTGGAAGTTATGGTTTGGAACAAGAATCTGGCATTGTCCAGTAAGTAACATTCTCCATTGTAATAAGTAGTGTATACCCAAAGTGATTCTAAGTCCTGTAATTTTTTCCCACAGTCATTAATTTCTAGCCTACTTATATGTTTGATGAGGTTTGGATGCTACTGCCTTGTGTGTATTAAGCTGTAAAAAATGGTTGGTGGGGTGTTTTGTCTCTCTGCCTGAAATACTTGATCCAAAGAATTTATGTAAAAATGTCTTCATAGTGTAATAACAAGATTCCCTTTGTGCATAACAGCCTGTTGTGTTAAAGGGTAAAGGAGCTTGGCAGAAAATAAACCCCCTTGTGTTCCAGCTTGTCCTCAGATATTGGAGGGACTGGGGGCAGCTGGGCATAGATTCTGGGTGATACCCAATTCAGTACTGTAGGTCTGGTCATGTTCCAATATATTGCACGGTTATGGATGCACTAATAGTGTGAGGCACCTCCAGCCTATAGTTGTTCACTGCACAAGCATGATGATACGTAAGGAATTGGGTTGCATCCAGTGAGAACTCTCAAGGCTGGATTAACAAATGGTGCAATTTATGGAAGCAACAGAAATACGGGTTCTTTTGGGTTGCTGGTGATTGATTACACTGTCTGAAAAGCACGTGCAAGCATCAAGAATATGAATAATATAGCTGACTGCAAATGTATTAAATGATGAAATAACTCTATATAGAGATATCTAAATTTCCCAGGAAGGCACTTGGTGTAGCCCAATATTTGAATCTCACCTAAAAGGCATCCCTCGGGATGGGGTGCAGGAGAGGGAAGAGAGGTTCAGCCTGTCGACTGATGCCAGAAGTCAGCAATGTCCTCCCAATTTGTCTGTGGTATAGTGTAAAAATGGCTTGAGAGAGATGGGGGATATTATGGATGGTATCATATTATGGATGGTATCATCCATAATATCCCCCATCTCTCTCTTAAGCCATTTTTATACTATTTTCTAATTTTCCAGTGGTGCTTAAGTGACTTTAGCTATACATATCTGTTATGATTGGTGTAAGGTTCTCTTGCTTTGCTTTTAAAGGTATAGGCTTAAAGAAATCCAGAGTCCATGCTCAGTGAGGGGTGGTTGTACCTTGGGGTGGATAGCCTTTGGGGACAGAGGTGTGATTTGGTATTCTAATGAGATTATAATAAGCAATGTTCAACCAAAGGACATTATTTTGATAAAAATAATGGGAAATTGCTGGCTAAGGGGAACAACAGTTTCAGTTCCACAGTACCATCAAGTTCCCATCCCTGTAGTGTTATCACAGAGTCTGGCCATGGTGTGTCTACTCTGCTCCACCTTCCATGCTACTTCTCTCAGAGTTAGTACATCAAGCTCCCCCTGTGTTGCCAACATCTAAGGTGGCATGTTATGTTGTTGAGGCAGCTATCAGGGAACAGACTCCTTGCATATCAAACACGTTCCACCCTGAAAGCTTTCTTAATGCTGTACCTTCTCTTCAGGAAGTTGCCTCCTGTAATTATCCCACTCAGCCTGTCTCATTAGGTATATGAGTGGCAACTAATGTGGTAGGCTTCTGTTAATTTCAGTTGTCATAGCCCTCAAGCCAAGATGTTCCATGTTGGCTGTACATTGACTGTTGGGCTTGGCCTTATATTTATTAAGCTTCAGACTTAGAAAATATGTTGGGATATGTGATTTTGTGTACTTTGGTTTAAATACATTTGTCTATGAAAGGTAATACTAGCTGTCTTGATGACTACTTCAAACATAGTGATTAAGTGCTTCAAATAAATGTAAAGGCTGTGGAGCCAGACAATAGCAATCTTCTCGTGCTTCAGTGGCAGCTCGAGGGGCTGGAGGTTTGTGTCATCTCTCTCATGTTACCAGAAGCTGATATGCCAAATAAGGAGTGGATAATATGCAGGCATTTTAGGCTTTTCTGGTCTAGATGACTTGTGAAACTGACTGTAGTGAAATGTGGATGTGTAGCTGAATGAAGAAAAGCAAATAATTTTTGTAGATGAACATAAGTCTTCTCGTCCAAATGTGCGTTCTGTGGCATGTGCCTCTCCTCGTACGGAGTGAAGCAGCATTGGGATCGCACCTGGCAAAGGAACTGAATGAATGGGTGTTTAGAGCTGATGTTCCTTTTGAATATTTGCTTAGAGGTTTGAGGATTCATGGGAAGGCTTTTATGACTACAACAGATATTACTGATTAATAAATTAAAAAAAAAGTCTTGAGTATTCTAGAATATATGGTGACTGTAAGATAATGTCCGTATCACGTCTTTAATGTAATATGATTTCAGCCTAGAGAGGAAAAGGCTGTGGAGGGACCTCATTGCAGCCTTCCAGTACCTAAAGGGAACATATAAACAGGAGGAGAATCAACTTTTCAGAAGCATAGACAATGGCAGGACAAGGGGGAATGGATTGATGCTAAAGGAGGGAAAGTTTAGATTAGATATTAGGGGAAGCTCTTTACAGAGAGAGTGGTGAGATGCTGGAATGGGCTGCCCAGAGAGCTGGTGGATGCCCCATCCCTGGAGGTGTTCAAGGCCAGGTTGGATGGGGCCCTGGGCAGCCTTGTGTAGATCCAGGCCTGGAGGTTGGTGTCCTTGCCTGTGGCAGGGGATTGGAACTCTATGATCCTTGGGGTCCTTTCCAACCCAGATCATTCTATAATTCTATGATTTGCACTATCACAGCTGTAAATTGATAGCTTTTTTTGTTAGATGTGCCAAACTACCAGACTAATATGATGAAAAAGCCAAGTGGATATCTGACCCAGGGATGGAGATTTGAAACCAAAATATTTGTTAGTGTTGTTCTAATTTTGGTCCTCGGTTAATTAAGTTGTTGTTGAAAGGAATATCTTTACTGAGATGATGTAAGAACATTTTGTGATCTTATCAGATGTTACAAAACTAACTGTAGCATGTTGTTTCCTGATTATAGATGTGGATTTCAAAGAACTTATTTCTTTCATTGAGAGGCTTTTAATTGCTTTTATAAAACACTTACATATAGATTTTTAAGTCCTAGTGATGTACTAGTGATGAACCTTGGGTAAAATTTAAATATCAGCTTTTTAAAAGACCAAACCAGTTCTATTAACTTCAGCATGAATGACCTTGAGTATTATGCAATCATGGTGATAGAGGTTTTGAAGCATAGTTGTAATATCTTAACATACAGTTTAGATATATCTACAGAGAAATTCCTGAATAAACAAAAATAAATTTACCTGGGTTTTGAACTTGTAAAATGAAGAAACCTCTTCTTGATGCACTTGTTTGATACTTCAGGAAATATTTTTTCATATCAGATTTCACAATCCTTTATTTTTGTTATGGTATAGGTTGAGGAAGCTTAACAATTTATTAATAAGCAAACAAAAAATCTGATGTAGTTTTGCCACAAGTAGCCAGAGACATGATTTACCCCATTATTCACCTTAATCTGCTAATTTTCAGTAGTTTATGTAGTCATTGGCATATTTATGGTTTATTTATGCTACCGTTTTGCACTAGAAGCGTATGTTTTATGTGGGTTTTTTGTGACTCCAGGTTAGCTGCAGCATTAAAATTTGAGTTCCCAGTCTATTCCTTAATGTCAGCATGCCAAAATATACAAAAAGCTCCTAATCTTAACAGTAGTTTTTTTAAACTTTTAAATTAGATTAAGGTGGTGTTGTAGTTTAACCTGGCAAGCAGGTGAAACAACCACAGAGCTGTTTGCTTACTCTTCCGTTCTCAGTGGGATTGGGGGAGAGAATTGAAAATGGAAAAAAACCACCCCACTGAAACATCTGAAAACCATGGGTTGAGATAAAGGCAGTTTAATAGGACAGAAAAGGAAGATAATAATAGACTGTACAAAACAAGTGATGAACAATTCCTTACCACCAGAAATCAGTGCTCAACAAGACCCCAAACTCCTGTTAGATATGTGACATCATATGGTATGGAATATCTCTTGGGCCAGTTTGGGTCAGCTGCCCTGGCTGTGTCCCCTCCCAGCTTCTTGGTCACCCCCCACCTTCTCATTTGCAGGGCAGTGTGAGAAGCAGAAAAGTCCTTGATTGCTTGGCAACTACTAAAAACATCAGTCTGTTATCAACATGATTCTCATCCTAAATCCAAAACACAGCACTAACCAGGACAGGTGGCTCTGTAAATAGATAGAACTTAGGTTTGGTGTAGTAAGAAAACAAATTAACCCTGCCTACTGTACAGTGTGGCTCCTTTCCTATCGATCCAGCCAGTGAAATTCTGGCCTGCATGAACTTCCTAGTTCTTTATAGGTCCCTTGGGAAGCAACTTCCTCTTGCCACTCCTGAGAAGATGCTCCCTGCTGCAGACAAGCCCTGTTCTCTCAGTTCTTTAATACATTTTCACAGTCATGCTGTTGGCACTTTGCCACCTGTACTGCACTCCTTGACTGGACTGCACTGCCTAACAGATTTTACAAATGATTGCTTGATTGCTCTCAGGAAAGGTGATTTTTTTCCTTCCTTCCTTTCTGGGTTCCTGAGGCTGATGTGAGCATCAGTGAGGTTAGGCAAGACAGCTGTCCTTCCTTCGTGCTACTTGGCTGTGTGTTCTGAATAAAGCTGGCGTTAGCCACAGGCTGAACTGTGAAGAAAAAAGCTTTGCATGTCAGACTGTGCAAACATAAAGCACTAGCTATGTCCCAGTGTGAGTTTGTAAGTTAGTATATGTGCATGTCTTGCATGGAGTAACAAGGGAAGGAATAAAGGGAACCTAACACAGTTACATGGTTAATGTTCTAGCTGTGAACTGTAGCGATTCCAAATAATGGGCAGATGACTGGTGTGATAGGGATCAGCAACTTTCAGGTCTTCAAAATTAATGGGCAACTCCCTGGTTCCAAAGAAGTAGCCCTCTTTGAGCCCAGCTTTGAGAGGGCTCTATAGCCAAAGTGCACTGCAAGTAGGATATCAAACGTGTGGCAGAATTGCATGAAGGACATTATCACTAATGTGATGAAAGAAAAGAGTTGTAACAAAACTTTATAGTAGAGAAGGTCAGAGCTTGTAAAATATCTGTGCGAGGTTTGCACAATATGCTACTCACTCATATCTAAAATTCATATTTTAATTAATTCTGACCAAACTTCTATACTGTTGTTTAGCACTGTTTCCTGGAAAAGGCTAAAAATTTCCATTTATCTACTTAGACCCAATAGAGAAATCAGTACAATTTGGGGATTAATAATTGGTTTTCCTCTGTTTTTGTACATTCAGACTATGCTAACAAGGTTGTGTTACCATGGAGATGTTTTCTCCTCTCAGGGCTTTGGTGTTAGATTCTGAAGGAAAATACTAGTGAAGCACATATAGGGAAAAAGGAAAGGTATCTTCCATGTTTTGAAAAAAAGAAATCTGTAGATGACATTGTGACCATTTACAGTGATTTCATGTGTGAAATGGGCCATTCTAGAATTACTACATTTGGCAGACTAACAAGAATTCAATGCTTGAAACCAAAGAGCTTGTCCAATGAATCGTAGCGTATTGTGATAAAAAATTAAACATCAGAAGGACAACAGATTTGAAGGTCATAGGCTTAGATTTCTGCTTTTGATGACTCACTGAAGATAGCAAAAAAATAACTGATGTTCTCTCTTCTTTTTGTCTGTGCTGTTTTATTGTAGATTTGTGTCCTGCGTAGTTGTATTCATTTGCTAATACTATAGTAAATCATCCATTATTCTGGTACTTTACCACTTTATTCTAGCTGGCTGGTGATTCTGTATGAAGTGTTTAAAACATCACAAGCTCTTGATTTTCAGTGCTTGATAAATCCTGTTGTTAACACCTTAATTTGTCTGTATCTGCATCCAGAGTTCAAATAAAAGGGGAAAAAAAGCAAGGAAGCAGATGAATTGTATGTATTGTGTTGGTGACCATAGACTGTCAGGCAGATTGTACTGTTAGTGGTGGTGAAGGTGTGAATTTATTACAGATAATCAGAGTTACAGATTTCCTTTTAAAGAAGTTTTGACTGAATTTTAGTTTTGAGATGCTTAGGAGGGAGCTGGGGGTGTGTGTGTGTGTGAATTTTATGAAAAACAAAACAAACTAAAAAAAACCCCAAACTGTAAATCACAGCCAGATAAAAGAATAAGACAACAGTATTTGCAACTTGTGAGTTTTTATTTAGACACTTGGGTTGATACGGATCTTCAGAAACAGGACTTCCATAATACTGTATGATGGCAGGTATGTGTAAGCAGCTTACTAATAACCTCCTCTGACTTTACCATGAGACAAGCTGTCACTTCTTTCATTACACAGATTTTTTCTGAAGCCCCTTTTATAGGAGAGGAAACAAGCTCTTTGGGCTCTTCAGCCTGAAGAACAGAAGGCTTGGGTGGCTGTGGGTATTGTCCATGTGTGTAAATACCTAATGGGAGAGAATGAAGGTGAGATCGCCTGGCTCTCTTCAGTACTGCTTAATAATAGGACACAAGGCAATGGATGCAGAATAAAATACAAGAAGTTCCATCTGAACATAAGAAAGTTTTTTATAGTGAGGGTGTTCAAACACCATAAAATAATTCCTCAGGGTGGCTATAGCATCTCTGTGGAGATGCTAAAAACCCAACTGGATGTGGTCTTAGACAGCCTGGTCTAGCTCACCCTGCTTGAGTGATAATTTCAAGAGATCACTTCCAACCTAAGTGATTCTCTGATTTTGAATTTCTTTAGAAAGCTGGCTTGCAGCCCTGGGTGCTCTGGGAGGCAAGGGGCTGCTGTTGCCCTTACGAACGTGGTGTAGAAGAGTGGACTAAAGTGTTGGGAAAAAGAGTGGCACAGAAAAAAGAATAAAAGCATCTACAAAACAGGGAGAATGGCAACAGAAATTAAAGCAGGAAGGGAAGTTATTTCAAACCAGGAGGAAGATTTGAAAGGATAGGGGAGGGAAGCATAAAAAGTAGAGGGAGTTGTTGGCAAACTTGCTGACACCTACAGCATTTGGTCCTTCAGATGATATGGGAAACGCTTCACAGTGGGGAGCGTACTTGTGACATAGTCCACATCCTGGCAGCTTCTGCTCTCTGCCTGTACAGGAGAAATGGTAGCCTTTTGTCCTACTTGTTTCAGGTCATGATGGCTACCTTGGGTTTCACACATTTGATCATAGAATCGTAGAATGGTTGGGGCTGGAAGGGACCTTAAAGATCGTCAAGTTCCATCCCCCTGCCATGGGCAGGGACACCTCTCACTTGACCAGGTTGCTCAAAACCTCATCCAACCTGGCTTTGAACACTGCAAGAGAGGGGGCATCCACCGCTTCCCTGGGCAGCCTGTTCCGGGGCCTCACCACCCTCGGAAGTGGATGCATGTCTACAGTAGGTTCCAGTTTTTGCTTCTTGTCAGAAGTGCCAAAGTGAGGATTATTGGGAGATAAATTTCAAAACCATACTGCAGGTTTAGATTTGGAAATAAAAATGCTACTGTAGAGACAGTGATGGAATGGCGAGAGAGCATTCTGTATTTAAGGAATAGAGTAGACACTGGAATTATGCTGGTATTTTTGGGCTAGGTTGCTTTTCTCTATAGAATCAAGTCAATATTTAGCCTGATTTCTTTTTACCACACAAACTTAAGACACCAAATGTTTGCTTAATTACAAAGGAAGCTCTTTGCTTTCTTGTATGAAAACTCATCGTGTGAGGGAACTAGTCCAATCTGACAATGCTGATGACCTTCATGAAGTCAAATTACATGTCTTTTTTCATTCCTAAATGTATTTGCATGAAAAGGACTCTCCATGAAGGATACCCTTTTCTTCATTCACAGAAAAAGTCCAGAGAGTTGGTTTCCTCTGAGGCAAATATGGATTGAATGACTTAGGTTCTCATCACAGATGAAGCAAATGGCAAAGGAGGTAGCAAAGACTTCTTGGAGTGTCGTGCAATCATTACAGGCAAAACAAAGCTTGGCACAGGAATGGATCTTAAGTGTTGCTTCTGTGTATGAGATTTGCCTGGTTTGGTGAGAAGTCAAAAGCTTGTCTGACTGCTTCCATAACACCAAATTGATGATGCCCTGAATTATCTCGCTGCCTTGTCCACCACTTTTCCATCTTTTGCTTTGGAGTTCCACTGCTGATTACTTAGTACTGTGTTTTGCTCACTGTAATAGCAGTATCTCTTTCTACCATCCTGGGCTCACAATTAACTTGATTGACCTTGATTCATATGAAGTAGATGGTGTTGAAGAACATGTATCTCCTTGATATAGAGGAGAGAAGGGTGATCATAACTTGTTATCATAAGTCTTGCAGAAGAAGCAGCAGAGTTCAGAGAGTAAAGAAGGATTTTCATTTCCAGTGAGAGTTAATAAAGGGGAGCATGTGCAAGGACAGACATGTTATCAAAGGGGATTAGTTCTCATTCACTCTGAAGGAGCTCATCTTCAGTGGATAACAGACTGTGGCTTCTTAGGTTACTGCCTGTTGGCTGAAGCAACTCTTGGCTATTTCCTGAATTCCTGGGAGTGTGATGTGGTGGATGTTCTAAACTGGTCCTGTCTTTTAGCAGTGTAAAAGAATGTGTTTTAAAATACCCAGTACTAGAGACATGAGCTACTTCCCAAACTTGTAACTGACAAACAACATTTGAGGGATTTCTGTTGTCACTTGTGACGGCTGCAGTAGGGCAAAACCACAAAGGGACAAGAACTAACGTTCCTGTGCTGACCATGTTGAAAATGTCAGTCTCACTGGAAAAACGTCACAGTGACCTGTGATGACTGAGGCTGAAATAGGAGGTGAAGTAGCAGCATGGTGTTTTGGAGGAAGTCAGGTGGACAGCAGTGGTGTCTTAAGCTTTGATGTAGCTTGAAGATGTAGGGTTAAGTTTTCTAGCCTGCTTAAGCTGATGTTAACATAGAGCTACTGCCTAAGGAGTTTTTGTTGTAATGTGGACTTGTCAAAGTTTCAGAGGCTGGGGTCAGCCCCACAGGCACTGAGCTTAGACAGTTCTGCTGAGCTGGTCTGATGGGTTGCTGCTGCTGAAAGGGGTCGCTTGTTTTGCTTTTTCCTTATGTAGGCTTTCTGGTTGTTTCTCTTGGGCTAGCTTTAGCCAGTTAGGCTTTTGTTGATTTAATGTGAGAGAGAGGTTGGTTTGGCTTTTTTTTTTTTATCAGTCTGGCTGCTGTTTCACCATTGCAGGGAGTTAGAGTTGTTGACACAGACATCTGATTAGCACTGATGTTTGATAGTGAAGTGGCAGTGCTTAACCAGCAGTGAAAGCAGGGCAAGAGGGAGAGGAATGACAGCACCCTCTGGTAATGTTGAAACCATAACTTTTGTGTGTTATTCTTCCTTTCATCCTGTGTGGCAGTAATTCTGTGGCTCTAAATAACAGTTGCTATCTCACATGTGATGAATATCTGAAGCAGAGACCTGTATTGTTTAAGAGCAATGTTTTTATGAAGCTGAGGGTTGTGTCATGTGGCCTGAGGTACTCTTCTGGAGTACTGTAGTAGGACAGTTAACAGGGCTTTCTGGGCGCATTCCCTGGAGCTTCATTTTGGAAGGAAGGTTGGATTGCTCTCTGAGGAACCTAGGCACAAACTAACATCTGTATGAAGCAGGTGACAAGGAAATGTAGATCCAGGCATGAACTAAGTGACCTGAAATTACAGATCTGCCTGAAGGTAAGGAATATTAATTTCAGCTTTATTTATATGGCAGTTTTTCTGTGTATTGGACTGTAGGGTTATAAGCAATACTTTTGAGCTCAGTGTAATATATTGCTTTCTTTCCCTTTGTTGTAGTGTCCCACTTCGTTTTAGCCTATGCTTCTGTTGTTTCAGATGAGGTTGGAGTATTAAGTTTAAAAAATTCAAAAGTAATTTAGGTTTAAGTATTTTAACTCCTTTCTCATTTTTGCTTTCAGGTACATGCAGAGTTTCCTTGAGCTTTTAGAATATGAAAATAAAAGTCCTGAGGATCCTCACGTTCTGGATGAGTGAGTAATTAGTTTTCTTGTGGCAGTTCACTTAAAAATAATCTGTCTATCTCAAAACCCAAGTGCTTTTGTATTATAGGAAAACACTGATACTCTTTGTAAGGTAGAATTCATGCAGCAATGGACAAAATTGTGATCTGGAGCAGAATATAGGATTTGAAGTGCTTTAGGACAATACATTTTTCATTTGTACAGTCTGATAATTTAAGAAATGGCATGAAGTGCTTCCTCCAAGGCTGTATTGAGAAGACAACATGTGAGAATATACTTGTGTATCAAATATTTATGGCTAAAATGTCATAAATAGAGCTTAGTACTTTCTATAAAATATATTAACACATTAATACTGTGAAGTTTTTCATTTTGAAAACATTCAGTGTGTCACTTGTTTTTGTCTAAAAGCTTTTTTAGTGGACTTCAAGTATTGGTGTTCACCTGCCTCATTGAATAGTGTTACATTTTGAGAAGGAATGTTTCCTTGAAATTTACATGCATAAAACAGAATAAAAGTACATGTTACTGACAACAGGTGTAATGGTGTGCATCAGAGACAATAAACCCACCTCAACACTAAGGTCTGTAGTTACTCTGTGCTGTATAGCAGTCAGCATTACTACTTGCAGGTTTTTTGTTCTGTTGATCAGTTTTCTCAGGGTAGCAGTGGCTTATAGGAAGTGTTTCATAAAACACTTCACCTTGAAGTCCTGAAGTCCAGCTCTGCAAGATGTGACTTGTGCTGTGCAAAAATGGTGATTTCTCTTCAGTTGGATCCAGATACAATAACTGCCATGTTATATTAGGTTAAGTAAGGGTGCATTTTAGATGTTACACTTTTGGTTGTGGGCATGTCATCTGAGATTTTTACACTTCACTTGTTAAGTGTCAAGTAATACCTGAGGAGGAACTGGAGTGCACAAGTACCAAACTGTAGAAGGAGCCGTAAGGATTATAGGCTGACTGAATTGTAGTGCTATTGAGCAAGGACAAAGTAACTATTTTCTCAGTGGGAGTCCTAAGCTGGCATACTGTCTTCAGTTCTGGGTACTACTTATTAAGAAATTAAAATGCATGTGGACAGTATTGATGTGAAAGGAGTAAGAAGTAGAGACTTGGGTAGTTCCACCTCTGAATAATGTTGAAGGTATTTGTTTAGACTGGTGAAGAGCTGAGATTGAAGTGCAAGACACTGGAAGTCTGAGTTGGCAAGAAAAAAAAGTTACTGTAATACATGATGTTCGGTTGCTTTAAGTGAGGAAGTGGAGAATTGGAAAAAAAGCTGATTTTTATTAAACTTGAAACTATAGACAGGGCAAAAAGTACTAGTTCTAATATTAGTGAGAACAGACTGAAAAAGACCATTTCAGAAGGCTATAGAAGCATCTAGTTTCTTTAACTTTTAAAGAATAGGTTAGATGGCTTTCAGTGATGTTCTAGGCATACCTGTTCTGCAATGAATAAATTAGGTTAATTTTTTTACCACCTCTAGCTGTTATATTTTGTGATTCTGTATTTATACCTTTAGAGATGGCATAAGCTGTGCTAGACATCCAGTGTATAGGTGGTGGCAAGGCGGTTATGTAGCATCCGGTACCATCTTAGATGTTCTGTATTTAGGTAACTGATTTTCAGCGTTTTATGGCCTTCAGAGCTTTGATGCAGATTATGTATTTATAAAGAGGTTAATGAAGGGTTTTCTTGGGGATCTGTTTTTAGAACCTGTTCATAATCAGTAAGTGAGTTAGCGGGTTCTGCCTTAGGGATGACATGCTTCTTGATATTGTTTCATGGCAATTGGAAATACTGTTTGAGATGCTCTATATTAGTATGATGAACCAAATATAACCGTCAATCTTTTGAAATATCTCAATAACTGTATTATATGTAATTAAGTACATATAATAAGGGTGTTGGGAATTTTTTTGCTACTTGCTAAGTTGAAGTCCAGCTTGGGACTTTGACAGTAAGAGTTGCCTTTTACGCTGAGTTTGTCCTGTGAAAAGACATGAAAGATCCATTATCTGATTAAAGACCAAATTTATTCTTGACAGTACTGGATAGGCTAAATAAGATTAGAAAGTCAGGTCTGCTTACCTGCTCTTTGTATGTCATCTGTTCCTGACTTTCTGAAGGCTATGACACTTGCCTGGATATTAAGCTGTAATTAGCTATTACTTTAATATTTTTTGCAAACCATGTCTTTCAAAAATACTCTTAACTACATCCACAATTATCTTGTAATAACCCACAGATAAATCTAACAATTTTTTCAACTCCTGTGCCTGTCTAGCCTTATCCTGTTTTTATGCCTTATAGTCAGAGGAGAAATATCTGGAACTCCGGTAGCTAAAGAACTGCAGCTCAGTGGAAGAAAAACCATAGGAGTTCTTTTCTCTTGTAATTGCATGTATCATTTAATACAGAATTTGAACCATTGTCTGTGACTTCTTGGGTAGTGTCCTTAGGGTTGCATGAATAGGATTAGTACTTCTCTTCAACCAGATGGGCTTGCTTACAGGAGGACCTGTGGAAGTTTGCTCTGTAAGGTATGCTTGGTCCTTTGAACAACAGCCTTTCTTGTCCTAGCAGAATCTGCAGTTTGTCTCTGAGTACTTTGCATATAGTGGCATATGGAGAGGGGTTGGAACATGCTTTACCTCTTGGTTCCACTCAGCTGTCATGTTCCTGCATTGAACACATTGCAGAAGCATGCATATTACATAATATATACAGCATATTACAAAAGACCCAGTTGTGCATCCTTTAGTGATGGTAGTGCCTATCCTTGCCAGTGCCCTGTGTGGTATTAATCATTTCATGATGGTCCCTATGTCTTTTTCCTTTAGCTTAATTAGCGTCACAAAACGCGAGGCTTTCCTGGATGGAAGTAATTCTGCCCCAGTACCACCAGTGTGGTGTCTGCTTCTATCAAGCAGAGGACAAGAGGACGTACAGAGCAGTTGGTTTTTAGAAACTGAATGGGTGCTTTGCTTGTTCTGTCAGCTGAGGCCAACTTCAGTTTCTGTTATGGCTAATCAAGGTCACAGGAGCGCAGGAGAGAAGAGAAGAGTAGCCAAAATAATCTAAAAACGAGTTTTGATACGCACAGATGTGCTGTACCAAGGCTGGCAGTAGTTCTTCAGCTAACGCTTTCTAAAGGGGTGGAATGACTTGACCAGTTCAACATAAAACCACCCCCTGAGAATCTCTGGTGTTGTATCTCTGCCTGTCTGGGGAGCCTACTCTGGTATTCTCAGAATTTGGCCTTTCTGAGGAAACCGCTTTATTGGTGTGATTCTAGATGTTACCCATGTACTGACACAGCTGTGTCTGAAACCATGAAAGGAATTGGGATATGGGTTTAGTGGGAAAGCAGCACCCTTTCAGCACTGGAACAGGTTCCCCAGGGAAGTGGTCCCAGCACTGAGCTTGACTGAGTTCAAGAAGCGTCTGGACAATGCTCTCAGTCCCACGCTCTGACTTGTCTGGCCCTGTGCGGAGCCAGAAGGTGGACTCAGTGTTCCTCAGGAGTCCCAACTCAGGAGATTCTATGGTTCTATGACTTTTGTGAATGCTGGATAAAATCCTTTAAAGGGTATTTTTTTTGCTCAACATTTCTGTGATGAAGAGGTTTCAGAGATGCTTTAGTTTATTATGTTCTATTAGTTAGCAGACCTTGTAAAGACCACAGCACGGCCAGCTTACCGTTGCTGTCAGCAATGGGCATACACCGAAAGGTCAGTCTACTCTTGCATTTTTGATAACACAGATGCCTTTCCTCGAGCTGCAGAGCAGTCAGGTGGAAGTCTTTCCACGGTGTTGTCAGACGGTGTGATTGCAGAAGTATTAAGATAAGGTGTCCACGTTTGGTAGAGGGTGTAAGCTGGCAGAAGTGTTAGAAATTCCTGTGGTGGTGTTGTGCATCTAGATAAACATGCAGAGGCAAAAGTTGTTTCTCAAAAATGGGTCTGTAAAACATGCTGTTCACATGTATTTTCAAAGAGCACTTAATCCACCCCCTGTACCCCGTGAGTTTCTTTGCTGATTTCTCTCCATGACTCTCTCATGGGAGGGTTGTGTGAGGGAGTGTCCTGGAACCCAGAGCAATTGAAGCAGTAAGGTGCCAGTATGTTAGAGATAACAGCACACACTGGAAGCTTAGTGCTGCAGAAAGGAAAATGACTTCTTGTTTACTAAGATTAAAGTAACAATTCAGCAGTTTGAAATAAGTAAACATTTTAGTAGATTTGATTAAGAAAAATTACTGGAAAGTAACAAAATTACACTGAAATGCTACATCAGTTAGTTCTGCACTTTGAAAGTATCTACACTTTCTAGTAGAGAAATCTTGGGAGTGTGAACCTGTACCTGTCTTTCTGGCGACTCTCAGCACTTTAAAACAAGAGCAGCCAATGAAACAAAACAACCCATTGCTTGTCTGTTCCATTTAAAAGGATTGTTTTTCAGTTTACTTGTGATCTTGTTTTTAATCTTTCAGATAATACTATCTGTAAAATAGCAACGTTTTTCTTTGCCTTTATATTGACTTTCTTACAACTTTTTTTTTCTTTGTGATGGATCAAACCAGGCTATTATATTCAGTCATTCAGGAGTTAAATAATGACTTGTGTTGTGACATTCATTTATTATCTTTGCAGCAGTTTATAGGCTTAACTTATTTAATCACAATGGTAGCGACTTAAATATTCCTTTGTTAATACAGAAACCACTGAAGATTGCTTGACTAAAGTGGCTTTGTATTAATAACTTCTCATCTGTCAAGCCAATTGCATTATTTATTCATTGTGGGTTTGAAAACACGGTATGCTGAATTTCGAAAAAAAAACCCCAGTCATTGCTAAATAAAATTTTCAGAGCTATTCTGGAGTATTTCCCCCCAGTTAATTCCATGAGCATTTTAAAAATTCCTTCATCTGGTCTCCCACAGTAAAACTTGGTGTCTTTCAAGGGTGTGTGGGATGAGGGAGTGGTAAGATTAAGGAAATGTGTTTTGATTTCTGCCCTGATGCTTTGAAATGTGCCTATGTACTTCATGTGTTTCATTCTTTAAAAGCACCTGCTCAATGGAAACACTTGAGTGAGCCCAGTTACGTTTGAAGATAGCAGGGGAGGTTGTTCACATTACTACAATAAAGAAGAATTCCTTTATTGTGTGTATTTCAACCCTGAGCTTCAGCTGGTTTGCAGCAGAGAAACCAGCCTCCTGGCCCTGTGTTCGCCCTCTGACACGCTCTGTGCATTTCTGTGCCTTGGTAGTGGGGTATCAGCAAGCCGCTTGCCCTTGTGAAGTGTCTGGGTGGCATGCTGTGTATATTGTGGATAGTGGAGGTATTTAAAAAACAGCAAAGCTGTCAGCAAATAGCAGTTATTAGAGAGTGCTGGCAGTTGCCTTTCAGATGTGATTCTAAGTGCTGCTTCTCAGCTCTGTTTTTAGCTAGTGCCTTGTTGCTCTGAAGCAGAGAAGCAGCATGAGTACAGCTGGGCACTAATCTTGTCTCTTGTCAGATCTCAGTGGTTACAGATCACACAGAACCAAAGCTTAATATATCAACGTAAGAGCCTACAAACCCTTCTAAGCATTAAAATATTTTAAGCTGCAAGATGGGTAAGAGAACAGTTGTTCAGGACAGTGATAGTATTTGAGTGAGGAATTAGGTAGTTAAAACTTCCCTTTCCTGTGCAGTGTTGAAAGGCTGCCGAACTGTTTGTTAACACACAGGCAAAAACTCGTAGTTAGAGTGGGGGTGATGGAAAAAACCTATTAATAATGCATCCTCTGTTCCCTTGGAGCTGATGATATAGAGGGGGAGAAATAATAATACACTTTTAAAGTGTATCACTTGCTAAGAATGGTATGGCCTACTAGCAAAGGATTGTCTTGGCTGAGTGGTTATGAAAAGGAAGCCTCTGCTTTAACTGCAGGGGGTTAGACTAGAGGACCTTTAAAAGGTCCCTTCCATCCCAAACTTTCCTGATTCCTTCTTTAACTTGTGTATACTCTACTTTCGTTATAAATAATTAATACATTTCTGATCAGTGTTGATTTGCAGTTGTTTGGGGTTTTTTTTAAAGATCTGTAGAATTACAGATACAGGCACAGCTGAACGAGTCTTCCAGCCATGCTTTCTTTTGAAAGCTGCATTGTACTGTTTGTGCTTTTTTAAAACAAGATCATGCAGTCATTGTGGTGGTGATATTCATTTAATATTGGAGAACATAACAGAGTGGAGTAGTAGTGATTTTCTGTGCCTAGGCTTTAGAAAGCTATTGATATTTCGGGTATGTATGAGTTTACGGGGGGGGAGAGGGAACAAAGGGCACTTTGAGGATCACAGGCGTTGAGCTGTCTTGGCAGGAGAAACAAAAATCCTCCAAGCTTCTTTCAAAGCGCTTGTTGGAAACCATGGAGGGGATATCCCAAAGCTTCCCGACCTACCGTCGCATGTGCTCTGCCATCCAGCGGTGTGAGAGGGAACTGACAGAAGTCACACTGATGATAATTACCTATCCTGCCGTTCAAACTTACCGGAATAGGTGCCAGCTAAAGGCAGTGTGTTCCAAAGTTACACTGCAGGGGCTGAGGTGTTGGGAATAGAGTAGCAAGTGTAAAACGTCTCGGGAAATTATGGAGGGCGGTCAGGTTGGGTTTTTTCTGAGTTTCCTTTCCAATCTCCCAGCTGCTGTTGGTTGCAGAGAATGAAAGTTACTGTGGTACATGTGATTGCAATAAAATCAAATCTTTTATTCTCTATTAATGGCAGAGAGAGATGTACATTAAAGGAGTGCTTTAGGGAGTAACAACTTCACTTGAGGCCCTAATTATTTTGCAGATCTGCTGAGCGAGAGGTTGACCAAATACTTATCTTTAATTTAGCTTGTTTATCTGCTGCTATATTTTTATCTTCTCCCTCTGATAATTTTCTGTTGACTGGGAGGGGTTGTAAACAAATAAAATGCTTGTGCTGTGGGGAGTTGAAGACAGAAGTGAGAGATTCAGTTCAATTATACTTTTAACAATCTGTTTCTAATTTTGTTTCCTCTAGCTTTTTAGATGTTTTAATTAAAGTCAGGAACAGACACAATGATGTGGTTCCAACCATGGCGCAAGGGGTGATTGAATACAAGGAGAAATATGGCTTTGACCCATTTGTTAGCAGTAACATCCAGTATTTTCTAGATAGATTCTACACCAACCGCATCTCTTTCCGTATGCTTATTAACCAACACAGTAAGTAATGGCTTTCTTCATTTTTGAGAACTCATTAGTTTTTGCTTGTAAACCTGCAGCTTTGTTTTGGTTGGGTCTTCTTTATTTTATTTTTTAAAACTCCTGGCTAATTCTTAATATTCTATGCTGATTGTGGTAAAAGATATATGGGCAACTGATTTATTTGGTACTTCACAGTTACCAGAAAATAATCCAGGATACTAGTATGCTTTCTTCTAGAATTTTCAGGCTTTGTCAGTGTGGCTGTCGCTTTTTGATCTCACTGGCAGACAGCTTGCATAGTGGTACATGAAGTATTCTTAGATAGTAGTGGAGTAGTTGTTTCTGCTCACAAATCTCTCAAGATAGTTTGTAGAGGTGACTTATTTCATAATGAAACGCAAGGATGCCATAAATTTGAAATAAATTATGTGCTATATGTATTTTTATTGTTTTTTTCCTAGCAAGTTATCAAGCCTTTCTTGCATTCTAAGGAGGTTGAGTGTTTCTAAGTTTTTAATTATATCCCTTGACTCCCTTTTACTTCCTATTTATACTTAAACATAAATGCTTGATTTAGTCATGCTTTGTCATGAGGTTCATTTGTTGTTACTAGTAAATGGGTTTTTTATATTCATGTTATAGAGCGAAAGGAGTTACTTGCACAGCTCCTATTAACCAGTGTGTGCAGCCATGCAGACTGTGATCTGTATGAAGGACACAGTCCTGTGATCTCTCTGTGTATCTTGCACCTTTAGCTCTAGAACTCCGTTCTCTGCCCAGTACTCTGCTTTCATGAGCTCTCACAGACTGTACACTACAGATACTGTGGGTGCCAGAGTGCTGTAGTGTAAGGTATCTTACTACAAGTTGTATGTCTCTCCAGTAACCTTTTTTGTGACTAGCCAAAGCCTTGCTGCATGTTTACAGATAACCTCCACGGGCCAAAGCACACACAATGCAATAAATATGCAGCTTATTCTTTACTTCTACCTGGGCAGACAAATGACAGGCATAAGCCTGAGTGAAGTTGAAAGACTCCAGAGAAGAATTCTAGCAATAAATAAAAACATTGTCCTAATAGAATTATTGGGCTGAGCATTAGCATAATTTGCATTCATTCTAAAATATTAACTTACTGAACTGAAATGGCTTTTCCCATGGGTGCTCTAACTGGTTGAAACTTAAAACAGCTTGTAGATTATGAAAGTTCATTAACTTCATACAACTTCTCTATACTAAGCAATGCTAGTGATCCTTCATGTGGGCAAGTGCTAATCTTGAAGCAATGATGGAAGAGACACCTGGAAAACAGAATGCAGTAACAGGTGTTTCTGTACTTTGCATTTGCTTCATGTGTCACTGCCAGGCTTTTTCTTGCAGTGCAGTTGTGCAAGGTGCAAATGTGCCAGTGTATTAGCTCACTGTGACTGGTGAGACTAAAACTTAGACCTTCTCTCTTGCTCACTTCATGCTGCATCTGTCTCATATCAGAACTAACTTGCTAAAATAGCAGAAAATCACCTCTCCAAAAAAGTGTAAAGCCTTTCTACTTTGAGAAGTAGACTGGGGGTGAAGGATCTGGTGAATGCCAGACAGACCTTTGTGCAGAGGGAAGGGAGTGGGGACCATACTCCTGAGAGTCAGGGAGAAAGTCAAGTGAGATCTGTGCTAGCTGTGAAACTGCAGCTTAGGTGAGTGCAAAAGGTTTTTAACGCTGTCTTACAGTTCTTCAGTGTATTCTATTACAACATTTTCATTATCATGAGTGCTGCTGTTCTGACAAAGGTATGAATAAAGCATTGCATGTTTTAGTTTTAAGTAATTTTTGATAGTCCATGCTGAAATGTAAGGTTTTCACCTTAACCCTCCCACACCACTATTTCTGTTTTAACTAGTCGTAGCTATTAAAAATTAAAAAGTTGGGGGGAAGGAGGGAGGCAACTAATATTCCTAATCAAGGATTTGGGCAATTTGCTGAAGTACCTAGTAAGTTTCAGATACTATCAGAATTAAACTTTTTGGGCTGCCTCAAGTGTAATAGACGACTTACTGCCATTTCTTTTTTCTTTTAGCACTTCTTTTTGGTGGAGATATTAATCCTGCTCATCCCAAACATATTGGAAGTATTGATCCTAATTGTAATGTGGCAGAGGTGGTTAAAGGTAAGATGAAGTTAATATTTCTGTTTATTTTTAAAATCCCTACAACTTAGAATATGCATAAACATGTTGCTTAGATACAAAAGAGGTGATTTAAATTTATTTAATATTAAAAATTTAAGTTCTGCAGTTGCTCACAATAAAGCTTTAGCCTATTGAGGCACTGATGGCTGTGTTACAGCATGGTGTGTTTAGAACTAAAAAAACAAATGAGTTTATTAAATGTAATCTGTCCTTTTAAATACCAGATTATGTATGTGTTTTGTTGAACTTCAGCTTCCTTCTTCCCTAAAATGCTTAGAAACAGGTTCTCATGTACTGCTTTTTTATCTGATGCTGGTACTGAAGACAACTGAGAATAAATGCAACTTTCCAGTTTGTTTAGTTAGGCCTTTCGGTAGAACATCCTCAGCTGTACAGAGGCACCGGTGACACTTCCCATTACTGTGTCCCTCTGAGATCAGGGCCTGTTCTCTCATATGCAGAGGACGTACAATGGTTGTACCTGAATGATCTGGCACATTAGAAATCCAGTTTGCTTAATAAATCCTGTTTGGTCAATGTCATGAGTGTTCATATGCTTTCAGAACGTTATTAAGCAGGCATGAGGCAATGCTGTCTGCTTCAAGAGCTTGTTTATGGGAGGTTCACACTCTGGGTGTATCTGCTTACAACACAGATCTCGCTGTAGGAGTGAATTCCACCCTCTGTCCTTCATTACTGTTTGTGCAACTGTAAGGGGGAGGAATGTATCTCTTCCCTGCATTTTCTCTCAGCCTTTGGTAAAGAAGGAATCCTTTCTTATGTCACACTTTGACTTGCATGATAATTTGCCTTGTAATATAGATGCTGCTTACTGATAAGAAGGATTCTTGGCTTCTAGCTCTTCTTGGCTTTAAGGTGGCCTTTTTCAGCAGCTTTCTATTCTCCTGATAGATCCTACTACACTTTGACCTTAGCAATGTATCCATTATGGTTGTGTTGTTTATTTAGATATTTATTTAGATATTACTATTTAGATAGTAAAGTTTGAATCCATTTGGATCATCAAGTTCATAGTTGCTGCCTTGGACAGAGTGTCAGAAGGTGCTGAGTCCAGTTTTCAAGCCAGTAGCTAAAATAGATCTTCCACATCTGAAGAAATACTCTGACATCCTCATTTTGTTAGTGATTACCCAGTGTGCTCTTTCAAGGCAATGAAATGTCCTCAAAGACAGAGCCTGTCTAGAGTCAAGGTGATTGAGGCCATCTCCTTGTAGAACTGGTGGAGTGGTTAATTTACATTCTGTGTACTGTTAGCTCAGAAATGTTCTGGTGCACAGGCAGCTTTCTGAGTGATTTGTTAGAGTTAAGATGTTGATCTTGGCACTGTGTGTGGCCGCTACAAGCTCTGTATGCCCTTCAAATGTTGAAGAAATTTAAACAGTCACTTATTACTTCAAGCAGCTCCACCAAGTGTTGTGTTGGTAACTGCCTGTGGTGGGTCTCTGTATTTCAGTTACTGTCCTACAGTAAGATTTTTGAGCTGACAGCAAATCCAGGCTTGTTTCTGGAACTGGGGTATGCTGACAGATCCTTCACTCTTGCTGTTACTTACCTCCAGTCTTGGCATGAGTGTTTTGAACTCCATGGTCTTTTTTACAGTCTTAAGACTCTGCCAAAGCATTGGTTTTTAGAAGAAGGTAAAATATAAGACTGCACTCAGACTCTGCTTGAAATCATTTTGCTCAGGGTGTGGGGTATTTTACTGGATCATGAGGTGATATTGCCTTGCTGTTCATCTCAAGGGTGTTAGCCTGACTGCTTCTTGAAAATGCATGGGAGATCTACGTTACATTTAGAGAGGCTAAATGGGCTTATTCAGAGCCTCTTTGCTTTCCCAGGTTTTGCACAGTGGCCATGCCTGTTCCTCATCCATGTATTGAGGGCTTTTGGTTTATTCCCACACAGTCACTTATTTCAGAGGCATTGCAGTCTTTCTCTGCAGTAAGAACACAACTCCTGTGCCCTGGATCTGTATCAAATTGTCATTTCCGTGATGTGGAAACTCTTTGAATGTGCTAACATATTCCTCTTTCCATGTAGGTGCCCTTGCAGCCATACTAGCTACATTGCTCTCTTCAGCTTTTGATGACTTGAGTCAAGATAGTGGTTGTGCTGCTTATGCTTCTTTTTTCTAAAGCTCAGGATTTATTCCCAAGGCCATCAGAAGTTCTGAGATAATCCTAGAATATAGTGTAAGTGTAGCTATTCCTGCATCTTCTCCCACCCCCCTGCCAAATTATGCACATCCCAGGCTAGTTTCTCTGTACAGTTTGGATATTAAACAGGACTTTGAACTTATTACTGGGCACATTCTATTGTGTTAATGACAGCCAGTCCCAAAGACTTTCTTAGAGTGTCCTGTCTTGACAGAAGATTCCTGCTGGATAGCTGATTTTGTGAAGTGTTACTGGGATTTGATCAAGAACATTCCCAGTGTTGATTAGCTCTGTTTTACTAGGCCTCAAGCAGCATTTGTGCTAGCCCTGTATAATACATCAAGCCTTGCAGATGTCACAACAACTGATAAAATTTACTTTCAGGTAACGAGGCACACTGTAGATTTATTTTCTGTAGACATCTTGATGGGGAAGGATTATAGGTAGCCAGTCCTTTCTGGGGACTAGTGATTCTACTTTCCCTCTGCTCGTCTGAGTCTTGGCAGTGACTGTGTGCTTTGTAGTGTCACTTTGGACAGGAGGAAAAAGATGTATGTAGTGTGAGGTCAAAGGCAACTGCTGTGTTATCTTAGTGAATGTGTCTCTGTCTACAGAACTGCCCATCTGTTTGTGTGCTTGCCCTTAGCCTACAGTTATAACAAGGACACTACTGTTGTTAAACTGGCTTAGGCAGTGTGGTTAGAACATCTTTGAGTCAGTGGTTTCTCTTTAAGATAGCCCTTGCTGCTTGTTTCTGAAAGTCTTTTGCAAATGAGGTACCATTGAGTATTTGGAACCACTAAGAAATCTTTCAAACAAAAGATGGTTTAAACTTTATGGCTGCTATTTCGACTACAGAAAGCCTGATCTGGATAAGGGGAGGCTGCTTTGTTGTTGCTCAGGAGGAAGGAATAGAGAATCTTAATGATTCCCATTTCCCCCCAGAAAAGACCTTGAAAATAAACAGTATCATGTTTGGGAAAAGCTGAATTTCTGGTTGCAATGTCATCCTCTTTTATTTGAGATGGAAAGAACAAGCATTAAACTGTGATCAGGGCATGACAAATAAGTAGATATTATGGTCAGCCTAAGATTATTCCCTTTGGGTTTTCAAGCCCTGAACAAAGATGAAAAATAGCTTGTCTCTGGTAATCTGCTTTTGTTTGTAGAGCTTTAAATAGAATTTGCCCTTTCTTGACAAATGGGCTATGAGCATACAGAGAAAGAGGGATCAGAATGGATACCGGCTTCGTGCCTGTAAACTAGATACTAAATGAGTGTTCTGCTTGTAGCCTTTCAGGGACAGGGTGAACCTTGCTAGCAGGCTCTTGGTGATTTTGATAAATCACTGCTCTGTTCTTGTGTTTTGTAGATGCTTATGAAACAGCTAAGATGTTGTGTGAACAGTACTATCTGGTGGCACCTGATCTGGAAGTCGAAGAATTCAATGGTAATTGTGAAATGAATTAAAGTGCTGTACATAACAAACATTTCTCATATCTGTGCTTTCTAGTTGTGTGAGGTCATTTGAACTCTGCTGTCCTGTGTGCAGGGGAACTTCTCTTCTTCTAATGTGTCTGAATTACAGTTTATCATCCCAGCATATCTTTTTACTACTTGGTGTTGAGTGCAGAGTGCTGTTTGCTGAATTCACTGTCACTTTATTTTCCTTAAAGTAGTTAAGAATTCTGACTGGGAAGGAAACATGCCTGCCTTCTAACTAATATTTTAGTAGAGCTGGAATTTGTTTTGTTTGAACTGCGCTTGTAAATTCCACTGTCAGTCCCTGCATCAGTAATGAGCTCTGCTGTGCAAGATGGCAAAATTAAACCTGTTTTATATAGTCTATGCTTTATGTCCTATCATAAACCTCTCATGTGAAAATACCTTTCAAGCTGATAGCAGCCAATTTTTATTCTTTGCAACGAAACTGAGACAGTCCTTGTCAGTGTATAAACTGATGGTTTTGTTCATTGTTTCTATTAACAAACAGTAGGGTTTTTTTTACGTTAAAATTAATGTCTTGAGTGATCCCCTCTCAAACTTTGGACAGCTGCCCAAACATTAAGAGTAAGATGTTTCCAAACTTCAGCAGAATTAAGAAAGTCTCAGAAGTAGGTAACACTTGAAATGGAGTGAGTGATACATGAGGACACGTGTTGCTCAAAGGACTATTTAACATTGTAGAAATACTTCTCTACACAAAATGATACTGTCAACACTGATGCTTTATTACTAGCACGCTCTCCCAAAATCAAAGGACCCAACCTTGCTCCACCCAAAACTGAGTGATTGTAGAGTTAAAAGTGCTGAGTGCTGCAGCAGAGGAATGAAAATTCATTCGAAGGTCTAAGTAAAAAGACCCATCAGTAGAGAAAACAAGTTGATGTATCTCATTTAAAAAGCAGTAAGGGAAGAGTTGTGTTCTTTAGCTTCTTATCAACACAAGGAAAGCAACTTTGCAAATTACCTCAGAAGAGCAACAATAATACATTTTCTACATGTAGTCTGTGCCTCAAATGAGTTATAGATCAGGCAGCTGCCTTGGTTTTGGTGATGGGTAAGAGAATTGGAGTATGGACTCTGACCAAACTAACAGAATAAAACAGCAAGTTGCCTTGCAGTTAATTATGCAGAACACTGTTTTGGTTTTCTCTTTTTTTTCCTAGGAGGTTTCACTACTGTGTCTCTTAAAGTAATAACTGGTGGCTTTGTTAGCCCTCTGTGTCCAAAAGGGTGAAGTTGTCCCCAGTGACGAGCTGTGGGCATGTTTATATCTTCCCTTTATTTAAGCAAGCATTTGGAGACTTCTTCAGTCTGAACTGCTGCTGAGCCTGATAGGCTGTGACTGCATAATTTAATGCCAGCAGGTATCTGAATGTTCAGAGTTGGCTGCATCTTCAGCACCAAAACTGCCCTGCAATGGCTTAAATGCAGCTGTAGCATTTCCTGATGAGTCAGTGTGTGCTGTAGCATTCAGAGCTGTGCCAAGCTATACACCTCTGCCAAAACACCAACAGGACAACAGCGAGCAAACAATTCAGTTATGTTTTGAAATAAGAAAACTGTGATAGTTTGCAGATTTTTAATTAATGTTTTACATGTTATGTTTCAAGGGAAAATACGTAATTGTGCTTAGAATATTTTAAACTGGGTTTTTCATTTAAGAACCTTTGTGTAGCAAACATTATGCTTAAATATTGTGTATGTTATGAAAAACAATTTCCTACTTAAGTGGAAAGGTTCTCTTTGTTAACATCTAACATCAGTCAGTGCTAAATCAACCACTGCTTAGCGAAGTTCCATATACAACTGCTGACATAAAGTGTCTTTGAAAACCATCATTGGGATGTGTTCTTTCAGGTGATAGCAGTAAACAAAACTTATGGGTTTAGTTCATGGACCTAATCTTGCACTTGGAAAACTAGAACACTTACATCCTTGCCTTGGCTAGTTTTGAGTTATTCCTGTAAACAGAAATGCTACAGAAGACTTATCAGAAAAGTAATCTGCCTTTTTTTTCCCCTTCAGCTAAAGCTCCAAACAAGCCTATTCAAGTAGTCTATGTACCTTCTCATCTGTTTCATATGTTATTTGAATTATTCAAGGTAGGTTGCACTTGTTAGTGTTTGGAAGGGGGTTGTGAACTTAACATTACTGTTGAAATTGAGATCCTGAAAAGGATGTCAATTACAGCTCTTAAATGTGGGGGTTTTGCCCATTTTCCTTTCTTATGCTTGTTCTTAAACAAGTGAAGAGGGTTTGAAACTGTTAAAAGCTAGGCTTACAGCTCTAATGCCCTTGTGTGTTTTCACACTACTCCCATTGTGCTTTTGCAGCTGATTAACATAAAACACTCATAGTTTATTTTTGCAATTGTGATACATTCCTTACCTTGCAGTTTTCATAAGCTTGCTTCTTTATTGCGTATTTGAAGACTGGTTAGGATCAGTTTTTTTTGTTTATTGTGAAAACAGGCCACATGTCTTTGAGTAGTCTAAAAGATATGCTTTGGTTTGATTTTATTTGTGTGTTCTGAATAATTGGAACAATGGTGAGAATGGAGGATTAGAGCGCTGTTGTATGCTTTTGAAGTTAGGTGGTCTCTAGGTGGTGCAATTGAACACCAGAAATTCAGGGGAAAGTGCATTTGGACAGATACTTTTCCTAAATAATGGTATTTTGATTTTGATTTCTGACATTTGTCAAGTATGTTCATTTAAATCTTCCCTTGTTTTTCGATTTGTAACTTTAGTTCTAGTTTATACTACTTATAGATATGTTTTGGTACAAGTCATGAAACTATGCAGCAGTAAGGAGTAGTTGTAATTAATTTGTGACAGACTGGTAGTAGAAGTTCTGTTGCTAGATATGATAAAGTCAGATTGATAGGTGGTAAAGTGACAATTATGTGATCCAGACTAAGCTCGTCCTCTGTGGTGAACATCACTATTGGCTTTCTGCAAGATGGAGGTGAAGGATGGTGTCATCCCTCATATGTAATTACTTTTATCTATTTAATATAAGGCAAGAATATTTTTTCTGTGTGATATCAAGTATGTATAATGGAGTTCTGATGTAGAAGTTTAAATGGAGAACTCATTGACTTGAAAGTGCTTCTTGAATTTGTTTTAAATACAGCCTTTTCTGAAGGACTAAGTATCTAGATTCAATAAAATAATTTCAAGTTCCAAGCTGTCACAAAAAGCATATATGATAAAGACACTGCTTTTCCTTTTGATTTCAGAATTCAATGAGAGCTACAGTAGAATTGCATGAAGGTAAGAGAGAAACCTATCCATCAATCAAAACCTTAGTCACTTTGGGGAAAGAAGATCTATCTATTAAGGTAAATACCTAAAAAATAATACACATCTCACAAAACTGCTAGGTTTGGAGTAATATGACCTGTAATTTCAAAAGGCTGCAGCACTTGTGACGCTTGCTTCATGCTCATGAATGTTTCTAATGTCATTTAGGTAATGCTGCTTGAGGCTTTGCAGGTTTTTTCCAAGCATCATGTTGAAAGCTGTAACTTTTCATTTCTTAGATAAGCGATCAAGGAGGAGGTGTACCTTTGAGAAAAATAGACAGATTGTTTAACTACATGTACTCAACAGCACCCAGGCCTAGTCTGGAGCCCTCGAGAGCTGTGCCTTTGGTAAGCAGTTGCAATACATATTTAAATGTCCCTTTGCACCTCTAGTGTAACCTGTCACTGTCAATCACTGCATCAGGTTGGCCATGGAAGAAATTGTTTATCACTAGCAATTCTGTGCAGGTAAAATGTATCGGGAGGAAAATGGGGTTTCTTATCATCACTTAGTCTTTGGAATAGAAAATTGCTTTTCTTTGACACTGCATTCTTGGAAACGAGCATGTCTGCACATGCACAATATTTACAGAGGTTAATAGATGGGGTATTTGGTGCCCTGTTACTGAGGAGGTGGATAAACTAATAAGATCTTCCTTGCAGTGCAAATTGCTGCTTATCTACACTTCCTGTAATAACTGTATTGAAAAGGTGAGCCACACTGTCAGAATTATAACACTTGGGAAGCACCTCTTTGGTGATGCACAAACTTATATTGAACTTGGAAAATTATTTTCATGTAAGTTATGGACTGTAAAAATACATTAAAAAAAAAATCCCCATACATGCATGTGTGTGAACACTTCTGGTATATTTGGATTCAGTTGGAGACCTCAAAGGCCTTTTCCAACCTAGTGATTCTGTGATCTCACCTGATATTCCCTTCTGAGATGTATCAGAGTCAGATTTCAAGCAAACAAACTTATTCTAAGCGGGGAATTATTTCAGTGTTAAATGTCTAAATTCTTTTAGCAATTGAGTCTTTAAAAATTATTATTGAAATTAAATGACTATTACTAAATATATTTCATTGAATTATGCATTGGGTCATTGTGATTAAAATGATACAGGTACTGTTCTGTTTCAATAAGCAGGTTAATACTGATACAGTATTCTTGCTGCTTTTTATCTTAGTTCTCTATTGTTTCTGATGCAACCCTTTATCTTCATGTCAAGGAAAAGTTGGTTCCTTGAGAAATTTATTTTCCTTATTTAGGAGCACTCTCTTCTATCATGTTTAAGTGGTTTTTTCCCATTTTTATTTTCCTGATGATACTTCTGTGCTTGAAGTGCCTTTAAGCAGCTAATGAAACGTGGTGCAGAGAGTATGTGACTATTTCTGATACAACATGATGGAGCTGAGGGTGGCACCAGTTCAGAGATAACAAATTCTTTTTTAGATTAGCAGAAGGTCTGTACAGAGCTGCCTCAGCCCACAGCTCGTACAGCCTTGTGGCGCAGGGGCGTGTTGCGTTTCCACCAGTGTTTGATGCTGCCTTGGTAGGTGTGAGACTTAGTTCTGTGTCTGCATCAGCTTGATGCTAATCTGTGGTATTCCTAACTCTGCAACACATCTTAGTATGTTTCAAACATAGGCAATCTTCTTGAATGGGGTGAGTGATGGGGACAGACTTTAATTCAAATATAAGTTTTTTTTCTTTATGTCAATGGCAGACTCTTTCTTGATTCATAATCTGCCTTTGTTCTGTCTCACTTTTGATCAGCAATTTACTGTATCAGCCTACAAAGATTTCCTGAAACTTGTTCCCACTACAAACTTACACCTTGATTACCAGTTGTATTCACTATTAAAATGCCTCTCTCTTTGTGGCTCTCTGATTGTAACACGTGTTCAGCTTGGATTGACACTATTCTTTTTTTACCTCTTTTTTTCCCCATGCATCTTTAGTGATGCTTTCCTGTGTTTACTTCCTCATCTGCAAGACTACTTGCTTTGATTCTGTGACATTTATACTTAGTTTTTCCTTCTACTAAAGCCTGAAGATGGGGTATGTTTTATTCTTCAGCCTACACATCACAATAGGCAGACCTGCAAAGTATGCCCCCCTCTTCTGACCTTGGCAGCCTTCACCCTCTGCGTCTGACCGCCTGCACGTGCCAGTGTCAGGAAGGCTTGTGAAGCTCTGTTACTTATTATTGTGTGCAGAAAGAAAAAAGTCAAGAAATGAGAGTCTGTGGCATCTCTTTCCCCTGAAAGGAAGAACAACTTTGGCAGAGAAGCTTGACAGGTGTTATGTCTTGCAGCCCAGATCCAGTTATAAAAACAATTCTGCTGTACTTTGTGTGTCACTCTAGCAGTAAAAATCCTTCAGCAGAAAGGTTCTGCTTAAATCTTCTTTGACGTCTGTACAGGAGAGTTGCTTAGTGCTTAGAGCTGAAGACCAAACCTCTTAAGAAGGTAGGTAGGGCTGTGCTCACGTCATTCTTGACTTAGATAGTATCTGTAAATGAAATTGCAGTGTAAACAGACAATTTTTTTCTGTGATAACTCTCCCTCCCCTCCTTATGTGATCCCCTGTCTAGTTTATGAAACATTCATGGATCTGAGGAGTGGAAGAGGGGGAGTCTTTTTGTTGGTTGGTGAAAATTCTTTCTCAGTGTCATTGCAAATATTCTTTAAAAACTACTGTGAAACCTTGTTACCATGGCAGCATTGGGATTCTAGCAGGTCTTGTGCTCATCTGTACTGATATACACATAATGGGAGCATTAGAAGCACATGGAAATGTTTAATGGTAATCAGGTTTCCTTACAGAATTTAATGATTCCCTCTCTGGCAGCATTTGTTTATAGTGGGAGAAATGTGGCTTAAATTAGGTTTAATTAAACCTGTAGACATTGGTAACAGGAATTTAATAATTTCCTATTTGTACAGTGCATGCAGTAATATTACATGAGAAATTGGCTCAAAAAAGCTTTCTTTTCTCAAGGCAGATGTGCCATGGTTGACTGTATTCTGTCCTCTAGGTCAGGCACAGACCTGAGCAATAATCAATCCTTGTTGACAATATTTTGCAAAATAGACCTTTTGTGAGGCCTCTTGCCTTAACGAGGTACTCCTCTGGGATCTGCTGTCTTCATATTTCTTATAACCTGTCTGGGTGTGCAAAATACCCTGAAAACAATGTAGAGAAGAGACTGACAGGAAATCTGTGGAAGGGGGAAGTATGAAATGGGCTAGTGCCGAGTGTAAGGAGGCTTTCCTGGAAGGAGCAGGAGCCAAACAGAAGCTGGGCAGGGCTTTTAAGGAGACATAATTCTGGAGAGAGGGAACTATAATATGTTTTCAGGATTAACGTGAATCTTTGAGAATTAAGGTTTTTAAGCATACTGTTGTCTGCAAGTGCAGCTAAGCAGCTCCTTTAGCTGTGGAAACAGAAACTAATAACTATGACAAGAGGAGTGAGTGGAAAAGGGCACCTTTGGCATTTCTGTTTCTCACTTTGCTCAGGAGAGCTGTTACAGTCATCAGTGTGAGCTGCTCTAACCGATTTAAGATCAGTGCATTCAGGCTCATGTAAAAGACGGAGAGGTCAGAAACTGGTGTAGACATGGCAGGTCTCAATCTCTAGATGGTAGGTCTCAAAGAGAATTTGTGATGAATACTGTAGTACAAAGCTCTTTAATGTTCACCCCTCTCTTAAGGGATTTCTTGTAATAAAGTGGTCCCATATATGTTAGCTGTGAATAATGCTTGCAAGTCCTGCTTCTTAACCTCCTATTTTCTGTATCATTTTGGGGCTTTGTTTTTAAGATTCAGGCAGTGATTCTCAGTCTCTGTCAGGTTATCCTTGTAAAAATTGGATAGCAGAATGATTTTATTTGCTTTCTGAAAATGTTAGGTGTCTAATTATTCTTGTAATCCACTCTAACAAATAAGCTTTATTACTCCATTACCATATACAACCTTATTTTCGAATGCTTATAAGTTTAAAATACTTCCTTTATTGCTCCTGAAAAATTTGGGGAGGGGCTCAGGTGAATAATCAACCACTGTGATGCTCAACACAGATGCAGTTATCTGAAAGAAACAATGTATAGAACAAAATCTTACTCCTGGCTGCAGTGAGAGGCTTGATAGTTTTTATATAACTTTTTCTGACACCAGTAGGTTGGAAAACGTGCCAAGTGTTGACCTTGTTGCAGATACAGTTATGAACATTAGTGTTGGAAACTTAAAATCTAAAATGTGAACCTGTCAAGCCTACTGTGTTCTGAAAAGTGGGTGGTCTGCACAGGGGCTCAGTCCTCAGGTAGATCACTGAGTGTTGTGCAATCTTGATCTCTTGTTAGATGGGTAAGCAGAAGATTACTTGCCTTATATTGCTTTCTAAGTAGTCTTCTGATCTCTCTTGCAGTATGGCATCAGCAATCACGTAATAGCATGACCTAGGTGGAGGAAAGAGTTGTCCCTGGCTTTCCTGTGCAGTCACCTGAGTGTGGGGAGGTTTGAGAACATCCTCCCAAGCTGAGGGGCAATGGTTTGCTTTGATGGTTGGAGGCAAATGGTGCTGTATGTTAGGCCTGCCTTCCTCTTGAGAAAATGCAGAATGCACAAGGCAGTCCTGGCAGAGAACTCTGATAGTTTTCCTTTCTCTGTACTTGAGGGGTAAAAACCTTGTGCCTTGGAAAAAAGGAGACTGCCCACGAGGTTGAATACCGACTGACAGTGCAGGCTCTGAGAAATAAAGGAAGACTTGCAGAGTCGTCTGATGCAAATCTAATACTTGGGTGTCTTCTGATTTATAAATGACTGAAGTGATCTGTTGCCTTTTTTAACTTTGCACCTTGTTTTCCCTCCTTTCCTTGTTTTTGTAGGCTGGGTTTGGCTATGGCTTGCCAATCTCTCGTCTGTACGCTAGGTACTTTCAAGGTGACCTTAAACTCTACTCCATGGAAGGCGTTGGCTCAGATGCTGTAATTTATTTGAAGGTATGAACTTGACACTTTCATAGGCTAATGAAGCAGTGTAATTTGATAGTTTATAGCAGACTAAGTGAACTTTCCCTCTTCACTCTTCAACTAGTTTTCAAATCTCTAATTGCTATCTTCATTATATTTTACCTAAATCAGTTACAGAGAATCCTAAAAGCAGGGGTTATAAATGCTAGCCTGGCATTAATACTACTTTGCTTGCTTTGATTGTTGGGTTGGTTTGGGATTTTTCCCAGTCCACTGTGGTGCATTTTATAATCTCTCATCACAACTGCTGAACTGTGTGATGAGAGATTATTTTGGTTAATACTTTTTTTTAATTCTGAAAGTTTTGACCAAAATAAGATTGTCTGACTTGTGATACTGCTTTTTTCTCTGCAGTTCTTGACTTCTGTGTAATATAGTATTGTTCCCATTACAATTTTTTGGGAGTCCCCAGGCTACTCAGGAGCTTAAGGTTGAAAGTGAAGTCCCTGAAGAAACTCAAGCACGTAAAAGACCGTAGCTGTAGCACCCGTACAGGTCACGTACTTGGCCCTGTGGCTGCCTCGCTGGGTGTAGCGAGTGAGATGTGCGAACTGGAGTTTCTGATGGGTTTAACCACACTTTTATAACCAAAGGTGTGGGGTATTTTTAGAAGGTGGTAGCATGCTAACAGACTGATCAGTCCTCACAGTGTGCTGCCAGAGCCCCTGTTGTGGGGGAGTGGAGTGTTTTGGTGCAGTAGCTGTCTGCCCACTGCCAGGGACAAATCTCCCTACAACACCTTTGACCAAAACCTTTTTTTTTTTCTTGCTGTCATTGTAGATGCCACTCACTGGAAACAAGGGAAGTATTTTAAAGTGTTGTTTTCTTTTGACTTCTACTATAGCTAGTACTTTTGACTATGACTGTAGTGATTAGTCATAGCTGAATTATTTTCAAAAGAGTGTTGTGACTTGTAACGCTGGGATGACTGAAACGCTTGCCTCAATACAGAAGGTGTAACTGCAGAAACCCCCAGATTATCATCTTGCTGTTGGTATTTCTAATGCTGTCTTCCCATTGCTTTTGTTTTTCCACAGGCCCTTTCAAGTGAATCATTTGAAAGACTTCCCGTTTTTAATAAGTCAGCGTGGCGACACTACAAGACCACACCTGAAGCAGATGACTGGAGCAATCCTAGCAGTGAACCCAGGGATGCTTCTAAATATAAAGCTAATCGATAATTTGCCACCTCTTGTCTCTGTTGGAGATGACCTCTGCATTCAGTATAAAGTCTCTTGCTTTGTTCCAAAATCCTTCAGACCACAATAGCTAATTACTTCCAAACAAAGACCTAATCAGGGCATTGAAAAAACAGTAAGAACAAAGTGATGCTCGGGACTTGGAGGCGCTAAAAAGCACGTTGGGTATGTGAATCCTGCCTACTTCACCTGCACACGCTTGGTTGCTGCAGTCACGCGTCGGCTCAAGGGGCGGCGCTGTGATTGCACTCAACAGCTCAATGTCATAGCAAAAAGATACTGACCCACATGGCCAGCTTCTATTCCAAAATAAGGATTGGCAAGATGTGCAGAATCCCTTTAAATGGTGAATAGTATCTTGCACAGCAATATGGTATGAGAGAGAAATTCTGATGTAGTTAAACGTAGGCTTTGAAAATCCACTCCGTACTGCATTTTATATTGCACAGTGTCACCTCTTACCTGAAAACCCCTTTGAGCTCTGCAGATTTTAGATCTAATGAGCTTACAAATGCATAGTACTTAAAAAGGGTTGTGCAGCTTTAAACTGATGCTTTCCCAAAATTCCCAAATCTATTTGTTGAGTGCATACAGGAATGATGTTGTTGTAAGATATTGGGGTTTCCACTTCTTGGTATGCACCTTAATGATTTTCTTAACACACAAACACAGAAATTGCATTTCTATATGTTTTTCCTTGTTTTGAGGAAAGAATCATAAGTAGTTAGATTATTTCTCCATAGAAGAAATTCTGTCAATACAGGGGCAGGGGGTAATTCAATTTTATGTTTATTGCCTATCATTTCTGGGGGGTGGGGTTGGGGAGGGGAGAGAAATGCTGAAAGGCCAGACAGCCAGTCATACAAACGAATTTGCCTTAAGAGTGTTGGTTGCTTGGAACCTGATTAGTTTAAAATTTGTAAATAGTTTGCAAAGTTATTTATATATTCAATGTCTGACTATAGTCTGGTAATCTGAATTTGTAGTGTATATAAAGATGTTGTACACCAGCTTTTGGAAAGTCTCTTTGGTCTAAATACACAAAACTGGAAATATTGTAGAAATGGGAGGGACAAAATGCAACTGGTACCTGATTTAAGGGGGTGGAAAAAAACCCCAAGACCCCAAACCAAAACAATGAGCCCAAGAGAAAAGCAAGCTAAATACTTTCCCCTTAAAGTATTAGGAAACTGTTCTTCACCAGCTCTTTGCCAAATACCAGTCCTGATACTATGACCTTTCAGAAAAAAATTGGGAGGTTTAGAAGCTCTGGGGATGTCCTAATCACAGGAATAAAGCAGGTGAGTTGTAAGCAACTCTGATGCACCCTCAGTTTCTCTTAGGTGTTTTGATATTTTTGAAGGATATTGCCCCTTTTGTCCTCCCAGTATTTATTTTTATAAAGAACTGGTCTGTTAGGTAAACAGGGAAATGCTGAGAAATTCCTAGATATTTTTTTAAAAACCTCTTAGTTTGACTTAAAATAGTACATGGCATTTACATAGCACCCTTTGTCACAGGATTGCCAAGTGCTTTGAGCAATAAGCTTCGGAAAGCTCCGCTTCTGAAGAGCTGGAGTCCTTCCCTCACAGACCCTTACTCCAGTCTGCTGCAGCCAGTTCAGGAACTCGTGTGTGAATGGCTGATGCGCTGGCAGGGCTCGGGGTGCCCCAGGCTTCTCTAGGCTGCGTGGCTGAGCTGCCTTGGGGCGCTGGGCTGTTCCAGCGGGGCCCTCGGACCTCTCTCTGCAGGGCGCTGCCGTACCCTCCAGAGGCAGAGATGCCCGGGCAGTGCTGAAGGCTGTCAGCAGGAAGGAAAAGGGGGTGTGCTGACAGGGCTGCCGCCTCCTGTTCCCAAAGTGGACATGGGAACAGGGGGATCTGTGTGGCACGGTGAGGGTGTAACGTGTTTGGCCTCTGGAGCAATAACGTCCCATGACTGCGGAGGAGACAAACAGCTATTAGAGCCGCGCTGCTGGGCTGAACCCAGGCTGGCAGTTTGGCTGGAGCACTGCCTGGGAGTCACAGCTATGAAAGCTTAGTCACTTTTGCCCTCACCCATAACTTCTTACTGGTTTTTAAAATAATTTCAAGCTGTGTGTGTTTTCTTGTAACTGCAGAGGAGGGCTTGCTGAGAAATAGAGGTTTGTGATGAAACAAGTGGTCAGTTTTTCCTAGAAGATCACCTGGAACATTCCAAGGAATGAGGCAGTTTGTGTGGGAAGCTGAGTTTCAGCTTTTGCTAGAAATCCTACTTTGAAGTAGTAAATCCTGGCCTGGTGCTTTTCTTTTGGCTGTCTCCTTATACTTGAAGAGGAGAGGGAGTGGAGGGAGCCAAGAAGAGGAAGCGTGCAGGCACACTGAACTTGTTTGTGGGAAGGAGGCGTTGGGAGCCAGCGAATGAGAGCTGAGGGTGCCATGGAGGATGCTGTGGTACGTTAATGTCACCGCTCTATTCACAAACCAGAGGGCTGGCCTTGGGGCAGGAAGCGCTCCAGTCTGCTGAAGACAGAAGTCCCCTGAAGCAGCACCTGTTTCCAAGAACCCTGAGCACGCACAAGCAGCTCAAAGCAGGAAGGTGGAGCACAAGGACTACGTTTTCTTCCCATTTTGCATGGTCTGTCCGTGGCCTTTACGGTGAATGTGGGTGAGAAGAAACTTTCCCCCTCTGCCCTTGCATCTGTAGCCCGTGCTTTAGGGCAGGGCCCAGGTGGTCCTCGTGCCATGATCCTATCAGGGGTATTAAGCTGAAACCACAGCAGCAGGTCTTCAATTAGAGGAGTTCTTCAGCAGGAATGCCTGAAGAGTGAGGGTGGGTGGGTATTTACTACAGCAGGTACTGGCCTTTTTATTTTTCCAGTGACTTCTACCTTTGGTTGGGGTCTCTTACAACTCTTTTAGTGTCTTGGGGCTGTTAATTCCAAACAAATTAATTAATTCCAAAGTGGTGGTATAAAAGGGTATTTCTTTTCCATGCATTTCAGAAGTATGTGTGGTGTTATTTGCATCCTGCAGACACATCAATAGAAAATGTTTTCAGTGAAAATGCTTCCTATCTGTTGTGTTGAGTGATTAACAGAAACAAGCTGAGCAAGAGATGTTTGCTTTTGATTCTTCCTGAGTATTTGCCAACAACTCCAGTGTGTTGTAGTGTAGGTTTAACTTTTTTGCCCTGTGTGTGTTTTTCTGGTGTGTGTGTGTGTCTCAGACCGAACCTGTTCACCCCCTGCCTGGTTACATATTAACAGATACCGGCATCTCCCCAAAACATATGTGTGCTCCCTGCTTTTCTAGGCTTTGTTTTGAGGCTAACAGGGGGGTCTTTCAGAGTCAGCATGTGATGGGAAATGTTCAGAAGGTACTGGTGTGCTGCTCTTACAACTCAAAACACAGAGTCCCTGCCTCTGTACTTGACCATGATGACCCAGGGTAGCACTGAGAGCGCCTTTGTCCTGTGGCAGTTTGTGCTCCCTCTTGGGCAGCGTCTGAAGCGGGTCCCTTGACACGTGCTCAAAGAATACAGATGTTAATTGTATGTTCCTGGAAAACTCGAGCTGGTGTTTTTGGCTCTGTAAAATCCACTTGTTGCTCCAACTGGGTAACACACTTCTCTCTGCCCTCAGTGGCCTGTGGAATTTACTTGGAAATAGCTGTTCATTCTCTCCAAAGATAAAATCCTCCAGTGTAGTGTGACCTCCAGTCCACCTCTGCCCAAGTGTAGTAGTTAGGGTGAAGTCTCAGCCTTGGTGATAGGAAAGATGCTTCCCTTCCCTCACCCTGTAACAAGCACCTCTAGGTCCTTATGTGTTAGGTGCTGCAAAGACTGATGCGAGCGACTTCGTAGCCAACAGCCTAAGTGTTTATTGTTAGTGTTTGTCTCTGGAGGGTCACCCTGTGCGACTGTGGGGTGTTGGGTTTCCTTGCACGCTGCCTTGGTTGCCACGTAGGCGCTGTGGTCCCTCCATCTCCTCTTCCTGATGTACCTGCCTATGGATTAATATGTCTCAAAATGTGGTTTTGCAGAACTTCTAAGAGACTGTGACAGCGCGTGGCAGAACGACGTGTCACTGAGCGCAGGGGTGAGGAACCTGGTTATGAAGCGTGTAGCGACTTCAGGGCCGAGTCACGCGGGTACTCGCACAAGTAACCGGTGTACGAGGGTGACCTCACCGAGCTGAACCTGTTCTCAGGATCAGGACTTAAGCTGTTGGCGTTACTTTGAAACCATGAAGATTTGTGTAACTGAAGTGGCTTTCTAATTAAAAATATGTAAGAAAACTTGACGTTCACGTGCTTTAATTGCAGTATTATGTTGTCTTAAAAGACCTTGGAAATTGATGTAGAGATCTTGTTTG
This sequence comes from Gallinula chloropus, assembly GCF_964237585.1. Taxonomy (NCBI): domain Eukaryota; kingdom Metazoa; phylum Chordata; class Aves; order Gruiformes; family Rallidae; genus Gallinula; species Gallinula chloropus. The sequence goes on along the minus strand of NC_140085.1, from coordinate 128,048,184 downwards.
TTTCTTAAATCTGGAGATATTTTTTTAATGTAGTATCAGTTGTGATAATCCTGGCATCATCAAGCTGGTATTAATTGCTTTATTAAACTTTCTCCTGTGGGTTGAATACTGCTGAGAGGCACCGGATTGACAGTCCTGTGAAATTCACACCCTCAGGGTGTAGTTCCTCGTTCCCAAGGGGTGTGTGACGGGTGCTCTCAGCTGTTGAGCAAGGGCTGTCCTGACAGGAGGGACCTGCTAGCTGCTTCACGCTCGCCGCCCGCGATGAGCAGTTGGCAGTGTGCTGAACTCGAGTTGGCTTTTGTGACATGAGGCTCTGATGTGGCTGGAGATCGAGTCAGTTCATTCTCAGCACTGGTTATGGGAGCAGAACCCATCCTGGTGAGCTGGCCTGTGCTGCACCTGGCATCCCAGAGGGAAGGGTGGCTCGAGTTGCCTTTCCTCTGGGGTGACATCGTTTGATGCAACTGAACCTGTCACGGAGGAGCGGGAAGCTCATTCGTCCTGAGATCACTTGGCGACCTTCTGAGTCTTCTGTAACTGGTGTTGGAATCGTTTCTAGCCCGATACCTGTGAGTGTAATTTGTGTAGCTCTTGTCTTCCTTTCTTCTTTCCATGGCTGACAAAAATATGCAGAAACTACCTGGGGACACTTCCAAGGGACTGATGCAGTTTCACACACTGTGGGGCTCAGCTTGTGGTTTGGCGGCCCCAGGTCACCTTCACATGTGCCTATGGAGGGGCACCCTCAGCTGCAGTTAGACCTCAGAGTAGTTTTATGTAAAAGTCTCTTTCTTGCCTGTTTTGTCACAGAGCAGCTTGAAATCATCTTGGGAAACATGTGTTTGACTGTGTCCATGTTGTGTCCTGTGTGATGTCTCCCCTCTTCATCCCCCCTCCCCCCCCTCCCCCAATTTACTATTGATATCTCAAGCATAATTTATTATTTAAGTTGGTTCTCAAACTATATACAGCTGCAATTCCTTTTGTGTTGCATTACTCTGAATGTTCAGGTGCAGTGGATCTGATCTGGCTTGTGCTGGATTTCCAGGCTGATGTTAAGACTTTAAAAACATTAATATCTTCCATGCATGTGCGTTATGTCTGTCAGGTGTGAGTGAGTCTGGATCATCATTTATGACATGCTGCTTGTTAGGAGAAACTCCAGCTGCCAGTGTGGAGTCGCCTTTCAGCAGTTCTCGTGGCACAAGACGCAATTTGCTTTAAGAAAAGGTAAAATCAAGATGCTGGGAAGTTCCTGGGTTTGCTGTGATGCTGAGGACCCGACGCACAAAGTATCTATAAAGGCAGCAGGTGTGGGCTTGTATCAACCATACGTGATACAGGCTAAAAATCTGACACATAAGGGTGTGCTTGCTCCCTGTACAGCTGAAGATGTGTGTCTCCACAAAACAACAGAGCTGCAAAAGTGTTTGTGGGAGACTGGCTGCTTGGAAACCGAGTTGCTACTGAAATTATTCTTGGCCCATCACTTGTGCAAGTGTGTGTGTGTGTGAATTTATCCTCCCCCTGTTATTCCTATCTCTATACAGATAAGCTTCCTGGTTTCTGTACGTCTGTAGCTTGAGGCAGGGGACAAGTGAGGAGGTGCCAGTGGGAACATGTATCCTAAAGTATTTTGAGGTTAAAGTTATTTTTCTCTTTTGTGTTCTGAAAAAAATTGGGTCAGCCTCCTTGTGACTCCTGGTCTCTTCTTAACTAGCGCTCGTTGCTCCTTTCTCGGAACACTGAGGTAAGAAAAGTTCAGACCTCGTGTCCAGAAGCTGCTGTTTCTGAATGACAGCCTAAAATAGAGGCTCTGTCGAGAACCCCAGGCTCTCCTCATCTCACTCTCATTGGGGGATCCAGAAATGGTTACGGTTTAGGAGCATTAAATTGAAACAGTTATAAATTAAGCTCACTTGATGATGGAGAACTCAGCTATTTGAAAATGCAAAGTCTCTTTTTTTTTACGTGAGCATTGTTTGGTGTTCCCCAAACTCGGGTTTGGAGGGACCGCTGAGGTTTATAAGCAGAAAAGGTGTTACCTTTCCCAAACTATTGAGAGCTGAGTTACAGATGTTGGTAGACTTCACCTGGGTGGTTGTGGTTCCACACACCGTTTTGCTGTGTAAGAGTCTGGGCACCCTTCTCCCCCTGGGGCTCGCAGCCCTTGCTGTTGGTGGGTTCAGTGCGGGGTGGAGAAGGGAGCGACCACCCCCTTGACTCGATGTCCTTGCTGCGGTAGCAGCGGGGCAGCTCCGCTTCAGAGTGCCGGTTTGCAGACCTGTGGGATGTAGAGGGACTGGATTCGGAGAGGTGCTGAAGGCAGGGGTTGAGCTGCTGCGTGTGGCAGTGCTGGCACTGCCCCTGGGGTGGTGAGTGATGAAGCCTACACAGTTGTAGCTGCTTCCTAATGCTTCTGTGGAGTGTGATGTTTCCTTTCATGTTCATTGTTACTAGGGATTGCTTCCACGTGACCCCCGCTGCTTGGAGCTTCTGGTTTCCTGACCTGGAAGCAGCAGAAGCTCCACAACAGTTGAGAACCAAAAGTTATTGGGGATTTCCAAAAATCTGGTATGGGACTGTGCTGGGCACATCTGTGTGCTTTGTCACTGTACATTGTTTCCTTGGAAGCATGTGGAGCACCTTTTTGGGGTTTGGTTTTTTGCTCTGCTGAAACATCTGATGTAAAGTAACACCCAGGGCTTCTGCCTTGAAACTTCTTCAGCTTTCTGGGAAGTTTTACATGTGCCTATAACTTATTCAAGGAAATGAAAAGGCAGGTCCAGAGCTCTGCCCTATGCTGCAGGACATCACCTCTGCCTCCACGCTTCAGACCTTCCTGTGAGGGTATGAGGATCTCGTGTCTCCCAGGGGATGCAAGAGGTGGCTCAGAACAGCCCCAAATATGTATGAATAAAGCAGGTATTACCAGGGAGCACTTTGGTGTGGGCTGTGTGCCTTCAGGTGGCTTCTCTGCTGTGCCAAACAGCTTTGAAATCTGTTCTCCTTCCACAGCTGAAAGAGAGACCGTAGCTGGGAAGTCTGAAGCCCTGGCCTGTGGTGGGTTCAGCCTCTCCCTGCCTGCAGCAGGGCTGACAACCACCACGTCCTTTCTTCCTCACAGAAAGGATGGAGGGGAAGGGGCACAGCAGGAAGGGTCGGGCCTCGGGCTGGCCTAGCTGGGAGAAGAGCCAGCTCTGGAGGCCGGGAGTCAGGAGCTGTCCCTGCAGCCATGGCTGCCGCTGCTGCGGTAGCAGCATGGGGCAGCCCAGGTACCCTGGCATAGGGTGGATGAGGCACCCTGGCGTGGGCTGGAGCATCCTGGCTGCTGGTGGCTTTCAGAAGCAGGACCAGGATGGTTACAAAAGCACTGCCTCTTCCTTCCACTCAGAAGAGGCAAGAATGAAAACAGTGGCCCCTGATCCTGTGGCATGTTGGGCAGAGGGGAAGGGAGGGAGGCCCCCAGCTTTTGCTGGTGTCTAATGCTGGGCCTTGCCAGCTGAGGCAGCGTTTCCTCTCCTTTACGCTGCAGCCAGAAAAATCTGAGTAAAGGGCAAGGAGGGAGGTGATCCCATGGGAGCAGCAGCAGGATTTGGGGCAGGTCAGAGAGGCTGTGCTGGTGGTGTTTGTGGGGGTGCAAGGATGGGTGCTTCATACTGGGGCCCAAAGGATGGGGGTAACAAGCATGGTGCTGTCAGTGGGGCTTATGCTGGGGGCTGGGTTTATGCATCCAGCGCTACAAAATGAAGGTGAGAGGCAGCAGTGTCTGTGGTACGCTGTTTATTTTTCATGTGGAGCTTGGCTGATAAATAGGACTGAATTAAAGCAACACTCATGAAAAATAAAACCCAACCATGACTCAGAAGGGCAAAATTGCCGTCTGCGTGTCCAGAGACAATGAGGTTCCGGTTTGCTGGAGGCAGCACGTGGATATTGGTGTCTGTACCAGCAGGGCAAAGGCTTCAGCTTATTGGTACCCTAAATGCAGAAGGACGCCTGGTACAGCGTATGGCTTTGTCGCTGGGTAGCCACCGGTGACCGAGAAACGGCTTCTGTGAAGAAGAGGCCACCGGTGGGTTCTGCTCCAGCCCCTGTTTACAAGGTGAGGTGCTGTCTGCCACTGAACCACTGAGCGAGGCTGCTGAACAGTGAGCACGATGAAATTCAAACGAACGAACAGAAAAACCCGGACAGGAGAAGCCAGGAACAGCAGAAACCTGCCCACCTCCCCTGCGTTTGCACCAGGCTCCTCCTGTGAACAGCACCAGTAGGGAGCAGGCGGTTCCCGCGGCGCAGGAGTGGGTTGTGATGGGAAGACTTAAGACTTGCAAAGGATCAGAAAAAACTGAAGGAGTGCATCCCAGGTATGAAATTACAGTAACAGGTTGCCTAAGGCCGAGAAAGGTCTGAGTTGCATCGTCCCATGGGGCGCACAGCTGGCGGCAGCTGAACTGGCTCTGGCTCCACCTCCCTGCACCCCCTGGTGAAAGCTGTAGCTCCCTCCATTCCCTGCTCCTGTCTCATCGTGGCTCAGTGAAGAAGGAACCAGCTTGACTCCAGAGGACATGGCACACCAAGAGATACTGCGTACTCAGTCTGGTGGTAGCCAGAGAAGAGTCTGGAGAAGAGTGACAAAGCCTTCCCTAAGGAAAGTTAGCCACCCCATGGTAGGGGAGGGCTGAAAGCTGGTGGGGAGAGGGTGAACAGGGTGCGGGGCTCAGCTGCTGCCTGGTCTGTGGTTTACCTGCCTGGAAGGGAAAGGGTGGGAGGAGTTTACCTACTAGGTCACTCAGTGAGGTAAGAGTGGTAGGCTGGTGGGAGGTGCTGCCACCCATGTTCTCCTATCTCTTGTCTCCTCATGCCCTGTTGCTCCAAGAGCAGCTCAGAGCCCTCCAACTCCCAGCGTTTCCCATGGGGGGATCCAGCGAAGTGCAGCGTGGGGCTGCCCAGGGCAGGCTGCGTGTCCCCACGGAGCTGCATCCGTAGGGAGCTGCGGCACAGTGGAGACTTTGCTGCTGTGACCCCCAGCCCAGGCTGCCCAGGGTCTGTACCCAGCAGGCTGTTGGCTGGGACCTTGTACCTTGCCGGCCTGGCACCAACGCCGGAGAGCCACACGTGTGCCCATGCGTGTTGCATGGGAGCAAAACTGCAGCCCTACCAGAGTGGTGGGGCAGGGCGTTCCCAAGGCTCAGAAACCCTGTGAGTCTGTGGCCACCTCACCCGCTGGCAGCTGCAGGACTGGACAGTGGGAGCCACAGGTTGGGCAGGTCTGGTTCTGCCAAGCTGGAAAAGGAGATCAGCAAGTGGAGGAGAGGGGAAGTGTCACTTGTGCCACCCTTTCTGTGGTTCTGCATGGGGCCATGCGGGCATCATGGACGGAGGATGCAAAGCCCCATGCTTTATCCTGCTGAATGGTTTCCATTTGCCAACTCTTTCTCCATGCTGGCACAGGGGAATGCTCTCGGGCCCCCCATGGGGGCTGGGTGTCTGTAAACGCGTCTTGTTTAGAGCTTGAGAAATGTGTTAACCAGCCGAGCTGCACGTGAGGACTCTGTTGTGCTCGTGTGGCGATGCGTGGCAGGGAGCAGCAGGGCCTCTGAGCCCGAGGCCTTGGGATCCCACACATGGGTGCTAGAATTCACCGGTAAAAACCACCACAGGCTTCAAACTGACTTTCCTACACCACCTTCCAGCCTTTCCATTTTACTCTCTTGCCTCCAAAGCGCAAAGCCGGGGAGCAGAAGCGATCAGGTGGCTGTTCAGGCACTAGGAACAGGGAGGGCGATTGGATAAAGCAAATAAAGCCGGAGTCCTTGCACGCACCCCGTACCGAGGCTTGGTCAACAAGCAGCATTCAGTAGCTTGAACGTATTCACTGGATTTCCACTGACTTGGCTGGGGAGCTCTCTGCTTCACGGACGAATTCAGAGATCGAATTCAGAAAGGAAGAAGTAACAAGGTCATTTCCCACTTCTGAATACGTTTGCTGCAGCGATGCCATTTCTTCACGTGCCAGGAGAGTTCCAAGTTAGCAGGGTCTGGTACAAATGCATCTTCGTCCGTGGGCCGTAGCTGTCACAGGCTGGGTCTGGATTGGGATCCAGCCGGGCTCTTCCCGCCAGCCCCACTCGGTGCAGAGTTCCCACAGCAGCTGTGAGCAGCAACACGTGGACAGGTACTCGCAGAGAGGCGCCTGTTTCTTCTGTCAGTCCCCAGTACCGTGTCAGGCAAGCGCTGCCGGCCGGGCCTCCAGGCACTGCGAGGGAGAGGGGATGGGATAAGCTCTTCCTGAGATCTCCCTTGCTGTGCTCCAGTCGGTTTTCAGCATCTTGTCCCCAGAGCACATTCCCTGCTGTCAGAGATACCCCAGATGTTCTTCACGCTTCTCCCCATCCAGCGGTTGAGTTCGTAGCTTGTTCTTCTGTCTCATGGTTAAAAAAATATATATTTTACTTTTCATCCTCGTCTCCCTCGCTCATGCTGCTGAGGGAGGCAGAGGCAGCTTTTGGAGAAGAGGGAGGGGAGGATTTATTGAAGACCCAGGGTGGAGATGGAGAACGGGATGGAGAGCGGCCTCGCGTAGGGCTGCTGTTTGGGCTCTGACGGGGAGAAAAAGCCTGGAGCATTCGGCCACTTCGTTCCTGGAACATCTGCTTCTGCAAAAGCAAAGTGAAAAGGTACTCTCTGAGTAAAGCAGTGAGGGGAAGGTACGTCTGTGAGCAGGCAGGGGCTGCGGTGCCCTGCCTCTCGCCTGGGAGGGGCAGGGAGAAGGAGGATTCCCTGTCTGAAGTGTGGCTGTTCAGCCCTCACTTAGCCTTTGCCTCTTGCCCTCTGCTCGCAATAGCCTGTCCTAACGTGACAAGGCTTTTTTTTCTCAGATCAGACACCCCCAGTGTGAGAATACTGCACGTGTTGTCCTAAGGCAGCGAGTGGGAACTCCCTTTGGATTCTGTTCTGTGTGTTGGGTCGCTCTCTGTCTCTCAGGCACTCTGCCCAAACCCCCAGTGCTCCTTGTTCCCCAGGCCTTTTCCTCTGAGTGTGCTGGGACAGACCACACGTCTTGTGAGCTTCCTGGCTGGTCCCCCCTTTCTCCCTCTCTCCCCCCTCCGGGGAGGCTGCCTGGTTCCAGCCAAACACTGGCAGCTGCTTCCCCAGCTCCCTGGACTAGGCCCACCCCACCCGTAACACTGTAGAGGGGAAGGTCTGGGTTCAGGCACCGGCTGGAAAGAGAAACAGGTGGAGGCTCCGTGTTCTGCTGGGGGCTTTATTGCTAGTTGGGCTCTGTAAAGCTGAGGGGCGGCCTGCCCGGGGCGGGAGAGGCCGCTGCCTTTTCAGCCGAGCGAGCTGCGCTGCTGCAGCGGGTGCTGCTACTCCTGAGCTCCTACGGGGCCTTGTGCGCGGCTGCCGGGCTGGGACACGGGAGATCCGGGACGTGCTGCTGAGCGCTGCGGGATTCCTGCAGGGAAGGCCGAAGGCGAGTGCCTCGCCGCTCCTCCTGGCGACGGGGAACGAGAAGGCTCAACCTCGGCTGGAGCACCCGGGGCCGGGTCGCAGGCGATGCTCGGCTGGAACGGGAGAGGCAGCCCCCGGCACGTTAAGTCACCGCTCCGAGCTGAGTGTTTCCGCAGGGGTGCTGTGGGCGCGCAGGCCGGGGCGGCTGCAGGCCCCAGCCTTCCTCAGCTTGCTTTCCTTTCACTCCTCCTCCCCGTCCCCCTGCAGTCACTCTCCTCTGCTATGACCTTCCTCCCAGCTCTGAGGCACGTGGCTGCCTGCCTTGCTCTTCCTCCCCCACTGAAGCTCAGCATTCCCTGCCAGAAGACAGGCCAGCCCCGGGCTCTCCCTTCAGGTGCCCAGTGTTTCCCAGTTCCCAGGGGTTAACAATCCAGCACAGATGTCAGCAGCTCCTCTCTGGGCCCCCCCCTCCAATTTATATCTTTATCACACCTATTGCAGGCTGGTTCGGGTTGGAAGGGACCTCAAAGCCCATCTAGCCCCACCCCCCTGCTCTGGGCAAGGATACCCTCTGCCTGCCCAGGCTGCCTTAGCCACATGCTCACACATGGCATGGAACCTCCTCCCATGCTACTGCCAGGTCCTTCATACTCACGGCTTCCTCCACTCCCAATACTTAGCAGATGGTGGTTGCTCCTGATTAAAAGGTGCCAGAAAGCATTTGGGTGGGGGAGGGTTTCTGCTACGAGGGTGTCACCAGGGCTGACAAAGCTCTGGAGCCTGATGAAATTCAGTGCTGGGAGTGCAAATTCCTCTTTAGATCCCAGAAATTTGGGTTCTGTTGGACTCATTTACCCTCACACTGAAGATTACACCCAACAAAAAAAAAATAAGGATGGATATGAAGTATCTTTTTCCTTGCCAAGCAAAGCACTTGGACTCCCTCCTGCCCCTGGCACCATACCAGCCATGCTGGAAAGCTCAGCGACACTGTGGTGCTCCAGGCTGGTGTGGTACCAGTGCTGGCAGAGACAGAGGCAGCCCAGCTTCGCTGGTAGCCCCTGTGGCAGGGGGTATGCAACTGCACCTTGGGCTGCATGGGCCAGGGATGGAAAAGAGAATCCCACCAAGGCCCCAGACAGGCTATATGTAGGACACCTGCTTCCCAGCTACCTGCTTCAGTGGACAGCTTCTTGCTTGAAGAAGCTGATGCACTCACACCTTCACCTGGGTAAGTGTCTTGCCGAAATAAAATGCACCTGGGGATTGCTCAGGTGAGTGGAATTCCCCATGAATGACAGACCTAAGATGGGGGTTCAGCCTTTTTTCACAAACATGCATTTTTTGTGGGCTACACGGCCCTTACTTGTAGAGAACTGGTGCTGGCATAAAGAGTATTATAATAATTATTTGTGAAATAATAATAATAGCATATTAATGGCATGCAAATTACTGATCCAGGAATCTGGCGTGCCCATAACGATTCCTGTACTTTTAATGTCAACATTAAAAGCAACATCTAACTAACGGTGATAAGGCAAATTAATGTTAATAACAGTTGTGACACTAATAGCGAGTTATCAGTGTTTGAAAAGTCTTTCCTGTTGCAAGGCTCAAACTGGTTTTAAAAAAGCCACAGCACCTCTCAGCTCCTTGTCACCGATGCTTTTCCTACATCTCCATAAGGAGATTTCACTCGTGTTCACAGCAAAGGTCTCTGTCCCTGCACCAGGTTCCCAGCTTGGGGCTGGGACAGCAGCTCAGTAACCAGGAGGCTGCCTCTGCTCCCCGGAGCCCTCTGCAGAGCAGCTCTCTACTCAAATTTGGCAAGGTGTTTTATCAGCAGAGGGGTTTTAAAGAGGCTGTTGGTGTGCAGTGTTGAGTGGGCAGAGTCAGGGCACGGGATCAAGGCTTTGAAGTTCCTTTTCCCCTCTCTGCCCAGCCAAACTGCCTCCCCTTCCAACGGCGCTTGTGGGTCCCACCTGCTCTGTCAGCATGGGTGTTATTTATTCAGCACCTACGGACTGCCCCACATGGGGGGTGCTTGCCAAGCCCTATGGACAGTAACTGGGAGATGCAGGGCTCCTGGTGTGGGTGTGGTCACTGCGGGGAAACCTGCTGCCCTCTCCCCTCCTCGAGGGGAACGATGCTGCCAAGGAAGGAACTGCTGAAGCAGCTCTGTGTTTATGTGGCTGGGACCGGTGTTACCCAGCACACGCCTTTGCATGAGACAGGCATAGCTGCATGGAGGTTACACAGGCTCTGTTCTGAAGCCTTCACAGCCTAATTTTAGGCTTTTAATAACTGAGTGGTAATCAACCCAGCAAATGATGGCAGAGAAGAGGTGGGAACTCAGGTAAGAGGGAGCTACTCCGTGCTTTGGTGGTGCTGAGTTGTGATGTGGGCTATTTAATTCACGGGGGGGCTGCAAATCTTCCTGAGAGTTTGTTTGTAAACAAAAACTCTGCTGAGATCCTTTCAGCACAAGGTCCTGGTCACGATGGGAAGCTACTCAGGTATGGACCGACAGAAGCAACGTGAGAGAGTTACATGTGTGTTGGCTCTCTACAGATACTCCAGTAGTATCTGCTTTGTGCTAGTCCAGAACTGTTCTCTCTGGCTTGCTGCTGCTTTGCCTCCACCTGTAATCCTCAGGCTTTGGACAAGCCCCTTGCCAAGGGTTTGCTTTCAGGTAAGGAGGGAGCTGCCTGGCAGCCTGCAGGCCACGGCCTGGAAAATGTACCTCTGAAGCATCCTGCTTTCCTGGGGGATTATTTGGCTACTCTCCTCCCCTCCGTTCACCCCTCGCTGCTTGCTGCTCTCCTGCTTGCTCACGTTTCCTCGAACTGAGCAACTAGAGCAGCACGTCCGATATGGCGCCTGTACTGAAGCGCCTGGGAAGGGCCTGGGCTGTTACTGCAAGGCAGTGGCAGGAGCGCTTGCTGGAGAAGGACTGACTCCCAGTTGGAAGATCTAGGAACATCTAGTTCAAACATGGTAACTTTCACATTAAAAGTAAGTTTTTCTACTGGTTTCAATGTAGCAGTGGGATGCAGTACAAGAGAACAAAGCTCCTCAAGGTTTGACAAGTTATCAGAACTTAAAGACAGTGGCTGGAACTCCTCGGGGGCTCTGAAGTGTCACCGCTCAGTGTGTGCCCTTGGTGTAAGCAGGTAAGGCCCTGGGGTTTCTCCCCAAAGGGTGCTGTTGCAGACTCCCAACTGCCTTCCCAATGTGCCTGGGGACCTTTGGTAAGTGGGCTTTGTGGAGCCAGCATGTGCTGAGGGGAGCTTCGGCACTGCTCCGCTTCTACCTGAGCCTTCCCTGCAGTCAGTCAGGCAAGCCTGGCCTCTTGGCCTGTAAATTCATTCCTTGGAGCTTTTAAATCCATAGTTGTTAAGGTTAGAAAATTGTCATCATCTGCTGCAGCCAGAGCATGAAAAGAGCCACTGAAAAACTTTTCAGGGGCCCTGTTTCCCTCACCACCCCCAGTGTCTGGTTTCTCCCTCATGTCTGCAGTCTCCCACTTAGTGCTGATGGGGAGAACAAGCTGCCTCAGCCTGTGTGCTGGTGTGTTGCTGTCACACAGCTCTACTGCATGCAGGATCGTGGTCAGCATCGCACCCTCGCCAAGGGCAGCCATCATTCCAGAGAAGCAGCAGCCCAAAGCGGCAAATCCTCCCCTGCAGCACTGGCACGTGTGATTGGGTTCAGCAAGCAGGTTTGGGCTTACCCTGCTGTGCTGGCTTTCAGAACAAAGGCTGCTGCTAAAGAACCTGCTCTTGGTCTGCATTACAGAAGACAAATAAAAACCTGCTCAGACTTCCTGGGATGGCAGAATACCTACCCAGGCTCCGTCGGGTCCAAACAGCTCTAAAAAGTTGCCAATAAATTCCCTGGACTTTTCTTCCCACTTCTGAATGAGGTCATGGCTCTTCTCCTCCACCTTGTAAACAAACTCTTTTGATTTTTCCTCCACGTTCTTGACTTTCTCTTTCATTTTGTCCACCTGGTTTTGGAAGCGGTATTTCTTCTCCTGTTTTAAAAGCGTGGATGGAGGTTAATATACAGGGACTTGGAAATAATTAGCTACTGGCAGTCGAGAAGAAGAGATAATTGCATTTGTGTAGCCTAATACATATGGCCTTGGTTAACTATTCCCAGATTATTTTTACAAATGCAAATTTTACATTTGTGGAATGAAGCGCGGGAGGCACATATGGAAAAGACAGTCCTGTGTGATTACTGGGTGTGTGGTTACTGGGTTTAATCCACTCCACGAATCTTTCCATATCCTCAAGCTGAACACACTAGGAAAAAATTATGAACCTTGTGAAGGGTACGAGTGAGAAATTAACAGCTCAAACTTAAGCAGGAGGCAGATTTCCCTGGGCTCCCCAGCAAACACAGCCCACGGCTGACCTGCCAGCCTGGATGATAGTTTGGACCAAACAGTCTCCTTGGCTGGGTTTTGGCAGAGCAGAAGGAAAGCTCTCTCCACCTCTGAGCCTGGCTGATACAGGAGCTTCTGGCCACAGCAGAGATGTATGTGTAGGCCAGGGGCTTGTGGCCAGCGGGCTGGTTAGAAAAGAGGGCAAGCTCCCAAGTGCATGTCAGACAAAAAAGGAGAGGGATGGGGAAGATGATGTTAGGGAGCTCCCCAGGCCAAGCTTTTAAAGTATGTCAGGGTTAAATGGCTTTTGTCCTGAAATGCTTCTTCGCTCTCCAAGCACAGGCCGCACAGCTCCCTCACGCTGTGCCCTTGAAGGTGTAATGGGCTCTGCAGAAGCACAAATCACTGTTGGCTTTTAATGCCCATGAACTTTGTTTAATGGTCACTTGAATTTACTTGCAAAACAAAGACTGTTTAGTGCTGAGGTAGGGTTTCTTCTAGGTCAGGAATCGCTAGAACAGTCTTTTCAGGTCACAAGGCCAAATTAAATCCTCAAGGTCCAAAGAAACCAAACTCTCTTTGCATCTACTAGGTGACCGAGCCCTTCTTGAACAAGGAAGCCGGAGCTTCTCTGCTTTGGTGAAATCCCATTTGATTCTGAAACGCACAGGCAGCCTCTGGGACAAATTAGTATTTCTGCACTGCTCTCAGCTAAATAACCACATGCCAGGAGGGATTTCAGGATACATCAGTGGCTTGAGACTGGGAGAAGCATGCCTTATGCAAAGGTATCTTGAGAGCCTCTAAAGGATACATCTGAGAACCCCCAAGGCAGCCAGCCTGCCCTTAACAAGTATTTGCAGTAGCAATCCTTCTGCATAGAGTAAAAGCAGGATTTTTTTAAAAGAGATTTTGTAGAAGACTGAAAAAAAAGCATGGGGAAATAAATATTTATGCCTTGTGATCGATGATTTATCTGCCAGACTTCAGAATAACAGAAACTAAAACCCTTGTGAAATGACACAATTCAGTCCTTCACAAGGGGGTTTCCCAGCTTCAGGGAAGGAGGGGGAAGTTCTCCTGGGAGCCAGTCCAACAATAGGAAAGATTTCGCTAACACGGGTTATCTTGAGGCCTTAAGTTAAGACTGGAAACAGGAAATGAAGTAAACTTCCATTTCTGATCAGGGTTTACGCCTGACTGGAGGGTAAGGTGCAGCTCTGAACGTGGAAGCTAAATCATTCGAGCAACCCTTTCAAATAGCGCTCTTGCCCTCCCTAGCATGGCTTCTGATTTCTTCAGCATCGTTTTCATACCAGCTGCCTATAAAAATAATTTTTTAAAAAATCTGGTCTTTTAAAAAATAATTTTAGTTTTCTCTAGTAACCTCACTGCTCAGGGGTGGGGTTTTTTTGTTTTGTTGGTTTGTCACATTGCAGAGAAAGTTTGGGCATCGGAACCTTTGCGCTCTGTGCTGCCTCATGACGGGAATAAAGAAAGAAATCATGTCTTGTGTGAGTGGCTGAAGAGTTTTCCGTGGGAGGTGGCGACATCTTCCCAGTGTATTATGAAGTCACCTACAGCTTAAGGCGGAAGGAGGAGCTGCAGCTTTGCTACAAAGGTGAAAACATAAGATGGAAATGAAGCTGCTAATTAATAGGAGCGGTTGAAACTACCCCTAGCTTACCAGTTTAAGTTCTTCCCAGCTATTTTAAAAGCAGCAGGAGGAAGATCCACTTTCGTAACCTTTACTCGAGGTTGGGGGTCCCGAGGAGAGAGCGTTTCAGGAGCACGTGCAGATGGGTGTACTTACATTTATAAAACTAACATTCAGCTCTTTGGCCGTGTATCCTCGCTGGAGGTTGCGCCGGGCGTACACGTCGTAGTCCCGGACGATCCTTGTGATGATATCTGATGTGGAGATCCCTTCCGTTCTCTGGGTTGGTACAAACATTCCTGAGCAAAGTGGGAAAAGAAAGCCCGCTGAGAAAGCAGGGCAGGACCAGGCACTGCGGCAGGCGGCTGCGGATGAACACAGAAATGCCTGACCGAAGGTAAGAGACTTGCAGTTCTCCCCATCTTATTCCTGATTCTTTCCTGTTGTTCCCGTGGGAGCTCGGGGAAGGCACTAAGTCACTGTACTGTTTGGTTCTCCTCAGGCCTTTAGAAAGGCTCCCACTTGCCCTCTTCACGGCGTCAGCTATGACGTGGAAGTTGGCGGGAGCTCCCGGGAAGGCCAGACCTTGTGGTTGTGGCGATTCACCAAGCAGGGCTTTCTATATATAAATAGAAAGCTGAGACCTTATTTAACATCGCATACAGGGGCGAGGGTTGGCTTCCACTCCCACTACTGGAGGCCCATTTACTTCTCTCCCGCCTATTTCCACTGCCCCCTCCATGCCTGTGCTGCACCACCAGGTGGTCTTTGTTCTGCTGAGTAGAACAGGCCGGCCTCTGGCCTTGGCCAGGGCCAGGAAGCACCTTCAGGTAAAAGATGCGTTACAACCACTGGAAAAACACCCTGAAGGAAGTTGGAGGAAGGTGGAGCCTAACAGTGGCTTGAACAAGCACAGATTTACAACAGGGACCAAGGGTAGCAGTCCCCACAGCCCCCTTTTCGTGTCCACTGGGCCTTGTCAGTGGCTGCATCATTGCAATCCCTGCTCCAACAGATACGTCCCTAATAAAACTAGCCATTTTTTTCAGCACACCTGAGGAACACACTGCCTTTCAACTGCTCCTCATCATGACAGGATCTCTTGTACTGGTCAGGCAAGTCACAAAAGAGCAGTGGAGTGCTAGCACACCTGGGTTTAGCAGGCAGGTGGGGCTACAAAGTATTACTCCTCTCACTTATATGTAACCGTGCCATCAAGCTGCTGCTGAGAGAAATATGTGGTAAATAGGGCTGGAAATGGTTTTGCCAAACAAAGTAGTGCTTTGTCTTAAAAGGGTGGTATAGCTACGGGCAAAGTAAGCTTCACGTGGTCACCTGAAGTAGGCAGGCATTGCTAGCTGCTTTCACAAGGTTAGAAAAAGATATGGAGAATGAATCAAGAGGCTTAGCAGCCTCCTGTGATTAAATGCTCTGTGATGTTTTCTTCTTTCTGATCTCTAATTAATACTCTGCTGAAAAATAGATTGTTTTAGTCACAAGCAGAGAGGTTTCCTTGATCGTGCTTCTCAGACTTGCAGCAGTCGTTCAGGAAACTATTTTTGGAAGCAGTAAAAAACACTTTGAGCCAGAAGCCTTTATAGATAGGAGGTACAGCATATGAAGAAGTCCAAACCTTACCCTTGCTAAGCCAAAAGCAGAGCTGTTTTCAGGTAGATGCACGAGCCCACGTGTGAGAACATTACCTCTAGTCACTGATTTTGCTTTCATATTCTTCACCTGTTGAACTGATTCATGTTTTCCAAGCTACTTGTTCACAGACGTGCAGAGGTTTACTCAGTGCATTGTCACCCTGCTCACTGTGGTCCATGTGCCCTCCCACCCGCTGAAGGGAGCAAGGAAATGGGAGCCCACGTGAATCTACACAGGGAGCTCCACAGTTCCCATCTGCTTCCCTGCCAACAGCCTGATGTGGGAAAATAGGAGTACTGGAGCTAAGGAAAATACACGGGCGCAGCTACAGCACTGGTCTATTTAAAACACCCCTGGAGAAAGGGGAAGTTCACTGTGGTGATAATGCTGGGCTGGAGCGTTAGGACTCTTTCTGCACTAGGCCTCTCAACCTTTTAATCCTAAGGTAACGTCACTGTAACATTGTTCCCAGTTTATATGTGACAAAATTCAGTGATACAAGTCTGAAGTCACTACTCCAGCATCTCACAGCAACAGACACGGGACAGAACACAAATCCCTGAAGCTCTGAGTCCGTACTCCATTCTGCAAACTTTGAGTTACTCCTGAGGACACGGGTGAGCTGCACCCACACCCAACAACAGCAGAGAAGAATGTGCCAGGTTTGGGCACTCTCCAGCTCAGCCTGGCAACAATGCAGTCACACCAAGGGCTCCTGTGGTGTTGTCCTGTGCACTCCCTACCTTACAGAAGAAAGGCAATACAGCTGCATGGCCAGTACATATACTGTATGTCCCTTGGTGACCCATCCTTACCAGAGGTACCTCTGTTCCACTGCCTAGTGAAGTAAGCTGATGCTAGCTCTGCAACTGTAAAACAGCAGTTCCCAAATGAGGATTGTGAGTCTGACACTGCAGTGAAGCTTGCCAGTGGAAAAAGATCAAGAAATACTGCTATAAAAAGCTTATCCTTTCAGCTCAGGTCAATACCTGGTCTACTGCTGTCACTGGATAGCTGGAGAAGGTCACTTTGCACAGCAAATTGCCATCCAATTTGCTCTGAGCTTTTTTCAGCCTCTGATATATGTATTCATGTAGGCCAGGAAGAGGACGGATTCACCGGTGCTCAGGGCAGCAGCTCCAGGGAGCAGGAGAAGAAAGGTATGCTCAGTTCCTCCTCCTGCCCTGTTCGCTGTGTTAGGACAGCTGCTGCTGGCAAAGAGTGGCTTAATATCATCTCCTCAGAGTTAATTCATCACCCTTGAACCGAAGAAATACAAAGTCCTGATGACTTTGGTGTGGTCGTGCTCAAGGTAATATGGTGGTCACCCAAACTGCTAAATCGTCATGGCAAATGAATCAAACCCTCTGGCCAGTGCAGTGAAAAGTGTAAATCGGTCGTGGATCCTCATGATTCCTAAAGGCTGCCAGTGATTGCCCCTGTTCAGGACTGGGCTGTGTCAAGGGGCCCTCTGTTTGTGGTTATCTGCAAACCACTGAAGCTGGCTGGGCTGCTGTGGGAACGGAGCTCATTTTCATTGGTTCAGGGCTCTTAGTAAAGCACCCTGAAGTTGTTTAAAAAGCCCAGACAGGACTCTTCTGTGACAGGTCTGAATGGTCACCCGGGGATTATGCCAGGAATTCAGCCAAGGACATCCTTTGTGGTTTTACAAAGTGAACCCTTCTGCTGAAGTCAGCAGTACCTACTGTTAGGGCATAAGGGAATGTGTTCTTTTCTCTACTGCTTCTGTCCCAGCAGTCGTGATCAAAGGGCAGTACAGGAATTTTGAGCTGAGGCTGAAAAGGAAGATGCTGAAAGTGTAAAGTTGCCCTTACCTGCCTCCTTTATGTGTTTGTATACATCATCCGAGCCAGCGGAAGAGTAGGGGATGTCATCGTGGGCTACAAAGTCAATCTGCCAGTGAAGAGAAGAAGCAGCACATGCCACCATCATTGAATTTTGATTCAGTGGGGGGGGGTCGTTGTGGAGGACCATTTTAGACATTCTCATCCTAATGCCACCACCTAGAATACCGCACTAGATTTAGGCCCTCAACTGCTGCATTGTATGATCAGTTGTGAACAAAGGCAAGACAAGCAAGCTCGTCTCCAGCAGCGCTGCCACTAGCACATCACTCTGGCTGTACTGATACTCTGTAGAAAACCTGTTCCTGCTTTTACTCCTACTGGGAGAGCTAAGTCAGGTGGCAAACCATGGCTTTCAAAACCATCCAGGCAGGCTTACTGAGCCCACCTTCTTAGGGCCGTGTATATATACACCTACACCTGGTACTGTCATGCCGTCCTGTGGTCACCCAGTGATATGGACACTAAAATACATCCTAGTTAATTATACTTCTGTTAAGACTTATATGTATATATTGCAAGGCATTTGGCAGCACATAAAAAATTCTGTCTTGCCTTTAAGAGGACACATGACTTTTACTTATAAAAGAAATGTGCCTTTAATTCAAGACTTTAGTCACTACGTGATAACTTTCCTGGTTCATTATCTTCTTTCCTGAAAGTCAGTTTGTGAATAATTCTTCAGTATTACTTTGCCATTCAAAACCCCACCACAGAAATCATCTAAGCATTATCAAGGGAAAAAAAAAAAAGCAAGACAAATATGACATTTTCTGACAAAGAGGCAAACAATGCCACGTATCTAGTTTCAGTGACTGGAATTAACTGAATTACATAATTTGCTCCATCTAATAGAATCTCACAGACTTGCTGTTTATTCTCAACTATCGGTCTACAAAGGGGAAAGAAGGGCTAAGGGGAGATATGTACCTTATGTTTTTCAAGGAACTCAGGTGTCAGTGTCCAGGGTGCATCTCTGATGACCTCATCCACGTAACGACAGTGTCTGAGGGCTTCATATCGCTCAGTCTCATTCATCACAGTGAAGCCTTTGAATTTATGAGTTAAATCGTCACTGCAAACTAAAATATGGAAGTATCAACAAAAGGGCTCCATATTCAGTCAAATTAGCATGACCAGCAGTTGATTTTTTCCTGATAATTCCATTGAACAGTTGTTAGCTTAGATAATTTTGGGGTGCTCCAGGGCGTCTAAGGGTTCTGCTCAGGGTTGGCAGGTACAACCTTAGACTTCTTGGAGATCCTTCCCATCCTGGAGCTGCAGCCAGAGTCCAAGTGAGCTACTGTAGGACATCTGAAGGGGTATTATATGCACATGTCAAGGTAACTCAATTCCAGTATAAGTGGGGATTTCATGGGCTCTGAAATTTCAGGAGTGATGGACAATGCTCCAAAAAGAATCAGAAGTTCAGTGTCAGCAATGTCAAAGTGCTCACAAATGTCATGTAGCACAAAGTGGTTAAGGCAGGAAGGCACCACATAATCCAACCACCCTTCTCAGCACAGGGTTAGCTGCAACAGGTTGCTCAGGGCCATTTTCAGTTGTGTTTCCAAAGATGGAGACCCTCTCACAACCCCTCTAGACCTGTTTCCCCCTTTTGATCTTATGTAAACCAAGCTCTAAATCACAGCAGAACAGTTTCTCACAGAATAAATACTGGCTGAAAACAAGTCATAGCAGATTTTATAGGAGTCTGTCTCTGAGTTTAGCTTTCAGTTCATTGAGTTCTATAAAAAGAGAGGTAAGGCTTCTGCCATGTTCAACTTGGAAACCGCAAAAGGAAGCCCCATGGAACAGACTGAGAGAAGCCGTGTGCTCTAGTGGCATGAGCAAGCCCAGAAATCCTGCATCTTTACCTCTGGACGAACAAATAACTTTGTCACATTGTTTTTAAAGTGAGGGGAAGCTGCACCCATGTTACTACAGAACAAGAAGTTAGATACACTATCTTTCTACCCACATAACCATAACTGTTCTGGTTTTGGCAGGGAGAGGGTGTTTTTTTTCTTAGCAGCTGGTTTGGAGCTGTGTGTGAATTAAGGGTGAGAATAATGTCAGTAGCACATGGACGTTTTAGTTGTTGCTAAGTAGTGCTTACACTAAGCCAAGGACTTTTCAGCTTCTCATGCCCTGCCAGCAAGAAGGCTGGAGGTGCACAAGAAGCTGGGAGGAGACACAGCCAGGACAGCTGACTCAAACTGGGAAGGGATATTCCATACCTTATGATGTCATGCGCCATATGTAATAGTGGGGGGAGTTGGCTGCGTGGGGGGTTGCTGCTTGGGGACAAGCTGGATTTCAGTCAGCAGGTGGTGAAAAATTGCATTGATCATCACCTCTCTTGTATATTTTAAAATTTCATTTATTGTCCTATGAAACCATGAGGTTTACTTCCCCCCCCCCCCCTCAATTCTCTCTCCCATCCCACTGCTGGGGCAGGGGGAGGAGTAGTGAGCAAATGGCTGGGTGGTGTTTAGCCACCCGCCGGGTTAAGCCACAACAATAACGCTGGGTAAAACAGTGCCCTGTCCCCACAGCTGCAGCTCTGCCCAGTACTGTAGCTACGACAGTCATCTGACACCCCACACGGAATGATGCGATACCCGTTTATAGCCGGGTCGACAGTGGTTGTCCTTCACCGCAGGTCAAACCCGCACCTTTGGCTCTCACTTGTCTGTGACACCAGGACAAGCAGTAAAGGGGCTTGACCAACGATAAATCCGAGGTTATTAGTGCTGCAGGGAAGTGGTGAAAGCAGCCCTGACGCTGCTGCTTCCTTCTAATTTGAAAACACCAACCTGTCAGGCAAGGCGCTGGCAAAGATGCGTCTTTCTTGAGATCTAAAATGGGTTTTCTTGCTGTGATGGTCGTTAAAGACCTTTAAAGTAGGAGAAATGTAGGAAGGCTTGGGTAGCCCTGGAGCTTGTGCAAAATTCAAAGCCAGATAATAATATACATATGAATATCAGCTAGTCAAGCGCTGCTCTATCCTATTATGCCATTTTTTGATGCCTGCTGACAAGAAATTTAATGGAGATCAAAGCATTTTCAGTAGAGAGATCTCTTCTGAGGTTGTATTTGTATTTATTTACAGCCTTTATGTCATCTTAAAGCTACCCTCTCCTGGAAGAAAGGGTCTACTAAAATTATTGGAAAACAGTAATTTTTGCTTGAATTCTGCAGAAAGGTTTGATTTTTTTTTTTTGATCACTGTTTGTTCATGTACAGTGCAGACACAATAGGTCTGCTTTTCCTTTTGAT
Source organism: Gallinula chloropus (assembly GCF_964237585.1). NCBI lineage: Eukaryota > Metazoa > Chordata > Aves > Gruiformes > Rallidae > Gallinula > Gallinula chloropus. The sequence goes on along the minus strand of NC_140085.1, from coordinate 128,027,879 downwards.
CCTGTCCTCATGCTTTGGGAGGGTACAAACACCCATTATCAACTTTTTTTTTCTGAGTTCCAAAGAATTGTCTTTGTGATGAGAAATCCAAGGGGTTGGTTGTGGTGCCCACAGAGACACACACCCCACCACCAGTGCTTTTGCAGCACAAATTGTATGTGGGTGTGGAAAGGTGCCTTTTTTTCAAACATGCTAAGATGCAGAGAGCCTTGCTGGGAAGAGGTGCTGATGAGTGCTGGCTGCTTTGTCCTTCACTCCAAAAATAAGGGCAAAGTGAAGCTATGGTGAAGGCACCAGGCTTTTGCTCCAGAGCTCCTTCCTGGATGATCTGGGACACTCCCCACTCCTTTAAAAGCAACAACAAAAGAAGCTATGCCATGAATTTCAAAGGCGCCAGGCTTTTGCTCCAGAGCTCCTTCCTGGATGATCTGGGACACTCCCCACTCCTTTAAAGCAACAACAAAACCTATATAACTTGCTTTTTAAAGAAACCAAACAAACCCTTACAGTCTTGCACTTCCTCTAGCTTCATGTGCAAGCTGCCTGGCTCAGCAAAGAGAGTCCTAAATGTTTCCTTCAGAACAAACTTCTTTCCTCCACAAGAATTGCCACAATTCATAAACTTAAAGAGTCAAACCAACAGCGTGTTTACAAGGAGATTTTGCTTTTCCTCTATGTTGGGTCTTTTTTTCCCCACTTTCAACTGAATTGGGACAAAGACATAAAATAATGCATGTTATAAAGTGCCTGAAGGTTGCATTTGCATTGGCTTTACTATCACTGCTGGAAGCATTTGAGCAGCTGAATGCTGCTGTGAAACGTTTAGGCGAGGCATATCTTGAACCCAAAGGTGCGGGGGGAAACTGGAGCCGAAATGCATATTTAAGGGCCTCAGGAGAGCAGGGCTTGCACAGCCAGCTGGGCAGGACACAGCCCCCCTCCAGTGACTCCTCAAGCACGTAGCAACTGCTGAGCAGCTGTTACCCAGCTGCACAGCAACAGAAGAAGATATTCATGACCAAAAAAACCAAAACCCCAAAGAGATAAATAACCTGCCCGGGGACACTTGTGAGCCGAAAACTATGTTCAAATCATGACCTACATATTGGGTCTCCAATGATAATGGGCTGGATCGAGCCTCTCTGCTGAGGTTGAAGGCTGGGTCTGCACACACAGTACTGACCTGGCAGCCAGGGGACGTGGGCTGTGCCTGGCTGGCGGAGAGATCGAGGAGCCAGAAATAAATGAGCGGTTGATCTCATTCACTCATCTCCATCTTTGAACAATTTTGAGCGAATAACTGAAAAAGGTAAATTATTCATATGGAGCTATTCTAAGCTCAGAGTCATGCAGGCACCTGCTTTAACTAGAATGGGAATTGTGCCTGTGCTGCTGAGGGCAGAATTTGACTTTTACTTTAATTGACGCAATTGTGAGACATAATTCAAGGCAAATCGCCTATAGAAAGCCCCCAGAGTGAAAGCAGCATTCAAAGTCACAGCTTATAAACAGCTGGGGGCACGAGCACGGCAATAACTCTCTGATACTGAAGCACAGAAGCAAAAATCCAGTGCAATAAATACTCTGATCTTACCTCCTACTAATAAGTAGCTGTTCGGGAAGAGAGTTTTGGCTTGCATAAGAGCTCTAGCGTGGCCAGAGTGGAAGAGGTCAAATATCCCATCTGCATACACTCTGACAGGTCTGTCAACTGTGGAGAAAGAAACACAACAGTGATTTTTTTTTCAGGCCCAAAACAAGTTGCACTTAATTCTACTGGACAGCCTTTTGTTCCCAGATAAGATGATGGTGGAGATTTACCCCGGTTCTGATGTTCCAAACGCACCGTGGGAGAACTTGCAGTGTTTCATCCTGCTCGCTGCTGCTTCTCTGCATTCTCTGATGGTTTCTCTCAGACTTAGCCTATTTATTATCATCCATCATCCCCATATTCTAATTTAGCAAAAATGTCATCTTCCTGCCTCATTCAGAGTTCCACCATATGTCTTGTTCTTTTCTGCCTCTCTAGCCAGTTCTGCATTCTGGATTTTTTCAAATTTTTCCTTATTTTTTTCTCATCATCTCCCTTCTTCCTCCCCCCTTGTCCTTGACTTTGTTCTTTCCACAGCTCACTGCTGTAAAAATGTTCCAAGTAAGCTTTTCAATACCTTTTTTTTTTTCATACTTCCCCCAAGGTCTTCTCTCTAACGAGCCTGTAATTTCTTTTTCTCATCATCCTCCTGCTATCACCCTTATAACTCTTGGTATCTGTATGACATCTTCAGCAGTCTCCAGGTAGAAAAAGGACTGGCTTTTACCAAATGACACGTCTGACATCTGTGCTACCTCCAGGGAAAAGGACAGTGGAGGTGAGAGCAACAGAGATCCAACCTCCATGGACAGTGCCTCAGGGCTACAGGGAAATGTCTCTGCTATTAGGGGCCACAGGAGAATGTTCCTTGCAGAGCTGGCTGGAAAGCTGCAGCTTGCCCCTATAAAGTGTACATACTTTCACCATAAGTGAAATAAGTTCACAAAGGCTTTTTTTTTAAAGAATTTCTTGGAATTTAGGGAGGATAAGGTATGTATTTGGGACTATATATCATCCTGGGATGACATCCACCTCCCCTATGAAGAGAGGCTGAGGCAGCTGGGCTTGTTCAGCCTGGAGAAGAAAAGGCTGCAGTGGGACCTCGTTGCAGCCTTCCAGTACCTGAAGGGAACATACAAACAGGAGGGGAATCAACTTTTTAAAAGGGTAGATAATGGCAGGACAAGGGGGAATGGACTAAAGCTAAAGGAGGGAAGGTTTAGATTAGATATTAGGGGGAAGCTCTTTACAGAGAGAGTGGTGAGGTGCTGGAACAGGCTGCCCAGAGAGCTGGTGGATGCCCCATCCCTGGAGGTGTTGAAGGCCAGGTTGGATGGGGCCCTGGGCAACCCTGTGTAGATCCAGGCCTGGAGGTCAGTGTCCCTACCTATGGCAGGGGGTTGGAACTCTATGAGCTTTGGGGTCCCTTCCAACCCGGACCATTCTATGATTCTATGATCCTGTTTCCCCAGCGCAATCACAAAGGTAGGTCTGAAAAAAAATGGCCCGATAGAAGAGTTCCAAAATCAGGCACGGTTTCTTTTAAAAGGGCAAATGGTGTTTAAGGCCTGACATGATGAACAAAAACATCAGTGAAAGAAGAGGCTTTCCAGCATACAGAGGCAGTATGGGAAGAGAATCCAGGAGGTAGCCACGACGCAACACAATTTTCAGGCTGGCTGGAGTGGGCCAGCAGTCCTTCCTTCCAACTAAGATGCAGACAGCCACAAAAACGTCATACCTTAACATGAAATGTTTTCTGCTGCTGCGTCCCTAGCAGAAGATAATAGTCTTCCAGTTACTGGTTTCTTCCCTGTTACCTGACAGCACCAGACACCAGGCCAGCCATTCTGCTTCCAAGTTGGCAGACACCGGCGAGCAGGGACAGGTGTTTGTATGGGAGAGCCTGTGCTTTGGCCCCGCGGCCCCTGAACCCGTGGCCCTGCTGGTGTTGCTCTCCACACGTACCGGGTGTTCCCAGGCGGGCCTGTGCGATGGTTAGCTTCTCATGGGGGGCTTGGCACTGGCAGCTTGTCTCATCTGCAAACGGAGCAGGAGCCGTCAGAGTCTGGAAGGGGAAAAACACAAAGGAAGTTACTGTATTGTTTTCTGTCAAGTAGTTAAAAAAGAACTATTTAAGTGTGGTAGGATGCTGTAACCAGGCTTAACATTGAGTGTTTTGGAGGTTTTTTTTTCCTCCCCTGGGATATTTGCTTTTTGGTCACCCCTTAGCACATACAATTGACACAAGGGAAAACCATGAGGGAAATAAAGCTTTCCAAACACATAATGCAACTTACTTCTTTGTTGAGAAACTCACACACTTTCATGGTAGGTGCAGGTATATAATTTTTCTTTTGCCCAAGCAGCTTAAGCCTTGGTTTGGTCTCAATGAGCCTAAAGGCCCAAGATGCAAAATGTGTTGTGTGCAAATAACCGCTGGAAAAGCTAATTAGGATTCCGAAAGCTGCAAATAGGCCACCTCCTCACAAACACCAGCTCCTCACACTGACAAGGCATCCAAACGGTTGACTGAGACTAGAGGCTGTTCTGCTGTGTCTTTAAACTGAGCCTTGGATAATCTTGAGGAGTCAGTCAAAATAAAGCCAAAACTGCCACCAGAAGTCCCACCTAACTAGAGCTAACTGAGCTGCAACTCCTTTCTCAGGTCTGACACATACTGAGATAGTACTAAAATGCTTTAACTGCATCAGGACACCACAGTGGTACTTGCTCTGAAGAGCTTATAAGCTAAAGGGTGAGGATGTGTGAAGAATGATGTGTGAAGAATGATGTGGCGTTATCTGTCAGGAAACTTGATTGCAGAAATTGGATTTTCTGCCAACGTAGGAAGTTATCAGCGATCAGACCCTCAGATATTTATTATCTGCCATATGGTCTGATACAAAAAAACTACACACTTCTGCCACTCTTGGCTTGAAATCTTTACCAGATCATAGAAGCAGCAAACCACCATGGCCTGAGTTTTGGTTTGCTTTGCTTTTCTTAGATGAGGTGATAGTGGAGACAAGCCGAAGGAAACCTATCCTTTACTTTGCTGCCACTGTGATTTAATTGGGACCCTGTGGCCTTGCAGCAGCTGCTTGGTTGGGTTTTCACAGTGGTCACTCACACAATGGACACCTGTCATACCAGTTCGAGCACCCACGGTTGATCCTAACAGCATCTCTCTTTCCCTTTCCACTTTCTTTAAGCTTTGATATGCTGAATGCTTAATCACTGAGCATTTATTTTCCTTAGAGTACCCGAGACACTTCTTTAATACACGTCGTGCCTAATTGCTGCTGACCTCTAGGCTCACAGGCGTGTTGCAGGGAAAGCTCAGAGGACAGCAGTAAGTAGCAAAACAGCAACAAAGGCCTAAAGATTTGTACCCCGCTCCTTCTGCTTACCAAAAGCACTAAAATCTTATGTCCTTTTTTGCTCCTTCCATTTTTCTTTCCTTCCCCCCACCCCTAATCCCAAATGTTGCAGGAAATCATCACCATCATCACCAGTATCTTGGTTTCTGCCTGTTTTTTGTGGACAGGAGCTGTTCATCGGGCCACCCACACCGCACAGCGTAGAACATTACACATAATCACACCGTGCCAGCTCATTCCTTTATTTTCTAAATACTGTCTTTTTTGCTTCTGGCTTTGTGACTGCTGTGTGCTAACCTGTCTTTTTATCTCCGAGCAAGGTCAAGTTACATGGCAGCCCATACAGCCTGGTTCCTGCTGGGATAAAGAGGAAGGCAGAGATGTTAAAACAATAATGGCTACGGTCTGAGACCTGCAACTGGTAATCAGATCCTAGCTTGGCAGAGGCTGTTTCCTTGGAGATTATTTGAAGAAAATAGGCCTGGTTTGCAGCAACATTCCCCCCCCTCCCCGCCCCAGGCAAACACAGTGGTGGTTTTTATCCATGTAAACGCCTTTGCAACACCAAGATTTGTCTTCCAGTCTCTGCTCAGTGGAGACCCAGCTTTTGTAAACGCTCATCACTGAAGCTTCACTTTATGGCCAAGGGCTTAGAACCAGAACTGTCAACGGTCCCGTTACTCTGGGACCTCTCAGTCACTGGATATGAAAATACATTAACTACAATAGATTGAAATCAGCAATGGTCTATCAAAGAGAAGCCACATAAAGAAACACATAAAACCCATGCGCTGACAGATCAAGTGAAATACAGCAACAGCTTCCCAATTAGTATCCAATATGATTTAATTTTATCTGGCCTCAAACAAACGTTGCTCAGGTTAACAAAAAGCACAAGTAAAGTAAGATGAGACAATTTGGTTTGTATGTAAGAGCATAAGATAAACTATTTCAAGGAATTATTAAAACCCAGAAATAATTTATCAAGCCTCTTTCAGTTTGTACACAATTACTTGTATTCTTTCCAGTTTCTTGTCAATAAGAACTAGAATTTGGAGAAAAGAGCAAGTAATTTATATAGCACCTTTTTCATTTTGGTTAATCCATTAAAGTACTTTGAGAAGTTCACTACAGTTTTGCCAGCAGTCAGATGGTTGGACAAAGACTTTGCACAAATGCACTTCTGTCTTTCTCTGACAGGTTTTTCCCTTCATCTGTGGCTTCATTCTTTGCTAAGCATTTACATTTTGCAATTACTCAAGCAAGTCAAATTAACCCTGTATTTTGGACCAAGATAAGCTTGTGAGATCTGCACCATCCTGGAGCAGGGTGCTCTACAGCCTAAGCACAAGTTCAGTGATGAATTGTCTCATTTTGTTCCTTCAGCACCTGCCTCCTCCTTGTATTAGCTGATACTCTTGTACTGGAAGCTACAGTAAATTCATCCGTAGCCACTTATTCCCTGCCTCTCCTGATTTCATAGTCCTCCCTATTCTCTCTGCTCGGTCAGATTTTACAGGCTGAGGAGCTCTACCCCATTTTTTGTTCTTTGTACAGAAGAACAGGGCCACAACTTTGATTATTTTTGTTACCCTTCTCTGTTAACTGCAAGGTGGTTTATACAGTGTTCAAACTACTGATAACTCTTCCAGCTTCTAGAGCTTTGACAGGAATAGAAAATTATTTACATGGAGACCTTACTTTCATTTAAGCAGTCCAAATGCCACAGCATTACTCTGTTATTAATACGTGGTGTCTAGAGAAAGCCTATTAAACATCATAAATGGAGACCTCAGTGTAATATTAGGACTTGTAAGTGATATTTATTTCAGGAGGTATTAAAACACTGTTGTAGTGCATGTTCCTTTTCCCTGGGAATGAAGATGCTGCATTCAGCTACAATTAGACTCACTTCCTAAAAATGAACGTATGCAAAACCCTCTTACCTGATGACCCTTTCGTGCCGAAAGTGACCCGTTCTATGGCAAGTTTAAACAGTGTCTCACTTACACGCTCACAAGTGTGCAAAATAACTGGATGATACTCAATAAACTTCAGGAAATTAGAAAGCAGAGGGTTGGTAAAGGGATGGATGGGGCTTCCTAGCAAACGCCTCACAGCTCCATTTGCACCCAATAACACCTCCGTAGCCTGCAACTATATCTAACGAGACAGCAGCCCAGAGAGGAGAGTGCAGGGTGGCAGGTGGCCCTGATCTGGGATACTTTATGAAGGAACACTCCTTGAGAGCCAAAATCAGCTTATTTTCAGGTATATCTTGATGCTGCCTTTTTATTATCACTCTCTTAGGCTACTGTAGCCAGCTGCCTTAGCTGCTAGCCAGCAGATAAACTTTCAGAGCTTCTGTCTCCAATGGATGAAAAGGAAAGTTGGTGGTTGGTGATTCATAGAGGAATAGGAGTCACACATTACCAGCTCAAAAGCGTGAGCTGCTCCACACCCTCTCTTTTGCTTGCAGCCTGCAAAAGGCAATAATTAGTTGTGGTACTACTTGTTTTCTGGGGGTTTTTTTGGGGGGGAGGGGGTTGTTGGTTGGTTAGATGACAGAAACATTTTTGAAAGCGGGCAAAAATCGACTCATCTGTGCCATGGTGCACCTGCCCCCCTAACCGTGCCCACAGCGCGCTAATGGAAGGCACAACCCTTGTTCTTTCTCTGCGGGGCTACATCACCTTCCCTCACCGCCTGACATACACAGAAACACACCGGTCTCTCTTGGTGGAGCGAGCAGCTGTAAGGTCAGCTGAGATCGTCCCATCAACAAAGGCCTAAGGCGATTTCAAACCCTGAGCCGGTCCAGCAACGCCTGGCGGCGCAGGCCGGGCCCGCGCTCACAAGCACAATTCATCCGGCAGGCAGAGGCCGTGGGAGGGGTGATGCTGCTGCATCCTTGTCTCCTGGAGGCGGCATTTAGAACAGCTAACTGATTTCACCAGAACAGATCATGTGGGTAAGAGCTACTCATACAGGGAAAGATTATTTTGGGAACCCGCTCCTGATGTTGGCAAACAGCAATTACAGAGCAGGAAACACTGACACCGGCTTTAAGGAACAGTTTAGGAGAAAACCACTATCAAAACTCCTGAGAAGGAGCTAAAAATACATGCTGAGTTTCTAAAGTACGAATATCCTTTGCGAGTTGGAAGGCTATGTTAAGGACCACCAAGGTCTTCTCTTAGAGGAACAGGGAGTGAACATTGTGAAAAATAAAAGTCACGTTGTCTCGTGTATTATCTTCAGTAACCTGGACCCAAAAAGTTAAATTTATGGGCGGTTAAGTTGTAACTGAACGTTACTGGTGGGTACCTCCAGGTAAACTTTTCACAAACTGTTCCAATATTAAGGCATGTATCAAAAGAAAAATCTATCCTGTTCTCCCACAGTTCTGCTGACTCAGGGAGGCAGATGTAAACTAAAAATAGGGCACCCTAACCTAATATGAATAATAACTATAAACAAAAATTCATTTGTTTGCAAGAATTCCAAATTGACTTATTCTCAGTTGCTTTTTCTGGGCTTTATCTTCAATCAAATATAGCCTGCTTGTCACTAGTATTAAGTCAGTAACGATTAAGTGCAAGATGCAATTACAAATTGAAGATATAATAGAAGAAAAGCAGCTTCCACTGCCTCCTCAAGAAGCACAATGATGTATATATATGTACAGATTCAGAGAACATCAAACTAGAACAACTAGTATATAACTCAGTTTTAGGGTGGGTTTTAATGGTTTGGGTTGGGACCAATGGTTGCAATCTTGAAGACCATCTAGTCTGGAACCCCCTGCCATGGGCAGGGGCACCCTCCACTAGCCCAGGTTGCCCAAAGCCCATCCAACTTGGCCTTGAACACTGCCAGGGAGGGGGCAGCCACAGCTCCTCAGGGCAACCTAACACCCATTTTGTGGCAAGATTCCTGCTCGGTAGCCTTGACTTTTGATTAAACTGGAACATGTTATTTAGAAAAGAAAATCCATCCTAGAGGTAGGATGGGCCCCAAGTCAAGCTGAGCTCAAGTGAAAGAGCTGCCGAGGAAGCACCTCGACCTCCAAAACACCACCTGGGAAAGAAATGTGACCCTTGGCACCTTACCCACCGGAGTTCGCCCCCCTGGCACCACTGGAAGGAGCACTGCACACAAGTGATTCAGGTAGGACTCATGGAAAGAACACACAGCAGCTAAGGTGGCATGCAGCCTGTGGGCCTACGTGTCCTCCTGTCCTGATGGCTACAGACTTAGCCGAGCTGACAGCTGTCCCTGCACAAAGGAGGCAGGTGCAGTTTTACAGGATAAAGAAGTATGGGGCTCCTTCCAGAAGACACCAGTCACCAAGGGGCAGCCTGCAGACACCGTTGTGAAACAAGGACCTTTCAGTGGGGCTGCAGAACCAAGCTGGCCGTACCGCATTTGCCATTCAAAGCTGAATGAATGGCAGGGGCTCACTGGCACACGAGTAATGCTGAGGGCTGGCCACGGTCAACAGACCAAAAGCGGTACCAATGCTCTAATGCCCCTTTGTGTTTTATTGATCAGTCCGGAAACTGGACATAACGTGAGTTCATGTGGTTTGGATCTCTAACACCCATGGCTTTTTACTTGTACATTGCTGTACACACCTGATGTATGGCTGAAAGGCCCTACGTTCAGCTTCCATGTAGGCAAGGAGTTATAACTAAGCTACTGGGTGAACTTGGGCCAGTACTCAATCTCTTCTGCATAAAGATACCTTAGGTCTATCGATTATTTCATGTCAGACACAGGAGAGCATTCTGGATAAACCATTACTCAAAACAGAGCTATGCTGAAGCAAAGAAAACCCAACCCCCATTTTTCTTGCTGCATAGGAGGCACATACTCCCTGCAGTTCCCCAGCTGCCAGGCAGCAGCACCCTGGGGAGAACTATTTTCCCACAGGGAGTGCACTGAGCTTCTCCACCGGATCCCTGACTCATCCAGCGCCTTCCCCAAGAGCTCTTTGCCTTATGCCATCTGTCTACGTCTGCATAGGAAAGGGAAGCAGATCACGTGGAAGCCAAGGTATAAGCACATATAAGAACAGAGACAGTTTGGGCTACTCTGAGTGTCTGTGCAGTTAGACACTACAGGCAATTCTGGCTGGTGCAGTTAGTATTTGGCTTCTAATCCTGTTATTTCTCCTGCCTCACATCCAGGCATGTGTTGGGTTTCTTTTTTTACATATATATTTTTTATGCATGTGCTAAGTTATCACATTGTTTGGGTTGTTTTTTGGGGCTTTTTTTGAGGTGGGAGCAGAAAGAATCTATATCCTGACAAAGGTTGCCTACTCCTTTTTAAAGCTATGGCACAACTGCAACAACAACAGCACCTGTAACATTCTAATAATAGCCTTTGCTAAACCAGCCCTGCATCCATGCACTTGGCAAGGCAGGCAGGCATTGCATCATCCCTGTGTTTATGTGTCCTGCTGTGAATCCTGCAAGGCTACCTCTCGTTCTGCACATCGGCCGAGCACACGCGTCGCGCCGCGGGTTCTGTGGTGACTGTGGCATTCCAGAGCCTATGCCCACCACATCTGCTTTGATGTAGTACAGGGGAATTGCAGCAGATCTTTGGTGTCTACAGGCAATTATTTTTATTCTTTTTTTTTAAAGCACAGCAAAGATTTCTGCACTTCCCCGAGCACAAACAGCATTTGGCATGTTTTTAGGGGGTTCTGCTTTTAGGCAGTAACCAACATTTAGGAAAATTAGCCCAGAGCAAAACCCAAACTTGTAAAGAACCAAAAAGATCCCTGGGTTCCTTAAATATCAGGCTATTTACATATATATTTATGCTTAGCTCCACATCAAAGTAAACAGATGGCAGACCCCCTAAGTCATGTCATGTGAGAGAGAAACCGATGCATGGGACCTTTTTAAACTACACCCCCCTTAAATTCATCATTCGCTCATCTGATTAAAATTGCATGTGCCTTTCAGCAACACAGGAAAGGCAAATATGAAGATAGATGGAAGCTCATGGAAACAAAATTTCTGAAATAATTTCAGAGGTTGCATCACATCCTTGGAAAACACTGCAAATACAAAGTGAATAAGGCAGCCAGCGATGGAAATATAGGAATCCAAGGCATGCATGCTTCTCTTGCAATTATTTCAAATGTTTTGATTACATTTCATTGCTTAACATGAGCTACAGGGAAATTGTCTAAAGCCATCTAGTGCTCCCACAAACCATTATACAGCCCCAGTGAGCCAAAGTGCTGCAACATTCTCCTCTACCCTTCAATAAAACACAAAGAAGCTCTTGAAGAATTTTTTTGGGGGAAAAATATAAATTAATGTACTCTCATTTCTTCTAAAAAATCCATCAAATAAACAAAACTGCTAAAGCAGCTGATACCTAAAATGATGCAAGAGCTTCAACTGTATCTGAGTCTCATTCTCTAAAGTACTGTAAGTGGCCCCAAGGTATTTGATACCTGATTCCTATAGAACTGTAAAACTCTGTAGCCTCTAAACCTCAAGACAAGACAGCAGAAGTAAATCCGGGCTTGGGAGCAGGCACTGGGATTGCCAGGGTAACCTCAAATGGCCCCGATGCTTACAGTGCCTTGGCAGAACACGCGTTGTGCGCCCTATGGATGGGTCCTAGGTCTCCAGCCAGTCTGTCCTTGCAATGGTGATGCTCAGGGGGAAAAAAATATTTGGGTACTTCCACACAGAGCCCTAATGCTGCATCCTGCACAGGCAAAAGGGATCTGGCCTGGGAACAGGCATCCAGAACTATGATCTTGCTAACAGCCAGATATTCCTGGGATCACACTGCCAAGGACAGAGCAGACACAGCAAAAAGCACCTCTCTGCTTCTTTACAGTCGTCTTAAAGAAACATTCACAAAAACTGCTGCTGATTTCCTGCCTGGCCCTGTACTCACCAACATCCCTGCAAGCACAGGCCAAGGCAACCAGCTACCTGTCTCCTTGCCAGTTCAGCTTGGCTAATTCAGGTGATTTTCTGCTTCTCTGGCTTCATAACTTCCCTTAAGTAGTGCCGTTCCCTGTGTGCTGCAGAAGAGCCTGTACTCCTGATTCAGGCTCAGCCTCACATTAGGCTCCAAGCACAAGGCAGGTATACTGCAAAGGAAACACACCTTTCCTTGCCCTGCATTCCGTAGCTGACCTAAGGACTTCAGCCAGTTTGGAAAATAAGACACTGGTACCCAGGTCCCAGCAGTACTTTCCCAGCTGTTCCCACTGAGGCCTCTGTGGGATGACAGAGACGTAAAATGTGAGGAAAAGAAGCTCTCAGCGTGTTCAAGGGAAAGATGAGACCAAGCAGTAGGTTCTGAAGTTTGTTTTCAACTAAGTTTCGAGGTATACTCCTTTTTGCTTTATCTGCAGCACCATCCTTGAAAATTGCCATTGTTTCTTCTTATGAAAGATACTGCCTGGAATTGTCCTCCTGAGCAGGATGTGTTGAAACACCTGCTTGTTTCTCTCGGGGTGAGGACTGGTAATTCTTGAGGTGCACACCGATCCGTCAGGGAGCTGCCTGCATGTGAGACCGAAGTCTTGTGGGCCCAGAGTCAAACTCTTGGTCCCAAGGGACATGAATATATTGTTTAAAAAAACCCAAACAACCAACCCACAACAAAAGAAACAAAAAAGACAAATGATTTCACCAGGCTTTGGACTTCCTTCTTCGTGTTTCCTCCTACGGTATCTCTGCCAGGCAGCTGAACTAAGAGCTTGCCATGTATGTGCCTTTTTAGTACAGATGCACGCAGGCAAGCCCCAACGCTGGGATTCCCAGGCTGAGATCCACAGCCCAGCAGTGCCCTGCAGCTTGGTGAGAGTTATCCAGAGGGAACTGCCATACCTCCAGTGTGCATCATGACACGACTGGCAGTGACGTCTATCGCACTTAAAGCAACAAAGGCTCCTAGGACCAAACCGTGGGTACCCTGGGGTTTAGGTAGGAGGAGCAATGCTCACATAAAACCAAAAATTTGGATGGGACAGTGGCAGATGAGAAAGTGACCTCACCCAGCAGTCTGGCACAGACGGTAAAGGCAAAACTATAGAAACCAGGACTGGAAAAATGCTACTGGGGGGCTGGGGAGGGGCGTGGGTCTCTTGATTACAAAGCTGCTAAAATCACCGCTATGGATAAAGCCTGCGACTCTGTTTTGTTTCTCTGTTGTGCACTGAGACCAAGGTACGTGTGTTACCCCAAGAGAGATTTTCCTGGCATTCAGACATGTGAAAGTAGAGAAAGGAAACATTAAGTGAGAGACAGACCAGCGGAATTGTCTGAAGCAGAAATGCTCAGTAATGCTCTAGTTGGTTAAGAAAACCCAAAGAGTGTCTTGGGGAAAAATTAATGGCAATTTATATCACTGCAGTGCTAGGCACTGGAAAACATCAGGTTTGGATGCACACCGAAGGCGATGTGTCTTCAATGCCCCCTGTTTTCTTGCTCTTTAGGGGGCTTCCTTAGTCCCACTGTGGCACTTCCTGACAAAGCTAGCCGACCCCACAGTCTAAAATCAGAGGATCTAGTGGCAGATATCCAATGAAAATATTCACAGTTTTAAGGTTTTAAATAAATAATTGCTGATTTAATGACAAGGACAATAACTGTTTCAGAAACGAACTTTCATCTTCCAAAACTTGAGCTGATTCTGAAGCTATATTTCTTAACAAAAATTTCTTCCTAAAAAATGAGCCTATATTAAGAACTTGAAAGCCCAGACAATTCATTTTAGTGACATGTCATAACCAATTAACAGCAATAAAAAGTAATCTAAATAATCATAGACCTTACTTGCCACCAATAACATCAAAAACATGGTACCAAAGCCACCCTGAGGTATCTGAGCCACCCTGAGCTACCATCCTGAGATCCAGGACAATAAAATGATACTAAAATGTTAACTGAGGCACCCTCTTTCAGTTATGTTAATCAAGTCAGTGACTTAGTTACTGGCCCACCAGGGTACATGCTGCCGTCAGAGGAGTGGGATCAGAGAAAGTACTGAGGAACTTAAAAAAGATCTGATAGGAACTCAGTAACCATGTTATTAGATCATCTGTCAAGGGGTGATTCACTTTAACTCTTCAGGACACCAGCTCCGGATTCTCCTCACTTAAGGCACAACTCTGCCATGACTGCCTGCATCACTCTGTATGGCCTCACAGAGTACTGTGTACCTCATACTACTTCACAGAGTAATGGGGTTTCCCTGTGCCCACCCCGAAGATAACACAGATCTATCGACTGACAAAATATCACTCTGGAAGGGCACCTAAATCTTACTTCCATTGTCTCCACTGTCCAACTGGTATCCAGGAAGATCTAAACCACTGTAATGAATTCCCATTCTGCTCACATACTCTACCTGTCACCTTAATTTCCGTAGAAATGATACTGGAATGTATGATACTGTAAATACTGGCATCATATTGTCACTTCTTTCTTTAAAATCCTTTAAAATGTCAGACTACGTGGAGTAATACATTCACACGGGCTGTTACAGCCGAACCTTTGACAGAGAAGTCTCAGGCAGCTGGTACCAACACACCGCAGGAACAACACAGGAACTTCACTTTCCCCACTAAAACAGCTCCAGAAGCCTTTCACCAACAAATTAACAGTCTTTTGATCAAAGCCGATTCCAATTAGAATCCTAGCAAGTAGAAAACCGTAATTTAGGTCGGCCGCTATTTCTTGCCACATCAGAACAACGTCTCAACTACAGCGCTGAATTTAATTACCGGAGTTTGACGCTTAAGTACGTTTTAATTAGGGCTGCGCGTTGAACGATCTCGTTTCCAGCACTCAACTGTTGCATCCATCACGCACTCCCGCACCTCGCCTCCGCCGTCCCGCCGTCTGCCGCGACCCCTTCCCTACCGCCCGGCCAACGGCGGGGCACGGAGCGGGGCTCCTGCGGGCAGCGATCAAAGGCTTCGACGAGAGGCGAGGAAAGGCGCCCGTCGTTCTGAACCAGCGCAGGGAAAAGGGCAGCTCCCCTCAACCGCCCGCTCTCGGGTTATCTCTGCTCTCGGGGTACCTCCGCTCTCGGGGTACCTGCTCTCACGACCTCAGCTCTCGGGGTACCTGCCCTCACGACCTCAGCTCTCGGGGTACCTCCGCTCTCGGGGTACCTGCCCTCACAACCGCGGCTCTCGGGGTACAGCGGCCCTGTGAAGTTGCCCGCACGACCCGAGGGCGCCTTCCCTCCCCTTCAGCCAGGGACCACCGAAGCAGTTCAGTTTTCCCACCTCCCTCCCGTCCAGTCCCTCTCCCTCACCTTCCCGTTCCGTTCCGCCCCCCTTCTCCCTCCCCAAGCAAACGCCGCTGTCCCAGCCCCTCTTCCTCACACGTCCCGAAGCGAAGGCGAGACTCCTCGCTGGGCTCTGGAGGTGAGGGAAGCGGGGTTGGCCGCTCCCGGCTGCAATAAGCCCGGTGGCACCGGGCAGGGTCCATGAGGAGCCGGAGGCCGCCGACCCCCGCGGGACGCGCCCAGCGGCAGGGAGAGGGGCTCCCCGCGGCCGCCTCCTTCGGGCGCACGCCGCTCCCCTGCGTTCATTACTGAAGGCGGGCGGCTGCTGTTAGCGCAGCGCGGCCCCGCCGCGCCTCACGCCCTCCCACTGCCCGCGCCGGAGTCGCGGCTCCCTGCTCCGGCCGTGCTGGGCGCCAGCCCCGCGCAAACGCGGGCAGACCTCCTCCTCCTCCTCTTCCTCCGCCCGCCGTCCCTCAAACGCCGCCTCGCTCGCCGGGTGCTTGTTGGGGGGTGCTGGGGGGAAAGAGGGTGTGTGTGTGGGGGGGGTAATGTGGATTTTGGCTTGGTTCTTAAAGGGAGGGAGCGGGAATTCTGCCTAGCCGTCACCGTGCTCCCCCGAGGCCCCGCACGACAAAGCACGGCAAGGGCAGCCCGGGCGGGACCCGCTCCCGGGCGTGCGGGGACAGCGCACCCCGCAGCCGCCGCTTGCCCGCTGCCCGCGGAGGCGCGGCGCTACACAAAGGGGCCTGCCGGAGCGCGGCGCTGGCCTCTCCCTCCCTCCTTCCCTCGCCCCCCCCCCGCCCCGTGCCCCCTCCTCCCCCCGCCCCACCACTCCCCTCCCTCCTTCCCCCGCAGCGCCCGGGGGAGGCTCGGGCGGGAGGTCCGAGGTGGGGCCGAGCCCCCGCCCGGGGCCGGGCCCGACTCACCAGGCGCGGCTGGGGGCAGGTGTGCTCCAGCTCCTCCATGGCCTCCGAGCGCCGCGCCTCAGAGGGGGATTTCGGGATACCTGTTTCTGACTCAGCATCGGGCGCGAGCACTGGCATGGCCGGCGGCCGCCTCGCCCGCCGCCGCCCGGCCCGCCCGGCACGGGGCTCCTCCGTCACGCGCGCGCCCGCCCCGCGGGGGGTCTCCCCGGGAGCCGCCCGGGGGCACGGCCGCCGCGCGTCGCCATGGCAACCGAGCCGCCGCCGTTGCCGCGCCGCCGCCGCCCCCCACCCCCCCACCTCCGCGCGGGGGACGCCGCGCTCATTTGCATGCGGCCTCCTGGTTGGCTGCTGCCCCGCCGCGCCACCGCCGCCCCCGGCCGCTCCCCCCCGGGGTGGCCCCGGCCCCCGCGGCGGTGGCGGGACCCGCGGCGCTGCGGCCTCCGCTACCGGGCCGCCCCCTTGAGGCGCCTGCCAAAGCCCCCAGCGACCCTGCCCCGGCCGCGCCGCGCTGCGCTGGGCCGGGGTGTGCCCCCCCTGAGCGCCGGCAGCCCCGGCTGAGCTCCGCGCACCGAGGAGCGCCGGAGCGGCGTGGGGATTTGGGAGGCAGAGCGGCACCGAGAGCCGCGCTGGCCTCACTGCCCCGCCAACCCCTGCACGGCCGGGGCCCGGCGCCGCTCCAGCGCAGCCCTCCCGCGGACCCTCGGTAACTCCCTCGCGGTGACCTGCGGCGGGGGGTTTGACTCGTTCAAAACCGACGGCGGGAGCGAGGAGGAGGCGGCGCGGCAGGGCGGGCGCGGTGCTGAACGGACAGCTCCCGCCCGCCGCGCCGCCGGTAGCGGCGAGGGGCGGCGGCTGCGGGACCGCCCGGCGGGCCCGTTGCTTGGCATCGGCTCCGGGGCTGAGCCGGCAGCGGCCGCCTGCTTTCCGCTGCCGGGGCGCTGCTGCTGGGAGCGCCGTGCGGGAGCTGGGCTGGTACCCCTGGTACCCGGGTTTCGGTTGGCGGCGTCAAAAGGAATTCAGGGGACGGGCGTGCCTGGGCACCGCACCTTCCGGCTTGGGCTGAGTTCTCGGGCAGCGCTTCTTCTACACCTGCGGTGCCGGAGGGATAGCCTTATCCTCCAGTGACAGGAACGACCCCACGTAAGGGTTCCGGTCAGAACGCCGTTCTCCTGGGTCGGGAGGTGTATGAGAGGACACAGCCCCGACGGTAGCCGCTCCCTCCAAACGCCCCGAGGCATTGCTGCCGCGGCCGAAGAAGCGGCAGAGTCCCCAGGCCCTCAGCCCTGGGACCTGGCTGTCGCCTGCCCGGGACTCGCAGCCATGTCCCCAGCCACGCTGTGCGGCTGCTTCACCCTCAGCACGCAGCGGCGGCTTCTGCGCTGCTGAAGTGAAACACCTTCCTGGCCCTTCTTGCTCTCGAACAGCATCAGAACGCAACGCCAAGGCTCTTTGGAACGGAGGGGCTCCAGTGGCTGTTGTGAACCTCCCTAGAGCCGTTAGAGCAGGTTCCCATAGCAGCGGGCACAGCAAGTGTTGCTTTTGAAAGCCAGGCTTCCTCGAGGGACGTGAACATTTAAGGTCACCCAAGGCCATGAGGAGTTATGGAGAGAACTGTGCCTCAGGGTTGTTCCCTAGGAATCGAGAGCTTCATTCCTGCCATGGAGGCAGGATGCAATACAAGGGGGGAAAAAAAGGCATGAGCTCTGCGAAAGGGCCAAGGGGGAGGTACGTGAAGGAGGTGAGAAGGAATGTGGAAAGAAAAGAGAATGGGAAAAGAAAGAATGAGGCAGCAGCGAAGGAAAAAGGAAAACACATGCCCAACCGGGTGGGGGCTTGGCAAGGAAAGCAGGGAGCCAAGCTAACGAAATCTCGCAGCTGAATCTTTTTCTCATAAGCGAAGTTCCTTATTCTTCGAGGACTACTCGCACATTATGGAAAGCATACTCGAGGGAAATGATTAAACCATGATTGATGCAGCACGCTGCCACGAATCTGTAGCTCGCTTCCTTAGCAGAAACATTTGCAGGAGTGTTGTGCTGTTAGAAGAATATTTTTGAGAGCATGGCTGAGCAGTGTTAGGACCAGAGCAGCCAGAGGTAGCAGGGAGAGCTTTTACAAACCCAACCACATACACCAGCTCTTACAAGACTGGTGCTGGTGTGCTGAAGGAGTGGCACTAGGCATGGACCCACCTCGGGTCAGTGTCCAGCCCTCCCTGACCAGGCGGGTGCGTGGGAACAGAGACGAAAGGGAAATGGACCTTCTTGCAGCTGGATGATTGCCAATAAACTGGAAATGTAAACTCCCTTGCCTCTCATTTATTTTGGGCATGAAAGGGTGAAATTCGTCTTTGCTTTCCTGCTGAGGGTTCGCTGTTGACACCAGCTGCATTTTGATTCATCTCATACAGAGGTAAGTTTTCCCATCTATATGTAGCATTGAAGAACCATGTCCCTCCTGCCGCAGGGTTATCACCTACCCTGTGGAAGTGCAAGGCTCTTCTTGCTGCTCATTTAATTTCCACCTTGGGGAAAGTATTCTTTTTTTTCCTTCTGTTTGAACAGCATGATTAAGAAATGCTGTGCACCTCATTAACAGAGAGAGAGAGTTGAAGCAATAGCATAGGGAAGGTCGTGAGGTCTGCCATGTCTGTCCAATCTGTCCCAGGCTACCTTGGTTCTGATGATCTTAGTCAACATATTAGGCATCTTGATGAAGATATCCTAAATTTTGTCATCTTCTATCTGTGAGGGGAAAATGGGCTTTCGAAAAGGTGGAGTGTGTCTTCTTCATCCTCTAAAATAAATAAATAAGCAGTGGGTTTGACTGGAGAAGCCGAGCAGATGGTCTACTGTAAATCCTTACAAGTCAGCCAACTTTTAAAGGAACAGTGGAGCAAGAGTGACAGTGGGAAGGTTCATGCATCTCATTTCTTTTATGTAACCAAATCTCCTGCACCAGGCCGAGTACAGTCTCCTGGGCATCCTCCTGCCATTCCTTCAGAAGTACCAGGGATGTATAGCTGCTGCTTGTAATGCCTGAGCTCTTGGCAACAGCTGCTTGGGCTTGAATAGACATCTGATGCATAAAAATCCCGTCCCAGGGTGCATAAATTAACATTACGTGCAAACGAGCCAGGAAACCATGATCCCAATCCTCTTAACACTAATTCCAACGTCTGAACTGAATAAACAGCAAACAGGGAAAGATCTTAGCCATACAGAAGGTTCCCTCTGATATGTGGTGGGGCCTTTTCTATGCACAATTTCAGCTCGCAAACTGGAACAATTGGTTCTCAAAAGATATAAATAAAAAAAGGATTTTTAGGTGTTACATTTAAATCATCTGCTTTCTCAAACTGAAAGTATTACCTCTCTGAGCTTCATGGGCAACTGAACATTACAGAGGCAAATAGCCTGTGCAGATCCCTGCTTTGTTTCCCCTCCCCCCCCCCCCTTTTTTCTATTTAGCCATTCATCTTTTAAAAATGTGTTAGTGGAGTGTTGATCAATCCCCATAACTTTAACTTCAATTCACATATTAACCTGGTTCTATCAGCCTAGCACTGGCAGGGCAACATGGCTGAGATCTGAACACCAATTAACGTGTCCACTGCCCTCAGAGGGGTTCTTTTCTCTGCATTTGATGGATTAAGATAAGTGAAAAGCTTATTTCATGAAATGTATTACCTTCAGGTTCATAGCTATGCTGTTCAGTGTACGCCAGCTGCATCCTTATCTTAAGGCAGAATCCCTAGAAGGAGCAGCCTGTCCTTGGAAATTGTGAATAAACCCGTTACAGAGCTCAAACCACTTGAGCAGGGAAACAATACACGTTTCACTAGTTACCAAGGAGTGCTTTCTGCTCCTTCTGATGGAAAAGAAATAGTATAGCCTGCTATCTGCTGCAGACTACACTGACTCACATCCAAGCCAAGGTATTTTGGCTTAGATGCTCACAGTTGTCCAGAGACTTTACTACTACAGAGACTCAAACAAACATTACTCCATGCTAAGGACTGGGACATTTGCTATATTAAAGCAAAGGTACTCCTCACAGAATCATAGAATGCTCTGGATTGGAAGGGACCTCAAGGATCATCTAGTTCCAACTGCCCTCCCATGGGCAGGGACACCCTCCACTATCCCAGGTTGCCCAAAGTCCCATCCAACATGGCCTTGAACACTGCCAGGGAGGGGGCAGCCACAGCTTCTCTGGACAGCCAGTGCCAGGGCCTCACCACCCTCTCAGGGAAGAATTTCTTCCTAACAGGTAACCTAACCCTGCCCTCCTTCAGCTTGAAGCCATTGCCCCATGTCCTATCACTACACGCCCTGGTGAACAGTCCCTCTCCCACTTTCCTGTAGGAGCCCTTTAAGTATTGGCATGCTGCAATTAAGTCACCCCAGAGCCTCCTCTTCTCCAGGCTGAACAAGCCCAACTCTCTCAGCGTGTCTTCACAGGAGAGCTGCTCCAGCCCCCTGATCATCTTTGTGGCCCTTCTCTGGACTCACTCCAACAGCTCCATGTCTGTCTTGTACTGGGGACCCCAGAGCTGGACACAGGACTCCAGGTGCGGTCTCTTGAGAGCAGAGGGGCAGAATCATGTCTCTCAACCTGCTGGCCACGCTGTTCTTGATGCAGCCCAGGACATGGTTGGCCTGAGCTGCTAGTGCACACTGCTGGCTCATGTTGAGCTTGTCACTGATCAGCACGCTCAAGTCCTTCTCAGGGCTGCTCTCAATCCATTCTCAGCCCAGCTTGTAGATATTCTAAAGTCCTTTGTAAAAGCAGGGACTGGAATGAATTGCAGCACCTGGAGAATATTCTAAGTATCTGAAGTGCCACAGTGGATCTTGAGCACCAGTTAGCATGGCAGAAGTTGTGTTTAAAATGGTGTTCACATGAAAGAGGCTGCAAGAGTCTCCTGACTTATAACCAATCATAATGAAGGGGAACAGACCCATGTATATTTTCTGTTCAGAAGTCAGCAGGAAACTATGGAAAACCAGGGACTGGCATAGTTAAATAGTGTAAGGGTGGCAGAGCCCTGGCACAGGCTGCCCAGGGGGGTGGTGGAGTCTCCTTCTCTGGAGATATTCAAGACCCGTCTGGATGCCTATCTGAGTGATATGAGCTAGGGAGCTGCTTTGGCAGGGGGGTTGGACCTGATGATCTCTGGAGGTTCTCTTCCAGCCCCTAAAATTCTGTGATTCTGTGTTTGACTCCAAAGCCAAACATCTACAGAAAACATCATAGAAAAAATTCTCAAATATTTAACAGATGAATTGAATTTTGTTTCAGTGTATGCATTTTGGATCATGAAGTTTTAATGACTGTCAACTGCAAGGCTTTGTAAGATGCAGGAATGGCTTATGTGTGGAGCAGATTAGCTAAAACACTGTGTTTTGATGTATGCATGCATCTATCCTATCTATCTATCTATCTGTCTATCTATCTATCTATCTATCTATCTATCAAGTCACACTAATACTAGACATGCTAGAATTAGCAGCCAAAAATAGCAGAGAAAAATACCTTTTTGCTGAGATGACTAATAGGTAAATTATGCATTTTTAGACTGAGACTAAAACCCCACAAAGGTAGATTTTTTTTTTTCCCACCTGCATAGCTAGGGAGAAAAAAAAAAGGAAAAAAAAAAAGGAGAGAATGGAAGGCATGAATTTAAATACACCCTACTGGTTTTCACCAGCTCCAATACCATTGTTTTGCTGGTTCCATGCAATGTTGCCTGACACTAGCTTTAATTAATTTTGCAGTTGTGGTTCATCATTGCAGTGGAATGCCCAGCGCCTGCAAACTACCAGCTTTTCCATAGAATAAATCCAAAATATTTTTTATTTATGAAAGCACATTATAGAATTGTATATGGGTTAAGAACATAAGGGTTTTTAAGTATGTAATAAAAGGCCATAAATTATGAAAAGTACAAACCTAGAATTTGGTGTAACATCATCTTGTACCTGGTTCTTTCTTTCCATAATTCCATAGCAGACGTGATTTTTAATAAATGCTACACTCTCAGGATACTTGTATAGAATTAAATTAATCAGTCTTTATATAAGAGTTTAATTTAAAATGTTGCAATAACTCCAGTCTAGTTTATAGATAAATCACCTGAAGCCCATGAATTCTTGAAAATAATGGCTTTTGATAATGTCATTCATCCATGCTTTATAGCACTGTTTTGAATAAGTGGGGCTACCCACTTTGGGGTCGGTTCTTTGTGTTCTTTCTCTTTTGCTTTTATAAGCACTTTTGAAGAAAAGGGTGAGAAATTATGGTTGGTTTTTGACCAAGAGGCTCTCTGTCCTAATTTTATTTTTCACAGTCAGAGACAGTCACTTAGTGTGGGCAACATTAGATCTGTCCATCCCTTATTACATTGTTCTGTTGTTCTTGCTATTTTTATCAAACAAGCTTTTAATGATTGGGTTGTCAGGGCAGGGGGAGGGATTTCTGGCAGTGCACAGAGGTTGAAAAGCACTTTGATTAGCTAACCTCTGGTGGTCATTCCCTTCCTATCACCACCTGCCTTTGTAACCAGCCCCTCTCCAGCTTTCCTGTGGGCCCCTTCAAGTATTGGAAGGCTGCTATAATGACTCCCTGAAGCCTTCTCTCTCCAGGCTGAACAAGCCCAACTCTCTCAGTCTGTCTCATGAGAGTTGCTCCAGCCCTCTGGTCATTTTTGTGGCCCTCCTCTGGACTCGCTCCAACAGCTCCATGTCTTTCCTGTGATGGGGACCCCAGAGCTGGACACAGTACTGCAGGTGGGGTATCACAACAGTGGAGTAGAGGGGCAGAATCTCCTCCTGTGACCTGCTGGCCATGCTCCTTTTGATGCAGCTCTGTTCTTTCTTGCTGGAAAGTTTTCCTCACTGTCTAACCCGAACCTCCATTGCTGCAGTCTATTGCCCCTGCTTGTTTCTCTACTGGACACAGACAATAGACTTACTCTCCTTGGCATGTAGTATGACTCGTATAGTTAAGAATTTGAAACAATAATTTTGAGGATCTGGGGTAGAGAGCTGACATTTAAGCAGGTAGGGTGCTATTTTTATCATGTTTCTCATGATTTTTCTAGACACAGCTGTCCCAGTTGTTCCAACAGTTTCTCACAGATCTGTTCCACAGACCTTCTCCTTATATGCCCTGTTCACTGAGTCACAGACTCACAGAATCACAAGGCTGGAAAAGACCTTTAAGATCATCAAGTCCAACCAATCCCATTCTAAGCTAAACCACATCCCTAAGTACCTCATCTACCCGTTTTTTAAACACATCCAGGGAAGGTGACTCAGCCCCCTCCCTGGGCAGCCTGTTCCAGGCCCCAACAACTCTTTCAGTAAAAAATTTTTTGCTAACATCTAATCTGACCCTGCCCTGGTGCAGCTTTGTGCCATCTCCCCTTGTCCTATCTCCTGTCATCTGGCTGAAGAGACCATCGCCCACCTCCTACAGCCCCCCTTCGGATAATTGTAGGTGGTGATAAGGTCTCCCCTCAGCCTCCTCTTCTCCAGACTGAACACCCCCAGCTCCCTCAGCTGCTTCTCATAGGATTTGCCCTCCAGCCCCTTCACCAGCCTGGTTGCCCTTCCCTGGACTCATTCAAGGACCTCAATGTCCTTCTCATGGTGAGGAGCCCAGAACTGGGCACAGTATTTCAGGTTCTCTACAGATTTATTTATACACAGTTCTATTTCAGGTTCTCCACAGATTTCTTGCAGAGTGGGGCAAGCACAGTGAAACTGCAACGTCACTGCTACCAAGAAATACAGCACTGAGTATCACTGATCACACTCCTTCAGATGTACCTCCACATAAACTTTGCCTAAATGATTCATATTCTATCTGTCCTGCTCCTTATTGCTACCGATGAAATATAATTCAAGAAAAATCTCTTTCCTATTTACATTTAAACTATGTCCTTATCCCTCCTTTCTCTTTTTCCCCTCTTCTGGCTTTCCAGAAATACACTCTAATCCCCCCAAGCCCCCACAAAGCTAAGGCTGCCTTTCGTGCATGTATACATATTGCACTCGCTTTTACCAATTTTCAATCTAACTGTTGCCTCCCCTCCACCCCCTCCCCACTCAATTTCAAACTTCTTGGATGGGTATTCAGTATTGTGTCACATCATCCTTTCCAGTATTATAAGTCTCCAATACATTTATTTCCCTCCACTGTTCTTGTCAACCTTTCTCTTTCCTTCTGTCAGTTGTTCATGCAAATGCTTTCACAGGCTTTTTCCCCACTAGTCTCTCAAATGCAAACCTGCTGAGTAAAATATATATATAATAAAAACAAAGTCACACTGTAAACAGTGTTCAAATGATTATTGGGGGGTCATGTTTAATATTTTGGGTACCAAAAACTTAACTTCATAATCTGGGTAGAAAGACCCACTTCATTTAAAACAAATCACATACATACACACTGTAAAATTATTATCTGCTAGCTAGTGTAGATTTTACTAGTTATTAATATTCTTTGATCCCAAGATCTTATTTCAGTCGCTTATAACTTGGTGACCTTTGAAACTTTTGATCTGATGTCTTACCAGCTGGGTATCTTCTACTCACTGAGCAGTTATGAACAACTTCTGCCAGCATAATGGCAGCTGTTTCTGGAAAGGAGCTTGAGAATACCCTGCAGATACTGTGGGGGCTTTTTCCTTGAAATACTAAAGAGCTTTCATGATTGGGAGGAGAGATTTGATACTATCTTGGAAGCTTAGCATGTGTAACAGTGGTGTGCTGGTTCTGATTTATGAAAATTGGACAAATTTGGTCTTGGATGTGAGTCACTTCATTTATGTCAGGGGCCTCAGGGCAATAAAAGACTTTGATGGCCCTGACAAGCTTCACCTGGGACCTTCACCCTACACCCTCTGCCCATAGGCACCCTTCTTCCTGAAGACCTCCTCCCCTGATCTGGTCCTACAAATTTCCTGGCTTGACCTCAGCCCTGCCACACTTCTGTAGACCTGTCTGGTGGTTCCTGGACCTGATCCTAACCCTGACCTGCAGATTGACCCAATGGCTTGACTTTGGACCTGCCTCGTTGCCACGATACTGCCTTACAATCTGGACTCTTGGTTGGGCTGGGACACCCTCTCCCGTTCTGTCCTGCTCACTTTGCTCAGGGACTGTGGGACCGGCTCACGGTTGGTCAGGACTCTGACATGCTGGCAGTGGGATTCCCCCTCGGCTCTTGGTTTGCCTTTTCCTAAGGTCCATCTTCTTGGCAATGTCTATGGAATTTGTATGCTGAGTATTTTCTTGGGGTTTTTCTATTGAAGTATCTGGAAACTCCTTTCATGATTGAGTGTGAGGTAGGGGATTAAACAACCACAACCCCACAGACTTGTTCAGTTTTACAGAGCAGCTGCCTATTATGGGTTTATGAAAGGCAGATCGTGCTTGATCAACCTGATCTCCTTCTATGACAAGGTGACCCACTCAGTGGGTGAGGGGAAGGCTCTAGATGTTGTCTGCCTGGACTTCAGTAAAGCTTTTGACACTGTCTCCCACAGCATCCTCCTAGAGAAACCAGCCACTCGTGGATTATATGGGTGCAGTCTTCACTGGGTTAAAAACTGGCTGGATGGACAGGCCCACAGAGTGGTGGTGAATGGTGCAAAATCCGGCTGGTGGCAGGTCACAAGTGGTGTTCCCCAGGACATGGTGCTGGGGCCAGTCCTGTTCAACATCTTCATTAATCATCTGGATGAGGGGATTGAGTGCAGATGACACCAAATTGTGTGGGAGTGTCAATCTGCTGGGAGGCAGGATGGCTCTGCAGAGGCATCTGGACAGGCTAGATTGATGGGCAGATGCCAAGTTTATGGGGTTCAACAAGGCCAAGTGCTGGGTCCTACACAGGTCGTAATAACCCCAGGCAAAGCTACAGGCTTGGGCAGAGTGGCTAGAGAGCTGGAAGAGAAAGACCTGGGGGTGTTAGTTGACAGCCAGCTGAAAATGAGCCAGCAGTGTGCCCAGGTGGCCAAGAAGGCCAACAGCATCCTGGCTTGCATCAGGAATAGCACAGTCAGCAGGAAGTGATAGTCCTGTTGTACTCAGCCCTGGTGAGGCTGCACCTCGAGTCCTGTGTTCAGTTTTGGGCCCCTCAGTACAGGAAGGATGTTGAAATGCTGGAGTGTGTTCAGAGGAGGGCGACAAAGCTGGTGAAGGGTCTTGAGCACAAGTCCTATGAGGAGCAGCTGAGGGAGTTGGGGATTTTTAGTCTTGAGAAAAGGATGCTGAGGGGAGACCTTATTGCTCTCTACAACTACCTGCGAGGCAGTTACAGAGATGCTGGGGTTGGTCTCTTCTCTCTATTGACAAGCGACAGAATGAGAGAGAATGGCTTGAAATTGCACCAAAGGAGATTTAGGTTAGATATAGGGAAGACTTTCTTTACTGGATGGGTTATCAAGTATTGGAACAGGCTGCCCAGGGAGGTGGTGGAGTCACCTTCCCTGGAGGTATTTAAAAGGTGTGTAGATGAAGTGCTTAAAGACAGAATCTAGAGGTGGACTAGTGAGGGTTAGGCTGTGGTTGGACTCAATGGTCTTAAAGGTCTTTTCCAACCCAGATGATTCTATGATTCTATGTTATCTTGGGACCTGGACACTCTGAAGGCCTCTTACTTTAATGGCATCTTCCATTTTGCCTAAACTTAGGCAGATCAAGACTTTTTCTCTCAAATTCACAGTTACCTTCTGTTAGTGTCCACAAGAAAGAATCAAAAGCATCTTAGTTGGACTTGAAAGGAAGGAAACACTTGTGCCTGGCTAGTGTTGGAAAGCAGTATCAGATGTCAGTGGAACAGGGACACACACAGAGACCCCCGAGAAGGACCACAGAATGCTGATAGATAGATACAGACAACCCAAATTTGCTGTTGGCAATCTGTAAAACCTTTCTAACTCTCACTTCCCCATCAGAAGAGAGAACCTCAACCCCTCCTTTATGGTGGTAACTGTTACACTATTTCTGAGGCATCTGTAAACTGTAGTGATGAGGTTTTGAAATAACGAAGTGCCAACTCCTCACAAGATATTAGACATAAGGAGGCTAATCATTCCACTTTGAGTGGGGCATGAAAAGCATGCAGTAAAGGAAAATCTAGGTCATGCACTTGAAGAGAGAAGCTGGGTGAAAAAAAAGAAGCATTGGAAAGTGGACAAATCCCCATCTTTTTTTAATAACAACCCCCAACCTCATTTAGTCAAAGCCTACATTTGCTACTTTTTGGACAGAATTTAAATAAAAGTGCAGGGGGGGAGGAAGGGACAAAGACTTCCTAAAGAAATTCTGTTTTGTGAAAGCAGAATGTGGGAAGGTAAGATGTAGACTGTAAAGAATCTACTGCAGGAGAGGGAGAAAGAACCTTCTATGCTTTCTGGATTTCCATAGTTAAACACAAAAGCCAAGTTGTCAGACATATGAAACCCCCCTATCTTTAAGAGTGTCAATAAAATTATTATTTCATTGAGTGTCAGTAAAGCTTTTCAAACCTTACCTATGTGTATTGACAAGGAACTCCTAGGATTAGAGTTTTCACATTTTGCTCAGATATGATACCGAATTCACATCACTGTAATTTGTTCTGATGTTCAAGAACACTGGTGTTTCTGTGGGCTCTCAGCTGTGTTTTGAAAGGGGGTGATATGGTCGGGTATGTCAGTGTTGTAGTTTTGCATGGCTGGGTTCTGGTTGAGGAGGGGGAGCTGTAGGAGTGGCTTCTGCAAGAAGCAGCCAGAAGCTCTCTGCAGGCCCCACAGAACAAACACCAGCTGGCTCAAGGCCGGAGTCACTGCTGACCAAGGCCGAGCTCATCAGGGACGGTCACAGCGCCTCTGGGAATCACATTTAGGAGAAAAAAACCCACCAGCAGCTGCTTTTTGCCCCCAGAGAAGGGACTGAGAAGATGTAAGGAGCTGTGCAGGCACCAAGGCCAGGGGAGGGGGAGGAGTCGCCCCAGGTGCCGGAGAGAAAGATGCCCCTGCAGCCCATGGAGAAACCCATAGTGGAGCGTGTGTCCCCCCGCAGCCCAGGGATGATGATGGGGAGCAGAGATCCCATCTACAGCCTGTGGAGGACCCCACGCCAGTACAGGTGGAGACACCTGAAGGACACTGTGACCCCGTGGGAAGCCCCTATTGGAGAAAGCTCCTGGCAGCAAAACCTGCAGCCTGTGGAGAGATCAACCCACATCAGAGCAGCTTTACTGGCGGGGCTTGTGACTCTGGTGTGGGACCAGGCTAGAGCAGTCTGGGCCTGAGAGACTGAGAAACATTCTATGATTTATGACTGCACCCCATAGCAGTGACCCACGCTGGGGCAGCTGGGGAAGAGCTGAAGCCCCCTGGGAAAGGACTCATGTTGGAGACGTTCGTGAAGGACTGTTTCCCGTGGGTGTGACCCCACAGTGAAGCAGGGGAAGAGTGTGAGGAATGTCCCCCCGGCTAACAAGGAAAACAACTTGTGAGGAACTGACCGAAACCCTCATTCCCCCATTCCCTGCCCCTCCCCGTGCCACAATGTGGGGGGAGAAGGGAGTAAAATCATGACTAAAGTGAAGTCTGCTAAGAAGGGAGGGGTGGGGAGAAGGTGCTTTAAGATCTGGTCACACTTCTCATTACCCGACTCTGGTGTCACTGGGTGTGCAGGGCAGTGTCATAAATCAGAGAGTTTCTTTCCTTTATTCTGTGCTGAGTCTGTTGTACCCGTGACATTGATTGCGGAATGATCTCTCCCTGTCCTTATCTCGACTCCTGAGCCTCTCAATAGATATTTTCTCCCCTGTCCAGCTGAAAAGGGCAGTGATAGAGCAGCCTTGGTGGGCATCTGGCCTCCAGCCAGGGTCAGGCCACCACAGTCAGTCATGTTCTTTTCACCTTTGGGTGACTCAGAGGAGTGAGGCGTCACCATTTTCAGAAGTGGTCTTCTAGAAGGCCTGTGGAGCATAAAGAGAGAGATGGAAGACAGGGAGAAGGCAACCACCACCCACAGATTGTCCAGATACATGGAACAGGATGCTGTGGAGTCTCCATCCCTGAAATTGCTCAATCCATATCCAGTCAGATTTGACTGTCTGCTCTATCTGGGCCTGCTTTGAGCAGGAGGAAGACTGGACATCTCCAGGGGTCCCTTACAATATTCTAAGATCCCACACTTAGAAGAAGCTAGTTACAGCAAGATGATGAAACCGTTTATGCTGTGGTCTTAAGGGGAAGAACACTGGCAGCATAAGAGCTTCAGTAGATTTGGGAGAGGTAGAAGAAATTGGGGAAGTAGTTACGGTTGGAAGATCAGAGGGAAAGTAGAAAGTAATTTCCTGGTCTCTGTATTATTACTTGTGGGTTAAATAATTTCTAAGCAGGTCACGAGTGTTTGAAAAATACATGTAAGAGTGAGTGAATTAGTGACCCTTAGTAACAGCTGACAGTAACAGTTTCGCTGCCCTAGCGCAGTGGAATGTTAATGATACCAGAACACCAAATATAAACACAGCAAATTATTTGTTAGGTAACTTTGTTACAATAAATGAAGGGCTCTGACCATATGATTAAGTTGACGTGGGATCTGTGTCAATGCATTAATGAGCTTTAATAACCTTGACCACCCTCTGGTGTGCTCCCTGTACCATGCTGGGTGTCCCCACACCCCACTGCCCAAGGAGCCCCACTTCAGTTCAGCCCTGGGACTTCAGTCCATGCCTGTACCGTGCTGTAGAAGTGGGTGGCTCCAGCTGTGTTGCAGCTGGTCCTGACCATGGACCCTCTAGATCTTGACCTCAATCCATGGACTGGCTTCCTGCCCTGGCCTAGGACCTGCCTCATGGACATAGACTTGTCTGGTGACTGTGGGCTGTGTCTGACCCACATTATCATGTCTGCACCTGACCCTGAAGTGTTTCTGGCTTGCCTGCGGTGATGAAGCAAGTCCAAAATCTTGTTTGATTGAATTAAGCACAGTGGGGCCTGGCCCATAGCTATGTGGGGTCTTCTCTGGTGATTCCTCCTCACTCATCAGCCTGATGCTGGGATTTGGTATCCCCACCACGCTGGCCCCCAACACAGATCCAGATCCCAAGGTTCTCCAACGTTCCTGCCACTCTGCCACGGCCCTTTCCCAGGCCTTTGTCCCTGCCCTGTCTCAGTGTCCATGAAATAGCCCACTGATAACCCACATCAAAGAAATCACTCTACAGCAACCCCCTTCTGAACCCAGATCTCTAAGGCATGAAGACACACCTTGACTGGAAGGGGGAGTGCTGCCAGGGCCATGAGGGCACTGACACCCCCACCAGCTTCACCTGGGTCCCCTGCCCTCTGCTCAGGGGCTCACTTTGTGTCCCATCCTGCACCGTTCAGTCCTTGCTGGAACTGGACTGTAGGAGTGCTGGTCTCCAGCTCAGCCACAGCTGTACTCCTGGCTTCCTAGCCTGACCTCAGACCTGCCTTGTCACCTTGGACTCATCAGGTGTTCCTCAGGCTGTGTCTGACTCTTGTTACCATCATTGAGTCTGTTCCCAGTCCACATCCACATGTCGACTTTGTGGCCTGACCATGGACCTGCCTTATCACCATGGGCTTGCAGGTGATCACTGGGCTGTGTCTGACCCAGGTTACCACCACTGAGTTGTGTTTCAGGTTTGACCTTGGTCTTGCCTTCTCATCAAGGGCTTGTCTGCTCTGGGTTAGAACCTAGGCTGACCCTACTCCCACCCCCGGGTTGTGGTCCATGGAGGCTGGGGCCCTGGCTGTCCTGCCAGTCTCGCTATGCTGGGCCCGGCTCCTGCAGGGAGCAGCCAGCCATCGCTGCCTCCCCTCACTGCGAGCAGAACCTTTCCCAGTGGCAGTGCAGCAACAGAGGGTTGTCAGGAGTGCAACCAGGCCTTGCAGCCTGCAGTGATGCTTCCCTCCTGCCCCCAAGGAACGTGAAACGGAGGATGCAAGCACATTTGATCTTCAGCCAGGTCTTGAAATGTAACAGCCTCTCTGCAAGAATGTTCTGCTTACACATGAATTGTTCATTTTTACGAGATTGTAAAGAGAGAGCGCTGAAAGTAGTTAAAACAGAGACTTTCATGCTGTGGCAATAGCTGTATGCTTTTGAATACCACCGGCATCAGACTTAATTCTTAGACATTATAATTATGCGAGGGCTCATTCTCTGTGAGTTTGCTCTAGCTTGTCTTCCCTATTTAATTTACATTATAATATTTTGTACGTTTCTCCCAGGCTTGAATAGGAATATTGTATTAGGCAAGCAGGTGACAGATTCTGCTCTCTGCTCCAGGTAGTGTAACCCCACCGATTCCGGTTGAATTACTAGGATTTGCTGATATTTAACTGCAATCAGAATTTATTGTGTTTGTTTTTTATAAAAACCACCAAAAGTATCTCTGGATGTTCAATCCACAGACCTTTTTTTTTTTCCTGCCAGAATGGAAATTAATGCATTGTTCTAGTTACTATTTCACGTTTCCATTTCAGACCCTTAACATCCTAATAGTGACTTTATTCTCTTCATTCTGATATTAGCTGGTAACTCAAGTAGGACATTAGCTGTGCAGTAAAAAAAAGGCATTTACAAGCCTGGCAAGCAAGGAACCCATCCTTTGGACCTTAACTTTGCTGATGAAACAGAAGTATTTCCTTCTTTGTATTTCTATCAGTTAACTACCTGCAAAGGGTTGTGAAACCAAAGAGCTCTTGGTAAGTAATAATTTGAGATTCATCATTTTTCATTTACATCATCTGCGCTCCTATAGGAGTTTAGTCCCCCATACAGTTAAGTAATACATGCTGAACTGTCACATGAATACTACAGTTTAGTAAGCACTGCTGAAATGAAGTAGACAGAGTTGGATCATATCAGATGTAAAAACTTTAAGTTAATTGACTGATAACATGAATTAATTCAGACCAGTGTAAGGATCATCACATGGTATGTACAGGAAAACCAGGTGGCCAGGCCCAGTCAGCCCATGGGTTCATGGAAGGCAGGTCCTGCTTGACCAACCTGATCTCCTACAATAAGGTGATGCCGTGTAGTGGATGAGGGAAGGGCTGTGACTGTTGTCTACTGTTGCAGTTTTGTGAGGCTGTGCTGCTGAGACAGTTTCTTTAAGCAGCAGTTAAGAGTTTTCTGCCAGCCTAAACTATAAACAACGAGCAATTCAAGGCCAAAGTCACGGCCCGAGAGATAGCCAAGCACCTCTGAGAATCACAGATAGGAGAAAACAACCTGGAAGCAGCTGCGTGGATCTGGCCTCGAGCCAGGGCTAAACCACGACATCTACCTGGAGTTTAGTAATGCCTTTGACACTGTCCTACAGCATTCCCCTGGAGAAACTGGATGCTCACTGCTTGGATGGGTGTACAGTTTTCTGGGTGGATGGCCAAGCCCAAAGAGTTGTGGTGAGCGGAATTGCATCCATTTGGTGACCACTCACACCACATTCCCCAGGGCTCAATGCTGGGGCCAGTTCTCTTTCATATCTTTATCAGTGATCTGGATGAGGGGATCAAGTGCACCTTCAGCCAGTTTGCAGATGACACCAAGCTGATGGGAGTGTCGATCAGCTTTAGAGTAGGAAGACTCTACAGAGGGATCTGGACAGGCTGGATTGATGGGCAGAGGCCAGTTGTATGGGGTTCAATAAGGCGAAGTGCCAGATCCTGCATTTTGGTCACAACAGCCCCGTGCAATGCTACAGGCTTGGGGAAGAGTGGCTGGAAATGTGCCCAGAGGAAAAGGAGTATTGGAGGTGTTTGTTGACAGCCAACGGAATACAAGCCAGCAGTGTGCCTGGGTGGAAAATGGCATCCTGGTCTGTATCAGAAACAGTGTGGCCAGCAGAACCAGGGAAGTGATCATCCCCCTGTACTCAGCTCTGGTGAGGCCACACCTTGAGTCCTGTTTTCAGTTTTGGGCTCCTCTCTACAAGGACATTGAGGTGCTGGAGCATGTCCAGAGAAAAGCAATGTAGCTGGTGAAGGATCTGGAGGACAAGTGTTACGAGGAGTGGCTGAGGGAACTGGGGTTTTGCCTGGAGTAGGCTGACCTTATGGCTCTCCACAACTCCTCAAAAGGAGATTGTAGCTGCTGGGGGTGTCACTCTCTTAGAATCACAGAATGGTCTGGGTTGGCAAGGACCCCAAGGCTCATAGAGTTCCAACCCCCTGCCACAGGCAGGGCCACCAACCTCCAGGCCTGGATCTACACAAGGCTGCCCAGGGTCCCATCCAACCTGCCTTGAACATCCCCTCCAGGGACGGGGCATCCACCAGCTCTCTGGGCAAACTCTTCTTCCAAGTAACTAGCTATAAGACAAAAGGAAATGGCCTTAAGCTGTGCCAGGGGATGTTTACATTAGACATTAGGAAAATTTTCTTGACGGAACAGTCTGTCAAGCATTGGAACAGGCTGCCCAGGGAAGTGGTTGAGTCATTATCCCTGGAGGTATTTAAAAGATGCATAGATGTGGCACTTAAGGACATGATTTAGTGGTGGACTTGGCAGCATTAGGTTTGATTTGACTTGATGATCATAAAGGTCTTTTCCAGCCTAAATGATTCTATGATTCTATTATAGAATGCCATGCTTGATGCACCCCAGGATATGGTTGGCACTGCTGGCTGCCTGGGCAAATGCTGGCTCATGTTTAACTTGCTGTCAACCAAGATCCCCAAATCCTTCTCAGCACAGCTGGCCTCCAGTGTCTGACCCCCCAGTCTGTACGTGTAGCCAGGGTTGCCCCTTATTAAGAGAATGAAATACTCCATGCCTGTAGGAAACATACACATAGAGCACATACACTCCTATCCTCACCACTAGTGTGCACACACCAGAAATCCTCCACAAAGACAGGCTGTACCTAACAATGTTACAATAAAGTTTAGGCATTTTGAGTTAGACACAGCACTGGTGAATTTGCTACCTCACTACAGTTCATGGTTTACTCACATTGTTTTTTATGCCACCCCTCTTAGTTTCAACAAATGTTTTTCCATCATCAAAAAATTTACCAAACACAAGCTAAATGTGCAACGTCTGAATCTGAGCTTTAACTTTTTGTCCTAATGTCTTTGAGGAAGATCAAGCATGCCCTAGACATAGAAAGGAAGACAAGAATAATCCTCAATAATTATTTAGTCCTTTTAAGTTAGGTTTGATACTACACTCCATTTGTACTCTCATATGTTTATACTGCTCTTAATATTGTCTTGGAGATCTTGCAATGAGTTTACAAGTATTTTCTACTCACAGCTTACGCATTTAAATGACAGCTCTGATAAAGCAAGTTAGAAAATACATCTTTGTCACCTTTCGCTGACATCTGGGAGCTTCCTGAGCTGCTGCTTCTGCACTGCACTCTGGGCTGCCCAGCATCTTCATTACGGTGCTTCTCTGGCGCTTTTCTCCTCAGCTGCCGCGCTTCCCTGGAGAGAACCTCGGGCGGCTCTGAACCGCACAGCAGGATTCCCCCGTCTCGTACTTAAAAGACAGGTCATGCCAAGTGGTTCTTGTGTGACTGTCCCCAGGGAGGTTAAAGATCAGCTCAAGGTTCTCTGCTGCGATAAAGCCATTTAATAGAGGAAGTCCCAAATGTTGGTGTTTTCTTCTGCCCCCAAGCAAAGCGCACCCCCTGCCTTCTTCCCCCTCTTGCCTGTTGTGCAGTGCTGTGGGAAACAGAGGCGTTCTTGTTACGGCCAGGGATGAATGTCAGGCTTGAACCAGCACTCATGAAAAAGACTTTTGTTTGATGTGTGCTGTCCCACAGTGGAGCTATGGTAACAGCTTCAGCTTGGTTAATTGACTGTATCACTGCGTACCGGCTCAAACCATGGCATCACCTGAATGACAAACATGCTGCTGTTCGTATGACCACTCACAAAGGGAATTGTTTTATTTTCATTAAAAGCATTAAAATCCAATCAAATCAAAATTCCAAAGTACGTGAAAGCTAGGTCTCTGTGTGAAATGCAGCATCAGCTTCCTTTTATTCAAACCGAACAATTTGGTGACAATGTTATTTTATAAATGTTTCTCTACTGCAGCTTAAAAACTTGAGTAACTTCTGGACTTGAGCCCCACATGGTGCCCAGTGATGTGGTCTTGTTTTCTGCGTGAGTTTAAGAAAAGAAAAAAAGCCCAGTCAGTAGATTCACACATGAAAGGTCAGGCAAACGTCCTTCCTGTTCTGGTTTCGGCTGAGACAGATAATTTTTCTTTCTAGTAGCTGTTACAGTGCTGTGGTTTGGATTTAGGATGAGAATTGTATTGGTTACACACCGATGTTCATAGCTGTTGCAAGGCAGTTGTAGTGCCTACATGGTGTCAAGGCCTTTCCAGCTCCTCACACCCTGCTGGGTGCAGGAGAAGCTGGGAGAGCACGTCCAGGACAGCCGGCCCAGGCTTGCCAGAGGGATGTTCCCCATCGCACAACGTCATGCTCCCGGAACAACTGGGGAAGCTGGCTGGGAGGCAAGTTTGCTGCCTGGAATCAAACTGGGCATCAGGTTGGTGACCAACTGCATTTGTATTACAATTGTTACTACTATTATTAACTCTCTTCGTTATCCCATTAAATTGTTTTCATATCAACCTATGAGGTTTTCCCCCCATGCTCTTCCCCATCCCCTTCACGGGGGATAGGCGAGCAAGTGGTTGCTTTGTTACTGACTGGGGTTAAACCATGACACTTCTGATTGATAGCTGTCAGTGTTTCCAAGAATGTGGGTTGCTAGAGCTCAGTTGATGTAACAACTAGTTACTGGTGGTAGGGGGTGGAGAAATAGGGCTTATTCCCTCAAGTACCCATGAACGGGTATTCTAGCTGCTTGGGGAACAGGTTGGCCTCTTTTGGCACCAAGGAGCTGATACAGGTGGGTAGAGTGGTTTTTTGGCTTCTAAGACAAGGTCTAGCAGTGAGTGTTGTACCAGTAAATGGGTAGGTAAGTTAGAATCACAGAATCCCTGGGGTTTATTTGTTTATCTCTTATCAATGCAAAGGATCCCTTGTGGAGAAGGAAAGTAACTTTCACTCTCAGAACCCTCAAAATTCTCTCTTCTGGATGGTTGAAAATACAATCTTCAGGACAGGTAATACTAGCCAACACTGCTTTAACAACGTGTCAGCCCTAAGGACAGCTCTATTTGGTCTCAAATGGCTCTGAAGTGTTTGTACTACCTGCCTGTGTAAGAGGCTGGGGTGAGTGCCCACGTATCTTTATGAGCAGCAAATGTTCCTTCAGAAAACTCTGCAAATGAAGGCGGTGAAGTTATTTGGGTAGTGACTGGCTAACACTAATGACATCTTTAAAAACATCAGGGTTCTAAGCAGATCTAAGCCATTTTACAGGAGAGAGCTTGTAAAGGTTTTAGAAACATTTCCAACCATACTTGAGACTGAAACGTATCCTTTTCCAGATGCAGGTCTTGCTCCTTAGATTAAGGCTGGTGGTGTAACACTCTCCCGTGCATGCAAGTTGAAGGCATTGCTGCACAATCAAGATGAGCAGAACATACTCTGCCTTTTTCCCTTGCCCCCATCAGGTGTGTGCAAGGCAAAAGCTAACAGGCCTTTTCTCTGAGTCCTCCATGCACTTCTTATGAAATGCAGTCTATGTTCTGGGGGTTTTTTTCATGTCTAGCAAGGAGGCAAACAAAAGGTAAAGGGGTTTGGGGAAACAGGAGGGCATCCAATTCATTATCTGTTTTGTCCCTAAGCTGGCCAACCACTACCCACCTCTGAAGAGGCTAGAAAGTAATTTACTGAAAGAGTTCCTGAAACTTGTCACTGTATATAATACCTACTCCAAACACGTAAGATGAACACCATGGCCATTATGGATGTTACTCACTGTCTGTCATGACAGTCCTCTTACATTTATTGTTCAAAACTGTGGGAAATGCCTATTTCTCCCTGCAACTACTGGCCTGCCGTTCACGTTGTTGCAGGTGATCCCTCACCCTGACGCTGCAGCTTGGCTGCGGTTTCAGACGGCTGAAGTCACCCACCACCTTCTCCCAGTTCGGGAGCCAAGGGAGGCGCCGCACCAGCACGGGTACGGGCCCCCACGTCCTTGCCGCGGGTGAGAGCCCCGAGGGAGATCCAGCCCTCGGGCAGAACGCGAGGTACAGCGCTGGCATGCCGCAGCTCTTACGCGGAGCCTTTGGGATGAACGAACGAACGCATCTGCGCGCAAGGGCTGACACAGCGCTCCCTCTCCGACTGCAAAGCCGCAGCTCCTGCAACGGGCCCTGCTCGGGCCCGCCAGCCGCCTGAGGCGGCCAGAGCCCAGGCCTCTGCCGGAGCCCAGGCCGACTCGCGCCGCCGGCAGCACAGGCCTCGCCCAGGAAGTGGCTCCACCTCGCTCGGGGCTTCCTTCCCTCGCCGAGCTCAGGGAGGGGGGAGGGGGGGGTGTGAGAGCCTCTTCCCGCAGCTCTGCGCGCCGCCACGAACCCCTCGGGCGCGCTGGCGGCCGCAGCTCGTACCACGCCCCAGGGCGCTGGCGCCGGGCCCGCCCCCGCGCAGAGCCGAAGCCGCCGCGGCTGCTGATTGGCTGCCGCCCCGGCGGCGGCTCGCGGGGCTCCCGTCTCGCGCCACTTTCGGGAGCCTTGGCGCGAGCGGAGCGCGCGGGCGCCATGGCCGAGAGCGGCGCTGGGAGCCGGGACGGTGAGGCTCGCGGGGTGCCTGCCCGGAGGGGACGGGGCGGCGCAGCACGGGGCGCCCTCCCGCGCGACGCGGCGGCCGCCGCCGCTTCGGCTTTAGACGGGGGGCAGCGGGGCAGCGGCGCGCGGGGGGAGGTGGGGGGGGGAAGAGGAGGAGGTCGCACGCTCACAGGGTGGGTGCGTGCGTGGCGAGCGGGGTGGCGGCGTTCCCCCGAGGGGTACCCCGTCCCCACACTCCCCCTCCGCCTGCGGGGTGCCGACAGCGTCCCGCGTCCCCCGGCCTTGGGGGTGGCTTGGCGGGGCGGTACCTGCGCCGCCCTGGCGGGGGGGGGGGGCCCTCTCCCGGCAGCCGGTGGGGGTTACGCTGGGAGGGGCGGCTTCTGCCCGGCCGCACGGCTCCCACCCTTGCCCCGCACCGATGCCCCACGCCGGCGCTGGGTTCCCCGCAGGCCGCCTTACCCCTCACCCCCCCCGCATCCTGTGCCCTCCCACGGGCCGCCAGCCCGGGCACTCCTCCCCGGGAGGCGCGCTGGCGTTCCGCTGCAGGCGGCACCGGCAGGCGCGGCGGGGGGGGGGTGTCTCCACCGGGGTGAGAACACGTTTGCCTCAGCCGGAGCGCGCTGCCTTCGGCGCTTGCTGGCAGCGAAATCACGCAGGTGCCAGCGAATCGTGTGTACAGGCACCCGAAGCGCTACCGCACCTCCATAGGTGTTCCACATCTGGCACCGGTGGGTGTTCGGTGCCCGGTTTTGGTGCGTCCCGGCCCTTGGGGACGCGAGTCCTTCCTTGGTTGCTGCAGCCGCGCTCCCCAGTGCGGCTCTGCTGGCAGCTCGGCCTCCCGCTGCCGCCAGAAAGGGACGAGCCCCGTCTGCCTGGCTGCTGGGTCTCCTCCTCCGATTCAGCTTGTCACACAGAACCTGCCGCCTTGTTCCCGGGCCAGTTGCCTGCTTTCGTGAGCTGGATTTGGACCGTTTGGTCTCTGTGGCCAGACAGATGTTCACCCCAGAGAGAGAGAAGAGGGCTGAGAGTAGCGGATGAGAGCACCTTGCTGGGCGGAACGGCACAGAGGGAGATACTCTTCTGCTGACAGCCTTCTGCTGTCAACAAATAACTAGTTTGTCTCCATCTACCTGCACCCTTAAACGTGGTGAAGCTGCCTAAAAAAACCCCCACCTTACGGCTTTGTAGCAACACAGGCCTTTTCTGAGCCTGTCCCCGAGTTGTCATGGAGACATGCAAAGTAAAAGGAGCTGGAAATTCCCAAGGAAAGAGTGGAGCGGGGATCCTTTTCAGATGAGGGTTGATGGGATTTGAGAGGTGCTTCAGAAACGTAGGTGGCAGCTTCTTGCTGAATGTGAACAGGCACGAAGTCCGTTTGTTCTCGGTGTCTCTCTCAGACCTTCAGTATGATTCCAGGGTTGGCTTGTCAAGAGGCATCTCTGCTTCGAGCCAAGGAGGTCTCTTATGCTTGTTTTAAGCAAAACTGCAGCCATTTATTGATACATCACTGAATGCCAAGTACCAAAGACAACAGCAGCTCGTTACTCAACTTATTTCTCTTGTTTTTCATTATTGCAGCGATGGATGAATCTGGAAGTTTCGCAGCGTCACGTTCTAGGCGTGAGAAGAAGTCTAGAAGAGGCCATCAGGCAGCACTGGAACGTCTGAGAAAAGCCAAAGCTGGTGAAAAGTTAAAATATGAGGTGAAAATTGCTTGTCTTTTCTTCATAATAGGAAGTTAAACGTGAGCTGAGAGGTTAACTGCCCTTTATAGGTATCTAAAAGTTATGGGAAACAAAATCTGCCTTTCAGATCAGCTTTTGTTTTTTAACAGTGCCTGTTTTTCAGAATGCAACTGGAATTGTTTGGCAGTGGTTTCATTTATTTGTGTCTGGTTTTAAAACTGGAACAGTTTTATTAGCTGCAAGTCAAACATGCTTGGTAACGACCCCGCAGCTTTTGAATTTAATTGGGTAATTAATGTTAGGGTAGGAAGTACTTTTTGTTTTACCTCAGGTTATTGTAATCTTTAATTTCAAAGCTTTACATGATTGAAATCCATTAATGTTGATATGCCATGCTTCCAGAAAGAAACCAAAATGTGAGTATTTAAGTGGCAGAACTGAAATCTGGCAGTGTAGCGTTCATACTGTCCAATTAATTGTAATGCCAACAGGAGGTGACTTCCACATTGAGGTCGATAAATCTGAAGCCTGAAGCATTTAGATCACTAACATGTAAATCTGTTCTGAGGCACAAAAGAACATTATGCTTGGGAAAATTAAATCACCTTCTTTTTCACTGAGCTCATCTTGGTGTTTGAGACAAGTCCCAAAGGTCAGAAGTTGCCATTGCTAGGATATTTTTGTTTGTGGGTTTTTTTTTGTTTTGGCTTTTTTTGTTTGGGTTTTCTTTGAGGGTTTTTTTGGTAATGTGAAATGAACAATGAAATCTCTTCTGTTGCTCTGACTAGTTGTGAACAGTGTAGGAAAATGTGTGTTTCTTTGGACGTCTTGTGTTCTTACTGATGGACATATGTTAATAAGTAATGATATGTAAACTGTTAAATCCTTCTTATACTGTAACTGTAGGTTGAAGAATTCACAGGTGTTTATGATGAAATAGATGAGGATGAGTACTCCAAGATGGTCAGAGAACGCCAGGATGATGACTGGATTGTTGATGATGGTAAGTTGATGTTCACTTGAAGACTTTTGGTTATTTTATGTAGCC
Source organism: Gallinula chloropus (assembly GCF_964237585.1). Classification (NCBI taxonomy): domain Eukaryota; kingdom Metazoa; phylum Chordata; class Aves; order Gruiformes; family Rallidae; genus Gallinula; species Gallinula chloropus. Next base: position 127,987,240 of record NC_140085.1, on the reverse strand, counting down.
CAATTAGGCTTCTGCATGTTTGTGATTTGAGGTAAGTTATAGTTAAAGATAACCATGCAAAAGATTCATTTTTATATAAAAGCTTATCACAGTAGTTTATTTGGGTGGTAATGAAAATATTTTTCAACTAAGAACCATTTTTGAAGGGTTTTTTTAACAGTTACCAGGATGTAACTTTTAAAAGAAGGACTAAAATAGTTTCTAATTAAACATGTAATAGTGTATTTAGTCTACAGATGGTACAGTTGAGAGAGCAGTAGTGCTTAACACTTGCATTTATATTAAAGGGGGAAGTAAATATGAAAACCTTGGATTAGGTATATATTTTAAAATAGCAAAAGACAATTTAAAATTTAAATTTTTAACAACTTGTCTTTCTACAGATGGGATAGGTTACATAGAAGATGGAAGGGAAATCTTTGATGAAGATCTGGATGATGATGCTCTTGGTTCCACTAAGAAAGGCAAGTTGACCATGACTACTGTAGAAAGTCTTGCAGTGACTTCTAAAAGGTATCTAAAATAGGCAACTCCTTGGCATCGGTAGGTGGTGAATGTGGCCACAGGATATGTTACTTGAAGCTCTGTGGTTCCGTTCCTGTGACTGTTACGTTGCTTATCCCCTGTGATGCAGAAGATAGAAGTCTGCAGTTTGAAAGTCAAATCACTGCCGACTACTTCATCACTACCCGAGTCTGACTTTGAGAATCCAAGACCAAACTCCTGAGTGCTCTTTTCTTTTTTCTTTTTTTTTATTCTTTTGCTGGAGGTGCTTCCACATAGAGTATCTCAGTCCTGTTTCTGGAGTATAAACTTGAGTGTGCAAAGAACGTCTCTGCTGTGACTGGGAAAGACAGGGGGCTGATAGGGTTTTCTGCTTTTTTTTCTTGGAGTGTGTGACAGTCTTTGCAAGCTGGCAGCAAATGCAAGATGATCAGGCTTCATTGCAGCCAGCAGTGTGAATGTGGAAGAAGCAGATGACGTTGTAAGAACTGGACCCTTAAAGATTAATCTTTCCTGATGGAGGATTCACAATTTTCTATTTTTTTTTCCTGTAGGAAAAGGTGGCAAAACATCGGTTGATAAGAAGAATGTGAAGAAATCTGTGGTGTCAAAGCCAAACACAATTAAGTCTATGTTTATGGCCAGTGCTGGGAAAAAGACCACAGATGTAAGTTTTTACATTTTTTGAATATAAAGATTTCTAACTTGTTTGCAGTGTTCTAGAGGGAGTAGGCTAAAACAAGGGCTCAATTTCTTGTGTCTAGCAAGACACAAACTCCTATTACAATCTCCCCTATATGGGGTGTTCTTGTATGTTTTGTAGAAACCTTTTAGTCACTTGCTTCAAGTCTTCTGATTGGGTTTGCAGATACAACTAAAAACTGTTTAACTAATCTGTTATCTTACAGAAAACTGTGGACCTATCAAAGGATGATTTACTAGGGGATATTCTTCAAGATCTTAATGCTGAAGTAAGTGTATCAGTCTGCTTGAAATACCTTAATCCATTCATTTTTTCTTGATGTGGCACATACCAAGAAAATAGATGGTCAAGTTTTAGGAAGAACTTTTAAGACTGATTTCCTCTATAGCACATCTCTGTGTATTGCATGTGTGTGTGCGGTCTGCCTGTCTTCTCCACCATGCAGAAGCTGCATGACTATTAGTTTGCTAAACCAAAACCACTGTGTCCTGATTAGAGATGGTTTATGCCATGTAGAGCCTGTGCTGATGCAGCTTTCTAGGTTTTAGTCAGCATGGAGTCAGACAAGACTTACCTGCATCTGAATCGTGTGTACCATCACCATGCTCTAGCCAAGGTACTTTGGGATACATCCATCTGGCACTTCTGGGTTCAGGAGGGGAGCTGAGGGAGGGCTGTTTCAGCGGATGGCATAACCTGAACTTCTGTCTGCTGCCTCCTGCTTCCCACAATTTGTTGTGGAGAACCAGGTGAACGCTTCCTCCAAGTTAGGAGTGCAGCATGGCAGCTGGAGCCGGGTAGGACTGTCTCAAGTGAGGCTGTTCTCATCATTGGTGACTTCTCAATGAGTTAATGCCTCCTGGCAGGATTTACTGAAGCTGAAAAGGTTGCTTGCACCTAAATCATGAGGCTGCTGTAGACATGTATCACAACAAGCGTGATGAGTTTTTGCAGAGCAGTAAGAGGGGTATAGATGTTCCAGTGTAAACTTTGCTTACCATTTTACCTCTTCCTATAACATCTCATCAAGTTACATCATCTTAGTCTGGGAAAAGCTCTCAAATCATTAAGCAAAAGCATTTTTATGCTGTCCAATTCTGTGGAGCATTGATGATGGGAAATAGTGCTAATAATTACACTATGGCTTCTATTTACTTAAATAGTAGTTAGCTGGGGTGCTTTTTTGGCTTTGTTGTTCTTTAGAATTTCCTTTGCTATTAGCTTTTGATGAGGATGAGTATAAAATATCTCTACATTTAAATAAATTAAAATGGGTTTTCCTATAGTGCTGCCTTTCTTAAGGCATATTACTCTTTACAGCAGACATGAAGACCTTCCCACCAGCTACTGTGATGACTAGGGTGCTAAAGGCATGGTTAGCTGTTGAAATGCCCACTGTTTGGAAACTGTTTCACTTATTGATGACAGTTTTTTCTCTCAAATTGTTTACCAAAAAATAATAAGGTATCTGTCTTCATGAGCTGATTGCTCACCAAACATTTTATGTGGCTGAGTTGTATGCTAGGAGGTACGTTTTTCTTGACAAAGTAGAAATACTGGTGGCTTCCTTTCTCTCTTAATGGAAAACTTTACTAAGCAAGGCAAAAGAAAACACAAAACAATGTCTTTTCATTTTCTGACTTCCTCTTTTCTTTCAATATTTAGACAGTTCAGATAAGCCCACCACCAATTATAATGCTGAAAAGGAAAAGACCTGCTGGAGCATCACTGAATCCTTTCTCTGTGCAGTCCCAAACTCCTAAGGTAAAGTAAAAAAAAAATCAAAAAAGTTCAAATTAATAAGCATTAATCTGTGTTTTGGTTGATTCAAAAACCGTGATCTTTTATTTGAGTTTCTAGAAATTGCCTTTCTCATTCGCTTCGTCAGCAATATTACTGTGTAACGTCATACATTTTTCATCTTCCTCTTCTGTATTAGTACATAAACAGATTACATCTCTCTCTGTTTCTTTAGTGGTAGCATGTAGCTGCGTTGCAGTTTTGTGTGGCTGGGTACTGGTAGAGAAGGGACAGGAGGGGGGCTAACATTTGACAAGTTAAACTTTTTATAATCTTAGGTGCATCTCAGCAAGTCAAGCTTCTGTTTTGCCCTTTTTTTCCTTAAAAGTAGAAAAGACACTGTGGCAATGAAAGGAAAGGATGGTGGGAAGTGAAATAAGCAGAACAAAGAGTATTTTCAGTTGTGGAAAAGGACAAGAAACTCCTCAGAAAGTGAAAGCAAATGGAAAATTGAAGCAATGGGTAGAAGTTTAAACTTGTGGAAGATTTTTAGAGTGAAAGGAGGAGTGGGCTGCTAGGGATGGAAGGCTAGCATAGGTGGAGATACAATGAGATAGTGGTAAGAGTCTGTAGAGGGCAAAGTAGAGTGGATAAATCAGATTTGTGAAACCTTGTGTAATAGGGACGTCAACTCTTAGGTTGAAAATAATTACCAGTGGAACTCATTTCAGCAGTTGTGTTGGAGCCTAGAAGTAACTGAAAAGAAAAAAAAAAAGGGGATATAGTGAGAGAATCTTCCTGGTGCAAAACACAAAGTATGGTCACTTTCAGTAGGAAACATTGAGAAGGAAATTAGTTCCAAGACAGGCTGTTCAGATGGTAGCTTCTGTGGTCCTCTGGGAAGGAATTGGAGATCTTAGATGATGAAACAGATGAAGAGGATGAAGAGCACAGCCTCAGAAAATAACCAGACATAAAAAGCAAGGTGGCAGCGATGCTTTCTGCTTCAGGGAGGTGAGCAGAATGTGTGTCCTGGTTTTGGCTAGGACAGAGTTAACTTTCTTGTAGCTGGTGGAATGGGAGTTAGGTGTTTGGGAGCTGGGATGAGAGCAGTGCTGATAACACACTGGATGTTTTAGTTGTTGCCGAGCAGTCGGGGACTTTTCAGTTGTTCATATTGCCCTGCTAACGAGGAGGCAGGGGGCACCCATGAAGCTGCAAGGGGACGCAGATGGGACAGGTGACCCAAGCTGTCCAAAAAGGGTATTCCATACCAATTACATCATGCTCAGCATGAAGGGGGCTGGCGGGGGGAGGAGCACATGGCTCCAGGATGTGTGGTTTTTGGGGAAGGTCTGGTTTTGAGGTGGCTCCGAGCTGTACAGCCTGAGTTATGCGGTTCGGTGAGAAACTCCGTTGTGTATCACCGGTTTCATATATTTTTGCTATAAAAGTCCTATTATTGTTACTTATCTCTCTGCTGCTCTCCTAATAAACTGTCCTTATCCCAACCCATGAGGTGGTCTGGCTGTCATGCTGCAAAATACATGGAGCTTTTCCTCTAGCCCTGGTTACCAGTTCTGCAAATAGCAAGTGCTAGGCTTTTTGGGTTTCCCCCCCCCTTTTTTGCTCTTAGGAGAATTTTTCTAACACACAGCTAAAATGTCTTTCAGGTAATCACCCCTGTGTCAAAGAAAGCTCCTGTTCATCTCAGAAAGGAAGCACTTCCTCCAGCTTCACTTCATCCTAAACATCCCAATTACACAGCAAAATCTGTCAGAGTCTCCGAAAATGAGGATACTGAGTATGTGCAAAAAGCTGCAGAAAATGGGGGAATAGTGAAGACAATAGAAGAGAAAGCTATTGAAGGTATCAAAAAGAAATCAAAACCTGGTTCTGAAAACTCTTCAAATGTGGCATATTAGTGTTAAAACACTTCTTTGTTGATGGGAGTTAGATGCTTAGCTAGCTTACACGTGGTGTTTTGTTTGTATATTAATACTCTGCATTATGTTCATGCCTATAGTATGCTGTTTGTGCATACTGCTGTAGTAGGTGGTGTGTGGCTTTATTGACTTGATCCTTTGGTTCTGTGTGATCATCACTTCTAGATGATGATCAGGGAATGATGGATTTTGATGAAGGGGACTTTGATGAACCTATGGAAGCAGAGGATGTGGGAGCTATACCTAAGACAGGTGACAGCTTGAAGAGACAAAAGGAAATCGAAGAGAAGGAGACAGGGAAGCTGGAATCAGAGAAGAAGGAGACATCTGTCATGTAAGAATATATATATATATTTTCTTTTTCCTTCCTCTAATAAACATTAGATTTATCATTGCCAGTGGGATAACTGACCCAGTCCTAATGATGATAATGCTATGCAACGTTGGGTTTCTTGTTTGTAGTGACATTAAAAGTGGTGATGTTGAATGTGCTGGTAGCTACTTAATTGAAAAATCGTTGCATGTTCCTGGCATTGAGCAGATGACAACATTACATGTATTTCAGTACGTTAAGGTAGCTTGATATGAGCATTAATGAATTTTGATGTCCAGTAAGCAAAACTGAAGAATAGCTAACAATGCTTACTTCACAGGTCTATGAAGGTATTACCTAACGTTAGTTTAATTCAAAGTATCACCAATAAAAGTAATTTCACATGATGAACAGGTAAGCCATTTGTTAGAACATATGAAAAAAGAGGGGATTTCACCATTTTTCTAATTAGAAAAATCTTGAATAGTATGTTTCCATAACTTCTAACTGTAAAGCATCCCAATGATCAAAAAGACTTAAACATTTAATGACTGAAAATGTAGTTTTCCTGAAATGGTGTTCCCACTGAGCAACTTGTACAGATGGGTGGATGGATTTGTTACATAAAGGCTTGAATGACCAAGGCTGAAATACCAGGTGAATGACTTTTAAAGCCTGCGTTCTGTGTACTGATAGCTACACTCAAATGTGGGTTTCTCTCTTTGTCACTCCCTCCTTTTCAGGAGAAATCTGAGGAAACCCAGCTGTTGGGAATGTTGCTTGGTGGAGTGGAAAGAGAACAAAAGGCTGGAGAATATAGGGCTGAAGAAAAAAGAAACAGTGGTGGTTGCAGCACAGGCAGAGTTTTACCTCTTGTTTCTTTCTTTGCAAAACCTGCAGGAGTTGTTCTCTCCCAGATATCTCATGTTGGGACAGAATGGATGAAGATGAAGCTGATGCAGTCGTGGCAGAAGTTCAGCTGGACCCCAATCTCCTTCCACTTGTGAAAGGGGAAAATGATGATCAAGTCCTAAGATTTTATTGGCTGGATGCTTATGAAGATCAGTACAGTCAGCCAGGTAACTACTCAGTTAAGGGCAGAAAATGCCATTCTGGTTCTTTTTATATAACCAGCATTTTCAGCTTGCCTAAAATGTCTGGTGTCCTGTCGCTCTGGGCTCCCTTGGGACTTTCTCTGCACCTTTTGTCCTTGATGTTGGTCTAGTAGAGACTACAATAGTCTACCATAGTAGTAGGGAAGTACAAAGGGACCTACTAGCAATTCTTAATGTTGGTGACCCACTGTTTGCCTTAAAACCTTGTCTGCTTCAGGAGTAATCTGGTATTGTTAATTTCTTACTCAGTGGTGCAACAATTGAGCATGCTTTCTTCTTGTTTCTGGAAAAGGAATTTAAAATTCTGGCAGATGATTAAGAGGTGATGCTCCATTAGAGCTAAAACTCGCCTGTGGTGGAGCAGTTGCATAATGTTATATGAAGGAAAGGCCTGTCTATGAAGGGAGAAAGGTGAACTGAAAAAAAATACATGCTCTGTCTACATCCCTTCTCCTAAGACACTTTGTGCAGTTGAAGCGTGAATCCTGGCTCCCACCATTTTTCAAAACATCAGCATCCTGATCTCAGCCCTGACAAAAGTAGTCACATTCACATCTGTTCTAAGCACTTCCCATCTGCCTTCTCATTTCATCAGCGGCTTTAGGATCTTGGGTTTCTAATTTGTACTTCATGTAGGTTTACTAGAAGGTTCTTCGGTATGTTGCTGAAGGTTTTCAGGGTTGATGCTGTAAGCATTGAGTCAGATATATTTCTCTGTTACACCTTTTGTTGTGAGTTGGGATGCCAGGCTTAAATGTGAGCCTGTGCTGAACAGCTTGGTGATGGGAGTGGTAATAATCACAGATATCTTGATGAAATCAATGGCTCTAATATAAAATTGCTACTTTTAAAGACCCCACTATTGTTCTTTTTTCTTTCTTTTTTGTTTTCTAAGTCAGTGGTTGCTGAATGGAACATAATTATGAAAGGATTTCTGTTCCTCGCATGCAAGGAGTGTTCTTTTCTCATTATGACTTTTTCAGGATTGAATAATAAAGACTGCACCTGTTTTCAATTAGTAGCGTGGAAGGGAAAATTTTGATACTGCTTTTTGTTTAACATGTTCATGATCTTTGTTTATGCCTCATTTGCTGTGATGTCAAATGCATTGCCTGAAGAGTAAATACTATAGGATAATCATAAGACTCTTTAAAACTTAATGATTTTTTTTTTGGAGGCTTACTTTTCATAACTCCTTTTACTATCTTAGGCAGAGAACTTGAGAATTTTAGTCCTATTAACATTTTAAAGAAATAATGAATAAAAATTGCCCTTTCTTTGCCCTCTGTGAGACATTTTCCCTGTCTCTTGACTTTGCTTGCTTTTTTGATTCATTGGTAACGTGATCTTTCTTTTCACAGACTTTGTGTTTTATAAGACTTACTCTTTTTTCCCTTTTTTCTTCTTTTCTCCCCCCTTCCTCCCCCCCCCCATTATTTTCTTCTTTCAATAATCAGGCTTACAGGGGCTAGGCCCTGATACCTCTTCTCTCATCCCCCTGTTTTACGTATGAGCTGTCTCTGAAAGCGCTTCCAAGTTATCCCTGCTTCCACGGCACGTGTGTGTGGCTGGTGTGTGCGTGTTGGGCTCAGTGACCTCCTGTCCTGGTTCCGGCTGTGACTGAGTTCATTTCCACAAGGAGCTGGCACAGGTGAGCTGAGCTGGCCAAGGGGTATTCCACACCAGGTGACATCATGCCCTCCCCCATAAAAGGGGGCTGGCCAGGGAGGGGCAGGTCTGTGTGGCTCCAGCATGGTCTGAGTGCAGGTGGAGCGTCTGGTTGGTCGTTGGGTCTGTAAGTTGTCTTGTGTTATCACTGTTTGTGTATGTTCAGCTCCAAGTCCTGTTGTTGTTGTTGTTTCCCCCTCTCTTCTGTGCTGTCTCTGCAACGTGCTCTTCCCTTGCCCTGTGATGTGTGGAGATCTGCCCATTCCCCTGACAGTCCTTTTTGGCACCCAGTGTGGGGCTGGAAGGGTTGGGATAATGATAAATCTGACTGGATTTGTCCAGACAAAAGCAGTGATAAGTGTTTATAGTGATGTGTAAACAGTGGCTGGTCACAGTGGTGGTTTTGGTCCCGTGGCTGTGGTATGTGAATCCACACTTGCTCTATGCAGTTCCCCTCTGGGGGAGAGGGGCTCGGTATTTTCAATTTGTTACTTTTGCTATCCACTTACAATAACAGCAATGGTCGTGAGATTGAGCCGGTATTTGTATGTGGCATTTCAGTCCATACCTTGGACAACATCTCTTTTGATTGATAATTGAGTAATTATCAAGTATGAACCTGATCTGTGGGGAAGGGTGGGGAGGATACTTTCTCATCTCCTTTTTCCCTTCAGGTAGATTACAACAGCATTTGAGAACTCTGACTACCCTTGGGATGTTCAGGCCAGTCTGTTCCTGTTGCCTGGTGTCCTGAGTGTGTTTCAAGTCCTGTTCAGGGTTGCAAATATGCTGCTTTAAGGATATCACCCAAAGATCTGCCCTGGGTCTGGACAGTCATGGTGTGTGGGAGAATATGGGCAGGTATCTAGAGAACTTCTCACCTCCAATGGTTTGCAGCTTCGCCCCTGAGCAGTTACAGGACCCTGGAAAAGCCATAGACTGAGAGGGAAATGCTACTGCTATTCCAAGGAAGCACAACTCACTGCACTGTGCTGGGCCCTGGCCACTACCTACCAAACCCTGCTTGATGGTAGGCAGTGCCATCAGGGGAAGAGAAGGCAAACAAACCCGCAGGCACTGGCAGCGGCCCCAGCGGCCCTGTGGCTACTCAGACCCCAGTGACAGACGTTGCAGCTGAGCCAGAAAACCAACCAGTGCTGGTACCAGTCACCCCTATGCAGAAGAAGAAATACAGAAGGAAATCAGCTCACTTAGTGAGGGGTGATGATGAACTGGGGGATGGTCACGAGAGCAGGAGGAACAGGCAGAACTGGAGGTCATCACCCCATCCTTGTCCTTGAGTGAGCTGAGAAATACATGAAAAGACTTAAGCTGCCTTCTGGGTGAGCATGTTATCACTTGGCTGCTTCGATGATGGGAGAATGGAGCCAATAGCTTGGAATTAGGAGACAGGGAAGCCAAGCAGCTGGAATCCCTGTCTGGGGAAGGGGCATCAAGAAAGTGACTGGGGCAAAAGGCAAAAGCCCTCAGCCTCTGGAGGTGACTTCTTTGAAGGATGAGGGAAAGGTATTTCTTCAGTGAAGATGTATGTTGGTCAGGGAAGTGGACCCACTGTGGAGGGGAGGTATCCAGTGCTTGAGGGGATTAGCTGTGTGGGAGATGGTTTGTTGTGATCGGGACAACACACATTTGCCCAGAGATTCTGATGAAGTCCAGTGTACCCAACCCATGTAGCAGAAGCTTGTGGAGTAGAAAACCTCACCTGAAACCAGGACACCACCAAAGGTTCTTTCCATCCTAAATTATTCTGATTCTGTGAAATTTTAGGATTAAGACTACTTATTTGTCCATGCTAGAATTGATTGAACTTTGTCTTTGCGATCCAGGCAGCCTTTTACCCTGTCTTAGCTCATGTATCCTTTCTACTTCACTCGCTTATATGTGTGCCTCTGACAGGTTAACTTCTCCATGCTCTTAATATTGCCAGCTGTTCAAAGGACCAACTCCTGTTTTGTGGTCTCTCCCATAGTTTCACCTTTCTGTGTGCTACAACCCTATCTTTTTTTTTATCCCTTTAAAAAAAAAAAAAAGAAAAAATAGAAGGCTGCTGGGGACAAGAACTTCATCTTCCCTGTCACTTAGATCTATAATTTGAGCTCTTTCTAGATCCTTTTATTCAAACTGTCTAAATCTTGAAGATTGCCTCTGTATTAAAATCTCTAAGATACTCTGTGCAGCTGAAGCTTGTAGCCTGGCTCTCATCATCTTCAAAACTGCAGCATTCTCTCCTCTGTCCTTGACAAAAGTAGTCTTGTTCACATCTATTCCAAGCACTCAAGAAATGATTTTCCTTAGCCTGTCACACTAACTCTGTCATCCGTCTCAGTGCATCTTCACTGATTTATCTTTGATCTAATGGAGTACAAAAGGTGCCTTTACATCTGATAGGTCGCATGGCAGAGATAAATTATCACCCTTAACCAAGGACGTGTTTGTGCATTGTCAGACCAAGGAGGAATGTAGGCTTCAAAATCTCTCTTAAGCCGGAACACTGTTTCTGAGAGAGCCCTGGGATTTCTGATTTCGTTAATAGTAGTGCTGCAGGGAGAGTGTCTTTCACATAATCAGATTTCAAATTATTTGGAGTTTGAAGGGATCTCAGGTGAAGCCAAGTTTTTCAGTTGTACATGGAAGTTTTATTTGTAATTCCTGAGCTGCATGTGAAAGCTAGCTAGCCTTGTTCCTTTGAAATAATGAATAAATTCATTATTGCAAAGTTTATCATTGCTTGATGAGCAGTTTGCAGCGTTTTGTGTTAATGCCACGATCCCTGTGCAGTATGATAGTGCCGAGATCTCTGTGGCACGCACAGTCGTGACGTGGTTCACAGTGACGAGTCGGTTGTGCCAGTCCTGCTGTGCATCTAGGCTGTGTGGATGTCTGCCTTGGTTATGACTCCTGCCTTAGCATCCAAGATTTCTTGCCATGTCATGCATCTTTCTGTGCCACCATTTGTTAAAAATACCCAGTTGGAAGCTCTTCACAGTCAACCAGCTTCTAACAGTTGTCTTTTAGAATGTGTTTCTACAGGCTTTACAAGTGTAATCTCGGTCTTGTGGTACTGAAGTGTAGGAAAAACAGGTTAATTATATCAGTCTAGCTGAACAAGGGAAAATTATAGATGACACGTGTTTCAGGAATGACTGACTGCACAGGCATTCTGATTACCTTCAGCTTTCACTGCCTTCTCTCTCCTTCTTCCCTCTCCCCAAGAATTATCAAACTAATGTAGGCAGAAACGGACTGTGAGAACAGAATCCTGAGACTGGCTGTGTGATGCCATTTTCATTTTCACACATCAAGGTGGTGTTACTATAGTGATAGAGATGAGAGCATGAAAAGCTATACAGGTATCCATTTGTAAAGCTGGTGTTTAGAATGTGCTGATACATCGGAAGGATTTGCTGTTCAAGCCCTGAACCAGAAACAGGTGTGTTTCTATGCAAGAACACATACTAAGCTGCTTTAAGCAACATTAAGATTGATTAATTTAAGAATTACATATACAATTCCTTGCTCTGCTCTTCCATAGGCGTGGTATTTTTATTTGGCAAAGTTTGGATTGAGTCTGCAGACACCTATGTCAGCTGTTGTGTGACAGTGAAAAATATTGAGAGAACTGTTTATCTACTACCTCGTGAAACAGTAAGTATATCTTTTTGAGCATGTCAAACATAAATACCTTTCATTCTGCTTACAGCAGGTTACGAGTTCTGGTAGCGTGTTTATGGGAACTGTTGAAGCTAGTGTTGTCTGATGTAGGTGGCAAAGTTAAGTACAACATATACACAGTGTATCATGTGAGGTGCAGAGTAGAGCCTTGCTGCTTACCTCCCCTTCCCCACTACCCCCGACCCTAGTTAACAACTGCAGACAAACTGTCACCTTTAGGCTTGCTGCTTAGGAATGAAAGCTATTGTGAAGTATTATTAGAAAACTTAGTGGTTTTTATCCACTGTTTCAAAGAATATTTTTTAAGTTGGGGTTTCTTGGCTGATTGCATTGTAGTTTTCCCTGAAAGAAGACATACATGATTCAAAATAGCAAAGCAAAATACAAGGTACTGGTAATGTCTGTGGGCATTTTTTTGTTAATTTGTAAACCTGACTTCTGTTTTTTTGAGGAAATTGACTTATCCACTGGCAGAGAGACAGAGACTCCAGTGACTCTAATGAGTGTTTTCAAGGAATTCAATGACTGCGTTTCACCGAAGTATAAGATCATGAAATTCAAATCCAAGGTTTGTCTACAAGCATCCTATTCAGTTTCTTTCTCTTGTTCTGGTTCATAAGGTGGGAAGTCTATTGAAACGATGTCTGTCTGGGGGGAGGTTATGCTGAAATGCAAATATATCACTCCTGACAATTGTACCTGCTTGTGTCTTCCCAAATACCAACACTCCTCCAAGAACAGTAAATCTGCAACATGGTTGTGCCACCAGAAGCTTAAACATACTGCTTTTGAAAAATACTCATTCATAGCTGCTTTGAAACGGGGCTGACTGTCAGGGAGCCTTTCTTCCTCGCAGAGATACTTTTGAGGACAGGGAACAGGTAGTGGTTCTGATACCTGAAGCCTGGGTATCAGCTCAGGGCGTCAGCGTTTCAAGTGGAAGATCCTGTTGTCCAGCAGATAGGCCAGTGCACTGGGATTAGGCTGTCTTTGCTTCTCACCAGGTGTCCTATCGAGTCTTGCCTCTTGGTGTGGTTCATCTTCTGACCCTTGCAGGTTTACCTTCTGAGAACACGTGCTGTTTGGAGCACGGATTGTGTGGTGCGTTTACGGCAAGGTCTTGAGACTTAAGCTGTTCTGGGCTTACAGTTAAGGGCAGGAGTCTTAACAGTGTTGTTCTGCTGTGTTCTGTTTGCTCACCAGAGCCTTAGGAGGACACTGGGAAAGCAGAACGTTGCTATAATGCCAAGTTTGCCCCTACAGTATAATAAATACATGTAACTGCAGGAAGAGAGCTGGCATTCTGATCGCATTGCAGAATCAGACTGACTCAGTTTGCCAGTGTGTGACAGCTTTATTATTCATTCCTGTAGAGCGTTTTATCTCTTGGCAGGGAGGTGGGGAGTTTGTGTGTCTAACAGGGAAGTTGTGCCGAGTGAAGAGCTCAGGAGCTCTTGTGTTTCTTGAAGTGAGATGTCATTAGTCACCTGATGCTGGGCAAAGCTGGGTTTCCTTGTAATTACTGGGTGGTGTGAAGTTAGTTTTAACTTTCCCCAGGCTGCCAATCTTCTGACTGTCAGATTTGTTCCTGAACTGTTGATCAAGAAATGGGATAACAAGTAAAAATGCTGGAAGGATGTAATTTAACAACATGCAAATGAGGGAAAATAAAAACAAGTTCATGTGGTACTTCAGGTTGGAAAGACCCTTAGAAAGTGGCTGAATTCAAAGCTACAGTACTTCAGAAGGTTTAAACTGTGAAGTGAAAATTTGAGCACCGTTTCTCAAATGGCAAATTCACGCAAGACATGACATCTTTTCATCAGCAGGTAGCATGACTTACATCAGTCAGGAACAACAGGTGCTTCATAGAACTACATAAAACTATGGGGCTTTTTTGTTCTAGCTTATTTTCTCTCAAAGTTCTGAGGCAAATTTAGCTTCCCCCCCCCCCACTTTATCAGTGTTGTTTCTTTTGTACATTTGATGATAACTTTGGTTCTGTGTATGGAGATCAGAAAGGAATGAATTTTACTGTGGGTAAAAAACAAGTTTGTAATAGCTCACCGTTCAAAGACCCTTTCAAGAATGAGGAAGGAAGCTCAGGGCAAATCAATTTTTTGTTAAAAGAGAAGATACAAACACTTGTACTTCAGAAATGGGAGAAGGAGGAGAGGTCTTGTGAAAAGATGCAGAATCTTGGGAAACGTCCGCCTCAGTGCGAGGTAATCACAGAATCTCCTGAGTCGGAAGGGACCCCTAAGGATAAAGTCCAACTCCTGGCTCCACACAGGGCCAGCTGAGTCAGAGCATGGGACTGAGCACATTGTCCAGATGGTTCTTGAACTCAGTCAAGCTCAGTGCTGTAACTGATTCCCTGGGGAGCCTGTTCCAGTTCCCAACCACCCTCTCAGTAAAGAACCTCTCTTCCTACTATCCAGCCTTCCTAATATCCAAGGCAAGATGCTTTTGAGTCTCTGTGGCTGACACTCTTATGTGGAAATCCAACACTCAGGTGGGAAGCCCCTGCTTTTCGGGTCTCTGCTGTCCTGAACAAACCTCACCGGTACCTGACTTCTGACAACATCTCGCTCTGGAGTCAACAGTCTCTAGTAAAGGTAGAAGGAAGGCACTGAACAGCACTTGTAGGTACAGCAGGTATTAGAAGGGACAAAGAGTTCTTTGTGCCAGCCCTGAGGTAGGAAGTGGGCCTAATATAGTTTAACCTTCAAAGACGGCCTTTAAAAATCTAGGTAAAATCATACGCAGGAAAGATCTAAACTGTCACTTCTGATGTTAGTTCAGAGCTGCTCTGTTTTTTACTGAGTTTACGCAGAGCTTGGAGTGAAAGACCCAACTGGTCTCTGGACATGACTGCTGCATTACCCCCAGGGACCCCAGATGCACTGGAGTGATCCATAGCAGGAAGGAGTAGGGAAAAAGTAGCACTAAGGCACTGATTAGATCTTCCCTAGAATATTATAACACTTCATCACCCTGATCAGGAAAGATTAACTCGAGTGACAACAGGTACAAAAGACCTGTTTAAATTAGAAAGATGAGACAGAGAATCAGTTATACCAGGGATAACTATGAAAGAGCTTTAGTTTATTTATTTCTTTTTAGCCTGGTAAAATGATGAATAGTAAGACATTTTTGTGCTCTAAAAACATTAAAAGGGGGTGAGCAGTAAGACAGCTGTTTCAAGGACAGCTGTAGCAAAAGAACAATTTTTAAAATTTTAATTGATTTGTAAGTTAGGATAACTGTGTGTGCAGAGCAGCTCTGGAATAACCTACCAGAAGTGCTTCTAAGCAGTAAAAATTCCAATTCTGTTTGAATTTGTCAGACTCTCAGTAGACAGAATTTCAGCAGCACGGTAAAAGGCTGTCCAGTGCTATTTTGCTGAAGTAACGTTCTGCTGATTTTGATCGTTACTGCCTCCTGGAAGGGTTTAATGAGAACTGGAAGGAAGCAGGAGGGTAATGCACTAGTAATGTGGGGGATAAGAGAAAAGACAGGTTTGGAGAGCAGGGCTGCTGGTGGGGCCTTTGTAGGACTATTCAAAGAGAGCATTACAGTACCTCAGCTATTCCAGCTTAATGTAAAACTGGCTGTGAGCAAGTGGCACCGAATCTGTCCAGGCTTACATCTCTGCAGCAGGGGGTCCTTCTGCTGCCTGCAAGATAATTGTGGTTGTAGTGGGGTTGTCTCATTACTGCGTCCTCCTTTTCTTTTGTTCCTCTCTGAGACACCTCAGTTTGCCTGGTTATATGCCTTAATGATTTGTTTTTCATACAGAGTCATCATCTTGCTTTTCATTGGGGTGGTATCACCAGAGACGATGCATTGGTTGTGTGGCCCTCATGTCTGTGTTTCCATAGGTGTGTGCAGGGCTCTCAAATCGTGGGGGGGGGAGGGGGCACTCAGCTGAGTGAATGCTCCCAAAAAACCACAATCTTTGCCCAGTTGTGACTGTTGAGAGCTAACATGCTTTGGAAGAACCTCCCCTATTGAGTGAGGTGCAGCCAGCCTTCCACTACTCTGTAGCTGGTGCTTTCAAAGATACTTTTTTTAGAAGGCACAGCACTGTGAAACTGAGGAACTCTTATTCTAGCTAAGGGTGGAAGTCAGGAACGTAACTGCCACGCATCCATAGCTCTGTGAGGATGCAGAGAAAGCCAGTCTCTTTACACTGAGACAAGTTGTTCTCTGGGGGTGTGTGCATGTGCATCTTGGCCTTGCCAAGCACCCCAAACTTGGTCCCTGGGAGCAGATACACTTAAGCCGCATCATTTCCTCCCGCACCTGCTGCTAATTGCAGCTTCAATGGGTTGCACTGCTGCCAAGTTAGCAAGTCTTCACAAATCAATTTGAAAGCAGCCTTACTCCACTCAGGAACTTAGCAGCTAATCACTGCTGCTCATTTCTGCTCTCTGAAGGGCCACTTGAAGGGCAGATTACTCTGCAGCAAAGCATTCATTCACTGCAGTTATGACCAGACGCTGGTGTAATTGAGCTGAGCTCTGTGGAATAACGCAGATGAATCACTGCAGCACACTATTTTTACACTCTGTTCAGCTTGCGTTTGCAACAAGAACTTGTTTGAAGCTCGAGAGGATTTTTTAAAAATTAAAAAAAAAAAAAGGGGGTGGGGGGAAGAGAAGGAGAGGGGGATCACCAGCCCTGTGTGCTGAAAGCAGCTGCGCTGCCGTCTGTTATGTCGCAGCCCTGATGTGCTGCTTGTGTGAGGTGCTGCTGTGGCTCCACGGTTCAGATCTACTCCTGCACGCTCAGCTGTAATGCTGTTCTGGCCTCGTAGCGGTGCCCCCCTACCAGGCTACGTTACTCTTTCTCTGCTTTCATGTGGCCCTTGGTGCCGCAGTTGTTTCTGGGTTTGCCGCCTTCCTATTTATAGCAGAGGGCCGTCTCCTCTCCCACCTGGGCTTTGCAGGCTTAAAACTGCAGCGTTAGGGGAACTAGCAAGCTTCCTTCACTGCTCACTGCAGTGCTCTGAGTGAGCTATTGCTGATGCTGTTAATTTAAGGAGAAAGTCCAACTCCCAAACCAAGTAACTCTGAGTTTCCCTAACTGTCTACATGCATTGTTTATTTGTAAATTTTATTCCAATTTACAGAGACTTTGTTTTTTCTTACTAAAGTTACTCCAGTGCTATATTATGCTAACTATGAGTAATCTGCTGAACTTGGTGTGAGAAACATGCTTTGAAATTTAAGGGGCCGTTGGGAATTACTGTAGTAAGAGTAAAGCTCTGGCCCAGTTAGGGCATAACATAGTAACAATAATATATACCAGTGGTGTAGATGGTTTGCAAAGTACTCCAGAGCAGAGTATATATATTATGGGGCAGAGGATGGCATTTCAGCAGGTACCATAATGTTGTTGCACAAGGTACTGTAATTATTTGGAAAATTAAGATGGTTATGCTTACAGATTGCCAACCTGTGCATGTTGTGGAAAATCACTATTGTTCCTGAAGAAAGCAGAAGGGATACTTACTTTCAGTAAGGTTGTACTTGACTGTGAGGCTGCTTTAACCATCCTTGCTGAAGATAGGTAAACATACTTTCTAGTAAAACCCAAGTCACTCAAAGAGCAAAAATACAATGCTGTCGTAAAAGTGATTCTGTTGTAAGCACATAGCAAACAGAATCAGAGAACTGTAGGGGTTGGAAGGGACCTCAAGAGATCATCGGGTCCAACCCCCCTGCCAAAGCAGCTCCCTAGGACATATCACTCAGATAGGCGTCCAGACAGATCTTGAATATCTCCAGAGAAGGAGACTCCACCACCCCCCTGGGCAGCCTGTGCCAGGGCTCTGTCACCCTCACTGTGAAAAAGTTCTTCTTCTGCATGTTGGTGCGGAACTTCCTGTGCTCCAACTTGCAGCCATTGCCCCTTGTCCTGTCTCCCAGCTGGCAGATGGCTGGGAAGTTGGTGCTCTCGGGTGCCTCTGAAGTGCTGGTACACGGAAGCAGCGCAGGAGGGGAAGCGCTGTGCGATTGCAGGGCAGCGCTCTCACTGGGATCACGGGGTGGGATGGGACATGGCTAAGGACAGGCTGGGATGGGGAGGAGTGGGAGGCCCTTTGACTCAGTGCATGGAGCCTTGTGTGAGGATGGGCAAGGGGCTGGTTAGCACATAGGTCAGGAATAAAGGGCAGACTACTGGAGGTGACACCAAGGTGGAAAAAGGAAAGCCAAAGCCTACCTGCAGTTGAATCTGGTGTGACTGGGTTAAAGAGCAGCATAAAAAGCTTCTGTAGGTGCAGGAGGGCTAGGGGAAAATGTGAGCCTGCTGCTGAAAGGGACAGGGAATGTGGTGATAAAGGGCGTGGAAAATGCTGAGATACTCAATGTCATCTTCATCTTGATCTTTACTGCTAAGTCCAGTCTTCAACAATCCCTGACCCCAGAAGACCAGAAGGAAAGCCTGAGTCAAAACCAACTTGTCCTTGGGGAAGGAAGATCAGGGTGGGGAACATTTAAACAAATTGGATATGCACAGGTATGTTGGACCCTATGGGGATGCACCCATGAATGTGGAGTGAACTGGACGTTGTTGCTGTGAGGCTGCTCATGATTACTTTCACAAGGTCACGTGGATCAGAGGAGGTTCCTAAGGACTGGAAGAAAGCAGATGTCAAGAAGGCAAGGAGGAGGAAATTCCAGGGAAATACAGCCCTGGGAAAAGATGATGGAGCAAATAATTGTGAAAACAACTGTTTTCCAGAGACACAAAGCACAAGAAGGTGCTTGGCAGTGTTTGGTGTGGATTTACAAAGAGGAAATGATGCTTAACCAGGCTGGTAGCCTTCTGTGAAGGGACGAATGGCTGGCTTGGACAAGGGGAAAGAAGTGACTGTTGTTTATCTTGCCTTTAAGTCTCTGTTAATGACTCAGTGATGGTGCAGAGCACACATCCAGCAAGTCTGCAGATGTTATGAAACGAGCAGGTGTGGCTAATATACCGGAGGAGTGTGCTGCCATTCAAAGGACAGGCTGGAGGTGTCTCATGGTCTACAGGAACCTCATCAAGTTCAACAAAGGGCAACCTCAGGCACAAGGTCTGGAGTAACCTCAGCACCACTAGTTTGGTGCTGGTGGCTGACTGGCTGAAAAATCAGCTTTGGAGGGAAGGATCTGGTCATCGTGGTAGATGTGAAGTTGGACAAGAGCCAGTGATGTACCTTTGTGGCAAAGAGGGCCGTGGGCATCCTGCATGAGGCAGAACATTGTCAACAGGTTTAAGGGAGGTGGTTTCCCCTTTATGCAGCCCTGGTGAGATACATGGAGTGCTGTGTTCAATTGAGCTCCCTACATGGAGTGCTGTGTTCAATTGAGCTCCCTACCATGAGAAGGGTGCATGCATACTGGAGCAAGTCCAGCACAGGGCCATGAAGATAACTGTGGAGACTGGAGTATCTGTCATGTGAGGAACAGCTGACAGTGTTGGAACTGCTCAACCTGGGAGACAGAAAGCTTGGGGCTGGGGGATTAGTGGTGCAAATCTTATAATTGTAAATAAACATCTGATGGGCAGGAGTAAAGATGACTCTGGCAGACTCTTCTCTCCCATTGGTGCCCATTGGAGGATAAGAGAAACAGGATCCATTTGAAATACACAAAATTTGTCAGAACAGAAACCACTTTTTTACTGAGAGGAAGGTCAGGCCCTTGTACAAGTTGCCCAGAGAGGCTGTGGAGTCTCCATCCCTGTGGATATTCAAAACTGAACAGGAGAGGATGCTGAACAACCTGCTCAATTGACCCAGCTCTGAGCGAGTGGCTGGACTAGGGAATCTTGGGACATGCCTTCCCATTTGAGCCATTTTGTGACTTCTGTGGTGGTCTGCAACCATTTTCATGAGTAAGTATGAAGCCTGTGAATTTACAGAACGTTTCTGGGTTTCCTTAGCTATTAAGCATGTATTTTTTTGTTCTGCAATGGTTACTATACCTGTAAGTCAATTCTGTAGAAAATCTTCATGCCAAGAAAGCCTGAAGAGATTAAATACAGGTACTATAACATTCTTACCATCTTCAGATGGTTATGTGATGTTTGAGATGACAGAAAGGCCAGCCAAAACATACATTACCTTTCTTACTGGACAGAATGAATATTTAATTGGGAGATGCTGAAAAAATAATATCTTTGTTTTATACAGAAAGTGGAAAAATGTTATGCATTTGAGATCCCGGATGTTCCAGCAAAATCTGAATACTTGGAAGTTAAATATTCGGTGAGTATTATTAATTCAGTGAAAGACCATAATCTGCTTGCTTAGCTAATTAAGAATTTTATGATTTATTCTTTTTTAAAAAGTAGCAGGATTTGATCTTTACTAGCTCGTGGCTGTACCTCTGTGAGGTACCAGTGTGAGGTTTCTTGCTCATTGTCTTGTAATTAAAAATTAAAATTAGTTAAAACCAATACCAATTAAAAGTAGGTTAATAACTAACCTTCAGGCTTTGTTGTTAGCATTTGTATGTTGGCTGATTCTTAACAGGAACAGTTCACTTCACTACCAGATAACCTGTGGCATGTTGCTTTGTTAGCAGTGGCTCCATTTGCTTAAATAAAGCGTGAAGGGCAAAAATACTTCCTAAACTTCCTGCATTCCTCCTGCCTTTTCCCCTGGTTATAATTTGCTTATTGGCTTACAACAACCTATACTCTCAATCATCCTGCTTGATTTTTGTATTGCTGTGCCACTGAATCAACTGATCAGCCCAACAACCCTTTAGTTAAACTGGGTCAGGGCTTGAAGCGCTGCAAGGCCCTTTAATTTACTGACCTTAAATGTTTCATCCAATCCGTGTCCAGAATACAGTTGATCTCTCTGCTTACGTGGCTCTACCAAATAGCAGCTGAGTGAGAGGGGTTTCTGTTGGAGAGCTGTAAAATTGAGCAGCAAAGGTTGGGGGAGGGGGTGGAAATCCTGTGGGGACATCAGTATCTGTTCTTCATTAGGGAAAATGCTTTGATTTGGTTCCAAATGTAAGAGACTCAGCAGTCTTGAACCTATCAGGCTGGTTACTGAGATAATGTCTTTTTAAACCAGTTTTTTATACTAGTCCTAGATGCAGGAGCAGCATCACGTAGGGATTTGCCAGCACTCAAATTTTTCTTCAGCTGTGCAGAATACCACCTTTGTATGACAGGCAAGAGTGAAGCTGTAACTATCTAGTTAAGTTTGCAACCTGAGCAGTACCTGTATTAAAATGGTCATTGAACGTGGTTGGAGCCTTGGCTGATGACAGGATTTCTGTCTTATATCCAGTATGGATGAAGAAATCTTGCTTCAGTGCGTGTCTACGTTGTGGTCTTGGAGTTTGTTATGCACCTATTTAAGCCCAGTCAATAGTGTAATTTCTTCAGTTACTGTAAGGTATTAGGGGTGGAGGCTTTGCCTGTGGGAGATCAGAGTGGGTTTGGCTATTGTGTGGTTTTGCTAAGGTGCTGTCTGAATATAGTGTGTCAGCTGCAAAGGCTTGTGTGGGGTGGAAGGGCTGACTGCTTTCTGTGCCTCCCTAGGCCGACTGCCCTCGGCTTCCCCAGGAGCTGAAAGGACAGACCTTCTCACACGTGTTTGGAACCAACACCTCCAGCCTGGAGCTTCTCCTGATGAGTCGGAAGATCAAAGGGCCCTGCTGGCTGGAAATAAAGAATCCACGTACGGGGGTTTGCCTGTGAAATACTCTTTGGTTGCTGGAAAAACACACATAAGCATAGATTGGGGGAGGGAGGAGGGGGTAAATTGTACAGACAAATTGCAGTTTTCTGAATTAACCTTGCAATTTATTTGTGTATTTTTCATTATCTAGTACAAACTGCAAGTTACTCTTCTTTTTTTGAGTGAGGGCTCGATCCATGTAAAGCTGCGTGCTGTACAGGTGACAAAATCACTTCAAATGGCAGTGAGAGGGAACTATGCAGTGCCTAGCAGCTACTCTTGGGTGCATACCCTTATTTCCCCCTCTTGATATCTTAAGATTTGTGGCTTGGGTGTTTTTCCTGCAAATGTACCTTTTTAAGAACAAACCACAGCTGGATAGCTTTTTGTGTGCGTGTGTGTGTAGTGGGGACGTTTTTTATGGCACTTAGAAAAGTTTGTGGTGTGGAGCTTTTTCAGTTTGACATCCTTTCTGCCTCGTGAGTGGCGTGCAGCAGGTACAGGCTGTTACACCACCTTATTTTGACCTCCTTAAAGCTCTTTATTCAGCATGTGCTGCCAAATGCCAAGAAGGTATGATAGTTGGTCATACTGGACAACAGCTACATCTGTTAGCCCAGGTCTCCTTGGGGCAGCATGGATGTAGAACTGGCAGGATGAATGCTGGCTCCAGGAGGATTCTGCTCTTCAACACCTTGCTCAGTCACTGGCAAAGCTGGTACCAGTAAGGATTTTGAGCTGGACTAGACCAGACAAACCCCTCTGCCAAAAGATGGACTAGCTGTGATGGGTTTTCCACCAGACATTGGCAAGTGTCAGTGCACTTTCTGCCACTGATTTTTAAAGGCCTGAGAGTGGTTTATCACCTGTACTCTTTGCCCAGGAATTAGCCTCATGGTTTTTTGGTACCAGTCCAGAGCTATTGTGTTCCTCATACCCAGCCTGACAAGTTTCAGAGCAATGATAACCAGCAGTTCAGGCAGTATTCAGTTTTACTTAGTGCTGGTGTGTGTTACCTTCACTTAGAACTGCCTCGCTTGAGCTCAAATACTGTTTACACACCAGAGGTAAATGGTATTCTGGGGGGGGAACTCTTTTGTTCCCCACTCCCACGTTCTGTTAGAGACTTCAGGTCCCAAAGAGTCTGTTACCTTGATCAGAATTGCTCATTTCAAAACTCTGGCATGCTCACTCTTGCTGAAAGCTATTAATTAAGATCACTAGTTATATTAATGCAAACTTCTGTAGCCATTGCACTGCATTTTGTGCCCCAGAGCTGGTTTATTGTTTTTTTGGGGGGATATATAGTTTATCAGAAGGTTTCTTCTGTAGCTTCACTTCCCCACTTCTGATAGAGGGTCTTGGAGATAAGAAGGATACCTGAAAGGTTTAGAATAAGCAAGTCTCAAACCATTTGATCACATTTCTATGACTTCAAAAACTGTTGTCGCTGTCCAGGATGAAGCTCTCTGCAGTTTGAGTGTCAGTGCTGGGTAGCACCAGAGCTTTTCTGGAGCAGCAGTCTCCAGACTTGTTAGATTGTGCACCTGTCAGTAAAAAATTGAGCCTGTACCCCCAATGTATGGATATTTATTTATAAATTAATTTATTTATAGGTTATAAATTATTTATTGCTGTACTAATTACTGTACTACTATCATGTACATTATAAAATAAACACAAACCCAGAGTTTAAAAAAGGGTTAGGTATGTGGAATAAACACTTTAAATGTATTTATCTATTAATAGCATAAAAATGTTTTCTTTCCATGCCCCAATGGATTGTTTTGTGCATCCCTTGGGGTGCAGGCACCCCAATTTGGAGATCAAACTTGCACCCCATAGAGCAGTGAAGCTTTGCATGTTAAGATACTGGAAATTTAAAAGATGAAAAAGTCTTAAGCAAGTGATTGCCTGTCTTCCTTTGGAGAGATATTCAGCCTTTTATAAGTGAAGATGTTTTATTCAGTTACGTGTTTGCATTTAAGGTAAAATATGTGGGTTTCCAGAGAGGGGTGAAGGAATTTTGCAGGGAGTAAGATAACTGGATCTACCAGCAGCTGTCTTTGAAAGGTTACTCTGTCAGAAATATAACCTCCCCTTCTTACTGCCTACAGTGAGTTACCTCATAAGCGCCTTCTGTGAATGATCACTTTTTTTTTTAAAGCAAGTGAAGAATTAGAGACCAAAAACTTCTCAAATGATAATGAGTGGTGATCATGTCTCTTTTTTTTCCCTTTTTTTCATCTGTCTATAGACTTTTAGTTCTTGTACACTTTATGTATGAATAGCTTGCTGTGGTCTCTCTTACATTTTAGGATAGCTTATGCTACCAGGGAAGGATGAACTCTTTTAGGACATTCCCCCATCTCCTTATTTCCGTAATTGTGTTCCTGAAGGACTGTATCTAAATGAATTCATTACCTGGTGTGTTTCAGTCAGTCATATGTTCTTGTTCTCATTGAATCAAAATTCTTTAGATTAACACTTTGGCTGCCTTTTCTCTGGTGTTTGAGAAAATTCTGACTATTCTTTTACTTCACTTCTAATAATTTAACTTTTATGAAGCCTTTCCCCTTTGGACTGACCACAAGATTAGATGTAAGAGGTGGAGTAATAATTTAGGTGGTTTAATTTTTCTTCTACCTTTCTTTACTATGACTGTATAAAGCTGCCTGGAGTTATTATTGGGGGGTTGGTTGGTTTGGTTTTTTGGGGGGTTTGGAGGTTTTTTAGGGGTGTTATTTGCATAACATGTCTTCCTGACCTCAGTACAAAACTCCCCTCTCTTCTTGTTGCTAAAGACCCCCAGGTGTGGCTGGACTTCTGACTGGGGGAGTTAGGTCTCAAGGAATTACCAAAAGTTGGGCAGGATTAATCTGGAAGTTTGACTATCCCAGCAAGGCAGAACATCAAAAGGACATGCTCTGTGCACCAGTGCTGTTAGAGAAGCCTCACCTGGGGTTTGTGTTGTTTCCTCAGAGCCCTCAAGTCAGTCAGTCAGCTGGTGTAAGGTGGAGGCTGTGGCCATGAAGCCTGGCTTTGTGAACGTGGTTCAAGAACTTTCTCCTCCTCCACCTCTTGTGGTCATGTCCTTCAGCATGAAGACCACTCAGAACCCAAAGACTCACCAGAATGAGGTAGGTAATCTGCTCTCAGTTTGGTTTGTTTTTGCTCTTTGGCATACACTTGCAAGGCTTTTAAGAACTTCACCTGATAAAACATGCCTAAACATATTTACATATTTATTAAGCTAAAAATATGCCTAAACATATTTACATATTTATTAAGCTTTCTGTGGGCTTTCCAAAGAAATATTTACTGGGGTCTCAGCAGCATGAAAACCATAGGTTCAGGGGGCGTGTTTGGTGAGAATATTTACTGCTACAGTAGATCCTGTCTATTTTATCTGTTGTGTGTATAATAGTTATAAATGGAACTGTGCTAGAACAGCTGTTAATGGATTTATTTTGTTAGAGCCTATTGGTTCTAGGTGAAATTACTGGTTTTCTGCTGCTAAAATGAATTCTGAAATAGAATGAGAATTTGTTCTAAGTCTTAGAGCACTTACTGTTCTGCTGCAAGATCCTTCCTTTCCTCAGAAAGGAGGAGAGATGTAGGTGGCCACTCTCAGCTGTGGGCTCCAGACCACTATGTGTAGTTGGTCACATTTTATCTATCCCTTAACATAAGTCTCTCTAGCTTAGTGAGAAACTTAGTCTTCACTAGCAGGATAGGATGGCTACTTGAATGGAAGAAAAATCAGGGTGGCACATTTTTCAAGCAGAATTAGTCCTCTTGGTGCAGTTAAAATATTTTTGGGGGTAGCATGGAAAACCCCTGGTTTCTAGCCAATGTCATGAGACACAGGCAAAGTACCAGCAGGACTCTGCTTGCCAAGATCTTTCTAAAGCCTGTCTGCTTTGTCTTCTGTTGGGTTTTCCTGGCCAGTGTCTGGGGAGCAAGGTCATCCTGCCAGCAAAGCAAGCAGAAGTGTCAGTAAAGCTAGTAACTTCTGAATGCTAAAGCCTCTTTGCTGCTTGGCAGTCTTGACTGCCTGCTTGGGGCAGCCCTTCCTGAAGGAAGGCATCTCTGCATGTCCTGCCCTGCTCACATCTCCCCCACGCTTCATAGGGAGTCTTTTAAATTGGGGGGGGGGGGGATGTCTCTTCAGATTCAGGACAAAATTTGATAGAAGCAGAGTTTTCCATAATAAATTGTTTTCCCTTTCAGATAGCTAAAATAGCTTAGGAGAGTAAGTTCTGCTTAATTTTATTTCCTCTATTGGTAACTTGACTTTATTCATAGTTGGAATTAATTTCAAAAAGCTCTTTTGTAGAAACAAGAGAAGAGGAAAATTAAAAAAAAAAAGGGAGGGGGAAATGGCTATTGACAGTAGTCACATTTATGAGGTTGTGTTCTGTATCCCCTTGGTATAGATTGTGGCTGTTGCAGCTCTGATTCATCAGAAATTTCCTTTGGATAAGGCTTCCCCCCAGCCTCCTTTTCAGACCCACTTCTGTGGTATGTACTTGGGATAGTTTATGAGTAGAAAAAAAAAATCATTCAGAGTTTTTATTTTGTTGTGTTTTGGGGAGGTTTTGTGTGGTGGTTTTGGTTGTTGGGTGGGGTTTTTGGTTTGTTTTTTATTTTTTACTTCATTCTGTTGCTCCAACAATACTGGCTTACTATAGGTAAGTGACAAAGTTTCACCTCCTGGGCGGGCTTTTCTCCCTAATTTTATTTTACTGGTTACTGACTTTTTATTAAAGATTTTATTGAAAAAGTCTTAGTTTGAGCTAAAGGGAAGTAACCCTGGTCTAGGCAGTTTCCTGTCATTTCTATTAGTTCTACTTCATCATGTGTTCTCTTGGTTTACTTTATTCACCCATTAATTTAGACCATTTATTTGCAGTCACTTTAGTTAATTTTCAAAAGAAACCCCTGATGTCACATTTGTTTATAAACAAGGTTTCTTAGGGAAAAACCCTTGCAGCAGTGTTGTCATAGTAAGATCAGCTAAACTTTGAGAATCAGACCTCTGTCAAAACTTTGAATGTTCCTGCAAGTTCTCCAGAAGCTATGAATCATAGTTTTAATCTGCAGTGATAACCTCCAATATGAAAGATTAACAGTTTTTAATGCTATGCTAATTACTCAGTTAACTTTAAAGACAAGTCTCCACATCAGGCTAGCTTTTTGGAATTAAGAGGGCAGTTTTCCTTAGCTCCCTTTGCTGTGGATGGGTGCTTATGGGAAGGGTGGCACCAAGAGCTTGTGTGTAAGAACAAATATAACTTCTCTTGCAGCTGTTTCCAAACCGAGTGATTGCATTTTTCCTTATGACTTCAAAGAAGCAATTAAAAATAAGGTAATTTCATTCTGTTAGCCTTCTGCTTGTAGTACCCTTTAAAATACCAACTTGATGTTGCTTTGGCTGAGTTGTGTGATTCAAAGGAACGGCGTGATTGTTTCATGCGTTTTCCACTCTGCAAACCTAAATCCAGCTGTTTTACTCTGTGTGGCTTGTAAAAACAGAGGTGTGTGCTCTGTGATTCATTACTCCTGCTACTTGTGCTTCACAACATAGATGGTTAAGACAAGAGAGTAGGGAAGAGGCAAAAATTGTGATTAATTTTCATTATACCTGATTCTGTACTCATAGCAAACTGGGAGAATTTGTTTCCTCTTTCCTTGGAGAGTAAAGTCTGTCAAAATTTAGAAGACATCCTTTCTAAAGGGCACTGGGAGACCTGACAGAATAATAAAGTCACCTATTTTTGTTTTTCTTCCGCTTCTGTGCGATCTTGAGCCTGTGAGTGGAGGATGCACACTGGAGCATTTTCCTGGTGTGCTTGATTCTTAGGAGGCTCTTAAAATATCACTAGACACCTGCATACAAAAGCAAAATGGAAAAAAGCCTCTGAGAAAAGCTTCCCATGTCTATGGGAGTGAGAACAAAAAGCCTTGAATTACAGAAGGAAAGGGAGAGCTCTGTGGTGCTGTATTATTGTCTTGTAACTAGTAGGGGAGAGGAGATGTTTCCATTTTAAACTTATTGGGTCATTGAAATCAGGTGCTCTCTTGCTCCTTTTAGAATGCTAAAATAGAAATTGCTGCAACAGAGAGAACACTGCTGGGATTTTTCCTTGCGAAGATTCACAAAATTGACCCAGATGTTGTTGTGGTGAGTAGTTCTGAGACTTTTGAGAGTTAAATTAAAGCATATTGTCAGCTGGCCAGCTTTGTTCTTTTTCTTTTGTCCCCTTAAAGGTTTTTTAATGTTTATCTTAGACTGCCTCATGAATTGAATTTGCTTACAAGACAGCAGGTATACTTTGATACAAAGATGATACAGAATCTTCCCTGGCAGCATTTTATGCATCCTACTATTTCCCATAGGATGTGAAATAGGCAGTAGTACCCAACATGAGTTGTGGGGTGGGTTTTATTTCTTTACTCAGAAAAACAAAACACACTTTCTGGAAAAATGGGAACTCTTGTTTCCTCTTTCAGTTCTCATGCTCACATAATATCTGTCACCATTTGGACTGTGTAAATCAAAGTGCTGACCCATACAAATCCAGGGAATCTAAGCAAAGTTTTGTAATAAGCATTCTTATGTTGTTTATTGGCAGCTGAGGATTTATTATAATTACTCATTTTCTTCTTTTGCTATGCTTAATTAATGTACAGCTCTGACTTCCATTTAATGGCGTTCTGAAGACCGTTTGAAGCTGGTTATAAATCTGAGCTTTGTTCTATACAACTTATTACTTTTCTGGTAAATAGAAATAATTAAGTGGTGGGAATAGGATGAAATGAGCAGTCAGATTCCTGATGCTTTCAGCTCTCTGGGGCTGGTATTTCCCTATAGGCTGAGCTTCCTGGTGGTTATGGGAAGGAATCAGGGGAAGCACTGCAGCCAGTGGTTTTGAGTTTTTAAAACAACAGTGCTGCGTTAGTGGAGTTTAATTTGCACCTGCTTTGATTAGTGCTGTTGAAAACCAAGCTATATCAATATATATATTGGATCCATATATATTGGATCCCTCTGCTACAACTGTAAAGCTGTGGATGATGCTTCCCCAGCACGACTTTGCACCACATGGTGTATCTGGCGTGGTGAACCCACGGCGCCTGGTCACTGGCTGGTCCAGGGAGAGTCGTGTTCATCAGGGTTGTGAAAGCTGTGCTTTCAGCTGAGGTTGCAGAGTAGTGTCAGCAGCGTCCTTTGCACTGTTTAAACTTTGGGAGATACTGCTGGAGTACTTTGATATGTAAATACTGTAGTAAGGCCTTCCTGGCTGGATTTAGCTGCCTGTTGTAGTATCAAAGGGGAAAAAAATCAGGAACTTTTGATGTCAATATTGAGGCTTTCATGGATGTTGGGAAAAGGAATTACTCATAGCTAAGCTTATATGCTGTGTGAAGACTACTGGGGTTCTTTTTCCTTCTAAAAAACTTAAAATCCTAATCTCTGGTATCAAAGGATGAAGCTGTTTCATGTATGCAGTGAGCCAGCTATAGAGCTGATTTTGGTATTCTGCTGAGCAGCATTGTTAGTGTTAAGACTAATGAGTACTGTTGATGAACGTTCTTTTAGAAAGTGCTTTCTATGAGAGAGATAATGCCATCAATTAGTGTGAAAAAACCACAGAGGGCAAAGGAATACTGAGTGTATGAAAGTAAGTCTTTCAATTTGCATTTGTTGTAACCTTTTTTTATTATTTTTTCTGCTGCAAGGGTCACAATATTTATGGATTTGATCTGGAAGTGCTGCTTCAAAGAATTAATGTGTCCAAAGTCCCTCACTGGTCCAAGATAGGTCGACTGAGGAGGTCCAATATGCCAAAGCTTGGGGTAATAAGATTGCTCAAGTCTTTTAAGCCCCTTTGTGTTGCATGTGATTAAAAATGAATTAATTTTTCTGAGGAATTGTAAATGTGACACTGATGTATTTTGACTGTTGGTCACGCTGAATTTTATATGTCCCAGATCAGAAATGATGAGTGTTTATATGACTTTTATTACAGTAATAAGCTAAACTAATTTTCAAGTTAGGCTAATTTAGTTTACATATCTCAACTAGATGATGGTAATGACAGATTAATTGCAATAGTCTTTACTGTAACAGTCTTTGTCTGCTATAACTGGGAAATGAGAAGATGTGATTTGGATTGATTGGTGAATCATCCCATAGAGAGCTGCTAAGTCATTAATTCTGTAGCTCTTAGTACGTGTTTGTTAAGAGGACAATCTGTGGGGCTTGAACCCCTGAAGTGCTCAATGTGCCCATGTTCTTGAGGGTTCCTGTCCTTCTTAGAGGCCAAGATGAGTATTTGTGTGTCCTTTATTCCATGACTTTTTTGTCCTGCTGTTAGTACAAAAATACCCTTGGAGGAAACCAAAAGCCACACATGTGTTCTTGGTGGGACTATTTGAATTATTAAAGGAGAAAAAAAGAAAGTAAAGAACTATCCACATATACTGAAAGATACCAGGGATTCCTTTAGGGCATAACTCTAAAGCTTGAGTATTAGTTGTGTTTAGTAGAATTTAGAATAGAGCATTTAGTGACCCAGCTGACTTAACTGAGACCTGTAAGTGTACATTTTGGGTAGCTGTTATTTGTTAATGCTTGTGCATTGAGTTTTGTTTGGGGCTTTGTTTCCTTGTGTGATGGATGATGCTAAGGGTCGAGGGGGCTTTGCTGAGAGGAACGCTGCCTGTGGCCGGATGATCTGCGATGTGGAGATTTCGGCGAAGGAGCTGATTCGCTGCAAGAGTTACCATTTGCCTGAGCTGGTCCGGCAGGTGCTGAAAACAGAGAAGGTGGTGATTCAGCCAGAGGAGGTTCGAAATATGTACAGGTGTGTGGCTGTGCTGTGTGTCTAGTCCTCCACTGGAAAGCAGAGGAGCTAATTTCCTGCTGTAGCTTCATACTTACTTGGTTTGTCCCAGAGATGCTGACTTAGCATACTGGTACTTGAAAAAGGAAGAAAATATGTAAAAAAATATAAAATTGAAAAGTAAAAATTGTTTCAAGCTGCTCAGGGGTGATGGCTTACTATGTGCAAAGCAAACTGATTCGTGAGAGCACTGGTTTAGATGCACTAATATGATCTGTGAGCTTGAGCTTTGGGGTCTGAGCTTTGGGGTCTAGGGTTGGTGTTTTGGGTTTTGGATTGTGCCATTGGTTTGGGGTAGGGTTTATTTTGTTTTGGTCTTTAATTAAAAGAGCTCGTATATAATTCAGCACCGGTGTGCTACAGATGCCACGTGTACTGTACAGCGTATAGGTCTAAACTGCTACAGAGTAGGAAGGAGGCTGATTTTGTTTTACTAGGCCGTCCCCCTTCTTTCCCCAGTGATTCTCCTCACTTACTGTTCATGCTGGAAAACACCTGGATGGATGCCAAGTTCATTCTCCAGATCATGTGTGAGCTCAATGTTCTGCCCCTGGCTCTTCAAATAACAAACATCTCTGGAAATGTCATGGTATGTTTCTCTTGCTTTCTGCCCCTCTCCATTGTCCCACAAAAACAGCTCCGTGTTTTCTGTGCTTGATTTTGTAGTTTTAATTTGTAAACACTAATGGAGACTACATGATAGGAGTGTGAGAGTTCAATGATCTAGTGGAGTAATAATGTAAAACTTCCATAAAAATGTCACATTTGAGTTTTGTCCATGGTGATGGTAGAAAATAATAGTAGTAATGCTTGTTGAACTTAAAAAATAATTGAAGGACATTGTTGGGTTTATTTTTGTATGTCAGTGTTTTCTGGGCTTTGCTTTGAATTCTTTTGTCACCTTTCTCTGTAGTCAAGGACAATGATGGGCGGACGGTCGGAACGTAATGAGTTCTTGCTGCTTCATGCGTTTTATGAGAAAGACTACATAGTGCCAGACAAACAAGTCTTCAAAAAGCCTCTGCAGAAGCTGGTGGGTCCAGTTTTTCTCTCTCCAATAATTTGTTTTAAAAATAAATTTAAAAACCCCATAAAATTCTTCTATCTTTTGCATGTTACTGTTTTGTGAGAAGATGGAAGACCCAAGCTGTAACATTGAGTTACATGTTATGCTTAATTAATCTTTTTTGTTGAGTTGATAAGGGAGAAATGTGTGGCTTAAAGGGATAGTGTAACATCTTTTCCATTGTATCACAGATCTGTGAAAACTCAGTTGCTCTTTTAGCTTAAAATTTAAATAAGCTAAGTACTTGGCTATGTAGGAAAAAGTGTTGCTACTTGGCTATGTAGGAAAAAGTGTAATAGATGGACACTTGCCCTACAATTATTTTGCTAATGAACAGTATTTCAAGTAGAGTTTGTAAGTTTCAAGTAGAGTTTACAGTATTTCAGTATTACAGTATTTCAAGTAGAGTTCACCTACATTTCTGAGTGTGGGTAAAATATCCAAGGGTACTAAAAACCTTTCCTTTGGATAATATCAGTGTAAATAGTATTTATAGAAACATATATATATTTATATACATTTCTATATTTATAGAAACATCTATATGTTTGTTAGTAAGCAAATTAAAACTGTATGTATTTGTATTTCATTATATTTTGCTTTTTAGTTTTATTTTTAAATAAGTTCAACAGCAAATTCCAAAGCAGTAAGTTTTGTAGATTGTATTGTTGCATCTGAGCAGTGCCAGAACTGGAAATGATTCAGAACAGAATTGAGCAACAGCGAGAAAAATTCTTACTACAGTAAAACAAGTAGCAAAATACTCTTTAGGTCAGTAACAATAGTTGGGTTTATTTGTTTGTTTCGTTAAAGCCCAGCCATTCCATTTCCAAACACTACATTTTAATTGGGCAGTATTACTACTTCTGGGTCAAGAGTTGTTTCTTTTCCTGGTGTTGACTTTTACAGCCAGCCAGAAAATGCATACTGGGGCCATGCTGAATGACAGCAATTCCGTAAGGTCGTTACAATCTCTCGTTAGCAGTTTGTTCCTATAGGAGTTGGTTTGAACGCTGTTTTGACATGCAGAGAGCTTTAATAAGGATCATGGTGAAAACAGCATGTTTCACATGTAATTTACAAAGGAACTCTGTGCACTGGCTCCCAGTTTCATATTTGATTTGCCAAAAATAACTCCTCCAACAGTACAGAAATCTTGGAGACTAGATAATGACTTTTTTAAATGCCAAATGTAGGTGGATGAAGATGGAGATTTTGAAGATCAGAATAAATCAAAGATAGGGAAAAAGAAAGCAGCGTATGCTGGGGGCTTAGTCTTGGATCCCAAAGTCGGTAAGATGTGGCAATTTTCTTTCTTTCTATGAAGTTAGACACAGGTAGGTTCTGTTAATGAGAATCTCTGTATCTTGTGGGAGTTCAGCAGGGTGGTTTGGGGGGGAGGATTGTTGCATAGAAGAAAGTTGATTGTGGAATTACTTGGGACATTTTTTCCCTTAGCTTTTTTGGGGGGATAATGGTCTTGTGAACAGTTGGGACCGTTTATCCGTGTGTAATTTTCTAACGGACACGCAAGTTCTCTTTCAGTTTCTCCTCTATGTGGGGAAAACTGTACAAGTGTCCTATAGTAACACAGAAGCTATCTGTTCAACTCTGGTGAGTTAATGGAGTTGGATCGTTCCACTTCTGACAGCTCTCTGGGACGGGTAGTGGTGCATCTCAGCAGCTGCTTTAAGCGATTTAGGTGCTGGGAATGTGGTACAGGGTGTTACTGTCGCTTACGTGTTAATTGTGGAGTTGGATGAAGTCCTTAGGGAGTCTGAGTAACTGTGACTTTTGTTTTAAACTCTGTTTTAGGTTTTTATGACAAGTTTATTTTGCTTCTCGACTTCAACAGCTTATACCCATCGATTATCCAGGAGTTCAACATCTGCTTTACCACAGTGCAGCGACTGTCATCAGAAGCACAGAAAAGTGCAGAGGTCTGTGTGTGGTAACTTCTGATTGAAGTTACAATGGCTTAACTTCTGTGTGTTTTAGTTAATCAGTTTTGAAAGAAACTGCTCTTTTTCATGGCTTTAATCCATGCCCCCAGTTTAAAAAAAAAAAAATGATTTTTGTTCTGATTCTTGTTTAAAAATACGTCGTGGTAAGTTTTGGGTTGGGACTTTTTGAATATTATATATCTGTCATACTCCTTTCAGTAATGGTCTTGTAGAATCTTGGTAAGTTTTCTACTGTCTAAATACAATCTTGGTATGCTCATGAAACAAGATTTTTAGTGAGACACTGCTGGTCCTTTTCAGCCCCAGGTGGTCCTAGCAATTTCTGAGTCCCTTGACCAATTCCATCCTATCTTGGCAGGGGCTTCCTCAGGTTAAGTTGCCACAGAATTTATACCAACATACCTGAAGCAGGTTGGCCAGAGAAGTTTTGGGAACCCCCTCCCTGGCAGTGTTCGAGGTCAGGTTAGATGGGGCTTTGGGCAACCTGGTCTGGTGGAGGGTGTCCCTGCCCATGGCAGGGGAGTGGGACTAGATGGACTTTGAGGTTCCTTCCAACCCAAAACAGTCTGGGATTCTGTGAATGCAGGAGACACAAGTCACATGCCTCTGCCTGAGGGAAGGAATGCAATATGAGCTCAACCCTTATTAGACATCAGGAAAACTCTGTGTGTGTGTGTCAGGGAGGGATACTGTGACTGTCAGCTGTGGGACCAGCTTCCCAGTAATTCATGCTGTTTAATACAGCAGTAAACTGTATTAAACACAACAAAAAGCCTCCCGAAGGTGTAGTTCCACACTCTGTTTTCTCAGCAGCTGTGCTGGCTGTGGTTCATCTGTGGCTGCCTCTCCTCCTTTCTTCAGCTGTGCTGGCACAGTTGTTGGTGGAGCTGTGCTGTAAGCTGAAGCAGCAAGCCGCTCAGGTCTAAAGGTTAAACCTTTATGAAGCTTTTATTTTTAACTGGTGTCAGCTCACAGGTTGGAATTAGCATGTTGTGGGACATATTTCAGTTGTTACAGGACTATCAGTGCCATAGCAGAAATGAGGGAAAATCTATGTGGAACTGTCCACAAGCTCCTCCAAACTCTGTGGATGTACCCTCCTTTGGGCATGCTTCAAACTGAAGCAGCTCATTTTGGTTTCTATCACGGTATGGCATTTAAGGAGGTTTTGGGGTCGTTTCTTTTCATGGCTCTTCCTAGACTGCTTTACTAAATCTGGCAGCCTCAGAGTGTCTCTCTTGCCCTTTGTACCCTTCTGTCTTTTGCTGTGCTTGAAATCTTGCCGTTTTCGCTGCGCAACCATTTCATTGGCTATCAAGAAGAATATATGCTATTGGCTGTTTTGCTATAATCAAGAGTTGCTTGGGGTGGAGTTTTCATTCTGGCAGCACTGTCAATTTCTGTTTTGGCAGTTACCTTATTCAGAGTATTAGTTCCGCAGAGCATATGCTCCATTTTACAGTTCTGAACACCAGTAACACTGGGGTGATAATACAAAAAGGATGGATTTTTTTTTCATCATGAAAAGAATTGCTTGTGTGTGTCTTCATATTTTTTTATATATGTCCTTATATTTTTATATCTGTGTATATATATATCTGAGCGAGAAGATGTGTGTTTTTATTTATGTGCAGATGTACATATAGAAATAAAAGTCACATTTTGTGTGTTTTAACTAAGTAATACAGCTAAATATAACAGTAGTTATATTTAGAGACTAAGTAGTAATAGTTAAATGTCATAAAAAACGTCTCATGCTTGTTCTAAGCTGTGCTTGGAGTGCTGTGCAAGAAGAGAGACAAGCTGTGTGGTTTATTTTTATTTTTTTTTCCCCTCCAAGCTTCTCACTTGGCATGTTAAAAATCTCATCTTCAGGCAAAAAAATGATAAGCAGTGATGATCATTTGACAGGTCAAAGAAGAAGAAGAAGAAGAAATTCCAGAGCTTCCGGACCCATCTCTGGAGATGGGAATTTTGCCTAAAGAAATCAAGAAACTGGTGGAGAGAAGACGCCAAGTTAAGCAGCTAATGAAACAGCCGGATTTAAATCCTGACCTTTATTTACAGGTGTGTTTCATAGAACTCCTTTGATTTTTCTCCCACTCCCCTTAAGTGCCCTGATCAGCCTTGCAGAATAGGGATGATTAGTAGTGAGCAGTGATTGTAATGTGCTTTACTTGTAGCCCATCATTGCTGCAGACGATATAAAGAGCTGTGAATGTAATTGTGAACATTAAGTTCTGTTCTGTGGCTATGCTTGTATCATTTTTTGCTGGTTATCTTTCTTTTCAGTATGATATCAGACAGAAAGC
This sequence comes from Gallinula chloropus, assembly GCF_964237585.1. NCBI lineage: Eukaryota > Metazoa > Chordata > Aves > Gruiformes > Rallidae > Gallinula > Gallinula chloropus. Next base: position 127,951,607 of record NC_140085.1, on the reverse strand, counting down.
TTTGAAACTCACGGCTAACAGTATGTATGGCTGCCTGGGATTTTCCTACAGCAGATTCTATGCCAAGCCGTTGGCTGCTTTGGTGACGCACAAAGGGAGAGAGGTAAGTCATTAAGCAGGTTAGGCACACATGTAAAAAGGGTGAATTTAAGCCCCACCTAATTTTATACTGAGTAGAAGAATGGTCTTCTTTTTGAACCTGTTTTTGGTTACAGAACTGTAGTTTTTAGCTTTCTCGTGCTGCGGAAGTTGGGGGAAAAATGAAACTGGTGTCTAGAAAATAATCAGGTAAAACTTAGAACAAATTGAAGCTCTAGCTAGAGTCTTATTTTGAATTAACCTGTGTAGCTTCAAAGGGCCTGGTTATGGTTACAAAAGTAATCAAGTGTGCTGTCACATTTTCTGTGAATTTCCAGTTCTGCTCAATGCGTCAGTCTTTGGTTTGGTGATGTGTCTCAGCTTTGGATGAGCTTGTCTTTGGCCAGACTGTCCTGTGCCCTGGTACGTTGAGATCTTGGAACCTTGAAGTTTGTGACAGGGCTAACTAATCACACGGTGACAATGGGTTATGTATCAGGACCTTATTTTCAGAAACTGTGTATTCCTTAGACCAGAATTTTGCATTGGCCTCAAGAGGCCAAATTTTGAGGGTTGCTCCTAACTCTGGACAAAACTACTCTTGCTATTGATTAGCATGGCAGCTGAATGCGTCTGTGTCGTTCCAGTGGGAAGAACAATCATTAAAGATCCAAAATGTACCACTGATACCCAGTGTTTTGAAACAGGTTTTTTCATGGGGCTTCGTTCCAGTTCTCTGCTGAAGAGAATACCAAGTGGAAATCGTCAGAGGTGCCAGGAACAGACATGACAGGATGGCTGGTCAACCTTTTAGTTAAGCAGGGAGATGGAGGAGTTCATATTGGAGTTTAGAGGCACATAGTCCCTGTGATGAGAGGGCACACAGCTCGCTCTGCTGTGGACTGCCTGGTGGGCTGAAGATCTGTTTACAACCCCCAACTGATGTGCTAAGGGACGTTTTGTTTCTGATAATACATCTTTGTTTTTAAAATCTTCCCATCTAAAGAGTTCCTTGGAGACAGCCCCACATTTGCTGTCCTCCCAGTGCATGTAACCAGTCTGTTTAAGCTTACACACATTTAGGAAATAATTTCCACGTTTGATAACTGTAAGTGTGATGTGCATCCATGCGAATTCAGAAGTTAGTGTTTCCTTTAAGGAAGTAGAATCCTTCGTCGTTGTAAGATTCTGATGTATTTATCTACAATATTGGCATGAAAAATAGCTGAGTATCATAGCTCTGTATTTTCTAGCAGTATTTATTAGTCATGGATTTTGCTTTTGGGACTTCTTTTTAATGATGTCCATTAGTCATATAGAGCACCCATCACAAGCTGGGTATTGTATGGATTCTTGAGCTTCTGGCCTCCAAGGAGTGGGGGAAGTACTTTCTGTTTGCATTTATAGTTTGTTCTCAGGTGTCTGTGACTTACTGGTTCATAAAATCCTGGTGTTCCCACGTTATGTTCCAAAGCGATGGTGGAATAGGAAAATCCTAAATAGGGAGTACAGGACATGCTAGGAAGCTCTTTGAGACTTTCTCTTACATAGTTGATTTTTTGGTTGGAAAGGAGGATTTCTAACCTCTTTAATTGCCATGGTGCTATACCTGGGCTTGCTTCTGCCAAACCTTTGCACACATTTGAGTCTCCAGTTTTGTACTTGCTCCAAATTTGGGGAATAACTTTATTCTGTGGCAGAGTGTTGCCTGAAAGCATGGCATACCCAGTGCAGGTCTAAAAGTTCCTCTGTGAAGTGGGGGCTGTTGGGAGCACAGCAGGGATGCCAGTGAAAGTCTGTGGGAGCAGGTCTGCATCTGGCACCACTAGTGCTGAGCTCAGTGAGGTAATATTCTCTTGGTAGGTCTCTTCTGAGTGGGACAGCATCTCCTGTGGATCTAAACCCGTATTTTATTTTTTCCCCATTCTTTGAGTTAGATTAATATTTGTTCCTCTGGAATACTGTGGAGATAAACTTGTGAAAATTTGAGATTTTTTTCAGGTTGACCTGTAATTTTGTACTTCTGTATATGCTCTGCTCTAAAAACTTTGGGTGGTAGTCAAAAAACAGATGCAGCTTTCTTGGTTCCTTATTTCTTGAGTAGTAATTTTTGCCACAAGAAATGATGCAAGAGGACACAGTTTTCTATGGGGTTTGTTTGAGTTGAAATATTTAATCTGGAAAAAAGCTACTTTAAAATGATGTATCAGTCTTTCTATTCATAGGTTTCCTCTTGCCACTAAACACTATTGAGAGAGCCGAACTTCAAGTATCAGGAGATTTGGGTTCTCTATGTGAAAAGGTTAATTAAAAAATAACTATTACAGAGAAGTGTTACCGGTCCAAATTTAAATGGCCCTTTCTGATGATCAGTAATTGATACTTGTTTAACTGACATGGAGGGGACCAGAGTAAACTCAGGCAGGCTTGTAGATGTCTAAGCAGGAAGCGTACTGTGTGGGATGAAATCTGAACATGATGTTTGCACTAACACAATTACAGTTCAGTCTCAAGTCTTAGCAGAATAATTCAAAGTGGGAAATACGTATTTCAAGTTGAAGGTCTTGAAGCTCATAGTATAGTTTAATGAAGCTGAGTGAGGATGAGTTTTGATGACTTCTGTAAATTGCTGCTTTCTTAATTGTGTGGCTGAAGACCCTTTTACTGAAGCTGTAGAAAACAGTCCTGCAAGCAACAGACCCCCCCATGCTACCACCACTCCTGGACTGTAACTTCTCTTTGTGGTTTGGCAGCGCAGGGGAACTGCTGTGGGGCTCCTTAGGGCAACTACGAGTTCCTGTAATCGCACATGGGTATGTTAAAAACTCCTTCGCCCATCTGGACACCTCCCTGTGTGATATGTCCTAGGGAGCTGCTTTGGCAGGGGAGTTGGACCCGATGGTCTCTTGAGGTCCCTTCCAACCCCTTTGATTGTGTGATAACCGCGCTAAGCGTCTGACGCGTGCATCCCACCTTGATGGCAGAAGCACCGAGGCCGATGCGGGAAGGCCGTTTGCTGTCCCAGCGCTATGAGCTGGCTTCACAGAACCCATAAGCGCTCGGTTCTCCTCAGGCAGCCTCGGCGAGGCATGGCCCGCTGCTTGAGGGGTGAGCAGGCAGGCCCCGCAGCTCTGCCCGCGGCCAGGCGGGCTCCCCCGCAGGGTCCTTCCAGCAGAGGAGGAGGTGTCGTTTCTGTGGGCGGTGTAGCAATAGTGGCAAGTCTTCACTAGATGGCGATAGAGACCTTGAGATCATTAATCAATTAAGACTTGGGGTTTTTTTTTGTGTCACCGAGCGTTTCTTCCCGCGGGCTGTCAGGTTTTCCCAGGCGGGTGTCCCCCTGTTTATTTTTAAGCTGCGGGTGATCGCTGGCGGGGAAGCCGGGGCCCTGTCAGTGCGAACCTGCCCGCGCTGGGTGTGGTGTGTGTCACGGGCAGGCCCCCATGAGGTGTTGGTGTGGTAGGCATGGAAAGGGCAGAGAATTGGGGTGGGAGGGAGTTAAAATTGTAGCTCAGCTCTGACCTTTTGGAAAATGTAAATGTTTTCCTGTTTTGATTGCTAGAAATGCACCAGTTCTTATTCTTAAAACAATTTAAAAAAAAAAACAAACCCTATGCATTTGCAATCCAAATGTTACCTTATGTTGTTAGGAGGATTCCTGGACCACGGGCCCCCCTGCCCCTCCCCCTGTGTTACCAAGTGTGTGCTTGGACATTGCTCTTGTTGTAACTGTAGCAGTTGCCTGCATGGAAAAGTAATAGGAAAATATTTAATATATTTTTAGCTGTCCTTTAATGTAATTTAACAACTGGAAAGAAGATGAGTCGGTGTTGTACCACCAGCCAGCTCTGCACTAGCAGGCAGTGTAAGGTCATGCCTTTCTAGCCTCTTCAAAGGACAAGTCTTTTGATGAAGTGTCGGTTGTCTGATTTCCCAAATGTGGGATGCCCTCTGCTGCAGGATTTTCCTACAGGACAGCAACATTGCTGAGAGAATTTTGTCTGTAGGCGGCTTGGCTGCTAATGGCTGTCGCTCAAAGCTGAGGCCTTTTCCAGGTACTTGCATTTTTCCATGTTGTTTTTCATTTTTACATATTTTTGCCCAAGCAGGTAGAAAACCTGCCTTTGAAAGGAAGAAAAGCACATTTGCTGGTTTTAGTGGTACTAACAGGTAGATCTGGTGTTACAGGGTGGGGGAAAAAAAAAGGGGGAGTGGGGCGGGGAAGAGGCATTTGGGTTAATTCCAACTTTCTCATTCAGATCCTTTAGATACATTCTCAATTAATAATTACTTTAAAGCCCTAGCAGTCAAAAGGAAAGAATAAAAGCATCTTATTGCTGCAGTCTGCGAAAAGAATGGATGAGGGAGGAGAGAGATGAAGTGGAGAAAGATGAGCTCATTTAAAAAAAATTGAGGGTATGTAAGCAGGTTAATGGCCATCTATTGTAATTGCCTTCTGCAAAAAATGTAGGCATCTCCTTTTTTCTTTTTGGGTTTTTTGGGGTTTTTTTTCAGTCTTGCTCATCCAGGGAAATAGATAATCAGATACCTTTTTGTAATTGCACCTAAAGCATTGGTTGTACAGCCTTCAAGAGTTGTCATGTCAGTGGGGCAATTGTCAAGAGTCCCGGTTTATTCCGTGTTGCAGTATGGGAGAAGTGGGGTTGTTAGAGGGGGGAAAGGAACCTCCTAAAGTCTCATATAAGCATTCTGTCTATAAACAGGGAATACAGCATCGATACAATGTTTTTGGAAGATACAGAGTTTGAGGGTAAAAGGCTAGGCAAAGAGTGTCTCTTAATTGCTTTTAAGTATAAAAATGGCAAGCTGAAATCTTATGAGAAATAGTGCTAAACAGTTGCAGTGGCCCTGAATGGAAACTGTTGAGGTCAAACCAGTTGCCACTGTTGGTAACTTTACCATTACGTGTGCAGTTGTGAGCCAGTGAAAAAGCTACGTGCTTTATTCTGCATTCTAACATCTAAAAGAGTGAGAATAGATGTTTCAAAGGAGAGGCTGCTTGGAGCCTGAAAATGCAAACTGAGTAACAAGTAGTAGAAAAATTACAGAACATTTTAACGTTCGTTGAAATGAAATATTGCGATTGTTAGTCAAGTGCACGAGATGACATCTGGTCTGATAAAGGCTTTTGCATCTCCAAGGAGAGGAAATGAAACATTTCAATTAAGAAGAATGGCCAGGGTATTTTGGGTGAGGAAGAAATAAGTCTGGAGGGGGAAAAAATACTTTTGTATCTTGGGTGGTGGTGTGAGGTGATTTTGACTGGGCAGGAAGGTTTTATTTAATGGATATTCACCAAGAAATGTTTGGGGATTGATCAGATTCAGATTGATTGTACAGCAAGTCAGATGAATAGAAAGACTTTTCTCTTTTGTGACTGCTTATTTTAAGATTGGGCTATCACGAGAGGTGTGGTGCCTCTCACTCCCTGGCTGCTGATTTCTGTGGATGGGTTATAGCAATTGCACGGCCCCATGGTGAGTTGGATCAGCCTGGTGATCTGAGTTGAAAACTATCTCTACAGGAAAACCAAATTGATTTTTGTTGGATCAATGACTCAATGACTCGCTGCATGCTCTCAGAGCCGGTAGGAAGGAGGTTGGAAAGTGGGAGCAGACCCAGTATGAGAGAACAGGGGTCAGTCGTGACCAGCCAATTTTCAGCTCATACCCAAACAAAAGTGCAGGTTTAGCACAAACACACGGCGGTTTGGTTTGGTGGTTGTTTTCCTTCTTCTGTACTTCAGCTATTTCTTATAGTTTCCTATATTGTTGTTTGGGGTGGGCATATTTTCCTGTCTTGACAAAAGACACAGATTTTACTCGGCTCTTATCTGAACCTGGCTGACTAGGGACCAAGATATTCCTCACCCAAAATTGTGGTAAAATTGAAAAGCAGGGTATAGGGAGACCTTTAAAAGCAAGGTCTCTGTCATGTTCTCAGTAAATGAAATGTAATGGTACATCCCCTTTTAGGAGCTCTCTGTGCTCTCTGGCCCATACCTCAGGGTTAGGAGAAGTAGAAATGTCTATCTGCATCCAGTGGTAACAAGACTGTGGTGTGCAATAAAACATTGGGAAATGCATTTGAATCCTGCACCCTCCCCCCAAAGTTTTGCTGTGCTTCATCTTTAGAATAACTAAAGAAATCTTTTGATGTTATCTAGAATACTGGAGGGATTATGAGATTCAAATGACAAAGATCCTTTAGTGGTTCTCTTCTTCAGATGCTGGTATAGAGGTGCTTCAAAATGGAGATCTAGGAACGCAGGAGCCTGTGGGCCATGAAGGTGAGAGCTTTTCCACCATCACACTGGCATTTGTAAACAGCTGAGGTTCTGTTTTCAAACAAATCCATTTTTTAGTGTCTGTTGTTAAAGTGTGAAGAATACAAATGCAAACTGCTGTCTTAATGTTTTTTTTTCCAGGCTGTATATTTGTTGGCACAAGTCTTTGCAGTACATGTTTTCTTAATTCATGAGTAGCTTGCTGCAAAATATTTCGATTTTGGAGACTTAACAGAAGCAGTTTTTCAGGCTGCTATCACTTCACTCATTTGCATCAGGCATTTATCTTAAATTGGGTCTTGGCCTGTTCTAGAAACCGTGGCTTCAGATACCTAGATGGTAATAGAATTTTCAAAATAAGAGAGACTTCAAATTAGGGGGAAAAAATAGTTTTCCTTTTCAAGCATTATTCCTGAGGGTATAGAAAAATGATCTAACTGAAGTGTCTGTCTCCCACAAGACTTAAATAAATATTCATACCGTCCTTCAGAGATATGACATCTTGATCTCATAATCAAAAAGTTTCATGTATTTCCTGGGAACGTTGCCCACTGTGCAAAAGCTCACTGTTGCACAACAGACTGTATTAGGAGCTTTTTGCTCCATCCACAATTACATGATCTATACTTTGTACTCTTGGGTGAATACTGATTTGAGCCTCCTGTTTCCAGGTAATGATTTAAGGATGGTGTTGATCCTACTCTGGCATGTAGAGAGAGGCTGAGAGCAGTTTTTTTCAGGTTGGGGGGGGGGGGGAAAGTGTATGGATGGGATTAATTGAGGTTTTCAACAACCTAATGGGGATTATCAAGAAGAAGCCAGATTCTTTGCCAGAGTTGCACAGCCTTGTGCCAGGCAGGTCTTGGGCGGGAGGTTGGGTTAGATGATGCCCAGAGTCTTTCAAGCCAGAATTGTTTTATGACCATCAGTTCAGAAGTTCCTCTAATTCACACTCAGATTTATCACCAAGGTCAGCTACATGAAGCAGATGTAAAAGCAGGAACTTGAAGGATGAAGGCATTTCAGCAGTGATACTTGTCTTTACTAGGCTGTTTTGGTTTCAGAGCTTAAAAGAAACCAAAATAAACCTTTGCTCTGAGTACTTTGAATGCAGGTTTTGCTGTATGTCATATGTAGGTCATGTGGTCGTCTTCTGCATGTATGTCCTTTGTCTGGACCTGTTCCAAGGTTCATTGTCTTAATTTAGAAGATATGCAGGAATGGCTTGTGCTATTTTCAGCATCAAAATATACTTAGGAGGCATACAAACCGGTTTGTTCCAAGACCTTTATTTATCTGTGGAAGGTGAACCGTCCCTACCACTGCAGGTACAGTGCCCACTTGTAAGGATGCAGGAGGTCTTGGTGTGGGCCACATCAAGAGTTGTGCTTAGAGCAAAGGTCTCTTGAGAAGCAGATGACGTTTCACGAGCTGGGCTGGACCTGATGCAGATCTCTTGATGTGTGACAAGCAATGTAAGAAGCCGGGGAACCTGTAAGGCAAGCATGTAGCCTAAGCTAATTTGTTTGGACTTCCTTCACAGTAGAAAGAGGGTAGTGCCAAAACTGGATGAAATGAATCCCCCCCCAAATTTTAGAGCATCGTAGGTGACCAAAAGGCACACGAAAGCTTACCTTGACGCTTGCTCTCGCTGCTCGCTTTCCTGCCAGTGGTTGTACAGAATGCAGCGCAGGAGGTGTTGCTGGTGGTAGCCTTGTCTTTTGCTTCAGGCTGTGCCCTTTATCAAACTTCCTGGGTAAGGTTTCAGGGAGTAGGATTAAATTATATATGTTGATGTGTGCTGTACAATTTGATACTCTGGTGGCTCAAATCAGCAGATGCACAGAAACAGTTGCTCCATAAATCCTATTTCAACACCTGGATTTGTTACAAAATATTAACATCCAGTTGCCTTTATCTTGCATATTTAGCCTCTTATGTTTTTGTATGTGCTGACAGACTTCAGAAAGAGCAAGAAGTAGTTTTTTAGGTTGTTGGGGGTGGGAAATGGTTCCCACTTGTGTCACTGAGATGCAGCACTCATCAGGCAGTGCTCATCAAAAACGGATAATGTCTGAACGTCATTTAAACCTTGCTGTGGGGATTAGTCCCTGGCAGTCATTTCTGTGTGAGCTTTTGCTAGTCTTGGTGATTACATGAGACTGGAGAAACTTGGGGAATTTGGATAATGATGGTTGGTGAGCTCTGGGTTAAATAAAATAATTAGGGGAAAAAAAGGGCTCTTTTAACATGTAGCCTTTATGAATGATGATTCCTGGTTCCTGCTGAGATAGGAGCAGACAGCCATAGCCAAGCAGTTGCATGGCTGATTCATTTCAGATTGATCTTGCCTTGTTAAGTTACCGCTTTCTTTCTAATTGCTTGCTTTGTCAGGTCAGATACTGGCCAGTTTCAACTCCTGGAAGTTACCAGCAAAGCAGGACTGCATAGTGGTGGTAATATTCTTTAATGAAGTTTTGGGTCGTGTTTCCTGAAATGCCTGGGTTGAGAAGGTTTTCAGTCAGAGAGACACAGGAGGTACAAATAGGGTTTTTTTAAAATCTGTAGAAAGTGAGTCTGCAGAAGAGTTCTCAGGGAGGAGGATAACTAGAGTCAAGTTATCACTCTATACATGGGCTGCTTTAGCCTTCAGTTCGGTACTCTGAATTGTTCTGCATGTGGTTTCATTCAATTAGTCAGTGCCTAATCATACACAATTTATTTTCTGTTTTCTCTGGCTGACTTCAAGTGCAAAGAATGTTCTTGATGTTAACTTAATTCTTCATCCTTGATGCTTTTAGCTTGGGATATCAAACTGTCACAGGCTTTGTTGTCCTGTAATTTGGAGTTGGCATGTAGAAGGCTCCCATAAAACCCCAGGAGCTACTCAGCCCCACGCTTGAGAGTATTGCAACCTTCCTCTTGGTTTTGCTCTGGTTGGAATTTTACTTGCTGAATCTGAAACTTCCTTGGCTGGACCCTTTGGCTTTTGAACAGCCCAGAGATAAGTCAGCAACAGCTGGCATTGTTGTATTCATGCAGCCTCCTTAATTTCTCTCCTTTCTCCACCCCATTGCCCTCAGAACTCAACATCATCAGCTGCTTTGAACTTAGGCAAACATCATTTTTATATTCACTCAGAAATCTGTTGGCTTCTTTAAATTATAATAGCTCTTCTGCCTTGATGCTTTAATATGTATCATACCTGGTGGGGTTTTTTTTTTGTTCAATGCATAACTTTGTATTTTTCAACTTAGAGTTAAAAGTAGTCATCCTGGAGCTAAAGAAAAATCAATGAGAAGCCTGTACTTAGACTGAGAACTCCCGCAGAAAGCTTTGATTAGAGAAAAGCTTTAGATCTGACTCTTATACACAATTGTCCATCAGGTGGCCGGTCATTTTGGCATGTACTACTGTATACCACAGATGCTAGAGATGGAAAAAGGTCTATTACATCATGTAGTTCATCTTTCAAAGTATGTATATAGTTACTTCAGCAGAGACACAACTCTTTGTGCTTTATTGGGGATTTTTGTTGAGATTTTTTTTGTTGTTGAAGGCTGTTGTCCTTCACAAAGCCACTTCTGATTTTAATTTTACCATGTTTGTTATCTGATTGCTTTTTGCTACCACTAATTTTTAATAGATTTAAAGAGGGAAGATGAGCCTGCCTTCAGTAGGAATGTGTTAATTGACAGGTGTCCTGAAGTTCCATGTCCTTGGCAGTGGTCCAGGATGACAGAGCAGTAATGATTTAGAAACTGCCATTCCTTCCTGGTGAAAGGATTGGAGGAAATCTGTGAAGTTATTAGCTACTACTCACTTCTAATAAATTGTGAGATGATCATTATGATATCTAATTAGTTGAGATTACCTCCTTTATGCAGAGTGTTTTTTAAATTCCTTTACATGCTGTCTTACGGGCTCACACTAGTATTTTTTTTTTCCTCTTCTCTTTAATGTTCTGGATGGTTACTCTGAGGATTTGAGTAAGGGATCATGTTCCTGTCTCCGTGTGGTGTAATTAGTACAGCTATTTAAATGTTATCTGGAACCCAGTTACCCTATCTGTCAGTTGCTGCTTAGTTCAGTGGAAATGCTTTTATGTAAACCACAGAACAATACTTCTGACTTGTAACAAGACTGGGCTGAGTTTAGGGGACCAAAACACTTCATCTTGGAATAAAAAGAATGTCTTGCTGAATTAAGGGTAGAAGATCATAAAAGCTCCTGCTTTTAAAGAGTGTATTATGCTGACATATGTATATCTATAGATTGAATTAACTGTGATACTCCTACAGTGGGAAACTTCCCACTGATTCCGAAAAATTCAGGGAAAAGCTGAAATGTTCTTTGAAGTTTTCCTCCCAGTTTGCAGGCTGTTTGGTAAGTTGGACCTGTGTTTCCTGGTAACTTTTTCAGTAGGCGACAGTCTCTGCGTTTCCCTTAACACCAGCTTTTCAACTGGTCTTAGCACATTTGGAATTGATGCCTGATGGGTGGGGGACAGATGCTTTCCTTTTACTCCCTTCCAAGTAATTTCTCAATGGAAGCTGTCCCTTCTGTGGCTGGGAGGTAGCTGCACTTTATAGGAATTCAGTGGCGTTCTTTATCACTTTGATCCCTCTTAGGCTCCTGGGGATGATTCTGCCCTAATCTTGGCTTATTTTATAACCACATGGTAATTTTTTTTTCCTTCCATGCAAATAAAAACAACCCTCCCTTCCTCCAATCCTCTTTTGGTGTACAGGCCTTCTGCAATCCCATTCTTTGGTGGTGGATCTTGAACTTTGATTTGATTATTCAAATATTTAAAGAAAATAACCGTGAAATCCTCGCCTCTCATACATGAGCAACTCGCCTACTTTTTTTTTTCCCCTCAGAAGGATGGGATTCTGACATGCTGACCAAGGGAAGATTAATAAATTGTGGCTTTTGTTTGTGTGTCTCAGTTTTCAGCCTGGAGTGTAAGCTTGTGTCACTTTGCTCTGTCATAAATACTGTGTTAAATTACAGCAATTTTTTTTTTAAGAAACTGTTTGATTTTTTGCCAGGGATTCCTGAGCCATCTAGTAATAGTTTCAGGGATCCTATTCCTTCTCTGAAAATCAGTGCCAATTTTGGACTGTGCAGCTGTCCCAGTTTCCTTTTCATTAATTTTCACTGTAGGAATAAATGTTTGTTGTCTGATGTTTATTATATTAGCTTACTTAAAGTCAGTTATTTCTTTCCCCACATGGATCTTGCCTCACTTCCCCCTCCACCCCCTTTTTTCTTTTTGCTTCCTAAGCTGAAAAAGAAAGGAACAGATCTGCCAGAAGAGATCGAGCTGGTAAAGCAATATGAAGTGGCATTTATTTGACTATTCCAGAAATGATCCTTCTGTTATTCCATACAGTACTGCATAGCTTCTGGCTCAGCTGGCCTGCATAATAGGGGAGAGCCTCCCTGCTAAGCCAAGCAACTCCTTTTTGCTTCAAAGAGCATGTGAAGCATGCATGGTAGTAGATTATCACAATTATCAAGTATCAGTATTTGTCCCTGGCCTTTTCCATCTTAACTTAAGGAAAGCCTGTTTTGTGACTGTCTGCCCTCCTCTCCGAGAGGAACTGGGGTTAATAGTTTATTAATAGTTGGTGTTGCACACAGGACATCACAGACTTGCTATGTGCTCTTGAGTCTAAGGGTGTTTCTGCAATTTTATATAACATCATAGTGAGTCTGCCCTTGTGAGACCCCACCTGGAGTACTGAGTCCAGCTCTGGGGTCCCCAGTACAAGACAGACATGGAGCTGTTGGAGTGAGTCCAGAGGAGGAACACAAAAATGATCAGGGGCGGGAGCAGCTCTCCTGTGAAGACAGGCTGAGAGAGTTGGGCTTGTTCAGCCTGGAGAAGAGAGGGATCCTGGGAGACCTAATTATGGCCTTCCCATACTTGAATGGGTCCCACAGGAAAGGGGGAGAGGGACTGTTCACCAGGGAGTGTAGTGACAGGACATGGGGCAATGGCTTCAAGCTGAAAGAGGGCAGGTTTAGGAAGAAATCCTCCCCTGTGAGGGCGGTGAGGCCCTGGCACAGGCTGCCCAGAGAAGCTGTGGCTGCCCCCTCCCTGGCAGTGTTCAAGGCCACGTTGGATGGGGCGTTGGGCAACCTGGTCTGGTGAGGGTGTCCCTGACCCCATGGGAGGGGAGTGGGACTAGATGGGCTTTGAGGTCCCTTCCAACCCCAAGCATTCTGTGATTCACCATTTAAGCTCTTCAGACCATTCATTAATGGTGTTTGCATTGTTATGGTGTCATAAAGTTTTCTTAAATTAAAAAAAAAACAAACCACAAAACTCTTTGCATGCTTTACATAATATAGAAGTATGGGTTTTGTCTTTGGTTTGCAATATTTGGATTAAGGTCAGTAGTTGGTTTAGGAATACAGTTACCCATCCTAAGGAGACCAGTGACTTGGACTTATTCCATGGAAAGGAAGGCTTGGTGCTCTCTGACTTTCTGAGCCATTGCAGTAAATTCTGGGGGAGATGGAGTTTGGGAAAACCCGAGCCAATGTTCCTGCCCCTAAGGAAAGAACTCCTTTACATGTTTTGCTTTTGAATGTTTTTTTTAATGGGCACAGATCCTTAAATGTTAAGCCAGCTGTACTTAAAGTGTTTGGAAAAAGAGTAGCAAGAGCTGCAAATAGCTTTTCCTAGATGGCAAGTAATCAATTTCCTTTTTATAATTCTATTTCTGGTTTCCTCTTTCCTGTCTTCCATGCTTCTTCCCAAACAAGTATTGAATCATCCTTTTTTGGTGTGTGTTTACTTGGGGGTGGGGGTGGAACGAAGGGAGGGGAGTGGAATTGCCATTGGGTAGTTCAAGAGGAGAATAATTGTCAAAAAATGCTAGCAGCTTCCCTGATACCACAGAGCTTTGAAGTTAAAAACTAGGGGAGAAGCATGAAGATTGCTTCCTACCACAGCATTTAGTTCTGTCTCTGTGTTAATAAGCTGAGTGTCAGGAACAGGATGATCTGGAGAAGGTAGCTATGGGTCTTTGAGTCAGAGAAATAACCTGGAAACACCAAATGCTCAGAACTGGTGAAGAGAAATAGTGTGTCACACTGGAGGGCAGGCAACTTTGTATGTCCATTGAATCCAAAAATGCTCAAGTCCAGAAAAGGCTTGGATAATTAATTCTATCTTGTATTCACAGTTAAAATAGCAAAACAAATTTCAGCTAAGTCAGACTTGAGAGTCAGTGTCTGGACTGAAACACTCCTTCTAACTGGGGGCTGAGAAGGAAACTTCTCCTGGGGAAAAGGGCTTCAGCTGCCTTACTGTGCTGCACCTGGTAGTGGACTTCTTGGGAAAGAAACGTAGATGGGGTACACATAGCCTGTATATTATGGGGAGAATCACTGCTTGACTGGTTTTGGATTTTATGTTTGGGGTTTTTCTTCACTTTATTTTTTTCCTACAGAAGAGAGCAGCTGGGTAGGGTCTGTGGAAGTCATGCTTCCAACTCTGCTCCTTTTTTGCTGATGCCTCGCGCTGAACTCATCCTGGAGGATGAGATGTCTCTTGGCACACTCGTTGCCATCTGCTGTTTGTTGATAAGGCTTAGTTAGCACTTTTCCTAGGAAAGTGCATGACATAGTTTGAAAATCCACTTCATTTACCTGTTGCTGTGGGACTAGGCAGGCCCTGTTCTAAATGTTTCCCAGCTGGTACGTATCATTACTGTTTCAGATGACTAACGTGAAAAACGGTAATTGAAGCTCCAGGCCTATTACGTAGTAAGCTTTAATTAGTTAAACTGCTTCGTATTCGTTTACTGTTGGTGCTAATGCTCTTGAAATTAATTGGCACTAAAGGGGGTTCAAAGTTTATATGCAATCATTGCAGTTATAATGTGCTATATTACTAGGTAACTTGGCTTATTAGGTGATTTCATTCTCGATTATTGCTGCAAGTTAACAAGGCCAGAGTAATTATCTCATAAACAATAGCCTTGCTTGCAAGACAGATACAGCCAGACCCTTCCTGCAGAGCTGGAGTGCCTGCTGTATTCCAGGGAATAGGCAGGGGTGGGGGTGTGGGGGTGTGATCTCCACATGTCACCCAGCAGCAGATGGGGAAGATTTTTAGAAAGTGGGATAGCACACTTTCAGATCTTCTGTTATGCTAATAAAGTTTTTGTGTGAGAACGATAGCAATGTCAATAGCCATAATCTATCAATGACATCAACCCCTGGCATGTGCAAGCCATCAAAGCAAACACAGAATGCCTTTGTGTGCATAGCTGGACAGTGTAAACCAGTTGCTACTAGAGTGAAGGTCATTTCTCATTTTCCTAGAATAGACTAAATACCTAGCATGCACATTCATTAAACTTTTTTTTTTTTTAACAGAAGTTGTGATTTAGGCAAAATGGAGAATTTAGAGTCATGGGAATTGCTCAGCTCCATAGGAATTCGACCCCTAAATAGTTACTCTTTTGGGTGCTGCTGGTGTGCTATAACGTGGCTTATATCAGCCTGTAAGTGGCTGATAAATAATAAAGTTAACAGATTACTATATTATCTGGTAAATATAAACCATTATTAAGTAAAACATATTTAATACCTGGTAGGTATTTAGTAGCCGGTAGGGCTTAGAACAGAAATTAATTACAAGTGAAGATGACTTTATTTATGAGTGGAAAGAGGCAAAACTGCAATAGTGAATCTGGAATAATAGCAGTATGACTGAGCAGTGCCAACATGCACCTCTGGTCACTCTCCAGAATGCTATAAGGAGAAGGTTCAGGTGCTGAATCTCCAGAGTTTTAAGTGCCTTGGTCAGATTCTGATACTATTTTAAGTTCCTCTTTACAGCCAGCATGCAAATCTTTATTTAGGACCATCTTTCAGGAACTGCACGCAGCAGGTCAGGTATTTATTCCATGCCAGGAAAGTCCTGTTTCCAGGAATTAAAAAAGCCTAATGGCTAGATCTCCTTAATTTTCCTTTTCTGCCACGTTCTTAAAGTAGAGATGGAGAGGAAGTTTAGCAGATTCAGGAGTGTACTTTGCAGATGGATGTGTCTCATGTAAGAACTTTAGAGACATCCCTGTGCTTCGAGTGGAAAGGGTGGATAACTGCTTTGCATGGTAGGCTGCTTTAGTGTGTTGTGTTAGAAGCGTCAGGAATTTTACAGTAGATGGTTCCTTGTGTCCATAGTAATTTTGCCCTTTTTGAGTAGTATCAGTTTACAAGTTAGAATCTGGAGTATGTGGAGACTATAAAGGCTTCAGACACTGGCACACGTGCAGTGGGTCAACTTTATAGGAACAGTTCTGAAGACAGGAATTAATTTGGGGTATTTTAAGAAAAGGTATTAAAACTACTGTTCAGGGATTTGATTTCATTTTTGCCCCCTAATCTTTAGTATTTACAATCATGAGATTTAATTTTCTACTATAAGAGACTCTAGTTGCCTGGAATCAAAAAGATGAGGACTGCAAACAAGCAAAACCCTCATAACCATTCCTCTTCAGGTGAGTTGTTCTAAATGTGGAAGTGCAGGGCTTTGCATCTTGGTTCATGTGCAGCCTGTAAAGATACAGAGGAACCTAACTGACCCTTTTGGTGGCTCTACATGTTTCAGTAAGGAAGGAAAAGTAAGGATACTTTGTCATTACACTGGGATGTGATGCATCAGATGGTATCTATCAAGTGTGTCTGTTTGTTAATGTAGAGGGTTCCTCAGCAGTGGATTTGTTTTGTTATTTCAGCCTTGAAACCAAGTTTCCGTGTTTGAGTCTACTGAAACTGTTGGTGTCATGTGTCTAATAAACCATCTGCCTGAATGATGGTAAAGCCTCCTACTTAGTCTGTCTACCTCAAGGGAATAATCGAGCAGCCATCGTGACAATGCTCCTCTGAGCCAACAAAATACGTTTTTCCCCAGGAGTTCCCTTTGAAACATGAATTATTCTTAAGGCAATAATGATAGATAGGAGTCCGGAAATGAGGCTCAATGAGGAGCAAATACCCATCTCGAATTGCCTGTCATGTCCAGTGAGGTTGGAAAAAACCCCACAAAACCAAAAACTCAATTTCTCTTTATTTAAAAGGGAGCCAGGTAGGATTATATGATGGGTGTTTTTAGGGGACTAGGCTTGAGGACCAAATCCTGGATTTCTCCCTTGACCCTTTTTGCCGCGTGGTAGACTGCAGGCTGCTTTCAGCTCTGCTCTGTAAAGCCTCAGATCACTTGTGTTTTGTTTGGCTTTCCTGCTGTGGCAGAGACCATGGCCAGTCAGAGGAGCCAAGGATGGAAATTCTGTAAATGTCTGATGTCCCAAACGTGTGTGGTTTGGCTCGGCACCTGTAATTGATCTCTTCCTCATCTTCCTTCCTCGCTGTCTTACAAGCCCTCTTACGTCATCGGTTTCTTGTGTGTGTTGCTGCAGTTGGCAGGATAAATGGGCCAGATAAATATTTCAGTTCTTTGTTAATGCCTTGGCACAGGAGTCGTGCAGAGGTGGTGGATTTCCCATCACTTGTGTTAAGGTGGCATGCCTGGCTTCTAAAAACTATGCTGCATTTAGCCTGAAGTTACAGGCTTGTAGAGACTCTTCAGTAGAATGTTACAGCCGGTGTGTTACACAGGAGGGGACAGTAAGGAAGTCTTCTGCCACGCTGAAATCTTATCATTTGTGTGACAGGTGGATTGGATAGAGTTGGAATTAATTTGGTATCTTTGATAAAGGTAATTCTGTGTAGCTATAAAATCACGTGTGGTCAGACTGGGAGGGACAGGATGTTATGAAAATATTTGTATTTAAATATTACATGAAAATATTTGTATTTAAAAATCGTTACTTGATAATCCCTTGGATTGGACCTTTCAGTGTTTGCCTTGTTCCAAGGGGTTCTTTGCTCAGGTACTCAATGTTTATAAGAGGTCTCCTGCAATTCCTTCCCAAGTGAACACAATCTGGTGTCTTGAATTTATTTTAAGGAAACAGTTTGTTGTAGTCTACATCTCTGTAAAGGCTTGTGTCAGGAGATAGTGATGCTTCACATGTCTTAGTTGAGTCTTGAAATTGTTAATGTTTATGTAGCTCCAACTCTGATGATCAGTTTGTCCCTTTCCTCAGACCATACTCACTTTTAGGAGGGATCAAATTGCTTGTGCTGTAATTAATTTCACCTCCAAATACGTTAAGAAATTTTGTACCTCACATCATGAATTTTTTAATGGATTAAATAAATTTCCTAACCAGAAAATTTCCTAACAGACTAAATAGAAAGGTCTTAACATTTAGGAATACCTGTAGGGTTTAACTGTTCTCATGCTTTTACTGCAAGTTGCCTATTTTTCAGGCTCTGAGCTGAAATAGGTTGTGACCAGAAGGTATGTTGGACTGCAATGCTGTTTAGATAAGTGCTCTTGTACAAGCTAGGGAATATTTTGGAGGTATACATTGGAGACCGAAGTGCTTCTGCTACTGAGATGGTCCCAGGTTTCCTGGAGAGCAGGTTTGCCCTTGTGAAGAAGGGTGATTTGCAAGTGAGGGGACCCTGTGACATCAGTGGCTGAGCATTGTGCCATGACAGTGTTGTCCCACTGCAGTGGTAAAACAGTGTGCCAGTTGGATTCACTTTTTTCCTTTAAAAATGTCTTCATGTACAAATGAACTTCACAAAAACAACCCACAAAACAATCCCTTCTTGCACTGAAACTCTGAGATAGATGTATCTGAGAACAAATGCTTGACAATACAAGTTTCATAGGACTTTCCTCTGTTTTCAGCAGCTTGTGCTGGGTATTTCATGTCCAAAAAAAAAACAACCACTGTATATAAAGAATGAAATAGTGTTTACTTGTTGATGTCTTTGATTTTCTTTGGAAAACCTTGAAGTCCACACACCTGGAAATGTTGCTGCAGGTGGGTCACCGGAGGTGACAGCATGTGTGCGGGCAGGTCTGCCTGTGAGGTAGGGTCAGCTTGCCCAGGAGACTCCGCTTCTTTTGTGTGTTCAGGGTTACCACCCTGTCTTCTCTGTAGTGGGCGTGACCCCACAGATACAGAGAGAGAGGCCTCACACAGCCCAGGCACAATCAAGTTATGGCCCTAGAAAAGGCAGTCTTTCAGATTCTCAGCAGATGGGCTTTGCTTGAGGTTCCAGTGTGCTTCTGTTAAGTTCCTAAAAAAAACAAGTGTCCTGGGTGGGTTGCACCTCCTCATCCAAGCGTTAGAGGGGCCTGAATGCTTGGGCACAGTTTAGGGGGAAAAAAAGAAAACTCAAGGGCTCTCTTACCCCACGTGTGACATAGTTGGGATTTAGAACAAAGCTGTTCTAATTATGTTTTTCCTCCTTCTGCTTCCCTCCTTTTCTTTTACCTTAGCATGCTTTAGTCAAGCATGAGCTCTTGAGTAATGTTTTGACTTGTATAAGCAATATATAAGTTGTGGGGTAATCGAGCCACATTGTGGTAATATGTGATGGTTCTGGATACTATATGTTTGACACATTTTTTTGGGTAGGTCTTTTGTAGTTTTGCTTTTGTTTCCAGTGTTCAGAATATTAAAACAGGTAAAGGAATAAATGAAGAGACAAAGACATAGGGAAAAATAAACCCCAAACCTTGTATATAAGATATAGGGGACCCAAAACTTCCTCACATTTTTCCATATTGAGCAGAAGATGATGTGATTGACTCCATAGGGTAGAATTTTTTTGTGGTGGAGGGAAGCCTTTTGCAGCAGGTCTTCCGTACTTCTACATGTATAAGGGTGGTAGAGACATACTCCCACCTGCTAACTTGCCTTCCTGCCAAATTCTTGTTCATTTTAACAATTCTATTCTCCACTCCCACCCCCCCAAGCTTTAGATGCCTTCACTGCCAAAGCACCCACATGTCATGTTTCCAGTCAATTCCCAAATTTGCCATCACCAGCGCTCTTGGTTTTTGGCATCTAGTTGAATACCATGTTACTTAAAGATCAAGGTGGGAACCTGGAACTGAGTTCCCAAAGCTGTTGTGTGAAATTAAACTTTCACACCTGTTTGAATTCAAGTGAGGTGTTTGGGGTGGGGAGTTGGTGAGGAGGGGAGGACCGGCTGCTCATGAACTCCAGGGTGATGCAGGTACCATCTGGCAGCATCCACCTGGCTGCTCCAGACTGCCTTTTCTTTCAAGAGGATGAAACTGGGAGTTACTGGTCAGACTCCAGTTGACTTTCTGGTTAACCAAGCAGGGGGGATGTTTTCTGCCTGGAGAGCAAGGACCTGCTTTTCCCTTGGGGGATAAGAAGGGAGGGAGGGATGATGATGTGGGTCTGTTGGGATGCTTCCTGAGCCATACCCAGTGTCCTGCACCAGCGCTCCATTTACCCTTCCCCTGTGCTGTTCCTCCAGCCCAACCAAGGACATTGTTAGCCGATGACTCCCTGATGAACTAACGCTGCACCACTTCTGTCTCCTTACTGCCAGAGCAGAAGGCTGAGGTGGCTTGCATCACTGTGTGAGAGTTTAAGCAGTGTCTGTCTGTCTGTCTTGGATGTTTTCCTCTGTGGGTGGGTTTTTTGTTGTTTTTATTTTCTAAATGCTTCCACCATCCCTCTGCTTGGGGACGTTTGGGCTCTGTGTTACCACTTACCCTGCTGTTTTGAGGTGTGATTTCCGAGCTTTCTCCCTACTATACCCCAGGCAGGCTGGAGTGTCCTTGAACCTGCCCTCCCCTTTCTAAAGCAAAGAATGAGAAGCCTCTAAGCAGCTTAAGTGTCGGCTGCTTCGCAGCTGACAGGAAACCGATCTGCCGCTTGGCCCCGCGCGGTGCAGCCTGACTTGCCAGTGGCATGTGCTGGGGCTGTGTGAGCCTTGTGAGGGCTGGGGGTACATGCCATGGGCCCCCTCTGCACCCCAGCGAGGTAGAGTTCGGCGTGGACCTGGTTGGAGATCACTGTCTGTCCTAAAACGTTGTGGCCGTTTCCCACAGCTGTCTGCCCTGTCAAAACAGCGACTCAT
Organism: Gallinula chloropus; assembly: GCF_964237585.1. NCBI lineage: Eukaryota > Metazoa > Chordata > Aves > Gruiformes > Rallidae > Gallinula > Gallinula chloropus. The sequence continues at coordinate 127,931,212 of NC_140085.1, read as the reverse complement.
CTCAGGGCTAAAGGTTGATGACAACTGTTGCTAACTTGAGATGATGGATGTTGGAAAAACTAATTAGTGATCACTTGTAGCCTAGTTTCTTTCCAGGCTCTGAAGAGCTTTGCTGAGGAGCACCAATGTTAGCATCTTCTTTCTTTTTAATTGAAGTAGGGATGTATTTTCAGTGGACCGCTTCTGAGGAGAGAGGCAGGGTAAATTAACAGGCAACACTTGAATTCAATTGCATGGGATTCCTGTGTGATCTCCAAAGGGTGGCAGGGCTCTTTTTGCTTAAGAGAGGGAAATGTCAGATAACCTGGTGAAATCATCAAATGAGATGCCTTGTGATACAGCTGGGAGCTCATTGGCTGTGCTCTGCAACAGGAGACGTTCTCTGCAGTTGGGAAGAAAAAAGAGGAGTGTTAAAAGAGTATTCTGGTAACATTACTTTGGCTTATTCAATTGCTGATGACAAGACAATGTGTTTCCACTTTGGTCCACGCTGCTAAAGTGTAATATAATTATTTGTATTAGACACCGGCCACCTGTTAATATCGTTCTTGTAAAGGTCATTGTGTGGTGCCTCGCTGTCTGAATTTAACGGCCCTGTATCAGGTTTGTTGGTCACTCTTTTGTGTGACACGGGACAAGTGTTTGTGGGGAAAGAATGTGAACCCGATACCCGGGAGGGTGGCCTGGGGAGAGGGGAGGACGGGGGAGAGGGGAGGACGGGACCAGGGTCAGGCTCTGCTGCTCTATTGTTGGCCCACCGTCCGGGGCTGGGAAACAAGCAGCTTCCTTCTGACGGGCCTTCATCTAACGTAGCACTTGTTTGCAGCAAAAATAAATGGCAGCAGTTTCCCAAGGGAAGCAGACTGATGTCTGTAAACCCTAACTTTTTGGCGCCCCTGGATGTGCCAGGGGGGCCACGGTGTTCCTGACCTGGGCTGTAAGGGAGGGGAGGGGGTGCGGTGCGTCTGGCTGGCCTGCTAATGCCATGAAAAGAAACTGAGGTGGTGATAATGTAATTGTGCCTGGTGACAACGGGTAGATGCTTGATAAGTTATTTTTAAACATATGGTGTTGGCAGTTAACCTTAATCCCGGTGTTGGATTCGTTTATTAGTGTCTGTACAATGACCTGAAAACGCAAAGCGCTGTATCACTGAGAAACCTTGGCCTTGCTATCCTACAACTTTTAATTAATTTTGCTGAATGTAAGGGTGGTGTGTGTTTAACTTGAATTTTCACTCTTCCCACCTGACCCAGCATTAGCTTTTTGGGAGAGGTGGGGGGACGGGTGGGATTTGCAGATGAACTTCTGCATCAGTATTCGGTGAACGGAGCAAATGCAAGCGAGTGCTGCTGCAGGGGCTCAGATGAATGACTTTGTTTTCAAATTTCCAGAAAATGAAAGCTTCAGCTGCCAAAAGAACAAAACAAAGCACCTGGTTTGCCACATGGTGTAGGACATTCCAGCACTTGCAAAGAGGGAGGGTTGGCTTTAAGCCATCTATATTCCAGCATCATTAGTAACTGCTACTAACTGTTGGATTGAATTGCTGGCTGAGAAAGAGCAAGGGCTTTTAGAGTCTCCTCTGCAATTGAAAATATTCATATGAAGAACTCCATTACTGCCAATTTTATAAGGAATAAGGATCTCACTTTTATCAGTTGCATATTTATTGGTTCAAACCATTTGAGCTTCATTATGCATATGTGGATAGCTCGTTGTGTTTGTTTGAAATGGGTCATTAGGGTTTTCAAGCATTCTGGCTTTATAGAAATCTAATTGATTATTTCTGCCATGAAAGAGTTAATGAAGGATCACTCGTGGCTTTTAATTTTCACCTAATTAAAAAGAACGGCTGGTTTTTGCCTTGGCACTCACAGCTAAAAGCACCAAATACAGGAAAATTTTTTTTTTTCCTGTGTGAGTTGAAGGGTGAGGAGGAGGAGGAGGGGGAAAAGTTACATGTAAATCATTTAGCCATTAACCTAATGTGGTGGATTTATAAATCCTATTACTATAAGCCCTTTTCATTTCCACTGAGGCCTGACGTGTGCTTGATCCTGCTAATGTAAAATTCATTCTGTCTAAGTGATTACTGAAGTAAGACACTTTTAGTCAATTTTAATCAGATTGTGTGAAACTTGCTTGAACACTAATGTTAAGTAAGACATGGACACAGTTTGGCCATGTCTTAATTAGCCTTACAAATCAGTTAGACTAGGAATCAATCAGTGAGCCAAGTCTATGAACCTTTTGACACCTAATGCTTTCTGTGGGGGGAAAATCTATGCTGAGGTCTGAAAATACGGGGCTTGGAAGCAAGATTAAGATTGTAATTTGGGGTTCTTGTTGTATGGTATGCTTGGCAGTCCCTCACAGTGTGCAGGTCCTTTACGATTCAGCCCTCATCGGAGTGTCAGAGTTGAGGCCAGCGGGGTGCTTCCCGTAGCCCATCATAAATTCCCGTCTCCCCAGCAGGAGCAGCAATTGGAGTATTTTTCTGAAGCTGCTCCTGCTCCAAGATACATCTGTTATTTTGGCAGGGGGGTGGGGAGGGACAGTTTGTCTTAGAGCATTGTAACCACCTCCTTCCAAGCGATCCCTGGGAACTACTGACTTGGATTCATGGGACGTCTGCACTTCTTGGGCATAGCTGTCCCTGTTTTCTCCATGGGAGACATCAGTATGGTTTTGAAGACATTACCAGCCAGTAACTTTACTGTTGCATTACCTAGAATTTCCGTATTGGTAACAACTTCTGGTATTTTAATGTACAAACCATTTCCTTTTGTTACCAAGTTGCTTGGGGAACTTGTCATGTCCATGAAGGATCCCACAGAAGTCTTTGTTGGTCATTTTCTTTCTTCCTGTTGTATATGCTGCAGCACGGTGAAAAGCTTTAGGAAAAAAGGATGCTTGCAGAATATGGAAATAGAGATACCAGAGGCAGTTTGTGTTCTCTCAAAGTAGACAACATCTTTCCCTGAAGTCCCAACTGCATGTGTGCTGTGGGAGTGCTGGGGGCCTGACCCCATAACCCGGTGGAAGACTGGCTTAGACTTGAGGTTTTGTTCTGCCCTTGTAGCAAAATTTACCTGCACGATGATCTTGGTTTTTAAGCTTGAAAATAAAACCACCAGCAGCATCAGCAAACCCTTTTCAAAAGTCATTCTGGAAGGCTGTATGCTACAGGCTAAGTTGTTTTTGTTGCTCCACTTCCAGGCAATTTAAATATCTTTTCTCCTCTATGTAACCTGTGAAATTACCTCTCTCTGTTAGGGTGAGTGTACCTCATTTAGTCAGATGTTGCGTAGCTGATGATATGACTGCAAGCACATGTGGGGAACGTGTTTTCTGCTTGATCCAAATGCCTCTTTGTCTTTGGTTTTCCCTTCAGTAGGGTTCCTGTTGGTCTGCCAGGTGTGCCTTTTTGAATGAAAATGAGAAACTTCTCTAGCATAGAACTCTTGCAGTGTGGTTGGGATGAGGCTCACTTGAAAAGCTTGGAGATTAGATGTTAATTACCTTTCTCTTCTACTGGATAATCTTCTGTACTTTAACTAAATAAGGATAATCTTCTATACTTTAATCAAATAAATATTCAAATACTTTGAATTTGCCATATTTCAGCTTTGTTGTGGTTTTCTGATGGATTGTAGCAGAGCAACTGCTCCTGAAAAGGGAGAACTGTAGCAGAGAAGTCTCAGTTGTTCAGGTGGATGGGATTTCTGATCCATTATAGGCATGTAATTAAAAGTGGTTGATCTGAATAACTGTATAGTGATGGGCTAGTTGATGAATTGCCAAGGTTCACTTTGGCCTTTTTTTTTTTTTTCCTTCTCCTTTAGGATTGTAGCTACCAGTATCATAAGATTGTAAGTTTGAGAAAGATGCAATGAAGTCCATTCTAGATAATATTTTAGGGTAACTTTTTTGTTGATCTTAGTCAGATTGTGGTTGGTTCTTTACTTTGATTATTAAACCCTGTGTCTTCCTATAAGCACTTGTGCGTATATATGGTCAAAATAAATGTCTAGGTTGATAAACATAAAGGACACCAGGATACCCTGCCTCAGAAAAGAACATGACCTGTAGAAGAGAACAGATGTCTCTTATCAGCCATATTGCATGTATATTTCCTGGGAAAATCCTTTCACATCTCTTGTTTTGCAGCTCATTGGGGCATACTAAAATTATTGTTACCTATGTCAGAAAGCAGCAATATCTCTTCTGTCTCCTGGAGGTTGTTAGGCAGGTGTTGTTTGGGTGGGTGGGTAGGTGGGCTTTTTCCTGGCAGATTAAATATATTTTTAATAAGTTAAAATTTTGGTATTTGTGAGGTTGTTCTGGGCACTTCTGTCTCTAAAGGGATTGTGTATGGGCTTTTTTCATGGTGTTTGTGTCATTTTAATGGTAAGGCTGTTAGATTTTAGTTGGTTTTGTTTACTGAAGCACAGGAGGCTGCATCTGAATGTCGGGAAACATGTTTTTACTGTGAGAGTGGCCGAGCCCAGGCATAGGTTGCTCAGGGAGGTTGTGGAGTCTCATCCCTGGAGAAGTTCAAAAGCTGTCCAGACAAGGTCCTGGGCAGCCTGCTCTAGGTGATCCTGCCTGATCTGGCATGTGATTGTACCAGATGATCTTCAGAGGTACCTTCCAACCTCAATTGGTCTGTGATTCTGTGATTGTGGGGGTTTGGTTTGGGGTTGTTTGTTTGTTCAATCCAAGTCTTAGAATACCATAAAATTCCTACAGGGATTTCTGTTCTCATACTGTTCCCCTGTCTTTCCTTCTGCCTTGGGCCTTGGTTGGTTTATTTCAGGTACCTGTAGTAATCTGAAGGCATTAAAAAGAAGCTTAGCAACACTTGTATTTACAATAGCAGTGGATGAAATCAAGCCACTGTCGACCAGTGCTTGTGGTTGGATTAGTATGTTGGCACTGAAACTTCTCCAAGGGCCCTGCAGGTCTCATTTCAGATATAATTCTAATGAGGATATTGAATGACTGGTGTGACAATAATGTAAATTAGTGCTGGTGCCTTCTCTTTAAACTGAAAAGTAAGAGCAAGAGAGAGCTTTGAAAGAAGGCTTCGTTGGCATATGAGTGAAAGCTGAGCTTTTTATTAATGATTCAAATTCCTGTAATAAGTAGTAGGAAAGCTTGTTAGCTGTGTTTTTAGATTAAACAAAACCTTTAGGTTGTGATGTTCTTTCTTTAACAGAATTTGTGGGATGAAGAATTTCAATGAAAATTTCCAAAGTCAAAGATTGATTGAGTTTAAGTATGTAGCATGAAATCAATCCTGTCAGATTGTAGGGAAATAAGTGAGAGATTTATAAACATTGTTAATGTTTTAGAAATCTAGTTTTGTGCAAATGTGTTTTGAATTCTTTACAAATGAGATAACAGTAGGTCTAAATGACAAATTAAGGATTTAAAAAATAATCAGCATGCCTCTCTTGCAGTAATGGATTTATGGAGGTAGCATGCTTTAGTTGCATTTGTAATTAAGGTTTTTCCATCATCAGAATAGAAATGTATTCCTGTTGAGCAGTATCATTTTAGGTGAATTATGTGGATTGAATGAGTGGCAAAACTCCACTACTTTAATCTGATACATGGCTAAAAGTCAGTTCTTGGATTGGATTCCTAGAGGGTCACGTAGAAAGGTTAAATACATTTGTTTGTTTTCCTAGTCTTCATGTTTCCATATTCTTTACAATTAACAAACAAACCCATATCCTGTGGTATTATACAGTGACAGCTTAACAACTTGGCTTCGTTACTAATGAAGCCGTAACTGCTATTAATTTCACAACTCTAAATACTGAAATGGGTGGGCTGTACGTGGAGTGCTTAACGACAGCCTAATGCATAAAAGTAACTTCTGAAACTGTCATTTCTTTGCATGAGTTCATAGTCCTGAAAAATTAAACTGGATGCTTTGATAAGCCTCTAACTTTGTTCTGTGTTTAGAAACAGAGCAAGGGTCCCTGGTTCTGAGACACGCTACAAGTGGTATTAAAAAAGGTCCTAGACTGCAATTTCAGGTAATTGACCCAATTGACCAGTAACTGCTGAAGTCTTAAAGGCTGATAATAATAAGGTGGGGCCCTTTCAGGGATTTGCTTTTGCACGAAGCTCAGCTTCTCTCACATGGAGTACTCACAAAATTGTGTCCTGGAGCATGTTTCTGTTTCTGCAGGAGCTCTGTGACACCAAATATGGTTCCATCCTTGGCTCCTTTTAGTGTCTGCAGCACATATATTATTGTGGATGTCTGGGGATAGGCAACAGTGTCCACTGACATGGGCTCTTTTTTCCTGTATGTCCTTGTAAGAAAAATTCTGGAAGGTAAAGTCGCCCCAACACACCCTATAGTTCCTATTCCTGACTTAAAGTTACAGGCCCTATTTAACGAGCAATTTAGAACTGTTAACTAGTAATTTTCTTTTGTAGTTAGTTTAAAAATAGCTAAAACCCTTAAATGAGCTTTTTTATTATTATTATTTCTATATTGAGAGTAACTGCATGGCAGAAATTAGCCATACATCTTACAATCATCTAGTAGGCCATTACATTTTATTTCTGACATGCATTGTCAGAGCGGGGAGGTGTTCTAATTTAAAGGTGGCATTGGGCCATTCAGAGTGTCTGTCCATATGGAGATCATGTCTTCTGTCAGGTTTGGCTTTGAGTCTTAGATAAAGTTGCACGTACTAGGTTCCCTTAGTTGAGGGGTTGAGCGTATTTTTACGTGACTTGATTCTTAAAATGGTGCCTGTAGAATGAACACAGTCTAAGCTATTTACTTGTAACAGTAGCTGAGTTTGGAAGGCCCCCCTTGAGATTGAGTTCAATCCTCCCTGCTTAACTGCAGCAGGTTGGGCAGGACCATGAGGGTTTGATTATCTCCAAGTCTGGAAACTCTTTGGGCAACCTGCAGTCCATACAGTAAAGCTGCCTTTGCTTGTATTTAAACAGCTCAAGACTTCATATTTCAAGTAATTTATTTTTTTAATTATTCAATTTATGTCCATAGTAGCTTGGGCAGCAATGAGGAGTCTGACACACCTATCTGTACTCTCACCCATTGGAGAGAGAGAGGGATATATATATATATAGACAGTTATAAGTCCTTCCCCCAAGCCTTCTCTTCTCCAGGCTGAACAGTCTCAAGTCTCTCAGCCTCTCTTCACATGACAGATGCTCCAGGCATCTGTATTTATGTGTGTGGTCCTGTGTTGGACTTGTTCCAGTATGTGCAGGTCTTCCTCATGCTGGGGAGCTCAGCTGAACGTAGCACTCCATCTGCCTCAGCAGGGCCACATAAAGCAGGAAGGACTGCCTCCTTGAGAGCTGCTGGCAGTGCTCTGTCTCATGCAGCCCGGGGTGCCCATGCTGGTTTGGCTGGGATAGAGTTAATTTTCTCCTTAGCAGATGGTATGGGGCTGTGTTTTGGATTGGTGCTGAAAACAGCGTTGCTGACACAGGGGTGATTCCCTTACCAATGAATGGTGCTCACACAGAGCCAAGGCCTTTGCTGCTTCTCACCCCACCCCACCAACGAGGAGGCTGGGGTTGCACAAGGAGTTGGGAGGGGACACCGCTGGGTCAGTTGACCCCAACTGACCAAAGGGACATTCCATACTGTGTGATGTCATGCCCAGCATATAAAGCTGGGGGAGGAAGAAGGAGGGGTGTTCAAAGTGTTGGAGTTTGTCTTCCCAAGACACCATTAAGCTTGAAGAAGCCCTGCTTTCCTGGAGCTCCAGAAAAAACACCTGCCTGGAGATGGGAAGTGGTGAAATAACTGCCTGTTTTGTTTTGCTTGTGCATGTGACTTTTGCTTTACCTATTAAACTGTCTTTATCTCAACCTCAAAAGTGAGGAGTTTTCTCACTTTTACTCTTCTGATCCTCTCCCCCATCCCAGTGAGGGGGGAACTTAAACCATGACAGTGAGCTTTGCCACAAGGGTACGTTGTTGGCTCATGGGCATCCTAGCATCTACTGTTTTCCAGCCAGTCTGTCTCAGAGTCCATGGGTTATTCATTCCCTGTTGCAGGATTTGTTATTTCTTTGTTGAACTTGAGATTCCTGTAGATCATGAGACCTCTCCAGCCTGTTGAGGTCCGTCCTAACAGTAGCACACTTAAACATCAGCTACTCCTCCCTGTTTTGTATTGTCTTCAGACTTGCTGACAGTGTGTTCTGCATCATCATCCATGTCATCAACAGCGACGCTAAACAGGACTAGACCCTGTATTGACCCCTTGGTGTGCATCTAGGAACTGGCCTTCCCTTGGACTTAGTGCCACTGATCGCTCCACTTTGAGTCCAGGAGTGCAACTGGTTTTCAGTCCGCTTCACATATTTCATCAGTTTATCTTTGAGGATGGTATGGGAGACATGAGTTGGAAGCCATACTGAAGGCAAGATAAACAACAGTCACTGCCCGCCCCCCTTGTCCAAGCCAGGCATTCCTCCCTTCACAGAAGGCTACCAGCCTGGTTAAGCATGATTTCCCCTTTGTAAATCCGCACCAAACACTGCCAAGCACCTTCTTGTGCTTTGTGTGTGTACAGAAAACAGTTGTTTTCACAATTAGTCGCCCCACCACCGTTTCCCAGAGCTTGAGGTGAGGCTGACCTTGGAATTTCCTCCTCCTTGAAGATAGATTTGACATTTGCTTTCTCCCAGTCCTTGAGGAGATCATCACCATATTTCCATGTTCCCTGTGAAGTCATGGCTGTGTAACCAGATTAGGCTTTTAATTCCTCTTCTTTGTTCCCCATGCCATGTGCATTAGTGTACAGGCATTTCAGAGAGTCACCCAGTCCTGCTGGCACCCTGAGAAAGTGAGAGCTTTCTCTGTAACACTGGCCAGTAGGCACACCTGTATTTACATGGATATGCTTGAAAAGCCCCCTTTTGACCACGTGCTGTTGATTGCAAGGTCCTTCCTGTTCACATTGTGCTCCAGCCTTTGCTTACCATCATGGTTTGCAACTTCCTCACGGACCTGCCCTCCTGCCCCCAGTCTTGGTTTAAAGCTTTCCTCACCAGGCTGGGCAGCCTGTTGGCACAGATCATTTTTCCCCACACAGTCAGATGGATCCTGCCTTGCCCAAGCAATACTTGGTCCTCAAAGGGAGGTTCATGAGCATCAAAACCAAAACCCTGCTGCCACTGCCGGCAGCGTAACCACTGAGGATGGATGAGTATTGTTTAACTTCGTAAAAACAACTGTCATGTTGTCTAAATGTATCTAATTTAATGAAACAAAATTATATGCTTTATGAAAATCTTGCATGACATTTAAGAAATTAGGTAAGAGAACTTTCTTTGGAGGGTAATTAGAGGCTAAAATACTTTTCTGAATTTGAATAGACGTTGCTTTGATAGACAACCACTTAGTCGTGATGAAAGAACAGTTCAGTTTTAAAGCAGTTCAAACCACTTAGATTTTTTTGATGGACACAACGTTCACACACATTCTGTTCATTACCAAGCCTAGCACGTCCTCTCATAAAATTTCAGGATCATTTTCAGTGAATACTCTTGTATCAAGCCAGAGGTTGCCTTGCTCTGTTCAGTTACACCTACTGCAAAACGCCCGTGGCTCTTCAAGAAGGCGGCTGGGTTTTTCAATAGCAATCCTTTCTCATTTCAGGATATTTGTCAGGTAGCAAAGTGTTCCCTGCATCTCTTTTCCTCTTTAGCACTTGCTTGTCTTCCCCCAGCACCTCCCTTTTCTCCAAGTTGTGAAAACATGCTGACCAGGAAAATCTCAGGAAAGTAATCCAGGTTCCTTTCCTACCTACTCTCTGTTCTCCTTCATTGCCTTAAGGAGCCTTTCATACAGCACACTTTTCTTTCTGTAATGAAATTTTCCATAACAGTTTGAGGATAAGAGAGGAGCACCTTATGGAGTTGTAAGCCATGTTTTCTCCAAAAAAAAAAGAGGGGTGTGTGGTTAATTCTCAAATAATTTGTTAGCATCTTGGACAGTGCAGCAAGTTTATCCCTTGCTTAAAAATGAATTTCAGTCTTTAGAATAATAGCTTTATTTATCTTTCTGGCTTACAGAAAATACCTACCTTGTTGAAATTAGTCTTCACTATTAATTCTGAGACCTGTTTTCCCTGATTTCTCTTGGACTTCTGGTTTTATGTCTAGGAGAGTAACTTATCTGTGAGATGAGGCAGTCTTACATGCTTATCACCTCAAGATTGAGGGACAATTTACATATTTGAAGGATTATTTCATACAGTTCAATTTAAACCTGATGTGGAGGATGGTATGGATATTCTATCCTACTCAGGAATAGACTTTGCTGTTATTTGGAGGAAAACCTCTGTGCTCTGGTTTGAATCTTGACTGGATTCTAACTTGTCTCAGCAAACAGGAAACTTTGGGTTTCAAGTAATTAATTATTTACTGTTCTTGTCACTTTATTTTTTTCTAGTGAAAGACTGATTCTCTATTGCTGAATGTGTTAAACCAGTTCAATTTGGGAAACAAAGCAAAATAAACCTTTCCTGTCTAAATGTTTGTTCATTTCACTGAAACAAATGCTGCTTTTTTCTTCAAGGAGGATATACTTGTCTGTATGCATTTAAATGTTGAATAACTTAACACATGTTTTGGTTTTATTAGGAAATAGTAAGTGATGCTTGTCGTGTTCTTGCTTATTAGAAGTGTTTTTACTTGTGTTTTCTGATATGGTTACCTTTTGATGTAGTTGCAGTGTACTTGAAATGCACAAAAGGTTTTCTTATTAAGCAAAGCTACCTTTGCATCTTTAAAGTTAAGTACAAAATGTTCATCAAGCATAGATTTATTTAATGGATTTAAATAAAAAATATTCATAAGACTTAATGAGCTGAAATTGGTTTGAGTACCATGGTGTTCAAGGGGGTTTAGGTGTTGTGAGTCTTGGTTTTTTTGTGGAGTGAAACAGGGAAAAATTTCCCTGCTTTTTCATTTGTTTGAGGTTTTCAGTTTTAAATGAGTTAATCAGAAAGAAAATAATTGAGTGGGTGGGCTGACTCTTGGAGCTGCCACCAGTTCTGGTGTCTTGGATTTTCTGGAAGGAGCATTCCTGACTGGAGGGTTAGGTGGATGCCCTAGGGATGCCTGTCACAGCTGATTACCCACATGGATGTTACCATCTTACTACTGCTGGGAACACAAAGTGGGGTCAGAACTGGATTAGTCACCTCTGCACTCAAGCATGTGATTTCTCCATTTCCAAGATTTCAAATTAACTTTATGGCAGAAGTTTTTGGGTGAGGGTGTTTTGGTTGGTTGGGTTTTTTTAACTTTTGTGCAAAGCAGTAGGATTATGTTTTATTGCTCTTTCTTTCATCCTGTTACCAAAATAAACTTTGCTTTAGTATAGTATGGTTCATAATACACTGCATAGTATAAACAATAATTGTACAGCTTGGTAAGGAATTAGCTCTGGTTTTCCTGTTATCTTCAACAAAATTTACCATTAATACCTGAAATACCGTAGAATTTTTGAGATATAATTGCTTCTGACACAAAGGGAACATTGTCTTCAAGTTGTAACGTGATTCACGTCATGGTCTTCAGTGTTTTACTGTCATCTTTGCATTCCTTGTCAGAATGTGACACAAGTACACATGACTTCTTGTTTTCAGCAATTTCTATTGCTGCCTCTTTTGTGTATTCTCTTTTGTGAGGCAGAAGATCCTACCTTTTGTTGGCACATAAACATGTATCACTGGATCTCTGTGTACGCTGTTTCAGCCCTTGGAACCGTTCTCCCTTTGGTTTAGGTGCACCATCCAATTCTGGTTTTATACAACAGCATCTATCAAACTTGTGTTTATTGTTGTGGACAGTTAATTTTGGTGTTTCTAAAGAAAAAAAAATCTAGAAGGGAAAACTTTGGTCACGATGGGGGGTATTTCTGATGGTTTTAACACTTCCTAAGAGTGTGGTATTTTGGGAAGTATAACTTCGTGTTGTTTGTGAAACAAATACTCATCAAAAGCTCTTTGAAACAAACATTTAACTAATTGAATCTGGTCACTCAACCTTCTCTAAATCAAGTCCTGTGTCCTAGTGAAAAAGCCTTGGTCAGGTTGGTCAGTCAGGACCTGTCTTTGATGAACCCTTGGGCTGACTGGGCCTGGTCCTGGTTGTCCCATACATGTGCCATGCGATGGCACTCCGGGTGATCTGTGCCATAACCTTCCCCAGCACCAAGGTCACACTGACAGGCCTGTAGTTCCCCAGATCCTCCCTCCTTCTGGCCCTTCCTGTGGTTGGGCATCACAGTTCCTAACCTCCAGTCAGCTGGGACCTCACCAGTTAGCCTGAGCTGCTGATCAGTGATGGGAAGCAGCTTGGGGAGCACTTCTGCTCGGCGCTTGGGTAGATCCCATCTGGCTCCATAAAGTGAGGCGTGTCGAAATGCCGCAGCAGGTCGCTAACCATTTCCCCTTGGATTATGGGGGCTTCATTCTGCTCCCCATCCCTGTCTTCCAACTCAGAGACCTGGGCACCTGGAGAACGATTGGTCTTGCTTTTAATGACTGAGACAGAAGGCGGCACTGAGTGTCTTAGTCTTTTCCTCATCCTTTGTTGCTAAATGGTGGCGATGCTCTGCTCCTTGTGGCAAACATGGCTTCCATCTTACTCTGGCTTCTGGCATCTGTGCCTCTTTGTCCAACGATAGAAACCTGGCTTGAAAACCCTCCTTAGCAAAGTCTTTTCGCAGCATTTTGTGGCTGTGCTTTATCACTGCCAGAGGCTGCTTACCGCAAAACGCTAGCGAAGTTAATTAATGGGTTGTGCAAGTACAGAGGTTCAGAAGTAAATACTTCAGTAGCTTAGTGAGGGGCTTTACACACTGGGACACAGTTCTTGCTGCCTGATTGTTCCTCTGTGGCATGGGAAGGACTAGCTAGTAAGAATTACTAAAGCTGATGACAGAACTAGTTTCTTACTGTATAGTTCCACAAGCCTGCAGCTGAGATGGAAGCAAATACCAAGTAGATACTAGATAACTTCATACTAGATAACTTCAGGTACGGTTTTTGCCAAGGCCCTGAGTGCTGGGTTTTCTACCAGTGCAAAAGTGAGGGCATAAATGATGGAGGGTGGGGCATGCATCTTTGGTGAACTATTTTTGTGGTCAGTCTGGTCGGTCTTGTCAGTCTGGTGTTTAAGTCTCCCTTTCTGCTCCTTGACATCTGTGGCCTCAGGTGTCTCCAGAAAATTTGTGTGTCTTCAGGAAAAAAATCTTTGCATCAGTGTGTTAGTTTTGTGCCCCATCCCATTGGCTCTCAACTCTGGTATCTCAGCTTCTTTTCACATAAGCATCCTCTTGTCGGCAGGTCCTCTGGTGGTTTTAAAATAAGGCATGTTTAAAAATATTTCAAGTAATGGATAACCCCAAAGCTGTTGCTTGTATATTTATTTGATTTTAATCATTCCCTTTCTTAAGTCGTGTCCTCATTTAAGTAATTAGTGAGTTGGAGTAGAATTAGGACAGGGCATTTTGCGGTTTGACGATTGCCTGCCTGCAGTTGCCATCTTCCAGCTTATGTTGACAGGCAGTTCCTGGGTGAGAGGCTGCGTGCTGTGGCCTTACTTTTACAAGGAAAAAAAAGTTTAAAAAAGAATTCCACAGACGTTTGCTGTGCTGAGAAGTTCACAGGGTTTTAGCAGTACGTGTTTGCTGGGGGGTGGGGCGCAGGGAGGGGGTGGGGGGGTACGGCTGTACAGATGGGTTGCCAGGCAATTAATGCTGCCTACTTGGATTGCCTGCGATAGGAGACAATCCAGACTCTCATGAGCAGCGCGGTGGTGTTTGCAAAAGGAAACTACCCAGTAACAATTTTCCTATTCTCTTCCTTCTGTCTTCCCAGCCTCACTATAAACCTCCCTTCCTTTGCCCTGTGTTTCTGAGAAACTGCTAATGATTGATATGATAGCAGTGCTGTCATTCTTTTGAAACCCCCCCCCAAAAAAAAAGAAGTCATTTTTATTCTAGGTATTTTAATAGAGTCCCATTAAGGATGTATTGCTGACTGAAATATTGGCATGAAGGGCTCTCACTGAGCTGAGCCCAGGAATTAAGAAGTCAGGAAATCGGCTGCTGCATTGCAAAAGAACCTTGTGTGACACAGTATCTCCTGATTGGGGGGATCATTACTGCTATTATGACTCGACTTGCGTAGGAATTTTAAATTTCATCTGAATGTCAGTAATAACCCTCTTAGCAAATTATCCTGAATAAAATCACGAAGGCATTTTATATAATAGGTGTTGAATTACTGGATAGATTTGCTAATTAAATACTCTTTGTTCTGCTGCAGTTGACATTACAGGGTAAGATCTTGAACAATTATTCTCAACAGCTGTACTTTGTTAAGGGAAAAATTAACTACAAAGTTTATTTTTTTTCCTACACTTGAAGTTGGCAGATTTTTGAAATGTGCTTGAAAAAAATTCCATCATCCAATTGGTAATGAGAAGATAAATATGCAGGTGTTGCTGTGAAATCAGATAACTACTGACTGTCTTATTAATGAATTTAGCAAGCCTTTATAACCTTCTGTTTTGTAGCTGTTGGCACTTCCAAGTGATCTCCTGTCAGAATGGGTGGCACTAGCACATGCCAGTCACTTGATGAAGCTAACTCGTCCCTGACCCTCTTGTTATTACCTACATCCACTCCTGTCCTGAGAGACAATGGAGAAATGGTCTTTGCACAGCCAGAGGATTTTAGTAGGGGGTAGTCCTATTTGAGGGGAGAAAAACCCCAAGTGTTCTCTTTCTGACTATTAATAGGTAGCATTATTTCAGAGAATGAAGTGGGAAATGCCAGAGATTATCAAGGGAAAAAATGGTAGGCTGCCTTTTCTTTTCCATGTAAACTCTTTGTTTCTCTATCCAATTTTTTAATTTTGTTTCAGGGACTCCCATGTGCTTCTGGAGTACTAAGGGAAAGGTGTAACCTTTCTCTGTAGGAGTTAGCTAATAAGTGAGAGAGCGGGAGGGTGGTGAATAAGCTGGATTTCTGGTTACTGCACATGAAATTTGATGTCATGTACCAGTGATATGTGTCTCTAAAATAATTTCAGAACTCCATGGAAGGGTGGTGGGGTGGTGCTGTCTGAATCACTAGGAGATCAATAGGAGTGGCATATCTTTTTTTAAGCTTCTGATTAAAATGGAATCAGGTGTGCCTGGGCATACACAGCCTGGAGTGAACCTACAGTTAAGACTTGCCATTTTCCTGTTTGCATAGAAGACTGAGGCCAGCTGAGCTTTTTGGGTCTTGGGACTTTAGAATTCAGACACCACACTGTGTGAGTCCCTAGTTTTCAGCATCAGTGGATGGTCTTTAAACCAACTGGATGTTTTGAACTTAACCTAGACAGAGTAAATCCATAGATATCCTTATGTGCCTGGGGATTAACACTGATAAGGACAATCACTGAGACTCAACTGTGTCAAACTTGTATCATGGTTTGGAACCTAACCTTTCCTTCAGTGCCTTGAAAGCACTTCATGTGGCCAACCATATCCTGGGGTGCATCAAGCATGGCATCGCCAGCCAGTCCAGGGAGGTGATTGTCCTGCTCTACACGGTGCTGGTGCAGCCTCACCTCAAGTACTGGGTGCAGTTTTGGGTGCCACAGTACAGGAGGGACACAAAACTACTGGAGGTTGTTCAGAGGAGGGCAGCGAAGATGGTGAAGGGTCTGGAGGGGAAGTCTTATGAGAAGAGGCTGAAGTCTCTTGGATTGTTCAGCCTGGAGGAAAGGAGGGTGAGGGGAGACCTCATTGTGGTCTGTGGCTTCCTGACGAGGGAGAGAGAAGGGGCAGGCACCAATCTCTTCTCTTTGGTGGCCAGTGACAGAACTCGAGGGAATGGCATGAAGCTGTGACAGGGGAGGTTTGGGCTGGATATTAGGAAAAGGCTCTTTACTGAGAGGGTGGTCAGGCATTGGAACAGGCTGCCCAGGGAAGGAGTCACAGCAGTGAGCTTGACTGGGCTCAAGAAGCGTCTGGACGATGTTCTCAGTCCCATGCTCTGACTTGTGGACTGAGGAGTTGGACTCTGTGATCCTCATGGGTCCCGTCCAGCTCAGGAGATTCTGTGATCATGTTTGCATAGTTCATGTCTTTGTACTTGGGGAGACTGAATCCCTCCTTAGGTGCAGTGATTTCGTCTTTGAAGACTGAAGGGGCTACACAATGTGTCTGAACAGAAATTACATTGAAACAGGGTATTAAATTTCCAGAGTCAAGCACTGGAAAACTAACAATTCCAGGGGAATATAGCTTTTTGTGCATAATTTAAAACAAACTGGAGACGTGTAGGGGAGCTCTGTGCTCTATTATTCATCACTGTGGTTGACTGAAGGTTGAGAAATATTAAAGAAACTTGCTGTTAATCTTGAAGGAAGGACAGTATTGCCATCCTGTTTGTGCAGCCATCTAGAGGTTGACCTATCAGACTGATCTATCATCGATGTAACAAGTGGTTCAGAGTAATCATCTTGAAGAAAACTAAAAGTCTAAATGTAGGAGGAGTAGCAGGACTAGCTTAAGAAGATCTGAGGTTCATACTGAGTGGGGATGGAAAGGACTGAAACCAGGGAGGTGGGACTAACCAGGTGGAATCTGAAGCTGTGTGCTGGAACACCAGGGTGCTGAGGAGAAGGAGATGGGGAATACAGGGGAAACACGGCCAGGTGGATGAAGGAACAGACCAGGTGTTGGTTCTCATGCAGCTGTGCAAACTTCACCAAGCCCTTTCTGGTGCTGCAGCTAGTCACTTCCATTCATGAAGCTAGTTTTAGTTTCTTTCTGTGCTACAGCCGTGTCTCCGGCTACAGGTGGTACACTCTTCCACCCCTCTCCACTGTGCTGACCAGTACTAGAGATGGAAGCAGTAGACTACTCATGTGAGGTCTCTATAGCTATTTGTAAGGCTTGGAAAATTGCTGTTCAGACCATTCAGGGAACTTGGGATGCACTCTTGGCTGAGGAGTAAACCAGATTTGCCCGCTGATTCAACATCTGTATCCTGTCTTCATCCCAGCCCTGTGTTCCAGGTCTGCTTTCCCGAAGGAGCTTGCTTTTCAGTGACCCATTTTGAGATCATTATGAGGATTATCAACCTTTTGACTAGGTTCTTGTTAAGTGAGCACCATCCAGGCTGTACTGAATAAGACAGGATGTTTTTGGGAAGAAAAAACTAATTACATCAAGAGATAAGATGATGGATATTAAGGATCCAACTGACCTAAATTACTGAGAGGCGCTTAATTCTGGCACTTCCTGATTAGGTTGTATTTGAGCATTTGATTCAGCCTTCTTTTTTCCCCTAAGGTAGAGTGTGTGTGTGCCCATGCAATTTTGAGATTTGTTTTAATCTTGTTTTAGGGGAGTTAATAATAGCATTAATACAAGGTCAGATGAGAATTTACTCATGTAATAGGAGTATTAAGGTGACTGTGTGTTGCCAGGAGAGAGGTGGTTTGCTTTGTTTTGAAAGGTGAGAGCATTTGGAGTTAGCAACCTAATGGATATGTTTGCATGTGTTAGCTTGTAATTATATCATACGCTAATCTTTGATTATTTTTTTATTTCAGATTTTGATGCATACCAAGGAGATGGTGCAAAAGGTAATGCTGAGCATTTTCATTAAACAACAACCCATAAAGAGCACACCTGGTGAAATTTTTTTATTCTAGGAGAACTGTAACCCAAACAGACCTGAAATCGCTTCTTAGGATGCCTGGTTTACAAATGTAATCCTTCCTAATGGATTATAGCTTTTTTCTTTTCCTAGCACAGATATGATCTGGCCCCTGCTTGAAGCCTATGTGTGACTGTTTCAAGCAAATTAGCAACAGTGCTAATTAGAGTTTACTCATAGACCTGTTACACCATGAGTTCCAGTGTTTTATTACGGTTTATTTTTTGGCATCCTTTAAACTCTGTCACAGGGTGGGTTTTTGACTATATTTGGAATTTAACACGGACATAGCCATGCTGCAGTTTTTACAGCTGCATTGATTTTCCACCACTGAAGACATCAGGTTTTCATTTTTTTCAAGTTAATACCATGTATTTGGGTGCATCTGCCTGTTTTTTTGGTGACACTTACCGGCGGTCACAATTTCTCTTTCCCCCTTTTCTCCTTGCTGTGACTTTCATACACACCTCGGGCTTTTCTACCTGCTTCAGTTTGTCTAGAGTTTGCTCTGTTATCCCAGAGTGTTGTGGCAGTCAGGCTGGTGTTTGAAGACAGTCCTTCCCAAGGGGAGGGCATTTGAGGCATTACAAGGGTCAGAATGAGAGATGGTATGAAGGGCAGGCTGTCACTTAGAGGAGAGGAATCAAGTACCTGTCTGTGTTCATCTCCGGCTGTAATTGTTCAGTAGTTCAGGCTGGGGATACAAAACTTCTGGGTCATAGTAGTTAGATCCTAATCCAAAAGGACAACCATGTCCCCTCAAAGATCTGCTGCCCAGGGGAGGACTAACACCGGTCATGGGATTACAGCAGAAGAAAAAAGACGTGAGTGGGAAGATGGAAATAGGAATCCACCTGCAATAACCTGAAAGGGTGTAAGAGCAGTTACTCATCTGGGCAGCACTGTGGTGTTCTCAGTTACTGTGTCCACTAGCCAATAGTTTCACTAGATTTGGTTGGAATAGAGTTTTATGTTTTTTGTGTGTTTTGTTTTTTTCCTGTCAATCCTGAATGATGACTTCTCAGTAGTATTTTGATGGCTACGAATGGGATACCATACCTGAGTGGAGTCTTATCTTTCAAGCACATTGGCTAAATGTCTGATCTGAATAGCCTGAGTTTGTCCAACAGTGTTTGAGTCTGAGTAACCTTCTTGTGTCTTAGCAGTCCAAAGTTATTTCTGATTAGAGTTCCTGTTGCGTCTCAAGATTTTGCTTGGTCACTGACTTATTTTTCCAGTGTTGTTTATTAAATTTTTCACTGCTTAACAGTATGTACACAGCTGAATAGCAGTTACTGTTTTAACACATCAGTAGTTTAGTTCGGTTTTCTCTTTAATTCAGATATGTCTTAATGAAACGTACAGGCTTCTCAATAAAAATTTACTTCACATTTTTTCTGCATTTCAAAATAGAATCAATTTCTGGTTTTAGTATTTAAGGGATAATATATGGACATTGATCCTTTTGAATCTTGAAAATGAGATGGGACTTTAAAAAGAGTAGTTGTGGTTTGTTTTTTTTAAAGCCGTTTGTTTCATTCAGATGAACCTTGAAGTGATTTATGGAGACACAGATTCCATCATGATAAACACTAATAGCACCAATTTGGATGAGGTCTTCAAGCTGGGGAACAAGGTAAGGAATTTTTTCTTTTTAAAGCTTTCCTACGTGTCTGTGTTGTAACACCAAATGGAGCAGATAGTATGAAGAGAGGGCTCTGTGGCATAACCAGAGAATAGGCTGAGAGACAGAGGAGTTTGACCATGTATGGAAGCTTTGGAGTAGTACAAGCTCACAGTGTCCTCTATTCGGGTGTAGCTACTCTGTGCATTTTTCAAAGTGCATTAAATTGAAATGAAACATTTAATTGCTTGAGCATTTTTACCAATCATAAGTTACTGAATACTTGGTATGGCAAAATGTAAGACACTATTCCTCCATATTACTTCCAATTTCAACATGAACACAGTTTTGATTTTAATGACTTTTGTTTTGACATGAGAGGTTTCAATTGCCTTATGGGGTTTTTTTAGTTGTGTACTATGTATCACACTCTCTGTGCCATCAGATTTCCAGAGGTAAATTGAAATATATCCAGGGTATGATAGATAGGGAAGAGATCTGTTTGATGAGCAGTTGGCAATTGATGTTGTGGAAGTTTTGTGGCTTTTAAATTTTGGAAGAGAAGTAAGAAATGTTTCAGAGCATCTTAAAGAAAAGGTTTGAGAGAACTTGTCTTGAAAGAAGGAAGAAATTGTGATGAAAACGAGAGCTGTGAAACCTCTTAAAAAAAAAAAAACAACAAACAAAACCCCAGATGTTTTTTCATTATAGTATTAAACCCAAGTCATGTAATTTTAAGGCAAGAGTGATTCTGGGTGGGGTTTTTTTAGAGTACTTCTGCCTTCATGGCAGTTGGTACTTTGAGGAGTAGATGTATCTCAGGAGCATGGAAAAAGGAATAATATCTTTATGTCACAACCAAGTAGCAGGAGGACTGATGGCATGGGAGAAAAAAAAATACCACTTATTTTTTGCTTGCCACTTTCAAGACCATGTATGATCTCAAGTGTATAGCCAGTAATGTATAGGAAAGTTTAATCTTCCTCTAGTCCTATCTGTACGTGTGGCTTCATTCTCGTTTGGTGTTTAACCAGCAGACGGGAGTACAGGGACAAACATAGAGGAACAGTTAAATAATAATTTTTTATAAAGTCTGACATCATCATAGTTTAAATAATCCTGACTTTGGCTCAGGCTTACTAAGAGATTACGTAGTTTTTTGAACTTGTCACCTGCTTACTGATTCTTTTTAAGAGTCAGAACCAAGGGATTTTTTTATCCCACGTGCTTCCGTATCCTACATCAGTTGTTTAGAAAAAAAACCCCACAGAGACAGACATGTTTTGATTAATGCTTTCATGTTGTGTACTTGATTTTAAAGTGAATAAACTTATGCCTGTAAATAAGCACATGCTCGAACCTAGCATCACAGTTACGAAAGTTGTGGCTCTCAGTATTCTTTGTGACATTAAAAAAGTGGTTCTTGTTTCACATATTTGCTTATTCTTTAAGTGATAGTTTTCTTGCAAACTTCTCTATCATTTAGATTGTCCTCATTTTGCATAGTTTACATAAACAGTTTTCAGGATATAGAATTTTATCCGTTGAGAGGGATGCTCTTAGAAATAGCACTGTTCTGTTACATAGTAATTTCTTTCCCAAAATTCCATGTTCAGAGACAAGGGATATTTACATTGCATTCACAGTACTTTTGCTTTGATGTAGACTGTATGGAAGGTACCCAGTTAAATGCAAAGCAATTACTGTGAGAGCAGTTAGTGTATGTTCCCCTGTTGTGATGTAAAGCCTGAGTTTAGAGGTTGTCTTCAGTGATGAAGTGTTCCTCTGGGAGTTAGATTTTGTTCTCTATTGGAGAAAATTCTCTCATCTCCTTTCTGAAATGTCCCATCTAATGCCCAGTCTCACAGGGGTCTGGCAGTGTTCACCCTCATCCTTTACCCCCTTTTAGTCATTACTCAGCAGAATTTCATACCTTTCTCACTTTCTGAGCGTCCTTATGATTCAGATTTGCCGATACATTCAATACTGCACTCCTGCTGGATTTTAAGCACTTGATTAGTGTGATGTAAAAAAAATATTGAAAAATGGCAGAAAAGGTTCAGAAGAATTGTTTGACTTTTAAAAAAATATGAACCTCCTGGCAAAATGTTTTTGCCTCATGATGTTCTTCATAATTTATAAATCTGAAAGGGATCTAAAAATTGCGGTTAAAACTGATGATGTGGGCCCAAACCTGGAGAGCAAACCAGTGAGATTTTATGCTGAAAGTACTGGTCCTGCCTTACTGAGGGCAGGTGTTAGATGGCAGAAGAACTAAGTTATATTATATGAAAATTCAGTGAGGCAGGATTGGTGGTCTCTGACCAGAGAACTGGAAATAATGGAAGAGTTAGAGTGGATAGGGAGATACTGAAAATCGAGGGAAGGAAAGTTGTCAAGGAAAGGTAACAAAGGGTAGAACACATGAAGACAGAACAGGATGTTTGAGGAGTGATATTCAGATACTCTGTTGAAAAAGGGAAAGTAAAAATGTGTGGAGAAAGGGAAATGCAAGTGGGGAACTTTTAGCCAAGCCCACCAAGATGGGTGAATGTGTGCTGGAACCCAGGTTTGTTGCTGAACATAGGTGGTGGTTTGAGATACGATGCTTCTGTCCTTTTCAAGTAGAGGTAAAAGATGTGGAGCCACTTGATATTTAGATTATTAAGACAACATGTCAAGTGCAATTGCAAGCTTTTGTATGCGGATGAGATGCAGCTTGTGTGTAGAAAAATGGTGCCTTTTCCTCTCAGAGAAATCAGGCTATGAACAATATAGGCATATTGTGAGGAAGGGTATAAATAAAGGCTTGCCCATTTGTGCATG
This sequence comes from Gallinula chloropus, assembly GCF_964237585.1. Classification (NCBI taxonomy): domain Eukaryota; kingdom Metazoa; phylum Chordata; class Aves; order Gruiformes; family Rallidae; genus Gallinula; species Gallinula chloropus. The sequence goes on along the minus strand of NC_140085.1, from coordinate 127,909,002 downwards.
ATTTTCCTGAACACACAGGCCTTCCCCTCCCTGGTGGGGAGTGGGGAAGAAAACAAACACCTTCGCGAGGCACCTGTTTATAAAGCAGCTTCTGTATTCTGTCTAAGCAACTGTCTCTTATCGTTTCCTAGTAGGTGGATCCCTACTCTGCAATCCCTTGTTTGCTCAGTTTATGTGCGAGGTTAGATGGAGTAGCTGCCCCAGTAAACCAGGCTGGAGTCAGACATCTGCAAGGTCACATTCATCCCCACGCTTCCCTGCCCTGCGGCGTTGCCTTAGGGAGTTAGGTATATACCAGGCTGTAAATCTCGAAGAAGCCAAGGGGTGAACCCTTCCTTGTAGTAGTAGCCAGCAAAAGTTGCTTTTGTGTATTTAATTTCATTATTAATGGCCCCTGGTGAGTCTTTAAAAGGTGTATGGAAACACAGAGTGTGGAATGGTACTTGGTTTAAAGTATAAGAACGATATGCTTCTAGGTGGGAGTTAAATGTGTCCGTAGTTACTGCAGTGTTGCATTTCAATCTAACGTTGGTGCGTTCGCAGATCAAAAGTGAAGTGAACAAGCTCTATAAACTGTTGGAAATCGATATCGATGGGGTCTTTAAGTCCTTGCTGCTGTTAAAGAAGAAGAAATACGCTGCACTGACTGTGGAACCAACGGGAGATGGGAAATATGTAACTAAACAGGAGCTGAAAGGATTGGATATAGTCCGAAGGGATTGGTGTGATCTCGCGAAAGAGACTGGAAAGTGAGTTTCTTTGTGGCATTGTCCACTTGGCTCTGTTTCAAGCAATACGTGTGCCTCATAAGTGAGCGGTGCAGATTGGTGACCAACATTAGTGCTAGGCCATCTTAACTGGTCTTGTAGGAGATGGTGACAGTGTTAACTTTTCTGGCTCTGGTAGCAGGTTGTACTTGAGCAAGTCCAAATATCTCTAATTTCACCTCCTGTTTTTCCATCTTCTGTGGCAGCTGTGCATTTCTGTTACTGCAATTTTATGTATACAGTTTCATAAATCACAGCTGAAATCTTGTGGAAATGGTAGGTTCTGTCAGTATTTGGAGTCATGGGGTTTAGGTCAGATTATTTTTATTTTTTTTAAAAGATGGTTAAAGAAGCTGGTGGTCTGCTCTGCCAGTACTCTCTAAGAAAGCTTGAAGAACACTGGGTGCAGCCTGAAGAGAGATGATCCCTTCCCCAAAGACCAATTCTCTTCCATTTTTCAAATGAGACTCGCTTGATACTTCCTTATGATGGATTTTGGATTTATGATTTATTAGCTGTCCTTGCACAGGGCGTTTTCATACTTAAATGCAATAGAGATGGTACATTTAGCACTGTAGAAAGAAAACAGGAATGGGTAGAGAGGTGGTCATCAGGGGGCTGACTCAACTTACGTTGCCTACTGCCTCTTGAAAACTTAACTTCAATAAATTGTGGTCCAAATGTATCCAAAAATGATTTTTTTTCTACATCTGTAAAAATACACCAAACACTTGCTTACTGTTCTTAAGACTTGCATTTTCTAAGAAAAGATGCATCATAATAGAAGCAAATTTTTCCAAGTTAGGAATGTATTAGTAATTAAAGCTATACAAATGTTTGAGAGTGTTCTTTAGTGACTAACTCTTCTGCAGCTGGCAGATCTTCCAACCACATTTTACAGAAATAGGCAAAACTTTGCTTACTTGATATGTTCTCTTCTCCCTCATCTTAAGATACCTGCTATGGAATAATAAATGGCGAAATGAAATGGAAGCAGAAAATAGAAACCAGTTGCACTCAACTATTCCAAATCGTTGTTTAACGTTAGAAGTATTTACAATAATTTGCTTTTAGTAAAATAAGTAACTAAGTAAAACATAAGGGTGGCCCAGCCTGGGGCAGGGGGGTTGGAACTAGATGATCTTTGACATCCCTTCCAACCCAAACCGGTCTGTGATTCTAGGATTCTGTTCTATGAATTTTGCGTCAGACTTCATCCCCAGGGTCTTCAATTTGTGGAGGTAACCCAGGAGAAGAGAGGGTTGTGTTTACTGTGATGGTTTTGCTTTGCATATCTCAAGCTTTTCTTCATTTCTGGACTGTGTTTACAGCTATGTAATTGGTCAGATCCTTTCCGACCAGCCCCGAGATGTCATCGTGGAAAACATTCAAAGGCGCCTCATAGAAATTGGGGAGAACGTGATCAATGGCCAGATCCCAGCGCATCAGTTTGAAATAAACAAGGTAAATGGTGTCTCTGCTCTGTTCCTTCTCAGAAAAACTTTATTGCTCCCGAATATATTGACTGCTGGCGAAAATCTTTTTAACCCTTACGATGCCAGGAGCTGTGTTGGATGCTGAACAGCTTGGAACACGCTGCGGAAGATCCTGCAGTATGACAAACAATGCCCTGTGGGGCTGGAGGCCAGTCTTGCTTCCTCAGAGTAACACCTTTGTGTCTTGTCCCATCCTGCTGTCTTCCCCACTGATTCTGCACGCCGAGAGTGACGTGCTAGCTCGTGCTGTCAGGAGAAGTTTTCTCCTAAATCATTATTTTGTGTTTCAGGCTTAGAATAAATGAAGAATGGAAATGGAAAAGAATCAAATGTTCTGTTTTCTAGAAAATCCATATAAGAGCATGCTACTGTTAGTTTATTTCCCTTAAAAGCTCACTAGATGAAAGGTAAAAGTAATTTTGAGGTTTCTTTCAAGGCTTCCCTGCAGCAAGAGGTAAAATATACTCTATCTGCAGGAGATAGAGCAAACAGTGTAGTGATTTTAATTTATTTTTAGGAATCCTCAATACAACTTAAATTTTTAAGTTCCGGAGCTTCCTCTCCCCCACTATGGTGGTGTGTCACTAATGAGTTGAATATCACATGCCCCTCTCGTGCTTTGAATAGAAGAGGTTTCCTAAATTTCCTCCATCCAGTCTCCTCCTTTTGCCAGCTGGACATCTGTCTGCTCTGCAAGACTGTGTTGACTGTGTTAATCAATTAAGAAATGTGTTCAGGTTGTCACGAATCTTAGAGAAATCAGGGATTTTTATGGTTCACTTAGAACAGTTTGGGTTTGGTTTTTTTTTAATTCAGATATTCTAAGAGATCTTAGTATCCCAGTAAAAGATACATATGGAAAAATTTTGACCTTAAATGCTGAATGTTACTCTGTTTTGCTACTTGGGGGAAAAAATAACTTATGTATTTCACTCAAGTGTATAAGTTGCTTCTAAGAATTGGGATGACAGTAGATAGTTAAATGTAGCATTTTATTTTATGTAAACGAGAAACTCATTGTGGAATCTCAGTAGTCTGAGATACGTGGAAATATGTAAATCCAGTTGTATCCTCTTGCTATGGAGCTTGCTAAATACACTTAACTACTTGATACTCACATTTACTTTATGACCTGAACTAAGACGGTAATCTCTGGCTGTATTTTTTTATTTTGTGTAATGTTTTCATCTCAAATGTAGTTAACTTTTAAAACAATTGTATGTGTAACAGTTTCAAACTGTTGTGCTTTTAATGTAATGTTTTTTTTCAGATGGTAATTGCAAAAGCACCCTCTTGTTTTACTAATAGTAACATTTCAAAAGTATGAAGGGCTGATACCTGGACCTTCATGCCTGGAAAATACCTTTATTGCCAATTTTTCATCTTACGCTTGTGAATAGTAGATGGATGAAGATAGTTGCTATGTAATCTTGTCTTCTAAAATTCTCAGTTGTCCATTGCTGAAGTAAAATACTTTCTCATAGTTGTGTTTCTGCTTCCTCCTTTGATCTCTTAGGCATTGACAAAAGAACCGCAGGATTATCCTGACAAAAAAACCTTGCCACATGTGCATGTTGCCATGTGGATAAACTCTCAAGGAGGCCGAAAGGTGAAAGCAGGAGACACGGTGTCGTATATCATTTGTCAGGTAAAAATGTCTTTACAGCTAAATACTAGGTATTGTTTGGAGAGATGGCAAAGGAAACCAACTTAACTCCTGGAAAAAATGTTTTGGCATTTCTTTGTAACAAGATTATATTATAGTTTTAAATAGTCAGTTCTCTGTACTAAATTTAGGTTTACAGAGCCAGAAAGGACCATTGTGATCAGCCTAGTTATCTGGCTCTTTCCATATAGTGGCTGATAAAATTTCCTTGGATAACTGTTTGGAACTCTAACTTATTTTTAAGGAAAATATCCAGCTTTTGTTTTAAGAAGAGAATTCTGGTGGTGAAGAACATGTTGTTCTTGAGAAGCTAATTGGTGGTGGTAGTTATGTAGTGTTATTTCCAGTCTCAACCTGTGTCTGATTCATAATCATTGGATCTGCCAGTACCTCTGTTGGGTAGACTGGGGAATTTGAGAAACTTTCTGTTTTCAGGTGTGTATCCTATAAATGATTATCATTATCATATGTACTCCACTTTGAATTTGCTCTTTAAAAAAAACCAAAAAGTAGGTTGGATTAGATGGACCAAGGGATCTCTTATGGTAAACTGATGGATGTGGCAATGTGACTTCTACAGGAGACCACTGTTTCAGCTCATCGATAAAAAATGAAAGATACTGGGGCTTATTTAATTGAGAGTTCTTAGCCTGGCATGACAAAGCTGCTGAGAGTTAAGAGAGCTGGGCCGTGGGTACGGCTGAGCAATGGCACAATACAAGAGAAGAATGTACTTGTTGAAAGAAGGGAGCTGAAGGAATTGCATTGTAATTATTTTTGCAAAGCAGCTGGATGAGCTGAATAGTCCTAAATTAATTTTGTTCTGAATACTAAGTTGCCTGAAAGGAGTAGGAGGGGCCAATGGCTTGCAGTCTGTCTTTATTAGTGATGGGTTTTCAGTCCGTGGTTGCTGACCCTGTTGAAGCCAGTAGCTCGTCTGAACTGAAAAATGAAGGTGTCATATGTTAATGCATTGGGTTTATTTTGCTGTAAAAAATGAAAAAAAAAAAAAAAGTGACTACTTGGAAAAAAGGAAAAAAAAACCCCAACAAACAAAAAATCCCAAAAAAACCAAAAAATCCCAACAAAAAAAAAGCTGTGGTACTCTCTCTACTCCCATTGCCATTAAGGTTTACTTCTGATGCCAAATGCTTGCTAAAATAGTACTTTAAAGTCCTCCTTTAAGTTTTTTTTGACTCACATGAAAAAAGTAGTGTAGTTGTGGACTGGGAATACAATTCTATAGTCTGAGTGAGTTACGTTTTCCAGGAGTGCCATCAGCTTAGAATTGACACTTAATTCCTCCATGAATATTGTTTTGAATTTAATTGAATCTTCCAAATTGAATTATTTTCTCCTTATCTTCCTCTTTCAGGTTAGAGAAGAATGTAATGTATACTCTGACCTCTGAGTGGTGTCTCTCTCTTGGCTTGAGCTGTCACTACGTGTTTCTTTCAGCATTTCCCAATATTTTAGAATTTGCTCGTTCAAATCAAACCTGCTGCCTCTGTCATTTGTCCCCATACCAATGAGGGATGGTCCATTCCCTGACCATACATTCTCTTTTATATTCTTCAGTTCTATAAGGAAACAATTTCCTAGCAGAGCAGATCCAGTTTCGATATCCATGACTTAGAATTTGCTTGTTGCGCAGAACGATCCTGCTAGTTTGGTACAAAGTGAATCCAAAACGCCTGCCCTCCGTGTATTTTTAACTGGGCTGATGGTTACAATGTGTTTTCATTGTGCATTTCAGAATTGACAGATGGGACTGTTTACTCTGTCTACTCTTACTGATTTGCACGTGTAGGCTGCAATAATACAAGCTGGATTTACATTCTTGAACTTGCTGCTTGATGCCAGCATCAGCTATGCAGTTTTTTTTTTACTACTGCAGGATTTGTATTGGGCGCATAATAAATCAACCAAAAAGAGAGTGTGTAATGATTTCACGTTAAAATAATGCACGATATTTGAAGCATGAGCCCTTGCAGAGGCTGAATGTGGATTTTACTTGTTTCACATGTTGTTTTGTATGTCTCTCTTGCCTTAGGATGGATCAGATCTCAGTGCCGGCCAGCGAGCGTACGCTCCGGAGCAGTTACAAAAGCAAGACAATCTCACCATTGATACTCAGTACTACCTGTCACAGCAGATACATCCAGTAGTTGCTAGAATATGTGAGCCCATAGAGGGAATTGATTCTGTTCTTGTTGCAACATGGTTAGGTAAGTATTCTAAATTCGGTTCACTTAAGAGAATTGCAAGGGACAAAGTGGGGTGTTACATGTTTCTTAACAGAAATGCTTCCCCAAATCAGTATTTCTACAACAAACAACAGATCATGTTACAGAGTCTATAGAAGGTGGCTTGAATTGGCAGTGTATTTCTGTGGCTTTTGCAGAATGCCATTTCTCAGAAGGTGCTCATAAACAGGAACTTAATCTTATAATCCTTATTCAGAGCTAGAAAAACTTCCTGTTCAACAACAGGACTCTTGCATGTCTTTGAGGTGGTTTTTTTTTTTTTTCATAAGTTACTGAGGTAGTTCTGGAGCATGCATCCAGAACTACCATTTTTCCAGAGAGAAATCCTAGCAACTCTAGCATCTTCCCAGGGAGAAGATAGTCATAGTTCCGGTGAAAGGATACAAATTTTCAGTAGGGAGGAAATGAACACTTTTTTCTTCTTTTTTCTTTTTCTTTTTTGCTAGAACTGGCCTAGGATATAATAGAAACATAAAACCTCAGTAACAGTCTTGCCTGCTCCAAATGGAGAAATGAAGTGACACCAAAAAAAACCTCGGTGGTATAAAAACTGTAACTAATGCTAGTGACCCACAGAATCACCGGGGTTTTTTTTCAAATGAGCAACAGGGAATTTCTCTTGCTAGAGTCACTTTCCTCTTAAGAGGATGTCAAAGGAATTAGAATTAAGAGATTTTTCTGCTCATCTAGGCTTCTTGCCTGGAAGGAAATAAAGATGTTGAAAACATAACTGTTCTATCAGACTTCTCTTTCCATGAAAATGGAATGCTGTGTGTGTAATCCTTTTAGTGTTGTTTCCTCCCTGAAAGTAAGTCACCTACGGACATGATGGACCATCTTGATAAACAGAATTTCTGTAATTTGTATCCCACATCTAGTTCATTATTTTTAAAACTGTTTCTCAAGGACAGGGAAAAAGTTGTTAATCTTGCTGGTTTCTGAGTTCTTGACAAGCCTGCCCTCTCCCACAAGAAAACTTTCTTTAGAGAGTTGCTCTGTGTCAGTGTAATAATCTCCTGTTTGATGCTGTGCCCATGTCTACAGGAAGGTCAGACCCACAAGTATGATTAGGTTCAGAATTTTGGAATGCTCAAGGGAAGAGTTAGTCCTCAGCCTTTTCTGTTTAGGTAACAGCCAAGATCCAGGATTTGGTCACTTAAAACCAACTGGCAGCGTGCTGCTTTCAGGACCGTTAACCTGAGACACTGCATCTCAGTAACTTCCTTACTAACAGCAGGTTTTGCTCTTGGTGAGCTTGTGGTTTGTGCTTAAAATATGTGCAGGGAAGCCCCTGTCTTGTTGCTTCTCAAGAATGGTGATAGCCATGAATGATCTTCATCTCCCAGGATCATCTGTGTAAATGTGGAGCTTTCTCCATCTTCATTTCCAAGTTGTCAGTAAAAAAAAACAACCAACCAAACCAAAAAAAACCCAACAACAGAAAACGAACCCCAGGACTTTTGCTTTTTCTGGAAGGCTGCACAGGTATTTCTTGGAGACTTGGAGGCATTCAGTGCTGCAGTGTGTCCTCAACAACTCCGTTGCTCTGAGGTGTCAGCACAGCTTTGCACACACAGGCTGACCGTAAGGATAGTTCTGTTAATGTGGCAGGCCCTTGGTACCCAACTTTCCCTTGATGCCAGAGTGGACTCTGGGGTGTGCCTGACCGAAAAGGTTGAGCGCTCTTGGTTAGGTCAAAGTGGCTTAAGAAAATGCAGTAAGCTTGTACTTGATTTAGATAAGACAGGAAAGATTTCTGAAGCTGATTTATTTTATTTGGCAAAGATTGTTAGTCTTGTAGAATTAAGCTCAGATTCAGAATTGTTCCTTAATTCACCACAGGTCGGATGTTCGGAAAAGTCTGGCTCCCTTCAGGCACCTAAATTAAGTGCCCAGATCTTAAGAACTGTGAGCCACTGGAGAGCAGCTACTGTTTGCAAATGCCTGTGCTGCTTTTTGTGCTGTAGTACGTTCAAGATGAAAATTTCTTTTATGGTCTATAATAGCATCATGCAGCTGAGAGTTTATTAATAGTTCACAATTGTCAGTCTGAAAACCTGTATGTATCCATTACAATCTTGGGCCTGAAATGTGTTCAGTTTGACCTTGCTGTGCTGTAAAAACGTTATCCCCTTCTCCAGCTTTGTTTTCTTGGCGATGCTTAAATTGAGCCTGGGGCTAAAGTCAGGTCCTTCAGCTCTACTTAGGTCTCTATATACAGCACTTAATCACAGTCCTGTGTAAATCGTTGCAAGCTGAAGTTATCTTATGGCCCTTTTTTTTTAACAGTACTGGAGGGATAGTCAAGTGGTGTTGTTTCAAAGAAGTTGAAAATAGTTTGCAAGATACAGAAGTGTGCAAGATACTTGAGCCCAGCTTGTTAAAACAAGCAAACATGAAAACTGTTTACTGTTCCGTGTTGCTAAGTTGGGCCTTCTTGCTTGGTATTTTCATCATGTTATGCATCCAAATTCTTTTTTTCCTATCTTGTTGTAAAAGAGCGTGTTTTTCTGTTCTGAAGAAAACAGCTGGTGTTCTGGAAGATATCTGAGTGTCCTATCTGCAGACCAAAACTTGGCTGTATTCTCGTTGTGTGTGTCTTCCTCAACCTGATCTGACTTACTGTGTTGCATAGAGTGTCAGTATAGGTAGAATGGCTGTAGTTTCATATTTAACAGAATCTCTTTATCAGGTGACTGTTCCATTGAGATGTCACCACCGTAGTCCAAGATTGAGCTCTGCTTAGGGAAGCTTGGCTCATATCAAAATGATGAAAAGTTCTTTGTTCTGTCTGTGCTCAAAGGAAGTTATTTTAAGCTATTTTAGACACCGAAGAACAAAAGCAAATAACCACGCCTAAAAATTGCAGAGAAGTCCTTAAATATCATATTTATTCACTATGGAATCAAGCTGAAAATTGCCTTTTGTTTTCAGACATTGTAGGAGGTCTGCCTAGCCTTTGAGAGATGGAAATTCATTGCTCCTAAAAATGAGAACCGAATGGGCATACTCTTTTTTTTTTCTTGAAGTTCTCAAAGAAAAGCAGTGACAAGATGAGGATTATCAGGGTTTCTGAAACTAAATGTGCAATCTGATCAGTAGTATCATTCAATAAATCTGATCATCTTAAATGCTGGGAGACCTTACTTCATCCTGAAGATACCTATAGCTTTTAAACAAAAAGAACTCTATTGGCAGAACAATGTATTTGAAGTAAGGGGGTTTTGTTGATGCATAAATTCTGCTCCTTGTCTCAAAGAAAAATCACATCTCTATTTCTGTGTTGTCAAAAGTATGTAACCATTATGGAAGCAGAGCCATTTAACCACGGGATTTTTGTAGTCGTTACCGCATAACAGCATTTTCTTTAAGTTATGGAAGTTGTTGGCTGCTGGCCCAGGCTGTATCACGGCCTTCTGAAAGGTGTGTCCTGCTGCCTCACAGGTGGCTGTGCACAGTGGTGTTCTGCAGATTGCTCGGCTTTTGGGCACTTCTTAGGAAGGCTGTCTAATTTGAGGGAGTCATTCCTGGGTCCTGATGAAGCCTGTCATTGAGTCCTTCCCATTTCTGGTTCCTCGCAAGTGTTGGCATGTTAGCGGCTCCCTGTAAGGAAACCCACCAACCACCATGTTAAAGTCAAGAAGGTGCCTTTTGTTGTTGTTCCTAGGCAGGCGCTTAGCGAGGTGCCTTTAAGGTGGTATTTAGGAGCTACCAGGCTGACTCACCTGACAGAAACCGTCAGTTGTGCGCTCCTTGTGCCATGCAAGAATAAAATCACGTTCTTTTTTTTTTTTATTATTTTTGTTGGTTTCCTCACATTAGGGAGTGAAGTGAGAGGAGAATGATGGAAATTAAGTTTCGGCATTGCTTGAGTCTTAATGGCGATAGAGCAGTAAACCCCAAAGCGTATGAATGTTGCTGTTTGTGCTTGACCTGGGGGTTTTTTGAGGTGCTCTAGACCCTGCTTAGAAACTTGGAGTTGCTAAAGCACTTTGCCTGCCCTGACCCCACGCAGAAGGCACGCTACATATGCAGGCCAGGAGGATCTCTTCGAGAAAAACAAAAAAAAACCCCAAACCCTGTGTTTCTGAGGGACGGGGGCCCTGCGCGCCCAGGGTCAGACTCGCAGGGCCGGCCGGGCCCCGCCGCGGCCCCGGCCCCGACCCCTCCGAGCCTCCCTGGCTGAAATGCGGGGCTGCAGCCTCGAGGTGGCAGCACGGGATGCCGTTTCCCTGCCTCTCACAAAATGTCTCACGGGCAGAGGGTACACTCGCGGAAACTTTCCGCGCTTCCCCACCAGCCTGCGGTCCAAATAAGAAACCCAGGGAAAAGCCCCGGGGCTTTGTTCAGCGGGCAGCGGCCGGCCGAGCGTCTCCCCCGCGGCCGAGGCTCAGGAGCGCTCCGGCCTTGCGGCGGGCCGCGCCTCTGCTCCCGGGGGAGAGGGCAGGCACGGCCATAAGGAGCCGTGTGTGGAAAGACGCGCAGGGAACGATCGGCACAAACGTTACTTTAAAAATACTGCGATTAGTAAAATTTATTTGACCTTTTTCCGTTTTCTTGAGTGACCTCTTTTGCTTGGTAGTTAGTAAATGTGGTGGTAATTCTCTTCCACAATGCAGGGGCAAGTGCTGTAACTTTTCTTTGCCTCTGTCACGCCTGGGTTCATCACATTGTTTTTAATGTTACATTTCTTTTGGCGTGCATGTAAGCCTTGCGGTTTTGGTGAGGCTGGAAAGCTTACCTGTGGTGCAGGTAATTTAATGGTAGCCCTGAAGATTTTTTCGTGTCAGAATAAGTGAAAGTCCCTTTGATTTTTTTATTTTTTTTTTCATGGAAAAGGATAAAAGAGTTCAAAGAAGTTCACTGGTTAGTCTCATCCGAGTCATTTAACAATTACCAAACCCAGGTATTTCCCACCAGACTAGATAGTCCCGGTTTTGTTTACCAGGTAAAGTAATATGACCAGTGTGACCTGGTCCAAGAAAATACCAGTTAGTGTGCTGAAATGGATTAATTCAACCAACTAACTATTTATGAAAGGAGATAATAGATAAAATAGGTCCCGATTCCACAAGATAATTAAGGTAGGCATGTTCTTTAAAAGCCTAATTTGTAAACCCTTTGATTTCACTGGGGCTGTTTGCACACCAAAAGTTATATGTACACTTGAACCATCACAGTATTTTTTCCCTGTTGTTTTCTTCAGCCAAAACAGCAAAGAAAGTTCAGAGATAGGTGTGATTTAAATTCTTCTAGTGAGTAACTCCCTCCCCCTAGTAAATTATTACCAAATGTCCAGGTGCTTATTTGCTGTCACTGGTTTTGACTGAATATTGGAGAACTACAGTTGTCTGAAAACCAGGTTTTATCTCCTTTTATCTTTTATTTAGTGAACTACTTTGCTCTATATTTGCCTTTTGGGAAATGACTAAAGATAGATTTCTAGCTGAACTTTAATAGCATCTGTATTGGAAAGTTGCAAGTTTATTCATTCCACTTCTGAACTGAGAGTAAACTGAGAATTTTGGTTATTACTAGCCAATACTATCTTAGATCCAGCCTACTGCATACTTAGTTCTTTAAAAAAAAAAAAAATCTTAATGCTAAAGTCCCCTTTCTAAACCTCCTAGCCACTGCCTCTGTGTTGCAGAACAAACTCTTTGTTTTTTTTAAAACTGCAAATATAATACCAATCCCTTAAAAAAAAAACCACAAAAAACCAAACTCTACAGTCTTTTGGGGGGACTATCATGTATTAGAGTGCAAAATAAGCTACTAGCAATGTTTTTTGTTTTGTTAGCTCTCTCTTTTAATGAATAGTAGAGAACTGTGTTCAGAGTTTAAGAAAATCTTGGAGGTGAATTGTTACCCTTAGGCATTGGCATTTGTTTCTTTTGATAAAATGAAAAGTGGGAAAACGATTAAATTTTGTGAACCCCATATTCTGTCAAGAACCAAATAAACTAATTTGGCATTGGATTTTTTTCCTTATCCTTGAATTTGTTTTCTGGCTGCAAAATAGAAATTCAGAATAGTGAAGTAAAGTCACACATAACCAAATTTTTTTATGTAAAGACAATCCATATCTGCCTGTATAACGCAGCTATTTTATGTATGCAATAATGTTTGTCTAGTTTTGCTGAATATTGCACCCAAGCATTGTCTTTAAGTCTCCCAATACTGAATAGTGAAGCTACGAAGAACTGTAAAATCTAGCTTCACTTTATATTTGCAGTCTTCCTTACTTTTTCTTCAGTAATTACTACATTTGTTGCTGAAATTTACATAAAATATGGGTTAATACACAACAATCTGTTACTTGGCTTAATTAGTCTCCGTTAAAAATATTTCAAAGTACTCCTCTTTGATCTTTTTAATAACAAAGCCATAGTTTTCTGAACGTTTTCCTCTACGTGCTTATTTGAATTATTTTTTTTTCCTAGCGTGTACTGTTCTCTAGAGTTAACAAAAAAATACCCCAAACCTGTAAATGGGATCCATGGACTTTTAAAAGGTTGCACATGACAAAGAATGACAAAACCCGTGGATTTTTATTAAGTTTACTTTGGCAGTCTTATTCGTAGGGCAGTGAACTTCGTGCTTGCTTGCTTATTTACTTATTTGTGGTTGAATCAGTATTTTTAGGATCTCTTTTGTGTATTTATTTGTTTAAAATCTTGAGTTCTGGCAATCAGAAATAAAGCATTTTGTCTCCAGCACTGCCGTTTTAAATGCTGCTGCTGAATTTTAACCACTGCATTAGATTGAAACCTACATGCTGTTAACCACTGAGCCAAAATGAAATCGACCACTGCATTGAAATCAGAGTTGGCAGTTGTATACGGACTTGAAGGAGTTGGTAATAGCAGTGCACCCGCGTTTCTTTAATGGGGTTTTTATTCTCTGTTTTCAGTTTCAATGGTGCCATTTTGATTTAAAGACTGTTTCTTAATAACGATGCACATTTTTATTGAAATATTTTCAATGTAACTTAAGAAGAAAATAACAATAAAGTCATCCGTTAGGAGTGCTTTCCTCAGAAACAAAATGTTCTGTTGCATGCTCCCATGATAATGCAGCGTGCTTGTTTTATTTATAAAGCAATCTTGCATAAGAAGATAAGTAAGAAGCTCTCTTCATGTTTTTTGAACCTTTATTCGTGGTTAAAGATTGTAAAATGTATTTGTGTTTTATAGAGGAAGTTTTGCTAAGGAGAGATTTTTCAGCTTCTGAATTTACATTTTGTAACTTTCTTTTGAATCTGCTTCACCAAGCATATGAAAAATGAGCCTACTTGCATGGTTGACCTCTTAGTCTTTTGAAATTTTTGTTTCTTATTAATAGGACTGGATCCCTCTCAATTCAGAGTCCATCACCATTACCATAAAGATGAGGAGAATGACGCCTTGGTTGGTGGCCCAGCTCAGCTCACCGATGAGGAGAAATATAGGGATTGTGAAAGATTCAAGTTTTGCTGCCTCAAATGCGGAACAGAAAATATTTATGACAGTGTCTTGGATGGTTCGGTTAGTTTTGGGGGGGGGGGTTGTTTGCTGTTTCATTTCTGTTTGTCAGTGAGGGAGAAAAATACTTGTAGAGAGGATGGCTTTTTGGCTGGGATTCGTGTGATGTAGGCGAAGATACCATATTGCTCGAGTCCCGTTATTTATAGCCCTGGAACAGATATTTGCTGATAGGATGGTGCTGAAGTATTTTTTCCCGTTCTTGCATTTCAGCTGTGTCGTCTGAGCAGAACACGTGAGATTATCTGCCTTCATTAATCTGTTTGCCCACAGCCGTGGATGTTGCTGTAACTTTTTAAGGAATCCTTATCTTAACACCTTAGTAACTTCCAGTTCTCTGTTTAATGAAGCTTTGGTATAGCAATGGCTATTTCTTATCCTAAATCATGTTAATTGGAACAGAGTGGTTTTGAAACTTGTGTTTATCTTTCTACATCCCACCTCCCTTCTTGACAGCGAGGGGGTTATTTCTGTGTTATCTTTCCTTCTGTCTTTGAACATTAAAAAATCATAGGGGTGCATTCTTGTTGAGAAGTTCTGCCAAAAAACGTATCTCTGACCTTGGTTTGCATCTTGAAATAGGGCCAAGTATTTAACTCTACAGCCATGTTATGTATGTATTAGTCATTGGCAAATTAGCGAGCTTCAGAGTAGTGAAAACCTTGAAACTGAAAGCAAATAAATTTTTATCTAAATTAAAAGTAATTATTTTAAGTTAATTTGGACAAACAGCAGATGTTTTGCATTTTTTGAATCAAAATAAAACAATCTTTGGAAGCAAGTAAGAGGAAAAGACGCACAAATTGAGTGATGCTTCATGAATCTCCTTGACTTTTGTTCATTACAGCTGTAAATATGATAGTTAATTGTATGTAGGCTTGACAGCTTGCAGATGGACTAGCTGGAGAGAAGTGGATTGTCAAAAAAAAAAACCCAACCCATCAACCCCACAAAAAAGCCTCAAACAATAAAAGAAACCTCTAAACTAACAAAAAAAACCCCAACCCCAAAATTCCCCAAACCCCAACCAAAAAAAAACCCCTAATCCTGTCTTCCACCTGGAATTACTTAGATTTCTGGGTTTGGGGGTTAGCCAAGATGGCTCACAGAAGCTGAGTCTTACATTGAGAGGAAGTTTCTAAAAGTTGCATAACTGTCTAACATGTAAGGGTGTTCTTATTTTAATGAAAATTCTACCAACTTAATTTCGGCAGCTCACACATCACTTACATGGTCTGAAATTGTAATGTCAGGTGTTCAGAAGGTTTTAGAAGTAAGGGGAAGGAGATGGTGTAAAACTGTAAGAGCTGTTCTTTGCCCTTGGTGGAGATAAAAGGTGATCACATCACTCATGTTTAGCCAGGTTTGTCTCTACCACCTTGTTGGTAATTTCATCTGTGGTGTATACATAAGGTTGATGCCAATGTGCCTTGGGCAGACCTGTGATGTCCTTGATGAAACAACAAATCTGGGTTCTTTGGAGCAAAAGGGGGAACTGGGATTTGTCCATAGATTTTGGGTTTTTTAAATTTATTTTTACTCAACAGAATTTTTTTAATTATTAACTTTGTAGCAGGTGAAGAAACATGTTCTCCAAAAGACCTTTTGTTAAGAAGAGGATAGGAAAGCTCTGTTGGAGAAGCCTTTACATGGGTGTGGCCCACTCTGAGAGGAAGGAGGAAGGTCTAGATATTAGATGCCCTTTAAAACTATTGTTTTTAAGGAACTTGTATTCCATGTAAACTCCTGTGATAAGTTCCACTATTGTCATCTGTTGTAGTGACACATGCTGGCTTTATGCTTCTTTTCAGGGGCGATTTATTGAACACAGCATTGAAAGGTGCAGCAAGACTGACTGTGAAGAGCCCCCCTTCAAGTCTGTGGTTCAGATGAGCAACAAATTACTCTTGGATATTAGACGCTACCTCAGAAAATACTATAATGTAAGTATCCAGCAAAAATTCTGCCCCATGAATTGAGCTTCCTAACTGGTGCTGAGTTTTTAGTGACTGTCCCGTGAGTTGGCTTTTTTTTTCCCCTTTAGTCCAAGGTAAGAGCATGCAATGTCAGAACCCAACTCTGAAAAGAATCAATTAATGATTTCAAATACTAATTGAGAATGTTTGTTCCTCGGTTCAGTCTTAACTCAAAATAGTGAGGTGTATTTAGATTTTTCTAACTGTGTCAGCATTATTACAGATGTAGTAGCTCTCTGTTGTCCAGATTTTTAGACAAACAAGTGCAGAGAGTTGATTGTTTTAATGCTTTTGAGAAAAATCTATGAAGCCTGTCAAATATGCAGATATCAGTTTCTCATGTAATTGAAATCTGATTCTCTTTTCTGTGGCTCAAATTGCTGGATATCATGTTGCATCACAAAAAGGAAAACTGAACATAGCTCTGTAAAATATCTTTGAAGGACATGAGGAAGGGAAACACTATAAATCTTTCTTCATAGTGGTTGGGAAGGAAAAATAGAGAAGGATGGGTAATTAGTTAATTTGATAAAACTCACTTTTGGGGCAGCAGTGCAAGAAATCCAAAGGGCCAATGGTAGAGGTTGGCTTTGTGTGACATTGGGTGAGGAGGGAGGAAGAGGGAAGGTGTAATATTTGAAATTCCTGTCTTTGAACTGTCCGAAGTGATAACTGGTTAGGGGGGATAAAAATACCCCACATGTGATTTTTAAATTATATCAGCATGTTTTGCATCTTTAATATGGTGGAAGCATTGTATTTTGTGAATTGGCAGCTAGCCATTTTGGTCAGATTTTCATAGATTTTCTCCTCCTGTCACCTGCCTGCCTTTTGCAGTTGTCCAACATTGCCTGTTTTCACAGCTTCAGGACAGACAACAGTTTTGAAGGCATTTATAACCTTTGATAAACTCAAAAAAAGTAAATGGGTTTGGAAAATGTGTCCTGTAAATGAATGCCTTACCTAATTTGTGGCGTGTTTTCTTAAATATTACAAAATGCTTTTGCAGGCAGCAGCTAGGATGTTAAGTAAGAATTATCATTATACTTTAAGTGTGCATTTAGTGTTATCTTTCTCCTGTATTAGTTCTTATTGCAATTGTACCTAAGTGTTTTCTAAGCGCTTTGCTGGAAATGTAATAATTTCTGAATGTGTAAATACTTCTTTTTTTAAGGTCTTTGCATCAAAAAGAGCACAAAAC
The DNA here is from genome assembly GCF_964237585.1 of Gallinula chloropus. NCBI lineage: Eukaryota > Metazoa > Chordata > Aves > Gruiformes > Rallidae > Gallinula > Gallinula chloropus. The sequence continues at coordinate 127,892,106 of NC_140085.1, read as the reverse complement.
TTTCTTAGGGTGTTTAAATTCAGGTGGTATTTCACAAGGGAGGGATAGATTGGTCCTTGTTGTGGAAGTTAAAGGTAGAGGATTTGGACAGCTGAAGTTAGTGCAATGTGTGATCTCACATTACTGCAAAGTCCAATTGCCTGCAAAATTATTATTTAATTGATACCACTGTACAAATTATGTTAAATTTACACTGTGTCATGTAATAATATGTTAAAGTAATGTTTACACAGACTACTTTTGTATACAAGTTGCTCCTGATTATTTTTTTTTAGATTTAATGGTTGTACTTTATGATAATACACAATGCCACGTGCAAAGTAATTTCAAACATATGCTTAAGATGTGCAATACTAAACTTGATGAATGAAGGAAGATAAATTTAAGGGCAGGAAAAATTCTTACTGATAATGACAAAAGGTGGTGTACTATTTTACTCTGTTCTCTTTTTTTTTTCTTTTTTTTTTTTTTTAAATTTTAAGACCAAGCTGTGAAGCAAACTGTGAAATGTTTGAATATTGAACATTGCAATTTGCTTACATTGTATTAAAATCTATTAAGTATCTTATTATATGGTATATAGGATAATGAAGTGTCCTTCAAAATTAATTTCTTTGTCATTGTAAGTAAAAGCTTTACAAACTCACTTAAATTTTAAGTACTGAGAATTTACTTTCAACCTACTTAGCTATAATAATAAGGTTTAAAACTACTTTTTAAACTGTGGAATACATTCAGGATTATTTTACTTCAAAAACTAATTTTAAAAATGGCACAGTAATTTTTCATTTTTTAAAAAAATGCTTTCTCTGGAGTTTGGCAAGTAAACTTTTTGTCCTGTTAGCACGTGGAAATCAGACACTGTGAGTTTTAGTTAATTCCTTTCATCAAGTACTTGTAAGAGCTGTATAACAGCTGGAGTTGAAATTCATCACGTGGATGTTTGCACTAATATATATAATCCTATAAGCTATAAAGACACACCAAGAAGTAGTATGGCAGAGAGCTGTTGCAACAAAACATTTGATGAAACTTTGAGATGCTTCTTAGTCTCCTGTTGTGGTGGCTGCATCTGAAAGGTGCAGAAAGTGAGAATTTAAAAATAGAGAAGTATACTGTCTGTCACTCCATTGTTTTTAGATTTTTTAAAGATACTGCTCTTGTTTGTATATTGGTCAGATGGCAAATAACACAAAAACATAAAATGCAGAAATTATTTTTTTTAACCTTTAGAATAATGAGCTGTGTTTTCTGAAGACAGTTCTATCGAGCCTTTTGGCCTGATCCACACCTCAGTGAAATGCATAAGGTTTGCTTTTTTTTCCGTGAGCTTTGAATCAGATTTCTAAAGTGTTTAATATCATTGCATGTTGTTTCCTATAGTCTATTGAAATGCTTTTATATGTGCCTCTGTAAATTGGGGGGTGGGGGGGTGTGTGCAGTAAAATCTAAATCTATGCTCTTTCTGGCATATGAAAATGATAAATAATTATGATGGTGATGCACTTCTCTCCTTTAAAAAGATGTAGGAGCATAAATAGAGTTTTGTAAGCCCCCTATGGCTTTGTAAGCCTTGTTTTTGTAAATTCCTCACCTTTATATAAATTTTTCTGTCGCTAGAATAATTTTTTGCTATTAAACATTGAAATGTTTTCTCTCTGTCTTCTAAAACATACCCACTATTGCTCCAGTATTTATGGATTTCCTAATGGTATTAATAATATAAATTTTGATGATCTTACTCCTAACTGTAAATATCTCTAAAAAAATGACAGGCAAAGATTTTCTTTCTTTTCAGAAAGGCATTATTCCCTGAGAGATTGATCCTGTTGTGCGCTCTCTTTTTTTTTTTTTTTTGTTTTTAATTCTGCTTCAGAAGAGCAAATAGATGAAAAGAGAGAGAAACGCTAGCTAATCTAAATTGGGAAATGAAGAGGGCTTTTTTAAGCATGAAAATTTCATCATCTTGTCAGCTGGCAGAATGCCTGCTGTGTGGATTCACAAAGGCTAAGAATTACACTTTCATGAAATTTTCCTCACTAACTGCCCTGGTTAATTTGAAAGATAACCCACTGTTCTAATTCATTCCTCAATTGGGCGGTGCAGGTTTTATCTTTGATCTGACAAAGCATTTGTGTTAATCGTTTTGGCCCTCTACTAGACACTCTTGGGATTGTGCTTTTACAATAAATGTGTCTGTGATAGCTCTTTAGTCTATTATACTTACAATAGATCCATAGAACTGGTAATTAATTCTGTACTGCTTTGGAAATGGGGAAGAATAGGTGTAGCTCTGTCAAGTGCTGCTGGGAAGTTTGTTTAGCTAGTTCATTTTTGAAGTGTTACCCTCAGCCATCAATGAAACATCCATGCTAGGGAATGGGTGAAGGCTGAAATATGCAAGCATAAAGGGAAAAAACTGACCAACTTTTGTGTGTGAGGAGGGTGTCGTTTCATTTACAGTAAGGGGACCTAATTATGATGATGGCAACTCTTTTGTGTTTCCCACTGGAATATTCGAACGCTCATTTTTGAGCACTTGGTAAATAAATGCCGACTCTTAGAGCCCCCTTTCAAAAGCCCTCCGAAAATCGCTATTCACACACGTAAAATGAATCCCTTATTCAACTGTTGGGGTGTCACTTTTGCCAACTAAAAAAAACAAAAAAAAGAACAGAAGAGTCCCATCATATTTTGTATGCCATCTGAGCAGTAGCAGAATTCACCCTGAACCGGTAGGACTGGGAAACTGTTGTCCCTGTGAAGCAGCAGTTTTTAAATCTTGCTTTTAAATATCCACCTGTGCTAGTGTTAGTATATTTATAGGCTAAAGCCTGGTTTTGTATAGATACTCTTTATATGCTGTCCAGTTAATAGCATATGGCATCTTTAGATCTTTTTACGTTTTTCAAAATGCGTAAAATGATGCAAACCCTAAAAGGGATTTTAAAAACCACTCAAAGAATCTTGGTCCGACCTGTATTGTACTGGTTTTGTTTTACAGTCTTTTTTTCCACTGGACCACTGTAACCCAGAGACAGAAGTGAGTTTGAAAGGCTATTGAACACTGCTAAATAACTTTATACTGTTCAGCTGCGAAAATTCAGTGTTCAATAGCCCTCAAAATTTCTCATTTCTTACCTGTGGTGGGGTGGTCTACTGCTTGCACGTTAGGTCGCAGTATAAAAGCACGTTGGTATGCTTCTCAAGATCTTTGAATTATTATTTTATATATATAAATATTGCTGTTCTGACTGTTGTATATAAGTTCTTGAGTTTTGCATTAGTATTTTGTGCCCTTAAAAAGGTAAAAGATTTATAAACACGGTAATGCTCTACGGGGCAATAGCATTCACATGGGTTTTTTGGATTGCATGGCATATTCGCTTAAGAGAACAAAGATGACAGGGCTCGTTGTGAACCTGGAATCTCCCACACTTCAATCAAGTGTATTGCCAACAACCCACAGGTGTACACCACATGAACAGGTGAAAAAATGATTGTAGATGATGGTGATGACTTTTGTAATCATGTTCTCGCAACAGTCATGTATTGGAAGCTTTTTTGTTTGATGGGTGGGATGGGGCAAGAAGTTTCTTTGGTGTTAGGGGAAGGTGCTTAGTAGTGGCAATAGTACAATATTTTATTTATCCTCGTGCCGATAGTACTAGAAGTATGTGGGCATGTGATGAAGAGTAAGTAGGGACAGAAAATGAAGGAATTGTGACACCAGCTGATGTGGTAGGCACAATCAGATAGCTAGACTGTGCCGTCAAATTAACTACAGTGATTATTTTGAGTCCTTCCTGTTTGTATGGAAATGGGTTTCTGAGTCTTTTCCAAGTATGAACTTGTATCGCTGTCATTTTGGTTTATACATAGAGAAGCTGAGACGTTTATTTTTAGTACTGAAAGCTTCCGAGTCAGGGCAGAATGGGAAGCAATTGGAATGAAAGATAAAAGATTAATGTGATTCCATTCACAGTTTACTGGGGACCTGAGAGAAAGGAGGCTGCCACCAGATTATTAAGAGTGTTCTCCTCCCATCCACAGTTGCATTTTCTGATTCTTTCCTTGATTGAGGATGGGAAATGGGTTGTATTTGGAATCACACTTTAGTTAACCAGGAGGAAATTAGAAATATCTTGATTATGGAACAGAGCAGTCAGTATTCTACCATATGGAAGCATATTGTGGTTTAACTGAGCAGGTAGCTAAAAGAACCACACAGCCGTTTACCAGTAGGATGGAGGAATCAAAAAAAGATGAAAGGAAAAAAAAAGGTTAAAAGAAAACCCAGTAAAACTTGTGCATTGAGATAAAGACAGTTTAATAGGACAGAAAAGGATGATAATGATGATAACAGTAATGATAATATACAAAGCAAGTGATGCCCAAGAGAGTTGCGTACCATCTTAAGCCAATATTCAGCTAGCTCTCAAACTGAACTGCCTCCTGCCTTGCCTCCTGACCCACCCACACACATGTTGTATATGGGACATGATGTCATATGGTGTAGAATATCCCTTTGATCAGCTTGGGTCAGCGGCCCTGGCCGTGTTCCCTCCCAGCGTCTGGGTTGCCCCCTCCCACCTTCTGGTTGGCAGGGCAGTGTGAGAAGCAGAAAAGTCCTCGACTACTTGGCAACTACTGAACACATCAGTGTGTTATCAACGTGATTCTCATCCTAAATGCAAACCACAGCACTATACCAGCTGCTATCTAAGCCAAAACCAGGATAAAGTGTTATACGTCAGTCTTTCTGATGTAATTCATGTTTCTTGAATAATAAAAGATAACCCTTTGGTCACTGTGTGCAGTGCTTTTTTGGGGTAAGCAGTTACTTGTCACAGCATTCATAGTGTCTGTTAACTGGAATTGATTCACCTATTACTGCACCTTCTCCATGATCTGCCCTGTAAAGGAATTGTTTGGTTTAGACTTACAGCATCAATATGATTTTTAGTGAAGTGTTTCAGAGCAATGATCGATATGTCTTTACAAAGGCTTTAACTCCCTTCATTGGATTTTACTAGCCATGACGGACATGCATCCAACTTGCTGATGGCTGAATGAGGCAGAGTGTGACACTCTGCACTCCAAATTTTAGCTGCTGAGAAAGAGTGAACGTAAGCAAAGGAGCAGTATCTGTTTACTGCTGATTCTTCTTAGTGCTTAGTCTGCAGTCCGGTAACTTGTCAGAGAAGACTTAACGACATGAGATAACCTCTCTTAGCTCCTGGTAGGAAAGGCTCCCCAGGCAGGCCATCGCATGGAGCGGGTTCTAGGGAATAGGGATTGCTTAGAGCAAAACTTAAGAGTTTGCAATTTCCTCTGTAGGTAGAATACAGGAATGCAAGGGCTTATTATCACAATAATTTGTCTGCTTAGGCTTATAAATGGCAGCGTTGTGAAGATCGTGTTACAGGAAGTGTGCCCAGAGGTAAATATGGTCATGGGTATGATTGCCACCAAGTGTGTAATGTTTACCTAGGTGATTGAATCACTCATCTAATAACAAGATGTTGCTGTCTTCAGAGGATTACAGAAAGCACTGTCTTTGAAGGTACTCTGTTGGATCTTATCTGTTGCCCCAGTCGAAGCAATGATGAATTTTGGCAACAGTCGGGGAGAGCGTGTTTGTGCTGCAGTGTAGAGGTACGGTTTCAGCTCTGTGTACCTGACCTGGCTTTGCATCCGTGTAGCTTTGCTGTACCAGGAGCAGTATTTGTTACGAGATTCTGCAACCAACAGTTTAAAATCTGGGGCAGATCTGCGCAGCCTGTGGAGAGGTCTGCCACAGCGGCATTGCTGGTAGTGCCTGGGGAAGCTGCTTTGAGAGAGAGAGCAAATCTGTGCCCTCCTTTAGACACCTGGAACTGACAGAAGTGCTATGGATGCGGCACAGCTTTGTAGGTTTGCTGCTTCTGAGACTGTTTTAATAACAAGTCATGAATCACAAGAGGATTTATGACAAATCACCAGTCCGAAAGGATCAGTTTTCATCTTTATATGGTTGTTTCAGAGAGTCGTTTTGAATCGGTTTAAGTTCTTGTTTGGCTTGGTTTAAGTTTTTGCTGGAAAGGGACCCCACTAGTCTCTAATCAGAGGTGTTAAAAGAAGCAGAAGTCCAGGTAAACTATTCAAATGCTACAGTAAGTTTTAAACTACTGGTTCTCCTGGAATTTTGATACAGCTGATGCCTTATACTATAATAACTTGGAAAACCAAATTATTAGAACAGCAAACCAGATTAAGTCTGTATTATTCAACAGACACTTTTAATAATGAACACCTTATAGATGGCTTGCTAGGAGGTGACGCAAGTCCACAAGGTCTTTTGGCCTTCAATACTTGATGCTGGTTGATCTGTGAGTAACTAGCAACGCCTCCAGTGCTCAAGCACATTGCATCCCTCAGGAGGACCAAAGTTAAAATCTGAAGCTGAAGAGACCATGTTTTCACTGGGCATTGTTCTTGTCACAAGGATGAGTTTGATGTTCATGACCTAAAAATGATGTGGTTTATCAGAAATGTTTTTTTAGAAGTCACTGCTAATACATAAAGCCATGGCCAAATGCTAATTTTAGAAAGTGAAAATTACTTAATTACTTGCTTTTAAGTCTCTTTTTTTTTTTTTTTTTTAAAGAACAAACCTAAAGTGTGTCCATCTGTGATAATTCAGAGTTGAACAGACATAGGAAGGAATAAAATATGGAATGTTTTTCAACAATGGTAAAATACCTAAGTTACCTGTACTAGAGCTTCTTAGGCTTTATTATGAAACTGCCTTCAGCTTTAAAAGAAAGGTAAAAATAAATTTTGTAGTATTTTGGAAATTAAAATATTTATGATGCAGTTACCTTCTTGTGTAAACATTTTTGTTTGCTGTCCTTCATAGTCCACACCCCTGAAGATAATTGAATAAGAAAATAGTAGGGGTTTGAAGGCGACAGAGGTTTTTTTTACACAAAAACCTCCTATGTTTCCATCAGCATGCTTTTCCTTGGCATTGTGGGAATGGCCATTGCAGGTGTTGCTTTTTTCCTAACCTTAGATGTTAAAAGAATACTTTCCATTTTCTGGTTTAAAGCAGGGAAAATTGTCAAAAAGTATTTCCAGTAATGTTTAGTCACTGCTCCATTTCTTAGCAAAACACTTTCAGAAAAATTAAATAATGTGCGTCAGGAGTGACTCCAGTATTCAGCCTCTCATCCTGGAGAAGCTTTGTAGTTGGAAGGTTGTGTCAAAGACTTGTATTCAACTTAAACAGCTGTTGAGCTTTTGCTGTTATTTAGTATTTGGTACAGCAAGAGAAAAAGGACGAATGTGTAAGTGTTCCCAACCAAACAGATCAAGTGGGTAGTTTGGACCTTTCTGCTTGGTTCCTGGAAGTGAGTCAGTTTGGGCAGCTCTGTCTAGCTTAGCTCCTGTGCCTTTGTGTCTGCCTTCATCTCCGCAGGGGTGGGGAAGGCAACCCCCTGTCTGAACCTGACTTGTAGGGAGCCACTTTTTTCTCTTACAGTGGCCAAGAGGAGTCTAAGCAGTACCAGAGATAAGGCAACAAATTGCCTGTAAGATTTCATGTATCCTGGGAGGCGCCGGGGTCAATTCTAGCAGCCTGTGCTGTGTTAGAGTTGCCATTTGTTGCTCCTCTTGATTCAGGAAACCTGTATTTCTGCAGGTTTGGTTAAGTTCAAGAGAAATGGTTTTAAGAGCCTATGAAGTTTTGGATCATCTGAGATTAAAAAGAGATACCACTTCATTTTAAGTGAGATTATTCACATCTTCAGACAAAAATGGCAAAATAGCACTACATTAGGCATGGCTTCATAAAAGGGTTTTGTGCTTGCTTCACTGTGTCTTCTCCAGAAGGTCTTGTAACTGCTACACAGTCTCTGTTTTCTACAGAGTGCCAGGGTTTCCTTCAGTGTATAGATGCAAGTGGGTTATATTTATTTGATGCCAAGGCCCTTGTATGCCTGTTCTGGGAGATAGTATGATGAGAGTGCAGAACCTTATTCCAGATGGTCAGATGGTAAAGCGGTGCTCCAAAACAAATGTTGGCCCATATGTAGCATCTTCTGTGTAGGTCTTGGTGAAGAGTCCTTGGAGTTTCTCAGTCAGGTTGGCTAGATTTGTCTACAGATTATCTTTCATTAAATGTCATCTACTGATGGACTTTAATGTTCATTTAAAAAGAGTAGTTACTCTGTTACTTTAATTCATATGAGTATGGGGGCAGGTTGTACTGGTTTTTTGCAAGTTGAGCCTGGTGAGTTAGCATTTCTGCCTGTGCTTTAGTCCTGTGAGTTCTGGGGTGGCACACCATCTTAAAGGCCCTTTTATTGCTAAGGATGAACCCCCCTCCTTATTTTCATGTCATGTTGAAGATTGCAGTTTCTCCAGCCTGCCCACAGCTGCAGCACCCTATAGGAGGGAGGAGGAAAGAAAAGAAACTAAAAAACCCACCCCAAAAAACCCTGTGTAATCCAGATAAAACTGTTACAGCAGCTAAATGACAGTTTTGTTCACTTTCTTTTGTCTGAAGAGCTTCAGCTATCCAAGTATCTTCAGCCTAGTAGAATGTGTTAGGCTTTGAATCCACATATGTATGAGACGTGTTTCTGGGGTTTTCCAAAGATATACCAGGTTTCTACATGCAGGTTTCTCTGCAGAATTTGAGAGGTAGATGTTTTCCTTTTCTCATTAACAAAGTCATTGTCTTTGTAAGTGGCATCTGCAAGAGAGGCATCAAAAATCCATGACTCTCAGTAGAGATGTCTGGATGGAAATGTTTGAGTGACTGAACTTATTCCATCTAAAAATAATTCTCAATTTCAGAATTGCAGCAGATACTCTGAATGCTTTGCATCTTTATCTTCAGTCCCCTAGGGAACAGTATAAACAAAATGTTGATGTTGGAAGATTGGTTTAGTTTTTATACTGGACCAGAAAACAATACTACTTTTTATCTTGTCTTTTTCCTTTTTGTATTAGTGGCTACAAGAAGAAACAATGTAGTGGCAAACAAGGAAGTATGAACTCAAAAATGGATTTCTTTAATACACCTACTCAACAACAATATAATCCCAGGGATTTATTTAACTGGCATTTTTCTTGTGTTCATTTTTCCTTTGTCCCTTGTCACACCCTGTCTTTGAAGATGATAGGCATACCTGTGTTGGAGAAAATTTTTGTAATAATATGCTTTCCTTTCCTAATGAAAATGTGGTCAGCATAGCAAGATTCTTCTCTTTCCCCTCATTTGATAGAAGTTTTTGTATTAATGCCCTCCTTTTGGATTATGGCTATTATTTTATGTTTGGTTTTAAGATGTTTGCATTAGCAACCCTGAATTTCTGTGCTCTGCCATGGATGCAAAGTATTAAGCATTGTGCAGATTTTAAAGTTACATCTTTATTGTTTAAATTTTTAGAAGTTACTGGATTTAGAAGAATTATCTGAAAGGACAAAATAGGAGGTGGAGTCAAGTGGAAGTGTATCCTCATCAACTCTGCAGTCAGCCCCCGTTCCTTTGAGTGCAAGGCAACCCAGCTGTGAGGATTGCTGGCCACACTCATCAGAGAGAGAAGGGAGGTGTGTGTGGGGGAGAGAGAGAGAGAAAATTAGCAAGAAGACAGAATTCCTCTCTATCAATCCTGTCTTCACACAAATTCAGACTTCTGAGTTCCCATACGTGAGAGTGTAACTTAATTTCCAAATTACATGATGAAAGCACATCTGTCCCAAAATTAATACCTCTTGAGAATATCATAATTGTATATACTGAAAATAATTAGTATCTGTAATTTGCAAGTCATAAATGTCTAATTTTTAGCGAAGTTGTTTGTTTCCATTTAAGATAAATTCTCAATTTAATATCCAAAGCAACATTCGACTGTGCTACAAAGGGGCCAGAACTGTTTAAAAACAGAGAACCCCCCTCGCCCCCAAAATACAAAGACACAAAGTGGCATATGCTGAATTCTGTTGCAGAATAGAGCATCTGATTTCTGCAAGAACTTTGTAGCTACTGTAACAATTTTTATTGGATAACACATTTCCCCCCCCCCCCCATACTGAGGCAATTCATGCTGGAGGATCTCACAATAGAACCAGCAGATACCAAGCTACCCATTCATATCACCTGTCAAGTGCAAAGACAGGCTGTAGACTTTGAATTCAGTAGAATTTCTCTTCTTATGTACGTGTGCATGAGTGTATTTGTGGTGTGTGTATGAATAATGCTAATACAACTGTTTAGAAATACTAGGCTGTCTTCCACTAGTTCATGCAGTGTTGGTGATGCATTTTTACACTATCCTTTAGTATTTGCAGGTGTTTATCTGTGTTTGAAGGAAGAAATTAATCACATTCCCCCTCCCTCCTAATGCTTTCCACCACTCTTCCTGTGATAAGGGGTCAGCATTTACACTGTTTTTCCTTTAATGGAGTATCTTTTGGGGATCATTTTGTTAAGTTTTGGGAGGGGGGGTCGTTGTTGTTGTGGGTTGGTGGTTTGGGTTTTTTTAATGCAATCAGTGAAGTAGTAATGATGAAATAAACTTGAATTGTGATACGGACCTTGAGAGAGTTTCCTGGCTGATTAAACATAAGGTAGTTTTAGGATCGAGCACCCCTGCTCCCTCCCTAAGCCCTTCAGTGAATGACACTGAAATGCCTTGTAGGGAATTCATAATTAAAATTCTGTATGATCTGACTTGTCTTTGGAGACTTCCCAACAAGAGTGAGTCAGGCATCTTAAGGACCTAGAATTAACAAAATAAGCTTATGTTATCTGCCAAGAAATAGTCAGGGATTACTCCTGGGTTTTATTTTCAGTGTTTTCTGCTGAGTCCATTTGTGAAGGGCTTTATGAGGCTAGTGGCAAGATGCCACTCAGTAATCAGGTGTCATTCAGAAAAAAGCTGGAGTGGCAAATACCTGTTTGAGGACCATCTGAGTCTGTGTATTGAGAATAAGGAAAATTATCTGGGAAGGAGCAATTACAAGCTTTCATAATGGGCATTACGGTTAGTTTCTGCACAAATTAAGCCGGTGGGTTTCCAGACACAGATCTGTGCATGAGAAGCTGGCATCGAAACCAAGGCTTGGTCTCTCGTCTCTCACACTGATGGGGTCGGTGTGATGATTACAGGCCAGATTTTTTTCCCAGATAAAAGGTATCTAGACTGATCTTTTTCTCTCCTCATCTCTCCACTCTCATCTTAATTGCAGGTAACTCTTCAGCTACGAGTTTTTTCTGCTCTCTCTCCTCTAGTGGTGAGGCACTAAAATGTATGGAACAGATCAGCCATGGTACAGTGGTTGAAGGCTGTTAAAAAAAACCTGTGTTTTGATAGGGAAGACCTTCAGAGTCAAAACTAGAGGCAGCATGACATCCTTAAAGTAAACAGATTAGTTAAAGGAAAATGCAAGATGTAGCAGATGTCACAAGTTGTCTTTAGGACATGCCAACGATGCCTGCATAGCAGTATTAACAAAGGAGCTTGGCTTTCTGTGTCTCGGGTGTTTCTGAACTCTCGGGGCACCTTTCAGCTTTGGAGCTGGTACGTCAGAGCCTTGTCCTGCTTGCAGAGGTGATGGAGTACTGTTTGGAAAATGTCATTCCTAGTGGTTGGAACCGTGATGAACTTCAAAGTGTGCCTTCTGTTTTGTACCTCCCTGGAGGGCTGTTTGCCAAAAACTGAGGAACGAGAAGTCTGCCAGCGTGCAGAGCGCTGTCAGGATCTAGTTTTGGTGCTGGAAGCAGTAAGGCTAAATATCCATCCATCCTGAGGCAGTTCCTGTAACTTCTGGCATTTACGAAATGATGTCATATGAGATCATTTCGGTGGCTGGTATTAATCTTCAATGATCTTCACCAGTGGTCTGAATGAAAATAGATAATAGCTGGCACAATCCATACCCTCAAATAATGAGTATATAATGGGACGCCCTGCCTCTGAGGTCTCGCTGGTAGCTTCCACGCGGGGCTCTGGAGTGGAAGCAGAACTCTGTTTCCTTCTTCCACCTGCAGAGAAGTCACCACGCAGTACTGGTGGAGCAGACAAACTTTCTGGGCATCAAAGTGTTAAGATTGAAATCAGGGTGTGGTAGAGGCTTATTTTCTCCTGGTACTGATTGATCTCTTTCAGCTTCTGTTAGGGTTGTCTTCATGAAACGAGCCCCAAGCATGAAAACGTGCTGGATGAGAGAGAGTCTGAAGAGGGACAGAACTGTTCCAGCAGCAGGGAGTTTTGGGGGAAGAGGTGACAGTGTTGGTTTGGGACTAAGTTGTTCACCTTCAGTGAAGAGATGCCAGCTCTTGCACTCCTGTGGCAGGGCAGTGGACAAACGAGCCTGGGAACAGTGAAAGATGCCTTTTTGACCTCATCTTGTTGCTTTAGTTGAATATTTAATAACTTTGTCAGGAGAGAGGTTAAAAACCTGAATTAAAATTATCAAGATTCAAATCAAAGATTTCCTAGCTCAATAAGGAGGAGGGGTTTGGTATTCTTTTCTTCCCTTCTCCCTCAAGGCTTATGACAGGACAATGAAAATCCTTGTGCTAGGTGATCGAATCACTACCGTGCCCTTTATTTGGGTAGAGAAAACTGAGTCCACGCATAACTGTAGCCAGTTGTTTGAGAGAAACAAAATTGCCTGCCACCAGAGGTGAAGCTGTAGGACTATCTGTTAGTGTTTCACTAAAACATTACTTTCATGCTTGTTCCTTTGCAAGTATTTAAGATACTTTTTTTTTTTTTTCAGTTGATTGTAAAAGGTGGTACCACAATAGCATCCTAACTTGGGGGTTTAAAAAAACCCACACGCTCCACTCTCTCTACACCACTTTATTATTTGGCTTTTGGTACTAGAAGAACAAAAATCTGTTGCAAACTGGGGATTCACCGGAAGAAATAAATGGCTGTCTCTGACATACTAGCTACATGGGTTAGGAAAGAAGCTGCACAAAGGCTCCCTTTGGATTATATGAGTTGTTAAAAATGTACAGCTGTTACACACTTAATGAGTATGTCTGACTGGACTATTTGGGCAAAAGTCAGTTTCTTGAGAAGAAACCTGTGAAATGTTTGCCTTGTTAGACAAGGCTCCTGCACATTTATGTACACATTCTCAGAATCACAAGGTTGGAAAAGACCTTTAAGATCGAGTCCAATCGTTCCCATCCTATTCTAAACCATATCCCTAAGTACCTCATCTACCCTTTTTTAAAACACATCCAGGGAAGGTGACCCAGCCCCCTCCCTGGACAGCCTCTTCCAGGCCCTGACAACTCTGTCAGTGAAAATTTTTTCCTAATATCTGATCTGACCCTGCCCTGGCACAGCTTTGTGCCATTTCCCCTTGTCCTGTCACCTGTCACTTGGCTGAAGAGACCATCGCCCACCTGTCTACAACCTCCCTTCAGGTAGTTGTAGGTGGTGATAAGGTCTCCCCTCAGCCTCCTCTTCTCCAGACTGAACATCCCCAGCTCCCTCAGCCGCTCCTCATATGATTTGCAGCATACCAGCACACACAGTGGTAAACAAATACCTTTTTTATTCCCCCTTTCAGTATTGTTGGTTTCCATACTGACTGCCCAGTAGAGACCCATACCTTTCTATCTCCAGAGGGGTGTTACTGACCATAGCTGCCATCTCCAAGTGCCCTTTTTTACCCTGGGGGCAAAATAATATATATTGAACTGCTTAATAATCAACCTTGTTGTCAAACATTTAAGCATAGCTAATAATAGCATTTAATTATCATGGCTAATGCTTAAAAAAAAAAAAAATTGAGACTTTGTGGTAAAATAATTCTTCCAGCTGTTCAGAAAGTTACTGGAAAGTAGAGACAAATCTCACCTTTCTTCCAGAGCACAAGACCCCTACTTCAGTGAAGTTGTGCTCAATACTAAGAGGTTGCCTTTTACAGGAGGTGTTTCTTACTGAAGGGTTCCTATGTTGCACTGCCTAAAGGCAAAAGTAGGCACTGGTGGTGGTTCTTCTACTTGGTTTGGGGGGTGGGGGGGGGGTTAACCCAGCAATTGTTTCTTTTAAAGCCAAGTTGTATTAAAGGTATCAGATTATGAAAGCACTGCTACTTCTTCAGAGAGCTTTGGGGCCATCCTCTGATACGTAATTGCTCTTCCATCCTTCACAAGAGAGAGACAAGAATGTGCTTTCCTTGAACTTAACAGTTTGGGCAATTTTCTATAATCCAGTAAATACAAATTGTACCCTGATTATCCATCTATGTCTGTCAGGCAAATTTTAATGGATGAGTGAATGAGTCAAATCCTACGCACAGAAATATACAAATATGCAAAATATGGGTCTAATTACAAGGCTGCTAAATTTACACAAGGTCAGGTAAACAAGGCACTGTGTAATGATTATTAATTGTTAATAATGCCTTTGGCAAAACACGTTTTTGCTCTGAACACCTAACGTTTTTTGCCTTTTTGTGTATGTGAAACAGCCAAATTGATCATCTATTAGTAAAACCGAAAGACATTCTTTTCTTCCATCTTCCTTCTACCTCACCTCCATAATTGCTAATTATTTCTGAGCAGTGGGAAGGACGCTGTTCTGATAAATGAAAGCGTGTGCAAGAGTTACCTGTGAAAGTTCCATGGTAAAAATTGAATGAGTTCATTAACATTCACTCATTAAATACAGGAAAAAATTAATTGGTGAATAAATTTTTTCCTCATAAGGTAGTATTGGGGGCATAGAAGCTCCTGCAATGTTGTCCTATGTGATGAAGAACCATTTTGCCTGGTTTGTATTTACCCTTTGAAACTCTTCTTAGTTTTTTTAAAGTGCTCAATCTGTCCTGCCCTAATTCTGTTGCACTTCACCCTCATCCATGTACCTTTTAAACTTGCCTGTCTCTTCTCATCTCTTGGTGCACTCTAAATGTTTGTTATGCAGCTGTAAGGCAGAGGAATTTGCAGGAAAGGAGAGAAACAAGACTGAAATAGGAAATACAAGGTTCCACTGTTAGAGGAAATGAAACAAAACATGTAATTACAAATTTACTTTCTTTACTTGGTTTTATTCTGTTGGGTTGTAAAGTTGTATGAACAAGAATTAATTTAAGCAGGCATGGTAAGGGAGGTTGCAGGTAGAAAAAAACCCTATCTATAATGTATTTGCTTTAAATTTTTCTCTAGTTTTGCAAATACAGCCAGTTCTGTTCTGTTGCAAACTGCAGCAGCCCTGACTTTCTCTAAGCAGTCCCATTTGCTTTCTGTAGCTCTGCCACAATCATAAAATAACACATTCTGAGTCAAATACTCAAGTTTGGTTTAAATACTGTGATAAAAATGTTCAGTCTTTTCTGCTTTTAGATCCCAAAGCAGTAGACTGATTAAGTATTAACCTGTGAATGAAGGGGTTTGATGAATGGATTTGTCCAGCATAGCATTGGTCTCTGTCATTAGCTGGATGCTTACTGATTCAAGGAAGTCCCTCAAAAACAAAGCCTTTTGAAAAACTTCTTGCAGAAGGTCCAAGGCCCTAGTTGGTGGCTGACTTTTTTGATAAATATGGAAGTGTTTTCACCTGTATGACTCTGCAGGTCTCCTGTAGATACAGCTGCTGCGTGGTACTTCGTGGCAGGGAGTTTCAAAGGCTATTTGACAGCGTTTCAAGTACTTCTGGTTTTCATGGCTGTGGTTTTGTCATCTTTTCAGCTTTACTGAAATTCTGTTTTGAATTGCAAAGAAAGGTAAATAAAACAACAAGCTTTTTTATCATCTCTATACTTCATTGTCCACATTTCTAGGCTTGTTTTTCTCTACTCCTGTTTCCATTGACTGTCTTTTGCACTCCTTTTATTCCTCTTTTGCTGCGATGGTGGTGGCAAAGTGAACTATCAGCAGGCTCTGATGTGAGCTGTGGTTTTGCTGGGTACACAAAGGCTTATAGCTATTTATCAAAATGCTTTTTATCTTCAGTGTTTCTCAGTATCCAAGCACAGAATCGCCTAAAGTAGATTTTTAGCACTGCAGATGATCAAACTTATGGTAACTGCCATATTAAACACGTAACAACTTCTGTTAAGCCTGAGAATTTGTAACAAAGATCTTTCAGCTAGCCAATATTTATGGGGTTTGTGATACATATGCTTTCAGTAACATGCTCGTGGTCCCTCTCAGGCTGCTTTTCTTTATATTCAAATGTTAGTAGAAAGCAACATTATCTCACTGCATCTGGTATGTTTGTATCCACTAAAAGTGTGTTGTACCATAGCTTTTTTTTTGCTTTTTTTTTTTTTTATTTTTTTATTTATAGCCCTGGTTGTGTTGCTGTTCTTTGCATTGGCTTCTTCTGTCTGGTTTTAGTTATGTGCCCAGCATTGTAGACAGCATTTCAAGCGAGGTCTCTCTGCTGCCTTTATACAGAGAAATGATTACTTTTAGTCCTTTGTTCAGGTTTTTTTCTCTGCTTCTTTCTTCTCATTCACTTTTCCTTTTGATTAGTGTATTATTTTAGCATAATTTTTGCCTTTCAGCGTCAGTCTCTCACTGTGAGCTAACATTTATCATTCTCACATCTCTCCTCCCTCCCCTCCCTCCCTCCAATATGGCCAATATTATCTGCTGTTCTTTATATTTATGTTCTTTTTATAACTTTGCATTTTTCTGTTGTTTTCTGAATCTTTCCTGTTTCCCACTCTTGTAAGAACTTCTGCCAATTCATATGTAACTATCACCTAAACAGCTTCTACTGGAGATTGTTTTGGCTCTGGTCAGAGAGCCTGGGTGGTAAACAGCCTTATAAAGCTTAGCAGAGGCTAAACTTTTCCATCTTCCAACACAGGGAGCTCTCAATTCTGATATGAATTATTTGTCTTTTCTCCTACGTCAGTGTGAAGTCTGGATTCTTGCAGGCAAATTGAGTTTGTTTGGGTCAAGCTGACCTCCATCTGAGATCCCAGAAGTTTTGCTGTTTGGAGTTTTTTGTGGGGATCTAATTCTTAACTTTTCTAATGTTTTTCTTTTATAATGGGAAACTAATAATAGCAAGTAGACTCTATTTAGCTTAGTTTTGTTATTTAGTTTGTGTTATTTAAGCGTTCACACTTTTCACTGGTACCTTTTAAGCAGTGAATGTTCACATATCCCAAAGACTGTTTGGAAGTTCAGAGTTATTGTTTATTTTACAACCGTGGCACTACAAACAAAAGAAGGTCTGACTGCAAAGTTTGATCACTTGGACAGGGCTTGGGGTGATTTCTGCTGCTGGTTGGGTTTTGGAGTTTGAGGGGGGTTTATTTTTCATTAGGAACTTGGGTAAAGCGAAGCTATGCGGTACGTGGTTGCCAGTATATTTTTATTTTATTCCCCTTCAACTTTTATGCATATTGATAAGTTTGGTCTGTTTTGCAAACACTTACTAATGCTATAATACGTTTTCCCATATCTTCCTTCTCAAATTTTTTACCGTTATTGATTGAAGATTCAATTGAGAAATGTGTTTAGAACCCTGCTTTCTGTGGTAATCATAGAAGTCAGTGGGAAGACAAGAAAATTGTATTGAAAGAAATTGTGTGCGTGTGTGTTTTGTGTTTCAGCATAGATTATCTCTGCCAAAATAATAGCTGTCATTTTGTTCTTGTTATATTAGTGGCCTGTAGCTTCCTACTACCCCTCTTGCCTTGCTTTTTGTCCATTCGTCTGTTTGCCAGTAGGAAAAAAAAATTGGTGAAGGGCCATAATTTGGGGGCTTTATTATGCTAATAAAATCAATATTTTGTTATCTGCTTAAATTAAATATTCCAAGATGGTGACCCCACGCTACCCTGGTATCAAAGCTGCAGACCTTAACATTCAGTGACTTTGAAACTTGAGTTCTGTTTAGAATTTCATGTCATGCCTGTCGCGGGAGAAAAAGATGGAAAACGTATACGCTGAGCCTATAGGACTTCCTGCAGTGCTTATTAATCCTTTATGGATCATTTGAAATGTTTCTAGTTTATTTAAGCTTTGCTGCTTGTATCAGATTGTTCCTGCAAAAAAAAAAAAAAAAAAGGAAAAAGTGATCATGCTTTGAATTTTTAAAAATGATCTCACTTTCAAGAAAAGCACTTTTATGCTCCATTAGAGTTGAATTTGCCAAACTCTTCCATCGCATTAACGCAAGCTTTACTGGATAGATAAACGTGTTGTTCCAAGGCTGACTAGAACTTTACCAAACTGCATATTAAGATTTTTGTCATCTTACAATTTTTTGCCTTGAATATTTTCTTTGTGCAAATAGAGGAGAGAGACAGAATTATTTCATTAAGAAGCGGTGCAGCGCAGTTCTAATCTCTTAGAACAGGATAGAAAACAGCACAGGAGTCTGGTCAAACTCCTGAGCCTGACACCTTTCTTTTGTGAAGAAGCATTCAAAGTTTATATATGTAATTGGGGCTCTGCTCTTTGTGTTTCGCCGCTGTTGATAGCGTTGTGGAATAAATGCATTATGATTTTTAGCTTGGGGAAAAGGAAAAAGCTCTGGATCCACAGGCAGGAGATTAAAACTCTGGGTAAACTTAACTCTGCAGCAAACCAAGGACTGGTCTCCAAAGAGAATCCACTAGCTAGGGTGGGTACAGAGGCCAGGAGATCTCTTCACAGGGGTGGTCTGAAGGTTAAAAATATTCACATTGCCTTTTTTCTGGGTTCCTCACCTTTGAAAATGTATTGTTCTTTAATAGGTAATTATATTTATGGGTGGTTTTGTCATTGTAAGTACTACTTTCAGGGAACTTTTTTATTGCTGTGTTTGCCAGTTAGACCAAGATCTTTGTAATAATGTAGATAGTAGATCTTGTAGATATTCTTTTCATAATCTTTTAATATGCTGTCTGCCCAGGATGGTGGTTTTCAGGCATGGGCTATATGAAGTTTCTACCTTAAAAAGATCAGGAGCTTCACAGTAAAATGGAAGACTGTTTGCTGCTAGTCTCCAAAAAGTATCTTCTAAGAAGTCACATTCAGTAGTAGAATCTTAGCTTATTGCTTCAGTTTCTGTTATTTCATGTGTTTTATAACATGGGAGAATAGATTAATATCAATATGAAATAAAAACACCTTTTATATAGGCATAAGCTTTTACAAAATGCTTATTACCATAGTAACGGAGGGAGCCTATTAGGTTAGTGTGTTTCTTTAAATGTTTCTAAAACATTCCTAAAGTATTCTCCACATATTACACCAGAAAATTTAAGTGTCTGATTTTTTGAGAAGCTGCAGACTTCTTGAGTGCCCAAACCAGTACATTATCTCTCTGTGATTGTGATTCCATTAGAAAAATGAAACTCAAAAGGAGGGGGGGGAGGGGGAAGGAAGCAAAACTGTTCAGAGTATCAGCTTAAACTTTCAGGCACTTTGTTTTTTATAGGGGTGTGTGATCTGGCTTGGATTTCAGTCAAAGGAAATTCAGAAAAGGGAAATTTTAATTTATATGTACGTGTGGGTGTGTCATGTACGTAAGTGTGTGTGTGTATATATATGTATAGACACAGATATATATCATGCACCCACGACTTACCTAGCTGATAGAATCTGGGAAACCGTTGGTGTGGGGGTTTTCCCTGAAAATATAGACTAAGTAATCAGAATTGTTGCTAATGTTTGCTTTTAATCGTCTTGCCCACCTTTCCCATCCTCTGACCTCTCTCATTTGTCTCTATTGCTGTCTTTGCCAGTTTTGATAAGTTAATAATGCCTGAGTTGTGCTGCAGCTAATTTAAAAGAAAAAAACCTTCAAAACACTGTAACATGAGTGAAAGTATTGTCACTTGTTACAGAAGTTCCTGGCTTAAAATAAATGTGTCTAGTTTCAGATAGGTATTTGAGGAGAGAAAGAATTAATTTATAAAGATCAGAGTTAACTAATCATAGAAGTCAGGGTAAATTACTCTGGTTAAAAATACTGGATGATAAAGGATTGTCGTAGATTTCTTAATTTTGCTGCAGGTTAGATAATGGTCTTCATTGAGTCATACCTCAGCATGTGTGAATGGTACAACAGTCTTACCTTGTAGTATATAAGCAACTATATTAGCCTAAGGTGGACTTGGGTTTTACATGTTTCTCCTCATGCAGGATGAGAAGACAGAGTCTACCAAAACCTTCTCCATGTTCTCCTGCTTTACATCTGTAAACAAAACCATGCCAACCAGCCTAAAGGGCTTGCTGCTGGTTTTTTGATTGCTTTGGTTTTCACCTTCACAATCATCCCCTAATAATGTGTGCTTCTGATGGAACTGAGTGATGTTTCTTTTTAATAAATTAAAAGGATTTATAAGAATGTCTTCAGCTGTCATATGGAGCCTTAATGGTTTGGTTTTGTTTCTTCCAGGCCCAAATATCTGAAACTTGTGTACTATTTTGGTTATATTTGTTAACTTTTTTTTCCCTCAAGTAGTTTGGCCATCATGTGTGTTTAATTTCTGTTATCTATTCCTCATGGCTCTCCTGAGAGTCACTTACTGTAAGCAGCAAACATTGGGAATTGCGTTGGGGTTTTTACTGGTACCAGCCTCAGCTAACCAATATGGCCACCCATTTTAACACCTAGCTTAGTTTGTATCAAAACAAAAAAATCATGGCTTGCTTCCTCTCCATGTCTGAAATAATTTGCAAAGAAACTGTCATAGTATCATGGAGGGATTTGTGGTGAAAAGGACCTCAGAAAGCTGTCTGGTCCGTTTCTTCAAGGAAGGCTGTCTGTGAAGTTAAATACAGGCTCAGAGTTGCTGAGAACCTTGTTCAGCCACGTTTCTCCTCACCTCCTTGACCTGACCTTCCTGGAGATCTTGTAGGTAGCTGTCCATCACGGCACTCCATCCACACACTGTCCTGCTTGCCTAGTCTGAAGTGACTGTGAGGTCACAGATTTCTGAGGCTGCCCATGGACTTCTCATTCTTCCTGCTGGATCCCTGTGCTGAGCGGTTTTGTATAGAGGCATTTGACATGGGCTCTCCGTTGCGCTGCCTTCAAGGGGAATGTGAAAGCTTCCCCATCCTGCTGTCCCCTGAGTGTTTCCTCACTACTGCTTGTACTGTGACTTCTCCCCAGGCTTTGATCACCATTCCCAAAAGACCTATCTTAGTCTTCCTTGTTAGGTTAGTAAACCTGGTGGAAAATAGCTGCTTCTCTGTTTTGACAGATGGATCTTACCACTTCCCACCTCATTAATGAGGAGAGGCAAAGGATATGCTCCTTCAGCCTGCTGGAAACACTCTGCTTCATACAGGCCAGGAAGGCATTGACCTTCTGTGCCATGACTGCGTTTTACTGACTCATGTTTGGTGTCCACCACATTTGAGTCATCAGCAAATTGCTGAGGGTACGTTCTGCCCCATCGTGCAGATCACTAACAAAGATGAACAGGACTGGACCCCTGGGCTACGCTGCCACTTACTGTCCTCCAGCTAGACTTTGTTCCACTGATCCCCACCCTCTGGGCCTGGACATTGAGCCAGTTTTCAATCCACCAAGTTTTTCCAACCACAGACTCGTTTTATTCCTTTCTTCTCTAGGTTAAAGTACCCCGTGTCACCAATGCTTTTCTCCCATAAATATACTTACACACTGTGGTCAAGTCACCTCTCAGTCTTCTTTTTTGATGGTAAGAGACTGATCTTCAGGGTCTAGTGCTGTTAAGTATTTTTTCAAGGCCTTGAAATGTTGTTTAAGGCTCTTCAGTGTACCAGTTGGGTTTTTCTTTGTTGGTTGGTTTTGGGGAGGACGGGAGGTGTTGGGGTGGATTTTCTTTAAATTCTTTCACCAGGACTGCGTGCTCCAGTATCACTCTCACAAATACCTTTGAAGAAATTCACCTCAGTATTCATCCACAGTTCTTCAGTATTGAGTCTCCCCATCTTGCTGTGTCTGCCTTTAAAGCTTAGGTTGAATAACTTATCTACCATGACTCCTTTTCAGCTGGTAATTCCTGGCATACAGTATACCCATTCTGTGGGTCTGAACTGTAGTCTTTGTTCCCAGTGTGTCGGTTTTGTTTCGCTGTACTAACATGTATTTTGTTTTGAATGAGCACAGTTTACCAAACCAATTTCCTCATGCTTATCATTATTTGCTGTTCTGCTTTTGTCATCTGTAAATTTTATCTGAATTGATTTCTCTCTTCTACTAATCACTGATGTAAATGTTGAGGGGTGTGAGTGTAACCTTTCCTTTGTGATACATCGCCAGAATCCCTCTCTATCTCATATTGACAAATGCTTACTTGACTGTCATCACTTTGTGTCTTGTGGACGATTGATTTTTCTGAGATGTTTCAACTCTGCACCTCTTAATCCATTTCACATGTACTTTATTAACACTGTGCAATGCTAATTCTATTGCAGCATCCTCTGGAAGTAAATCAAATGCCATTTAAGAGATTAATTGTGGTACACCTGCCTTTCTCAACCAAACTTCTAATCTTGTGAAAAAATGAACTGTCATGTTTGGCTGAGGCTGTTCTGTATAAAAACACGTTGACTGATGTTAATTACATTCCTGTCCTTAAATTGCTGATCACTTAAAGTCCCTATCAGTATTTCTGTTGTTTTTTCTCAGGTTAATGTTGGACTGATGCATACAAATAGTTACATGGATCGTTCAGGTTTGCTCGCTGGTTCAGGGGAAATTAGCATTTTGGTAGATATGAGGGTCTCAGTCTTTGGAGACAGCTTCAAGTGTTAAGAAGCCCAGCATCTGCAACAAAAGTGTCCTGTTTATTTCATTTGCTGTGCCTGTCACCAGTGTGTAGGCAACAGAAAAGAATCTCTTCCCCATTCTCAGATGTTTTTAGTTCAGTGAGTTTGTGACAGGCCTGTATTGCTGTTGAGTTGGCTTTTTTTTTTTTTCCTCTTAAAATGCTTACACTGGAGCATCAATTGCTTGAGGTCCATCTTGTTACTTCAAACGATTTAGGTGGAAAAAACTCATGGATGTCCTCTGGCCTTAACCATTCCACTCAAAACAGGTCCAACCTTGATGCTGGGTCGGGTTGTTCAGGGAGGTTGTACAACCTGTCTAAGCGAAACCACCGTGGGTGCAGGGAGATCAGTTTTGTGCAGCCCTTTTTCCTACTCTGAATGTAGATCTGTTCATCCTGAGAGTACTTATGTGACCAGTTCTAGATGGTCACATCCACTTGTGTGATAAGGGAATGTTACTGGCTGGTGTCACATGTTTTTAGTAATTTATCTTTTGCATGATTTTGCTGTTCTCCATGTGAGTGTATGTAAGTTGTTACGTCTGTGTATTCAGGGGGCAGGACTGGCATCTTTCAGTTTAAGGCTCTGCAAGACGGGCAGCCAATTGATTGCACAGGCTTGGTCCTTCAGACTTTCTTTGCTGCTGCTGCAATAGCTGCTATTGTGTTTTAAAAAGCAAAACATTTTCTGGTTTTGTTCTCTCTGAACACTTCTCCTAATTTTTTTATTAGCCTCAAAGCAGTTTTTGATAAAATAAACCAATGTAATACATTGTAAAAGTTTTCAAATCATGGAATCCGATAATAATACCAGGTTGGAAGTGACCTCAGAGGTCATCTGGTCCAAACTTTCTTGACAAAACCTCTGTCTAGACAAAAGCAACATCGAGACAGGATGGCCCAGCACCTCATCCAGCTGTATCTTAAAAGTGTCCAGTGTTGGGAAATCCACCCAACATTCCCTGGGGAGATCATTCCAATGGCTGATAGTTCTCATTGTGAAAAATTTTCCTCTTGCATCAAATTGGATATCCCCATGAGTTAAGTTCCACCCATTATCCCCTCATCTTTTCCCTTTGACTCCTTTGGCTTGAGTGCTTGAAATTGAGTGGATTGTCTTAGATTTTTGAGTGCTTTTTGTTCTTCAGGGCAAGTAGCAGATAAGCTACTAGTTATTAATAGAAAGATAAGCTACTAATTATTAATAGAAAAGTCCATAAACTCTGTCTCTCAGCATTTCATCTCCCTATGACCTTTCCTGTCACAGTCTCCAGTCTGCATCTGGACAAGTGTGTCATGTATAGAGACTTTCCATCAAAAGAAGTTAGTTATTAATGCAGAGATGGATATGCCATTGGGTACCAGGCATTGCTGAAGAAATCAGTCTCTCCTAAGGAAATTAAGAACTATGCAATCTGACTGTAGTGGGAAAAGGCTGTGGGGAGGCAGACAGGATCTCTCTTCAAAAAGTATAGGCAGGTCCAAGGGAAAGTTTGAGAGAGGCCTAAGAGGGCTGAAGGAAAGAGTTGTGTGCAGGTGTTGAAAGTAGTTACAGAAGTGGATGGGTAACTGAAGGCAGGAGGGGAGGGAGGAAGCCTGACCATCTCAGAGCACTTACCAAACGGGCTTTTGAGTGTCTTGATGCTCAGTTTAAATAAATTACAGTATCAGGAAGAAAACTGAGTAATTTAAGGTGGTGTTTTATTATCTCAGAATAAAGTGTGTTGCAGATGCATTTTAATTATTGCGATCCCAAGCGTTACAAAACCAGAAGCTGCAGTTGAAGTGTACGGGTCTTGGGAGAGGAACCTGCCTTGTGGGGTCCTCCAAGCGACAATGTTTATGCACAGTAGTGGTCATCTGAGGAGCAGTGAATGGGAAGGGGGAAAATCTGATGTAATGTAAATCAGTTTAGTTGAAGCCCACTGGCATGAACGTGCTTGAATTGTAATGACTTGCTTGTGGCGTGATACTGACTGCAGTAAAAGCCGTGTTAAAGCTGTTCAGGTGACTTTGCTGTGTGTGAACTGTCATTGCAGCAGCTTTGAAGTCTTTAACACTTGGCTCTGAGGAAGACATCGATTTCATTCTTTGTCCTCTTTTCCATTAGCTGTCTCTTGTCCTCGTATCAAAAACCATCTAGATTTAAGAATTTTACAAACCTCAAAGTTATATAATTTTTTTTAGTATGACCCAGGAGCAAGACATGATTTAAACAACAGTAAAGACAACAACAACAACAAAAACCCCAAGAATTGAGTATAGATGAATAAGGAGACTAGAACCGTGAAGTGAGACTGGAGCTGGACCTGGGTGGATGGAAGAGGCAATTAAAAGAAGTTGAGCTGAGTGGCATTAGCTGCATTAAAATATTCAAAAAGAATGTCTGATGGGTAAAAACCTGGCTGGACAGGTAAGGCTTGAAATAGTGTGATGAGGCAGGCATGAGTGAACATCACCTGTGAAAATTTGGCCAAGAAAAATAAGCAACTCTATTTCAGTGTGATAGGTTCAATTAAAAAAGGGTGATAAAATTCTTAAGTCTTTGTGTGCTTCTGCTGTTGACCAGTACTGGGCAAAATGTGTAGCTTGTGGAGAAGCTGGAAATTCTCTATTATTATGGGTTACTCTGTTTATTTAAGCACAAACCCAATGTATTTCTTTGAACCCTATTTTGAAGACAAACAGGCAGAAAGATGGAAGGTTATTTTAGCACTTTTTTTTTTTTTAAATTAAAGATAGAAGAAGGATCCTAATGCTGCAAATTTGGACATTTGAAAGTAGAAACTGTTCTAGAATGCATGCTGCTTACTTAAGTTTAATCTGGGTCAGTTACGTGTGACGTTGCCCCATCCTGTTGTCCTCTCAGGACACTGCAGCCTGTAGGTTGGACAGCGCTCAGTAGAGGAGCCACTGGTCAGTGTTTGTTACTCTCCGTGGCTCAGCAGATGCCCTTTCCTTTACCCAGGGCACTCTCTGAAACTTTGCCTGGAATCATTTCTTTTCTCTTGTGTAGTTTTCTGTGGCACACTTCACTGTAGGATCAAGTGGCTCTCGAAGAACATCTTTACAAGAGCTTTGTAAAGCAGGGGGACGGATTATTTATTTATTTATTTATTTCTCAGAGCAACGACACATAAGGGAATGAATATCCAGTGCATCCCTAAGTTTGGGTTCCCAGCCTGTAAAGTGAAGGACCTGACTTTTCAGTGTGTGTGGTACCATATAACTGCCCAAAGCCCCGCTTTTGGGTTACAGTTGGGTCTACCACACTCGAGCAGTGTAGACCCTCACGTGTCACTGGAAACAGGCTGATTCCTCAGGTGATCGTTACTTGTGAGTCTGTTCAGTAAACTGGAAGTGACTTGTGGGGCAGCACAGAGAATCCGTGTAGCCACAGCAGTGGTGAGCTTCAGCTCCCTGGGGCTGGATGCAGTTCCCTTTAGCACTTTGTTTTCATTTCTTTGGTTTTATTACATAGTATTCAGGGTGCGTAGGGATACAGCAGTAGTCTGGTTCACTTTGCAAGCCTGTTTTATCCTAATGGCAGTGCAGTCCTGTAAAGAGAATTAAAATACAGTTGTGGTCCTTCTAACTGTAAATTGACACATGATTTGTATGTACAGGGGACCGAAATGAGGATTACACCAGCTTCTGATTGCGCGCTTCTTGCAGCTTAATGTATTTTTCATATTCTCTGTACCTGAACATCTATTGCTAAAGGGTGCCATTGCATTTTATAGGAACCACATGCATACATCTGCCAACAGAACTTGGGCTGTATAGAGACATAACTTGGTTTTATTAATGCTGTCATGAAAATTAAGCTCTCGACCATTCAGTCAGTGCACTGTGGCATAATAAATGTTTCAACGCAGAACTCGTGCTCCGGTATTATACAGAAAATTTATTGTGAAGTCAATTAGTAACATGTGTTAGACTGTTTTCAGCAATTTTTTCTTAAGCAAAATTATTTCTCTGTATTTGTAACATATTTCTGAAATAATTGGTTTTAATGTGGTTTCTTGAAGTCTTAATAGAAGCCTATACTGTAACAATAAGTTCCTTACAATTATGAAGAAAATAAGTTAAGTTAAAAATTATTAGTTTATTAGGTATATAATACTATTCATAGGCAAATGTTTTAATACAGTAGACACTCTGTTAGAAACCACACAATCTGATAATTTTAAGATGAATATTTTTTCCCTTATTAAGCAATTGACTCCTCTCTGATTTTGGATTTTAATGATGACTTGACTTAAGCTTGCATGTCTTATTAATGCTGCCAGGGAAAGAACTTGAGCACTAAATAGTGTACTTAATTATCTGCTATACAACAGCTGCTAATATTAAGAAAAAAAAATACTAAAAATGCCATCTCATCTTTAGGTCCTCTGTGGACAAAACCGGCAAAGGCAGCTCTAGGATGACTGTAGCTACCCTGTCTGCTTGGCACTGTCTTCCTCCTCCTCTCTCTCTCTCTCACTTTCAGTTTTCAGCGTAATGAAGAGCAAGAGAACAATATTCTGTAATTAAGGATTCCATTAAGTTGAAGAAAAGAGCAAATGGAGTTGTTTGTTCTCCTAGCTGAAAAAATTTGTCTGGGGTGGGGGTTAGTGGTAGTAGTGTAGAAAGAGAGAGAGGTGGGTGGAGAGACTAAGTCAGGGCTGTTTGTTGAATATACTGTTAAGGACTGTTACCATCCTAATTAATCAAGTTAGAAATTACAGCTGAAGTCGGTTTCCCCCCAATTCTTGTTATCAATTTTCTTCTCTTTTGAGACAAAGCAAATATAAATTTTGTGTTCATTTGTCATTCGTTCTTTGACTTCAGCATCTCTGAAAATAACAATGTAGCACAAAAGACCAGTATTTACCTAGTTGTAATGTGGGTTGCCATGGTGTTTTGCAAATTATTGCAATTATGTTCACCATGCGAGTCGCCCTTGGTAACTGGCGAAAAAACTGATAATCCTGTTTTGAACAAAAGGTCAAATTGCTGAATAGAAAGTCTTGATTAACTAAAAGATGTACAAAGTGGAATTATTTCCTACCATTCAGAAATAGTTCTTGATCGGGTTTGGGGGAGGGGGTGAGTAAGTACATCTGATTACTGAAGTACAAAGCATTGAAAGGATGTTGTCTTGAGCCTTTCATGTAGTCTTAATGGTGGCTTTTTTGTCAAATTTACCCATTTGCGGCATTGAAAGAGGCAGCTGCATTTAAGCTTGAGAGATGGTGCTTTTTCAAGAGTTCAGTGCATGGAAAGTTCTCAGCAGTATCTGCAGTTTACTATTAGACCTTCAGCTATTAAAACTGATGTGCTGCATTTGAGCCCATAGCTCTTGGTGCTTGTAAAACCCTCTGACTGATGATCTAATAAAGTGCTCTTACCGGACAATCTCTGATCAGATACTTTAGGAAAAAAAATAATATAAAAAAAAAAAATCACCATAGCTCTGAAAAGGATGGGGGTAGAAACACATGGCTGCAGTGAAAAGTTTGCTTTTATAATCCCCAGTGGTAATGTTAGTAAATAGGACTTTATTTACAGTTTAAGTACTTTAAAGGGCAACCATATTGCTCCAGAAATCATTATTTATTTTTACAAAAGTAAAGATAATTCTGAAAATATTAGGAGTTCTTCATAATCACCAGTCCTCAGCAGTTACACACAGATATACAGGGGGAATGGAATGGTCCTCTTCCCGTCATCGTATTCAAAACACTGGAATGGATTTCCTGCACTTTAATGCTGTGGGTTTCCTTTTCTCTTTCTTATTTTTGCCTGCTGGGAAGGGGTAAGGGAAGAGGTGAAGAGGATTAAGGGGGTTCTCTCTTTTCTTTTTTTTTTTTTTTTAATTATTCTGTTTGTTGTTTTTAAATAGCTACCTGGAAATTAATTCTTAAAACTTTGGAGAGCCTGTGTGAGAGCAGCATGAAAGCAAAGTAAACCTGAACAAGTTTGTGGGTTTACATTCTGCATCACCTAGCAACCCCCCGGCTCAGCCAGTTCTCTTGTCTGCCCCCAGTCCTGTTTACAGACCATTCAGACTGCTCTTCGAAACCATGAAAGATATTCAGTTTCATTAGTGCCATTCTCAAGGAGAAAATAATTAAACTTAAATGAACAAACACTGCTTAGTGATGCTTTAAACTTTCCTAGTTTAAGGTGACCAGACCGTTGAGACCGCTTTCTTTGCTGTTACCTTTCACTCCGTTGAGCTCCTCTAAACTTTATATATCTATGTGTTGTATGTATTGGCACTTCTAAAGTTTTCAGAACTGTATTAACTCCTCCAGTACTCAGAGATGTTCATAACAGTATTGCAAAGATGGTTCACATTAAAAAATCTTTGTCTCTTTACCAACTTGAAGTGTAGACTGGAGTTGACAAACCTTATTGTTACTACCGCGCGCCAGAGAAAAATCTCTGTGTCCTGTATTACATCTGGTGTCGAACTGGACTTCCTGCAGGACAGGCCTGTGGCAGAAGGAAGAATTCAAGGGCTGTACGAGTATTTGAGGGAGGAGGGCAGAATTGTGGATGAGGTGGAGCAAAGTGGGGTGTTTTTAGCTTTCTAGCCAGAGAAAAGAGACAGATTTCAAGAAACCTCCAGTTTTTACCGTTCCTCTGTTGCTAGATTCTTTCAACAAGCAGTACTTGGATGGGCTGTATGACCTCTTTGTGCTTTGTTGACAGACAAAGCAAAATTTTTTTCTGTAGCAAGGTACTGTACTTAGTTGTGACCTATTGTAGCCTAAGAATGTGGCTTGTTTTGAGTTGCGTGAATAGGGAGAATGTTTTGCAGAATGGACTTGAATGTCCTTCTCTAGAGGTTTTAGCTCTCCATACAGAAACAGGTAAAATATCTTTCACTTATCCTTTTCTCAACGTAGTTTTCCATATGAAGTCATTTTAAGTGTGCTTTCCCATAATTCCTTCCTTGAAACCCAGTAGAGCTGTTTTCAGATTGTCTTAAGTAAAACAAAATTGTTGCTTATTCCCAGCTCTCTTTGTGAGAGGTCTGTTAGCCTATGAACACTTGTGCTCTGCTATTTAATGTTGAGGGGCGCGTATTTCGGTGCCTAGAACCTTATTTTGCTGAAGATAAGACGGCCGAGGTACTGGCTTTGATGTGAAGTAAAGCAGAACATGCTTGCTCATTTAGTTTATAATGTACAGCTGTTAAGGCTGGAATGTGTCCACTTGTGGTGCTATTACATGTGTTTAAATGAGGGCTACTGTTTGCATCAAACCTATCATAAGGGTTTGGAGTGCTCTATTATCCTTTCAGCAGGCTGATGACAGAGCCTGGCCTTTGCACAAATGAGATCAATAAGTTTCAAATAACTTGTATGAAATGACATATGACTGTACATTTAAAGATGTCTTACTTCTTTTTAAAAAATCAATTTTTAATAACATGTAAAACTCTTATATTGACCTACAAGATGTTTTTCACTTTTGTCTTGTTTGATAATTTTGTTTAAAGTCAGTTTTATGTTAGCTTGAGCGTTTGGGATCTCTTTTTGGTGGGTAGGATGCTTTTCTTGCCTCTTCCGTTATCTCCTGCTTTGATTATTATTTTTCCCCCCCTGAGACTTTTAGAGTTCAAACTGACGTGACAGATACTGCTGAGAGGAATATTTTATAAAGATTGCTGAAGTTTTCTTTAAGTTTTAGATGATTTCTTTCAAATTTTTTTTTTCAATTCTGGATTAACAATTGAAGTTTATTATTTTGAAATATGCAAATCACAGAATATTATTCTTGAAAATCTACAAACTTCCATTTTCAGTAGCCTGTAAATGAGGATATGGTATTTTGTGGCTGACTTCTCCTCACAAGAGCGATGCATTACTGATGGGACCTTGAGGTACCCAAGTTCTGAAAGAACTCCTCAAAAGTATGCTTACGGGACAGAATTCAGTTGTAGGTTAAATTCTCTCAGCTTCATGTCAGCCTTCTATAATAGCCAGAGGGAGCCAGGTTTGGGTCTTTGTGTGTCTTGTATCAGAGCAGTTGGGTGCCAGAGATGAGCTTCACTTTTCCTAATGGCCTCTTGGAACCCACGTCAGTACTGCTGTCATTCTAGTATTGTAAGCTTTTTCAGGATAGAAGGGCTGGGTGATGGCCTGAGAAACTCGTGCTTTCTTTAGAGTAGCAAGTTACTGTAGCTACATTGCCCTCAGATACTGTTTGTCTAGTTGATTTTGACCTCCACAATCTCGTCCTTCAGAGGTGTGGATCCTGTTAACTCCAGCTGCCTTTCAGTCAGTTTGGGTGCTCAGCTTCCAGTGGGGAACTGAGACAAGAGATGCAGGTGTCTCTGAGTACAAGAGGACTCAGTAGATGTTACTTTGGAGAGGGATCCTTCTCTTCTACCAGCAGTACTGTGTCATCGGATGGTAAAGTGATTCTTTGCCTTCCACTATGAAGTTGTTGGCTAAGATGCTTCAGTTTGATAACAACCGTTAATGTGGTTACTGTGATAATAATACTGGATATGTAACCAGCCATCTCCAGGATCTGTACTGCTCTCAAATAGTGCACTTTCAAAAGCAATTTATATCTCCTTACTATTCTTGGGCACTTTTGTAATTTTCCTGAAAGATCACGTCTCTCTGTTAATCTGATAATGCCGAATTCAAGAGACAGAGAAGGAACCATCCAGGAAAGGAATTTCCTTTCTTTATGAGAGTTTTTATCCACTCCATCCTGCAGCTGAATTCAGATCAGCTTCATAGGCCAAAACACAAGAAGCCCTGAAAATAAGGAAGTACTTAGAAAAGAAATTGAAATGGTATCTTCAACTTCCATTGAAGTGAGGCAGCATGAAATGGAGTGTGAAATGCCATGGTCCCTGTTTACTTTTTCCTAAATTGGATGATCAGGTAGCATCAGACTCTAAAAATACTCATACTGGGAAATGTAACCTATTTTTTCTGGATGAGGAGCTAGCAACAATATTTATTGTATAGAAAAAGAGAAATGAGTGTGAAGTCAGTGGCCAGGAGTGGGTTGATAAAATAGTTCCGTGTTTTCACTTGTGATCCAAATAGTCATATCTCTGATCAGGTATCTTAAAGCACTATAATTAGTTTATGTGTAAATCTTTGGGAACAAATTTCAGTCATTGATACTGTAATAGTTACTAAAACTACTTGGTTGCTTCTTGGAATTTAAAACCAACTGTCCATGCCTAACTAAATACCAGAGAACCAGGAATAAGCATTCCCTGGATAAGGGATTCAAGCTGTAGAAAAAATTTATGAAGCAATTCATGCAAACCTAAGATGCTTCACCGTTCTAAGCACATGCGGCAGTATCTTTCTTTTCAGCTGGAACAACCTTGGCAATATGTTTAACACTGTGCCTATCCCACTTAAAATAAAAAGACAAAAGCTCTAGTCAGCATCAGTAATAGACTCTTGACCCAGCTCCTTGTATAAAATAATTAATTTGAAGGGTCTGTGAAAATATCAAAGGAATTTGTTATTGGGAGATGATTAAATGTTACAGTGAGGACAGCAGCATAAGGCCTTGAAACAAGACAGCCTCAAAGATCATGTGTGGCTGATTTATTAGATTTGAGTATAAATGTGTTAGAAAACTTAGTGTTAAGGGATTTTTTTTACTTAAAAGCTTCAGTTATGCCTGACAGTTCAACAGAACTCGCACACTTAATTTTTAAATTTTCAGCTTGGTTAATTCTAGGATGAAGCTCAGACATGTTTTTTTTCCCTAGTAAGGTGTCTCTTGAGCCTGACATTAGGACTTCTGACTAGTACAATTTGATCTCTTTGTGGTAGCATCTTAAAGTGGAGAGAGCTTTTCCTCTAATTTCTTGTTAAAATTTTGACAGGCTGGAAAAGAGGGTTGGGATGACTAGTGTATAGTATAGAATCATAGAATCATTTTGGTCAGACAAGCCCTTTAAGATCAAGTCCAACCATAGACCTAGCACTGCCAAGTCCACCACTAAACCATGTCCCTGAGTACCACATCTGTGTGTCTTAAGTACCTCCAGGGATGGTGACTCAGCCACTTCCCCAGGCGGCCTGGTCTAGTGCTTGACCGTTTGATGAAGAAGTATTTCCTAATACCCAGTCTAAACCTTCCTTGGGTCAACTTGAGACCCTTTTCTGTTCTTCTGTTTCTTGTTACTTGGGAGAAGAGACCAACACCCACCTGGCTACAAACTCTCCTGAGGGAGTTGTGGAGAGTCATAATGGTCTCCCCTCGGCCTCCTTTTCTCCAGGCTGAACAACCCAAGTTCCCCCAGCCGCTTCTCATAAGACTTGTGCTCTAGGCCCTTCACCAGCTTCCCTGCTCTTCTTTGGACAGTAACATCTATCAGTATACTGCCTTGAGGTCTAAATATTTTGGAACCCATTCATTGAAGAGGCTTTGCAGGTCATCAGTTTCCTTCAAAAATAAAATGAGATCCTTCATATGGTCTCTCACAGATTTGATTTTTTTTTTCCATTTTCTTTTACTAGTGTTTGATATCTGCTGTGCTTGTGGAATATCAAGCCTTGCAGGATCCTAAAAATGTTGCTGACCCAGAATCCTGCATCACTGATTGCTTCTGACTCCTTTGGTCTGTTTTTTGGGATGGGTTTGCATAGGTCTTGACAATTGAGTGTGCCTGTTCATTCCTGATCAAGGAGAGCTCATCACTGATAGGAAAAAGTCAAAACAAATAGGATGCTCCACCTGTGAAGTTACAGGTCCACCTTCTATTTACAGAGCTAAGTTCTCATAGTAGTCTTTTACAGACTTAAAATGTGTTACCTCAGAGTTTGGCAGTAGCATGATGTTATAAAGGCTTAATTTCTGATGGCAGTCATTTTGCTGGGGGGTGAGAAAAGAAGCCTGATGGCTAATTTTCCATTTATGATGCTGTTCTGTGTCAGGATACTCTTTTTGTTTTCCCTCACAATTTTTTTTTACAAGATTATCTCCAGATTTCACCTTGGCAAGAAGTTCATTTGTCTCTGCTTTTCACTGCCCAAATGGGATGAATGACCAAGAATTAGATTTTTAGACATCATGAGGTGTTCCTTTCAGATGTTGATGCAGTCTTCTATAAGTTCAGATAATGCAGTCTCCAGGTTACTTGTATTAGTAGCTGTAAGTTCCAAAGGAATGACCATCTTTGCTCAGGCTGTCTAGGAGATGCATAACCTTCACTGAGTCAGTCAGTTTTAAGGTACCACCTGTGTGGAGCCCTCTTGATCAAAGTGGTCTCCCCTGAGTCTGTTTTGCCAGTCTCACTGCTAAATTACTCCATCTATGAGGTTGGTAAGCAACTATCTCATATATCTTTGTACTTGCTGTTGCTCTGGAAGGACAATCAGTA
This sequence comes from Gallinula chloropus, assembly GCF_964237585.1. Lineage (NCBI taxonomy): Eukaryota > Metazoa > Chordata > Aves > Gruiformes > Rallidae > Gallinula > Gallinula chloropus. The sequence continues at coordinate 127,857,998 of NC_140085.1, read as the reverse complement.
GGAAGCAGGCAAGCACTGAGGTACCACAAAGAATTACTCTTCCTGCTGCTGAGAACAGTGTGTTTCTGGTCATGCCAATGCTAGCCTTTCCTCATCAAGTTCTTCATCTTGAGAAACCCTTTCAGGAACTGAACAAGTCTATGCCTTTCTTGTCTCTAGTAGCAGTATAATTGGTTTCTTCGTAAGAGAGGTCTTCTGAGGTTTGTACCAGGTACATTTCTCCATGAAAAATGGAGACGTTGCCTGAGGAACCTGAGTTATGCTGGGCTTCCCATGGGAAGTCTTGTTTTGCTCTTTATGGTAGCATTCCTGACCTGAGGGGATTTCTTCTGGGGATTGTAGCAGTAGCAGGTAGGTGTCACTCAAGTCCGTGTTGTCTGCTGAAATTCCAGTGCTTGACACCGGTTCTCACACTGTCATTCAGATTTTCGTTGCCGCTGAGATCTCACCAACACAGCGCAAGTGCATTAGATTGAGTGTTATTACTGGAGTATTCCTTTGTTCTGAGCAGGCAAAAAAGCAGGTTGAAAGTTGAAATTACTTAAAAGTAATTGGGTTTCTGTACACAGCAGAAAAAAACTCCCTGACTTCACAGCAGCAGCTCATCTTTAAGTGGATATTGATACCACCTTTGGTGTTTCAAGTGTAAAATTGTGATGTAATTCTTAAAAGATTTAGCGACTTTTAATAGTGGAAACACTTGTCAAAGCATGTGCAAATGGAGGTTTTGGCTCAAGTTATAATTCCTGAGATGCCATTTACTACTAAAGAATGCTTGTCTATCTGCTTCCCCAGACATTTGGGTATTTATAGAAGACACAGACAGGTGGAACAGGAGAACACACCTGGGACTGTAAAACGGATTATTGGAAGTGGAACCGATAACTTTCAGGTCACCAAGTCAAGTCTGCTCTTGTCACAACAAAAAATAGGAAATATTTCTATCTTTTAACATTGCATTGGGGTATCAGTGGGTTTGATAGTTTACCCAGTAATGCAATACTGGTGGAGCCTCATTTTTCCAAGGTATTTAAAGCCACTTCAACCAGATGTGCCCTGCTTGGCCGTGCTATCCGTGATAATGGACATTGGCAGCTTGTGCTGCTTGTCTCGGAAAGCATGTCCAGGTTGTGTTCCTGCACTTCCCTTCTGGTGTGGTGTGATGATTTAAGGTGATAATTTCAGCTCTGCAGTGAGGGAAGCCATGGATTTTGGATCCAGCATGCTTGAGGTTAGATATCCCAGCCATCTGGAGATTGGATGTCATCCACCAAGATCCCATTGTCAAATATCCATCCTAACATTGTCTTCAATAGAGAGTAAAATAGTAGAGAAGTAAGTGGTAATGACATTTTAAATTCAACTCCAAAGTGACTGATAGTGACCTCTGAGTAATTTTCAGTGCTTGCAGCTTTGTTCTTCTTAGTACTGGGTTTTTTCTTTCCACATGAACTTTTAAAGCATCGTGGTCCCTCAGCATCCATGCCTGTGTCTGAAGGCAGGGACACAGATGCGTAAGTGCTGTAGAGAAGCACATCTAGTCATCTACTGTGGTAGGCAAGCAAGCTGCATTGTGAAATGTAATTTGTAAAAACTGTTAAGATAAAGCTTGATAAATGTATGTTGTTGACTCCTGCAACTCCTGTTTGAAAGGCTGTTCCAAAACCACTTGCCTCTGTATTTTGGGGTAATATTTATAATGCTTGTTGATCACTAGAGTGTGAGAGGCTAATTCTCAAGAACAGACTTACAAAGAAAGAAAATTACTTTTGACTTGCAAATTTCTCCCCATTAGCTACAGTTTGTGGACATAGTACTCTTCAGGGATTTTCTTTTATACTGTGCATTTACTTCAGTGTTGGGTTTTTTGTTTGGTTTTTGGGTTGGGTTTTTTTTAACATACATTTTTTATATTTTAGAAGTAGCTACACAGTTGTAGATAGAACATGTGAAAATGCTGGTTGTTTTGGGGTTTTTTTTCCTCCTATCAACTTGTATTTCATTTCCCACAGTGTTGCAGGTGCCAAGTAGAACAAAACTGAAGGTTTGCTATTATGATTTTGTTTGATCTATTGCAAATTAATTTACAGACTTGGCGATAGCTGCTGGGAAATGAAGGATTGGTTTTGTTTGGTCAGTGAAGACAACAGCCATGGATCAAATAAAGGTTAACAGTAATGCACTTGAACAAATTGAATCAGAACATAATGCATGTGTTGAATTTGATTGCAACATGCATGTCCATGGAAAAGTTTTTTGTTTAAAACAGATCAGGGCTGTGGCTTAATTATCAAAGCAAAACAAGAGACATAAAGGGCTACATGTTTCTGATACTGCTTTTTTCAAAAATAGCTCCCTTCACACAGTTATCTACATGTTTAATTTCCATGCATAATAGCAACAGTTATTGTTGTCATTTGTTGAGAGAGATTAACAGATAGTAAGTACAAACAAACGCAAATAAGGCCTGAATAGAGAGGTGACAAAGAAGAAAAGACCTCTTTAATGTTAATTGTAACTGGTAGGAAGCCTGTACAAATGACATTAACTGTTTTCTGTGTGAATTGAAGGGACATTTAGTTAGTTAGTATCTGCCCAAGTTGGGTGTTCTTTTTATTGTGACAATGTAGATTTCTGGTTTTATATACAGTTTATTGAGAAATGTACTATTTAGTGAAAGTTTTATGTCTTGACCATTATTTCTTAGTAGTTGAAAACGAGTATATTAGTATGGTGTTGAATTTGAATGCTTATTTTTATCCTAAGCTCTTGGGTTTAGTTTAAGCAGGGGGTTTCAGTCGTTTTCCACCTGTATTTTGTCACCAGCAAAGTTGCCAACACTGTTCTTCAGCAGTGACTGCACTAGACTGAAACAGTTGTATAAAGAAACTTGGGTCAAATGTCGTTGTTGAGCCGTGGTTTGGGTGTACCACCTATGCATTCCTTTGTAAGTCAATATAAGCAGTACCTTACAAGTAGTGTAGTCCTTTGTTTCTTAATTATTAGCTACGAATGCCGATAGGTGGCAGAAAACACACTCTTAACTTTTACCATGTGTTATTTTCACGGCTGTCTATTTTTGAGTCTTCTGCTCAGCTGAAGTTGGGATGCTGCCCCTCTTCCAGGCTTTGTTTTTTCAGTTGCACTTGCATTCCCTAACTAAATACCTTACTCCCTGGCAGTTTCTGTGGTTTGTTTTTTTACTATAATAAATTGTTCTAAAGTTCAAATGTAGTCATTTAATGTGTTTCAAGTCATGAGTGTTCTCTTTGTGCACACAGAGTTTCTTCATGCTTACAGGCTTAAACAATTATGGAGGGGTCTGGGATGGGTGAGGGCGCCCTCCCCCCGCACTGCCCCCTGCCTGGCTGTGTATTTTAAAGGCCCTGTTTGTGTGCACCAGATGTTTCACAGGAAGGTAGAGATGCCACATAATCATAGAATCATAGAACGAGTTGGGTTGGAAGGGACCTGTAAAGGTCATCCAGTAAGCAGGGACGTCTTCACTAGATTAGGCTGCTCGGAGCCCCGTGACCTTGAATGTCTCCACAGATGGGGCCTCCACCACCTCTCTGGGCAGCCTGTTCCAGTGATGCACCATAATAAGCAAATACAGTGTAAACAGCTTTCCACACAGAGCACAGCTTTTGTCTCTAAGAATTAACTAAATGGAAGATCTGTGACAATTCATTATCCTTTTCAGGAATGTTTTTGTATTTCCCCTCACAGTGACTAATGATATTCTCAGTACTCAGTGTGAGGGCCTGAAGATCTCAATTCCTTCTTCGAGTAGCTTGTTTTTGGTAGTAAGTTATTGCCAGTCTATTAAATTTCAGTTATTTTAAAAGTGTGAGACAACTGATTAGCACCTTACTCTTTTAGAAATAAATTTTATTTTGGTATGCAAAACCAAAGCTAAAGACTAGCTTTTTGACTTGAGGCTTATTTGTGTCTGCTGACTCTGGAAGACACAAGGTCAGGTGTCTATGTTAGGTCAGGTCCTAAATTAGGACTTTTCACGGTGAAGCATCTGCTAATAAAGTTGCTCAGCCTTGTTAAGCAGTGTCTATCTTTCTAATGTCACTTGGTGAAATATTTGTCATAAATAATTTGTATGTGACAAGGAGAGTAATGCCAGGGAGGGCAACAATTGTGCAACAGACCAAAATTAAACCCACAGAAGATTTCTGAATTCTTGGGCTTTTTCTCACCATGCCACATTAAATACGTAATGTTTTACATTGCATTTCATTATGAATTTTAACAAACATAATAATGAAATACACTGATCACACTGCTTCCAAGAAGCCTGCTCTGACCTTAGATGTAGGCTTCTTTTATTAAGAGAGCCTTAGAGCAGAGTTTGCCGCATCTAAAAATCTGTTTGGTGAATTGCTTCTTGAAGTTGCTTGTTTTTTATCTCTCCATTCCCTATAAACAGATCATAGGGTGTCTCTCTTAGACTGGGTGTCAAGCTTTTAGATACTTCACTGAATGAAATTAACCCAACCATATATCTTAGTGGATTCTTCCCATTTCTGCCTTACGGACACATCTTAGGTAGCGTTGGACACCTTGCTGTTGATGGGAAGTTCCCCACAAAGTTTTTCTGTTGTGCTTACACGGGTATAAAAGCTCCTCTCTGCAAGAGCAGCACAAGTGTTTTGATAGGCTTGGCACCCAGTGGGATAATATTGAGGCTAGGACACGGCTGGAGAAATGGTGGAAAAAGAGAGGTCTCTAAAATAAATGAAGTTTTTTTGAGAGGATTTGAGGTTTTGTCTTAACCAACTGAACAAAAACCCCCAAACACCTGCTGCCAACCTGAATCAGACTTCTAGTACTTTTGAAAAGATTATAGGAGAATATATTTTTGAGCTGAAGAAAATAATAAGGCTGACAACATGAAGGAGCAGAGTGTTCGGGGTATCTGATCCTTTAGAGAACAAGCTGCAAAACCAAACAAATCTCAGCATACTCCAGTAAATTGATGGGGGGCACCCACAGAAAACAAAACCAAAACCTAAAACTTTTAAGAGTAGATATAATCAAGTCCTTCTAACCAAGATAGTGGTAGTGACAGTACTGGAAACTGAAGGGCAGGAGACATGGTAATTATTGGAAACCTGAGTTTCCATTGAGGAGATGAGTTATAAGTCAAAGCATGATGCTGAGACAGCTTGTTAAAGAGCCCCTGAGAAGGGAAGCCAGCAACTTTTTGAGTTGTCCTCTGCTTGATGTTTCTGTCAAAGTACCAGGAATCCCACTATAGTTGGGTTCAACTTATTTGCAGGAGAAACAGAAACAAATTTTTGGAAACAAAGGCAAAAATAAAGTCAGTATTCCCAGCAGAGACATCAACAGCTGATAATGTGAAATGCAGAGTTTGAGAGTGATAAGCTGCTCAGGGGTGGTTAAAGTAGGAGCTGTTTGAAGAGAGCTGCAGAAAGGCCTTGTGATACCAGGTTGGCTTGTCAGTTAACAATGGAAGGTTAAATCCTCTGCCAAGTAGAGTTAAGTGAGGCAGGTGCTGAAACCCCAAACTTAATTTTGCATACAATGTGTGTATTGACTGCTAAAGAATAAAATTATAATTCCTGGTTAATGATAATAAATATCTTTCTGGAAACGACTGCTCAGTAGTGCTCCAGGCAAACAGAACTTCAGGAAAGAAAGGAACAGAGAACAGGATGGGATTTACCGTCTTGTTTCTATATAAATTCACATTAACCTGGCATCCTGAGTACAGTGTAATGATGGTTTCATCTTCTTCCTCATTCGTCCTGTTTTCCCCTGCCTCTCATTTCAAAAAAGACCTGGAATTCAGATTCAGAGCAGGGCAGCAAAGATGTGGAGTAGTTACTATGCAAGGAACAACTAAGCAAATTAGGACTGTGGTTTGGAAAAGAGTTTGATTGCAGGTGATGTGATGGAGGTCTATAAAATCATGGGTGGTATGGATAAGGTGAATGAGAATGACTGTTCCTAGTCTCTCCAAACACAAGAACTAGAAGGCATTAAAAGAAAAGTTATTTGGGGGAGAAGGGGGCATGGGGGTGTGTGTGTGTTCAAGAAAGGTAAGATACTTTTTCATGCTCTGTAATTCTACAAGAAGTTGTAGATGCTAAAAGTTTGCATTGGTTTGAAAAGCATTTGAAGTTCATTGGGATGGAGGTAGGAAGGCATCCATCACCACTGACTGGTGGTGATGAGACTGTGATTCAGGAGGTCCTTGAGCCATTTCCAAAAGCTGGGAAAGTCTTTGGGAAAACTTTTACTGTGTGGCTTCTCTTACACTGTTCTTTCAGGTATCTGTCAATTTTCAGGTTTTCAATTATCTGCTCTTGGTGGGTTTTAGAGGTGAGGTGTGGCATTCGCTTAACGTGTGGTTGGACCTGGTACGGGTGGTGTTACGTCTTTACCAGTCCCAGAAGTATTGTTCTTTCATACTCTGAAGAGAAGCCTTCTGTGTTACCTCCCTAAGCTGCCATAGAGCAAGCTGACTCAGGTTTTACTTCATTTTAACTCTGCAAAATGTGAGTTTTTCCTAAATGAGTCAGTTTACATTGAAGTCTCAATATTCAGAAATGTATAGAAAAGGAAGCTTCTGGCTGTCATCAGAAAACCTAAATGCTAAAACTGTTTCTCCCCTCTAAAGTGCAAGCAAGGAAATGGCACTTTACTTGAAAATTTAATTTGTTAGAGGTCTCTGGGGTGTTTCACTGTCTGGTCTACATAGTTGTATAAAATATTTCTGTTACATGTTAACATTGTCTGAAGTGGAGAAGAGCAGAGGTTTCAGTATAGTTCAAGGAAGGGTTGACTGCAGTGTGCAGAATGTGGGATTTTGAAGCAAGAAGACTTCAGCCTTGTTCTCCACCATTGATTGAGGAGGACCTTCACAGGGACCTTCGCCTCTCTACACCTGATTTTTTGATCTTAGCAACACATACTATAGTATCAGCTTCACAGAGGATGTTAAAGTTGGAATTGTTTTCCTTCCTTGAGTATGAATCATTGTTTAGGTGGAGTGAAAAGAAGCAATAACTTGAGTTTCCTGTAAAAATGGCTTTTCTCTTACAATCTCCCTTTCTGCAGGGCTGGTTAATATGTGAGGAGCCAACCTGCCAGAACCGAACCCGCCGACTTCCCCTGCATTTTTCCCGGAGCGGCCCTGTG